>NW_027094068.1:0-1469304 GCF_022702325.1 Drepanopeziza brunnea f. sp. 'multigermtubi'
CGTTCAGTTACGTATTGCTAAGGTTAATTGCGTCCTGTTACGTAATACGAAAGCGTATACTCTATTAGATTTCATACTTATATCACTTAGTAAACAGCTAAAGGAAATCTATGAATCCCTTTACTTGTCTGCTTTTATTAAGAAGTATATTCGCGCTAGCACGAATGATTTGCCTACGTTCTATGTGATACTTAAGGTACATAAGCACTCGTGAGCCTTTAGACCAATCATCTTAAGCCATAACTGGATAACGTCGCGAGTAGCGGAAGTAATAGATTACGCTTTACAATTAGAACTTCTTAACTTTCTAAGCGTTTTGACTTCGACATAAGATTTCTTAATAAAGATTAGAAAGGTCGATTCCTTCGACGGGTGCTGGATTGTAACAAGTGACGTTACAGCCATGTATACCAATATAAACCCTTTCCGGGCTATCGATTCGATTAAAACAATAATCGGACGAGCGTCGAAAGGTATTCGAAAGAGTGATTTGACGAAGATGATGGAATTCGTCTTATTAAACAACTTCTTTAAATGCCAAGATAAGATCTATCAACAACGCAATGGTTTAGCTATGAGCGTCGCTTGCGCTCCGATTTTAGCAAACTTTTATTGTAGATTGTACGAGAAAGGTCGTTTTAAATATCGCAATAACAAGATTAAATTTTACGGTCGCTTTATTGACGATATCTGTCTTATTTATAAAGGCATAGAAAGCGAGCTGAACACCTGGTTAAGCGAATGGAAGCTACTAGGCTTAGATATTACGTAAGAATATTCTAAACATTCAGCTCACTTTCTGGACGTTGAGCTATTAATCGTAAAAGATCGATTGGTCACGAGAATCTACGAGAAAGCATTCAATCGTCATATGTATATTCCCTTTTCTAGTGCTCACTTTTTTGCAACCAAGAGAGCCTTCGTTAAGGCCGAGCGAGTGAGATACAATACAATTTGCACGCGACTTAAGGAAGCGAAAGCGTGCGAACGCAAATTGTATTTGAATCTTTTAAGACGAGGTTATCTTTAAAAGATGCTGAATGAATAGTTTAGCGAGACCTTTAAGGTGATCGAGCGGCCTATCTTTAAGCTAATACTCTCTTCCGAGTATAATCTAGTATAAGAATATATACGTATTAGTCCGTTGAAAGATATCTTACGAAAAATGTCTACCGAGGATTTCGATGATTTGGATAACATCGTAACCTCGTTAAAGCGGGGGAGAAGTTTATACGACTCTTTCAATCTCTATAATCTAACGCTATTAAATGCGTATGAGCCGAAAGAAGGAATATAATACTCGAAACGCCGTATTCTTAGCGATTTCTTTTATTATTGAACTCTAGTTTAGGCCTTTGAAAAGAGGTACGAGAGCTGTCTATTCTTGTTAAAAGCGAAGCGCGTTTGTATACTGCCTGAGTAACAAACGGCTCGACGCCCGTGGCGCTGAAAAGCGTTGGTGCGGTGACGTCGGTAACGAGTAGCGAGGGTAGTGATAACGCCTTCGCTAACTAATAGACGCCGGCCATATTATATTTTAATAGATTCCAATACGATCTATCGAGACAAGAATACAAGATAGGAACAAAAAAGGTTAAGGGGCTCTAGGAAAGTGAGAAGTTCAAACCTTTTCCCCACCTTAACCCTTAACCTTAAACTTAACCCAACCTTGACCTTAACCAAAACCTTAACCCGGACCCTGGTTTGAGCTTACCTTACTACATTAGTCAGCCTTGGAAACTTCACGTGGTCGTTGCTTACGGAGACTACCTTGAGAGAAAGGGACTTACGAGAAAGCGAACACCTTTCGGGGTATTTGCGGGACTTTTTCGGAGACCCTCGGAAAGAACCTATTTTAAGGGGTCCCGTTAGCACTACCAAGCAGAACCGTAGAGTCACTTAATACAAGGGGAAAACTGACCTAGGAAAAGAAGTGGAGCTTACGATAGAAACGGCGCAATACCTTCGATGAAAGGAATGAGAAGCGACAATCAAGAATCTTGCCTCTTGCATACTGCTATAGTATATAATAGAAGGGGATATCGGGTCATATATATAGACCGTAGACTTAGTAGCATCGCGTATATACCTTCGCTTATCGTGTCCGGCTACGCCGCAAGGTTTACTCGGAACGTAGAAGTTAAAGTTTTGCACTTTGCTAACTAGGTGCACAGCTTACTTTGGCGAGGTATTTAATAGACTTTATGCGCGCATATATGCGCGCATGCGCGCATATATGCACGCTTATCGTCGTATTAAATATGCGAAACCTTAGAAGGCCGCGCGTCTAGTTTAAGTTTGCGCGATTAATATAACTCGAATCCTTCGATATTGATACACTTGCATAAATCCTTCAGATCGAGGACTAGGGTTTACGGGTGAGCAAGGGTATTGATTGTATGACTTACTCGGCCTATACCGAGCTTACGCCGAAGCCTAGGTATATAATACCTAGCCGCCGTACGAGTCCCTGAAGAGCCAGGCGAAACAGTTTGATTCTTTGCAACTGACTGTCGGACTCTTATTCTTCTTGATTTCAATCTGCCTTCCAGCTACTCTCTAACCCTAACCCTAACCCTAAAACCTAACCCAACCCTGACCCTAACCAGACCCCTAACCCGGACCCTGGTTTGAGCTTACCCTACTATATTAGTCAGCCTTGGAAACTTCACGTGGTCGTTGCTTACGGAGACTACCTTGAGAGAAGGGGACTTACGAGAAAGCGAATACCTTTCGGGGTATTTGCGGGACTTCTTCGGAAACCCTCGGAAAGAACCTATTTTAAGGGATTCCGTTAGCACTACCAAGCAGAACCGTAGAGTCACTCAATACAAGGGGAAAACTGACCTAGGAAAAGAAGTGGAGCTTACGATAGAAACGGCGCAATACTTTCGATGAAAGGAATGAGAAGCGACAATCAAGAATCTCGCCCTTTGCATACTGCTATAGTATACAATAGAAGGGGATATCGGGTCATATATATAAACCGTAAACTTAATAGCATCGCGTATATACTTTCGCTTATCGTATCCGGCTACGCCGCAAGGTTTACTCGGAACGTTAAAGTTAAAGTTTTGCACTTTGCTAACTAAGTGCACAGCTTACCTTAGCGAAGTATTTAATAGACTTTATGCACGCATATATACGCGCATGCGCGCATATATGCACGCTTATCGTCGTATTAAATATACGAAACCTTAGAAGGCCGCGCGTTTAGTCTAAGTTTGCGCGATTAATATAACTCGAATCCTTCGATATTAATACACTTGCATAAATCCTTTAGATCGAGGACTAAGGTTTACGGGTGAGCAAGGGTATTGATTGTATGACTTACTCGGCTTATACCGAGCTTACGCCGAAGCCTAGGTATATAATACTTAGCCGCCGTACGAGTCCTTAAAAAGCTAGGCGAAACAGTTTGATTCTTTGCAACTGACTGTCGGACTCTTACTCTTCTTGATTTCAATCTGCCTTCTAGCTACTCTTTAACTTTAACCTTTTATTGATTGTTTGCACTCAATCCAACTATGCTTTCCACCGTTGTCTTTATTTAAGCACTTACCGCTAAATACAACGCCGACAACGTGGCGGTTGCGGGCTCTATCGACGAGCTTGCAGCTTGCGTTCCCCGCTCTTTTCAAGCCTACTTTCGCTTGATCTTTAAAGAGTGGTTCGATATCAGCGTGAAAGTCTTACACTGCTCTTACGCTATTAGTTCGCTTAAAGAACACCTCTTTATCTACACCCTTCCTTCTTTTATTTAAGGTGCGCTAAAGGTGCTAGCAGTTCAAGTGTCTAAAGAGTTCAAAGGAACAGACTCGTGGAACGCATAAGAAGCAAGTCTTATTACCGCCACCTTTAAATACCGTCTTAAAGTACATAAAGAGTGTATCGCGATCAAGGAACAAAAGCTCAAGCATCTCGAATCTTTAGCCGACGATAAAGCAGCTAAAATTGCAAAAGAACTTACGATTAAAAAGGTCATCGAGTCACTCGGCCCTTCTTTTTCAAGTACGGCAAACAAATCGAACGATTATCTTAAAGATAAGACTCGTACGTGCTCGCAACTAAGTGTGACTTGGCTCCGAAGGTCTTTTGGCCTCGGACTAATGAAACATTAAAATGAGCTTGCCGTAAAGCTGAGTAAGCTAAAGCTTAAAAAGGATACGGATACTTATATAAGCAATTATAAGGTAAACGATATCACTCGCGTAATTGAGCTCGCGGTTGCTAAGGCTTTAAACAAGTCTAGTAAAGCGAAAAGCGTACCTCCGAAAGGTAAGTCCTTTAGTCTTCGCATTAAGGTCTTAACTAATTCAAGAGATAAGTGCTAAAAAGTCCAACCCTAAGCCGAACAAAGCCAAAGGTAGCCTTAAACCAAAGAAACCCTAACCAAACTCAAGGAAGGAAGGAAAAGGAAATAAGAGTAAGAAAAAGAAACTAAAGAAGAATTAGCGGGATTAGATAATCAGCTAGCTTTTCAATCAAAACAATTTCGGTTAAATGATTTGTCTTTTTACTTTCGCACGTAGTTTGAAAAACCCGTAGATATTAAAGCCTAATGGTTATTACCTTATAGTAAACTTGAATATCTTAATAGTATTTCAAGTACTCAATTAGATATATTTCAAGGGCTTAACGTATTTCTCTTAGAAAATATACGGCAAACGCTATTACTAAACGGGAAATTTATTTTACACGATAAAATAAGACCACAATTGATACGCGAAGCTTGGCTAAAGCTTCAACGATCTATTAGAACTAAATTCTACTTTAAAGATCGACTAGTAAACTTAAGTTATATACCTTAGTTCTATATTAAGCAAAACGATTAAGATCTACCTAAAGCTTTTAATGAATTAAAAAGTAGGTTAATAGAAATCAAACATGCACTATATAAACAGATCAATGCTTTGCTGAAGTTAACTCTACGCTATAACTTTAATTTGCGAGATTTAAAGCAGTATTTAACCGAGAAGAATTATTTCGTTAAAATAATTGATAAAAATCTAGGCTTAAGCGTTATTTCGCTTGATTAGTATAAAGAACAAGTTGCAATCTATATAAGTAATACGAAAGCGTATACTCTATTAGATTTCATACTTATATCACTTAGTAAACAGCTAAAGGAAATCTATGAATCCTTTTACTTGCCTGCTTTTATTAAGAAGTATATTCGCGCTAGCACGAATGATTTGCCCACGTTTTATATAATACTTAAGGTACACAAGCACCCGTAAGCCTTTAGACCAATCATCTTAAGCTATAGTTGGATAACGTCGCGGGTAACGGAAGTAATAGATTACGCTTTATAATTAAAACTTTTTAACTTTCCAAGCGTTTTGACTTCGATATAAGATTTCTTAACAAAGATTAAAAAGGTCGATTCTTTCGACGGGTGCTAGATTGTAACGAGTGACGTTATAGCCATGTATACTAATATAGACCCTTTTCGGGCTATCGATTCGATTAAAACAATAATCGGACGAGCGTCGAAAGGAATTCGAAAGAGTGATTTGACGAAGATAATGGAATTCGTCTTATTAAATAACTTCTTTAAATGCTAAGATAAGATCTATTAACAACGTAATAGTTTAGCTATAAGCGTCGCTTGCGCCCCGATTTTAGTAAACCTTTATTGCGGATTATACGAAAAAGGTCGTTTCAAATATCGCAATAATAAGATTAAATTCTACGGTCGCTTTATTAATGATGTCTGTCTTATCTATAAAGGCATAGAAAGCGAGTTGAACACTTGGTTAAGCGAATAGAAGCTATTAGGCTTAGATATTACGTAAGAATATTCTAAACATTTAGCTCACTTTCTAGACGTTAAGCTATTAATCGTAAAAGATCGATTGGTCACGAGAATCTACGAGAAAGCACTCAATCGTCATATGTATATTCCTTTCTCTAGTGCTCACCCTCTTGCAACTAAGAGAGCCTTCGTTAAGGCCGAGCGAGTGAGATATAATACAATTTGCACGCGACTTAAAGAAGCGAAAGCGTGCGAACGCAAATTATATTTAAATCTTTTAAAACGAGGTTATCTTCAAAAGATGCTAAATAAATAGTTTAGCGAGACCTTTAAAGTGATCGAGCGGCTTATCCTTAAGCTAATACTCTTCTTCGAGTATAATCTAGTATAAGAATATATACGTATTGGTCCGCTAAAAGACATCTTGCGAAAAATGTCTATCGAGGATTTCGATGATTTAAATAACATCGTAACCTCGTTAAAGCGGGGGAGAAGTCTATACGACTCTTTCAATCTCTATAATTTAACGCTATTAAATGCGTATGAGCCGAAAGAAGGAATATAATACTCGAAACGCCGTATTCTTAACGATTTCTTTTATTATTGAACTTCAGTTTAAACCTTTGAAAAGAGGTACGAGAGCTGTCTACTCTTGTTAAAAGCGAGGCGCGTTTGTATACTGCTTAAGTAACAAGCGGCTCGACGCCCGTGGCGCTAGTGCGGTGACGTCGGTGACGAGTAGCGAAGGTAATGATAACGCCTTCGCTAACTAATAGACGCCGGCCATATTATATTTTAATAGATTCTAATACGATCTATCGAGACAAGAATACAAGATAAAAACAAAAAAGGTTAAAGGGCTCTAAGAAAGTGAGAAGTTCAAACCTTTTCCCCACCTTAACCCTTAACCTTAAACCTAACCCAACCCTGACCTTAACCAGACCTTTAACCCGGACCCTGGTTTGAGCTTACCTTATTACATTAGTTAGCCTTGGAAACTTCACGTAGTCGTTGCTTACGGAGACTACCTTGAAAGAAGGGGACTTACGAGAAAGCGAATACTTTTCGGGGTATTTGCGGGACTTCTTCGAAAACCCTCGGAAAGAACCTATTTTAAAGGATCTCGTTAGCACTACCAAGCAGAACCGTAGAGTCACTTAATACAAAGGGAAAACTGACCTAAGAAAAGAAGTAGAGCTTACGATAGAAACGGCGCAATACTTTCGATGAAAAGAATAAGAAGCGATAATTAAGAATCTCGCCTTTTGCATACTGCTATAGTATACAATAGAAGGGGATATCGGGTTATATATATAGACCGTAGACTTAATAGCATCGCGTATATACTTTCGCTTATCGTATTCGGCTACGCCGCAAGGTTTACTCGGAACGTTAAAGTTAAAGTTTTGCACTTTGCTAACTAAGTGCACAGCTTACCTTAACGAGGTATTTAATAGACTTTATACACGCATATATGCGCGCATGCGCGCATATATGTACGCTTATCGTCGTATTAAATATACGAAACCTTAAAAGGCCGCGCGTCTAATCTAAGTTTGCGCGATTAATATAACTCGAATCTTTCGATATTAATACACTTGCATAAATCCTTTAGATCGAGGACTAAGGTTTACGAATGAGCAAAAGTATTGATTGTATGACTTACTCGGCCTATACCGAGCTTACGCCGAAGCCTAGGTATATAATACCTAGCCGCCGTACGAGTCCTTAAAGAGCCAGGCGAAACAGTTTGATTCTTTGCAACTGACTGTCGGACTCCTACTCTTCTTGATTTCAATCTGCCTTCCAGCTACTCCCTAACCCTAACCCTAACCCCTAACCCTAACCCTAACCCTAAACCCTAACCCTAAGATAAATAAAAGTATTTTTATAAAATATAAAATTTATAATTAATCGTAAATTCTATTTTACATAAACTTAAGCATTAAGTTTAAGAATGATCTTAATTCCGTATCGCTATCCTTAACGCCGTAAAACAACTCCGGAGCTAGCTCGTCCTTTTTCCAAATCAATTGCATAACGCGTTAAAATAAAATAAAATCGCAATCAGCTTCTTTAAATTCAGCATTCTTTTCGAATCTTTTTATATTTTATTAAGCGGCTAGACCCGGCAATTCGTATTTAATCTTATCGGTATTTGCTTTAATTTTAACTCGCTAATACTTCTTTTTATTAAAAGAAAAGTAAACGTAAAGAAGCTTAATTAAATAAAAACTAAAAGTTATAATATTAGTTTAATTGATTAAAAGCATAATAAAATGAATTCTTACTTAATTCGTTTTAAAACCGTGCTTGCTAAGTCTTAAGCTATTAATTCAAAGAAAGCTTTCTCATTTTTTAAATTAGCAGCTCGACACTTCTTTATTAAAGACCGCGCTACACTTTGCTAATAGCGACGAAATTGCTAAACGGTTATTATATAGCGTGATTTTATATTATTAGCAAAATATAAATATTTAAATAAAATAAATGCTTACTTATGCGTATTAACGTGCTAATTACTAAGTGACCTTTTTTATTTTTTTATCGATAATCGAGACGTATCTATCGCGAAGTATATCACTATTTTCTTTTTCGTTTTTTCGCAAATTAAATTCTTTATAAACCTTTTCGTTTAAATTAAATGCTTTATCAACTTAATCGCTATTTAAGTATTTTCTATTATTGAATCTAATTATAAAAGAAGCGGCTTGCATAACAAGATTATCCGCGTAAATGCTTCGATTCTTTTTAAAATCGATTAGTAAATTGCTTAGTAAATCAAAGAAAAGAAAAAGTATCGTTTATCTATAAGATTCTTTCGCATTTCGGCCTATCGAGTTTTCTTTTTAGCTTTTAATGCTTAAGAATATTCTAAAGTTTGTTTTTAAATTGCAAAAAGCTAATTAACGGCCGCTTAATCTCGTCTTTTAGCTTTTCAAAGCTCATTTGCTTAAAGATCTTGTTTCAGCTTTACTATACGAGCATTAGCTTTTATCGCATAAAGATTAATTAATAATTAGCTTTTCTTTAGCTTTCTTTTTTAAGAAAAATTAATAAATTAATAAAAGTTAAAATACTACGTAAAAAAGATATTTACTTTGCGCTTGCCAAAGTTTCTTAACATCGGATTGCTTGCCGCTACGATTGCCGTCGTATCGGCCGCATTTTAAGAAAGACGTTTTTGATTAATAAATAGATTAATAAATAAGAAAATGATTTTTATTATAGATTTTTCAATCTCTTTTATCAAATCAAGCTGATTTATATTTATAATAATACCTTTTATCGAATCAAGCTAATAAGCGGCCATATTAAATAGTATTATAAAAAAGCTAAACGTTAAGAGTAATTGTTTAAAGTAAAATTAAAAGTAATAAAATAAAAGTATTAAGATTAAAAGTCAACTCGTATATTTTATTTTTAAAACATCTTAGCGCGGCTGTTAATAAATTCACGAAGTGATAAAGCAACCGCAGCTAAGATAAAGCGGCCGCAGCTAAAATAAAGCGGCCGCCTCGCGCAATTTTTACTTTATAAAGTAAAGTCTAATTCCTTTCTATTATTACTTAATAATCAATTATAACTATCGCTTTCTTATTTGCTACGCTTTTAAATACAACGCTATTCATTACTTTATAAGGTCGTCCTTTTCTTGTTTAAAATTATTAACTTATTAATCGTAAACTAAATTATCGCGATCAAGTCTTTTTATTAATACTTTTAAATAGCTTTTTTATTAAACGAACCTTTGCTTTCGGACCGACCTTTTTTTACCGATATACTAAGCACTACGGCTAAAAGAGATGACGCAAGCTAAGATAAGTTAATTGATAAAACAATTAAGAATCAAGCGATTAAAAGTCAAGCGGCTAAAGGTTAAGCGGCTAAAAGTCAAGCGGCTAAAAGTTAAGCGGCTAAAGGTCAAGCAAATAAAGACGAAGCATAAAAAAGTAAAGCAGATATAATACGCAGCGAAAGCGTAAAAAAAGAAAACTTAAATTTACAAAGTAAATAAAGTAAGTTTATATTTAATTAATCGAAATACTATTAATACTTTTTCAATTACTTTACTTAACGCAAATCCTTATCTTTAGTTTAATAAAGCTTAATTAACTACGGATACGCTAGACTTTACTTTTGTTAAGCGCCGCGCTATTATAATTCGATAGCTATCCGGTTAGTATTTAATTAGTAAATTGATTAATAAATCAATTGCAAATAGCTAATAAATATTTACAGAAATTCTTAAAACCTCGCGCGGTATTGCAAGTTTATAATAAAGAACCGATTTATCTCCGTCCTTTTTTCGCCGAATTTCTTAAAGTCAAGCTAATAAGTATTAATTACTTTATTAATTAATAATTGCTAATTTCTATTATTTTAAGTAACGCTCTTTAAATACTAATAAACTCTCGCGCAAATACAAACTAACACTTATTATCTTTTAAACTTCGATCCGGTAATATTTTTAATTTATAATTAGTAAATATTTATTAATCAAATTTTTTTTTAGCAAACGCAATTAAATTTACTCCGGCTATTTAATCCGAAATGAACAAAAGCATCGTTCTTAACAATACTAGCATAAGTACTAACAGCTTTTAATAAGTTTAATCTTTTTAAACCTTTTTCTTTCGTTCGTTAATTGTTTTAAAACTATTTTAAAAGTAATATAATAATCGACGAGCTAAGCGAATGCATTAGCTTAGCTTTAAAACGAAGATCCGTTTTACGACTTAAGTATTAGAAACAATTCTTTTGCAGCTATTAAACCTTCTTCTGCTTTTATTAGCAATCGCATTAAAAAAGCTTTCGCGTAAAAAGCTTTTAAAGAGTCTTTTACTGTCCCGGGCTTAACTATAGCTACAAAAACCGCGACGAAGACGATGCTTTATAATGATATAGATAAAGAAGAGCAAAGCGATAATAAAGAAAACTCAAGTGAAAATGATATTCTTTTTTCTTAATATAAAAAAACTAAAAAATCACTTTCGACGGCTAAAGCTGCTCGCTCCGTTCTATTAACTAGCAAATCACTTTCGGCAGCTAAAACTTCTTTTCGTTAAAAATCTAAAAAAAGCAAGTATTTTAAGAAGTCTGCAATTATTACGAAAAAAAGAAGTCTAAGCTAACGAAAGCGCCGTCGCTATAAGCTAAAAAGTAAGTTTAATCAATTAATAAATTGATTCTTAAATACAATTACTGATTTATATAGCTATTGCGTTAAAAGAGATCCGACGATATTAAAAAAGCACCGAGCTTTTTATTAAAAAGACTCTTTTCTAGCGTTTTATTCGAAAGATCACTTACGATTTTAAACAAAACTTTAAATTTCAAAGCGGTGCTTTAAAATGTTTATAAAAAGCTTTAAAAGCATTCTTCGTAAGAGAGTTTAAAAGTAAGTACTTATATATTTATTTACTAATCGATTTACTAATCGATTTACTAATCGATTTATTAATCACTTTTAATAACGAACTTATATGCTATTCACGTTAAACGAATAACGATTCAAAACAAAGATATAGCGTTAATTAAGAAATTGCGAGAAATCATAACTAAAAGTTTTGTTTAGTAATTTTAATTTATTATAATATAATGTAATGTAATTGTAAAGTATAACATATATGATTAATAAATATAATAAATAAATATAATAATTAAGTAAAATTAATAAATATTCGTAAATTTGTTTTATTTTTAACGGCCCTATATATATTATTTTTAGCTGTCTTACTTTAAACTTATAAGGTTTCCTTATCCTTCGTAAGGAATTTGACTTAAAAAAATCCTCTTTATAAGGTTTAAAAAAAAAAGTCCCCCATCGGCCAAGACCCTATGGAGGGAATAGGGAGGAAAACCCCATGGGGCCCCCACCCCATGGAGCAGCCTAATATAATATACGCTTTTATTTAAATATAAATTTTAACTTAAATATTAACGATAGCAAATTTATGCGATCAAAACGATTCGAATAATATTTCTTAATAAAATTATTTTAACGCGAAAAAAATATTAAGCTTTAAGCAAGATAATAAAAAGATAATAAGTAAAAAGGAAGCTAATAGAATACCGGACTCGGCTTCGCTATCTTATAGAACCTTAAATGCCGCTTAAACCCCGAAACTTAATATTTCGAAATTTAAAACTCTTTTAATCGTTATTCAAAGTTAAAGTAAATCAATTATTATATATAAGTTTAACGATTTTAAATCTAATACTTTTATAAGCGAACGAATTACAAATCTATTATTAACTTTAAAGCGCAAACGAATAAAAAAAAAAAAAGATAATAAAGCGGGATTAGTACAAGATAAAAGGAAAAAAGCTTCTTCTAGAATCAAGCGTTTAATTGCAAAGAGTATCGCTTTTGCTAGGTTTTATAATTAGCGACTTTAATTTTATTTATTAAATTGCTTTTTTTGTATTATTAAGTTTTTATATTTATTTGTTTACAATTGATTGCAATAATTAATTGAATTCTTTTTTATCGATATCTTTAGTTTTTTTATTATTATTAATATATTTATATCGACTTTAGCTAGCTAGTTAAAAATACCGGTAATAGTAATTAAAAGAAGAGTTCACTCGTGAACCATGGTTTATAGGTCAGTTACGTGTAATAGCTTTACGTACGCTACGTATAGCAGCTTTACGTAGGTTACGTATAGCAGCTTTAAGTACGTTAAGTATAGCACGTAAGTTACGTATAGCAGCTTTACGTAAATTACGTATAGCAGCTTTAAGTACGTTAAGTGTAGCAGCTTTAAGTACGTTAAGTGTGGCAGCCTTACGTAAATTACGTATAACAGCTTTACGTAGTTTACGTATAGCAGCTTTAAGTACGTTAAGTGTAGCAGCCTTACGTAAGTTACGTATAGCAGCTTTACGTAAGTTACGTATAGCAGCCTTAAGTACGTTAAGTATGGCAGCTTTACGTAAGTTACGTATGGCAGCCTTACGTAAGTTACGTATAGCAGCCTTAAGTACGTTAATTCTTTTTATGCAGCATTTACTAATCAGATTTACTAATTAGATTTACTAATCAGATTTATTAATCAGATTACGTACGGTAAAGCACGTGCTATAGCCGAGCTATTGTAAACACCCTGCCTGATGGGGTACCTGCCATGGCCACTAAGGCCACACTAAACGGACCCATCTTCTATAAGAAGGCACACATCTCTTAACTAGAACAATCAACGAGCTTTCCACTCACCTTTTCTAACACTTCTTTTGTAAGATTATAAAGTCTAGCCTTAAAGCTAAGCTTCTATACAGTACATCTTTTTAAGTGCTTCTACATTAATGACTTACGCAAGGATTCAAACCTTTAGTCTTTGTTTTTATACAACTTATTATAATCGCTTAATTCGCAATTAAGTTGATCTTCGTTTATTATTTAGCACTTTACTTTACAACTATAACATCAAAACAATTAAAACTTTATTCTCGATAAGTTCGGACACCGAAACGCCGAAATAGCCGAAATGCAATATTTCGGCTCCTCGGCAAAAACTCTCTTCTATTATCAATAAGAAAGAATTTTCACTTATTAATAAAAATATCCTTCCGTACTTTAACTCTTATCTTGAATTAAAGCAATTGATATAATCCGGAGTTATTAACAAAGCTAATCAATTGATTCTTAAGTTTTTCATAGTTTTAATCTTAACTATTAGTTTACTTTTATAAAAGGTTTATTCTTTTTAATCTCGGATCGAGAATACCTTACGAAAATCGCTTATTTTACTCGTAAACCCGGTTCACGAATTAAAATCAAACAATTTAAAAACCTTTTATCAACTCGATCTTTCTTAACACACACATATGTTTGATCTTTAAAATACCGAAAACCTTTTTAAGATTTCTAATATCGAAGTCGGCGCAAAGTCACTTTTTTTTTCGTTAAAATCTTTTAAATTTGTTAAATCTCTTAATCGTATTTTTATAAGCTTCGGATTATCCTTATTTTACTTCGACCTTTAACTTGAACCTTTACTACTACTTCTATCGGAAACACTTGCTTCGGAAATGCTTTTTAAAATAAACACCGGTCTTAAGATCTATACTACTCCTTTTCTTCTTGCTCTTCTTGTCCTTTTACCAAGCCTTGCGCTAGTTATAATCGACCTTGCTATCTTTTACGCTTTTATAACTACTCGCATGCTATTACTAAGTGCTTTAAAAGCTTTTTGCTTTAATAGTGCTAACATCACCGACTTCATCGAAAAGTACGAAAAGACTTATAATAATTTTAATATCTTTAAAGACGATCGGTTTATTAAGCTTCTTTATTACTGCGATAACTTTCGCAAAAAGGTTATTAAGAGCTTGCTCGAATGAAAAGCTAAAAAAGATTAAGCTGCTTTCGTCAAAGCTTTAAGAGCCGAGTTTCGTAAGAACGATACTTAACAGATCAAAGACTCGATCGCTTTCTTACGAGAATTTGCTATATAAGAACGGGATATTAACGATTTGAAAAACTATTATCGCACTTTCTTTCGAGTCTTCGAAAAGCTTACTTTTATGCACTTCTTAAGCAAAACCGAACAAAGCCGCTTATTCTTTTTCGGATTGCTCGTCGGAATCCGAAACAAGACAATCAAGCATTATAAAGTCGACGAACTCGACCTAGACTTTTATACCGCTTTCGACGACTTCGCTGTATTCGCTTTTAAGACCGACCAAAGTATTAAGATTATCGAAGCTATAAATCGAGAAAAGTCTTTTTTAACCAACTTTATTAAAGATATTCGAATCTTAATTAAAGAACACACCGAATTAGCTAGCGTTCTTAAGTCTGCTAAGAAAGCTTTAATAATAATGCCGTTCACTCGTGAACTACGGTTCACGAATGAAAAAAAAAAAATTGATAAAATAAGTTTTATAATTAAAAAGTTTTTTAATTTGCAAATTAATGCAATTTATAATCGAATTGATTACTTTAAAGACTAAGTCGTTAACTTAACTTCTCGACGCTTTGTTTAATTTTAATTTTAAGTTCGATTCGAAAACCGCGACGAAGCTTTTATTAAGTATACCGTTTAAAATACCCGAAGTAAAGTCAGCCTTAAAAGTAAAGTTCAAATTGCTATTATCGGCTACGGATTATAAAAACGAAAAAGAAAAAAAAATAAAAGATACGGAAACCAAATGCAAGATTATAGCTTTTGCAAGAACTTTAAAGACACAATTTAAGCTCTTTATTAATACCGAGATAAATGTAAAGCTTTTAAAGACATAATCAATAAAAGATGTATTTATATTAATGATTACGAACGCCTTTGCTTAAAGCTTAAAAAGATCGGCGTTTTTATTATCTAAAAAAAACAAAAAAAGACTTAGTTTAAATCTATCGTTTTAAACGTTCGTAAAACGGAATATAATAACATCTTAAAGAATCGACTTACTAGCGGACTTAAGACTTATAAACACTTGCTCTTTTATTAACAACCAATTTAATAATCAGCTTAATACTAGCCCGATCAAAATGCTTAGCAACCAACTAATTAGCTAAAAGAGCTTACTATTATCCTTAAGAGACTAGTCGACACTAAGAATATCAACGCTATAAGGTAGATTAATACGCTTAGCTATTTATCTAGTATAAAAGTTGCTTCGATCGAGATCAACGCTGCCGCAAAAGACAAAGCTAAAAAGTTTTTTTTACTTTCGGAAAGATTTAAGCTTATTAAGATCAAAAAGAATGTCCGATAATAAAAGGAAAAGAATTACGGCACTTTTAAAGCCCGTGCTTTTTAAGAATCGAGTATTGCTATAAAAATAGACTTAAAAGACGGATTATTCGATAATATAATTAAAAAAAAGTCTTCTAGACCTTTTAAACTAGCTAAAGCCGACGAAACTATAAAAGATATAAAAAGAAAGGTTAAGATCACTTAGCGAGTGCTAAAAAAAAAGAAGAAAAAGACTTATAAACGAAAGAAGTTCATTAACCTTTACGTTATTATTAAAGCTTAAGAAAAAGTAATAGCGGCGATTATGAAATCAAGAATCGAAGTCTAGATTAAAAACTTATTCGAACTCAGCTTTCGTTTCGATAAGCTATTAAGTTATCATATTCTAATAGTTCTCGATGTTAAAGAAAACGTAAAAGTCTTTTAAAATAAGCTTATTCTTATAAACGCTTTAACTGTTAAACGTTTAAGTCGGAATAAAGAAGGCAAGCTAAACCTTTTAACGACGCAAATTCGCAAACAACTTATCGCTCGCAATTGCTTCGAAATAGCGATAAAGACTTTAAAAGTTTTTATTAATATCAACGGTATAATCAAAAGCAGATCTTTCTTTAATAGCGGATTTAAAGTTAACGTAATAAACAAAAAGATAGCTAAAATAATCAAACTACTTATTATAACGGATCGAGCTTTAATCTATACTATCGTATTTAAAGATCTCTACAACTTCGATAAGTAGATAAACGACGTCGAAGTTATTATTAACGGAATCATTAATTACGCCGATTTCTTTATTATTAATAATAGCAATCACGAAGTTATCTTAAGCATGCTTTTCTTTTTAGAATCTTAATTCTTTTTCTTTTACTTCGATAATAGCACGATGAAAGCCTTTTTTTAAAACTACGATCGATCTATTTAAAGATAGATTATTATTGCAAAAGACAAGTCGAATTTAATCGAAGACCCGGGAAACTAATAGCTAGCATATAAGCTAAGATAAATATTAAGCTAAAAAAAAGCTTAAAAAGAAATTCCGCTCGTAAACTATAATTTACGAATAAATCGGTATAAAAACAATAAAATCAAAAAAAAACAATTCAACTTAATATTAAGCAAAGCTTATTAAAATTAAAAATATTAAAAATATTTGCAATCAAACTCGATAAATCGGAAAATTTTATGTTTATTATCGATAACGATAAAGACCTTTTAAAAAAGAATATAATAAAGGTTAATACGATATACAAGAAAAAGGCGGAAAAGGTCAGACCGGTAGATTTAAAAGTGTCGGATAAAAAGATACTTAAAAGAATCGACGATTAGTTTAAGCAAGATAAGAAAACGAGATCCTTTAAACTTAAAAGACCTTTTTCGGAATACTTTATTAATAAGTTTTTAAACTTAAAAATTAAATCAAGATTAACGAAAGAACGATTTAAAGCACTTACGATTAACTTTTAAATCATTTCAAAAGAAAGAAAGCTGCTTTACTAATGCTTTTTAAATCGAAAAGAAACGATAGCTTAAAATTTTATTTATCTTAACTAAGTCCGGAAAGAAGTCATACTACTTTAAAAGATCAAAACGGTGCTTTACGAAGCTTAGCAAAAGAAAACGTTTATCGTGCCGAAAGCTTTATAAGAAATAGTTATTTTTATATTAAAAGAACGATTAAAGCAAAAAGTTTTCGAACTATATTAAAGCTCTTACCGGAACAAATAGTTTATTATAATAAAGAAAGAGAAAAGAAAATACAAGCTGATTATTATCGTAATTAAAATGAATCGTATGACGGTCAAAAACGCTAATATTGCTTCGAACGTAAACTAGTTCTCGAACGAATTTACTAGTCTTACGATAATTATACTCTTAGACTTCTTTTTTAAATACAATTAATTCCTTTTCGACGTTAAGTCTAAAGATATAACAGCTATTCAAACGCTTATCGGACTGCTTCGAATGATTCGAATACTTATAAAAGCAATTAATTCGATTGCTTAATTCGTTAAGATTATTTATAAGATCTTTATAAACTGCATTTTTAACGTTTGCTTACTTTATATAAATAACGTAAGAATTAAAAGATCTCGATCTTTTTATAATTACGAAAAAGTTTTGCTCGGAATACGACGATTCGTTTTAAAACACATTTAAAACATCGATAAAGTGCTCGTAAAGTTTAAAAGAGCTAAAACGATTATCGAAACGAAGTCTTAATACTATATGCTTAGCCTTAATATCGTTAAATTCGTTACGGATAGCGAAAGACGCTACTTTTAAACCGCTAAAATTAAAAAGATATTAAAATAAATTAAATACGAAAATATATCAAAAGCGCGAGCTTTTATTAAGATCGTAGTTTATTATAGAATCTAAATTAAAAACTTCTTTACGATTGCTGCTTTAATCTACGCGACTATAAGAAAAAGGATCGAATTCGAATGGTTAAAGCCTTAATAAAAAGCGATAAAGCTGCTTAAGGAAGCCTTGCTCTTTGCTTTCGCTTTTATTAAGATCGATTATAATAAAGACGGAAGGAAAATTTACTTAACGGTAAACGCTAATCTTAAAAGATAAAAAGCAGTATTGCAATAAAAGGATTTCGATAAAAAGCGATATCTTATTAAGTTCGAAAGTAGTTTTTAAAACTTTACGGAAAGCAAGTACGACGCGATTAAGCGAGAATGCCGCGGTGCTTTAAAAGCTATGAAAAAGATAAAGAGCGAATTATACGAAGTTTACTTTATCTTAAAAACCGACGTTAAAGTACTAGTTAATTAACTCAACGGATTAGCAAGCGACTTGCTTAAAGCTTTCGTTACGAATTAAATTGCGTAAATAAGATTAATAGACTTTAAAGTTAAGTATATCCTTAAGATTAAAAACACGGCAACGGACGGTCTTTTTAAAAAAAGAAAAGAGCATCTTTTAAATATCAAAGAAAAAAAAGAAAAAGATATTAACGATTAAGTTATTAACGAGCTAAGCACTATTTTAATATTCTCGATTAAACGACTCGTAAATTATAGTTCACGGGTTAAAAAGAAAGTTTTAAAGCACGATTACTCGCTCGATTTTAAGCTTATTGCTTAATTCTTTACTACTTTCAAACGCTTTCTTTCGATTAAGACTTACGACTTCTAAAAGTTCAAGAATAAAGCATTCAACTACTTGGTTAAAAATAATCACTTTTATAAACGAACAGACAATTCTTACTCGATCAAGCTAGTTGTCGACGGAACTTAAAGACGCTATACTGCTATTTCCGACTTTTATTAAAAATCCGGATATAAAAGAGCTGAATCAACTTATTACCGCACGTTAAAACTCTTCTTTTAGAATAGATACTACGAGGATTACAAAGCTTTCGTCTAAAGCTATGAGCCTTATTAAAAACGCAAAGCTAAACGGACAAAAAACCTTTTGTACTCGATTTAACCTACTTAAATATAATTAAAAGTTAGCTTAAATATATTACGAATACTTATTATCGATAAAAAGATAACTTGCTTCGTACTAGCTAAAGAAGATTTATTTAAATAATTAAAAAGACGACCACTTCGATCGGCTAACGCTAAATCTATTGCTAAGTTTCTTTAAGAAGATATCGTTTGCCGCTACGAATTATTCGAAAGATTAACTATCGATAAAAGACTCGAAAACAAAGCAGTTGCTAAAGCTTTCGCTATTAAGTACGAGATCAAAAGGGTCTAGATTTCGAGCTATAATTCAAAAGCAAATAAAATAATCGAGAAAAGATATAAAGACATTTTAAATAGCTTATCGAAAATCATAAATAAAAGATTTAAAAATTAAGTTCGCAAATTTAATAAAATGCTCTTTGCGGTCCGGACATCGATACACGCACTTATTAAAGTTACTTTTTTCTTTTTAAATTACGAACGAAAAGCTAAGCTACTTTTAGAATTACGATAACTAGTTTAAAAGTTATTGCTATAGCAAAAGGTTCGATCTCGCGCTAACTTGCTTGTTATAAAGTTTAAACAATTAAAACTCCGAGACGAAGATATCGACGAGATTATCTTAAAAAAAAAACGCTATCGACTTACCGCTAAAGCTATTTAAAAACGAGTCAAGGTCTTAAAGTCGGAACCTATTAAAAAAAAAGACTTAGTATTGCTTTACGACGTTAAACGCAATATCGATATGTCCGCGGATATTAAACTAAACTATAAATAGCTAAGACTTTATATCGTTTTTAAAGCTTACGATAAAGGATATTATAAACTTTAAAAAACCGATAAGACTAAGCTTAAAAGCACCTTTGCAATTAACCGCTTTAAACGATTTTATCGCCGCGATTAAACCTTTTTTTTTTTTAATAAAGACGACGAAGAAAAAAAAGAAAAAGATTCGGACTTTTTAAATAACTCGGACCTTAACGAATACAAGCTTTTCGACGACGGCAAAAGTGAACTACTCAACTTAAAAGTGATCTCGAGACTTAAGTCTATTAACTTTTAAATCATTCTCTTAACACTTTCGAAAGAACAAAAATTAGCTTACAAAACTATTTCTTAATCTATTCCTTTACTTTATTTTTCTTACTTTCTTATCTTCTTTTTGTTTTATACTTATTTTATAAAAGGACGTGCCTTTAATAATCACTCTTTTTGTTTTAGTAAAGAAAGGTATTTCTTACGTTTGTTCTTTTACTTTTAGACCTGCTTTTTATTGTATTTTCTATTCTTTCTTTATTCTTTTCACTTTATTAGCTATTTACTTATCTTATACAGATTGTTTTTATTATTTAATTGTTTTTTTATTTGTTTTAAGCTTACACGGCTATTTTTTATTTCTTATTTAAAATTGTTCTTTTGTTTTAAGCGTGCTTAATTACGTGTATTCGAAAGTAAACTGCTATTAAAAAGAATAAGTCCTCTTTATAAATGTACTTATATAAAAAAGCTCTTTCTTCTTTCTTTTTAACATTTTCTTTCTTTATATAACAACAACTATAATAACACTACTACTACTCTTTTTTTACAACTACACAATATTATACTAATACTAACGACTTTAATTATCACTTAATCAATTATTATTACTATTAGCTTTTATTCCGCTATCTTATGTTTAGCTCGTAAACCGTAGCTTACGAATCAAATATGCTTTTCGAGTCAACCGCCGTTAAAAGAAAAGCCTTTATTCGTAATGCACTTTTTAACTTATTAATAAGCGAAAAGCAAGCCGCTTTAGCCCGATAATCGAATTTCGAGCTGAAGTTCGAAAGACGAGTTATTAAGACTTTCGATAAGTTCTTTTAAACTTACCGTTAAATAAGCAACTTTAATTAATTAACTATGCTTAAAGTAGCAACTTCCGACTTTAATAATAAATTAAGTAAAGAAAACGACTTGATCTTGCAATACGATCGGTTCTTACGAGCCGAATGCGTAAGAAAGAATATAAACGCCGAAGACTTCTTTTCGGCTTACGACTAATTTATTATTAAAGTCACCGCTATCTACTTTTTACGTAACAAAAACGCCGAAAAACACAAACGAATTAAAAAAGCTTTCGACGGCGCTCGAAAGCAATTGCTATATAACGACTACCTTAAGGCTATATGCACTTTAATCCGCAGCGCTCGTTAATTAAGCGTTATTTTAAAAAACTGCACTTTTAACGTTTACGCTATTTAAGTCATTAATCATTACATTATTGCTTACGTCGCTTTTTAAAAGACTATAGCTAATATAGCCCGAAGACGCAAGTTTATTAAGCTTAATGCTACGGTAATCAACCTTATCTGCTAAACCGTAAAAAACAAAAACAATACTAAGTAGAAAGATAAGATCGCTATTCTTAACGAAAGACTCTTAAAGAAGCTAAGACTAAAAGTCTTATTATATAGCTTATTGATTTTAGCTCTCGATAACATTAAAAGCGAATACGACGAGCTTAAAGAACGTATAGAGTTTGCCGACGAAAATTAAACTTAGAATTTCGTTTTATAAAAAAAACTCGAATCCGAAATTCTACTTATAAATTATAATTCATAAATAAAAAATGACTTAGCAATCGAAGCGAAACCAAGTCAACCTTTTGCGCTTAAGACCTCTTTGCTTAAATCACTTATTACGCGCTTTTCGCTATCATTAGCTTTGTTTTAAAAATCGACGTTATCTTTTATTAATAAGCTTTCGAACGTTAAACTAATTGCTTCGATCATGTTTACTTTACGCAAGTCTATCGACGCGAGCTCTTTTTTAACCTTTAGACTTAAAATGCAACGCGACCTTCTCGAAAACCAACTGCTACTAGTATTATTCGTTAAAAAAAAAAACAGCTTCGAGTACGAACTAACTAAAACTATATCGAACCGCTGCTTCGGACTCATCGAGATTAAAGACTTTATAAATATAAACGTAGCTTTTATCAACTTTTGCTAAGACTTTTATTAATTAACTTTCGACCGCTTAAACTTAAACGAAAACATCGATAATACCTTTTAAGTTGCCGCGAAATCAATTAAAAAAGCTGTTAGCTAGATTCGCAAGCTTTTAAAAAACGAATTTTCTAACAACGCGATCTTACGATTCTTTAACCGTCGTAATTAAATAAAAGTAAGTAAAAAAGAAAGTAAAGTAATAAACTACTTTTTGCTATCCGAGATCTTTAATTTAAGCTTTAACGACGACGATTGCGATTATACAAAAGTCTTTTAAAAAGTGAAGAACGTATTAGAATTTAAAGATAGATTTAAAAAACTCTTTAACTTAAACGTTTAAACGAAGCTTCGCTTTAACCGCAAAGTCTTACCGTCCGCTACCGACTTATTAAAAGAAGTCTTTTACGAAGTCTATACTTTCGAATACGCTAAATATCTTAAGCTAGCTACGAAAGGCTTTACAATAATAATAATCCGTTCTAACTTGTGTCGATTCATCGAAGCTTTTTAAACTAACGCTTTTAACAACTTTATGCTTTACTCGAGCAACTAATCGATATTCGCCATTAAGATTAAAAGCAATATTTTAATTAAAAGAATGTCTAGCTTAAGCTCTTTTAAGTTTAAAGCCAAGCCGATGTTCTTTAACAAGCTGAACTAAAGCACTAGCTTAATAAGCATCGCTTAAAAAAACAGCTCTTTTAATATTATAAATACGAGTAGCTATACGAAAGTTTAGCTTATATTAAGAGCTTCTTTTTTAAACGATAAGCACGGCAATCAGACTTTCTTTATTATTATAAACAAAAAGATCTAGATATACTTCTACTACTTTCGGACCAATAACTTAAAAAGAGCTTCGACTAATGCACTTTTTAACATAGTGCACTCTTTAACTTAATAAGTCTTCCGAAGCTATTATAAGCTATACTTTGCTGCCTTGCTCAATCGCCGAGACGAGAACTATAAGCTTATCGCTTATTCGAAACCTTTTTAGCTTTTTAAATATAATAATAATGCTCGAGTGATTACGATTAAACACGACGCTAATACTAAACGACTCGTAAACCGTAATTCACGAATAGAAGACAGAGTTTTAAACTATTACTTAATGCCTTACGGCGTAAAAAATCAGATCGGAAGCTTGGCTATTTAGCTTAAGAGCCACACCTACGACATTACCTTTAAAAAGACCGTTAAATAAAAAGCTTTTAAACTTAAATCGAAGACCTTAAATGCTTTTAAGAATATTGCGCTTCGCTAACCTTTCGCTATAATCAATGATCTCGCTACTCTTATATTTATTATTACGAAACAAAATGTTTTTTTAAATATAAACGCTTTTTAAGATTCTTCTTGCGGATAAGCTATCTTCTTTAATAATTACATCGCTTTACTAAACGATAACACTTTAGAAAATAAAGTCAGCTTTGCAAAGCACGCTTGCATTATCGTCTTAAGACGCATATTGCTAACCTTTCGATAAAAAATCATCAATGAATCAAGCTAGCCCTTCGCCGCTATAATCTAACTAAATTACGTTAGTTTCGTATTAAAAGCTTTGATCGGAAAAATAGATTAGAACGAACTTCGAGTAATAAAAGAATTGACCGCTATCTTTGCTATGTTTCGGACTTAATTCTAAGAACACTTTATCAAGCATAAAAAAAAGTTGTTTTCGGCATTTAAAAAAAGATTTGCTATCGTCTTAAATACTAAAGCTAAGACTTACGGAGCTAAGTCTTTTTTTAAGAGCAAAAGCCGCCGAGCTAACGACTTTATAAACGTCGATAAGTTAAAGGATTTTAAAGAGAGCTTACGACCGATTGAGTTATCTTTTAACGACTCCGATTTAAGTATAAAAATCACTTTAAAAAGTGCGAAATCCACTCGTAAACCACGGTTCACGAGCTAAATCGGCAACCTTAAAAGATCTTTTTCTCAACCGGAATCTTTAAACCGCGCATTCGATAAAGCTATAAAAGCCTTAGATAACTTGCTCGAAGACGAAGACGACTTAACTAATAGCTCCGGACTTTATTTTAGCTTCGCTAACTTTCCGTCGGCCAAGTTCACACTTATTAACGATGCTACTAACAAGCGCAAGAACGATACGCGCTCTTTCACCTTTAAGAATGCTATTGCTAGCACGTCATCGTCTAATGCTAGCCTTGCTAAGAGAAAAAGACTTTTTTAGCTTAAAAAAAACGAAAGAGTTAAAGACGTAAGCACGGAAAGAAACTATAAAGAAGCTGTTAAAGCGTAGTTTAAATATTTAAATATTTAAAGTTTAAAGACAAGATACCCCTCCTTTTTTGTATATTAGATTTTTCTTTCATTTACACCCTCTTTTTTTTCTTCTTTACTTGATAGTAAGCGGAAGCGCTTACTTATTTTATAAGAAGACGGATGTAAACACTCTGCTTGATAAAGTACTTGCTATGGCCATTAAGGCTACACTAAACGGACCTATCTTTTATAAGAGGGCATACATCTTTTAGCTAAAACAATCAACGAGCTTTCTACTTACCTTTTCTAACACTTCTTTTGTAAGACCATAAGGTCTAGCCTTAAAGCCAGGCTTCTGTACAGTACATCTTTTTGGGTGCTTCTACACTATAACCGAGCTATAGCAGCCTTAAGTACGTTAAGTGTGGCAGCTTTACGTAAGTTACGTATAGCAGCTTTACGTAAGTTACGTGTAGCAGCCTTAAGTACGTTAAGTATAGCAGCTTTACGTAAGTTACGTATGGCAGCCTTACGTAAGTTACGTATAGCAACCTTAAGTACGTTAATTCTTTTTATATAGCATTTATTAATCAGATTTATTAATCAGATTTATTAATCAGATTTACTAATCAGATTACGTACGGTAAAGCACGTGCTATAGCCGAGCTATAGCCGAGCTATAGCAGTCTTAAGTACGTTAAGTATAGCAGCCTTACGTAAGTTACGTATAACAGCTTTACGTAGTTTACGTATAGCAGCCTTAAGTACGTTAAGTATAACAGCCTTACGTAAGTTACGTATGGCAGCCTTACGTAGGTTACGTATAGCAGCTTTACGTAAGTTACGTATAGCAGCCTTACGTAAGTTACGTATAGCAGCTTTACGTTAGTTACGTATAGCAGCTTTACGTAAGTTACGTATAGCAGCTTTAAGTACGTTAATTCTTTTTATGCAGCATTTATTAATCAGATTTACCAATTAGATTTATTAATCAGATTACGTACGGTAAAGCACGTATTATAACCGAGCTATAGCCGAGCTATAGCCGAGCTAAGCACGTATAGCAAAAGGACGTATAGCATGCAAAGTTTCTTTTCGTGCAGTATTTATTAATTAGATTTATTAATTAGATTTACTAATCAGATTTACTAATCAGATTTATTAAGCGAAGCGTTCTTTTTTTATTCTGCGTCGAGTTCGTGTTTCAAATATTATAATTCACTTTTGTTAAATCGAAGCATTACGATTATTATTAAGCGACGCGTTATTTTCTTTGTTCCGCGTCGATTTATTATTTTAAAACGCGTTATTTTCTTTGTTCCGCGTCGATTTATTGTTTTAAATATTATAATTCACCTTTAGTAAATCGAGGCAATGCTTCGATTACGATTAAGCTACACTTTTATTTTTATATAAGTACTCGCTCCTTTTCTTTTTCTTTTTCTTTTTTTTATTATTATTATAACTACTTTTTATTCAACTTCTCAACCTTAACTTTAACACTTAACTTTAACTTCTCAACTTTAATACTTAACTTCTCAACCTTAACTTTAATACTCAACTTCTCAACTTCAACACTTAACTTCTTAATCAACCTTAATACTTAATTACAATTACACTTAACTTAAGTAATTATTTTCCTTTTAATTCTTTGCTTTTTAATTCTTTACTTTAAGCTAATTATTTTCTTTATTTAGCAATATCGATTCTTTTCTTTTATAACGCTATAATCGAGGTTAATCTTTTTAGCACCGGTAGTAACAAGCTAATCAACGAGATACTTAATCGCTATAAGGATTTCGTAGTCGTTTATACTAATAATAACGTTGTTAATTTAATATTTATTTGCTATAACGGAAAAGATACCGCTTTGTTTTTAAAACTAATCGGCCTCGATTACGAATGAAAAGGTCGCAAAAGTTTTGTCGATAAGTTCGACATTAAGCACTACGGTGTTAATAAGGTTAGTAATAACATCTATATTCTATAATCATTAATTGATTTTTTATTTAGAAAGAGAGCGCTCAAGTCTTTTATCTCTTCGACTACTTTGTCTTTTTCTTCAACTTAATTAAAAAGCAATTCACTTATAAAGATATCAAGGTTCGATTGATCTTAAGTGATCTTACTCTTGAGCTTTTCGATAGCGATCATGCTAAAGCTAAAAGCATCTTAAAAAAGCTATTAATGCTATACCTCTTCATTATCGATAACACTTTAGCATATAAACGCTTTACTTTCAAGTTCTCGGATGAAAATGAGTTTAAGTAAAACAACAAGTGCTAAAAGCTAAGAGAACTATTTAAATTAAACGAGATTTATTTAAACTATGCTTACAAGCAAGAGCTTAGGCCAAAAGCGAAGACCGAGTTGAACGTATTCTACGTAACTGCAAAAGGACGGGTCTTTATCAACTCTTTATAATTAATAGACTTAAGCTAAAGAACGGGTCTTTATTAACCTTTAGGCCTTTGTAATTAATAAATTTAACTAATACTTTAAGTCTTTAATTAATAAATGTGATTAGTAAATATGATTAATAAATGTGATTAGTAAATATGATTAGTAAATGTAATTAATAAACCTGATTAGTAATTATGCATATGCATATTTTTATGTATATAAACCCTATAGAGTAACCTTACGCTCTATAGGGTTTCCTTATAGAAAGGGGCAGAATTTTATACCCTCCGTGGGTTCCCCCGTAGGGAGGACCCAAAACTCCGTGGGGCCCCATGGGGCCCCATGGAGCAGCCTAAGCTAAGCGTATTAATCTATCTTATAATATTAATATTCTTAATATCGATTAGTCTTTTAAAGATAATAGTAAGCTTTTTTAGCTAGTTGGTTAGTTGTTAAGCATTTTGATCGAGCTAATACTAAGCTAGCTATTAAATTAGTTATTAATAAGAAAGCAAGTGTCTATAAGTCTTAAGTCCGCTAATAAATCGATTTTTTAAGATATTATCGTATTCCGTTTTACGAACGTTTAGTACGATAAATCTAAACTAAGTCTTTCTTTGCTTCTTTTAAATAATAAAAGCACCGATCCTTTTAAGTTTTAAGCAAAAGCGTCCGTAATTATTAATATAAATACATCTTTTATTAATTATATTTTTAAAAGCTTTATATTTATCTCGATATTAATAAAAAGCTTGAATTGTATTTTCGGAATTCTTGTAAAAGCTATAATCTTATATTTAGTTTTCGTATCTTTTACTTTTTTTTCTTCTTCGTCTTTATAATCCGTAGCCGATAGCAGCAATATAAACTCTACTTTTAAGGTTGACTTTATTTCGAGCATCTTAAGCGGTATACTTAATAAAAGCTTCGTCGTAGTTTTCGAATCGAACTTAAAGCTAAGACTAAACAAAGCGTCGAGAAGTTGAGTTAGCGACTTAATCTTCGAAGTAATTAATTCGATTATAAATCGTATTAATTTGCAAATTAAAAAACTTCTTAATTATAAAACCTACTTTATTAATTCCTTTTTTTTTATTCGTAAACCGTAGTTTATAAGTAAACGGCATTACTATTAAAGCTTTTTTAGCAGATTTAAGCACGCTAATCGGCTCGATATATTCTTTAATCAAGATTCGAATATCTTTAATAAAGTTAATTAAAAAAGACTTTTCTCGATTCATAGCTTCGATAATCTTAACACTTTAATTGGTTTTAAAAGCGAATGCGACGAAGTCGTCGAAAGCGGTATAAAAGTTTAAATCGAGTTCGTCGATTTTATAATGCTTAATCGTTTTATTTTAAATTTTAACGAGCAATCCGAAAAAGAATAAGCGGCTTTATTCGATCTTATTTAAAAAGTGCATTAAAGTAAGTTTTTTAAAGACTCGAAAAAAAGTGCGATAATAGTTTTTTAAATCATTAATATCTCGTTCTTGCATAGCAAATTCTTATAAGAAAGCGATCGAGTCTTTAATTTGCTAAGTATCGTTCTTACGAAACTCGGCTTTTAAGGCTTTAACGAAAGCAGCTTAATCTTTTTTAGCTTTTTATTCGAGCAAGTTTTTAATAACTTCTTTGCGAAGATTATCGCAATAACGGAAGAGCTTAATAAACCGATCGTTTTTAAAGATACTAAAGTTATCGTAAGTTTTTT
Source organism: Drepanopeziza brunnea f. sp. 'multigermtubi' (assembly GCF_022702325.1). Taxonomy (NCBI): domain Eukaryota; kingdom Fungi; phylum Ascomycota; class Leotiomycetes; order Helotiales; family Drepanopezizaceae; genus Drepanopeziza; species Drepanopeziza brunnea. Next base: position 28,227 of record NW_027094068.1, read on the forward strand.
CGTACTTCTCGATAAAGTCGATAATATTAGCATTATTAAAACAAAAAGCTCTTAAAGCACTTAGCAATAGCATACGAGTAATTATAAAAGCGTAAAAGATAGCAAGGTCGATTATAATTAGCGTAAGACTTAATAAAAAAGCAAAAGAAGCAAGAAAAAGAAAAGTAATATAAATCTTAAAACCGGTATTGATTTTAAAAAGCATTTTCAAAGCAAGTGTTTCCGATAAAAGTAAAAGTTTTAATTAAAAATTAAAGTAAAATAAAAATAGTCCGAAGCTTATAAGAATACGATTAAAAGATTTAATAAATTCAAAAGATTTTAATAAAAGAAGAAGTGATTCGGCGCCGACTTCGATATTAAAAATCTTAAAAAGGTTTTCGGTATTTTAAAAATCAAGTATATATGTATACTAAAAATAATCGAGTTAATAAAAAGTTTTTAAATTGTTTGATTTTAATTCGTAAACCGGGTTTACGAGCAAAATAAGCGATTTTCATAAGGTATTTTCGATCCGAAATTAAAAAAAGTAAACCTTTTGCAAAAGTAAACTAATAGTCAAGATCAAAACTATAAAAAACTTAAAAATCAATTGATTAGCCTCGCTAATAACTCCGGACTATATTAATTGCTTTAATTTAAAATGAAAGCTAAAGTATAAAAAGATATTTTTATTAATAAGTGAAAATTCTTTCTTATTAATAATAAAAAAGAGTTTTTACTAAGGAGCCGAAATATTGCACTTCGGCTATTTCGACGTTTCGGTGTCCGAACTTATCGAGAATAAAGTTTTAATTGTTTTGAAGTTATAATTGTAAAGTATAAAGAAGGCTAAATAATAAACGAAAGTCAACTTAACTGCGAATCAAGCGATTATAATAAGCTGTATAAAGATAAAGACTAAAAGTTTAAATCTTTGCGTAAGTCACTAATATAAAAGCACTTAAAAAGATGTGCTATATAAAAGCTTAGCTCTAAAGCTAAACCTTATAGTCTTACAAAAGAAGTGCTAAAAAAAGATGAGTGGAAAGCTCGTTGATTGTTTTAGCTAAAAGATATATGCCTTCTTATAAAAGATAGGTCCGTCTAATGTGGCCCTAATAGCCATAGCAGGTACCCCATCAGGCAAGGTGTTTACAATATAATTATTAGTTTATCGTTTAAATATAAATAAGTAAATATAGTTATAATATATTTAGTAATATAGTAAGTGCTTTATAAATATCTTATTATTATCGTTTTATTAAAGGGTTAAGTTAATGCAAGTTATTATATGTATTATAATTAAACTTTAACTTTAAAAATATATTCTTAACTTTAAGGTAAAATACAAGTTTAAATAAGCTTAGCTTTTAAGCATAATATGCTTATAGGCTGCTCCATAGGGCCCTATGGGGCCCCACGGAGTTTTGAGTCTTTCTTACGGGGGAACCTACGGAGGGTACAAAATTCTGCCCCTCTTTATAAGGAAACCTTATAGGGCGTAGAGTTACTCTATAAGGTTTATATACATAAAAATATGCATATACATAATTACTAATCAAGTTTACTAATCACATTTACTAATCATATTTACTAATCAAAGACTTAAAGTATTAATCAAATTTACTAGTTACAAAAGCTTAAGGGTTGATAAAGACCCGTTCTTTAGCTTAAATCTATTAGTTATAAAGAGTTGATAAAGACCCGTCCTTTTGCAATTACGTAAAATACGTTCAACTCTGTCTCCGCCTTTAGCTTAAGCTCTTGCTTATAAGCATAATTTAGATAAATCTCGTTTGACTTAAGTAGCTCTCTTAGCTTTTAACACTTGTTACTTTACTTAAACTCATTTTCATTCGAGAACTTAAAAGTAAAGCGTTTGTATACTAAAGTGCTATCGATAATGAAAAATTATAGCATCAATAGCTCTTTTAAGATGCTTTTAGCTTCAGTATGATCGCTATCGAAAAGCTTAAAAGTAAGATCACTTAAAATCAATCGAACCTTAATATTCTTATAAGTGAATTGCTTTCTAATTAAGTTAAGGAAAAAGACAAAGTAGTCGAGGAAATAAAAGACTTAAGCGCTCTCCTTTTAAATAAAAAATCAATTAATAATCATAAAATATAAATGTTATTATTAACTTTATTAGCACCGTAATGCTTAATATCGAACTCGTCGATAAAACCTTTACGACCTTTTCATTCGTAATCGAAGCCGATTAGTCTTAGAAACAAAGCGGTATCCTTTTTGTTATAGCAAGTAAATATTGAATTAACAACGTTATTATTAGCATAAACGATTACGAAATCCTTATAACGACTAAGTATCTCGTTGATTAGCTTATTGCTACCGGTGCTAAAAGAGTTAACCTCGATTATAGCGTTATAAAAAAAAGGAATCGACATTGCTAAATAAAGAAAATAATTAGCTTAAAGCAAAGAATCAAAAAGTAAAGAATCAAAAAGAAAATAATTACTTAAATTAAATATAGTTGTAATTAAGTGTTGAAGTTGGTTAAGAAGTTAGGTATTAAAGTTGAGAAGTTGAAGTTAAGTATTAAAGTTGAAGTTGAGAAGTTAAGTGTTAAAGTTAAAAGAAAAGTTGGGTATTAAGGTTAAGAAGTTAAAAAAAAAAAAAAAAAAAAAAAAAAAAAAAGCGAGTACTTATATAAAAATAAAAGTATAGCTTAATCGTAATCGGGGCATTACTTCGATTTATCAAAGGTGAATTATAATATTTAAAACAATGAATCGACGCGGAATAAAGAAAATAACGCGTTTTAAAACAATAAATCGACGCGGAATAAAAAAAATAACGCGTCGCTTAATAATAATCGATGCAATGCTTCGATTCAATAAAAGTGAATTATAATATTTAAAATAGGAACTCGACGCGGAACAAAGAAAAAACGCTTCGCTTAGTAAATCTAATTAGTAAATCTAATTAATAAATCTGATTAATAAATGCTATACGAAAAGAAACCTTGCATGCTGCACGTTCTTTTGCTACACGTGCTTAGCTCGGCTATAGCTCGGCTATAGCTCGGCTATAGCACGTGCTTTACCGTACGTAATCTAATTAGTAAATCTAATTAGTAAATCTAATTAATAAATCTGATTAATAAATGCTGCATAAAAAGAATTAACGTACTTAAGGCTGCTATACGTAACTTACGTAAGGCTGCTATACGTAACTTACGTAAGGCTGCTATACGTAACTTACGTAAGGCTGCCATACGTAACCTACGTAAAGCTGCTACACCTAACGTACTTAAAGCTGCTATACGTAAACTACGTAAGGCTGCTACACGTAAACTACGTAAGGCTGCCATACGTAACTTACGTAAAGCTGCTATACTTAACGTACTTAAAGCTGCTACACGTAAACTACGTAAAGCTGCTATACGTAACCTACGTAAAGCTGCTATACTTAACGTACTTAAAGCTGCTACACGTAAACTACGTAAGGCTGCTATACGTAACCTACGTAAAGCTGCCACACTTAACCTACTTAAAGCTGCTACACGTAACCCACGTAAGGCTGCTATACGTAAATTACGTAAGGCTGCTACACTTAACCTACTTAAGGCTGCTACACGTAACCCACGTAAAGCTGTTATACGTAACCTACGTAAAACTACTACACTTAACGTACTTAAAGCTGCTACACGTAAACTACGTAAGGCTGCTATACGTAACTTACGTAAGGCTGCCACACTTAACGTATTTAAGGCTGCTACACGTAACCCACGTAAAGCTGCTATACGTAACTTACGTAAAGCTGCTACACTTAACGTACTGCCATACGTAAACTACGTAAGGCTGCTATACGTAACTTACGTAAGGCTGCCACACTTAACGTACTTAAAGCTGCTATACGTAACCCACGTAAAGCTGCTATACGTAGTTATAAAAAGAATCAGCTCCTTTAAAGTTTAGTAAAAGTAATACTTATGATTAAAAGAATTACGTGCACTAGCTAACTAAAAGGTTTTATAATCAAGTTAAAGATCCTTTAATTAATATAACATTTTAAGCGAAGCATACTAACTGACTCGTGAATTATAATTCACGGGTAAACTCTTTTTTTAACTATTATTACCGGTATTCTTAGCTAGCTAGCTAAAGTCGATATAAATATATTAATAATAATAAAAAAACTAAAGATATCGATAAAAAAGAATTTAATTAATCATTGCAATCAATTTTAAATAAGTAAATAAAAAAACTTAATAATACAAAAAAAGCAATTTAATAAATAAAATCAAAGTCGTTAATTATAAAACCTAGCAAAAGCGATACTCTTTGCAATTAAACGTTTGATTTTAAAAGAAGCTTCTTTCCTTTTATCTTATACTAATCTCGCTTTATTATTTTCTTTTTCTTTTATTCGTTTGCGATTTAAAATTGATAATAGATTTGTAATTCGTTCGCTTATAAAAGTATTAGATTTACGGTCGTTAAACTTATATATAATAATTGATTTACTTTAACTTTAAATAACGACTAAAAGAGTTTTAAGTTTCGAAATACTAAGTTTCGAAGTTTAAGCGGCATTTAAAGTTCTATAAGATAGCAAAGCCGAGTTCGATATTTTATTAGCTTCTTTTTTACTTATTATCTTTTTATCACTTTGCTTAAAGCTTAATATTTCTTTCGCGTTAAAATAATTTTATCGAAAAATATCATTCGAATCGTTTTGATCGCATAAATTTGCTATCGCTAATATTTAAATTAGAATTTATATTTAAATAAAAGCGTATATTATATAATATCGTACTTCGTTGCACTTTATTTTTATAGTTTATATAGCGTTTAAAGCTAATCGATTCGTTCGTATCGTTCGAATTTGAATTTTTTAAATCGTTTTCGTTTTTTATATTATTAAGAACGTTTTAATTTATATCATCTTAAGTTTGCTTATCGAAAAGTAAATCCGTAGCTACTTTCGATTGATTTACTTTGCTTAGTTTTTTTTGTAAAGAATATAATCGATTTGCTACGACTTTGCTTTAAAAAGCGGAAGAATGCGCTTTGTATAATCTTATATGATAATTAGTAAATCGATTAGTAAATCGATTAGTAAATTAATAAAAAGTAAAAATATCGCAAGTAAATTAACTTACTTTTTAAATGCCTTTCGTATTTTAAAGACTTTCCGTACCGTAGCTATCGCATTTTAAACGAAACATCTTTATTAATATCTTAAAACTTATTTAAGTTCTTTTTTATTTAATATAATTAATAAATGTTTATAAAATCAATATTATTTAAACTTACGTGATTCTCGCACTTTAGCTTTTAATATTATCAACTTAACTTTTCGTTGCTTAAAACATATTATTCGAAAGTTTTGATCGATCGCAAGATTATCGCAAGCAAAGATATATTTAAAATAAAATAAGCTTTAAAATTAACGATTTTGCTATTTTTAAAACTTTTATACTTTTTATTCGAATTCTTTTTTAAGTTGATTTTTATTTAAATCATTATAATTTATTAAAATCGATTCGAATAAGTGCTAAGCTTTATTTAAGCGAGTATTACACATCTTAAAATATAAAGCAGTTATTTCTTTTGCGATTGTTAATAACGATAAATTATCGCGACGATAATCGTAAATATTTTTTGTAATATTAAATACTTTTTTTACGCAAATATTAATTAAAAAGATGCATAGAAAATCTTTAACTATTCGAGCTAAATCAAAGTACCGAGGCTTAAGGTTTCGCTAAAAAGTTAAAATCTTTCGTTCGTCGACCGTTAAACTTAATTAATAAAAATCAATAAAATTAAGGTTTTAAATTAAAATTTTAAACTTACGAGTTAAAAAATAATCATGCACTTCCGACGACTCGTAATTTATATTTTCGAAAAAAGCTTATAAAGAAAAACTTAATATTAATTTGCCGCGGAGTAATAAAGCGGCTATCGGTTGACGATCGATTGCTTTAATATTATTAATACGTTAAGCTATAAATATTAAAAACTTATAATATTCGTTAAAAAGCTTTTCGAATCTCGCTCGATATATTGCAAACTAATCTTTATTTTCGTAAAGCTAAGAAAAATTTAAATCGAAAGTCTTTAACTTAATAGCAAGATATAAAATTATCGCGAAAGTAAAAATATCTTTTAACGGCTTTTGCGTTTTCTTATAATACTTATTTAATTTCTCGATAGCATTAATAACGCTTTTTTTTAATTGCAAGATCTATTTAAAATCATTGCGATCTTTTTTCGAAATCTTTATATATTTAAACTTTAATCGTGCTTATGCTTTATTTAAACGTTCGAATATTTTATCGAACATTAAAAATCTATATTAAATAATAAAACTAAGTTCTTTATTTAAATGCATAATTAAAAAGTGAAACGATCGAAAGATATCGATTAGCTATAAGATATGCTTTTATTAAGTATTAAATAATTTAAAAATATTTATCTTATCGATCTTTATATAATATTTTTAAATAACATCTTTAAGAGTTATAAATCGATTAAGCATATAAAATATAAAATCTTATCTTATAATAATATTTAAAATAAGCTTTAAGCTTTTCGTTAAAAGATGCTTTAAATCGTTAATAAAAGCTTTTATCGTTTTATTAAATCGCGATTTTCGAAGTTAGCTAGCCGTAATACACTTAATAAACTTTCGAACTTAAGTACGTTGATTAATAATTAATAAATATAATTAATAAATATTTTTTTTTAAAAAAAAAATTTATAATCGCAAGTGTATATATAATCTTTCGTTTATCGCGTCTTCTTGCTTTTTTTAATTCGTTTATATCAAAATCTTTTTCTTAATGCTTTTTTAAGCTTTCGTTCGTTAACGATAATCGCAGTTCGAGTAACGCTTTAAAAGATAATTGCAAGACGTAAGCTATATATAAAACGTATAAAATCTTTTAGCTTATAAAAAGCTTTTTTTTAAATGCATTTTCGACGCATTTAAGCAACTCTTTTATTATTATGTTATTCGAAGATGCGTTATCCGTTATAATCGCGATTATCTTTTTTATTAAGCTTAATTTAATAAAGCGTTCGTAAATAATTCTTGCTAATTCTTTTCTTATATGATTGAACTTAACGTATATAAATCTAAGCATAAGTTGAATTATATGTTAATCTTTTGTAATTGCAGTTTCGATTATATATATAAAAGAATAGCGCTTAATATTAAACTAATAGTTTAATAAAATGCTAAGTTTTTAATTAGCTAGTAAATTATTTAATAGATAGCGATCAATTTTTAAAATCCTATCGTCGAAGTCTCGCTTAATAGTTAAAGCATTAAAGAGCTTAAGATATAAGTTTTGTAATTCGCAAAAAGTATGACGACACGCCAGGTCTCCTGGACGCACCTCACATGCGCCAAGCTACTTCCTTTCTTTTTTCTTTCGTATTCTTCGTATTCTCTCATTCCTCGCTTTTGACCTATAAACCATGGTTCACAAGTCTTTAGCGCTCTTACTTTCGTATATATAGACCTTAGCTACCTTCGACCTTTACACTTAATAGTTATTGATTCTAAGTTATTACTTTAAGATTCTCTTAAGCTCTCATATAAACCTTCGCGCTCCCGTAAGTTCCTTTAAGTAATCGCTTAAGGTCGTCATATTATTAACAACTACTTCACTCCGCCGGGAACGGCTTTAATAATATTCCTCCTCTTCAGAATTCCTTAATAGTTGGACGTCAAAAAACATTCAGACGATACTAACGGTCACGAGAAGGCTTATTTTAAGTATAACTTAAAGGATAGCACTTACATAACACAGCAACCTTCGCTCCGCGAGCAAAATCTTTCGCACACCTCTTAAAGCTGCTCTAGCAGCTCCTTCCTCCTTTTTTACGGCCCAACCAATAGTTCCTTTTACTCAAAAAGAAGCTACTAGTAAGCAAGACGATGAAGATGATCCTTCGGCCCTTACTAACCTCGAGGAAGCTTTAGCCCAACACCAAGCTCTCTTTCAGTCTTAACGAGAAGCTGCTGAGCTTAAAAAGCTCTTCGCAAACATGAAAACCCGCAACGAAGAGCTCGATAAAAACGCTAGCGAACAAAAAACCTTCGTTAAAAAGGCTAAAAAAAAGGCCTGTCAAGCTCGAAAGGAACTGGACCAGCTCTAAGCGGTCCTGCCAATTACGGAACGCTCGTTAGAGCCTCTTTAAGTCTCTTTCGAAGATAATTCTAAAGACAAAGAGCTATACAAGCCCTCGGTCCCTCAGACCACTCTTTCTACTTATAAAACCGCCAACTCTCGCCGCCTCTTCGCCGACGACGATGAACCACTTTCTCTTCACAAGCTAACCAACCTTCGCACTCTAGCTAAGTTCAACACCTTTAAAGCTTCCTTTTTAGCTTCTTAAGGTCGCGTTCGTATCGAGCGGATCTTTAACCTTAAACAAAAGCTTTCAGACGGTATAAGCTACCGAGCACGCTACTAGCAAGCCCGCGTCCTCGACAACTTAGAAGCTTTCGAAGAATACTTCTTTATAAAACGCTAACGCAAGAACTACGTCTTTAACCAAACCGAAAGAACAGCCTACTTGTTCCTAGCCTTTTTGGTCATAGATCGTAGCAACCTCGTAACCGCTCCGGAACTCGTCTAGATCGCTTTCGAGTTTTTAAACGACTCCGCTAAAAAAGCTAAAGCGTCAATTGAGTTCGAAAAACTCTATATAAAGCTTAACTAGCAATTTTAAGACTTCTACTTTGTTTTCTCGGAGCTTGCTATTATCGCTAAAATCAAAGACGAAGACCGATTACGTAAGGCCTTGCGTTCTAAAATTACTAAGACGCTACGCGACTAGCTCTATTTGGAATTTGCTAAGACTACAACTTTCAAGGACTTTTAGACTGCCGTCTAACAATTAGCTGCTGGCTAATACGCGTTTGCAAAGCTCTACGACGCTTTATAAGCCAAGTATAATACTTAATTCGCGAAGAGCTCTTATAATAAAGCTCGTACCGAATCCCGCTCGGCTTAAAGAGCAGCGGTCAAGCAAATCATTTATTACGAGAACCGCTAAAGTAGCTTAACCCCCGTCTCTTTTCCTACCTTTCAGCGCTAAACCTTCAACAGCTTTAGCGCTAGTACAGATCGATCCAATCGATCTAACAAATTCTCTTCTCTCGGAAACGCTTTTAAATCAGCGATCAAAACCTTTAGATCGTCCCGCAAAGACTCGAATACGCCGAAGCTCCTCCGCTACTACTTAATTAACGAAATAAAATACAGCGCTGGACTTGAATACGGCTTTTATTCGGATGACTCGGACGATAAGCTTTACTCCGATGCTCTTAAAGATCATCAAGAGCTCTTTCTTACTGACTCCGACGCTCTTAATAAGGGAAACGTCGAGGCTTAAGCAAAGCCTTCTTCTTAAGCCAGCTTCGAGATATGCGATACCTCGACTTCACGAAGCTTTTTGATAGTAAAGCTATAACTATACCCGTCACCCTTATTAAGAATGGCTTTTCGTACAAGGTATTTGCTTTGCTCGACTCAAGAGCTAATAAGTACGCGCTGATTGACTTAACGCTACTTAAATCACTTTCTTTCTTTCTTAAACCTTTGATTTAACCCTTCTCGGCCTTATTCCTTGTCAAATCATACAATAGAGCTCGTGGAGCTACTATTTCACATTTTACACTTCTTAACCTTACGATTAATAAGCGCGTCCAATCTTTTACTCTTTTTCTTATTATTAACCTTAGAAATCATAGCGTGATCCTCGGACGAGCATGGCTAGCTGAGCACTAGATTCTCTTTGATTGCTTTCGCCGCAAGCTCTATTAGCTTCGTTCTAACCTTTCGACCGCTACTTACGTTAAACCTATTAAGATCACACACTTTAATCAGCGTAAAGTAAACGCTCGTTATTAACACGACGCTAACAGGCGTGATCGAGCTTTAGACCGCTTTTAAAGAGCTTACGACGCTAATTCACTCGTAAACTATAGTTCACGAGCGGATCAAGCAGCAACAATAGTCGCTAAATCACCTCTTTCTCTTTAAAATCGTCCTCCTTTCGCTTTTTCTTCCAAGATCGTTGAACCCCTTTCTTCTATTCACTTTCTCGTAGAGCCGTTATTTCTTCGCTTTACGAAAAACACCTTTTCTAAAGACTACGCTAAGTCAATGTCTTAGATGAACCGTAAGCTTATGTCAACCGACATCGCTTCCGTAAAACCTCTTTTACTCGTCAAACGCTTTCGTTAAACATTTAAGCACAAAATCAATAGAAACTTTAAAATCAACGGCGTCTCCGGACACGCCTTCTATATGATTGCTCGATAAAAGGACGTAGAACTGTTCTTTACGTCTCTTTACGAGCTCGATTGCTTGATCTTCGAGCGTTAGACGATTGCTTTTACTTAAGTTAACTATTAAGCAACGCTGATACGCTTTATTAACGGCTCTATCTTTGCTATCGACTTCGCAGCAGAACTGTCAAAGCTTATTGACGACCCTCTTATCTTTCTCGAATACTCCGATTATACACACGTGTTCTCTAAAGCCGCTAGCAACGTACTAGCATTATACAAGCCTTACGACTACAAAATCGAGCTTCTCGAAAGGGAGGAAAAAGCGCTTCGGTACTTACTATTGTACAAGATGTCAATCCTTGAGCTAGAGCTTATTAAAGCTTACTTTATCGACAATCTTAACAAAGGTTTTATCGAACCTTTAACAGCGCTATTTGCAGCTTTAGTCTTGTTTGTTAAGAAGCAAGACGGTTCCTTTCGCTTTTGTATTGACTTCCGCGCGCTAAACAACCTTACTCGTAAAGATCGATACCCTTTCTCTTTGATCGATAAGACTTTCGCACGTCTTTTAAGAGCTAAAATCTTTACGAAACTCGATATTCGACAAGCTTTTCATAGAATACGGATAGACCTAGCTTTAAAAGAGCTTACAACATTCAGAACACGCTACGGTGCTTACAAGTACAAGGTTCTCTTATTCGAACTGACCAATAGACCCGCCACTTACTAACGCTATATGAATGACCTTCTCTTCGACTTTTTAAACATCTTTTGCACGGTATATTTAGACGACATCCTGATCTATTCCTCCGACCTTTTAAAGCACTCTTACCACGTCCGCCAAGTCCTTTAACGACTCGACGACGCTAGCTTTTAAGCTGATATTAAAAAGTACGAATTCGGCATTACTAAAGTAAAATACTTAGGCTTCATCATCTCTACCGAAGGCTTAAAAGTAGATCCGGATAAGACGTCGATAATAAAGCATTAAGCGCCCTTTACAACCGTCAAAAGCGTCTAAAGCTTCTTTAGATTTTATAACTTTTACCGCCGTTTCATTCGAGACTACGGCGTGATCGCGAAGCCTTTAGTACACTTAACTAAAGTTAACGTTTCTTTTTCATTCAATTCTTAATGTCAAAGAAGCTTCGACCTCTTAAAGCTCGCTTTGATTACTTCGCTAATCTTATAATATTACAACTAAGACCTCTTTTGTATGCTAAAGACTAACGCTTTAAACGGCGTAATCGCTTTAGTCCTTTCTTAAAAGCATAGTTCCGACTAGCTACCAATCGCTTACTACTTTAAAACCATAGCTCCCGTTAAGCTCAACTACGTCGTCTACGATAAAGAGATGCTGGCTATCATACGCTCTTTTAGTAACTTCCGCGCCGAACTCGCCGGCTCCTTTCATTAAGTTCAAGTAATCACCGACCACAAGGCCTTAAAGTACTTTATGACTTCTAAGACCTTCAACGCTCGTTAAGCACGCTAAGCAAAGCTATTTTCTAATTACAACTTCATCATTACGTATAAACCAAGTAAAGACAACCCGCTAGCTGACGCGCTGATACGTCGTACCGAAGAGCTCTTTTCTTAGAACAGCTTTAAGCGTACTTAGCGCTTGCAAACGCTGCTCCGCGCCGATAACGTTGACTTACGACTCTTGACCGAAGAGCTACGTTAACTTACGCTTTCGGAGACCGCCGTCACTATCGAAAAGATCGCGGAACTCTCACCGACATTCCGAGTTATTAACCAAGTCTTAAAAGCTAATCGGACCGCCCTTAGTTTCTTAGCACTTCGAATTCAAGCTTCTAAAGCTAAGTCCTCACTCGTGAACCACGGTTCACGAGCTAAACTCATTATAAAAAGCGACTTGCTGCTTCATAACGGCCGCTTATTAGTCCTCGACGTCTAAAACTTACGCTCGTTACTCGTCCGAGAAGTCCACGACCAAGTATTTACAGCATACCTTAGCTCTCGCAAAACCTACAAGCTCTTTGCAGCATAGTACTATTAGCACGGTATAGCTAGATTCGTCAACTAGTACTGCCGCAACTGCTACGCTTGCAAACGAGCTTTAATGCTTCGCAATAAAAAACCTAATTTACTCCAATCTCTTCCAATCCTCTCGCGCCTTTAAGAGCACGTCATTATGGATTTTTATAGCTTTAATAAAGACAAGCACGGCTACGACAACGTCTTTATAATAATCGACCGCTTCTTTAAGCAAATAATCTCGATCTTTTATCACAAGTCCATCGATATTAAAAGCCTCGCCAAGCTTTATATCTATTATATCTACAAGTATTTTAAAGCTTCTTTAACACTGACTTCTAATAGAAAACCTTAATATTAGTTTGAGTTTTAAAAAGAATTCAATAAAATCTTCGGCACTAAACTGACCTTTAGCATCGCCGCACACTTTGAAACTAACGGTTAAACCGAAATTTATAACTAGTACTTGTAAAAGCGCTTCCGTCTTTTCGTAAGCTATTATCAAGACGATTGAAGTGAGTTCTTTCTTATAATAGACTTCGCCCAATTGACGCTCTTTTACGACTCTTTCGGCGGTCTTTCTTTTTTTAAGGTAATCTACGGCTACGCCTTTCGGACCACTTAAAATTAAAGCTTAGAACGACTTGACGATTAAACCCCTTCTCGCAAGCTCAATCAAGACGAAGCTCGCGCTTACGCTAACCGCTACCTCGGAACTTAGAACCTCGCTAAAGAGCACCTTTAGCGCGCTTAAAACCGCATAGCTAAACAAGCTAATAAATCAAAGCGCTCGGTTAACTTCGACGTCAATGATAAGGTTTAGTTAAATATACGCTCGTTCTTTACCTCTCGACTATCAAAGAAGCTCGATAACTCGACGAACGGACCGTTCGAAATTACCGATAACGTTTATAACAACTTTAAACTCAAGCTCTTCGAGTTAATAAAGGTTCACTTAGTCTTTTACCTCGGACGTTTACGAAAAGCTCTTAATGACTTTACTTTCGGGCAAATCATTCTTAAACTTGACTCGATTAATATTACTAGCGAACTTAAGTACGAAGTAGAAAACATCTTAGCGGTACGCTAAACTAAAAAACACTTTAAATACCGCGCTTCTTAGCTCGGCCGCGACATTAACCTTACTTAATACTTCGCTTTCGACTTTATATACGCTCTTTTCAAGATACGTGACTTTCACTTAAAACACAAAGAGCTCTCCGGCCTTTCCGCGAAGCTCTTCGAGTAGATCAAAGCTTATTCGGACGGTATTGATAACTACGATCACTTGAGCAGTGATAAAGCAATAGATAGACGCTCGAAGACGAGCTTTTTTCGAACGGAAAGGTAGTATAACGATACGCTAGGTCTTTTAAACGCACCTTATATGCGCTAAGCTACTTCTTTTCTTTTTTCTTTCGTATTCTTCGTATTCTCTTATTCTTCGCTTTTGACTTATAAACTATAGTTCACAAGTCCTTGGCGCTCTTACCTTCGTATATATAGACTTTAGCTACCTTCGACCTCTACACTCGGTAGTTATTAATTTTAAGTCATTACTTTAAGATTCTCTTGAGCTCTTATATAAACCCTCGCGCTCCCGTGAGTTCCTTCAAGTAATCGCTTAAGGTCGTCACAAAAAGATTTCCAATTCGAGTTATTAATTATTCGAAACGAGCTTCGCGTAAATAATATAATATTTAAAACACTTTTTCGAAATGCTGATTTTAAGTTTTAATGCGAAAGCGTTCTTCGTAATAGATATGTTTATTTAATATTAATTTTATTATTTATTGATCAGATTTATTAATCCGATTTACTAATTAAATTTATTAATCAAATTTACTAATTAGATTTACTAATTAGATTTACTAATTAGATTTATTAATTAAATTTACTAATCAGATTTATTAATTAGATTTACTAATCAGATTTACTAATTAGATTTATTAATTAGATTTATTAGATTTATTAATCGAATTTATAAATAAAAACAAACGTATCAAATTGCGTTAAAGAGATTTAGATCTTAATTGAGTTTGCCGAAGCTTTTATTTTAGCTTATTTACGACGCGTTTGCAAACGTCCGTTTTCTAATGATCGGCTAATGCTTTCGTTTTAAAAGCTTTTAGCTTCGGATGCTTTAAAGCTCGGTCGCACTTTTTATAGCATATTATAAGCTCTTTTATTGATTTCTTAGCTGCTTAAACGAATCCAATTTATATAAAAGAAGTTTTCTTTTTATTTTAATCGATTCGTAAAGGATTTTGATTAGCCTTTTATTGTTAAGAATACTATAAGGTTTGTGATTACTAAATATTAAAAGTCTTAATCTTTTTGACGTTTTAAATATAATATTAATTAAAACATTTAATAATTGCTGATAGTATTAAGCTAAAGAAACTAGTTATAAAGCTTTCGAACTTTTGACTTTGAAATAGATCGGTATCTTCGTAAGTAGTTAAAGTAATTTAAAATGAAAACGAATTAATAGCTTAAGAAGATATGTTTAGATTTCAACGAATTTGCTATTAAACTATTGATTTGAACTTATATATCAACGTCTTATATACTTGAATATTGTATAATATTATTTAATAATTTAAATATATTTTATTAAATTAGTTTATTTTTAAAAAAGGTTTTGCTTACGCTTAATTCTTTTTAAATAGCATTTTTGCGAGCGTTAAGTTTTAATTAGCGGTTTTTTTTTTTATCTTTTCATTTTTTTTTATTTCCTTTTTATTAAAGCTTAATTATAATTATATTTTTTAACGCTTTTAAGCTCTTTTTACTTAAGTTGACTATTACGAACAGCCTTCTTATATATAGACCTTAATATCGGTATATTTATATCGATTTTAGCTAGCTAATAGTATTTAAAGGTGTTTACGAGCTACTTAACATGCTTCGCTTAGTATATTACACCAATCAAAGGACCTTTAACTTAACTAATAAACTTATTAATTAGCTAGTGCGCGTAATTCCTTTTAATTATATAAAAAGAATCAGCTCTTTTAAATCTTAAAGAGCAATTAAAATTCAAATACTTTTATAATCGAGTGTTTTGCAATTGCAAGTACTTTAACGACCGTTACGAAGTTACGAATATATTTTTTAATCGCTTAAAAGGAATCTAACACTTAGTTTTTTTCAACTTTTACTTTCGATAATTATTAATTTCAAATTCAAATAATGATTTTTTAATCTTCTTAAGCTTTATATGATCCTTTCGCTTTTTTATAAATTTTTTAAATAATCGCTTAAAGTCGTTATAACAAGTACTTACTTAAATTTATTAAAGTTTAATTAATATATTAAGATAAAGTGCTTATAGAAATCTTAATTTAAATATAATCTTTACAACTTTCTTTTCGGCTGCTGCTATGCGGTAGATAAAATTAATATAATCTAATAAATATTAAAAATAAAAGCATTTAATTAAAAATTTATTATATAAAACGATAGACTACTTTATAATCGTATTAGCTTATAATTATATTTATAAGCCCGAATATCTATTATAGTTAAAGAATAGATAAAAGAAATTCATATTTTAACGAACGCTTGCCGATTTATTTATAAGTGCCGTTTTATTATTTATATATTAATTAAGTTATTAATTTATTAAAGATTGCAAACTAATTAAACTCGATCTTTATCGAAATAGATAATAAAACTTATTATTCTTTTTTTATTAGACGAACGAACGGTCGAAACGCTCGGTATGCAATAGAAATGCTAAACGAAGAAAAGCGTAATCGTAGCTAATTAATTAGAATAGACGAATATCGAGTTAAGCGATTTTTAAATAACGGCTATAAAATTAAGCTATCTATTAAATAAATCAATAAAAACGAATATAACGACGGATATTATAGAATTGGTATTGTTAACGAGCAAAAGACTTTTTATATATAAAAGAAAAGTATCGCAAGAAAGGAAAGTAATAAATTCGATAGCTTGCGAAAGCCTCTTGAATTTCATTATTATAAATTAATAGATGAGTTTATATAAATAGTTTTAAAATCGTTATTATATTAAATAAAATATATATATAATTAACTTTAAATATAATTTATAAATATAAATATTAAAATAATTTATTAATATATTTATATCGATTTTAAATATAGCAAGTCGGTCAATTCTTTTAATTTAAAACTTTAAGATATAACGACCTTAAGCGATTACTTAAAAGAACTTACGAAAGCGCAAAGGTTTATATAAAAGCTTAAGAGAATCTTAAAGTAATGATTTAAAATCAATAATTATCGAGTATAAAGGTCGAAGGTAGCTAAAGTTTATATATACGAAAGTAAAAGCGCTAAAGACTCGTGAATTATAGTTTATAAGTCAAAAGCGAAGAATAAGAGAATACGAAGAATACGAAAGAAAAAAGGAAGGAAGTAGCTTAGCGCATATAAAGTGCGTTTAAAAGACTTAGCGTATCGTTACATAAGAAACCGACGATTAGTAAATATAATTAGTAAATATAATTAGTAAATATGATTAGTAAATATAATTAGTAAATATAATAAGTAAATATAATTAATAAGTATTATTAATAAATATAATTAATGAATAAAATAAATAGAAGTATTTTTATAAAATACAAAATTTGTAATTAATCGTAAATTTTATTTTATATAAACTTAAGCATTAAGTTTAAGAATAATCTTAATTCCGTATCGCTATTTTTAACTAGGCTGCTCTATAGGGCCCTATAAGGCCCTACGGAGTTTTAAGTCCTCTTTACGAAAGAACCTACGGGAGGTACAAAATTCTGCCCCTCTTTATAAAGAAACCTTATAAAGCGTAAAGTTATTTTATAAAGTTTATATATATAAAAATATATATATGTATAATTACTAATCAAGTTTATTAATTACATTTATTAATCACATTTATTAATTACATTTATTAATCACATTTACTAATTATATTTATTAATTACATTTACTAATTACATTTACTAATTAAAGACTTAAAGTATTAGTTAAATTTATTAGTTATAAAAGCTTAAAGGTTAATAAAAACCCGTTCTTTAGCTTAAGTCTATTAGTTACAAAGAGTTAATAAAGACCCGTCTTTCTGCAATTACGTAAAATACGTTCAACTCGGTCTCCGCTTTTAACTTAAGCTCTTGCTTATAAGCATAGTTCAAATAAATCTCGTCTAATTTAAATAGCTCTTTTAGCTTTTAGCATTTGTTGCTTTATTTAAACTCATTTTTATTCGAGAACTTAAAAGTAAAGCGTTTGTATACTAAAGTGCTATCGATAGTAAAAAGGTATAGCATCAATAGCTCTTTTAAAATGCTTTTAGCTTCGGCATAATCGCTATCGAAAAGCTTAAAAGTAAGATCACTTAAGATCAATCGAACCTTGATATTTTTATAAGTGAATTGCTTTTTAATTAAGTTAAAGAAAAAGATAAAGTAGTCGAAGAGACAAAGGACTTAAGCGCTCTTTTTTTAAATAAAAAATCAATTAGTGATTATAAAATATAAATATTATTACTAACTTTATTAGCATCGTAGTGCTTAATGCCGAATTCGTCGATAAAACTTTTGCGACCTTTCTATTCGTAATCGAAGCCGATTAGTCTTAGAAACAAAGCGGTATCCTTCTTGTTATAGCAAGTAAATATTAAATTAATAACGTTATTATTAATATAAACGATTACGAAATTCTTATAACGATTAAGTATCTCGTTAATTAGCTTGTTGCTATCGGTGCTAAAAAAGTTAACTTCGATTATAGCGTTATAAAAGAAGAGAATCGATATTATTAAATAAAGAAAATAATTAGCTTAAAGCAAAGAATCAAAAAGCAAGAAATCAAAAAAAAAAAAATTACTTAAGTTAAATATAATTATAATTAAATATTAAAGTTAATTGAAAAGTTGAGTGTTAAAGTTAAAAAGTTGAAGTTAAGTGTTAAGATTAAAAAGTTAAGTATTAAAGTTAAAGTTAAAAAGTTAAATGTTAAAGTTAAGAAGTTGAAGTTAAATATTAAAAATTGAAATTAAAAAGTTAAGTATTAAAGTTAAAGTTGAGAAGTTGAATAGAAAGTAGTTGTAGTGATAATGAAAAAAAGAAAAAAAAAAGAAAAAGAGCGAATACTTATATAAAAATAAAAGTATAACTTAATCGTAATCGAAGCATTGCTTCGATTTATTAAAAGTGAATTATAATATTTAAAATAATGAATCGACGCGGAATAAAGAAAATAACGCGTTTTAAAATAATGAATCGACGCGGAACAAAAAAAATAACGCGTCGTTTAATAATAATCGATGCAATGCTTCGATTTAATAAAAGTAAATTATAATATTTAAAACAATAAATCGACGCAAAACAAAAAAAATAACGCGTCGCTTAATAATAATCGATATAATGCCTCGATTTAATAAAAGTAAATTATAATATTTAAAACAATAAATCGACGCGAAATAAAGAAAATAACGCGTCGCTTAATAATAATCGATGCAATACTTCGATTTAATAAAAGTGAATTATAATATTTAAAATACGAACTCGACGCAAAACAAAAAAAGAACGCTTCGCTTAATAAATTTGATTAGTAAATTTGATTAATAAATCTAATTAATAAATCTGATTAATAAATTTGATTCATAAATTTAATTAATAAATTTAATTAATAAATGCTGCACAAAAAGAAACCTTGCATGCTGCACGTCCTTTTGCTACACGTGCTTAACTCGGCTATAGCTCGGCTATAGCTCGGCTATAGCACGTGCTTTATCGTACGTAATTTGATTAGTAAATTTAATTAATAAATCTAATTAATAAATCTAATTAATAAATGCTATACAAAAAGAATTAACGTACTTAAAGCTGCTATACGTAATTTACGTAAAGCTGCTATACGTAACTTACGTAAAGCTGCTATACGTAACTTACGTAAAGCTGTTATACGTAACTTACGTAAAGCTGCTATACTTAACGTACTTAAAGCTGCTATACGTAAACTACGTAAAGCTATTATACGTAACTTACGTAAAGCTGCCATACGTAACTTACGTAAAGCTGCTATACGTAACTTACGTAAAGCTGCTATACGTAATCTACGTAAAGCTGCCATACGTAACTTACGTAAAGCTGCTATACGTAACTTACGTAAAGCTGCTACACTTAACGTACTTAAAGCTGCTATACGTAAACTACGTAAAGCTGCTATACGTAACTTACGTAAAGCTGCTACACTTAACGTACTTAAAGCTGCTATAGCTCGGCTATAGCTCGGCTATAGTACGTGCTTTACCGTACGTAATCTGATTAGTAAATTTAATTAATAAATCTAATTAATAAATCTAATTAATAAATGCTGCACAAAAAGGATTAACGTACTTAAAGCTGCTATACGTAATTTACGTAAGGCTGCTATACGTAACTTACGTAAAGCTGCTACACCTAACGTACTTAAGGCTGCTACACGTAACTTACGTAAAGCTGCTATACGTAACTTACGTAAAGCTGCTACACTTAATATACTTAAAGCTATTATACGTAATTTACGTAAAGCTGCTATACGTAACTTACGTAAAGCTATTATACGTAACTTACGTAAAGCTGCTATAAGTAACTTACGTAAAGCTGCTACACTTAACGTATCTAAAGCTGCTATACGTAAACTACGTAAGGCTGCTATACGTAACTTACGTAAAGCTGCTATACTTAACGTACTTAAAGCTGCTATACGTAACTTACGTAAGGTTGCTATACGTAACTTACGTAAAGCTGCTACACTTAACGTACTTAAAGCTGCTATACGTAACTTACGTAAAGCTGCTATACTTAACGTACTTAAGGCTGCTATACGTAACCTACGTAAAGCTGCTATACGTAGCGTACGTAAAGCTACTACACGTAACTTACTCGTAAATTATAGTTCACGAGCTATATAGCTTTACGAATAACTTAACTTTATTAAAAAACTTAATAATTATAAAAAGAATCAGCTTTTTTAAAGTTTAATAAAAGTAATACTTATAATTAAAGGAATTACGTGCATTAGCTAACTAAAAGGTTTTATAATCAAGTTAAAAGTCTTTTAATTAATATAACATTTTAAGCGAAGCATATTAATTAACTCGTGAATTATAGTTCACGGGTAAACTCTTTTTTTAATTATTACTATCGGTATTTTTAGCTAGCTAGCTAAAGTCGATATAAATATATTAATAATAAAAAAAAAACTAAAGATATCGATAAAAAAGAATTCAATTAATTATTGCAATCAATTATAAACAAATAAATATAAAAACTTAATAATACAAAAAAAGCAATTTAATAAATAAAATTAAAATCGTTAATTATAAAACCTAGTAAGAGCGATACTCTTTGCAATTAAACGCTTAATTCTAAAAGAAGCTTCTTTCCTTTTATCTTATATCAATCTCGCTTTATTATCTTTTTTTTCTTTTATTCGTTTACGCTTTAAAGTTGATAATAGATTTATAATTCGTTCGCTTATAAAAGTATTAGATTTAAAGTCGTTAAACTTATATATAATAATTGATTTACTTTAACTTTAAATAACGATTAAAAGAGTTTTAAGTTTCGAAATACTAAGTTTCGAAGTTTAAGCGGCATTTAAAGTTTTATAAGATAACGAAGCCGAGTCCGGTATTTTATTAGCTTCTTTTTTACTTATTATCCTTTTATCACTTTGCTTAAAGCTTAATATTTCTTTCGCGTTAAAATAATTTTATTAAGAAATATTATTCGAATCGTTTTGATCGTATAAATTTGCTATCGTTAATATTTAAGTTAAAATTTATATCTAAATAAAAATGTATATTATATAATATCGTACTTCGTTGCACTTTATTTTTATAATTTATATAGCGTTTAAAGCTAATCGATTCGTTCGTACCGTTCGAATTTGAATTTTTTAAATCGTTTTCGTTTTTTATATTATTAAGAACATTTTAATCTATATTATCTTAAGTTTGCTTATCGAAAAGTAAATCCGTAATTACTTTCGATTGATTTACTTTGCTTGATTTTCTTTATAAAAAATATAATCGATTTGCTACGATTTTGCTTTAAGAAGCGAAAGAATGCGCTTTATATAATCTTATATAATAGTTAATAAATCGATTAATAAATCGATTAATAAATCGATTAGTAAATCGATAAAAAGTAAAAATATCGTAAGTAAATTAACTTACTTTTTAAATGCCTTTCGTAATTTAAAGACTTTCCGTACCGTAGCTATCGTATTTTAAACGAAACATCTTTATTAATATCTTAAAACTTATTTAAGTTTTCTTTTATTTAATATAATTAATAAATATTTATAAAATTAATATTATTTAAACTTACGTGATTCTCGCACTTTAGCTTTTAATATTATCAACTTAGCTTTTCGTTACTTAAAACTTATTGTTCGAAAGTCTTAATCGATCGCAAGATTATCGCAAGCAAAGATATATTTAAAACAAAATAAGCTTTGAAATTAACGATTTTGCTATTTTTAAAACTTTTATACTTTTTATTCGAATTCTTTTTTAAGCTGATTCTTATTTAAATTATTATAATTTATTAAAATCGATTCGAATAAGTGCCGAGCTTTATTTAAGCGAATATTATATATCTTGAAATATAAAGCAGTTATTTCTTTTGCGATTATTAATAACGATAAATTACCGCGACGATAATCGGAAATATTTTTTGCAATATTAAATACTTTTTCTACGTAAACACTAATTAAAAAGATATATAGAAAATCTTTAGCTATTCGAGCTAAATCAAGGTACTGAAGCTTAAAGTTTCGCTAAGAAGTTAAAATCTCTCGTCCGTCGACCGTTAAACTTAATTAATAAAAATTAATAAAATTAAAGTTTTAAATTAAAATTTCAAACTTACGAGTTAAAAGATAATTATACACTTCTAACGACTCGTGATCTATATCTTCGAAAAAAGCTTATAAAAAAGAACTTAATATTAATTTGCCGCGAAGTAATAAAGCGGTTATCGGTTGACGATCGATTGCTTTAATATTATCAATACGTTGAGTTATAAATATTAAAGACTTATAATGTTCGTTAAAAAGCTTTTCGAATCTCGCTCGATATATTACAAACTAATTTTTACTTTCGTAAAGCTAAAAAAAATTTAAGTCGAAAGTTTTTAGCTTAATAGCAAAATATAATATTATCGCGAAAGCAAAAATATCTTTTAACAGCTTTTGCGTTTTTTTATAATACTTATTTAATTTTTCGATAATATTAATAACGCTTTCTTTTAATTGCAAGATCTATTTAAAATCATTGCGATCTTTTTCCGAAATCTTTATATATTTAGACTTTAATCGTGCTTATACTTTATTTAAACGTTCGAATATTTTATTAAATATTAAAAATCCGTATTAAATAATAAGATTAAGCTTTTCACTTAAGTATATAATTAAAAAGTGAAACGGTTAAAAGATATCGATTAGTTATAAGATTTGCTTTTATTAAGTATTAAATAATTTAAAAATACTTATCTTATCGATTTTTATATAATATCTTTAAATAATATTTTTAAAAGTTATAAATCGATTAAGCATATAAAATATAAAATCTTATTTTATAATAATATTTAAAATAAGCTTTAAGCTTTTCGTTAAAAGATGCTTTGAATCGTCGATAAAAGCTTTTATCGTTTTATTAAATCGCGATTTTCGAAGTTAACTAGCCGTAATACATTTAATAAACTTTCGAATTTAAGTACGTTGATTAATAATTAATAAATATAATTAATAAATATTTTTTTTTTAAAAAAAAACTTATAATCGTAAGTATATATACAATCTTTCGTTTATCGCGTTTTTTTGCTTTTTTTAATTCGTTTATATTAAAATCTTTTTCTTAATGCTTTTTTAAGCTTTCGTTCGTTAGCGATAATCGCGGTTCGAGCAACGCTTTAAAAGATAATTGCAAGACGTAAGTTATATACGGAACGTATAAAATCTCTTAACTTATAAAAAGCTTTTTCTTAAATGCATTTTCGACGCATTTAAGTAACTCTTTTATTATTATATTATTCGAAGATACGTTATCCGTTATAATCGCGATTATCTTTTCTATTAAGCTTAATTTAATAAAGCGTTCGTAAATAATTTTTATTAATTCTTTTTTTATATAATTGAACTTAACGTATATAAATTTAAATATAAGCTGAATCATATGCTAATCTTTTGTAATTGCAGTTCCGATTATGCATATAAAAGAATAACGCTTAATATTAAATTAATAGTTTAATAAAATGCTAAGTTTTTAATTAGCTAATAAATTATTTAATAGATAGCGATCAATTTTTAAAATCTTATCGTCGAAGTCTCGCTTAATAATTAAAGCATTAAAAAGCTTAAGATATAAGTTTTGTAATTCGCAAAGAGATTTTTAATCCGGATTATTAATTATTCGAAACGAGCTTCGCGTAAATAATATAATATCTAAAACACTTTTTCGAAATGCTGATTTTAAGTTTTAATACGAAAGCGTTTTTCGTAATAGATATATCTATTTAATATTAGTTTTATTATTTATTAATTAGATTTACTAATCCGATTTATTAATCAGATTTACTAATTAAATTTACTAATTAGATTTACTAATTAGATTTACTAATCAGATTTATTAATTAGATTTATTAATTAGATTCATTAATTAAATTTATTAGATTTATTAATCGAATTTATAAATAAAAACAAACGTATTAAATTGCGTTAAAGAGATTTAAATCTTAATTCAATTTACCGAAGCTTTTGTTTTAGCTTATTTATAACGCGTTTGTAAACGTTTGTTTTTTAATGATCGGCTAATGCTTTCGTTTTAAAAGCTTTTAGCTTCGGATACTTTAAAGCTCGATCGCACTTTTTATAGCATATTATAAGCTCTTTTATTAATTTTTTAACTGCTTAAACGAATTTAATTTATATAAAAAAAGTTTTTTTTTCTATTTTAATCGATTCGCAAAAGATTTTAATTAGCCTTTTGTTATTAAGAATACTATAAAGTCTATGATTATTAAGTATTAAAAGTCTTAATCTCTTTAACGTTTTAAATATAATATTAATTAAAACATCTAATAGTTGGTAATAGTATTAAGCTAAAGAAACTAATTATAAAGCTTTCGAACTCTTGACTTTAAAATAAATCGATATCTTCGTAAGTAATTAAAGTAATTTAAAATGAAAACGAATCAATAGCTTAAAAAGATATGTTTAGATTCTAGCGAATTTGCTATTAAACTATTGATTTAAACTTATATATCAACGTCTTATATACTTAAATATTATATAACATCATTTTATAATTTAAATATATTTTATTAAGTTAGTTTATTTTTAAAAAGGGTTTTGCTTACGCTTAATTCTTTTTAAGCAATATTCTTGCGAGCGTTAAATTTTAATTAACAGTTTTTTTTTTTATCTTTTTATTTCTTTTTATTTCTTTTTTATTAAAGCTTAATTATAATTATATCTTTTAACGCTTTTAAGCTCTTTTTACTTAAGTTGATTATTACGAACAACCTTCTTATATATAGATTTTAATATCGGTATATTTATATCGACCTTAGTTAGCTAATAGTATTTAAAAGAGTTCACGAGCCACTTAACATGCCTCGCTTAGCATATTACACTAATCAAAAGACCTTTAACTTAACTAATAACTTTATTAATTAACTAATGCGCGTAATTCCTTTTAATTATATAAAAGGAATCAGCTTTTTTAAATTTTAAAAAGCAATTAAAATTCAAATACTTTTACAACCGAGTGTTTTGCAATTGCAAGTACTTTAACGACCGTTACGAAGTTACGAATATATTCTTTAATCGCTTAAAAAGAATTTAATACTTAATTTTTTTCAACTTTTACTTTCGATAATTATTAATTTCAAATTTAAATAATGATTTTATAATCTTTTAAAGCTTTATATAATCCTTTCGCTTTTTTATAAATTCTTTAAATAATCGCTTAAAGTCGTTATTAGGCTGCTCCATGGGGCCCCATGGGGCCCCACGGAGTTTTGAGTCCTTCCCACGGGGGAACCCACGGGGGGTACAAAATTCTGCCCTTCCTTATAGGGAAACCCTATAGGGCGTAAGGTTACTCTATAGGGTTTATATACATAAAAATATGCATATGCATAATTACTAATCAGGTTTACTAATCACATTTACTAATCACATTTACTAATCACATTTACTAATCACATTTACTAATTACATTTACTAATCAAAGACTTAAAGTATTAGTCAAATTTACTAGTTACAAAGGCTTAAGGGTTGGTAAAGACCCGTTCTTTAGCTTAAGTCTATTAGTTATAAAGAGTTGATAAAGACTCGTCCTTCTGCAGTTACGTAAAATACGTTTAACTCGGTCTCCGCCTTTGGCCCAAGCTCTTGCTTATAAGCATAGTTTAGATAAATTTCGTTTGATTTAAGTAGCTCTCTTAGCTTTTGGCACTTGTTGCTTTACTTAAACTCATTTTCATCCGAGAACTTAAAAGTGAAGCGTTTGTATACTAAAGTGCTATCGATATTGAAAGGATATAATATTAATAGCTCTTTTAAGATGCTTTTAGCTTCAGCATAATCGCTATCGAAAAGCTTAAGAGTAAGATCACTTAAGATCAATCGAACCTTAATATCCTTATAAGTGAATTGCTTTCTAATTGCGTTAAGGAAAAAGACAAAGTAGTCGAAGAGATAAAAGACTTAAGCGCTCTCTTTTTAAATAAAAAATCAATTAATAATCATAGAATATAAATGTTATTATTAACTTTGTTAGCACCGTAATGCTTGATGCTAAACTCGTCGACAAAACTTTTGCGACCTTTCTATTCGTAATCGAAGCCGATTAATCTTAGAAATAAAGCGGTATCCTTTTTGTCATAGCAAATAAACATTAAATTAACAACGTTACTATCAATATAAACGATTACGAAATCCTTATAACGACTAAGTATCTCGTTGATTAGCTTGTTGCTATTAGTGCTAAAAGAGTTGACCTCGATCATAGCGTTATAAAAGAAAAGAATCGACATTGCTAAATAAAGAAAATAATTAGCTTGAAGCAAAGAATCAAAAAGCAAAGAATCAAAAAGAAAATAATTACTTAAGTTGAATATAGTTGTAATTGAGTATTAAAGTTAGTTAAGAAGTTGAAGTTGAGTATTGAAGTTAAGAAGTTGAAGTTAAGTATTAAGGTTAAAGTTAAAAAGTTGAGTGTTAAAGTTAAAGTTAAGAAGTTAAGTGTTAAAGTTGAGGTTAAGAAGTTAAGTATTAAAGTGATAATGAAAAAAAGAAAAGGAAAAGGAAAGGAAACGAATATTTATATAAAAATAAAAGTGTAGCTTAATCGTAATCGAAGCATTGCTTCGATTTATTAAAAGTGAATTATAATATTTGAAATAATGAATCGACGCGAAACAAAGAAAATAACGCGTTTTAAAACAATGAATCGACGCGAAACAAAGAAAATAACGCGTCGCTTAATAATAATCGATGCAATACTTCGATTCATCAAAAGTGAATTATAATATTTGAAACAATGAATCGACGCGGAACAAAGAAAACAACGCGTCGCTTAATGATAATCGATGCAATGCTTCGATTCAACAAAAGTAAATTACAATATTTAAAACACGAACTCGACGCGGAACAAAAAAAGAACGCTTCGCTTAGTAAATCTGATTAGTAAATCTGATTAGTAAATGTGATTAATAAATCTAATTAGTAAATGCTGCACGGAAAGAAACCTTGCATGCTGCACGTCCTTTTGCTACACGTGCTTAGCTCGGCTATAACTCGGTTATAGCACGTGCTTTGCCGTACGTAATCTGATTAGTAAATCTGATTAGTAAATCTGATTAGTAAATCTGATTAATAAATGCTGCACAAAAAGAATTAACGTACTTAAAGCTGCTATACGTAACTTACGTAAGGCTGCTATACGTAACCTACGTAAAGCTGCTATACGTAACTTACGTAAGGCTGCCATACGTAACCAACGTAAAGCTGCCATACGTAACTTACGTAAAGCTGTTACACTTAACGTACCTAAAGCTGCCACACGTAAACTACGTAAAGCTGCTATACGTAACTTACGTAAAGCTGCCACACTTAACGTACCTAAAGCTGCTATAGCTCGGCTATAGCTCGGCTATAGCACGTGCTTTACCGTACGTAATCTAATTAGTAAATCTGATTAGTAAATCTGATTAGTAAATGTTGCATAAAAAGAATTAACGTACTTAAAGCTGCTATACGTAACTTACGTAAGGCTGCTATACGTAACTTACGTAAGGCTGCTACACTTAACGTACTTAAAGCTGCTATAGCTCGGCTATAGCTCGGCTATAGCACGTGCTTTACCGTACGTAATCTAATTAATAAATCTGATTAGTAAATCTGATTAGTAAATCTGATTAGTAAATGCTATACAAAAAGAATTAACGTACTTAAGGCTGCTATACGTAACTTACGTAAAGCTGCCACACGTAACTTACGTAAGGCTGCCACACCTAACGCGTACTTAAGGCTGCCACACGTAACCCACGTAAAGCTGCTATACGTAACCTACGTAAGGCTGCTACACTTAACGTACTTAAGGCTGCTATACGTAAACTACGTAAGGCTGCTATACGTAACCTACGTAAGGCTGCTACACCTAACGTACTTAAGGCTGCTATAGCTCGGCTATAGCACGTGCTTTACCGTACGTAATCTGATTAGTAAATCTGATTAGTAAATCTGATTAGTAAATCTGATTAGTAAATCTGATTAGTAAATCTAATTAGTAAATGCTGCACAAAAAGAATTAACGTACTTAAGGCTGCCATACGTAACTTACGTAAAGCTGCTACACGTAACTTACGTAAAGCTGCTATACGTAACTTACGTAAGGCTGCTATACGTAACTTACGTAAGGCTGCTACACTTAACGTACTTAAGGCTGCCACACGTAACCCACGTAAGGCTGCTATACGTAACCTACGTAAAGCTGCTATACTTAACGTACTTAAGGCTGCCACACGTAACTTACGTAAAGCTGCCACACCTAACGTACTTAAGGCTGCTACACGTAACCTACGTAAAGCTGCTATACGTAGCGTACGTAAAGCTGCTACACGTAACTTACTCGTAAACTATAATTCACGGGCTATATAGCTTTACGAATAACTTAACTTTACTAAAAGACTTAATAGTTATAAAAAGAATCAGCTCTTTTAAAGTTTAATAAAAGTAATACTTATGATTAAAGGAATTACGTGTACTAGCTAACTAAAAGGTTTTATAATCAAGTTAAAAGTCTTTTGATTAATATAACATTTTAAACGAAGCATGCTAACTGACCCGTAAACCATAGTTCACGAGTGAACTTTTCTTTTAACTACTATTACCGGTATTTTTAGCTAGCTAGCTAAGGTCGATATAAATATATTAATAATAATAAAAAAACTAAAGATATCGATAAAAAAGAATTTAATTAATCATTGCAATCAATTATAAATAAATAAATACAAAAACTTAATGATACAAAAAAAGCAATTCAATAAATAAAATCAAAGTCGCTAATTATAAAACTTAATAAGAGCGATATTCTTTGCAATTAAACGTTTGATTCTAAAAGAAGCTTCTTTCCTTTTATCTTGTACTAATCCCGCTTTATTATCTTCTTTTTTTTCTATTCGTTTGCGCTTTAAAGTTGATAATAGATTTATAATTCGTTCGCTTATAAAAGTATTAGATTTAAAGTCGTTAAACTTATATATAATAATTGACTTACTTTGACTTTAAATAACGATTAAAAGAGTTTTAAGTTTCGAAATACTAAGTTTCGAGGTTTAAACGGCATTTAAAGTTCTATAAGATAGCGAAGCCGAGTCCGGTATTCTATCAGCTTCTTTTCTACTTATTATCTTTTCATCACTTTGCTTAAAGCTTAATATTTTTTTCGCGTTAAAATAATTTTGTTAAGAAATATTATTCGAATCGTTTTGATCGTATAAATTTGCTATCGCTAATATTTAAATTAAAATTTATATTTAAATAAAAGCGTATATTATATAATATCGTACTTCGTTGCACTTTATTTTTGTGGTTTATATAGCGTTTAAAGCTAATCGATTCGTTCGTACCGTTCGAATTTGAATTTTCTAAATCGTTTTCGTTTTCTATATTATTAAGAACGTTCTAATCTGTATTATCTTGAGTTTGCTTATCGAAAGGTAAATCCGTAGCTACTTTCGATTGATTTACTTTGCTTGGTTTTCTTTGTAAAGAATATAATCGATTTGCTACGACTTTGCTTTGAGAAGCGGAAGAATGCGCTTTATATAATCTTATATGATAGTTAATAAATCGATTAGTAAATCGATTAGTAAATCGATTAGTAAATCGATAAAAAGTAAAAATATCGCAAGTAAATTAATTTACTTTTTAAATGCCTTTCGTAATTTAAAGACTTTCCGTACCGTAGCTATCGCATTTTAAACGAAACATCTTTATCAATATCTTGAAACCTATTTAAATTCTCTTTTATTTAATATAATTAATAAATATTTATAAAATCAATATTATTTAAACTTACGTGATTCTCGCACTTTAGCTTTCAACATTATCAACTTAGCTTCTCGTTGCTTAAAACTCATTGTTCGAAGGTCTTGATCGATCGCAAGATTATCGCAAGCAAAGATATATTTAAAACAAGATAAGCTTTGAAATTGACGATTTTGCTATTTTTAAAATTTTTATACTTTTTATTCGAATTCCTTTTTAAGCTGATCTTTATCTAAATCATTATAATTTATTAAAATCGATTCGAATAAGTGCCGAGCTTTATTTAAGCGAGTATTACACATCTTGAAATATAAAGTAGTTATTTCTTTTGCGATTGTTAATAGCGATAAATTACCGCGACGATAATCGCAAATATCTCTTGCAATATTAAATACTTTTTTTACGCAAATACTAATTAAAAAGATGCATAGAAAATCTTTAGCTATTCGAGCTAGATCAAGGTATCGAGGCTCAAGGTTTCGCTAAGAAGTTAAAATCTTTCGTCCGTCGACCGTTAAACTCAATTAATAAAAATCAATAAAATTAAGATTTTGAATTAAAATTTCAAACTTACGAGCTAAAAGATAATCATACACTTCCGACGACTCGTGATCTATATCTTCGAAAGAAGCTTATAAAGAAGAACTTGGCATTAATTTGCCGCGGAGTAATAAAGCGGCTATCGGTTGACGATCGATTGCTTTAATATTATCAATACGTTAAGCTATAGATATCGAAGACTTATAATGTTCGTTAAAAAGCCTTTCGAATCTCGCTCGATATATTGCAGACTAATCTTTACTTTCGTAAAGCTAAGAAAAATTTAAGTCGAAAGTCTTTAGCTTAATAGCAGGATATAAGATTATCGCGAAAGCAAAAATATCTTTTAGCGGCTTTTGCGTTTTCTTATAATACTTATTTAATTTCTCGATAGCATTGATGACGCTTTCTTTTAATTGCAAGATCTATTCAAAATCATTACGATCTTTTTTCGAAATCTTTATATATTTAAACTTTAATCGTGCTTGTGCTTCATTTAAACGTTCGAATATTTCATCGAACATTAAAAATCTGTATTAAATAGTAAGACTAAGCTCTTCACTTAAGTGCATAATTAAAAGGTGAAACGGTCGAAAGATATCGATTAGCTATAAGATTTGCTTTTATTGAGTATTAGATAATTTGAAAATACTTATTTTATCGATTTTTATATAATATCTTTAAATAATATCTTTAAGAGTTATAAATCGATTAAGCATATAAAATGTAGAATCTTATTTTATAACAACATTTAAAACAAGCTTTAAGCTTTTCGTTAAAAGATGCTTTGAATCGTCGATAAAAGCTTTTATCGTTTTATTAAATCGCGATTTTCGAAGTTAGCTAGCTGTAACACACTTGATAAACTTCCGAACTTAAGTACGTTGATTAATAATTAATAAATATAATTAGTAAATATTTTTAAAAAAAAAAAAAAAACTTATAATCGCAAGTGTATATGCAATCTTTCGTTTATCGCGTTTTCTTGCTCTTTTTAACTCGTTTATATTAGAATCTTCTTCTTAATGCTTTTCTAAGCTTTCGTTCGTTAGCGATAATCGCGATCCGAGCAACGCTTTAAGAGATAATTGCAAGACGTAAGTTATACACGGAACGTATAAAATCTCTTAGCTTATAAAAAGCTTTTTCTTAAACGCATCTTCGACGCATTTAAGCAATTCTTTTATTATTATGTTATTCGAAAATGCGTTATCCGTTGTAATCGCGATTATCTTTTCTATTAAGCTTAATTTAATAAAGCGTTCGTGAATAATTCTTATTAATTTTTCTTTTATATGATTGAACTTAACGTGTATAAATCTAAGCATAAGCTGAATCATATGCTAATCTTTTGTAATTGCAGTTCCGATTATGCATATAAAAGAATAGCGCTTAAT
This sequence comes from Drepanopeziza brunnea f. sp. 'multigermtubi', assembly GCF_022702325.1. Taxonomy (NCBI): domain Eukaryota; kingdom Fungi; phylum Ascomycota; class Leotiomycetes; order Helotiales; family Drepanopezizaceae; genus Drepanopeziza; species Drepanopeziza brunnea. The sequence goes on from NW_027094068.1 coordinate 60,013, forward strand.
GCTAGACTAATAGTCTAGTGAAATGCTAAGTTTTTAATTAGCTGATAAATTATCTAATAGATAGCGATTAATTTCTAGAATCTTATCGTCGAGGTCTCGCTTAATAGTTAAAGCATTAAAGAGCTTAAGATATAGGTTTTGTAATTCGCAAAGAGATTTTTAATCTAAGTTATTAATTATTTGAAACGAGCTTCGCGTAGATAATATAACATCTAAAACACTTTTTCGAAATGTTGATTTTAAGTCTTGATGCGAAAGCGTTTTTCGTAATAAATGTGTCTATTGGATATTAGTTTTATTATTTATTAATTAGATTTACTAATCCGATTTATTAATTAGATTTACTAATCAGATTTACTAATCAGATTTATTAATTAGATTTACTAGATTTATTAACCGAATTTATAAATAAAAACAAACGTATTAAATTGCGTTAAGGAGATTTAGATCTTAATTGAGTTTGCTGAAGCTTTTGTTTTAGCTTATTTACGACGCGTTTGCAAACATCCGTTTTCTAATGATCGGTTAATGCTTTCGTTTTAGAAGCCTTTAGCTTCGGATGCTTTAAAGCTCGGTCGCACTTTTTATAGCATATTATAAGCTCTCTTATTGATTTCTTAGCTGCTTAAACGAATCTAATCTATACAAAAGAAGTTTTCTTTTTATTTCAATCGATTCGCAAAGGATTTTGATTAGCCTCTTGTTATTAAGAATACTATAAGGTTTATAACTATTAAGTATTAAAAGTCTCAATCTCTTTAACGTTTTAAATATAATATTAATTAGAACATCTAATAGTTGTTGATAGTACTAGGCCAGAAAAACTAGTTATAGAGCTTTCGAACTCTTGACTTTGAAATAGATCGGTATCTTCGTAAGTAGTTGAAGTAATTTAAGATGAAAACGAATTAATAGTTTAAAAAGATATGTTTAGATTCTAGCGAATTTGCTATTAAACTGTTGATTTAAACTTATATATCAACGTCTTATATACTTGAATATTGTATAACATCATTTTATGATTTAAATATATTTTATTAAGTTAGTTTATTTTTAAAAAGGGTTTTGCTTACGCTTAATTCTTTTTAAGCAGCATTCTTGCGAGCGTTAAGTTTTAACTAACGGTTTTTTTTTTTATTTTTTCATTTCTTTTTATTTCCTTTTTATTAAAGCTTAATTATAATTATATCTTTTAACACTTTTAAGCTTTTTTTACTTAAGTTGACTATTACGAATAACCTTCTTATATATAGACCTTAATGTCGGTATATTTATATCGACCTTAGCTAGCTAGTAGTATTTGAAGGAGTTCACGGGCTATTTAACATGCTTCGCTTAGCATATTACACTAGTCAAAGGACCTTTAACTTAATTAATAAATTTATTAGTTAGCTAGTACGCGTGATTCCTTTTAATCATATAAAAAGAATCAGCTCTTTTGAATTTTAAAGAGCAATTAGAATTCAAATACTTTTATAACCGAGTGTTTTGCAATTGCAAGTACTTTAACGACCGTTACGAAGTTACGAATATATTCTTTAATCGCTTAAAAGGAATCTAACACTTAGTTTTTTTCAACTTTTACTTTCGATAATTATTAATTTCAAATTCAAATAATGATTTTATAATCTTTTTAAGCTTTATATAATCTTTTCGCTTTTTTATAAATTCTTTAAATAATCGCTCAAGGTCGTTATAACAAGTACTTACTTAAATTTATTAAAGTTTAATTAATATATAAAGATAAGGTGCTTATAGAAATCTTAATTTAAATATAATCTTTGCAATTTTCTTTTCGGCTGCTGCTATGCGGTAAATAAAATTAATATAATCTGATAAATATTAAAAATAAAAGCATTTAATTAAAAATTTATTATATAAAACGATAAAACACTTTATAATCGTATTAGCTTATAATTATATCTATAAGCTCGAATATTTATTATAGCTAAAAAATAGATAAAAGAAATTCATATTTTAACGGACGCTTGCTGATTTATTTATAAGTGCCGTTTTATTATTTATATATTAATTAAGTTATTAATTTATTAAGGATTGCAAACCAATTAAACTCGATCTTTATCGAAATAGATAATGAAACTTATTATTCCTTTTTTATTAGACGAACGAACGGTCGAAACGCTCGGTGTGCAATAGAAATGCTAGACGAAGAAGGGCGTAATCGTGGCTAGTTAGTTGGAATAAACGAATATCGAGTTAAGCGGTTTTTAAATAACGGTTATAAAATTAAGCTATCTATTAAATAGATTAGTAAAAACGAACATAACGACGGATATTATAGAATTAGTATTGTTAGCGGGCAAAAGACTTTTTATATACAAAAGAGAAGTATCGCAAGAAAAGAAGGTAATAAATTCGATAGCTTGCGAAGGCCTTTTGAATTTCATTATTATAAATTAATAGATGAGTTTATATAAATAGTTTTAAAATCGTTATTATATTAAATAAAATATATATATAATTAACTTTAAATATAATTTATAAATTTAAATATTAAAATAATTTATTAATAAATTTATATCGATTTTAAATATAGCAAGTCGGTTAATTCTTTTGATTCAAAACTTCAAGATGTGACGACTTTAAGCGATTACTTAAAAGAACTCACGAGAGCGCGAGGGTTTATATAAGAGCTTAAAAGAATCTTAAAGTAATGATTTAAAATCAATAATTATCGAGTGTAAAGGTCGAAAGTAGCTAAGGTCTATATATACGAAAGTAGAAGCGCTAAAGACTCGTGAACTATGGTTTATAAGTCAAAAGCGGAGAATAAGAAAATACGAAGAATACGAAAGAAAAAATAAAAGAAGTAGCTTAGCGCATGTGAAGTGCGTCTAAGAGACTTAGCGTATCGTTACACAAGAAACCGACGATTAGTAAATGTGATTAGTAAATATAATTAGTAAATATGATTAGTAAATATAATTAGTAAATATAATTAGTAAATATAATTAGTAAATATAATTAATAAATATGATTAGCAAATATGATAAGTAAATATAATTAATAAGTATTATTAATAAATATAATTAATGAATAAGATAAATAAAAGTATTTTTATAAAATATAAAATTTGTAATTAATCGTAAATTCTATTTTACATAAACTTAAGCATTGAGTTTGGGAATGATCTCAATTCTGTATCGCTATTTTTAACGCCGTAAAACAACTCCGGAGCTGGCTCGTCCTTTTTCTAAATCAATTGCATAACGCGTTAAAATAAAATAAGATCGCAATCAGCTTCTTTAAATTCAGCATTCTTTTCGAATCTTTTTATATTTTATTAAGCGGCTAGACTCGGCAATTCGTATTCAATCTCATCGGTATTTGCTTTAATTTTAATTCGCTAATACTTCTTTTTATTAAAAGAAAAGTAGACGTAAAGAAGCTTGATTAAATAAAGATTAAAAGTTATAATATTAGTTCAATTGATTAAAAGCATAATAAAATGAATTCTTACTTAGTTCGTTTTGAAACCGTGCTTGTTAAGTCTTAAGCTATTAATTTAAAGAAAGCTTCTTTACTCTTTAAATTAGCAGCTCGGCACTTCTTTGTTAAAGACCGCGTTATACTTTGCTAGTAGCGACGAAATTGCTAAACGGTCATTATATAGCGTGACTTTATATTATTAGCAAAATATAAATATTTAAATAAAATAAATGCTTACTTATGCGTGCTAACGTGCTAATTGCCGAGTGACTTTTTTTATCTTTTTATCGGTAATCGAGACGTATCTATCGCAAAGTATATTATTATTTTCTTTTTCGTCTTTTCGCAAATTAAATTCTTTATAAACCTTTTCGTTTAAATTAAATGCTTTATCAACTTAATCGCTATTTAAGTATTTTTTATTATTGAATCTAGTTGTAAAAGAAGCGGCTTGCATAACAAGATTATCCGCGTAGATGCTTCGATTCTTTTTAAAATCGATTAGTAAATTGCTTAATAAATTAAAGAAAAGAAAAAGTACCGTTCATCTATAAGATTCTTTCGCATTTCGGCTTATCGAGTTTTCCTTTTAGCTTTTAATGCTTAAGAATATTCTAAGGTTTGTTTCTAAATTGCAAAAAGCTAATTAGCGGCCGCTTAATCTCGTCTTTTAGCTTTTCGAAGCTCATCTGCTTAAGGATCTTGTTTCAGCTTTACTATACGAGCATTAGCCTTTATCGTATAAAGATTGGTTGATAATTAGCTTCTTTTTAGCCTTCTTTTTTAAGAAAAATTAATAAATTAATAAAAGTTAGAATACTACGTAAAAAAGATACTTACTTTGCGCTTGTCAAGGTTTCTTAACACCGGATTGCTTGCCGTCACGATTGCCGTCGTATCGGCCGTATTTTAAGAAAGACGTTTTTGATTAGTAAATAGATTAGTAAATAAGAAAATAATTCTTATTATAAATTTTTTAATCTTTTTTATTAAATCAAGCTGATCTGTATTTGCAATGATACTTTCTATCGAATCAAGCTGATAAGCGGCTATATTGAATAATATTATAAAAAAGTTAAACGTTAAAAGTAATTGTTTAAAGTAAAATCAAAAGTAGTAGAATAAAAGTATTAAGATTAAAAGTGAACTCGTACATTCTATTTCTAAAACATCTTAGCGCGGCCGCTAGTGAATTCACGAAGTGATAAGGCAGCCGCAGCTAAGATAAGGCGGCCGCAGTTAAGATAAAGCGGCCGCTCCGCGCAATTTTTATCTTATAAAGTAAAGTCTGATTTCTTTTTATTATTACTTAATAATCAATTACAACTATCGCTTTCTTATTTGCTACGCTTTTGAATACAACGCTATTTATTGCTTTGTAAGGTCGTCCTTTTTTTGTTTAAAATTATCAACTTATTAATCGTAAACTAGATTATCGCGATCAAGTCTTTTTATTAATACTTTTAAATAGCCTTTTTATCAAACGAACCTTTGCTTTCGGACCGACCTCTTTCTACCGATATACTAAGCACTACGGTTAAAAGAGATGACGCAAGCTAAGATAAGTTAATTAATAAAGCAATTGAGAATCAAGCGATTGAGGGTTAAGCGGCTGAAAGTCAGGCGGCTAAGGGTCAGGCGGCTGAGGGTCAGGCGGCTGAGGGTCAAGCAGATGAGGACGAAGCACAAGAAAGTGAAGCAAATATAATACGCAGCGAAAGCGTAGAAAAAGAAAACTTAAATTTGCAAAGTGAACAAAGTAAGTTTATATTTAATTAATCGGAGTATTACTAATACTTTTTCAGTTACTTTGCTTAGCGCAAATCCTTATCTTCAGTCTAGCAAAGCTTAATTAGTTACGGATGCGCTAGACCTTACTTTTGTTAAGCGCCGCGCTATTATAACTCGATAGCTATCCGGTTAGTATTTGATTAGTAAATTGATTAGTAAATCAATTGTAAATAGCTGATAAGCATTTATAGAAATTCTTAAAACCCCGCGCGGTATTGCAAGTCTATAATAAAGAACCGATTTATCTTCGTCCTTTTCTCGCTGAATTTCTTAAGGTTAAGCTAGTAAGTATTAATTACTTTATTAATTAATAATTGCTAATTTCTATTATTTTAAGTGACGCTTTTCAAACACTAATAAACTCTCGCGCAAATACAGATTAGCACTTATCATTTTTTAAACCTCGATCCGGTAATGTTTTTAACTTATGATTAGTAAATATTTATTAATTAAATTTTTCTTTAGCAAACGCAATTAGATTTACTCTAGCTATTCAATTCGAAATGAACAAAAGCATCGTTCTTGATAATATTAATATAAGTACTAATAGCTTTTAGTAAGTTTAATCTTTTTAAACTTTTTTCTTTCGTTCGCTAATTGTTTTAGAACTGCTTTAAAAGCAATATAATAATCGACGAGCCAAGCGAGTGCATTAGCTTAGCTTTAAAACGAAGATCCGTCTTACGACTTAAGTGTTAGAAACAATTCTTTTGCAACTGCTAAACCTTCTTTTGCTTCTATTAACAATCGCACTAAAAAAGCTTTCGCGCAAAAAGCTTTTAAAAGGTCTCTTATTATCCCGGGCCCAATTATAGCTATAAAAACCGCGACGAAGACGATGCTTTATAATAATATAAATAAAGAAAAGCAAAGCGATGATAAAGAAAACTCAAGTGAAAATGATATTCTTTTCTCTTAATATAAAAAAGCTAAAAAATCACTCTCGACGGCTAAAGCTGCTCGCTCCGTTTTATCAGCTAGCAAATCACTTTCGGCAGCTAAAACTTCTTCTCGTTAAAAATCTAAAAAAGGCAAGTATCTTAAGAAGTCTACAGTTGTTGCGAAAAAAAGAGGTTTAAGCTAACGAAAGCGCCGTCGCTACAAGCTAAGAAATAAGTTTAATTAATTAATAAATTGATTCTTAAGTACAATTACTAATTTATATAGCTATTGCGTTAAAAGAGATCCGACGATACTAAAAAAGCACCGAGCTTCTTATTAAAAAGACTCTTTTCTAGCGTTTTGTTCGAAAAATCATTTACGATTTTAAACAAGACTTTAAATTTCAAAGCGGTGCTTTAGAATGTTTACAAAAAGCTTTAAAAGCATTCTTCGTAAGAGAGTTTAAAAGTAAGTACTTATATATTTATTTACTAATCGATTTATTAATCGATTTACTAATCGATTTACTAATTACTTTTAATAACGAACTTATATGCTATTCACGTTAAACGAGTAACGATTTAAAACAAGGATATAGCGTTAGTTAGGAAATTACGGGAAATCATAACTAGAAGTTTTATTTAATAATTTTAGTTTATTATAATGTAATGCAATATAATTGTAAAGTATAATATATGTGATTAATAAATATAATAAATAAATATAATGATTAAGTAAAATTAATAAATATTCGTAAATTTGTTTTATTTTTAGCGGCCTTACATATATTATTTTTAGCTGTCTTACTTTAAACTTATAGGGTTTCCTTATCCCTCGTAGGGAATTTGACTTAAAAAAATCCTCCTTATAAGGTTTAAAAAAAAAAGTCCCTTATCGGCCAAGACCCTATGGGGGGAATGGGGAGGAAAACCCCATGGGGCCCCCACCTTATGGAGCAGCCTAGTCGTTATAACAAGTACTTACTTAAATTTATTAAAGTTTAATTAGTATATTAAAATAAAGTGCTTACAAAAATCTTGATTTAAATATAATCTTTACAGCTTTCTTTTCGGCTGCTATTATACGATAAATAAAATTAATATAATCTGATAAATATTAAAAATAAAAGCATTTAATTAAAAATTTATTATATAAAACGATAGAACACTTTATAATCGTATTAGCTTATAATTATATTTATAAGCTCGAATATCTATTATAGCTAAAGAATAAATAAAAGAAATTCATATTTTAACGGACGCTTATCGATTTATTTATAAGTGCCGTTTTATTATTTATATATCAATCAAGTTATTAATTTATTAAAGATTGCAAACCAACTAAACTCGATTTTTACTAAAGTAGTGTAAAAGCACCCAAAAAGATGTACTGTACAGAAGCCTGGCTCTGGGGCTAGACCTCATGGTCTTACAAAAGAAGTATCAGAAAAGGTAAGTAGAAAGCTCGTTGATTGTTCTAGCTAAAAGATGTGTGCCCTCTTATAAAAGATGGGTCCGTCTAATGTGGCCTTAATAGCCATAGCAGGTACCCCATCAAGCAAGGTGTTTACATCCGTCCCTTTATAGAATAAGTAAGCGCCTTCGCCTACTATCAAGCAAAGAAGAAAAAAAAAAAAGGTGTAGAAGAAAGAAAAATCTAGTATACAAAAAAGGAAGAGTATCTTATCTCCAAACTTCAAACATCTAAACTACGCTTTAACAGCTTCTTTATGGTCATTGGTTTCCTTCCGTGCTCACGTCCTCAACTCCTTCGTTCTCCTCAAGCTGAAAAGGCCTTCTCCTTTTAACAAAGCTAGCATTAGACGATGACGTGCTAGCAGCAGCATCCTTAAAAATAAAAGAGCGCGTGTCGTTCTTGCGCTTGTTAATAGCATCGTTGATAAATGTAAACTTGGCCGACGGAAAGTCAGCGAAGCTAAAATAAAGTCCGGAGCTATTAATTAAGTCGTCTTCGTCTTCGAGCAAGTCATCTAAGGCTTCTATAGCTTTATCGAATGCGCGGTCTAAGGATTCCGGCTAAAAAAAGGATCCTTTAAAGTTGCCGATTTAGCTCGTAAACCGTAGTTTACGAGTAGATTTCGCACTTTCTAAAATAATCTTTATATTTAAATCAAAGTCGTTAAAAGACAACTCAATCGGTCGCAAGCTCTTCTTAAAATCCTTTAATTTATCGGCGTTTATAAGGTCGTCAGCTCGGCGGCTTTTGCCTTTAGAAAAAGACTTAGCTCCGTAAGTCTTAGCTTCAGCATCTAAAACGATAACAAATCCTTTTCTAAATGCTAAAAACAACTTCTTCTTATACTTAATAAAGTGTTCTTAAAATTAAGTCCGAGATATAGCAAAGATAACGGTCAATTCTTTTACTACTCGAAGTTCGTTTTAGTTTATTTTTCCGATCAAAGCTTTTAATACGAAACTAACGTAATCTAGCTAAATTATAACGGCGAAAGGCTAGCTTGATTCATTAATGACTCCCTACCGAAAGGTTAGCGGCATGCGTCTTAAAACGATAGTGCAAGCGTGCTTTGCAAAGCTGACTTTATTTTCTAAAGTGCTATCGTTTAGCAAAGCGGTATAGTTGTTAAAAAAGATAGTCCATCCGCAAAAAGAATTTTAAAAAGCGTTTATATTTAAGAAAACACTTTGTTTCGTAATAACGGACATAAAAGTAGCGAGATTACTAACTATAGCGAAAGGTTAGCGAAGCGCAATATTCTTAAAAGCATTCAAAGTCTTCGACTTAAGTCTAAAAGCTTCTTATTTAGCGGTCTTTTTAAGGGTAGTATCGTAAGTGTAGCTTTTAAGCTAAATAACTAAGCTTCCGATCTGATTCTTTACGCCGTAAAGCACTAAGTGGTAGTTTAAAACTCTGTCTTTTATTCGTGAACCACGGTTCACGAATCGTTTAGTATCAACGTCGTGTTTAATTGCAATTACTCGAGCACTATTATTGCATCTAAAGAGCTAAAAGGGTTCCGGGTAAGCGATAAGCTTGTAATTCTCGTTTCGGCGATTAAGCAAAGCAGCAAAGTATAGCTTATAATAGCTTCGGAAGACTTGCTAGGTCAAAGAGTACACTATATTAAAAAGTGCACCAGTCGGAGCTCCTCTTAAGTCACTGGTCCGAAAGTAATAAAAGTATATCTAGATCTCCTTGTTTATAATAATAAAGAAGGTTTAGTTGCCGTACTTATCGTCCAAGAAAAAAGCTTTTAACATAAGCCAAACTTTCGTATAGCCATTCGCATCTATAATATTAAAAGAGCTATTCTTTTAAGCGGTGCCCATTAAGCTAGTGCTTTAGTTTAACTTATTAAAAGATATCGGCTTAGCTTTAAACTTAAAAGAGCTTAAGCTAAACATTCTTTTAATTAAAGTACTGCCTTTAATCTTAATAGCGAACATCGATTAATTGCTCGGATAAAGCATGAAGTTGTTAAAAGCGTTAGTTTAAAAGGCTTTAATAAATCGACACAAGTTGGAACGGATCATTATTATTATAAAGCTTTTCGTAGCTAACTTAAGATATTTAGCGTATTCGAAAGTATAAACTTCGTAAAAGACTCTTTTTAATAAGTCGGTAGCGGTCCCGGACGATAAGACTTTGCGGCTAAAGCGGAGCTTCGTTTAAACGTCTAAGTCAAAGAGTTCTTTAAATCTATCCTTAAATTCTAATACGTTCTTCACCTCTTAAGAGACCTTTGTACAATCGCAATCGTCGTCGTTAAAGCTTAAATTAAAGATCTCGAACAGCAAAAAGTAGTTTATTACTTTGCTTCTTTCTTTATTTACCTTCACTTAGCTACGACGGTTAAAAAGTCGTAAGATCGCGTTATCAAAAAATTCGTCTTTTAAAAGCTTGCGGATCTAACTAACAGCCTTCTTAATTGATTCCGCGGCAACTTAAAAAGCATTATCGATGTTCTCGTTTAAGTTCAAGCAATCGAAAGCTGATTAATAAAAGTCTTAATAAAAGTTAATAAAAGCTATATTTATATTTATAAAGTTCTTAATCTCGATAAGTCCGAAGCAGCGGTTCGACACAGCCTTAGCTAATTCGTACTCGAAGCTGTCTCTTTCTTTAACGAATAGTGTTAATAGCAGCTAGTTTTCGAAAAGGTCGCGTTGCACTTTAAGTCTAAAAGCTAGAAAAGAGCTCGCGTCGATAAACTTGCGTAAAATAAACATAATCGAAGCAATTAGTTTAGCGTTCGAAAGCTTATTAGCAAAAGATAACGTCGATCTTTAAAACAAAGCTAATAATAACGAAAAGCGCGCAATAAATGATTTAAGCAAAAAGGTTTTAAGCGCAAAAAGTTGACTTAATCTTGTTTCGATTGTTAAATCATCTTTTACTCGTGAACTATAGTTTACGAATAGAATTTCGAATTCGAGTTCTTTTTATAAAACGAAATTCTAAGTCTAATTCTCGTCGGCAAACTCTATACGTTCTTTAAGCTCGTCGTATTCGCTTTTAATATTATCGAAAGCCAAAATCAACAAGCTATATAATAAGACCTTTAGTCTTAGCTTCTTTAAAAGTCCTTCGTTAAAAATAGCGATTTCATCTTTCTACTTAATATTGTTCTTGTCTTCTACGGTCTAGCAAATAAAGTTAATTACCGTAATATTAAGCTTAATAAACTTGCGTCTTCGAGCTATATTAGCTATAGTCTTTTAAAAAGCGACGTAAGCAACAATATAATGATTAATAACTTAGATAGCGTAAGCGTTAAAAGTGCAGTTCTTTAGAATAACGCTTAATTAGCGAGCGCTACGGATTAAAATGCATACAGCTTTAAAGTAGTCGTTATACAGCAATTGCTTTCGAGCGCCGTTAAAAGCTCTTTTGATTCGTTTATGTTTTTCAGCGTTTTTGTTGCGTAAAAAGTAGATAACGGTAACTTTAATAATAAACTAATCGTAAGCCGAAAAAAAGTCTTCGGCGTTTATATTTTTTCTTGCGCATTCGATTCGCAAAAACTAATCGTATTGCAAGATCAAGTCGTCTTCTTTACTCAATTTGTTATTAAGATCGAAAGTTATTACTTTAAGCATAGCTAGTTGACTAGAATTGCTTATTTAGCGGTAGGTCTAAAGGAACTTATCGAAGGTCTTAATGACTCGTCTTTCGAACTTCAGCTCGAAACTCGATTATCGGGCTAAAGCGGCTTGCTTTTCGCTTATTAATAAGCTAAAGGGTGCATCACGGACAAAAGCTTTTCTTTTAGCGGCGGTTAACTTAAAAAGCATATTTGACTCGTAAACTACGGTTCACGAGCCAAACATAAGATAACGGAATAAAAGCTAATAGTAGTAATAATTAACTGAGTGATAATTAAAGTCGTTAATATTAATATAATATTGTATAATTGTAAAAAAGAAATAATAATAATGTTGTTATAATTGTTATTATATAAAAAAAGAAAATGTTAAAAAGAAAAAAAGAAGAGCTTTTTTATATAAATACATTTATAAAAAAGACTTATTCTTTTTAACAGCAGTTCACTTTCGAATACACGTGGTTAAGCACGCTTAAAACAAAAGAATAGTTTTAAATAAAAAATAAGAAATAACCGTATAAGCTTAAAACAAATGAAAAAACAATTAAACAATAAAAACAATCTATATAAGACAAGTGAATAGCTAATAAAGTGAAAAGAACAAAGAAAGAACAAAGAATACAATAAAAAGCAGGTTTAAAAGTGAAAGAACAAACGTAAGAAATACCTTTCTTTATTAAAATAAAAAGAGTAATTATTAAAGGCACGTCTTTTTATAAAATAAGTGTAAAACAAAAAAAAGATAAGAAAGTAAGAAAAACAAAGTAGAAGAACAGACTAAGAAACAGTTTTATAAATTAATTTTTATTCTTTCGAAAGTATTAAAAGAATAATTTAGAAATTAGTAGACTTAAGTCTCGAGATCACCTTTAAGTTGAATAGTTCACCTTTGCCGTCGTCGAAAGGCTCGTATTCGTTAAGGTCCGAGTTATTTAAAGAGTCCGAATCTTTTTCTTTTTCTTTTTCGTCGTTTTTATCAAAAAGAAAAAAGGTTTGATCGCGACGATAGAATCGTTTAAAACGGTTAGCTGCAAAAGTGCTTTTAAGCTCAGTCTTATCGGTTTCCTAGAGTTTATAATATCCTTTGTCGTAAGCCTTAAAGACGATATAAGGTCTTAGCCACTTGTAATCCAATTTAGTATCCGCGGATATATCGATGCCGCGTTTAACGTCGTAAAGCAATACCAAGTCTTTTTCTTTAATAAGTTCCGATTTTAAAACCTTGACTCGTTCTTAAATGGCTTTAACGGCAAGTCGATAGCGTTTCTTTTTTAAAATGATCTCGTCGATATCTTCGTCTTAGAGTTCTAATTATTTAAACCTTATAGCAAGCAAGTCAGCGCGAGATCGAACCTCTTGCTATAGCAATAACCTTTAGATTAGCTATCGTGATTCTAAAAGTAGCTTAGCTTCTCGTCCGTAATTTAAGAAGAAAAAAGTAATTTTAATAAGTGCGTATATCGATGTTCGGACCGTAAAAAGCATCTTATTAAATTTGCGAACTTAATCTTTAAATCTTTTATTTATAACTTTCGATAAGCTATTTAAGATGTCTTTATGTCTTTTCTCGATCATTTTATTTGCTTTTAAATTATAGCTCGAGATCTAGACCTTTTTAATCTCGTACTTAATAGCGAAAACCTTAGCAACTGCTTTGTTTTCGAGTCTCTTATCGATAATCAGTCTTTCGAACAATCCGTAGCGGCAAACGATATCTTTTTAAAGAAACTTAACAATAAATTCGGCGTTAGCCGATCGAAGTAATCGTCCTTTTAACTATTTAAATAGATCTTCTTTAGCTAGTACGAAGCAGGTCATCTTTTTATCGGTAATAAGTATTCGTAATACGTTTAAGCTAACTTTTGACCATATTTAAGTAAGCCAAGTCGAGTACAAAAGGTTTTTTATTCGTCTAGCTTTGCGTTTTTAATAAAGCTTACAGCTTTAAACGAAAGCCTTGCAATCTTCGTAGTATCCATTCTAAAAGAAGAGTTTTAACGTACGGTAGTAAGTTGATTCAGCTTTTTTATATCCGGATTCTCGATAAGAGTCGGAAATAATAATATAACGTCTTTAAGTTCCGTCGATAACTAGCTTGATCGAATAAGAATTGTCCGCTCGCTTATAAAAGTAACCATCTTTGACCAAGTAGTTGAGTGCTTTGTTTTTAAACTTTTAGAAATCGTAAGTCTTGATCGAAAGAAAGCGTTTAAAAGTAGTAAAGAATTGAGCAATAAGCTCAAAGTCGAACGAGTAATCGTGCTTTAAAACTCTCTTTTTGGCCCGTGAACTATAATTCACGAGTCGTTTAACCGAGAATATTAAAACAATGCTTAGCTCGTTAGTAACTTAATCGTTAATATCTTCTTTCTCTCTTTCTTTAATATTTAAAAGATGCTTCCTTCCTTTCTTAAAAAGACCGTCCGCTGCCGTATTTTTAATCTTAAAGATATGCTTGACTTTAAAGTCTATCAATCTTATTTACGCAATCTAGTTCGTAACGAAAGCTTTAAGCAAGTCGCTTGCTAATCCGTTAAGTTAATCAACTAATACTTTGGCGTCGGTTTTTAAGATAAAATGAACTCCGTATAATTCGCTCTTTATTTTTTTCATAGCTTTTAAAGCACCGCGGCATTCTCGCTTAATCGCGTCGTACTTGCTTTCCGCAAGGTTTTAAAGACTATTCTCGAACCTGGCAGAGTATCGCTTCTTATCGAAATCCTTTTGCTGCAATACTGCTCTTTATCTTTTAAGACTAGCGTCTACCGTCAAGTAAATTTTCTTTCCGTCCTTATTATAATCGATCTTAATAAAAGCGAAAGCAAAAAGCAAAGCTTCCTTAAGCAGCCTCATCGCTTCTTGCTAAGGCTCTAACCACTCGAATTCGACCTTTTTTCTTATAGTCGCGTAAATTAAAGCAGCAATCGTAAAAAAGTTTTTAATTTAGATTCTATAATAAACCACGATCCTAATAAAAGCTCGCGCTTCCGATACATCTTCGCACTTAGTCTATTCTAATATCTTTTTAATTTTAACGGTTTAAAAGTAGCGTCTTTCGTTATCCGTAACGAATCTAACGATATTAAAGCTAAGCATATAGTATTAAGACTTCGTTCCGACGGTCGTCTTAGCTCTTTTAAACCTTACGAGCACTTTATCGATATTTTAAATGTGTTTTAAAACGAATCGTCGTATTCCGAGCAAAACTTTTTCGTAGTTATAAAAAGATCGAGATCCTTTAACTCTTACGTCATCTATATAAAGCAAGCAGACGTTAAGAATGCAATTTATAAAGATCTTGTAAATGACTTTAACGAATTGAGCAATCGAATTAATTGCTTTTATAAGTATCCGAATCATCCGAAGCAGTTTAATAAGCGTTTGAATAGCTGTTATGTCTTTAGACTTAACATTGAAAAAGAATTGATCGTATTTAAAAAAGAAGTCTAAAAGTATAGCTATCGTAAGACCGACAAATTCGTTCGAAAACTAGTTTACGTTCGAAGCAACATTAACGTCTTTGACCGTTATACGGTTCATCTTAATTACAGCAGTAATCAGCTTATATTTTCCTTTTTCTTTTTTTGCTATAATAAACCACTTGTTCCGATAAAAGCTTTAGCATAATTCAAAGACCCTTTGCTTTAATCGTTTTTTTAACATAAAGATAACTATTTCTTACAAAGCCTTCGGCACGGTAAACGTTTTCTTTTGCTAAGCTTCGTAAAGCACCGTTTTGATCTTTTAAAGTAACATGACTTCTTTTCAGACTTGGCCAAGATAAGTAAAATCTTAAGCTATCGCTTCCTTTCGATTTAAAAAGCATTAGTAAAGCAGCTCTTTCTCTTCCGAAGTGACTTAAAAGCTAATCGTAAGTGCTTCGAATCGTTCTTTCGTCAATCTTGATCCAACCTTTAAATCTAAAAACTTGCTAATAAAGTATTCCGAAAAAGGTCTTTTAAGCTTAAAAAGTCTCGCTTTCTTATCTTGCTTAAACTAATCGTCGATTCTTTTAAGTATCTTTCTATCCGACACTTTTAAATCCACCGGTCTAACCTTCTTCGCTTTTTTTTTATACATCGTATTAACCTTTATTACATTCTTTTTTAAAAAGTCTTTGTCGTTATCGATAATAAACATAAAGTTTTCCGATTTATCGAGTTTAATTGCAAATATTTTTAGTGTTTTTGATTTTAATAAGCTTTGCTTAATATTAAATTGAATTGTTTTTTTATAATTTTATTGTTTTTATACCGATCTACTCGTAAACTATAGTTCACGAGCGGAATTTCTTTTTAAGCTTCTTTTTAGCTTAGCATCTATCTTAGCTTGCATGCTAGCTATTAGTTTCCCGAGTCTTCGACCAAGTCCGACTTATCTTTTGCAATAATAATTTGTTTTTAAATAAATCGATCGTAGTTTTAAAAAGAAGCTTTTATCGTGCTATTATCGAAGTAAGAGAAAGAGAATTAAGATTCTAAAAAGAAAAGCATACTTAAGATGACCTCGTGATTACTATTATTAATAATAAAGAAATCAGCGTAATTAATAATTCCGTCGATAATAATTTCGACGTCGTTTATCTACTTATTAAAGTTGTAAAGATCTTCGGATACGGTAGTATAAATTAAAGCTCGATCCGTTATAATAAGTAGTTTAATTATCTTAGCCACCTTTTTGTTTATTACGTTAACTTTAAATCCGCTATTAAAAAAGGATCTGCTTTTAACTATACCGTCGATATTAATAAAAACTTTTAAAGTCTTTATCGCTACTTCGAAGCAGTTGCGAGCGATAAGTTATTTGCGAATTTGCGTCGCTAAAAAGTCTAGCTTGCCTTTTTTATTCCGACCTAAACGTCTAATAGTTAAAGCGTTCACAAGAATAAGCTTACTTTAAAAGACTTTTACGTTTTCCTTAACATCGGGAACTATTAGAATATAATAGCTTAATAGCTTGTCGAAGCGAAAGCTAAGTCCGAACAAGTCTTTAATCTAGACCTCGATTCTCGATTTTATAATCGCTGCTATTACTTTTTCTTAAGCTTTAATAATAACGTAAAGATTAATGAACTTCTTTCGTCTATAAGTCTTCTTCTTCTTTCTTTTTAACATTCGTTAAATGATCTCAACTTCTCTTTTTACATCTTTTATAGCTTCGTCGGCTTTAGCTAGTTTAAAAAGTCTAGAAGACTCTTTTTTAATTATATTATCGAACAACCCGTCTTTTAAGTCTATCTTTACAGCAGTATCCGATTCTTAAGAAGCACGAGCTTTAAAAGTGCCGTAGTTCTTCTCTTTTTATTATCGGACATTCTTCTTAATCTTAATAAGCTTAAATCTTTTCGAAAGTAAGAAAGACTTCTTAGCTTTATCTCTTGCGGCAGCGTTGATCTCGACCGAAGCAACCTTTATGCTAAATAAATAGCTAAGCGTGTTGATCCACTTTATAACGTTAATATTCTTAGTGTCGATTAGTCTCTTAAAGATAGTAGTAAGCTTTTTTAGCTGATTAATTGGTTGCTAAGCATTTTGATCGAGCTAGTACTAAGCTAGCTGTTAGATTAATTATTGATAAAAGAGCAAATGTCTATAAGTCTTAGGTCCGCTAGTAAATCGATTCTTTAAGATGTTATTGTATTCCGTCTTACGAACGTCTAGAACGATAAATCTAAACTAAGTCTTTCTTTGCTTCTTTTAAATAATAAAAGCGCCGATCTTCTTAAGCTTTAAGCAAAAGCGTCCGTAATCACTGATATAAATACATCTTTTATTAACTATATCTTTAAAAGCTTTACATTTATTCCGGTATTAATAAAAAGCTTAAATTGTGTTCTCGGAGTTCTCGCAAAAGCTACAATCTTGCATCTAATTCCCGTATCTTTTACCTCTTCTTCTTCTTCGTCTTTATAATCCGTAGCCGATAGCAGCAATCTGAACCTTACTTCCGAAACTGACTCTACTCCGAGCATCTTAAGCGGTATACTTAATAAAAGCTTCGTCGCGGTCTTCGAATCGAACTTAAAGTTAAGATTAAACAAAGCGTCGAGAAGTTGAGTTAGCGACTTGATCTTCGAAGTAATCAATTCGATTATAGATTACATTAATCTGCAAGTTAAAAAACTTTTTAATTATAAAACCTACTTTATCAATTTCTTCTTTTTCATTCGTAAACCGTAGTTCACGAATGAACGGCACTATTACTAAAGCTTTCTTAGCAGACTCAAGAACGCTAGCTAGTTTAATATGTTCTTTAACTAAAGTCCGAATATCTTTAATAAAGTTAGCTGAAAAAGACTTTTCTCGATTTATAGCTTCGATAATCTTAGCACTTTGGTCGGTCTTAAAAGCGAATGCAGCGAAGTCGTCGAAAGCAGCATAAAAGTCTAAGTCGAGTTCGTCGACTTTGCAATACTTAATTATCTTGTTTCGAATTCCGACGAGCAATCCGAAAAAAAATAAGCGGCTTTGTTCGGTCTTGCTTAAAAAATGCATAAAAGTAAGCCTTTCGAAGACTCGAGAAAAAGTGCGATAATAGTTTTTTAAATCGTTGATATCCTGTTCTTGCATAGCAAATTCCCGCAAGAAAGCGACCGAGTCTTTGATCTGCTAAGTATCGTTCTTACGAAACTCGGCTCTTAAAGCCTTGACGAAAGCAGTTTAATCTTTTTTAGCTTTTTATTCGAGCAAGCTTTTAATGACTTTCTTACGAAAGTTATCGCAATAACGGAAGAGCTTAATAAACCGATCGTCTTTAAAGATATTAAAGTCATTATAAGTCTTTTCGTACTTCTCGATAAAGTCGATAATATTAGCATTATTAAAGCAAAGAGCTCTTAAAGCACTTAGCAATAGCATGCGAGTAATCATAAAAGCGTAAAAGATAACAAGGTCGATTATAACTAGCGCAAGGCTTAATAAAAAGATAAAAAGAGCAAGAGGAAAAAGAGTGATATAAATCTTAAGACCGGTGTTTATTTTAAAAAGCATTTCCGAAGCAAGTGTTTCCGATAAAAGTAGCGGTAAAAGTTCAAGTTAAAAGTCGAAGTAGAATAAAGATAGTCCGAAGCTTATAAAAATACGATTAAGAGATTCAATAAATTCAAAGGATTTTAACGAAAGAGAAAGTGATTTTGCGCTGACTTCGATATTAAAAATCTTAAAAAGGTTTTCGGTATTCTAAAGATCAGATATATATATATATTAAGAAAGATCGAGTTGATAAAAGGTTTTTAAATTATTTGATTTTAACTCGTGAACCGAGTTCACGAGTAAAATAAGCGATTTTCGTAAAGTATTCTCGATCCGAAATTAAAAAGAATAGATCTTTTGCAAAAGTAAATTAATAATTAAAATCAAAACTATAAAAAACTTAAAAATCAATTGATTAGCTTCGTTAACAACTCCGGACTATATCAATTGCTTTAATTCAAAATAAGAACTAAAGTACGGAAAGATATTTTCACTAATAAATGAAAATTCTTTTTTATTAATAATAAAAAAGAGTTTTTACCGAAGAGCCGAAATATTGCACTTCGGCTATTTCGGCGTTTCGGTATCCGAACTTATCGAGAATAGAGTTTTAATTGTTTTGATATTATAATTGTAAAGTGAAGTGCTGAATAATAAACGAAGATCAACTTGATTGCGAATCAAGCGATTATAATAAGCTATATAAAGACAAAGACTAAAAGTTTAAATCCTTGCGTAAGTCACTAATATAAAAGCACTTAAAAAGATGTATTATACAAAAGCCTAGCTTTAAGGCTAGACTTCATAGTCTTACAAAAGAAATGTTAAAAAAGGTGGGTAGAAAGCTCGTTGATTGTTCTAACTAGAAGATGTGTGCCCTCTTATAAAAGATGGGTCCGTCTAATATAGCCTTAATGGCCATAGCAAGTACCCCATCAGGCAGGGTGTTTACAATAAATAATAAAACTTATTATTCTTTTTTTATTAAACGAACGAACGGTCGAAACGCTCGGTATATAATAGAAATGCTAAACGAAGAAAAGCGTAATCGTAGCTAGTTAATTAAAATAAACGAATATCGAGTTAAGCGATTTTTAAATAACGGCTATAAAATTAAGCTATTTATTAAATAGATTAATAAAAACGAATATAACGACGGATATTATAGAATTAGTATTATTAGCGAACAAAAGACTTTTTATATACAAAAGAAAGGTATCGCAAAAAAGGAAAGTAATAAATTCGATAGCTTGCGAAAGCCTTTTGAATTTCATTATTATAAATTAATAGATAAGTTTATATAAATAGTTTTAAAATCGTTATTATATTAAATAAAATATATATATAATTAACTTTAAATATAATTTATAAATGTAAATATTAAAATAATTTATTAATATATTTATATCGATTTTAAATACAGCAAATCGATCAATTCTTTTAATTTAAAACTTCAAGATATAACGACTTTAAGCGATTACTTAAAAGAACTTACGAAAGCGCGAAAGTTTATATAAAAGCTTAAGAAAATCTTAAAGTAATAATTTAAAATCAATAATTATCGAATGTAAAGGTCGAAAGTAGCTAAGGTCTATATATACAAAAGTAAAAGCGCTAAAAACTCGTAAACTATAGTTTATAAGTCAAAAGCAAGGAATAAAAAAATACGAAAAATACGAAAGAAAAAAAAAGGAAAGTAGCTTAACGCATATAAGGTGCGTTTAAGAGACTTAGCGTATCGTTATACAAGAAACCGACGATTAGTAAATGTGATTAGTAAATATAATTAATAAATATAATTAATAAATATAATTAGTAAATATAATTAGTAAATATAATTAGTAAATATAATTAGTAAATATAATTAGTAAATATAATAAGTAAATATAATTAATAAGTATTATTAATAAATATAATTAATAAATAAAATAAATAAAAGTATTTTTATAAAATACAAAATTTATAATTAATCGTAAATTCTATTTTATATAAACTTAAGCATTGAGTTTAAGAATGATTTCAATTTCGTATCGCTATCTTTAACGCCGTAAAACAATTCCGGAGCTAGCTCGTTCTTTTTCCAAATCAATTGCATAACGCGTTGAAATAAAATAAAATCGCAATCAGCTTTTTTAAATTCAGCATTCTTTTCGAATCTTTTTATATTCTATTAAGCGGCTAGACCCGGCAATTCGTATTCAATCTCATCGGTATTTGCTTTAATTTTAGCTCGCTAATACTTCTTTTTATTAAAGGAAAAGTAGACGTAAAAAAGCTTAATTAAATAAAGACTAAAAGTTATAATATTAATTCAATTAATTAAAAGCATAATAGAATAAATTCTTACTTAGTTCGTTTTAAAACCGTGCTTATTAAGTCTTAAGCTATTAATTCAAGGAAAGCTTTTTTACTTTTTAAATTAGCAGCTGGGCACTTTATTAACAAAGACCGCGCTACACTTTGCTAATAGCGACGAAATTGCTAAACGGTTATTATATAGCGTAACTTTATATTATTAGCAAAATATAAATATTTAAATAAAATAAAAGCTTACTTATACGTGCTAACGTATTAATTGCCGAGTGACCTTTTTTATCTTTTTATCGGTAATCGAGACGTATTTATCGCGAAGTATATTATTATTTTCTTTTTCGTTTTTTCGCAAATTAAATTCTTTATAAACCTTTTCGTTTAAATTGAATGCTTTATTAATCTAATCGCTATTCAAGTATTTTCTATTATTAAATTTAATTGTAAAAGAAGCGGCTTGCATAGCAAGATTATCCGCGTGAATGCTTTAATTCTTTTTAAAATCGATTAATAAATTACTTAATAAATTAAAGAAAAGAAAAAGTATTATTTATTTATAAGATTTTTTCGCATTTCGGCTTATCGAGTTTTCTTTTTAACTTTTAATACTTAAAAATATTCTAAGGTTTATTTTTGAATTGCAAAAAGCTGATTAGCGGCCGCTTGATTTCGTCTTTTAGCTTTTCGAAGCTCATCTGCTTAAAGATCTTATTTCAGCTTTGCTATACGAGCATTAGCTTTTATCGTATAAAGATTGGTTAATAATTAGCTTTTTTTTAGCTTTTTTTTTTAAAAAAAAATTAATAAATTAATAAAACTTAAAATACTACGTAAAAAAGATATTTACTTTGCGCTTGCTAAAGTTTTTTAGCACCGGATTGCTTGCCGCTACGATTGCCGTCGTATCGGCCGCATTTTAAGAAAGACGTTTTTAATTAGTAAATAGATTAATAAATAAGAAAATGATTCTTATTATAGATTTTTCAATCCTTTTTATTAAATTAAGCTGATTTGTATTTGCAATAATACCTTTTATCGAATCAAGCTGATAAGCGGTTATATTAAATAGTATTATAAAAAAGCTAAACGTTAAGAGTAATTGTTTAAAGTAAAATCAAAAGTAATAAAATAAAAATATTAAAATTAAAAGTGAACTCGTATATTTTATTTTTAAAACATCTTAGCGCGGCCGCTAATAAATTCACGAGGTGATAAAGCAGCCGCAGCTAAGATAAGGCGGCCGCAGCTAAGATAAAGCGGCCGCTTCGCGCAATTTTTACTTTATAAAATAAAGTTTGATTTCTTTTTATTATTACTTATTAATTAATTACAATTATCGCTTTTTTATTTGCTACGCTTTTAAATACAACGCTATTTATTGCTTTATAAAGTCGTCTTTTTCTTATTTAAAATTATTAATTTATTAATCGTAAACTAGATTATCGCGATCAAGTCCTTTTATTAATACTTTTAAATAGCTTTTTTATTAAACGAACCTTTGCTTTCGAACCGACTTCTTTTTATCGATATATTAAGCATTACGGCTAAAAGAGATAACGCAAGTTAAGATAAGTTAATTAATAAAGCAATTAAGAATTAAGCGATTAAAGGTCAAGCGGCTAAAGGTCAAGCGGCTAAAGGTCAAGCGGCTAAAGGTTAAGCAAATAAAGACGAAGCATAAAAAAGTAAAGCAAATATAATATGCGGCGAAAGCGTAGAAAAAGAAAACTTAAATTTGCAAAGTAAATAAAGTAAGTTTATATTTAATTAATCGGAATACTATTAATACTTTTTCAGTTACTTTGCTTAGCGCAAATCCTTATCTTTAATTTAGCAAAGCTTAATTAGTTACGGATGCGCTAGACTTTACTTTTGCTAAGCGCTGCGCTATTATAACTCGATAGCTATCCGGTTAGTATTTGATTAATAAATTGATTAGTAAATTAATTGCAAATAGCTAATAAGCATTTATAAAAATTCTTGACTTTACTTTTGCTAAGCGCCGCGCTATTATAACTCGATAGCTATTCGGTTAATATTTGATTAGTAAATTAATTAGTAAATCAATTGCAAATAGCTAATAAGCATTTATAAAAAATTTTAAAACTTCGCGCGGTATTGCAAGTTTATAATAAAAAACCGATTTATCTTCGTCTTTTTCTCGCCGAATTTCTTAAGGTCAAGCTAATAAGTATTAATTACTTTATTAATTAATAATTGCTAATTTCTATTATTTTAAGTAACGCTTTTTAAACATTAATAAACTCTTGCGCAAATATAAACTAGCACTTATCATTTCTTAGACTTCGATCCGGTAATGTTTTTAATTTATAATTAATAAATATTTATTAATTAAATTTTTCTTTAGCAAACGCAATTAGATTTACTCCGGCTATTTAATTCGAAATAAATAAAAGCATCGTTTTTAATAATACTAGTATAAATACTAACAGCTTTTAATAAGTTTAATTTTTTTAAACCTTTTTCTTTCGTTCGCTAATTGTTTTAAAATTGCTTTAAAAGCAATATAATAATCGACGAGCTAAGCGAATGCATCAGCTTAGCTTTAAAACGAAGATCCGTCTTACGACTTAAATGTTAGAAACAATTCTTTTGCAGCTGCTAAACCTTCTTTTGCTTTTATTAGCAATCGTATTAAAAAAGCTTTCGCGCAAAAAGCTTTTAAAAGGTCTTTTATTATCTCGGGCTTAATTATAGCTATAAAAACCGCGACGAAGACGATGCTTTATAATAATATAAATAAAAAAAAGCAAGGCGATAATAAAGAAAACTTAAGTGAAAATAATATTTCTTTCTTTTAATATAAAAGAGCTAAAAAATCACTTTCGACGGCTAGAGCTGCTCGCTTCGTTTTATTAGTTAGCAAATCACTTTTAGCAGCTAAAACTTTTTCTCGTTAAAAATCCAAAAAAAGCAAGTATCTTAAGAAGTTTGCAGTTATTGCGAAAAAAGAAGATCTAAGCTAACGAAAGCGCCGTCGCTATAAGCTAAGAAGTAAGTTTAATCAATTAATAAATTGATTTTTAAGTACAATTATTGATTTATATAGCTATTGCGTTAAAAGAAATCCGACGATATTAAAAAAGCACCGAGCTTCTTATTAAAAAGACTCTCTTTTAGCGTCTTGTTCGAGAGATCACTTACGATTTTAAACAAGACTTTAAATTTCAAAGCGGTGCTTTAAAATGTTTATAAAAAGCTTTAAAAGCATTCTTCGTAAGAGAGTTTGAAAGTAAGTACTTATATATTTATTTACTAATCGATTTACTAATCGATTTACTAATCGATTTATTAATCACTTTTAATAACGAACTTATATGCTATTTACGTTAAACGAGTAACGATTTAAAACAAAGATATAGCGTTAGTTAAGAAATTACAAGAAATCATAATTAAAAGTTTTGTTTAATAATTTTAATTTATTATAATGTAATGCAATGTAATTGTAAAGTATAACATATGTGATTAATAAATATAATAAATAAATATAATAATTAAGTAAAATTAATAAATATTCGTAAATTTGTTTTATTTTTAACGGCTTTATATATATTATTTTTAGCTATCCTACTTTAAACCTATAGGGTTTCCTTATCCTTCGTAAGGAATTTGACTTAAAAAAATCCTTTTTATAAGGTTTAAAAAAAAAAGTCCCTTATCGGCCAAGACCCTATAAGAGGAATGAGGAGGAGAACCCCATGGGGCCCCCACCCCATGGAGCAGCCTATTTTTAACGCCGTAAAACAACTCCGGAGTTAGCTCGTCCTTTTTCTAAATCAATTGCATAACGCGTTGAAATAAAATAAGATCGTAATTAGCTTTTTTAAATTTAGCATTCTTTTCGAATCTTTTTATATTTTACTAAGCGGCTAAACCCGGTAATTCGTATTTAATCTTATCGGTATTTGCTTTAATTTTAACTCGCTAATACTTTTTTTTATTAAAAGAAAAGTAAACGTAAGAAAGCTTAATTAAATAAAGATTAAAAGTTATAATATTAATTTAGTTGATTAAAAGCATAATAGAATGAATTTTTATTTAATTCGTTTTAAAACCGTGCTTGCTAAGTCTTAAGCTATTAATTTAAGAAAAGCTTCCTCACTTTTTAAATTAACAGCTCGGCATTTTATTAATAAAGACCGCGCTATACTTTGCTAATAGCGACGAAATTGCTAAACGGTTATTATATAGCGTAACTTTATATTATTAGCAAAATATAAATATTTAAATAAAATAAAAGCTTACTTATGCGTGTTGACGTGTTAATTGCCGAGTGACTTTTTCTATCTTTTTATCGGTAATCGAAACGTATCTATCGCGAAGTATATTATTATTTTTTTTTTCGTTTTTTCGCAAATTAAATTCTTTATAAACCTTTTCGTTTAAATTAAATGCTTTATCAACTTAATCGCTATTTAAGTATTTTCTATTATTAAATCTAATTGTAAAAGAAGCGGCTTGCATAGCAAGATTATTCGCGTAGATGCTTCGATTTTTTTTAAAATCGATTAGTAAATTGCTTAATAAATTAAAGAAAAAAAAAGTACCGTTCATTTATAAGATTCTTTTGCATTTCGGCTTATCGAGTTTTCTTTTCAGCTTTTAATGCTTAAGAATATTTTAAAGTTTGTTTTTAAATTGTAAAAAGCTGATTAACGGCCGCTTAATCTCGTCTTTTAGCTTTTCGAAGCTCATTTGCTTAAAGATTTTGTTTCAGCTTTGCTGTACGAATATTAGCTTTTATCGTATAAAGATTAGTTGATAATTAGCTTCTCTTTAGCCTTTTTTTTTAAGAAAAATTAATAAATTAATAAAAGTTAAAATACTACGTAAAAAAGATACTTACTTTACGCTTGCCAAGGTTTCTTAGCACCGGATTGCTTGCCGCTACGATTGCCGTCGTATCGGCCGCATTTTAAAAAAGACGTTTTTAATTAATAAATAGATTAATAAATAAAAAAATAATTTTTATTATAGATTTTTCAATCCTTTTTATTAAATCAAGCTGATTTATATTTGCAATAATACTTTCTATCGAATCAAGCTAATAAGCGGCTATATTAAATAGTATTATAAAAAAGCTAAACGTTAAGAGTAATTATTTAAAGTAAAATTAAAGGTAATAAAATAAAAGTGTTAAAGTTAAAAGTAAACTCGTACATTTTATTTTTAAAACATTTTAGCGCGGCCGTTAATAAATTCACGAGGTGATAAAGCAGCCGCAATTAAGATAAGGCGGTCGCAGTTAAGATAAAGCGGCCGCTTCGCGCAATTTTTACTTTATAAAGTAAAGTCTGATTTCTTTTTATTATTACTTAATAATTAATTACAATTATCGCTTTTTTATTTGCTACGCTTTTAAATACAACGCTATTCATTGCTTTATAAGGTCGTCTTTTTCTTATTTAAAATTATCAATTTATTAATCGTAAATTAAATTATCGCGATCAAGTTCTTTTACTAATACTTTTAAATAACTTTTTTATCAAACGAACCTTTGCTGTCGGACCGACCTTTTTCTATCGATATATTAAGCATTACGGCTAAAAAAGATAACGCAAGCTAAAATAAATTAATTAATAAAGCAATTAAAAATCAAGCGATTAAAGGTTAAGCGGCTGAAGGTTAAGCGGCTAAGGGTCAAGCGGCTAAAGGTCAAGCGGCTAAAGGTCAGGCGGCTAAAGGTCAAGCAGATAAGAACGAAGCATAAGAAAGTAAAGCAAATAGAATACGCGGCGAAAGCGTAAAAAAAGAAAACTTAAATTTGCAAAGTAAATAAAGTAAGTTTATATTTAATTAATCGAAGTACTATTAATACTTTTTCAATTACTTTGCTTAGCGCAAATCTTTATTTTTAGTTTAGCAAAGCTTAATTAATTACGGATGCGTTAAACTTTACTTTTGCTAAGCGCCGCGCTATTATAACTCGATAGCTATTCGGTTAGTATTTGATTAGTAAATTGATTAATAAATCAATTGCAAATAGCTAATAAGCATTTATAAAAATTTTTAACTCTACTTTTATTAAGCGCCGCGCTATTATAACTTAATAGCTATCCGATTAATATTTAATTAATAAATTAATTAATAAATCAATTGCAAATAATTGATAAGCAATTATAAAAATTCTTAAAACCTTGCGCGGTATTGCAAGTCTATAATAAAAAACCGATTTATCTTCGTCCTTTTTTCGCTGAATTTCTTAAGGTCAAGCTAATAAGTATTAATTACTTTATTAATTAATAATTATTAATTTTTATTATTTTAAGTAACGCTTTTTAAATATTAACAAACTTTCGCGCAAATACAAACTAGCACTTATCATCTCTTAGACTTCGATTCGGTAATGTTTTTAATTTATAATTAATAAATATTTATTAATTAAATTTTTCTTTAGCAAACGCAATTAAATTTACTTCGGCTATTCAATCCGAAATAAACAAAAGCATCGTTTTTAATAATACTAGCATAAGTACTAATAGCTTTTAATAAGTTTAATCTTTTTAAACTTTTTTCTTTCGTTCGTTAATTGTTTTAAAACTGCTTTAAAAGCAATACAATAATCGACGAGTTAAGCGAGTGTACTAGCTTAGCTTTAAAACGAAGATCCGTTTTACGACTTAAGTGTTAAAAACAATTTTTCTGCAATTGCTAAACCTTTTTTTGCTTTTACTAGCAATCGCATTAAAAAAGCTTTCGCGCAAAAAGCTTTTAAAAGGTCTTTTATTATCCCGGGCTTAACTATAGCTACAAAAACCGCGACGAAGACGATGCTTTATAATGATACAAATAAAGAAAAGCAAAGCGATAATAAAAAAAACTTAAATGAAAATGATATTCCTTTTTCTTAATATAAAAGAGCTAAAAAATCACTTTCGACGGCTAGAGCTGCTCGCTTCGTTTTATCAACTAGCAAATTACTTTCAGCAGCTAAAACTTTTTTTCGTTAAAAATTTAAAAAAAGCAAGTATCTTAAGAAGTTTGCAATTATTACGAAAAAAAAAGGTTTAAGCTAACGAAAGCGTCGTCGTTATAAGCTAGAAAGTAAGTTTAATCAATTAATAAATTGATTCTCAAGTATAATTACTGATTTATATAACTATTGCGTTAAAAAAGATCCGACGATATTAAAAAAGCATCGAGCTTCTTATTAAAAAGACTCTTTTTTAGCGTTTTATTCGAGAGATCACTTACGATTTTAAACAAAACTTTAAATTTCAAAGCGGTGCTTTAAAATGTTTATAAGAAGCTTTAAAAGCATTCTTCGTAAGAGAGTTTGAAAGTAAGTACTTATATATTTATTTATTAATCGATTTACTAATCACTTTTAATAACGAACTTATGTGCTATTTACGCTAAACGAATAACGATTTAAAACAAAGATATAACGTTAATTAAGAAATTGCGGGAAATCATGACTAGAAGTTTTATTTAATAATTTTAATTTATTATAATATAATGTAATGTAATTATAAAATATAATATATGTGATTAATAAATATAATAAATAAATATAATAATTAAGTAAAATTAATAAATATTCGTAAATTTGTTTTATTTTTAACGGCTTCATATATATTATTTTTAGCTGTCTTACTTTAAACTTATAAGGTTTCCTTATCTTTCGTAAGGAATTTGACTTAAAAAAATCCTTTTTATAAGGTTTAAAAAAAAAAGTCCTTTATCGGCTAAGACCTTATGGGGGGAATGGGGAGGAAAACCTTATGGGGCCCTCACCTTATGGAGCAGCTTATATGCTTACTTTGAATTAGCTAAGTTAGTAAAAAGCTTAATATTTCGAAGAACATTAAAATTTTACCGTATGAAAAATTTATTTAAAATTATAAGGTTTTCAATTTATATTATGAAAAATGGAAAAGGATTACGATTTTTTTACATTTTAAAGAATTCTATTAAAAGAATCGTATAATAACGTAATATATATTTCTATATATATACGAAAGCTTTTTTAGTTTTTCAATAAAAAATCTATTACTTTAAAAGTTTAATATAATATTATTATTAAATTTGGAAGCAGATTTAGAAAACCGTTCTTGATTCTATTAATAATTCTTTATTTTAT
Source organism: Drepanopeziza brunnea f. sp. 'multigermtubi' (assembly GCF_022702325.1). Classification (NCBI taxonomy): domain Eukaryota; kingdom Fungi; phylum Ascomycota; class Leotiomycetes; order Helotiales; family Drepanopezizaceae; genus Drepanopeziza; species Drepanopeziza brunnea. The sequence continues at coordinate 88,604 of NW_027094068.1, forward strand.
TTATTATTTCGAAAGACTCGCTATTATGAAGATATAAAAGATATCGTAACCTTTTTTTTATTTGATTTCTTTTATAAAAAAAAAATTTTTTCACGTGACGTATAGAACCAAGTACTAGCTCTTTTTAAAAGAAGGTCTTACGTGATTTGATTAATAATAGCTTTCAAAATCGCGTATTTCGAGAAGAGCGACACGAAAAAAGCACGCAAAATATCGTATTATTTTCATTTAATTAAAACGCTTTTATAAAATAAGGACTTTTTTTCACGTGACGTATAGAAATATATATTAGTTACTTATCATACAAGTCCTACGCGATTTGATGAATAATAGCTTTTAAAATTACTTATCTCGAGAAAGGCGATACTAAAAAAGCACGCAAAATATCGTATTATTTTTATTTAATTAAAACGCTTAGATAAAATAAAGACTTTTTTTCACGTGACGTATAGAACTATATATTAGCTACTTATTATACAAGTCTTACGTGATTTGATATATAATAACTTTCAAAATCGCGTATCTCGGGAAGAGCGACATTAAAAATGTGACGACACGCTAGGTCTCTTGGACGCACCTTACATGCGCTAAGCTACTCCCCTCCTTTTTTCCTTCGTATTCTTCGTATTCTCTTATTCCTCGCTTTTGATTTATGAACCATGGTTCACGAGTCCTTGGCGCTTTTACCTTCGTATATATAGACCTCAGCTACCTTCGACCTTTACACTCGGTAGTTGTTGATTCTAAGTCATTACTTTGAGATTCCCTTGAGCTCCTATGTGAACCTCCGCGCTCCCGTGAGTTCCTTTAGGTAATCGCTTAAGGTCGTCACAAAAAAAGTACGCAAAATATCGTATTATTTTTTTTAATAAAAACGCTTTTATAAAATAAATACTTTTTTTGACGTAACGTATAAAACTAAGTATTAGCTACTTCTTATACAAGTCTTACGTGATTTAATAAATAATAGCTTTTAAAATCGCGTATCTCGGGAAGGGCGATATTAGAAAAGCACGCAAAATATCGTATTATTTTTTTTAATAAAAACGCTTTTATAAAATAAATATTTTTTTTCACGTAACGTATAGAACTATGTATTAGCTGCTTATTAAACAAGTCTCACGTGATATGATGAATAATAGCTTTTAAAATCGCGTATCTCGAGAAGGGCGATACGAAAAAAGCACGTAAAATATCGTATTATTTAAATTTCATTAAAACGCTTTTATAAAATAAATATTCTTTCTTACGTAACGTATAGAATTAAGTACTAGCTACTTATAAAACAAGTCCTACGTGATTTAATGAATAATAGCTTTTAAAATCGCGTATCTCGGGAAGGGCGATACGAAAAAAGCACGTAAAATATCGTATTATTTAAATTCCATTAAAACGCTTTTATAAAATAAATATTCTTTCTTACGTAACGTATAGAACTAAGTACTAGCTACTTATTAAATAAGTTCTTACGTGATTTAATAAATAATAGCTTTTTAAATCGCGTATCTCGGAAAGGGCGATACTAAAAAAGCACGCGAGATATCGTATTATTTTTATTTAATTAAAACGCTTTTATAAAATAAATATTCTTTCTCGCGTGCCGTATAAGACTAAGTATGAACTGCTTATAAAACAAGTCCTACGTGATTTAATGAATAATAGCTTTCAAAATCGCGTATCTCGGGAAGGGCGACACGAAAAAAGCACGCAAAATATCGTATTATTTTTATTTAATTAAAACGCTTTTATAAAATAAATACTTTTTTTTACGTGACGTATAGAACTAAATATTAACTGCTTATCAAACAAGTCTTACGTGATATGATGAATAATAGCTTTTAAAATCGCGTATCTCGGGAAGGGCGATACGAAAAAAGCACGTAAAATATCGTATTAATTTCATTTCATTAAAACGCTTTTATAAAATAAATATTCTTTTTTACGTGACGTATAAGACTTAGTACTAACTGCTTATAAAACAAGTCCCACGTGATTTAATGAATAATAGCTTTTAAAATCGCGTATCTCGGGAAGGGCGATACGAAAAAAGCACGCAAAATATCGTATTATTTAAATTTCATTAAAACGCTTTTATAAAATAAATATTCTTTCTTACGTAACGTATAGAACTAAGTACTAGCTACTTATTAAATAAGTTGTTACGTGATTTAATATTTAATAGCTTTTTAAATCGCGTATCTCGAGATGGGCGACATTAAAAAAGCACGCGAATTATCGTATTATTTTTATTTAATTAAAATGCTTTTATAAAATAAATATTCTTTCTCGCGTGCCGTATAGGACTAAGTATGAACTGCTTATAAAACAAGTCTTACGTGATTTAATGAATAATAGCTTTCAAAATCGCGTATCTCGGGAAGGGCGACACGAAAAAAGCACGCGAAATATCGTATTATTTTTATTTAATTAAAACGCTTTTATAAAATAAATACTTTTTCTGACGTAACGTATAAAACTAAGTATTAGCTACTTCTTAAACAAGTCTTACGTGATTTAATAAATAATAGCTTTCAAAATCGCTTATCTCGGGAAGGGCGATACTAAAAAAGCACGCAAAATATCGTATTATTTTTATTTAATTAAAACGCTTTTATAAAATAAATACTTTTTCTTACGTGACGTATAAAACCAAGTCTTAGCTATTTAAGAAAGAAGTTCTTACGTGATTTAATGAATAATAGCTTTCAAAATCGCGTATCTCGAGAAGGGCGACACGAAAAAAGCACGCAAAATATCGTATTATTTTAATTTCATTAAAACGCTATATAAAATAAATATTCTTTCTCACGTAACGTATAGAACTAAGTATTAGCTACTTATTAAAGAAGTTCCTACGTGATTTAATAAATAATAGCTTTCAAAATCGCTTATCTCGGGAAGGGCGACATTAAAAAAGCACGCAAAATATCGTATTATTTTTATTTAATTAAAACGCTCTTATAAAATAAATACTTTTTCTTACGTGACGTATAAAACCAAGTCGTAGCTATTTAAGAAAGAAGTTCTTACGTGATTTAATGAATAATAGCTTTCAAAATCGCGTATCTCGGGAAGGGGCCGAAGGGCGATACGAAAAAAGCACGCAAAATATCGTATTATTTTTATTTAATAAAAGCGCTTTTATAAAAAAAAAATTAGGTTTACGTAACGTATAAAACTAAGTACTAGCTACTTATTAAACAAGTTCCTACGTGATTTAATAAATAATAGCTTTTAAAATCGCTTATTTCGAGAAAAGCGATAACAAAAAACTTAACGTTAAATATATTATCTATTAACTGAGTAGAAAATAATAAGCTTTAAATATTCTTTTTATAATTATTATTGCTTTATTAAATAAGAAAAGAATCTTAAAAAGTTTTCGTTATTTAAAAAATATCACGTGATAATATAAAAACGTTAAATAATTATTAAAGTCGAAAATATTTTTTCGAAAAAAAAAATTTAATTAAGAAAAAAAGGTCACGTGATTATTCTAGCGCCTCGGCGTGACTTTAAATAGTATTAAAAGCGTCGCCCCGATACAAAGCGATTTTTTTTTTAATTTTTTACGCGCAAAATAAAATCATCTCGGGAAGGGCGAACTTGCGTTCGCCCTTCCCGAGGTGGATGTACTGTTAAGAAGATCAGAGGATCGCTTAAATGAACCCCTACCTGCCTTTAAGATATTCAGCTATTGGTCCTTAATATTATACACCAAATTTGCATCTGAGCACTTATTATAACGTTAGAATGCATAAGACAATCAAAAGATATACGAGGTCTGCGAGCCAAACAGGCTCTTATCTGCTCTGCTTCGGCGGGATCGAAAGTATATTTACACATTCATCTTCATGTCTTTTCACCAAACCTTTATTATCCAAGCCCGATAGTTATTGCAAACACATCCTATCGCTTACAGCTTCATGCCCATAATCTTACCCACTCTTAAACTCTGCCTGATGCTCAGGTCCAGCATGATCTCCTCGCTTCCTCCAGGGATCGCATAAGCCCTGACATCCCGATACAATCTCTCCACCTTGCCCCCTTGGCCGCCCCTGGAATAACTCAATCCTCCGAAAATCTGACTAGCCTCTCGTGCACAGTACTCAAACGTCACCGTCGCCTGGGCTTTCAAGCCGGCGATGGGTCCTCCCAGTCGCAACATGGCGAGATCCTCTGGCATATGACTAACTTGGTGAATAATAGCTTCCATCCAGGATTGAGTCGCTTCAATTTGGCGAGCCATGTGTGCGAGTTTCAGGCGTATGACGGGATGCTCGATGAGCTTCTTGCCAAACGTGCGGCGCTTGTGGGCATATTTGACGGACTCCTCGTAGCAAACACGGGAGAAGCGGACGCACTGGATGATAATGCCGATACGTTCGTGGTTGAAGTTGGTCATGATGACTATTGTCCGAAGGTTAGCATAGGTGCGTGCGAAGAGAGCCTGGGAAGAGAGCAACATACCTTTGAATCCCTGGTTCTCCTTGCCAATCAAGTTCTCCACGGGAACCTTAACGTCCTCGAAAGTAACGTACGTCGTTCCAGACGACCACACACCTTGGCAATCCATCCTCCGTGTCGAGACTCCACCGAAGTCGCGCTCGATCAGCAGCACCGAGACGCCATTCATTCCGCTCTCCTTAGTACCAGTCCGAACCGCCGTGGTGAAATAATCGCACCAGACGCCGTTCGTGATCCACTTCTTCTCGCCGTTAACAATATAGTGCTTGCCGTCTTCCGATAGAACGGCCTCGCATCCCAGATTCGCGACGTCACTACCCGCATCCGGCTCCGTGATAGCCAGGCAGATGCGCTTGTCACCATTCAAGATACCCGGCAAGATGCGCTTGACCAGCTCGGGCTTTCCAAACTTAACCATAGGCGGACCTCCGATGCCAAAGCCGCCGATCACGTTCCACACAAAGCCTCCCGAGCCGCAGCGCGACAGCTCGTCCGTGATCAGCATCTCGTGAAACAGATCCCACTTCTCGGGAGGCACGCTCTTGATCCGGTTGCCCGTGTAGTCGCCCAGGTAGTTCATCCCCAAGAGCCCGGCCAGATATCCGCGGGTGCCCATCTCCTTGTAGATCTCGTCGGGGACTTTCTTGGCTTCATCCCACTCGCCCACGAAGGGCTCAATTTTCTCGGTAACCCATGCGCGGATCTCTTCGCGGAGGGCGGCATGGGTTTCGTTGTAGTAGGGAGAGTGGAACTGCGCTTGAAGTCAGCCTCTGCCAGTGCAGCAGCGAGTCTGATGCACGCCCGCAGGCAACTTACGCCCTGGTACCAACTCGGGTCCGCGAACGGAATCAACTCTCCGAATGGTTCCAACGTCTCAATCTCCACCTCCTCGACGGCTGGCACGGGCACCACGGTTCCGCTCTCTGCCTGCGGCTTTGCAATCTCCTTCTTCTTCTCCTCCTTCACGACCTTCTGCTCCTCGACGGGGGCGGCGGTTGGAGCTTCGGCCTTCTTGGTATCGAGCGATCCGACCTGCAGCTTGGGCTTGTACTTCTTAAGGATGCCCTCGTTGTGGTATTTCCAGAACTGCTTTGAGGCGTCCTTGCCGGCGACCCGGGTGAGGATCTTCTTGCCACCTGCACAGAGTTTGGTCGTATTAGTATCTATGGGTAGCAGGGAGGAGGGGAGGGGGGAGAGGCGAGGGAGAGGGATAGATGTACCTGGATGCTCGTCCGAAAAGGCCGTGAGATCGTAGACATCCTCGTCGACGACGATGTACAGATCGTTCGGCTTGTTGTGCGCCGCCACGTCGGCGGTGGTGAAAGTCTTGCCCATGTTGGCTGTGTTGACGTGGCGATTCGGGTGGGGGGGATGATGGTGGTGATGGTAGTGGTGGTGTCGTTGGTTCTTTAGTCTGATGAAATGCGGATGCAAATGCTGAGGAGTGGAGGAAGAGGCTTAAGTAGGAAGAGGGAGAGAGAGAGGAGATGCGATGGGGGTAAAGTAATATTGGTAACAGTCGGTCGTGATCGGTCTGGTCGGTGTTCGGTCGGTATGAGATTCCAACCAAAGCGAGGCCCACACTTTCACATGCCACATGCCACCGACTCCAACGGGACTTGAGTCGGCTGCTCCGCCCCCAGGATTTCCCCACACGGGTCACAGGGTCGGATTCCAAATGCCAAATGCGGCGCGTATCATTGGGTGCGGCCATGGGGAAGAGTGGGGCAACTAGCATTGATTCGGTCATAGGGGTCATACAGTAGTACCTAGTGTGGATCAGATGTGAGATGCCGAGGCAGAGAACCGCTCGTAAACAAACGGCCGGCCGGATCTTGGGGATGTCGTTTGGCCATCCACGGTCGGATCTGGGACCTGAGATGTTTTGGTGCTGTGGTCAGGTGATAGTCAGGTGATAGTCAGGTGATCTGGCAGAGGACAAGTGGGTATGTTTTCATCTTTTCATCACGTGCTCATCGCATTGATTCACGCACGCTTCACTGACTTCCTTCTCGTCAAAACGCAAGACACGCCAGGTCTCACGACTCGCACGGTCCCGTCCCCCGTCCCCCGTCCCCCGTCCCGGTCCACGATGCGTGCAAGGCTCACCAAGCAGATCGAAGACCGGGTCAGTTCTCCAGCTCATAGACCGTTTCCACAGACACCGTATCCGATGTCTTTCGGATATAAAAGTGACCGGATCCAGCATGTCGATCAAGTGCTGATTTCGACCCAGGCGGCACGACGCCGAAGTCAACGACCGGCCATCCCACCTCCAGCTTCTGCGAGTCCGGGAGCCATGTCAGCTTCAGCGTACATGAAGTAGCAACGACATCTTCGGAATCCAGGTCGGAATCCATGAGTGGAGAACCCGTGAGTGAGGTCTGGCTCCTCGAGGACCAGACAGCATGCGAGAAGGCCAGGTGGAGGCGGGGTGTGCTGGCTTTGGCCATTCGCGAGCTCGGAGACAGTTCAAACGAGAAAGGCTCTCCTTTGACCAGCCTGGTGTACGGTACCTGTCTCGTGCGTTGTCTGGCTTTCTTCGCCCGGTTGAGTTCCGCGAATGGCGTAGGCAAGGGCGCCGCGCGGTCTTCTTCATCATGTACGGGACCGATAAGGGGAGCTGTTGACATGGTGGCAGAGACGTCCAGCTGTGCGGCCTGTGGGTGAGGCAAATGTGCTTTCTGCTCCTCGCCTTCGTATCCCGAGTCCACGATTGCTTCGGCCACGGGGTGTATCTCGCCTACAGGATGCTTGTCGGCCACAGGATGGATCAAGACTATCTCAGACGCGACGGGTGTAGGGAAAATCAGACTCTCGTTGGGGTGGGCGTGGCGGGTTCCACGTGACCAGGTCTCTTTCGCGACCATCTCGCCGATCGCAGTGCTGAGCCGTCGGAATGCCCTCGCCAGTTCATCACTGCACGTGTGACTTTGCGATGCGTTCGCGATCGGCTGCTCCGCGGGAAGAGTCCAGGTGTCGTAGACCCGGCCGTGGCTGGTTGGCGTAAAGAACTTTCCATGTAGGCCGATGAAAAGATTGCAGAGGAAGCAGGCCTTCTTGCTCGAGCAAATAACCCTCGGTGGCAGAACGGCATCTCGCGACTCGTAATGAGCCACGATCTGGACTTCGGCATGGACCACAAACGGTTTGGACGAGACGTTGCTGCAGAAAGCTGCGTGGTTGAGCGTCTCACGTCCGAGGCGAGCTCTCAATTTAGAAAGAGGGCTTTGAACGCGCGCGGATCCGTACACGTCGCTCAACAATCCGGTGACGAAGCGATCTGGCTGGAGGATGGGCTGCATTCGCAATACCTGAGCCTTGACCACTGATATGTGAATGTGGGCAAACACCGTTCGCCGGGTAGCTGACTGGACCAGGAATGCGGTGGTAGAGATGTAGCGGGCCAACTTGACAACTATGCGTCTCAGGTACTGCTTGGTGCTGACATTTTCGTCGGTAAGTTCGAGTGCTGTTCCCAAGATACACGAGTTATGTACCCGTCTGCAAACATGGATTAGCTCGACCAGTATATCTGATCCTTTGGTTGAGAGCGCGTCAGCTTTCGAAAAGCACTCTAACCGCACGAAAAGAGAATGTAGCTGGTGCACATCTTGCTGGAACGCTTTCAACAGATCTGGGTTGATGCCGTCGCCTCTCGGTGTGCTTGATGCCACACGCATTAGCGAGTCGATGGGTTTCGGCCGGTCAGCCTTCAGTCGGCTGTTCCTGGCTCTGGAGCTCCCGTGCTGCGATCGCAATCGGCACAGGATCCGATTCTGGTTCAAGCGCACCGCTTGCCTGAGCACGGTATCGACATTGGCTTGGCAGGTTCCATCTTTTCGGAAATACTTGTTAGCTCGATGAAGCATGTGTACGATGAGATAGGCAGGGGATCATCAGTACCCTTTGGTCCCTCCCGGGCCACTGCTTGAAGGCTGTCCGCGATCTTTCGGAAGCCTCGCGATACCTCGCTGATGTTGCCATTGTTCACGGCCAACACGATCTTCATCGACTTTCGATCTTGGCCCTCCTCGATGCAAAGGGCAATGACCTTGCCCGCGTCGTCGGTCGTGCTGGCGAGAAACGCAAACCCTTCCGCGAGTGCTTTCTCCTGGTGAAAGCTCAAGACTCGGGGTGGTAGGTCATGACCACCGTCGCCCGTTTCAGGTGGACGGTTCTCGGTCGGGAAGGTGGGGGTCTCGTTGAGGGATTTGAGCAGGGCGATTTTGGCTTGGAGCTGCTGCAGTTCATTCTGCGTGAAACCCTCGAGACTCATGATAGAAAATCGCCGTCAGAGAATCTTTTCGAGGGTGGAATTTCGATTGCTTTCTCATGATGGAGCATAGCAATCGGCGTCACAAGCGAGTTTTCAATGATTCTGCTCCCGTTTTTTTTTTTTGCTCGGGAGCCTGCATCTTGTTGATCGCGCCTCGAAAGATCGCGGTTGGAGGTCAGATATCTCGTCTGCACAATGCCAAAAGCCATCGACATGCATGCGCAAACACGTGGAATTGGACTACAGGTTTTGGGCGGTCGACCGATCACGCCTGACGTCCTCGCTTGAGGCGTGGTGTAACCAGGACTGTACGTGCTCAGAATCGGTGACTTGTTTTCGGATACAGAAAGAATGGTAATGTTATCAGTAGAGCCAGCGATCACTAGGCTGGCTGGCAGACTATATATACCATCTTAGTTGATATTTCCGACAGGCTAGCGGGCCGGATCGCGAGCCAAAAAGTGAGAGTATCTGGAATCTAGATTTATCGAATGAAAAGAGAACTCGCTTGAGCCACAAGTAGTGCAATACAAAATCTCCAGAAACCGCAGAGAGACCGTGCGGGCAAATACATATCAACACATCCATGCATTCCATTCTCGTTTCTTGGGATTCTACGAATTATATTACCTCGTAAGGTCTCTGTTCTCGAAAGAGTCACGTGCCAATCAATGTATTAGCGCGGATCTGGTCGCGTTGAGGTACGCGAAATTTTAAATCTCCAGATGGCAGTGATCGCAACCCTATTCTGAACGAAGCTCCCCGAAGACCTCTCCAAACCATTCATCACCCCTTCCCACTACCGACTCGATACCTGCGACCTGTCAATAGCATCAAGGAAGCCTCTACGGATCCGCAGACATGTCATTCGGCGGTCAAACCCCCACGATTATTGTGCTGAAGGAAGGTCAGTCCACGGCATACTTTTGGGCCTGGGGGAGATATGCTGATGGGCTCGCGCTACAGGAACGGACTCGTCGCAAGGGAAGGGACAGATCATCTCGAATATCAATGCGTGTTTAGCGGTGCAAGCTACGATACGGAGTACTCTGGGGCCGTACGGAGGGGATCTGTTGCTTGTGGATGGAAATGGAAGACAGACAATTACTAACGACGGCGCAACCGTCATGAAGGTCCGTACATCTACTGCCGTACCTGCAGACGTGGATACTGACCAGGTGTAGCTTCTCGAGATCGTACACCCCGCCGCGCGAATTCTGACCGATATCGCGAGATCCCAGGATGCAGAGGTCGGGGATGGAACCACCTCCGTGGTCGTGCTGGCAGGCGAGATTCTGAAGGAGATCAAGGAGCATGTGGAACAGGGCGTCAGCTCGCAGACTATCATCAAGGGTTTGAGGAGAGCTTCGACCATGGCTGTGAACAAGGTGCGGGAGATTGCTGTGAATACCAGTGAGGGCAACCAGAGAGAGACCTTGATCAAGTTGGCTGGAACTGCCATGAGCAGTAAACTGATCAAGAGAAATACTGGCTTCTTCACGAAGAGTAGGCATTCGTCCTGGATTCGACGTCGCTTTGCTGACACGATACAGTGGTGGTTGACGCAGTCATGTCCCTTGACCAAGACGACCTCAACGACAAGCTCATCGGCATGAAGAAGGTCCCCGGTGGCTCTCTTACCGACTCCCTCTTCGTCAATGGTGTGGCATTCAAGAAGACCTTCTCCTACGCTGGATTCGAGCAACAGCCTAAGACCTTTAAGAATCCCAAAATCGTCTGCCTGAACGTTGAGCTCGAGCTCAAGTCCGAAAAGGACAACGCCGAAGTCCGAGTCGAGCAAGTTTCCGAGTACCAAGCTATCGTCGACGCAGAATGGCAGATTATCTACAATAAGATGGAGGCTCTCTACAAGACTGGTGCCAAGGTTGTCCTCTCAAAACTCCCGATCGGTGATCTGGCGACTCAGTACTTCGCAGACCGAGACATCTTCTGCGCAGGCCGTGTCTCTTCGGACGATCTCGAGCGGGTCATTCAAGCCACCGGAGGCTCTATCCAATCGACCTGCTCTGACATTCACGCCGAGCACCTCGGAACCTGTGGCTCCTTTGAAGAGCGCCAGATTGGAGGCGAGCGCTTCAACTTTTTCGAGGACTGCCCTGAGGCCAAGACATGCACACTGGTTCTTCGCGGTGGCGCCGAGCAGTTCATCGCCGAAGTCGAGCGCTCCCTACACGACGCCATCATGATCGTCAAGCGAGCCATCAAGAATAACACAATCGTGGCCGGTGGTGGAGCCTGCGAGATGGAAGTCTCGGCATACCTGCACCGCTACGCCGACAAAAACGTGCCGCACAAGCAGCAAGCCATTATCAAGTCATTCGCCAAAGCCCTCGAGGTCATTCCGCGCCAGCTTTGTGACAATGCCGGCTTCGACGCTACGGATATCCTGAACAAGCTGCGTGTGGAGCACCGCAAAGGCAATACCTGGGCCGGGGTTGATTTTGATAACGAGGGAGTGCGGGATAACTTGGGGGCATTCGTATGGGAGCCCGCGTTGGTCAAGATCAATGCTATGCAGGCGGCGACGGAGGCTAGTTGTTTGATCTTGAGCGTGGATGAGACTATTAAGAATGAGGAGAGTGCACAGCCGCAGGCCCCTCAGAGAGGTCTACCTCCTGGAGCTGCGCAGAGAGTCATGCGGGGTAGAGGACGGGGGATGCCAAGAAGGTAGAGACTTTGAAGGAGAAAGAAAATAGAGCTTGGTGGCGAGGCAGATTTTAATGTATGATATTATACAAGAGATGTCGCTTGCCGGAGTAGCAAGATGTCTATGTTGTTCTCGTGTACTGCCAGCCCCCCGCTCTTCTTTTGCGCACATTCGTTCCTGATCTAACAGCATAGAACCTGCTCGCCGCTCGGTTTCTCGGGGTAAGATTATTCATTGACTTTTAAATCGTGACTATTAAGTCCTAATCAGCTTTAGTATTTCGTAAACCTGGATGGATTGTTGGAATTGAGATGAAATGTTGTTTTGCTTTTTTGTTTTCTGGCTGCGAGCTAGGCTGGCTTTGTTTTGTGACTGGCATAATGAATGTGCTGGATGTTGACATTGATTCGGTTAACTACCGATAACTGACGTGAATTGGGTTGGATTGGATTTGAGATGATATTAGTATCTTCTGCGAGTAATAGACTTGGCGGAGTCGCTAGATAGCGGATATTTAAATTGTCTATGCTATGCTGAGATACAAGGGGTTTTGGAAACGCCCTTGATTCCGGAAGCTGTGGTGAATGTCTTTAGGTCTTTTTGGTATTTACGCTTAGGTTTTGGGAATCATTTCAAAACAAAGAATAGAGACTGCATTAGCAATTTGTTTTATATATGGCTATACTATTGCCGAAAATATCTCCTTCTTCGTCGTCAGTCACGTGTTGGCTATTCCCATGTTAGGAACCAGTGGAACCTGTGGTCGAATCGACTAGCAAGTCTGCTAGCCTGCTAGGTAATGGAGACTTTGCAATGAGTCTATTCATTTTCGTTGCTTATATGTACTTTTCATCCGATATTGCGAGTCTGGTTCGAGATAAAAAGCTGCATTGCGGCGATTCTTATACCTGGGTTTGTAGTGGAGAGTATGACTGCTTTACATCGCTTTGCAAGATTGTTAACGATCGTCAATAGTATGTTACAGGAGGGGCTCCAAGTGATGTTCCTATCTTTTGAAAATGGTGACTCGGCCGATAAATTGAATAAACTGAGGCCTAATATGGGTTAGAGATGATAAGTGAAAGAAAAGTCGGGCCTGGAGGAAGATATGGCGATGTTACCTTTTTGAAATCTTGTATTGGATCTGGGTGCCTAACTGGGTGAATGAGGCTGACTCTGTCCCTACTAATATTTCCACTCACAAGTAAATCGATAACATAAAGGTGAGGTAGCAAGGCTGTGCTTTTCTTTGTGATTCGGAGAGCTTCACTCGACGCTAGACAAGCGCTTCACTTCAGCATCCCACGTCGTTGACTTACAAGAAATCACCTCCCTCTTCTCCCGACTTGAACCTGTTCCTCTAAACACAACATCCTCCTCCCAACTCACTCACTTTTTAAGTTACACCAACAATAACAACAACAAGAAACTCGAACGAATACCGCAACCATGCATTCCCCGACCCTAGTCGCAGCTCTCGTCGTCCTCCTGGGCTTCGTCACTGCCTCTCCTATGGTCTCTCCCAAGGTCTCTTCCAAGCTCGAACCCCGCCAAGATATGCAATTTTGTATTCTCAAAGGTGCATTGACATGCGGCAGAGCATTCAATCCTCGTGTTGGCGTACGTGCTCCCTGCATCTTCACCCGCACCTCGATTGATATCGAGGCTGATAATTCAAAACGTAGCATATCTGCGGCCATGACTACGTCATCCACAAGTATGGAGAGTGTGCCCCAGGCACTCATTGCGTCAAGATCAGCGGTCGCGATGGTCTTTTCTGTGCTCAGGGTAAGTCTGGCCCGGCACCCGATGAAAAGATCAGAAGAGTTCAGCTGACTTTGTGGATAGACTGAAGGATCGATCCGTGGACAGCTTTAGTTCGGCCTTCGGCTTGACTACTGGCTTCCCATACGATACTGGGTTCGGAGTCGAAGAGAGGATGGCATTGCGGTTCACGATAGATACACTTGCTACTCTGTGTTTCTTGCCCCTTTGGAGATTCTTGATTGAATGGTATCCTAGCTGCCAACTAGATCACTCGCCAATATCCAATGCTTCTCAAACTCTTTTCCGCTGCTTCGAAGGTCATACTCAGCTGTCTGGATTTCTCTTCTCAAATCTTCGAGTATATGAAAAACCTCCGTATGGCCTAGCCAGTATTGCTCTCAGCAGTACGAGCATATGGTAATTGGGACTGCAGTTGTAAGCACTTCAGTGGATGTTAGTTCGCAAGGAGATGGCCCTTTTCCCGTAATCAGCACCTCGGAAATGCGAAGGTGGATTCACCTGGGCAACCAAGAGGGAAGGAACGCGAAAAGTTAGTGATATTGGTCCCGCGCACTGATAACTTGATCCATATCACAGGAATATCGCAAAATAAACAGCCTCCTGTCATATAATCCACAGTAGCTGCTCATACATGTATATTGGTCTAGAATACTTGAGTAGGTAGGTTCGTATCTACGCCTCAATCCCTAAGAGCCTTCGTCCATCACATCCAAGCCGGCTCCAATATCTTGCTCATAGGTAGCCAGATCCTCTTCCAGTATCTTAATAAACATCGAGACCACCAGGCCCTAAAAGGACTATCATGTTAGCAAGCTCATTCCATTATCCACTATAAAGTTGCAGGGAGTGCAGGAAGACAAACAAACAAACAAACAAACAAACAAACAAACAAAACAAACATACCCATCGATCCTCATCGATAACAACCTCCGCAGCCGGCAGCAGAGGGCTCATAACCCGCTTGAATTGCGCCAGCCTGGACCCATCCTTATTCTCCCTCCCACTCTCGACTTCCGCCTCGATGGCTTGCATCAAACACAACTTGGTGAGAAGTCAGCCAGTCAGCCAATCAGCCACAAATCCAAGCCCCCAAGCCCAAGCCCAACGTTAAAAGTAGGTAGGCGGGAAAAGAAAAAAAAAAGGATGTGCAACGACTACTACTCACCATCTGCTTAAACAGCGGATACGAATCTGCGTTCATGCCAAAACTGCTGCTCTGAGCCTTGCTCGATGTTGGATCGAGGCTGATGGCGGAGACCATACTTGCTAGCATCTCTGCATCCTTTTCATTTTTATTATCAGCTGCTGCTTTGGGAGAAGGAGGAGCGGAACGGGGAGCTAATCAATTATATGGATGAATGTCAGCATAGCACTTAGGGAATATCTTTCGAGGCTGCAGGGCTCTGAGACGGCATAGCATACCGTCGTTGTCGACATCCATGGTGGTGGTGGTGGTTGGGGGCGTGTTGGGATTTCTGCTTCTTGTGGATTCTGGGCTGCGTGTTGTCATGATCGTGAGGGAGGGAGGGAATTCCGGCAGGGTTTTGTTTTGGATGTGGGTTTGCTTGAGGAGCTATCGTTGAATTCTTGAGGATATGATACGGAGAGGGTGGAGGTGAATATGGTGCTGTAAATGAGAGACTAGACCACGCAGAAAGAGAGGGGTGGGGGAGGTGTGTCGGGGATAGGGAATGTTTTGATTCATTTATTTCTACGACACGACGCAGCGTAGCTTTTTTTCGATGGGAGGAAGCAGAGATTGCTAGAATCTACTTGAATAGTGCCCAAAATATCTATGCTATCAACATCCCGGGGCAGCTGTCTTGATCTGGGATGCTGATGCTTTGGGACAAGAAGCAAGAAGGGAAGATAATTCGAGATCAGTGGAGCTGATATACTACTATTGTTAATACTGCGTTAGGAAGGCACCAGCGATATTTCTACAAGTATACAACGCAAAGCATGACACAGCTCGCCGTGAGAGCTGTGGGTGGCAAACGTGGTCCTCGTCAAACTCAAATTTCCACAGGCTATCGTACTCAACAACAGTAAGCCGCCAGCATATCCAATCTCCCAATATAGCTCCAACTTCCAGCAAGCCCAATACTAACCTCGCCGCTTGAGCCCAGCCAGCCCAAGACAAGCCTTCCGAGTTGACCTGTATCCCCTATCGTGAGAAACCCCACCGGCCCTCTACAACACCGCATCTGACCTGGACGGAGCAGGCTCCAAACCACAGTAATAGGGCTCCAGATTGTGTTCCAACCTATTGATAACTCGGCCAGTAATCACTTCCTACCCAAAGTCAGTGCCTGTCCATATGATGTACTCGAGAAAGAGAAGAGCACCTACCAGACTGTCACTATCGAGACAGCGAATACCCGCTTTCTCCAAGCTAGCCACCCACACCCCTCGGATCTCCTCCACTTCATCTGACGCGCGGTCAATATTGCCGGAGGTTAGGTTGTGGAGGAAGCTGCTGGCTATCGATCGAGAAATTTCATGGCGACGAATTTCCTCCACGGTAAGCGCACAGTGGCGGCTCTGTGGCGGAAGGGCGGTTGGCAGTTTGCTTCCTTGGTCAATATTGCTTGCTGATGATGATGTTGCGTTCTCAGAAGAGGTGGGCGTGTTAAGATCTGGTTGCTCTAGGTTGTGATGGGCTTCGCCGGCTCCGGCTTCTAAGTCCAGGACCTCGCTCGTCTGCTGCCCTCTTACATCGTCCATTGTTATAAGTTGAAAGGATTTTTGGTTTTTATTAAAGAGGTGTTAGTTGTTTTGGATCTGATGATGTTTCCAAAGAGTTTCAAAGATAACGTGGTAAGGTTGAACGAACGAGTGTGTCGGGGCTGGTAATCTGAAGGTGGATAGGATATAAATATTCAAGCACTATTATTAATGTCGACTTATTCACAATGCTACACAACCTACCCCTTGCTTTGTATATATCTTTTTCCCGCTCATTTGAGTTTTCTGCGCCTTCTCCAGCTTATCCTCTTCCAAAAGATCCGTCAAGCGTCGCGCTGCATGCTTGGTGATTCACGTCGAAGACCATAGGTATTAGCATGAATATTAGTATTTGTAATAAAAGTGTTTGCTCCTCCGACTATTTCCAAGTCTGGCATCAGATTATATTAAGATCATCACGCGCTTTCTAATGTCTGGTCGCCGTCGCCTTTGAAATCAATCCCCTTGCTCGCTAGTCGCTTGACCAAGAGATTTTGAATCTGAAGAGCCACCTCGAGATATTCGTCAAAATTTCCTTCCGCAAGCGCGGCTAGTTTTGATAACCCATGAAAAATGGGAGGGGTATATACGATCCTGGAAGAGAATGCGAGGTAGAAGAGCGCAGTATAGATCGCTAACTTAGTCTGATTGTCTTTGACTAAGGGAAGGAACAAGGAACTTGAGGTACAGCGCTCTATCTTGAGATGAAGTTCGGAGTTTTCCTCTATCAAAGCTTTGGCTGCCTCTTCGGCGGCTACGGCTCGGGAGAGGAGCTGTCGGTTGATTTACTCAATCGCAGCGATGGTTTCGTCTACGAAATCTATCACCGCTCGAGCCTAGTTGGACTTGTCAGATAATGGGGCGGACTGCTCGAGTAGTTCACTTACACTCAGACTTGTAGTATTATGCTCTATACTAGACAATTATATGTATATCTGCTTGTTTGAACTTGGTGGGCAAGAGCTGCGTGAACGAGTCGTATTCATTGCGGTATCCTCAAGCTCGGCAACGAAAGAGGATTCGGTGGATGAGTAGGCAGACGAGTTTGGTGAGCCGTAAGTGTCCGAGTAGTACATTTCGAATAGAGATTCGGTAGCAGATAAGGGCGTCTTTCTACCAACTGATGCTTCCCCCTTGACTCTCGGTGCTTTGGATTCCCACTTCTCTAGTTCTCGAGCTGCAAGAAGTTTCAAATTTGGCCGTCTAGCTCCTCCTGCCCTCCTCGGCCTTCGTATATATATCTGAAAGGGTCTCAAGTATTCCTTCAAGGTGGCATTCTCCAGCTCCGTGGAGAGCCGCCCATCGTGGTCTGTCGGTGATACATGATCCGAGTCCCACTGTGTGACGACGTGAGGCATTATTGAACTCAGTGTTGATCTTTGCGAGCTCATTGGAACTAGTTCTAGTGAGTTTTCAAGCTCTTCCTAAATGAAAGACTGAGATCATTTAGATGCTGTCTGACCAAAGAGGGCATGTGTACATCGACTGAACCTATGATTGATTGAAGCTCATCTGGGATCGTCTCCAACCATCGGAATTTCCATTGAAGTCGAAGACCGCGAGGCAGGTTGAAACAAAACAGACTCAAGAATGCGCGCATCAGGGAAACTATATGAATAATTTAGATTAGAACAATGATCTTGGGACCCATAATTTCCTGCATCGTGACTTGGTCGTCCCAACGCGATGGGCTGTTTCAAAAGCTATGCCATTCAACCGAGAACATCCTTTCTTTTCTTCAGCACGCTGCGAAGTTCTCAGATGAAAATTGGCTAAGACAGTGGTCGCTTATCGGTCGTCGCGCGTGAGATGCCATAGAAGTTCCCCTGGAGCCGCTTGGGTCCGCGGCTCATGCGGCCCGGCGCTCATGTCACGTCGTTTTGGCGCCACGGCCGCAAGGCTCACGGGGAGATGTAGAAATTGACGACGGGAGCTCTATGGTTATCCTGCAGAGAAGGCATAGAGAGGAAAGCGGCGGGAATGTTCGTGGCTGCGAACGCAGGTATAGACGCTGGGGCGCTTGGAAAATCTAGCCGAGACTTTCCGACAATGGCAAGTCATGAGTTTGCTGGTATTTTTGGTCTGCCCATAAGCAAATTACAGATTCAAACTAAGGGACTTCAGATAGAAATAAGAAGCGCGCGAGGAAAAGCCTAGTTCAGAACGTCAGGGCGGGATTGGATGGTACCCTTTGTTGACTTCTAGGCGAATCACTGAACGTCGCTTAGCATTTCCAGGCAAAGTAATAGTAACTCGGTTCGTTTTCTCTGATGTGCGAACCTTTCCTGCCTTCTCTACTCGTTGTTTCAGTATTACCACAACATTTCTTGATGATGTTTACATAGATACGATCTCAAGCAAGTTTAAGTTATTACTAGCAACGTGCAGGCCCCGAGATATCGGTGCGGGACTCACTCACACCTTCAAAAACTAGCACCAATTGAATTGGCTCCTCTCGGCATCCAGAGTCGCATCAAAGCATGAAATAGCATGAAATAGCATGCATGCAACCTCTATCTTGCATCGAGCCGCGTCGGCTGGACATCCTGATGGGCACTTGATGGTCACGTGGCGTATTCTTGTTTGAGGTACAGACGCGCGGCAGCATTGCTTAATCACATTGAGACTTGCATACCTCCTTATAGCAATTAGGACTCGTTTTTTTCAACGGCAGCTTTGTATAAACTGGTGGCCCGACTTGTAAGAACTTAAGGAATGCTCGGCGTTTGGGTCAGATTTGAAATCGATTATACAAGCTAAGCTGTACAAACCCTCTCGCCACCCTATACAATTCGTACAAACTGTACAACTTCTGTCAGATCTAGAGATGGGTGGTTTTATTTACCGGCCTTGAACCAAACACGGCTTTTCATGTTGGCAGCTAACGGCTGTGATAGTGATAGGCGTCTACTTACGCGCCCGGGCCGCGCTAATTCAAGCGCCACGCAAATATTTGATAGGACATGGTCCTCTGACCCTATGACCCTCTGACCACCTTCCACCTAGGGTCACCTCGATCACAGATAATATAAGGAAATAAGATGATAGAGCAAGGTGGTTGTTATTGTTGGAAGCTCAGAGCAACGTGAGGCTGCTATATACCCTCTCAAGTGGTCTGTGCCACCTGTAGTAGCCTGGTGGCCTAAGGCCACGACAATCACCTCCCTCGCCACAACTCTGCCTTGTCTCGTGCGCGCATCAAGCAAGATCGCTACACGTAAGCGCACACGCAGGAGCACGCGGTCCCAAGCTCCTCACCAGGCGCCTTTCGGTCGCAGCTTGACACCCGAGGCCTAAACGAATCTACCGGGTCAACAGAGTATGGAGCTGCCCCGGGAGAGAGAAGACCGCCCTCGTCGCCGGTCACGGTCAGGCTCCTACGATTCGGTAGAGGAAAGACGTCGCAGAAGACGCAGAAGAGAGAGAGAGATGGCGGACAGGGAAGGTGGGCGAGAAAGCGGCAAGGAGAGAGGTGGTGGAGATCGCAAGCGACGACGATCACGATCGAGGAGCCCTACGCGCGAATCTTCGAGCAGGAGGCGCCACGAGGAACGGGACTCGAAGCATAAGAGTTCACGAGAACGCTCTCCGTATCGCAGCGCGAAGGAGGGAGAGGGAAAGGGCGAGAGAGGGGGTTCGGCGACGCAGGTTAGTCGGAAGGCCAAGGGGCCTCTCCCGTCACAAGCGTCGTCGTTCCAGGCAGGTGGGAATACCGAGGGGGCCGTTGTCGTTGCGGAGGAAGTGGAGAAGCAGCTGCCAAACTTCAAGCCCACGGGGTTGTTGGCTGCGGCGTCGAATTCGGTTACACAGGCTGATGGATCGGCGATTGCGCTCAAGTACCATGAGCCGGCCGAAGCACGGAAAGCACCTGCGAGGGACGAGTGGAAGTTATTTGTTTTCAAGGGAAGCGATATTTTGGAGACAATTAACCTCAGTCTGAGGAGCTGCTGGTTGGTGGGAAAGGAGGTGGCCGTTGTTGACATGGCTGCTGAGCATCCGAGTGTCAGTCGACAACATGCGGTCATTCAATTCAGGTACATTGAGAAGAAGAACGAATTTGGGGACAAGACTGGAAGAGTTCGGCCATACCTGATCGATTTGGAATCTGCGAATGGGACATTGCTGAACAAGGAGAACATCCCGCCTAGTCGATATTTGGAGCTGAAGGACAAGGACATGATCCAGTTTGGACATAGTACAAGGGAGTACGTCTTGATGCTATCGAAGGCCTGACGTGGTGACGAAACCATGCCTCCCTTGAACCTTGCTCTCAATATGCTATTATACATGGGCGCCGCAAAATTCTTGGGGCCGATGCTCCCATCTTGAGGTTCACAGACTGTCAACGAATATACGAATTGCTTGGGGCATTTCCAACTCAGGGCGGACAACAAACTTGATGCTCGCTTCATATATAGCGGCTGCCTCAGCACATGGGCCTCTACACCATCTCGGGCGTCATACGAATGTACCGCTGTTTGCAGTACAAGAATGTCTACAACACGAGGAGGCATCCAATGGCCCTCTAGGCCCAGCAGCCCTTGCCCTGCCATTCAAGTCCCAAGATCAAAGTCGCTAACCTTAGTGATAGTCACACATGTGACCAGATGTCTCACTGGTGATTGGAGTCTTATACTGCGGAACACAATTCGCCCTTGGTACAGGATCCTCATCTCCACCGATCTCGGTGTCACTCAAAATGCGGTTGCAAAGCTTCTTCTCACATCTCGGTCACCAAATCGTCGTGTTTCTGTTATCTTCCGAATCGTGGCCCAGTCCCTCATCCCATTTCCCCTGTGGCGCCTGCAAATCGCACGACCCACGCAAATGCCATACGTCCCCAGCGGCTGCCAACTAGGCTGCCAGTCTTGCTCCAGACGAGGCAGCAAGTCTTGCACTCGTTCCAACACGAGTCCCTGAACATATATGTTGCCCAGGTGGCCGAATGCGGCGAGAAAGGGCCCCAAAATTGGAGTCATTATTAACGAGAGCGCAGCTGAGGGAGAAGGCAAGTGCCGGCACCCAAGCTATTACGACAAATGTCCAAAAAATGCCTTCCAATAAAAACACATGTTCCTCAAGTGCAATACAAGTGCGTCGCATGAACTTGAGCTTGAGCCCCATCCTCTGCATCCACGAGATAGATGTCTTAGCCCAGAGTTTGGCCGAACAGTTCTCCAGACTCGAGGATGAGATGGGATGGCAGATGTCCACAAAGCCACAAGGCACAAGGCTGCATACCGGACCTCTTCCGACGGCTGCACTGCGCTGCACTGCAGGCCACAACGCCCAGTAAGAAACCCTGCCGTGCTCCTATACTGCATAGGCTATATAGCACGGGTGGCTTGCCGCCGATCCCTGTATCTAGAGACACCTGCCTAATTGCAGCTGACCTGCATTCTCACTCCCTCAACTCCACGGCACCGCGCCCTCCCTCTCCCTCTTGAATTTTGCCTCCCACCCTCTTCCCCCGGGTGCATCGTTGCTGGGATTTCCTATACAGTGACTCTCAGTGGCGCATCAGTACGCAACGTTCCCCCGTGTGATTCGAGTGCTTTCCGCGTGCCACCTGCTCACACAGTACACCGAAGTCTACTATGTACTAAGGTAGACTCAGCCAGCAGGCAGACGTCCTCTGCATTCTATACACTGCCCTTACATAGCTGGCCTCGCTGTATACTCTGTGTACCTTGAACCATGATCCGCCAAACCGGGCAACTATTGTGTGTAAATATAAAGCTGCGTCTGTTCGTGCAGCCGATAGGGAGGGATCAAGATCAAGCGACAGCCGAGAACGACTACTAGCAGGAAGATGGTAGGTTTAAGCAGCGTGTCCGTCCCATCGCACCACGAAAGGACACAAACTTATCGCTTCGCGCAGGGCTCCGCAATCAATCTCGACGATATCAAGCGCTACGAGGTCACTGAGGTGTACTGCCACCCTGACGCCAAAGTCGACATAGTCCTCGTCCATGGCCTGAATGGCAATCCGAGGAACACATGGACCGCTCCGAATGGGGTATTCTGGCCAAGTCAGCTTCTGCCGGCTTCCCTGAAGTCGCACCAGGCGAGAATACTGGTCTATGGGTATAATGCAGACGTCTACACATTTGGCAGTGAGAAGAGTGGTCCGAGGTGCGTGGCGGGGTCCAGATACATATGTCTTGTATGGAGAAACGCTGACAGAAATTATAGTTCGGACATGATCCACCAACACGCTCAAACCCTCATTGCGAACTTGGCATTAGAACGCAAGGGCGAGGAGGTCCAAGAGCATCCCATCATATGGGTAGCCCACAGTCTCGGCGGCATCCTCGTCAAACGAGCCCTTGAGCTTTCCTTCGATCTTCAAGGCAATCACGACGATGACTTGAGGTCAATCTTCGTCTCAACTTTCGGCGTCATCTTCCTGGGGACCCCCCATACTGGAGCCGATCCCGCCAAGTGGGGATTGATACTCCAAGGCATGGTCAATGCCCTCGTCCCGAAAAAGCTTTTCGAGACGCACTCCCAGCTCGTCAAGACGTTGATCAGCAACAATGAGATCCTGCAGAATATCAACCTTCGCTTCCTGGATTTGTATCCTAACCGTCTGAGGATATGTATGGTGCACGAAGGCCACCCGACGGATTTAAGGGGCACCAAACATCTGATTGTCGACCAGTCGGCTGCGAGCCCTCAACTCCCCGACGTCCAGTACTTTGGTATTGAGGCTACACATTCGGGGATGTGCAAGTTCGAGAGTAAGAATGCTCCGGGCTTTACGAATGTTTCTGTGACGTTGAGGTCGTGGGTGCAGGAGTGTCCGCAGTTCATCCAGACAATGTGGGATGGGGAGAGGTTCTTGAGGAGACAGAAGAGGGAGGATGAGATCGCTCGGCTTCAAAGAATGGTGAGTAAACTCAAATTGACACGATTCTTTGCCCAGAAAACTGATATTCGGTAGTCAGGACTGTTGCCGGGGACTCTGCAGGCGAGTGCCCCAAATACTCCTGGTAGGTCGTACAGCCCGTATCCCGCCCAACCACCCAGCTTCCATCCTAGGGAAGGTTAGAAGCTTGAAATTCTTGTGCGTGGAATCTCGCAGTCTGTTGGACGTCCTCCGAATTATGGTGACGACATTGGGAGCCCGATTCGCAAATTAGTTGCTGCGGATCGTGCTATTCGGAGGATTTGCAATTTCTGGGGGTGGTTTTGGCGTGTATCTCATCTCATCTACGGCGGACTGGGCTGATTCTTCTTTCTTGTAGATCCAGGCTCTGTATATAGTTCAATGGTCATTGCGAAGTCCACCATCAGCATCCCACCCGATGACGCAGAGCAAGAGGCCCCCTATTTCATAAAGCCGTCAGGCTTCCGTCCCAATTCTCTCTTCGTCGGCCGAGAATCAGAACTAGAGCATATGCACAAAATGCTCTTTGACAAGAAGAAGCGAGCTGACGGCACATCCGCTGTCCTGCTGCAGTCACTTCCAGGCGGAGGTAAAACTCACCTGGCTCGGCAGTATGTGTACAACCACAAAGACGACTTTCCCGGCGGCATCTTCTGGCTGCGCGCCAAAAGCGAAAAGGAGCTGGCAGCAGGTTTCTGGGATATCGCACGTAGAGCAGCACTGAAGCATCTCGTCAGCACCGATGAAGCTGGCTCACCGGGAGACCCAGAGCAATTTATCAACATGGTCAAACAGTGGCTCAACAACCGCCACGGGTGGCTTATGGTACTCGACGGCATCCACTTCGCCGAATCCACTGCTGTCAGAAAGTTCATCCCGGACAGCACGAATACCAGTCTCATCTATACATCCACTGAAAAATCAGTCATGGGCGACTACCATTTCATGAATCCGCAGCTGATCAAGCTACCGCTTCTATCTGCTAGAGAGGCGCAGAAGTTACTGCTGCTTGAGTTGGGGAGGATGGAGCCGTTTGCCAAAGATGATTTGAGGTTCTCGATGGAGCTCGTTCAATCGATGGGCTTTTTGCCTGTCGTTATTCATGCTGTTGCAAGCAGACTGAAGACCACGGATGAGCCGCTTTCAAAGTTCGCCCGGACGTACTCGTCAGAGCCTAGGTTACGAGGTCTCGGCACATATATCGCCGTCGTGGAGCAATTGAAAGGTATGGGTGCGAAGGAGGCCTTGAATCTCGTGCAAATCCTGTGTTTCTTTAGTCAACACATCCCAGTGGAGATGATCTCGCTTGGCATCAAAGTACTCGATATCCCCGTCAAAGCCTTTGAGCCCGTCTCGGGCCACTCGCTGAACAACACTTTCAAGATTCTCAACACATTCGCACTGATCAACCGTAACGAGCAGGATACCGAGATCCACTCATCGCAAAGTTCGAAAGGGAGCCGGGATATGCTTTCCGACAACGTCGACGTTATCCGTCTTCACAGTGTAGTCCAGGGGTTCTTCCTCGACACTCTCCACGCAGATGGAAGCCTCCTGGTGTGGCTTGATCGCGCCGTCAGAGTATTCTGCGGCTCATACGACATGGCGAGTGAGAGGATCTCTCGCAAGGCTCATCAAGGTCTCGTCGAAGACTACAGACTATATGAGATACACGGTCTCAAGATCAAGGAGCATTTGACAAGACATGTCCCGAAGCGCCTTTCGAGAGACCAGAAAGAGATCATGGATGAAGCGGATGAGATGCTGGACGCGCGGCTGAGCGCCATCAAAGCGGAGATTGATCGCAAGACTACGGAATCGTCCCAGGTCATCGCTGGAGGGAAAAATGAACTGTTCCAGACGTCGATATTTGATCGGGCGAGCAGCTGTTCAGATACGGGCCCCGAGACACCAGGGGATCTTGATGCTGGTCGTTCTGGTATCACGACTTGGGGGTTGGAGACGGGTACAACAGAACACGAGTCACCCTCAAGCTTGACGCATGATACGAACTACATTCGTCGTATCGATGATGCTCAGAAGGCACACTTCCCATTCCTGGTATCTGAAGACCCTGGATATGAGAGTGATCACGAAGGATCTGTTGCGATGACATTGCACCCTTCTCTGAGGACTATCCCACCCGAGCCGATCAGCACCGAAAGCCCGTGGGAAGAAGTCAGGCCTCGACGGTCGCGTCGAGGTAAAGCTTTACCGCTGCATCGAAGAATCAAAAACTTGGAAAATTCTAGGTATCGAGACACTGCTGGAGCATACCGTGTCGTGAATGCAATCGATCCAAGATTGAGTCGCGATCACGCCCAAGGTTATTTACAAGATAGTCTGTCCAGAACTCAGTCTAGAGGAAGAATATCTGGACGATCTGGTGCCGAAGAATCCCTTGCACACATTAATCAGAGTAGACCACCGCCGGCTAGAGGTGGAGGAGGCATGATCCAGGTCCGGCGCTCGTCGTCACTCAAGCGGAATAGAGGTCGCCTCATATCCGGGCTCTCTTCGTATGCAGCTGCTGTGGCTGGGCCTACACGAGAAGTGATCTCTGGGACGAGAGAGCTCAATAATCCAATTGATATCGTTAGTGAGAGCGAGAGCGCCGCATCGCTGGAGAGGCCTCGTACCTCTGCCGTGGAGTCCCTGCAAAAGCTTCCCATTGACCGGCCATCCACATTAGCAGTAATGCCACCCTACCCAGTCACACCAGCCATTGCTTTCTCATCCGCTACCCAGTACTTCTCAGCAGACAATACATACGACCAACAGGACCTCTCACTTGGGCCCGAGCCCTTACCATCAAACGTCTACCCTCGTCCCGAAGGCCTTCCACCCATTGAAGCTCAAAGATCAAGCTCGCCACATACAATCGTCTGTCATACTCTTGGACGCGAAACTCAGTCCGAACCTCTGCCTGCGTCCATGGTGCTCTCCCGCTCCGATATAAGCGAGATGAGCCTGCTCTCCCTCTCCTCTTCTGCCGCCCAAGTCCAGCGTCCGCACTCGAGCTCGATCGGCGCATATTACCCCGGCCGTCCCGAGCTCTCGAACGCAGAGGGCGGATATGCAAGTCAACTCATTTCGCGCGACCCGTTGGGGCAATCCGTGGCTGCGCGCTCGACTGGCTCCCTAGAATTGAACCTGGAAAGAGAGGAGAGGGCAAGGAAAAGGAGACCCAGTGTGGCAGCCACCGAGCCGGAGCCCCGACTACCAGTGTTCAGTCCGAGGATTGCGCCAACTAGCTACCAGGCTTACGAAAGAATGAGGCGAAGAGACGAGGCGAAGAGTCTGAGTCGTAGGCAGCATAGACTGCTAGACTCTGAGGGACGCGAGAGGAGCACGAGTAGGAGCCAGAGTCGAGGTAATCAGAGTCCTCGCTTGGATGCCGCGAGGGCCGCGCTGATTGAGAAGTTGGATGATCGGGGACACGAGGACTTGTAAGTCTATTTCTCGGCTGCCCCTTTTCCCAGGAGCACGCACCTATGATTGAAGAGAAAGTTAGACGGGCAAAGAAGTATGTTTGGGTTGGGCTAACAAACATCTACCTGCTTACAGAAATCTAAACACGTCGACATCGCCGCAACCCCCTGGGCCCAAACATCCCATCAACCCTACCGCCGCGACCTTCTCACCCTCACCCTCACCCTCCACCTCCTCAAACTTCACGTTCTCGCCCCCCACCATCCCATACCATTCAGCTCCACCGTCTCTGCCTAACAACTCACCCTACTTACCATCCTTAGTCTCATCGACCTACCCATCACCAAATCCACCACCACCACCCTACCACTGCTCCCCGCAGCCAGGTGAAGGCGGTGCAGAGATGCAGCGAGGCGGTAGCAATGGCTCCTCCGGGGGTGCGGGCGTGCGGCTCGGAGCCAGGGTCATCGAGTTCGGCGACTACCCCGAGCCGGTCGATTTGGCGCTGGCGAGGGAACGAGCGTCGGTGTTGCGGATTCGGGGCAAGAGGGACAGGGCTGCTTCTGCTGCTGCTGCTGCTGCTGCTGCTGCTAAGGGAGAGCGGGAGCGGGAGAGAAGGGATGTTGATGTTGGGGCTGGGGCTGGGGCTGGGGTGGGGGATGGGTTAGGGATTTCAGGTCGGAGATGATGATGATGATGATGATGACGACGACGACGGAAAATGGAGCTGGGGAATCGCTGTCACTGTCGCTGTTGCTATCCGGGTCTGAGAGCGGTGTGTATGTATCTGTTGTGGAACTGGAACGGCATGACATGGTATGACATTTCCCAGCCTCCTCTCTCCTTCCTTCTCTCCCTCCTTGCTAGCTAGCTAGCTAGCCTCTCCTCCCTCCCGGACTCTCGACGCGACTCGAGGCATATCTAGTCATTCAATCAGTCCCTTACTTTTATAAGAAGACGGACATTATGTATGGATGGAGTGCGACGGGAATGTGATGCGATGCAATGCATTTGCAGATATGTATGTATGTATGTATGTATGTATGTATGTATGTATGTATGTATGTATGTATGTATGTATGTATGTACTGTAACGCTAGTAAATATATGGGTGCATACATGTGTGCTTGCTTGCTTGCAATCAGTTAACTGTTACTTCATAATATAATGATGCTTGTTGCGTTGCATTGTTGAATTTGTATTTGTATTTGAGCTTGAGCTTTGTTAGAAGACAAGGAGTCGAGGAAGGGTGTGGATTCGCGAGGCTAGGCTAGCTGGCATATGGATAGGAAGCGGGAAGCGGGAATTGGGCGTTGGGTCCATTGTCACGGGTGATTTCTAGCTGGGTTTGTTTACTTTTTTGCTCGATCTGGATTCTGGCATAAGAGATGGCTTGGTTAGGTTTGGTTAGGTTAGGTTAGGTGAAGAAAGGTAGATGGGTAGGTAGGATCTTGGAGGGGGGGGATTGAGGATATATAGGTAGCTCTATGTTTATGTCTTTCTCTTTCTTCCTCGCAATCTCGTGTGTATCTTTCTTTCCGCTCACCACCATCCTTCCCTCCCATATCTTTTTTTTTTTTATCAGTTAGTCTATTCACTTCATGGGTGGTTTATAGACGTCACTGAAAGACTGCCTTCTTTACCTTACTTGCCGTTGCAAGGACGAGGCACGCATAAGGAATAGGGCTCGCTGGCCACGTATGCATAGGTAGATAATATCTTAACCTAGCCAGACACGGGTTTCTGTGCTCTTCCTGGCTACAGTATTGGCACCGTCGGGGTTGTCGATTGTACGACCGATGGCTTGATCCTGGGGGCTTGTTTCCTGCTTGTTTGTTCTTGGTTTGGTCTGGTCTGGTCTGGAGCGATTTATGCAGCTGCATGTTTGATTGAGCTTTCAGCCTCGAGGAAGGGGGAGGGATATGAACGTTTTGATCAATGGTACCCGAGGGTACCGAATCTACTGCCTTAAAAAAGATTTTTAAAAAAAATACTGCAAATATCAATATGCAGTCAGCTGGTATAGAAGTTTCCTGAATAGAGGAAAGAAGAAAGGGAATAGGAATATGAATGGGAATAGGAATAGGAATAGGTATGGGTATGGATATGGGTATGGGTATGGGTATGAGAGCTTAGAGATTGGAGGGAGGGTGAAGAATTTGGAATAGAGCGCGCAGCAGCAGCAGCGTTAGTCTTGCATGCTGCCCGGCCCCAGCAACGGGTACGATTAGCTAGCTGCTTTACTATGCTATGCTCTGCTATGCTATGGGCCACTGCAGCCCAGCTGGTATATATGTAGGTATGTGAATATACGTTACATGCGTGTGAGAAGGGCAGGATGCCGTAGCAGCTGTCAGCCGCAGCGGGCACCTGCACCTGCATCGTTTCGCTATCCATATATTCATATAATTCCATCCATCCCAAGGGCCGGCGACTTCGTGCCATCTGCATGCATGCTTTGTCCGAGATGGCCAGCCAGCCAGCCAGCCGCATATATACATATACACATACATACGCACATACATACATACGTACGCATGACATACAGATATATGCATAGAAATGTCAAGATTCGCATTACCGTTCAATCTCGATACCGAGTACAGCTCACCGTCACCGTCACAGGTACCGATACCGATACCGTCGCCGATTACCCAACCTGCAGCTGCGAAAGGGATCGACCCCTATCCCGGATGATCCCAGGCCCGGCTCTCGTACTTTCTTGCATTGCAAATGCAGAATGCACCTATGCATGTCTTCCATGACCGCGGATTGGATTCACCAGATGCATACCGTACTTGTCTATCTGGTTGATGATCTATATCACTGTGGCAATAGTCAGCTGTAGTCGATTCATTCTTGGGGTTTTTGAAGGGATGGGACAATTAGGAGAAAAGGGATGGCAGAGTTGGGAGAAGGGATCGTGTATACGGTCGATGTACCGGTACACCGCTGTAGCAATGAGGAGGCAACTTGTGGGTGGGTGGGTGCGCTGCAAGCGAAGTGCAGCTTACCAGCCGATCCGAATATAAATAGCCGCGAGAACAAGGACAAAATCGCACTCGTGCGGATTCCTCTCTCCGCGACACTTGAAACAATCGGCGATCCCAAAGACGGTAGGTTTAGATTGACATTGGGGTTTTCCCGCTTCCGTTTCCTACATGTCGTATTGTGTGCTTTTACGGATATGCAGTCTAGTCATCTGGAATTTATTTCCGGGTCTTTGACACGCATACATACATACATACATACATACATACATACCGAGTACATGCCGTATACCGGTATATGCAAAGCATATTAAAAAGGGGGTGGGGGGAGAGGGAGAAATGAAAAGCTGTCAGAGGCTGCGGTACTTGTACTACTACATGGAATACAGTATCGAGTCATGTCATATCATGGCGGGAATCCGGGATTTCTTTCTCTGAAAAATCGAAGACATGTCACCTTGTTGTGTAGTAGTGATGTTTGCGACCGTTGCGAGGTTGTACGAGACTCGGAGGGATGGGCTATTGTGTGACAGGAGCCATGCAGCAGCAGCAGCAGCAGCAGGAGGAGATTGATCTGACAAGCAACGGCTTCGGGAGCGCTGATGTGTGTGTGGCGTGGCGTGGCGTGGCGTAGCGTGGCCGTGGAGATGAGTGGAGGCGCTTTTCCTTGATATGTGAATTGGAGGCGTGCGGCGTCGTTGATTATCGTTTTCGGGATGCGGGAAGTGGATGGGGATTGTCGTTCGGAAGTTTGATCGTCCGGGAGTTGAAGACTTGATTTGAGTTTGGATTTGATTGGAGGTCCTTGTCGCTTTTTTTTTTTTTTTTTTTTTTTTTTTTTTTTTCTCGTATGTGGGCTCGGTAACAGGTATGTATTTGTTGATGGCTAGTTGACTGCCTGATATTTTCTATGATTCTTCGAATACTCAAGGTGTAGGTAGATCGGTAGGCTAGACTGAGAGGTTGTGACTGTTTTCGAGATGGGTTATCATTGGGGTTTTCTTGATTGGACTCTCTCTTGTTTATTCTTTATGTGCGAGTTATTTGTTGATAGTTACCCGAGCATCTTCAACACGCTGTATTCACTTCAACAGCGCTTAGGCTTGGATCATTCGATAGAGGCATGTATGTCTTTTGTAGATCTCAGGGAGGCTCGTTATCTTTTCGTTCGATATACATTTACCAGAGAGGATATCCTGACTAGTCCTGAATCCACCTGCTAGTTCAGTCGACCCAGTCAGGGTTCATCCCAGTTTTTTCGTATTGAGACTATATGGCGGTCAAGCGATTGACTTTGGAACGGACTAGAGAACATATTCCCAGCCTTTCATTACGTATTCAGTTCAATCTATTGTACTTACAGATAAACATACAGAGTATGCCCAAGTCCCACAAAGGCGTTTTAAGTTTCAGTCTAGGGGGTTTTTCTCTGCCGAATATAAGTTATCTGATCGGTATTCGTCGTAATAGTTGCTAGCACTTGATCGCGGTTTAAAAGATTTGCGAAGGGACGCCCTTGCATAGGTGACCACTTTACAGAAGAAGGGAGAAGTACTAGTATATACTGTGTATACTGTGTATACTGTGTATACTGTATATACTATAACATGTATTCTTATAAGCTTTTATCTCTGAGAAGTCTCCCGGTATGTAGCCCCAAAGGTGGGACGTGCATTCTACCGGTAGTCCCCCCTGGTGGCCTCGACCATCACACGGCCCGTCGCGGGCATCTCGATGCATGGAATTTGAGCTTAAATCCTCAAAGGAACTCCAAAAGTTTGCATCTGGGGCGCGCTAGAGTCCGTCTCAGTCTTCAATCACGAGTATATGATAAATGGTGACTATATAAGCTTACAGTCACGTATTTTATATACGGAATCTCGCCCACACCGCTAGTTTCAACTTCTCGCTTCCTCAACAACAACATCCATCAGAAATGATCATCAGCCAAAATACACTTCCACCTTCTCGACAGATATCCATTCACTCCCTACACAGCTGGCAAGGGCACGGCGCACTGCCTTCCTCGACAACGCAAGGGGCGTTTCCACTTCAGGCCGCAAGTCCGGTTTGATGGGATCGCCATGGAATCTGCCCAGCTGCCTACCAATGGAGTTGTGCATCTTCGTCTTGTGCAGTCCGACTTCGCGAGGACGACTTCACACGACATAGGACCGACTGCATCCGACGGACCTACCACGGTACGTAGAGACCCTCCAAGATGTCCCGGTGTGGCGCATGTCCTACCTCTTCCTGCCGTGGGACTGGGACCGGGACGGGGACGTGGACGTGGACTGGCACTGGCACTGGCACTGGAAGAGGAAGAGGAAGAAGAAAACCAATCCAGCTGGCCGCACGATCCCCGAGAATCCCGTCACTATCTCCAGTCCAGTAAGAAGAGGCATTTCATCGATCTTCATTCCCAGCTGCGGTGCTTGCTCCGTGATATGCTTCTGTCTATCGCCGGCATATGCGAAGTACGTTCTTGGGAGGAATCCCAACTTGTTGAAACTCGGGTTCCTGAGCATACGCACCACACACGCTCACAGCCTCGTCTCGGCGTCTCCATACCGCCGCTCAGGAACTCGCTACACAATTGTTGTCCTGCATGTAAGCGGGTCACTTCCCTGCCGTGTTGCGAACATTCTCAGCATAGGGTTCCATGAGCGTGACACTTGCAATAGGGGCATTCCCGCGCAAGCAATTATTCTTGGAACGAAAATGCCGTAGCTGGTGCATAGACTGGGCTGCAGACGGTATCGGTAACAGCCACTCTGATGGTGACACGAAAACCTCCCTAACGCAGCATCAATCAACTATTGCTTGATGATTCTACGAGAATTCGGACTACGCCAGGCCGGGTAACGCTCTGGCTGTTTCCGACCCATGAGACCGCCCAGCTGGCTGGATATTGCGACGCTAGTGAGGGGTCTAACGTCGCTCACGAAGGGATCGTCCTCGAATCAGCTTTGTTCTAATCTCACCGTGGGCGAATTCCGTCCTCGTGGTATGTTTATGAGGCTGGGACCGGTGGGTCGTGATCGTTTTCTCTCACCCAATGGTCAAGAGATCGTTTAGGGAATGTTCCATTTGCCAAGCCCAAGTCGTCGAGCTGGATCTTGACTGGGACTAACAGTGACTTGCGTAGTAGATGAGCTTGTTGACATACCTGCCTCTCTAGTATCTCGACACCCTTTGTTTTCGGAACCGGGGCCATAGCATCTTAGGCTCATGCACAAGGACAGCCTAATACACACGCCGGACATGTGTTTTTCCCTGATCTGGCTAGGATTTCTTCTGAATTGCTTTTCACTTAGAGAATGAGCTCTGGAACATGAACATACTTTGGGGGACCGTGTGGCCAGGATTCTGTTCCTCGTTTCTTGTCGCGGCTGGCAGGTGTTTTGCCACAGCTAGTACTTTGAGTGAAGGAGAAGGTCCCCATCGTCCCATCTTAAGCTCATTCACATCCTCTAGATCTTTCTGTTCGTCTAATACGTCTTGCTATAGTCATCACAGGCTTTCCAATCACGAACTTTCTGGATGAATTTATCATTTCTCATTACTTATTGCGCAACAATATAGCTTGAGTTGTATATCTTCATCGGCATCTTGTTATATCCTCGTCCAGCTAGAGCCTCAGCTATAGATCCAGACCCCAAAGTCAGACGGGCCAATATATACATATATATACATAAGGGGTGATACATGGTTTGCCACTCGGTGGACATAATATGAGTTACATCAACGAGCCTATCGCGGTTGTTGGCATAGGATGTCGGTTCCCTGGCGGATCCAACACCCCAGGGAAGCTATGGGAGGCCCTCCGCCAACCTCAGGACCTCTCTGTTCCTATACCGCCGGAGAGATTCGACTCCAGCGGCTTCTACCACCCCGACGGTTTTCACCATGGCACCTCGAACGTGAAAAAAGCCTATTTCCTTTCCGAGGATGTCCGCAAGTTCGACTCCCAGTTCTTTAATATATCGACCGCGGAGGCAGAGTCAATGGACCCCCAACAACGACAGCTGTTAGAAGTTGTCTTCGAGGCTATGGAATCTGCAAATCTCACTCTAGAAGAAATGAGAGGAACATCGACAGCAGTCTACGTAGGCCTGATGTGCGACGACTACTCCGGTCTGATCTTCGCGGATATGGAAACCTTGCCAACATATGGAGCTACAGGTGCGGCGCGCAGCATTCTCTCGAATCGGGTATCGTATTTTTTCGACTGGACAGGACCATCGATGACTATTGACAGTGCGTGTTCGTCTAGTCTGGTCGCAGTACATCAAGCAGTCCAGCAACTGAGAACTGGCGAATGCAAGGTCGCTGTGGCGGCTGGCGCCAATCTCATCCTCAGTGCCAGGATGTTCATTGCTGAGAGTAAGTTGAAGATGCTTTCTCCCAACGGACGCTCCCGCATGTGGGACGTTGATGGAGATGGGTACGCGCGGGGGGAAGGCATCGCCGCTGTCATGTTGAAACGACTAAGCGATGCCATTGCGGATGGCGACCATATCGAATGCATCATCCGCGAAACGAGTGTGAACCAGGGAGGGAGGTCGACAGGTCTCACTGTACCTAATCCCGTTGCTCAAGTCAAATTGGTTCGTCAAACATATCACAAGGCTGGCCTTGATCTGGATCGTTTGGAAGACAGACCTCAATACTTTCAGGCGCACGGGACTGGGACAAAGGTTGGTGACTTGAATGAAGCGACGGCCATACAC
Organism: Drepanopeziza brunnea f. sp. 'multigermtubi'; assembly: GCF_022702325.1. Lineage (NCBI taxonomy): Eukaryota > Fungi > Ascomycota > Leotiomycetes > Helotiales > Drepanopezizaceae > Drepanopeziza > Drepanopeziza brunnea. Next base: position 122,580 of record NW_027094068.1, read on the forward strand.
AATACCTTCTTTGGGAAACCCGAAGACCTCGAAAAGCAAACTTTGTTCATTGGGAGTGTGAAAACCGTCATTGGACATTCTGAAGGAGCCGCAGGGATTGCCGGGATGCTTGAGGCATGCCTTGCTGTAAGTGTGCTTTCTGAACTGTGCTTTTCTCGCTACGCGGAAGCGAATGAGTACAAAACAGACTTGACGTCTTCACAAGCTCGCATGCTCCAACTTCGTCGGAATAGCTTATAGACAAAACCTAACTCGTGCAAATAGATTAAACATGGAATAATTCCACCAAACCTCCACTTCGAGACGCTTAATCCCGCCTTAGAGCCTTTCATTCACAGACTTGAGGTTCCAACCAAGGCACAGCAGTGGCCGTCCCACACGGGAAACGTGCGAAGAGCAAGTGTCAACAGGTTTGTTCAGCCATCGCTCTATCCCAAGGCAAAGGTTAACTAGAACTCTAGCTTCGGATTCGGTGGTACCAACGCGCACGTGATCCTTGAAAGCGCCCCTGAACAAGCGAGACCTCCTCCGACGATTGCACCAGTACCAATGGTTGCACTTCCATTCGCGTTCTCTGCGGCGTCGGAAAAATCTCTAGGCGCCCTCCTCACCAACTATTCGCAGTTTCTCAGCGACTGCCCGGAGACGAATCTGAATACCTTAGCCTGGACGCTTCTCGCGCGAAGATCGGTCTTGACATACAAAGTTTTCCTGACTGCCCAGTCGACGTCTGAACTGCGCGCAAAGCTGAATGACGAGCTTGAGAACAGGAGGAATGGAAATTCCCGAACCTTGTCTTCACGTTCCTCCGCCAGAGCTAAGCGAATTCTTGGCGTGTTTACCGGCCAAGGCGCTCAATGGCCCACCATGGGCTGGGATCTGATCTCGACATCGTCGGTTGCAAGGGCAACAATCAAGAGACTCGAAGAAATCTTAGGCTGCCTGCCTGTTGAACATCGGCCCAAATGGTCTTTGACAGCCGAGTTGTCTGCGCCAGCATCAACGTCGCGGGTAGCCGAAGCTGCCATCTCCCAGCCGTTGTGCACTGCCGTTCAGATTATCCTCGTCGATCACTTGAGAGCGGCCGGGATAAACTTCTCTGGGGTAGTTGGTCACTCGTCTGGCGAAATAGGTGCAGCTTATGCCGCAGGGTTCATATCCGCCGATGCAGCCATCAAAGTTGCATACTATCGAGGCTTCTACGCGAACCTTGCCGGAGCCGGTGTCCCAGGAGCCATGATGGCTGTCGGGATCTCAAGAGACGAAGGTGTTAAGTTTTGTAGCCGCCCAGAATGCACAGGCAGAATAGTCGTTGCAGCCAGCAACTCGTCCACAAGTGTCACGCTTTCCGGAGATGCGGATGCAATCAATGAAGCAAAGCTATACTTCGAGGGTCAAGAGACTTTCGCACGAGTCTTGAAAGTTGATACGGCCTATCATTCACACCACATGATCCCATGCTCAGACCAATACCTGGGGGCGCTCAAAGACTGCAACATAGAGCTTTTGCCAAGGGCAAATGATGCTTGTACCTGGTTCTCGAGTGTCAACGAAGGACACACAATGGACGCTCATGATGCATTGCTAGGACCGTACTGGATGGAAAACATGCTCAAGTCCGTTCTGTTCTCCCAGGCTCTCACTGCGTCTGTTGCGAGTGGCTCGTATGACTTTGCACTGGAAGTCGGCCCCCATCCAGCATTGCAGGGCCCAGCTTTACAAACCTTGCAAGAAGCTACCGCCAGCAAGAATCCAACTCCATATATCGGTCTACTATATCGGGGGAAGTCAGGTTTCGAGACCTTCGCAGAAGCGTTGGGCTCCTTGTGGGCGCAATTTGGTGTCAAGTCCTTTGACGCCGCCGAATACGAGCGCCTCTTTAACTGCGACTCTTCTCGCCATCCGCGGCAAGGCCTCCCTTCGTATCCGTGGGATCATGAACGCACATTATGGTTTGAGTCTCGTGGTTCCAGAGAGAATCGCTTGCGTTCAGAGCCTCCTCACCAGCTTCTCGGCATCACCACGAGTGACCAGGCAGAAGGGGAATTGAAATGGCGGAACTACTTGAAATTGAGCGAGATTCCATGGGTCCGTGGACATCAGATCCAGGGACAGACCATCTTCCCTGCTGCGGGCTACCTTGTCATGGCTCTTGAAGCGTCAAAAATCATGGCACGTGATCATAACGTCCAGTTGATTGAGATCCAGGACTTCCATATTCTTCAGGCGATTGCGATCAGCGACGATGAGGCTGGCGTGGAGACGCTCTTTAGTATCAAAAACATTGCCTCCGATGCTGCGAAGAGTCGAGCTCTTACTGCAGGCTTCACCTGCCATGCTTGTCTGAGCCGGGATGCTGGATCTTTGGTCCTCGTCTGCTCGGGCAAACTCATGTTGCATCTTGGGCCACCATCTGATTCCACACTTCCAGAGCGGAGTCTCAAAGCGATTAATGATCTACGCGAGGTCAATATCAATACATTCTACAGCTGCCTGGCCGATGTTGGCTATGGTTACACAGGACCTTTCCGCGGAATCTCCTTCCTGGAGCAGAAGCTGGATACATCCACTGGCTTTATCATGGATTCAAATTCAACACTTTCCGAACCTGCGATGATGATGCATCCTGGAACTCTCGATTCCGCCATCCAGACTTTGTTTGCCTGTCTAGGCACGCCCGGTGACGGCAGCCTTTGGACACTACACGTCCCCGTCGCGATCAAGAACATTCGAGTCAATCCCGCTACGTGCAAGGCGACGAGAGACCATGTCACTGGCAGACCGAAAGATGTTCTCTTCGATGCCAATCTCGCTGATAGTCTCTCCAACACACTCTGTGGCGATGTCTACTTGTACGATCTCGACACCCGAAAAGCCATCTGCCAGATTGAAGGAATCGAAGTCAAGCCGCTGATGCCCGCCACCGCCGCCGATGACCGTCTATTATTCCACGAACTGGTTTGGGGGACGGCCGAGCCAGATGCCGCTCTTGTATACAGGAGTAATGGATTCTCGGCCGTTGAGATCCAGAAGGCCGAGGTGCTCGAGAAGATCTGTCTGTACTATTTGAAGCAATTACTAGATTGTGTCACAGCAACCGAGCAAGAAGAGACCAGTTGGCATGGCAAAAGAATTCTTGCTTTTGCGAGTCATGTTGTGCAAAACACCCGGGCAGGGAAACACGCCTCTTGTCGCGCAGAGTGGCTGGATGACACTTGGCAGGATATCCAAGTTGCTGCCCACCAGTACGTTCAAGCCCCCCCCCCTAAACTTACTATATACACCTTCTGACCGTCTATAGGTATGAAGTGGATGTTGATTTCAAACTTTTGCACGTCGTGGGCTCGAAATTGGCCCCCTTCATCCGTGGCGAAACATCGATCCTAGAGCATATGAGGCAAGACGGCCTGTTGGACTTGTACTATCAGAACTCGGAGTTATTGGAGTACAACCGGTACGCTGGACTCCTTGCAGCACAGGTTGCATTCAGATACCCTCTGATCAAGATTCTCGAAATCGGTTTGTCTCCCCTCTATTTCTGCAATGTGCAGCGCTGACGCGAGACAGGTGCTGGGACTGGGGGGGTAACCCGGTCCATACTGAAGCATCTTGACAACAAATACTCGTCATACACCTTCACGGACATATCAGTCGGCTTCTTTGAAGAAGCTCGGGAGATATTCAAAGGCCACGACCGTATAATATACGAGGCCCTTGACATTGAACAAGATCCTGCCACTCAAGGATTCTCTGAACACTACTATGATCTCGTCATCGCATCCAATGTACTCCACGCCACGAAAGGCCTCGACAATACCATGACGAATGTCCGCAAGTTACTGAAGCCAGGGGGCAAGCTCTTGATTCTTGAGGCCATCGACAATGGCGCAACGAGAGTCGGGTTTAGTTTTTGTGGCGTGCCTGGGTGGTGGGCTGGCGCGGATGATGGGCGAGACCTGACACCTTTGATTACCCCTGGGCAGTGGGATTCTCTGCTACTACGGACTGGATTCTCAGGCATCGATACTGTCACTCCCGGGACCGAGTCTGTTTACCAGCCTGTCGCCGTCTTCGTGTCGACTGCTGTTGATGATGAGATTCAACACCTCCAAAAGCCGCTTGCATATTCTGGATCCCAAGACCCCCTCGACACCATATTCATCGTCGGCGGAAAGACTGACATGACGAGAAACTTGATGATAGGTCTCAAGGATCTGCTAGGTCCGTGGGCCAATAACATCGAAACCCTCGACTCCCTCGAAGACGGCCCGAAGCTACAAGACTTCTCCATGGTCCATGTTTTGAATCTCGCCGAGCTGGACAGTCCCATGTTCGAAGATTTGACCTCAGAACGTCTGGAATCCTTCAAGGAACTCCTCAACATCTCTAGAACCTTTCTCTGGGTGACAGCCGGCAGCAAGTCTGACAGGCCATACTCCAACATGACGCTTGGAATCGGACGGACGCTCGTCCACGAGATGCCACATCTTCGTCTGCAAGTCCTGGATGCTGCCCATCCGGCTGAGTTGACCGCATCTCTACTCGCTGAGGTATTCCTCCGTATCGTCTTGATAGAGACGTGGGAGAACGATATCTACGCCCCGAAGCGAATGTGGTCTAATGAGCCAGAACTGTGGCTCGAAGACGGCCGCCTACAGATCACCCGAGTGGTCCCAGATGAAGCGGCAAACAACCGGCTCATGTCTAGCAGGCGTGTCATTGAGGAAGAGGTTGCTTGTGAAGAAGCGATCGTGGAGGTCACACATCCTGGAACCTCTTACGAGCTGCAACGATGTGTGCCTGTGCCTGAAGATCTTTCTGCTGCCACGCGAGAATCCGTTTCAGTCAAGGTCACGCACTCTACGTTGACGGCACTGAGGGTCAAGAACGCGGGATTCCTATATCTTGTCATCGGTGAGATGGGAGGCGTGGGGATGAAGGTCATCGCCTTTACCCAGTCACTGGCATCGACGGTCACTACGCCGGCGTGCTGGACATTGCCTTGGCATGTGAGGACCGGCGACGAAGCCGCATTGTTGATGGCGATCACGCATGAGATGACTGCAGAAACTATCATTGATATGGCCGTTAAGAATAGCACTCTGTTGGTGTTCGAGCCGGAACGGTCGCTCGTCTCCGCCATTGACCGGATATCCAGACACAGCGGCATCAACCCCCTTTTCGTCACGACAGGACAACAAATGCATCTGTCCCATACCAGCGGGTGGCTGAAGCTGGATCAGTTCTCTTCAGACCGGGAGATCAAGTCAAAGATTCCAATGAACGTCTCTACGTTTGTAGATATGTCCGAGTCCGACTCCTCGGATCTGGCTCAGAGGCTTGGGTCGTTGCTTCCAGTCCACACCCAGCGACAAAGACTGTCCGAACTGTTCAGCCAGACTCCGAATTACTCTCCATCTAAAGCCTTCCGGAGGGTTGCTGATAGCCTCAGCATTGCACTTGCGAACTCGAATGCGGCGACACCAGCTACCGGGTCTGCGGCCTCTCCGACTGTTATCAGCGCGATGGATCTACCTCGAATCACTCCTTCGCTTGAGAACGTGACGATTGTGGATTGGACCACCTGCTCGAGACTACCAGTGCGGATCCAGAGCGCCGAATCTTTGATGCGGTTCAAGAACGACAGAACCTATCTCTTGGTCGGGATGGCAGGCAACCTAGGCCGATCGCTCTGCCGATGGATGATACTGCACGGGGCCAGGCACATTGTACTCACCAGCCGGAATCCCGGAATAGAGCAAAGCTGGCTTGACGAGATGGCTCAACTGGGCGGAGATGTGAAGGTGATGGCCATGTAAGTCCCGGAGCAGATTCGACCGGGGATGACACTAATCACAATCGCAGGGACGTCACTTACAAAGAGTCATTGCTGTCAACTCACAAGCTGATCGTCTCTAAGTTGCCGCCAATAGCAGGTGTTGCAAATGCCGCCATGTTGCTCAGCGATACCTTGCTTTCCAACATGACTTTCAAGGAGATGAAGACTGTCATCTCGCCAAAGGTAGACGGGAGCCGCTTTCTCGACGAGCTCTTCCCCCACGATAATCTGGACTTCTTCATCCTCTTCGGGTCCGCCGTAGACGTGATGGGCAACTCGGGCCAGTCCGCCTATTGCGCAGCCAACATGTTCATGAACAGCCTCGTATCATCACGCCGCAAGCGGGGTCTCGCCGGCTCCCTCATCGGTCTCGGCGAAGTTAAGGGGGTGGGCTACGCTGCCCGCATGAACCGGGAACTGAACGATATCATCGGCGCCACCCTGCCGCTTTCGGAGAAGGAGGTCCATCATATGTTCGCGGAGGGAGTCCTTGCCGGTCGGCCAGGTAGCGGCCGCAACCCCGTCTTGTACGCTGGAATGGACTCGAAAGACCCGCGAACGGATCCTGATATTCTGTGGTATCCTCACCCGAAGTTCTGGCACTACATAGAAAGTGGCGATGGAGCGACGTCAACGGAAGCCAAAGCCGCGACGGTGACTTTGAAATCTCAGCTTGCTGTTGCGACGGATATGGACGAAGTGGTGAACATCGTGACAGGTCCGTTTTCCTCCCCTACTTACCTACTGCCGTAAGTTTGAAATGTACTTACCACGACGAAACAGAGGCCTTCTCCCAGAAGCTCAGACACAAACTACAGATCTCGTCGGAAGCAGCCGTCCCTTCCGAATCCGTTCTCCTGGAACTCGGCATCGACTCCCTCGTCGCCGTCGACCTCCGCGCCTGGTTCGTGACCGAGCTCGGGGTCGACATGCCGATCCTCAAGATCCTCGGAGGCGCGTCGATCACCGATCTCGCCACAGATGCCGTTGCCCGCCTGCCAGCCACCCTCCTCCCCGCTGTGCCGAGCACCGTCTTGAAAGCCGAGGGAGAGACCACCACAACAAGCTCCCAGGCAGTCCTGGTCCCCAACGGTCTCGGCGGTCACGATCTCCTCCTTGCCTCGGCGGAGGAGAAGCCAAACGCTTCCTCTCCTCCTCCTCCTCCTCCTCCTCCTCCTCCTCCTCCTCTTCTTCCTCCGCGGAAGAAAGGCCACTCCAAGAAAGCATCCCTAGTCTCCCTCTCCTCGGAAGACGGCTGCTCTTCCGGTCCCGAGCGGGAGATGTTTTCCAAACCCCACAGCAGCTCCCCAACCGTCTCCGTCGCCTCGTCCGTCACAACAGAAACAGACCACGAGGCTGGCGTCGTACGAGGCCGGAAATCCGCGCCCAGCTCTTCCTCTGCTGCTGCTGCTGCTGCTACTACTATCAACCAGAGGACGACGCAAATACGATCTGGGCCGAGCAAGCGACCGATCGCCGACGACGACTGCGACGACAAAGATGGAGACTGCGGCGGCTCTTCTTCTGCGGCACGGCGTAGCAAACGGCGCAGAAAACAGCCCGAGAGTAAAATCTAGGGATACTCTCCATCAGGGAATTTTGTGTTGATCTTGAGTTTGGCTGTTTCTTTGTTCTTATTCTTCTTCTTCTGCTTCTTCTTCTTCATGGTTGTTTGGTATAGACATACACACATATCCCTACGGCGCCGTCTCTTCTGCTTGGCTTCTCGCAATCGCAATAAGCCAGTGTGTGGGCTTTTCTCCTTTTCATTTTTTGCACAACGGGTCTAGAAAGGTCAGCTTGCTTGCTTGCTTGCTTGCTTAAACACATATCTATTCACGTTCTTCGCGGTGGCATTTGGATGGCAATAGTATATATATACATATATATATACACATAACTAAATAGCGCTTCTCTCTCTCTCTCTCTCTCTCCTTCTTGTTTGTCTTTTTTCTTTCCGGTAGATTATGTTAGTTTTCCAAGTGCGGTATCGTCTAGACATTGCTCGCTTGCTTTGTGTAGGGCTTTGAGATAATTCAATTCACTTCAATTCAATCGCAACGAAATGATAGCGCACATAGGTTAGCTGGGCCCTGATCGGATCGGATCGGATCGGATCGGATTAGATTAGATCAGATTAGATCAATCACCTAAACAAATAGGTAGCCAAGCCAGCATTTCCGTCTTCTCCCTCCATAGGCTTCGACGGCAGAGCAGCTGCTAGCCTGTTCCTGTACGCGAGTCAGTCAGTCATCCAAAAGGAGACACAAATCATTCCGTTCCATTCCATTCCATCCTATTCTTATTCTCATTCTTTTTCTCATTCTCATTCTCATTCTCATTCTCATTCCATTCCATTCCAACTTCTCATAGTCCCTACCTTCCAATTTCTTACGCGCGTACTCATTCTACTCGGTACGGAAAGGACCACCTTTGTTTGACATGATAAGTCGTGTGTACGGAAGATGTCGTAGGTAGGAATTCGCAGGGGGCTCGGCTCGGCTCGGCTCGGCTCGGCTCGGCTCGGCTCGGCTCGGCTCGGCTCGGCTCGGCACGCTACGCTACGCTGCGCTTATTTTTACTCATTTTATTTTATTTTACTTGCTATCGGAGGAGGAACGCTCGACTTCCCACTTCCCACTTCTAGACTTGAAACTCCGAACTCCAACCAAAAAAAGAAAGAAAACCACCCCCTCCCATAAACTACCAGACCAGAGGACAACAAGATGGATATGAAAAATGTGTGGCTGAGAGTGCTGCAGGCCGGAGCCATAAAGTCAAAATATTCTTTTCATCTTCATCTTCATTTCGTCTGTCTCGACTACCATCTCGCTTTCATCAGGCGATCCCTAGTGACGAAATCTCGCCCTGTTCATTCACCGGCTGCGGACCAACATTATACGAAGCCTTCCACCTCAGCTTTACCGAATCGCCCTTTCCCTGCTCAACGCCGTTCAGGAAAATGACTTGCTTCACGCCAGATTGCTCCCGGGGGTGTAGGTGTCGTCCGGTCTGTGGTTGAAGCTTAAGCGAGTACCCCTGAAGGCCATTCATTAGCTTTACCCGTCATCAAGTAACTGGGTGAGTGGTATGTTTACCTTCGTGACTGCAGCCTTGAACTCCAGTTCAGAGATTGGATGGTCGGAGTTACTGGAGAATGTAACGGACATTGTAATGACGGATGGTGTCTGTGGTTCTCGAGTGGCGAACAGAGAGATGCCGAGACCTGTATTGCTGACTTGGATTGTGTTTGAAGATGGAGGACCTTCGGGAAGTGCAGACGAGAAAGCCCACTCATCGTCATCAGCAGCAGCCGGGGCTGCGGCCGGGGGAGCTGTTTGTTGGCTTCCGAAATCAAACATTGACGGACTGGCTTGTTGGGGAATTTCTTGGCGTGGAGAAGCGAGGGCGGCAAAAGGATCGGTCGGGGGCTGTGGCTGAGATATCTGAATTTGCTGCATAGCGTGCTGCTGTTGTAGAGCTTGCTGCTGCTGTAGCGCTTGCTGCTGCTGTAGCGCTTGCTGTTGTTGAAAGAGCGATGGCTGTGGTGTTGTCGGTTTTGAAGAGGCTTGAGCGGAGCCGAATGCAGAGAATGCAGAGTAGTCTGGCTTAACTTGTGCTTGAGGGGGGGCTGGTGACCGTGTAGGTGTTGGCCCTCTTGCTGTGCTGTGTTCCGAGGTTGAAGACATTAATGCTGGGCCTGGCATGCCTACAAGAATCAGTGATCGGCCAACATCGCTTCGAAGCATTGACCTACCGGTGTTGCTTCCAAATCCAAGGGAAATTCCACCACCTTGTCCAAAACTACTTTCGCCCATCGACAGCCCCAGCAAATCATCCTCGAGCCCACCGGGTTGGGAAGGTACCGGCGCAGATGCCGAGCTACTTTGATTGGTCTCTAGATCACCATCAAAATCGATCAAGGACAGCTCGTTGTCAGCGTTCTTGCTAACTCCAGTGCTGGTGCCCAATGTCCCCTTTGCGATCTTGGCTGCGCCCTCCACATCACCTTTCTTCATGAGCTTGTATCGCTCAACCGTTCGGTGTATGCTATCGTTGATTTCCAACAACTTCGCTACCGCCTCGTGGTCATCAGACTCCTCCTCGCACATTCTTTGGATCTTTGGGTGTGCGCTCTGAAGTGCAGAAGCCAACTCCTCAAAGACATCCCCTTCAGTCATGACATCGCCCGCTTGGAATCCCTCGAGACGCTCTTCCAAAAGTCGAGCTTTCTGCTGCACTTTGCCGACTTCCTCTGCTGCCTTTGCGCGGTAGTCGGTCTTCTGTCGAGTGTCGTAGCCCGCCATAATTTTCATTAACCGGTTGGCTTCCTGCAAATCCTCTGGTCCGCCTCGACGGATCAGCTCCTGCAATTTCGCAGACTGGGCATCTTTTTCCTCCTCCTCCATTTCTTCTGCAGATCGGAGGTTCTAGTTCAATTAGTTAATGCCCGGTCTGTACTACGCAGCAACTCACATCACTCGGGTTCAAGACCGCAGCATCGTCTCTCCTGACCTCTGGAAACACGTATCCCTTATAACTAAGCAGCCTATGCATATCCCGGATGAAGCCCAAGTCCTCCTTGTACCGCGACGTCTGGCATATCGTGCCCCGCCACTCCTCGATGGCCTCCAAGATCTTCATCTGCACCCTCGTTGCTCGAATCGGGGGCCTCTCGGGAAACCTCCTCACAAGCTCATTCAGAAATTCTTTCGTGCTGATCTGCAAATGGAACGGGTATCCGCAGTTCTTGACACAGATATCCAGCAGGTTGAGGGCTAGCAGCGAGACATTCGGGTTGCGGTGGTTAACGTAGTTAACTATGGCCACAGCGGCCTCGCGAGGCGCATTGCCCTTTTTGGAGTTGATCAGGTCGGCCACCTCGAGATTCACGGCGAGATTGGGCTCGAAGTTCTCGGGACTGCAGGCCTGCTGGATGTAGCGCTGGAGGTTCGAGGGGCCTGGGTCCCCCATCACGCTGAAGCGGTCTCTGGCCGCCATTCGAGCGGACGCCGCCTCCATGTGGAGGGCTGAGGATGGATATGGCCACTACTGGGCGACAGGAAGGTGAGGCGGGCAGAAAAGTGAGAGGTCCGGAGTCGAGGTGAAACTGTAGGTGTAAGTGTAAGTGAAGGTGTACGGATAGGTGTATACTTCCCTCTACGAGATCTTGGTGGGGGAAGCTCGGGCCACATTGGGGATCAAAGAGAAGGTAATCCAGTCTTCAGCCTCATCGTCACCACAACACAACGCAATATCACCTCTCCATCAACTTACAGATCCCACGATGGTACGACACAAAAAGGATGGCTTCTCGGCGCGAGGCGGCAAGAAATACAGCAATGCACCTCGACGACAAGGCCCCAGCCGCGACGGCGACGACGACGGACATCCCGCATCGCGCCCCTCATTCAAAGCAGCATGTTGGGATTTGGGCCATTGCGACCCCAAGCGCTGCTCGGGCAAGAAGTTGATGAGGCAAGGGCTCATGCGCGAGCTTCACGTTGGCCAGAAACACTCCGGCGTCATCATTAGTCCGAATGCAAAGCAGACCATCTCCCCCGCCGATCGAGAGTTGATGGATACATACGGCGCTGCAGTGGTCGAGTGTTCGTGGGCGAGGATCAAGGAGGTGCCGTGGCCCAAGATTGGAGGGAAGTGCGAGAGGTTACTGCCGTACTTGGTGGCTGCGAATAGTGTCAACTATGGGAAGCCGTGGAGACTGAACTGCGTAGAGGCGTTGGCAGCGGCATTCTACATCTGCGGACACCCCGACTGGGCTGAGCAGATCCTGGCACCATTCTCGTATGGAGAGGCATTCCTGGAGATCAACTCATCTATTTTGAAGCGATATGCGGCGTGCAAGGACGAGGCGGAGATCAAGAAGGCTGAGGAGCATTGGATGACGAGACTAGAGAAAGAGTATGCGGATAGTAGAGGTAACGGGGAGGATGGGACCGAGACAGATATGTGGGCGGGTGGAAACTCGAATCATCGCGCACCAGTCAGTTCTGAGGACGAGGACGAAGATGACGAGGACGAGGATATGGAAGAGAGTCGGGACGAGGTCGACGGTATCTACCTGGGTAAGAAACCAGAGAAAATTGAGCCTGCGGAACCAGAAACAGAAAGAGACCCCTTCGAAATTTCAGACGACTCGAACGAGGAGGAGGAGATGGCCGAGTTGAGACGTAAAGTCCTCGCTGCGAAACCATTTTCGAATCCCCAGGACACACAAAAGAAGCAACCCGAGAAAATTTCTCGGCCAGTCCCCCTCAAAGAAGATTCGGAGGTAGAGCCAGACTCGGACAACGGCGACGATGATGATTTCGACAATATTATCGATGCGACGCCTGTGACGGATAGAATAGGCATCAGGGCGAAGGAGAAGAGTAGGGCTCAAGAACCGCTTGCCAGTGCAGTCTTCTCCCGAACTGTCGGTGGTGCTCCGAAGAAATGGTAGCCATAATCAAAAGATTCGAAGCATGATCTGACCCTCGTTGGTGTAATAAGGGTAAGTATACCAAGGCATATTCTGAAACTCCTGGATTTACCTGATCCCATCAGCCCCTTGTCGGTCGGGATCGTATGCGTGCGTATATTTTTACGCATAGAACCTCTATGTCATTTCTGCTTTTGAAATAGAATGACTAGTAGGTTTTCACCTGTGGCAGCTATTGCTACCCGCGACTTGATGCAAGGTTCAATCCGCGGTCTACTTTGTCACGATGTCTACGCATCTAGAGTCCATACATCCTTACCGCCCGCATTCACAACACCGAAAACCGCTCACGTGCCTCGGCCGCCGACTTGGGGGTGAGTTTAGATGGATATGCGAAGGACGGAACGTGGGAGGGAGGCAGGTCTGTGGTAGGTGTTATTGTTGCCCGGGTCTGGGATAGGGTTGGGATTTATTGCGCATGGGTTGGCTGCTGATGTAACGTGCAGATGGAAAGGGCGTTGAAGAAAGTGTGGATTCACTCGAACACAAAGGACAACATGCGTTACATCTTCTTCATTCGCTATATATCATCCTCTCACAGCTACACATCCCGCCGAAGATATATACCAGATCTGTCTACCTGGCGCAGTAGCCGCCATCAATGATCAGATCCGCGCCCGTCGTGTACGTGCTCGCATCCGAGCAGAGATACACATACGCGCCCTTCAACTCCTTCGCCTCCCCATCCCTCCCCATGGGAATCATACTCTTCCACAGATCCTGCGTATCCTTGGGCACGAAATCGCTCAGGCCCGTGTCGATATAGCCCGGGCTGATGGAGTTGACTCGGGCAAAGCCGCGCCACTCGTTTGCCAAGCTGCGCGCCATGTGGATGCAACCGGCCTTCGCCACGTTGTAGCTCGTCTGCTCCTGGGGGAAATTGGCAATGTGGCCGCTCATGCTCGCCGTGATGACGAAGGAGCCTGAGCCGCGCTCCTTGAAGTGTGCCCCGACGGCCTTCGCACAGTGGAACGTTCCGTTCAGATCCGTCTTGATCACCTCGTTCCACGCCTCGACAGTCCCGTCCAGCACGCCAGCGTCGGCGGTACGGCCGGCATTGGCGACGAAGGCGTCGATCTTGCCGAACTCCTTAATGACTTCGGCGACGAAGGAGGACACCTCTTCCCAGTTGCCGACGTCGCACTTGTAGGCTTTGACCTTGACGCCGTATTTCTCGGCGAGCTCCCTGGCGTTCTTCTCGCCGCCTTCCGGCCGCGAGGAGTAAGTTATCGCGAGGTTGGCGCCCTAGAGTGGGGGAGGTATTAGTCTGGGGTTGTCTTTGTTGTTTTGTGTGTATGAGTATACATCAATGGATGGACGGATGGACGGATGGACCGCTGGATCGATCGAAGGACATGGGAGGACCCGGGTGAGGATCACGCTGAGGATGAAGATGAAGAAGAAAAGACCAACCATCTCAGCTAGTCCTCGAGCAGCTTCAATGCCCATCCCCTTGGCTCCCGACGCGCCCGTCACGACAGCGACCTTCCCCTTCATGGAGAACATCTCGGCCAGCGAATCCGTCTTGGGGATTGGTTGGACCATCTTGGGCAGCAGATAGATCTATCTAGTCGATGCACAGTTCACCCGTCGATATCGTCTCTTGTTTTCTCTTTTGTTTCGTGGTCTGAGCCTGGAAATCGAGGGGAAAGAGAGAAAAGGATGGATGGGTTGTCAGGACGGGATAGATGGGACGGACAAGCTGGAGGCTTTTTATCCACCGCAGGATGGGGGGATGCAGGATGCAGGATGCGCCAATGCATCATGTATGAGCTCATGGTGGGGGTGGGTGGTGGTGGGCGGTGGGCGGTGGGCAGTGGGGAGTGGGGAGTGGGGGGTGGGTGCTGGGTGCTGGGTGCTGGGTGCTGGGCCACTGGACTGCCGGTACCGGTAATGATGCTCATGCTAGGTAGATATTTACTAGTCCTGCTGCTGCTACGACTACCTACTACTACCACTACAACTACAACTATTACGGACTACTATTACTACTGCTACTACTACTCCTCCTACTACTCCTACCACTACTACTATTACTACTCCCTCTACTCCTCCTACTACTCCTCCTCCTCCTACGACTGCCGCTCTCTCTTCCTCTTTCCCCGTCTCGAATGCGGCATGACGTTGACGTTGACATTGAGGCACTCGTCCCCCCTCGCCTATTTGCTTACTCATACAGGCTTTCGGGCATGGCGCTGGCGCGGGGACGGCTCGGGGACGACGGGCCCAGGATGGTCTTTTGACGACGATTGACTCCGTAATCGATAATGGCTCTACAGATTATTTCAGTTACGATTCAAAATCATTCAAACCATTCCAACCGTTTTCTTTTCCGACTGTATTCAGTTATAAGCACCGATCAAGGGTGATTTGAGTAGTCGGTAGTGCCAACCTCTTTGGACTGTCTTTGGGAGAGAGCGTTTTAGGAAGGTCAGCTAACCGTTCAATGGTCGCGGATATCTTCTGCAGGCAAACACTCTACGGAAGAGCGGGGTTGTATTGCATTGGAGCGAGACGGTTCGTCTCGATGTCCATATTTGCCAAATTTGCGAAAATCGGATCGGGCGTAAGGGGGCGGGGATAACGGGTTTTGGAGATGCAGATGTTATCTCATTAGGACTGCTTGGTCTGGGTCATCACACCCTTTGGCCGTCGGAGACGGAGAGTTGAATGCATTTCTCACGGCTTCCGTCGAGCATTCAACACATATTGCTTCTTTGGCCGAGGGTATGTTCCTAAAGCTCTCGCACGAAACCACGAAGTCTTTGTTGACATCGGAGCAGCATTCTCGCTTCATTTCCTCAAGAGCCTATTCCAGCAGATGTCGGCCGACTTCGCCCAGTCCAATTCTCTGAGTATGACTCTCTGCAGATTTCATCTTCCAATCCTGAAATAGCATGAAAGTCGATAACAAGTTGCCAGTTTCCAATCCCGCTTTTACGTAGCCAGACCTTGTCCAGATCTGTTGGGTATGTCGAGCTTCTTGTCTCGTAGCTCTGGGTACAATTCATCTCCCGAAACTTTCAAGATCACTGCTTGGTTTCCAATGTCTCAGGCTCACCACGCCATCTTTTGTTTAGTTTTGGTGACCCCAAATGTTGTACGACAGTAGGTGTGATTGGTCCACGTGATCAGACAGCATATTACCTGCAGGATCTTCTCCATTGCAGGTTCTGTTCCTCCGTCTTCACCTTCGAAGATATCCCGGTCTCGATTGAACTACTTATTATAATGGCAGAGGTGTTCGGGATCGTCACGGGCGTTTTGGGCATGCTTCCACTGTGCAGAGGTAAAGTCAGTCAGTCCCGGCGCTACATCGCCACGACACTTCACCCGAATTAACGAACAACAGATGGCCTGACCATGATCAAGGATGTCTTCGACTCGACAAGAACGCTGGACCTAGCAGTTGGGAGGCTAGAGCTTCAACAAGACGCACGCATCACTGATCTTTGGTCCCAAATATATGTGCTGACACACGTGACAGAAGTATGATCAATGGCGAGAAATATGGATGAACGACCAGGGAGATGCCGATTTGAAATTTGAGGACTATGCCAAAGCCAATCCTGCTGCCGCAAAGCGAGTTTTTCGGCATTTGGCGTTGATGGCTCTCGCGTTGTTTGATGCGCATGCTCTGGAGGACAAATACGGAATCAAGCCGAGCTTTTGGCCGGACCGAGTACGTACTCGCATCTTGGTCTGACCAAGCTGATATTCTTAGGAATCAAAAGACCTGTCTAGGTTTCGATTGAGAGAAGGCGAGAATCTGAGCCTCGAAAGTCAGGGAACATTTATTGAGCGATGCAAAATGAACATGTCTTTCATCAAAGACTGCAAATTCATCTTCAGAAAGAAAGACGCTGTATGGACGGGTCTCATCGATCTCATCAAAGAGTACACCGAGATCCTCGCTACATACGGCCCGAAATACGAATTGGAGAAGATGCTCAAAGGAGAATTCGGAGTTATCCGCAAGCTGAAACTTGCAGAGCTACATCGCCGCGCAGAAGCAGCCACCTACGAAGCGCGCCATACCCTCCTTGATGGAGACAACGTGTCACGCTATCAAGAAATGGCCCTGGCAGCCCAGTTCAGTGCTGTAGTGAAGTTCGAACGCCAGCACGCAGCCTACAAGTTCACGATGCGTGACTTCCGCCTCGACCCCTCTTACGCAGTCTCCTCATCCAACTCTGCGACCATGGCTCTCCTCTTCGATTACCCAGTCCGCAAAGAGAACCGCGTGGTTCTCATCGAATGGGTCGACAGTCTTGGGCCAGACCAAGAGCGAGACACGAGGATCAAGACCCTCATGCTCGCCACCCCCAAGCCAGAGAGGCTGATGCTGCCGAAATGCTATGGCATGGTTGAAGATCCTATAGCGAGGAGATTTGGGCTTGTCCTTGCACCCCCACCGCATATTCGGTCGAATTTACCGCAGATTATGCCTGCCGGTGCGATTAGTCAGAAGAGGATGCCGGTGAGCTTGATGGAGCTGCTCGAGAAGAGACACCCGGCGCAGCAAGAGATGTTGGAACTTGGGGTCAGGTTCAAATTAGCGAAGAATTTGGTGGAGGCTGTTGGGCTGATGTTTTCGGTGGGCTGGGTGCATAAGTAGGTTTCCTTCTCCTACTCGTTCGCCTAGTCTCAAAGAGCTTGTAGAGAACCTAGAAGTCGCTGACGCACGCAGAAACATCCGCTCAAACACCATCCTTTTCTTTCCCGCGCCCAACATTCCCTCTCGCGGTCCTCCAGGCCCAGCGTCTGGCATTCCCCAGCCCCTCGGCTTCTCGCAACCACTATTCGTCGGTGTCGGCGATACCATTCTGCCGGAATTGATCACAGAGCCGTACTACCCCATCGAGGACGTGCCGATCTACATCGATGACCACGGCCAGCGGCTCTTGCGTATCCCATCACACAACCATCATACTCAACCCTCGCACCGGCCCGATCAAATCGAGCTGGATTACTACCAGCATCCCGAGAAGCGGTGGAAACCAGCAGTCCGCTACAACAGAGCGCACGATGTGTACAGCTTGGGATGTGTGCTTTTGGAGCTGGGACTGTGGGAGACGCTGGCAAGTGTTGTGGAGGTCGAGGATGAGGATTTTGAGAGGGTGAAGAGGGGCTTTCAGAGCTTGACTATGAGGCTTGATGGGTGAGTACTACCCCTCTTGTGCGACTCGATAACTCTAATCAGAATGTTACATAGACTCACCGGGTCCATCTACGCCAACGTCGTCCGCAAGTGCCTCGCTATCAACAACCGCGACCGCACTGAAGCTGAAGGCCGCGAGCTCTCAAAATTCATGGCTGAGATCGCGGCTTCGCTGGATAAATGCTGGGCCTAATTACCTGGGGTAAGATATCAGAGCTCCGGCTTCATATCTTCTCTAGGGTTGGTGCTATTCGTGCTTGTCATTCGCTATTGGTGGCATTCGAATTCAGGGGATCTAAGCGAGGTCTTGGCAGTATCAGTCGAAATCGAGGCTCCAAAGGCTTCAGTATCCTCCCGCAGTCTCGTTTTGCCTTTACTTTCACTCAGTCCCTGCTTTCGTGCCTGGTACAGCTGGTACAGGTCTCTTCATCAATCCATGAACCATGATCCCATCTGCTGCTCCTCTTTCAGTGTTGTCCGAAACGTCACGGTGGCAAGACCAAGGTGCAGAGTCCGGACTCCTCATCCATAATTCTACAGATCGGACAGATGAAGAGAGCTAGATTCATGACCTTCGAATGGAACCATTGTCAAGTTTTGTTTTCGGCCACGGCAAGGCCTGTCAGGTTGCACCATAGTAACCTCAATGTTTCCGGCACTGGCGATGATCGCCCCTGCCAGACTATCGCTGACTGCATCCACTCCTTCAACTCGGCTGTCACTGCCAGAAACTGTACCTGGCCTCCAGTCAAACACTTTTTAGCTTTTGGAAGAGAAATTATTCGAATATCTCCTTCGCTCTGACTTATCCGATGGCTTTTGTTTGCCATTCCTCCGACACTCAACATCCCCTTCCATTTCTTTCTCCGCCATGATGTGCTTCCAAGAAATCATCAAGCCTATCCAAACAAGTATTTTGTCATCATTATATCCCGAAACCGGAATTGCATTCTTCACTCGTTATCTGCGTTTAATCATAAATTCGGGACCAGTGGCCCCCTCGTCAGCTTCGCAGCAGCCATACCTAAAACGCACCGAAAGCAGCTCGTACCTCGTCAGCCCAACAATGACGACAAAGCATCCTACCATTCTCGAGAACTCGATTATTCCAACACGATCATGGCTATTGCGATCATTACCTCCTAGATTCTGGCTGCACAGGATAGAGCCGGTCCACGCGTACACTCTTTTGGCCATCGTTATCGCCATCCTATTCCAGATCGCAGTCCACTCGAGACGGCGGATACGAAAACTAGAAACAAAGGTTCAGGCCATGAAGGATGCCGTCGACGGAATGCTAGCAAACATGAAAATCGTGAGGGAAGAGCTGGACACGATGCGCGAGGTTGACCGTGATGAGAAGCTGTGCCTCGTGGAGAGCTTCAATGAACTTCTCGGTCTGGTGCAGGGGAAATCCAGCGGGAGCGACGTGACGCGGGAAAAGGATTCGGACAATCGGAGGTCTGATGACGAATTAGCACGGGACATCGAGCGCGAGCACGAGGTCGGAGATGATCAAGAGGAGCGGGTCGGAGCTGAGCATTTCGAAGAGGGTGCGGAAGATGGCTCGTCGTCGTGTCCCTGGTGTTCGCACGCGCACGAGCTGGGACTCGGCGATTGCTCGGGGGACGGGACTTGCGATTTCTCGGCCCACATCCCATATTGTCCGAGTTGTATCTACAAGAAGGGCGGGGGGGAGGCAGAGGGGGTGCGGAAAGGAGGAATTGGTGGAGATGGTTCGGTTGTGGGTATGGCGGATGACGATGCCAGTGGGGAGACCTGAAGGCGGATTCCCACATTGGGAAAAGAGAATCATCTTCTCGGTATTGAGGGAATATTGTGTGTATATATATATACCTAGGTAATCATAGCACGGAGATGGGGCGTGTTCGTCGTTAAACGGACATATACCCCCAGGGGCTAGCGAGAGTCCGGCTGAAGCGATGCAGTCTCGACGCAACACTAGCGAACAGTGGGTGTTTTTCCCACACTCATTCTTTTTTTTTTTTTAAATCTTCTCCTCCACTCTCTCTCAATATTGTTTTTGCATCTTGGTTTCCAGTCCCTCTCTCTCCAAGAATCTTCAACGCCCCTGATTGATACCTATCATCACCTTTTTGTCCTCTTGGCGTCTTTCTCATCTCCAAACCGCTCAGAAGAAGAGAAGAGATCTACCCACCTATCCACGACTAGTCGCATCACCAGCTCCCGGGGAAAGAAGCACTCCAATACCTTGAGCCACGAGATGATGATGACGAGCCACGAACAAGTCCTCAGATTCTACAACGGCCGAGGCCCTCCTCTCCAGCAGATCACGCCTGCTCGCGTCGAGTTCCTATCTCGACGGTACCATGGATTAGTGTCAGATCACCGAACTTCATCGGTCGAGTCTCGGGCGCACATCCAGAATGGTGCGGCCGAGCGAGACTTCCCATCGCTGGCAGATCATGGCGATGATCACGGAACTCACGATCGCCCGGTGCAGCCAGCGATTATGGAAACGGATCCATCATCGCCGTCGGCTTTGATCAAGAGCCCTTACAGTGCCAAGTTCAAGAGAGCGCTGCAGTGGCCAGAGGCCGAATCCCGAGTCTCGACGACGACCCGCGGAGAGAAGATTGCGGGCCCGGGAGACGAGCCCCGCTTGATCGTACCGCCCTACGGCACGTCGTCTTCCATCCGCATCCCGGAGGTGGAGCTCGTCGACGGCTTCAAGCGCGTCATGGCCAGTCCCAAGATCCTCAACGTGACCACCACCACCGCCGCCACTGCGGGCGATGATCGCGACGACGAGTCTATCCGCGGGCTCGGCAGCGATTCTACGTCGACGGAGATTATCGCCTCCCCTGTCGTTGATGGGAATCGTGGTAGCGTCTTCATCGATAGGCATATCGCGAGGAGCTTGAATGCGACGGCTTCTCTCGATCTGAACAACAGCAGCAGCAGCGCGATTCCAGACGGCATGAATCCAGCCGACAGTCCTTTATATGGTAGGGCTCAACTTTATATGCTGTTTGTGATCGCGGCAGGTGTGTTTATCCTGGCGGTCGCGAAAATGCTTATTAGGGCCTACCATAGAATTACTGCTGCTGCTGCTGGTTCTGGTTCTGGCGGTGGTGGCGCTGCACGCGAAGGCGCGGAACAGACCGCTTAGAATCAGAATTGGAAAAGAAAAAAGAAGAAAAAAAAAAGAAAAAAAGGAGATGATGGCGTTGATTTGCGGCAATCTTTAAAATAGGAGAAGAGTGGACTAGGAAAGCAACTTCCGCTTCGATCGGGGCGTTCGCTTCGCTCTGGCGAGCCGGATGGTGATGGTTTTTGGATTATGTATTTATATAATGGAATAGTGTACCGTAATGCAACGTTATCAGTATCGATCACAATTACCAAGTGCCGACGGCTTCTTCCGGCCGGTGTCCGAATACGAGATACTAGGTTGGCTTGTTGATTGGTCGGTTGGTGGGTTTATTGCGCTCCTCACCGTGGTTGCGTGCACCGAGTACCAGCGTCTCGAATGCAGTATTCCCTGGGTGGAACGTCTCCGGATGTTGATACGCGGCTAGTGCGTAGCGCTTTTTGGAAGGGTCTGTTTTTTTTTTTCTCGATGGATGCTGATGTACCGATCGAGTGGTGCGAGTTGTTGCTGCGAGGTGTGTCTGAAGTATGCCAAGGTGGAGGTGCTGCTGCATGCTGGGGAGGGCGCGGGGGAGAGGAAGTTGGGGCGGAGAGAGGTGTATGGGAGGTTGATTCGGGATTCGGAGGGTGGGAGCGGGGAGTGTGATGTGATAGGGAAGAAGGTGGAGGAGGAGGGAAGTTGAACGGGCTGATGGAGTAGTAGTAGTAGTAGTATTCGTTTAACGTCCACGGGTCGCTTTCTACGGCGAGTCTTGTGACCTTTTTAAAGGTATACAAACGTGCAGCTAGTCCTTATATACATAAGAGCACAAGACGCATATAGCGTAAGAGCAGATCTCGAGAGAATAGTATAAGTACAGCGGTGTTTCTTTTTATTAAAACGGTGTGTAAAGAATATATTAAGCAAGCATATTAGCGGGTTTTTATAAAAGACCGAAGTCAGTGTCGTTTGCCGAAGCAAGCTACGCGGGTAGCTAAGTTCATAACGAAGCACTTAAGCTCGTCTAGTATAAAGTGAAGAAAGGAAGAAAGAAAGAAAAATTACTAATAAAGAACTAAGAGCTAAATGAGTATAAGCCTTCGTAATAGTGCTTCGATTATGACGACACGCCAGGTCTCCTGGACGCACCTTACATGCGCCAAGCTACTCCCCTCCTTTTTTCTTTCGTATTCTTCGTATTCTCTTATTCCCCGCTTTTAACTTATAAACTATAGTTTACGAATCCTTAGCGCTCTTACTTTCGTATATATAAACCTTAGCTACTTTCGACCTTTACACTCGATAATTATTGATTCTAAGTTATTACTTTAAGATTCTCTTGAGCTCTTATATAAACCTTCGCGCTTTCGTAAGTTCTTTTAAATAATCGCTTAAAGTCGTTACATTATTAACAACTATCTTACTCCGCCGAAAACAGCTTTAATAATATTCTTTTTCTTTAAAATTCCTTAATAATTAAACGTCAAAAAACATTTAAACGACTCTAACGGTCACGAAAAAGCCTATTTTAAATATAACTTAAAAGATAGCACTTATATAATATAGCAACCTTCGCTTTGCGGGCAAAATCCTCCGCACACTTCTTAAAGCTGCTCTAGCAGCTCTTTCCTCTTCTTTTACGGCCCAACTAATAATTCCTTTTACTTAAAAAGAAGCTATTAATAAACAAAACGATAAAGATAATCCTTCGGCCTTTACCAACCCCGAAGAAGCCTTAGCCTAATACTAAGCTTTTTTCTAGTTTTAACGAAAAGCCGCTAAGCTTAAAAAGCTTTTCGCAGATATAAAAACTCGTAACGAAAAGCTCGATAAAAGCGCTAGCGAATAAAAAACCTTCGTTAAAAAAGCTAAAAAAAAAGCCCGTCGAGCTCGAAAAGAATTAAACCAGCTTTAAGCGGTCTTGCTAATTACAGAACGCTCGTCAAAGCTTCTTTAAGTGTCTTTCGAAGATAACTTTAAAAGCAAAGAGCTATATAAGCCCTTGATCTTTTAAACTACTTTTTCTATTTATAAAACCGCTAACTTTCGCCGCCTTTTCGCCGACGACGATAAACTACTTTCTTTTTATAAGCTAACTAACCTCTGCATTCTAGCTAAGTTTAACACTTTTAAAGCTTCTTTCTTAGCTTTTTAAGGTCGCGCTTGTATCGAGCGGATCTTTAACCTTAAACAAAAGCTCTTAAACGGTATAAGCTACCGAGCACGCTATTAGCAAGCTCACGTCTTCGATAACTTAAAAGCTTTCGAAAAATACTTTTTTATAAAACGCTAACGCAAAAACTACGTTTTTAATTAAACCGAAAGAACAGCTTATTTGTTCTTAGCTTTTTTAATCATAAATCGTAGCAACTCCGTAACCGCTTCGGAACTCGTTTAAATCGCTTTCGAATTCTTAAACGACTCTATTAAGAAAGCTAAAGCGTCAATTGAGTTCGAAAAACTTTATATAAAGCTTAACTAATAATTTTAAGACTTCTACTTTGTTTTTTTAAAGCTTGCCGCTACCGCCGAAATTAAAAACGAAAATCGATTACGTAAAGCTTTGCGTTTTAAGATTATTAAGACGTTGCGCGACTAGCTTTATTTAAAATTTATTAAAACTACAACTTTTAAAGACTTTTAAACCGCCGTCTAATAATTAGCTGCTAGCTAATACGCGTTTGCAAAGCTTTACGACGCTTTACAAACTAAGTATAATTGTTACCAACGGTGACCTAAGATAAATTCTAATAGTTATAATAGTAATAAGTAATCTAGTAGTTATAATAGTGATGAGTAATCCAGTAATTGTGGTAATAATAAGTAATTCAAGGGTTGTGGTAGTGGTAAGTAATCTAAGGGTTTTAAGGTTGTAATAGTAATTAGTTATTTAATCACGTAAGACTATTCTATACGGATTTAGCAAGATTTATAAGCGTGCTAAGACTTTTATTTTATATTAATCTATTAAACTTTTTTCGGAACGGGTCGGCTTAAATTAAATATAAAACATAGCTAAGCTTAATTCAGCTACCGCTATCAATTCTACCGCATATATCGTCGCGTCACCTTAATACTTTTACGCGTAACGCTTTGATTAATCAACAACTTGACTTTCTTAACAATCACTTTTATTATAATATAAAAACGAAACTTTATATTAATCGCAAATGCTTATTAAAAGATATTTTTTAGCTTCTTTTATCATTTCAGAACGACGATTAAAGCAAAGTATTCGCTACTTGCAAAGGTTATAAAAATAAAAATAATGCTAAGCTATCTCTTTTCAGATCGAAACATACTCTTCCTCTTAATAATAATCAGCTAGCAAAAAGACCTCGAAGTCGACCTCGACGTGCTTTAATTGCAGCTTCTTTATTACGAGCCTTTCTTCGGAAATCGCAGCGCTTATTACGATATTCTTTATTTAAGCTCGATCACTTTTACTTTTCGCAGCGTACCTTTCGCAAATACCCGCTTAGATCTTCCTTTATAATATTGCGCAATCTTGCGCTTCGATTTAGCCCGCCTTTACTATTATTACGAAAACATATAAGTTCTACGCGTAAGCTTGCTCGAGATAATAAGATAAGTAGTATAAATAATAGCATAAGTGATAGCATAAATAATAGCATAAATAAGTCCTTTTAGCTAAGTTATTAAAGTTACCGGAGTTATTAAAGTTACTAAAGTTACTAAAGTTATTAAAGTTATTAAGGTTTTAATTCTATAACTTAACGCACTTAAGATTCAGGTTTTGATAAACATATATACGGTGATTCTACGCGTAAGCTTGCTCGAAGTAATAAAATAAATAGCATAAGTAATAGCATAAATAATAGCACAAGTAGTAGTATAAGTAAGTCCTTTTAGCCAAGTTACTAGAGTTATTAAAGTTATTAAAGTTATTAAGGTTTCGATTATACGGCTTAGCGCGTCTAAGATTCAAGTTTTAATAAATATACTACTATATACGATGATTTTACGCGTAAGCTTGCCCGAAGTAATAAGATAAGTAATACAAGTGGTAATATAAGTAAGTCTTTTTAACTAAGTTACTAAAGTTACTAGAGTTATTAAAGTTATTAAAGTTACTAAAGTTATTAAAGTTACTAGAGTTACTAAAGTTATTAAAGTTATTAGAGTTATTAAAGTTATTAAGGTTTTAATTTTACGGCTTAGCATACCTAGGATTCAAGTTTTGATAAATATATATACGATGATTCTACGCGTAAGCTTGCTCGAAGTAGTAAAATAAGTAGCATAAATAATAGCATAAGTAATAGCATAAGTAATAGCATAAGTAAGTCCTTTTAATTAAGTTACTAAAGTTATTAAAGTTATTAAAGTTATTAAAGTTTCGATTATACGGCTTAGCGCGTATAAGATTCGAGTTTTATTAAAAGTTTATACAATTTTATACGTAAGCCGTCGCAAAGTAGCATAAGTAAGCCTCTTTAACCAAGTTATTAAAGTTATTAGAGTTATTAAAGTTACTAGAGTTATTAAAGTTACTAATTTGCTAAGGCTCACTTTTTCCGAATCGGCGCATTAGATTTGCAATAAAGTCTAAAGCTTTTTAAAAAAGCTTAAGCGGTTTAAGTATATTACTTAAGTTATTAAAGTTATTAAAATTACTTAAGTTACTTAAGTTATTAAAGTTATTAATACTAATTAAATTCTTTTAATATGCGATCTAAGCTTATCGTTTTAATCTTATACACTTTGCTATTACTTAATATACTTAATACGGATAATACGTCTTCTTTTAAAAAAGTTCTTAATACTTTGCTACCGTCTTATTAACTATAGCGAAATAATAATTAAAAAAAAGACTTTAAAGATGATGAACTTTTATTCTCGTCTTTATCTTTTTTAATAAAAAAGCGAAAAAGTCGTTTAAGAAAACTTGCTATTCGCATTCTATTAGAATTGCAATTGCGTCGTAATCGTTTTAGAAAATAAATTTCTAGCTTATCTTTTTTATAATCGTTTAGTATTATACGGAACTCTTTTTTAAACCGTTAAATATTTTCTTTTAATTCCGGATTCGATTTAAAAGTTACTAGCTATCGCTTAAACGCTTTAAAGCAAAGTCGTAAGACACGTAAAGCTCGAAGGATCCAAGCTAATATCGAACGAAAGAACCGCATATAACGAAAAGATAAACGAAAAGCTATTAAAAAAGCTACTTAAGCCGAACAAAAACGCCGCCGCACTTTTTAGTTTTAAAAGTCTATCTTTTTTTTAGACTTATTATAACCGTATGCTACTTTAACCGAATATAAGCCGGCGGTTAATAAAAAAGAATAAAAGATGATCTAAGATTTTTATTCGATTATAAAAGCTATTTAAATAGACTTTTACTTTCGCTATAATAAAAAATAATTCGAAATAAGATTAAAAGTAATTCGCAGCGATTTTATTTGTCACGAGTATAACCGCTATAATAGATCTATTAAAGAACCGGATCTTTTTAAGCAGCTTTATCTTATAACAGCTAGCAATAATATAAACTTAAGTGAAGTGCCGGATTACTTGCCGAAACTTTCGGCATTAAAAAAAGCGTTGATCTTATCGTTATATATTAATATATCGCTTTAGCGCTACCGCGGCTATTAATATAAGTACTTAAGCTACGTAATAACCTTTGCTTTTAATAACGCTAAGTTCTTTAAAAACCTTCTTTTGCTGCTTAAAAAAGTCAACGTAATTATTTTTAAGCCGAAAAGTATCGATAAAGACCTTCGGATTAGCAAGCAGTTCAAAAAGAAATGCTAAGTTCGGCGCTTTGCAATCTATATCTAGCTTACTTTCTTAAAAGCAAATAATCTTAAGTATATTAATATTAATATAAACTAAGACTTAATAGATTCTTTACTCGTAGATAAAGATATAAAAAAGCGGATTATAACTATTAAAAACGAAACACTTAAATAGCTTTTATTAAAAACAGCGGCTTTAGCAGCTATAAAGTTATCGATACAAAAACGCCGCCGCTTGCGCCGAGAAGCTCGCGGTAATCTTAAAGAAGATTCGAGCGAAGATAAAGCTTTTGCAAGCGATAAAGATGCTTTACTTAATATAAAAGATCACTTAGATGCTAACGATGATTTACTTAATAATTAAAAGCGTCCTCTTTTAAAAACTATAGTTCTCGATTTAAATTTAAATACTACGGAATCTAATCAGCTCTTTGCTTAAGTTAATAAACTCGTATCGAAGCAGCATATTTTTATTTTTATTTTAAGCTAGCGGTTTACGTTAATCTTTAAGCTAAGACTTAATTAAAAGCTTTTTAATTTAGCCTTTTTTACATTATTTTTTACCGGCGCAAGCGATTTTTATACTTAAAGATTTCGAAATATTAATATAAAAGATTATACTAAATACTTAATAAAATACCGCGATAAGCGTTTTGCTATTTACTTTCGTTTTCGATTCTACTTTTTTAATATTTTAATACGCTTTAAAATCGTTAAAGTATCTTTTTACTTTATTAAATCTCGAAAAGATATTAAAGACTTAAGTATTAATAGTTTGCGAAATCAATTAGAAAAGCAGCTAGCTTTCTTTAATCAAATCGTGCGCTATAAGCAAGCTATCGATAGCACTCGATCTTTTTAAAAAAAGCAAAGCTATTAGCTAAAAGCATTAGCTAAGTCTTAGCTAAACGCTATAGCAGCCTTTTTTACTTAAAGTGTTGCGGATATATAATAAAAAGACCTTTAGCGCTATCTTCTTCGATATAATAAATATAAAGCCGTTAATTAAGCTAAACGAGCTAAAATAATCTAAGAAAATGTTTAAAAGAACCCGGCTATTATTGCTTATTATATATATATCCGTTAGCAAGCTTTTTTATAAGACATCTTAAGTCATTATTTGCCGTATACTGATTTTTAAACGCGATAAGAATAGCAAAATCGTAGCTCGAGTTATATTCACGGTATATTTTAATTAAAAAGCAAACCAAACGATACGAGCGAGCTTAAACTTAATATAAACTTTAAGAAAGATAATTACTTTCGTATTTTAAACTTCGTTAGCTTTTAAAAAGATTATATTACCATTTATAACTTTAATGCGACTCGATTATTAAATCTGCAAAACCCGATCTTTTTACTTTTTAATATAATTAAAAATACGGTCGATCAATTTATTACGTTAATTAATCGAATGCAAATCTATCGCGTTTATTTAATTAAATACTATTTACGTAAAAACAAAGATATAAAAGTCCTTTTTTGCAAATTCTATTATAAGCGCTTTATGCAACCGATAGCTGATTACAATCGGAAAATAAATCTTCGAAAGTATTAATTTGCCGCTTAGCGTAATCATTTTTTATAAAACTTTTTTTTACTTATTTTTATATTAAATTAATTAGCTAACACGGATATATAACTTGTATTTAGCCTTAAGAGTCTTTTAAAATACGCTTTTAAGTATTGCTTTAAGCATAAAAAAGAATCCGACTTTTATAAAGATATTGTTAATATAATGCTAAAATACATCAATGCTAAAGCTCTAGCCCTTTCGCTAGTCTTTAAAATGCTTAATAAGCTGCTAAAAGAAAGGGATTATAGCGCTTAAGAGGTTTGTCACTTACTTTTTAAAATCAATTTAATTAAATCTACTCGGAACTTTATTAATTTAAATTGCCGATTAAATGAAAACAAAAAGTATTAAATAGAATTAAATAAGTATAAATTAAAACTTAAACTTTTTAACCTTTAGCGGTACCGACAACGCTTCGAGCGAATCGAAGAGGTTATTCTTTTAGACTTTTTTAAAGTCTACGATATATACACTTATAAAAAAAAGAATTTCTTACGAAAAAGCAAGCTTTAAATTATTAATTACTTTTTTTAATACTTAAATATTAAAGTCTATAATAATTATAAGCACAACGCACGCACTTACTTAATGCTATATCATTTTTATCGAAAAAAGAACGATTTACTTATTAATGTTATCGGAAAAAAGCATTCGATATTCGCTTTAGCTTATAACGCTTGCAAGCGCTTTTATCGAAATCCTTATAGCGATTCTTTATATATGCTCGATTACTACGATCCTTTTTTTATAACTAATAAAAAAGATAAGGCTGATTCAAACGATAAATATAATATAAAAGGCTTTAAGCTTCGAGATCGTAATAATATTAACGCAAAAGAAGAATAGAATTTGCGCAATTTTCGAAACCTTCGTATTATACTTATAAACGAAGACGATATATCGAATCGGTTTAAAGATCTTGCTTATAATTAAGATTTATATATTAGCAAATATAATATTTTATTTACTTATATTCGAGATTAAAAAACTATTATAAAAGTATTTAATATGCGAGTTAGCGCTACTCGAAGTTGTGACTTTAAAAAGCTTTCCGATAAACAAAAAAGGTTTTATTATTTTATAATAAATTATTATATTATAGTATTATTAAACTAAACCCTTTTATAACTGCTAATTCATCTCGACGGCAAGGCTAGCACGAGCAAAACTTACTTTATTTTAGTTACTTGCGTCCGGCTTTAAGATATAGCGGATAAAGCTAGCAAGCTTAATCTAGTCATTCGAGCAGCGCTTACAAGTGTTATTGCTTTTAATATCGCAAGAGCTACATTACATTCATTATTAGCGCTATTAGTTAAATACTATTTTATAAACAATTCTCTTGCTACCTTTTAGACTTTTTAAGCGAAATTCAAAGATTATAAGTATTTAATTATTAATAAAAAGTTAATAATTAATTTAAAAGACTTCGCTCGAATTTAAAAGCGTTATGCTTAGATTTTCTTTAAATCTTAAAAGCTATTTAAAAGTCTAAGTATTTACTTTTATAATGATTTTTACTAGTTACCGCTAGTTAAAAAGAAGTCTTTATTTATAACTTATAACTTTTCGCCGGAACAAAAGATCGGTTAGTCTTTTTATCGATTATTTAATAAAACTATTCGATTTAAGGTTATTATGCGTTAAAAAAGCGAGTCTTTAAAAGCTATCAATTTCCGTAAAGCCCTTTTAGAACTTCGAGAAAATAACCTTTCGATAAATAATTAAGAACTCTTTATATCTCGAGCTAAAATGAATATCCGGCCGGCTAATAAAGATTCTTTTAAAAATGCTTTCCGTATTTACTTT
This sequence comes from Drepanopeziza brunnea f. sp. 'multigermtubi', assembly GCF_022702325.1. Taxonomy (NCBI): domain Eukaryota; kingdom Fungi; phylum Ascomycota; class Leotiomycetes; order Helotiales; family Drepanopezizaceae; genus Drepanopeziza; species Drepanopeziza brunnea. Next base: position 152,347 of record NW_027094068.1, read on the forward strand.
ACGAACGCGGAAATTAAAGAATATAATTACGAGCAATTAAAAAAGCTAGACGCGCTTATTTTAAGACTTAAGTTAAAGAATACGAGCAGCGCGAAAGCTTATAACGCTAATTAAAAAGAAGCTAAAGGCTTAAAGCAAAGCATTAATATATGTATTAAAGCTAAAGTAATATTAAATTAAAATCTTTAAATAAAAATAAAAATAGTTAATAAGTTTATAAAAATAGTTAAAGATATCTTTTAAAAAGCAAAGGCTAAACCACGTAAAGAACTGCTATAAAGCATTATAATAAAGATCGAAGATTATATTAATTTTACTTTCGAAAATATTAAATAATTCTTAATATTTATCGTAAATCGAGACTTTTATTACGATAATAAGCTTTGCAATCGTCGGCAATTGCTTTTTCGCGTAGCTTACGCAATTACGGTATATAAAAGTCAAAAAATTTCTTTAATCAAAGCAATGATTAGCTAAGCTAAAATTGAATTTGCTTATAGGTTACATTATGTTTCAGCTTCTAAAGTGAAGACTTTAACGAGAGTTATGTTTAAGAATATGTTTGATTTTTATCGGTTTAAAAAAAAGTCTATTAGTATTAATATTGATCGAGACACAAATCATATGTATCAAGGTCAACTTGCATAGCGGTTGTAAAACGTATAAATATATATATATTATATAAGCTATAAAAGTTACAAAAGTTATAAAAGTTATAAAAGTTATAAAAGTTATTAGAGTTATAAAAGTTATAAGAACTAATAAAAAGCTTTTGTACTTCGCTTAATTCAAATAAAAGCCTATTTGCACGTGTACTTAACTTTAATATAATAATTTCCTTACATTTAAACACTTTGCTTTTACGATATATCGAAATCAAATAACATATAGCAATAAATCATTCATCGCTTTTCTTATTGCTATTATAAATACGAAGCAAAAGACACAAAGTACTATTGATTATACCGAAAAAAAAGAGATTAACGAAAAGGAGCTTAATAAAAAGAAGCTTAAAGAAAAGAAGCTTGATAAAAGGAAGCTTAAGAAAAGGGAGTTTAAAGAAAAGAAGCTTAAGAAGAAAGAGATTAAGGAAAAAGAGATTAAAAAAAAAGAAAAAGAGGCTATTATACTACCATTAAAAATTCTTTTATTAGACGACCTTTATTACGCAACCTTACTACGCGCCTTTACAATATTATCATCTAGCTTACTACGCTAGCGATATAAATCATCCGATCTTTTTAATAATAACGACGAGATAACCCGTATTATAAATAAAATCAACTCCGAAAGATTTATCGATGCTTAAAGCAGCTAACAAACTAATAATAATGCTTAAAGCAATAATTAAACACAAGATAATACTTAAAGCAAAAAACAAAGCGAAATAAGCAATAATAAAACACAAGATAATGCTTAAAGCAAATAATAAAGCGAAATGAGTAAAGAAAGAAGCTAAGATATTATACTTACGGATCTTTTTAAGTTTATATATACGACGTATAAAGACAAAAAAATATACGACGATCTTAAAGTACACCGCGCATTTAAGCAGATCGAGCAATTTAATAAAATCAAAGCTAAAGTAAAAGCATTAAAATTAGCGCTAAATTTGCTTTTTCTTTTATTCTTTTCGACTTTTAAGCTAAGCATAAATACGATTTATTAATCTTTACCGCGTTTTGCGCCTTTCGCACTTGCTTAGCTATTTAAAAGACTTATTAAAATCGAATGCACTAAGTGCAATAGCTTCCGCTTATTGCTATACTTCTTTATTTTGAATACTAGTCTGCGATTTATTACTTGCTTAAATTGCTATTATCAACGACGCTATAAGCTGGTTAAAGAATATTTTATTCGAAATATAACTCGAAAAAGTTTAATTAGCAATTTAATAGATATGATAATATCGGAATACATAATTAAATTAGCGGACGAACTTTGTTAAAGCTGTTTAAGTGTATTCTCGTAAAGAAAGCTCGATAATTTATATACTTGTTATAATTATCGTAATAAGCGCATCTTTTAGCGCTTATAGATATTAGATAAGCGTGTAAAAAAGGTCATGCAGAGTTTAAAAGCTTATAAATAAATTAAGCTTAAGTCTCATCGAGTGATAGCTATAAAAGAATATAAGCTTAACGAATTGTAAGATGTATAAGAATAATTTATTATTAAAAAAGGTTGTATAGCTATTAGCAATTGATTAAAAGTAAATAATGTATTTATATTATACGATTAATTGCGCCGAATCAATTATAATTTTTATAACTTTTATAACTTTTATAACTTAATAATTTTATATAATTATGCATGCTAAGCCGATAGATTTAGTAAAAGCGAAGATTTACTTATGTTATAAAAGTTATAAAAGTTATAAAAGTTATAAAAGTTATAAAAGTTATAAAAGTTACAAAAGCTATAAGAGTTACAAGAGCTACAAGAGTTATAAGCTATTATATAAAATATTGTATAGATATACTATTATACCGACGAATACGGCAAGTGTAAGAATTTAGCTAAGCACGGACCTTTTTAAAAAGTAAATTCGTCTATCACTTTTCAATATTTATTATAACTTAAATATTCTTCTTAACCTTAATCTTAACCTTAACTTTAATATCAATATTAATATTAATATCAACTTCAACCTTAACTTTAACTTTAATTTTAATTTCAGTTACAACTATAATTATAACTATATTAGCAATATGATCTTACTTTGCTAGCGCAACCTTCGAGACGGACCTTATACAAAGCGAATAAGTCGGCCGGATCCGGCTTATAAGCGGCAAGTACAACTACTTCGCAAGCAGCAGTGGCTGCTTTTATACCCTTTTTTCTTCTTTTAATAAGCTTTGCTTATTACTTTGCTTATTGCTTTGCTTGTTGCCTTGCCTTTTGCTTTGCTTGTTGCTTTAATTAAGCTCGCGGTATAAGTAATAAGTGATATACTTTAGCTACTTACGCTAATATTATATATAGATTTAATCAAGACGACGATAATAAAAATAAGCTAATGATCTTTCGCTTTTTTTCTCTTTCTCTTTTTCATACCGTCTTCGCCGTCTTCGCTGCTGCTTTGCCTTTTCTTTTCTTTCTCTTTTTCTTTAAAGTTAAAAAAGAAGTAAAAGAAAATAAAATAATAAAAGATTTTAAGCCCGCAATATAAGTCATCTTGAAATCAAGTGATACATTTTCGCTACTTACGCTAATAATATATATATATATAGATTCGAAGACGACGACGATATAATTGAGCTAATAATCTTTTGCTTTCTTTCTTTTTTTCTTTTTATCCTTTTTGCGCTATCGATTCTTATTAGCGTCTCGGCTTTTAGCTTCGCCCCGGCTCTTAGCTTCGCCCCGGCTCTTAGCTTCGCCCCGGCTCTTAACTTCGCCTCGGCTCTTATATTCTTCGCTGCCGCCGTACTCTTCTTTGCTACGCTACCTGCTACTTTTCGCTTTATAAGCTTTAGACCGATCTTACCTTTATAATAAAGCATAAGCGTAAGTATATTTTATATCTTTTATTAATATTTATTAATTAAATCAATAAATGTTTACGTCTTTGCCGGCCGTTAATAAAAGGACCTTTTTTACTAAAGCTTAGCTTAAATAAGCTTAATCGATTGCCGAGTTTGCGCGGCTCTTTTAAGCTTGGACTACTTAAAAGAAAAACAAAGACTTATATACGCTTTCCGCTATAAGCATATAGTAGTCGTATAAGCAATCGGACTTATTAAAGCTCTCCTCCTTTCGCCGTGCTATTATCGGTTACGTCGGCCGTATTATAAAGACCGAATTATAAAAATTACCTTTTTTTATCTTCTAGCAACTTTAAGCTAATACAAATATATAAGAGTGAGCTAGTAAACCCGCTTTACGATGCGTGCGCTACTGCCCGCTAAAAGTGCTAAGCATACTCTTCGGCCGGTAAAGCATAAATATTTAATTCAAGAGATGCGTATGCTCGCTATCAATAATCTTTTCGGAAGTGTATTGCGTTTAAAAAAAGCTTACGTAAGAAACGTAGACTTAAACCCTTTTCTCTTGCTCGAAACCTTCCCTTCCTCCCCCTTCCCTTTCCTTTAAGTGCACCTCTTATAATTAAGTTAAAGATTCGAATTTAAACCCTTTTTAATACATATTCTTAGACTTAATAACTCTTATAACTTTTATAACTTGTATAATCTTATAACTTTTATAACTTCTATAACTTCTATAACTTTTATAACTTCTATAACCTTTATAACCTTTATAACTTTTATAACTTTTGTAACTTTTATAACTTTTATAACTTTTGTAACTTTTATAACTTCTAATATTTTCGTAATATAAGTAAATATATAAATATAAGTAATAAAAAGGGTCCGGGGTCTCTTCGATATAAAAATGAAAAGATAAGTAATAAAAAGGGGTTTAAAAAGGTCTCCCCTTTATAATAAAATATAAACTCGATGATAACTTTTATGATTTTTATAACTTTTGTAACTTCTATAACTTTTATAACTTTTGTAACTTTTAATATTTTCGTAATATAAGTAAATATATAATTATAAGTAATAAAAAAGGTCCGGGGTCTCCCCGGTATAAAAATGAAAAGATAAGTAATAAAAAGGAGTTTAAAAGGGTCTCCCTTTTATAATAAATTATAAACTGGATAGTTTTTAATATAATAATACTTTTATATATATTTACCTTTATTTTACGATCTATTTAATAAGTTTAATATTTAGCAAAACATAAAGTCCGATATAATATTATTAACGGGCTAATTATTAATTTTATAAAAATCTAATTTAATAATATACTAATAAGTAATTAGCCCGTTGGTGACACTACAGAGAACTTGGTCCTCTGCCCTGGTACTTAATTCGCGAAAAGCTTTTATAATAAAGCTCGTAACGAATCTCGCTCGATTTAAAAAACAGCGGTCAAGCAAACTACTTATTACGAGAACCGCTAAAGTAGCTTAGCCTTCGTCTTTTTCCTTACTCTTTAGCGCTAAACCTTTAATAGCCTTAGCGTTAATGCAAATCGATCTAATCGATCTAACAAATTCTTTTTTTTCGAAAACGCTTTTAAGTTAACGATCAAAACCTTTAGGCTTTAGATCGTCTCGCAAAAACTCGAATACGCCGAAGCTCTTTCGCTACTACTTAATCAACGAGATAAAATACAGCGCTAAACTTGAATACGGCCTTTATTCGAATGACTCGGACGATAAGCTTTACTCCGACGCTCTTAAAGATCATTAAGAGCTTCCTTTTGCTAACTCCGACGCTTCCGATAATAAAAGAAACGTCGAAGCTTAAGCAAAGCTTTTTTCTTAAGCTAGCTTCGAAATATACGATACTTCGACCTTACGAAGCTCTTTAATAATAAAGCAATAACTATACCCGTTACTCTTATTAAGAATAGCCTTTCGTATAAAGTATTTACTTTGCTCGACTCAAGAGCTAATAAGTACGCGCTAATTAACTTAGCGCTATTTAAATCACTTTCTTTCTTTCTTAAACTTTTAATTCAACCTTTTTCGGCTTTATTCTTTATTAAATTATATAATAAAGCTCGTAAAGCTATTATTTTATATTTTGCACTTCTTAACTTTACGATTAATAAGCGCGTTTAATCCTTTACTCTTTTTCTTATTACTAACTTTAAAAATCATAACGTAATCTTCGGACGAGTATAGCTAGCTAAGCACTAGATTCTTTTTAATTACGCTCGCCGCAAGCTTTATTAGCTTCGTTTTTTAACCTTCCGACCGCTACTTACGCTAAACCTATTAAGATTATACATTTTAATTAGCGTAAAGTAAACGTTCGTTATCAATACGACGCTAATAAGCGTAATCGAGCCTTAAACCGCTTTTAAAAAGCTTACGACGCTAATTTACTCGTAAACTATAGTTTACGAATAGATTAAATAATAATAATAATTGCAAAATCACTTTTTTTTCTTTAGAATCGCTTTCTCTTCGCTTCTTTTTTTAAGATCGTTAAACCTTTTTTTTTTATTTACCTTCTCGTAAAGCCGTCACTCTTTCGCTTTACGAAAAACACTTTTTCTAAAGACTACGTTAAATTAATATTTTAAATAAACCGTAAGTTTATATCAACCGATATCGCTTCCGTAAAACCTCTTTTACTCGCTAAACGCTTTCGCTAAACATCTAAGTATAAAATCAATAGAAACTTTAAAATCAACGGCGTCTTCGAACACGCTTTTTATATAATTGCTCGTTAAAAAGACGTAAAACTATTCTTTACGTCTTTTTACGAGCTCGATTGCTTAATCTCCGAGCGTTAAACGATTGCTTTTATTTAAACTGATTATTATGCAACGCTAATACGCTTTACTAACGGTTTTATTTTTATTATTAACTTTATAGCGGAACTATTTAAACTTATTAACGACTTTTCTATCTTTTTTAAATATTTCGATTACGCATACGTGTTTTCTAAAGCCGCTAGCAACGTGCTAGCGCTATATAAGCCTTACGATTATAAAATCAAGCTTCTTAAAGAAAAAGAAAAAGCGCTTCGATACTTATTATTATATAAGATATCAATCTTCGAGCTAAAGCTTATTAAAGCTTACTTTATCGATAATCTTAACAAAAGTTTTATCGAACTTTTAATAGCGCTATTTGCAGCTCTAATCCTTTTTATTAAAAAGCAAAACGGCTTTTTCCGCTTTTATATTAACTTCCGCGCGCTAAACAACCTTACTCGTAAAGATCGATACCTTTTCCTTTTGATCGATAAGACCTTCGTACGTTTTTTAAAAGCTAAAATCTTTACGAAACTCGATATTCGATAAGCTTTTTATAAAATACAAATAAACTTAGCTTCCGAAAAGCTTATAATATTTAAAATACGCTACGATACTTATAAGTGCAAAGTTCTTTTATTCGGATTAACTAATAGACCCGCCACTTATTAACGCTATATAAATAACTTTTTCTTCGACTTTTTAAATATCTTTTGCACGGTATATTTAAACGATATCTTAATCTACTCTTCCGACCTTTTAAAGCACGCTTATTACGTCCGTTAAGTTCTTTAACGACTCGACGACGCTAGCTTTTAAGCTAATATTAAAAAATGCGAATTTAATACTATTAAAGTAAAATACTTAAGCTTTATTATCTTTACCGAAAGCTTAAAAATAGATCCGGATAAAACGTCGATAATAAAGCATTAAGCGCTTTTTACAACCGTTAAAAGCGTTTAAAGCTTCTTTAGATTTTATAATTTTTACTGCCGATTTATTCGAGATTACGGCGTTATCGCAAAGCTTTTAATACACTTAACTAAAGCTAAGGTTTTTTTTTTATTTAATTTTTAATATTAAAAAAGCTTCGACCTTTTAAAGCTCGCTTTAATTATTACGCTAATCTTATAATATTATAACCAAAACCTCTTTTATATGCTAAAGACTAACGCTTTCGACGGCGTAATCGCTTTAATCTTTTTTTAAAAGCATAATTCCAATTAGCTATTAATCGCTTATTATTTTAAAACTATAGCTTTCGCTAAGCTTAATTATATCGTTTACGATAAAAAGATGCTAGTTATTATATGCTTTTTTAATAACTTTCGCGACGAACTCGCCGGCTCTTTTTATTAAGTTTAAGTAATCACTAATTATAAAGCTTTAAAGTACTTTATAACTTTTAAGACTTTTAACGCTCGTTAAACACGCTAAGCAAAGCTCTTTTCCGATTACAACTTTATTATTACGTATAAATTAAATAAAGACAACTTTTTAGCTAACGCGCTAATACGTCGTATCGAAAAGCTTTTTTTTTTAAATAACTTTAAGCGCATTTAACGCTTGCAAACGCTGCTTTGCGCCGATAACGTTAACTTACGACTTTTAATTGAAAAGCTACGCTAACTTACGCTTTCGAAAACCGCCGTTATTATCGAAAAGATCGCGGAGCTTTTATTAACATTCCGAATTATTAACTAAGTTTTAAAAGCTAATCGAACCGTTTTTAGTTTTATAGCACTTCGAATTTAAGCTTTTAAAGCTAAGCCTTTACTTATGAATTACGATTCACGAGCTAAACTTATTATAAAAAGCGACTTACTGCTTTATAACGGCCGCTTATTAATTCTCGACGTTTAAAACTTACGCTCGTTACTTATCCGAAAAGTCTACGATTAAGTATTTACAATATACTTTAGCTTTCGCAAAACTTATAAGCTCTTTATAATATAATATTATTAGCACGGTATAGCTAGATTCGTTAACTAATACTACCGCAATTGCTACGCTTGCAAACGAGCTTTAATACTTCGCGATAAAAAACTTAATTTGCTTTAACTTTTCTCGATCTTTTCGCGCTTTTAAAAGCACGTTATTATAAATTTTTATAGCTTTAATAAAAACAAACACGGCTACGATAACGTCTTTATAATAATCGACCGCTTTTTTAAGCAAGCAATCTCGATCTTTTATCACAAGTCTATCGACGTTAAAAGCTTCGCTAAGCTTTATATTTATTATATTTATAAGTATTTTAAAGCTTTTTTAACATTGACTTTTAATAAAAGACTTTAATATTAATTCGAGTTTTAAAAAGAATTCAATAAGATCTTCGGTATTAAACTGACTTTTAGCATCGCCGCACACTTTAAGACTAACGATCAAACCGAAATCTATAACTAGTACTTGCAAAAGCGCTTCCGTCTTTTTATAAGCTATTATTAAAACGATTAAAGCGAGTTTTTTCTTATAATAGACTTCGCTTAATTAACGCTCTTTTACGACTCTTTCAACGATCTTTCCTTTTTTAAAATAATTTACGGCTACGCTTTTCGAACCACTTAAAATTAAAGCTTAAAACGATTTAACGGCTAAACCTTTTTTCGCAAGCTTAATTAAAACGAAGCTCGCGCTTACGTTAACCGCTACTTTAGAGCTTAAAACCTTGCTAAAAAGCATTTTTAGCGCGCTTAAGATCGCATAGCTAAATAAGCCAATAAATCAAAGCGCTCGATTAACTTCGACGTTAATAATAAAGTTTAATTAAACATACGCTCGTTCTTTACTTTTCGACCGTTAAAAAAGCTCGATAACCTTACGAACGGATCGTTCGAAATTACCGATAACGTTTATAATAGCTTTAAACTTAAGCTTTTCGAGTTAATAAAAGTTCATTTAATCTTTTATTTCGAACGGCTACGAAAAGCTTTTAATAACTTTACTTTCGAGCAAATCATTTTTAAACTTAACTCGATTAATATTATTAGCGAACTTAAATACAAAGTAAAAAACATCTTAGCCGTACGCTAAACTAAAAAGCACTTTAAATACCGCGCTTCTTAGCTCGGCCGCGACATCGACCTTATTTAATACTCCGCTTCCGACTTTATATACGCTCTTTTTAAAATACGTGACTTCTATTTAAAATACAAAAAGCTCTTTAGCCTTTCCGCGAAGCTCTTCGAATAAATTAAAACTTATTCGAACGGTATTAATAACTACGATCACTTAAGCAATAATAAAGCAATAGATAAACGCTCGAAAACGAGCTTTTTTCAAACAAAAAAGTAGTGTAACGATACGCTAAGTCTTTTAAACGCACCTTACATACGTTAAGCTACTCTTTTCTTTTTTTCTTTCGTATTCTTCGTATTCTCTTATTCTTTGCTTTTAACTTATAAATTATAATTCACGAATCCTTAACGCTCTTACTTTCGTATATATAAACTTTAGCTACCTTCGACCTTTATACTCGATAGTTATTAATTCTAAGTCATTACTTTAAGATTCTTTTGAGCTTTTATATGAACCTTCGCGCTTCCGTAAGTTCCTTCAAGTAATCGCTTAAGGTCGTCACATCGATATGCAAGATCGACCTGCTACTAGTATCGAAAGCAGATTTTAAAATAAAATTCCGTGACTTTTAAAAGATTATAAAAGTTAGTTAGCGAAGCTTTAAAAGAGCGTATGTAAGCTGTCGCTTTTCGCGAAGTAAAAAGCGGAGTAAGTAGTCGTGTCTTTTTAAGCTATCGATTAAAAAAGCGTTAGGCCTTTTTATAAAAAGCAATATATATCGAAGACTTGTCTTTCCGGTAAAAGCAAGTGGTTTTCGCGTCTTCGTAGCAATACTTTCGATAATATTACGCAAAGTTTTTATGCTAAGTTCGTAACGCGAGTAGTTTATGCAATACGTACTTAAGCAAATATAATTTTAGCGAGGTTTTACTTGCGTATTCGAGACTTTAATTGCGATATTAAGTAAAAAGCTTCGCTTTACTCGCACTTTATTATTTGTCTCGTGCTTAATCGATTAAAGTCTTAATAATAAACTTGATTCCGGACGCCGTAAGCTCGGAAATAAGTCTCGGTGCAAGCTTAAGCTTTGCTTTTTCGTCGACGAGCCGATCCGCCGTTTCGTTGCCGGTGATACCGGTGTATCTCGAAGCTTATTTAACGTTAATCTTTAATTGTTTTATTACTTTTTAAATGCGTAAGAACGCTTATTAAAAGGTAGCCGAAGCAGTGCTTCGTATGCATTAAATCACGGACGTGCTATTTATATATAGCTATATGCGGCAATAAGTAAGGTTTAATAAAAGCCGAATCGCGTGCTCGAGCGCTTTTCAAGCTTTTATTGCTTTCGCGTTAAAGACGTGCGATAAATTGTTAATAGCTTTTTTGCTTATAATAATCTTCTTTTGTTCTTAATAAATAGCGTATCCGTATTCGACATATTTATAACCGTTTTTATATTGCTTTAAGCCGTTTGAAAAGAAAGTAATATCTCGATCGATAAATTAAGCTTATTACTTTTTAAAGTCTTTAGCGGCTTGCTTTTTCTTAACGCTTTAAGTAAGGTCCGTGCGGCACTTAGCTAAGAAATGAAAGTAAGCTAGCTTTAATCGTAAGTAAAAAAAGAACATAGCTTTTAATTTTTATAGTTTTATTTTAATCCGCTATCGAAAGCTTATAATAAGACTTTTAATAATCATAAAAAGAAAGATGCGCTTTATTATCGAGTAAGCTTCGTCAACTATTCGTAGTTGCAATGCTTATTGCACTTTAGTCTTTTCGAATGCTACTTTTTCGAAAAAGAGTCTAGCGTCTTTTAAAAAAGTAATAGTTAAAGCCGTGCGTTAAATAAAAAAAACACTTTTCGTTGCGTAAATAATAATCTTATTAATCGTGTCGATATATCTTTTTAAGCTCGCGCTAATTTCTTTATTTAAATTGTTTTTAATCAAGTATCGTAAAAGCTTCGTTCGTCTTTTATATTAAGCTTCGGTGCCGTATAAAATCGATAGCAATACGTAAGTGATTATTGCTTTGCGTAACGCGTAAGCGAAAAGACCGTCCGCCGTACGAGCGAAGCTTTTAATATAAAATGCTATCCGTCGTGCTTTTTTAGCTTTCTTAAATAAATAGCGTTTAAAAGTTATCTTCCGATCGAATTATACTTTAAGCTATCGTAGCTTCGAAACAGCTTTTATCGTCGAAAGCTACGCTTAAAAGCTTAAAGTAATATCGGTTTCGTTTAACTATAAGATAATTATATTTAAAATAAAATCTTCGTTTTTATAAGAAAAATAGATTATTTTTATCTTTTTTAAAGCGAAAAAGATTTAATTCTTTATTCCGTAAGCTAAGATGTTTTAAATGTCCGTCGCGAAAAAGATAATATTAAATGCGAATAAGTGTAACGCTTTATAAATGCAAATGTTATTAGCGTATCCGAATCGCAATATCGTATCTTAATTAAAGAGTTCTGCGAAGTATAATATATATAAAATAAAAGATAGCGGTAATCTTTAAAGTATATCGCATTCTACGTCGTATCGATCCGTAACTGCACTTTCGAAGCGCATTTAAACTTATCGATCGTTAAGAAAAAAGTAAATAAGCTTTAAGAAAAGAAAAGGCCAGCTTTGCTTATTTATGCGCTTAAAAAGCCGGCGCTTAAGCAAAGCGTCGAAAGCTTTTTAAACGTTTAATATTATTATTATGACAATCTTACTTGTTAAGAAAGTGTGACGAACTGATGAATTCTGACCTTAGAATACAAAGTGAGGAGAGGAAACAGGAAGCTCGGGGAGCTCAGGAAGGTCTATATACATGGCCACAGGCGCTAGGCCTGGATGGGTGATCAGCTGACTGCAGGTAACAAGGCAGGCTGTCACACTACCCCCTTAGAGAGCGGTCCCAGCTCTCTCAAAAGTACCTGACAGAGGAAGGAAAAAAATAAAAAAATTCAGTCGTAAACCATGGTTCACGGGTGGAATTGCTGAAAAAAAAACCAAAAAAATACGCCGAAGCTACCGATCGTAGCTTCTAGAAGCGTTCTAAATCCGCCAAAATATCCTCCTTTTCGTCTGAATCAAACCCCCTTAAACCTTTGTTCTCTCGAAAAGAACTCAAGGCTTAGCTAAAAGGAAGGAGCACCCAGCAATCCAAATTGATTGCACCACAACGGATAGATTGATAAGCTTGCTGATCGAGGGAGCTGTGAGGAGCATGCTGGAGGGTGGGATTTCGATCTTCCAAAAAGCTGAGTCTTTGTTTGATTGCCGAGAGCGACGAGTTCTATCGCGCCGAAGGAACCGAAAGCGTATTGCAAGTGTTCGAGATGCAAATGCTTGAGTATTGAGAGGTCGGTTAAGTCGCCGAAAGAAAAGGGGGCCCGTGGCCGTGCGAGGGCGGTTTTGAGGAACCGAAAGGAGCCGAGGGACGAAGAGAATCCGTAGGACGGGCCGGGAGAAAAACCAAAAGGACCGGAAGAACCGAAGAGCCGAAAAGCCGAAAAACCGAAGGCCGAAAAGCCAGGAAAGGGGAACTCGTAAGAACGAACCGAAAAGCTAGGAAGGCCGAGAGAGCCGGAAAAGCGTTCAGGCTGCTGAATGACGTGCGCGTACTCGTGCGCGTACTCGGTATACGTTAAGGAGCGTCAATTTGGCTGTTTGAGCGAGTCCGTATAGTTGAGTTCAAATTGATTGAATAAGGACCGGGAGCCGTATCGGAGTAAACGTAATTGAGTTGAGTAGTGGGTCCGCCAAGAGCTTTACCGCCGATAAGGAGCTGGGCCGTGAGAGAGGAGCCTAGCATCCTATCGCTGAACCGTACCGTAAGCGAAAGCTAGCTGGTCCGAGAATACCGATATTGTAGTTCCGAACTTCCGAAGTCTTGAGCTGAAGCGTTGAAAAAAGGGACCGTATTATTGAACTTATCGAGATCCGAAAAGAGAACGCATTGCGCTGGCGAGGGGCCATTCGTAATTGCTCTACGAAAGACTCCAATTGAGCGATTCTCGTAAGGGGGGAAGGGCCGTCGTCTTCGTGGGAGGACATGGTAGTGGAATGAGGGGGGGCGTTTGAGTGTCGGAAACGCCAGGAAAAAGAGTGGGGAAGAGAGTTCGTCTTGCAACCGAAGTGCAAAAATTGAGGGGGGGAGCTCTTTTAGGTCGGAAGAGCTGAGGAAGAGGTGAGGTCGTAAAAAAGACAATAATCTGTAAGCAATAAATGAAGACCGTGGAGCACCCAACAAGTAACTCACTCCGTTCTTAACAATAATCAATAAGCCGTAATCTGTAACAATAAGCAATAACAATAAGCTGTAATACGACGACCTAATCGAAGGACTTTGTATAATGTGACGAACTGATGAATTCTGACCTTAGAATACAAAGTGAGGAGAGGAAACAGGAAGCTCGGGGAGCTCAGGAAGGTCTATATACATGGCCACAGGCGCTAGGCCTGGATGGGTGATCAGCTGACTGCAGGTAACAAGGCAGGCTGTCACAGAAAGCTGCTTTAATATCGTAAGTAAAGCAAGCTACGAAGTTTATAACAAATCGCTTAAGTAAAGCTTCGCCGTGCTAAAAGCTTAAAATACTTAAAGTTAAAAAAGTTTAAGCAATTCGCTTAACGATAATGCGCTTTAAATTCTTAAACACATAAAAGAAAAAAGCTATAAAGCGCTACGAGCGCACCGAAGTCTTGTCTTTCTTGCTTACCTTAAGCATTATAGCTACTTCTGCTAGTTTCTAATAAATAAAGAAGAAGCTGTGCCGAAAGCAAGCATTAAGTAAAGCGTAAATATAATATCGAATATATTACTAGACTTTTTTTAAAAGCTTAATAGTAATCCGGTCCGTATTTAACGAAGTGCTAATTACTTTTATAATGCTCCGTTTTACTTTTTCGAAAAAGACGGTTAAATCTTACGGTAAATATCTCGTACCGTCGTATTAAAGTTCTTCCGGAAGGTTATCTTTAGCGCTAAACCGGCCGAGTATAATCCGTCGTAATAGGTCCGCTTTCTTTTTAATATTTTATACGATAACTTTTTCGTATATAAAAAAAAGGATTTAAAGTTAATAATCAGCTTATGCTAGCCGACTACTTTATACAAGTCTTTATCGTTTGCAATTCCGTTTAATACTTGCATTTAATAGTCTTTTTTAGCTTTGCGTATAGCGTTGCGGAAGTGCTTGATTTTATTCGTTAAAACACGGTCGATAAAGTTTTAACGCGCTTCGATGTGTTCGTAATAAGCTCGTTTAACTTTCGAAGTCTATTAAAAAGCTATCTTGCTTATATCTCGATAAAGTATGCTAACGGCTTTAACTGCGTCTTTAAAGACCTTTGCGAAAGTTAAAGCATTTCGTTTAATTTGTGCGGAGTTATAAAAACTCGAAAAGTTCGAAAGAGTGTTTATGCTATTGCGTATAAAATCTTTAAACTTGTTTATATTTTTATTTATTATTTTCTTATAAAACTAGTTTACCGGCACGCGCTTTCGTTTTAAGATCGTAATAATTAAAGTTTAATAATCTAAAGTGCTATGCAAGTCTTTTTTTATTACCGTAATAGCGTGCGGTATATTTAAGAAAATAAAGTTTAAAACGTAGCCGAGCTAATATATAAGTTCTTTTAGCACGCCGATAAAGTCTATGCCGCTCGTTATAAACTAATCTATAAGATCTTTTTTTCGATAAGCGGTCCGAACTTTTAATTTAAATATTTCGTATTACATATTAAAATCTTTTCTTATTAAGCACTTATAATTAAAAGTAAAGTATAAAACGTAATCGATAACCTTATTAATAATCGGTTGTTTATAAGCGTTAAAAATAATATATCTATTAACGTCGATTTAAAGCATGTCTTTGCTTTAGACCGATCGTCGCTGCTTTATATAAAGTCTAGCTCTTTTGCGAATATATATAAAGACCCGAAGCCTTTCGGCTTCGAAATTATCTTTCGAAGTTTTTTATAAATTTATTAAAAAGTAGATATTAAAAGCGAAGTATATTTATGTTTTTATATTAAAGTATATAATTAGTTTTTACACGTATATTATATCTATCTTATGCTTGTGCGCTAAAGAGAATATGATCTAGTAATTAAGTATAAAGCGTCTTATATTAGCTTATCCGACGTATATATCGGGCTTAAACCGTGTCGTATAGCCGTAGCCGGTTCGTATCGGTATATTATTTATTAAGTAAATTAAAAAGTAAGTTCGTCTTCCGAGTTCGCGTCCGCGTTTATTAAAAATAAGATCTTAAGCTTGACTTTAAGTTTCTGTTTAATTATCTTATAGCTTTTTTAAGCTTTTAAGCGATTGTTAAAAGTAAAAATAAAGATCGAAGTTATGCGTTCGTATTCCGTTACTTTTTGTTTTGTAACGCGCTTGCGCGTTGTAAAAGCTTTCGCCGTATTAATATTTATAATATTAATTGCTTCCGAGCTTTATGTTTAGCGCAATAGATATGCCGAAGTATTTATATTAAAAGTGCTATTGCTAGTAATGATAATAATAATAACGCTGCTGTTATGCGGAACAGGCATGGTTCCACCCAAGCTACATATGACATATCATGTGACCTCGCTTAATAGCGCCCTTGGCACACTAGAGCTCTTAAGTACATATACATAGATCTTAACGAGCTTCTTAAATAGAATATACCAAGCTTTATTTAATACACAAAATCTTTTTTTAATCTTAATGCTAATAAGCATTACAATTAAAAGCTACATTCGCATTCACGAGCTATTTAATTAGTTTTTAATAACTTCCGAATTAATCGAGAGCGGATTCTATAAGTCACTTTAACGCTACTTTGCTATAACTTTTATTTTTGCAATCTATTCTTTTTTAACTATATTTATTCTTTATAATTAATACCTACTACTCTTAAAAACTTTAATTAATTTTCAAAAGCTTTAGTTACAAAATCAATTGCTATAATAATAAACGACAAAGTAAAAAAGGTTCTTTTAATTAATAAAACGAACTTTATAAGTCGTAGCGACTTCTTAAGATAGATTACGAACTATAAATACTTTATTAAGCGCTTTAATATAAAACAATACGCAGCTCTTCGTATTAGCGTAAAAGAGCTTGCTCTTTTTATCGAATAAATTAAATTAAAAACGAAATCTATTATAAAGATAGTAACGGAGCTTAATAACGAATAGTTTTAAGATTAAGACCGTTAACGAAAGGCTTAAAAAGAATTGTATTTAAAAGCTTTTGCAAACGATTTTAATAGACTTTTACGATTACGCGAAGCTGAATTCGAAAACGTTCGAAAAGTGTATAACGATAATATAAAAGAATATAACTTCGTTATAAACAATTAAAAGATCTTAAGTAATAAAAGCAATTAAATTATAAACTGAATTAAAAAGACGGTTGAAAGCTTTATTCTCGAAGAAGCGATCTTGGCGGCTATAAAAAAAGATAATACTTTTATTTAATTCTTAATAAAGAAGCTTTAAGAAATATGCCGTTTATTTGACTCGAGTTTTAAGCTATCGATAGCACGAGACTATAATAAATCTTTGCAAATAGCTAAGCAAAAGAGCGTCTTTTTAACGGTCTAAATTAAAGAATACCGAGCTATTTATAAGTTAGCGAAGATAAACGACCTTTACGAGACGACGAGTATACTCGCGATAAAAGCATTTTTAAAAGCTATTAACGAAAAGTAGTTATTAATTTAAGCGTTATTAAAGCTCGTAAAAGTCATTCGAAACGACGAGCTGTTATTGCTTTAAAAGCGCACTTTTTACGATTACTTTAATTAGTACGAAAGCTAAATCAACGAAAAGATTAATAATTCGAACTTTAACTTTTTTAATGTATTCGCTACTTTTAAAGATTAAACAATTCGTAGTATCTTCGGAAGTAATAAAGTTAACGATACTGCTTTTAAGCAGTCCGGTAAACGTTTCGATAGCTTTAAAAGACTTGCTAAAGGTTTTAAATGCTCGTGCTTTAAAAAGAAAATATATTATTAAGATATAATTAAGTGCAAGATCTTTCGCTATTGCTTTAATAGTTTTAACGAAAGTAAATTCGCAAAGCCGAATCGAGATAATATCGTCGTTATAAAAAAGAAGCTTTAAAAGCTTAAGTTTAAAGCGCTTCGAAAAGAGATTATAAAAAAAGGTTAAGCATAGATTCAAGTCGATAAGATCGTTTTAAAAAGCAAAAAAAAACAATCGAACGATAGCGATAAATCAAAATACTTTAAAAAAGTGTTAATAGCTATTATCGATCTTAAGCTCTTTAGCACGCTTAATAATCTTGTCTTTAACGGTCTTTATAGCACGGCTAATAATAAGCATTAGCTATTTAATAGCACTCTTCTTGATAATTGCGGCGCTATTCATTTTATTAACGATAAAAATCTTTTAATATTAAAATTAATTCAACGCTTTCGCTTAACCGACTTTATCGAAGCTAAAACGAATAGTCTTTTAATTGTCGAGCGAAAGATTAAAGTCTTTAAAAAAGCTTTAAACGGATTAAATAAAGCTAAAACAAAAGATTTAAAGTTAAAAAACGTCGCTATCGTTAAAAAGTTTAATATTAATATCATTTCGAAAGCTTTTTTAAGCAAGGCTAGCGTATAATACTCGAGATATGACGCAACTTTCCGCTACGAAAAAGTTAAAAAAAGCGTCGTATTAAAAAAGTTAAAAAAGAAATTTAATTTTACGTTTTTTAAATATAAGCTATTTAGCTATTTTTTGCTTTAATTAATTCGTAGCTCTTTTTGCTTAATAATATTTTTTATAACTTAAAAGCGCTTGCAAACACGTTATAAATTTTAAAAGAACAATGTCTTTTAAGCTTTAAAAAAAGATTTATCGCTACTTTAGCATTTACGGATAAGTTATTTAAGCAAAAAAGCGCTTGAAGCGCTAACTTACAACGCTAAAAAAGTAAGACTTAAAAGAATTATTAAAGTTAAATGTAAAGCATATGCAATTACGCACGCTTAACAAGTCATATCTCGCCGCACGTTAAACAATAAAGCAGCTAAGCTATTTTATAAGATCGCTTAAGATTTATTCGACTTTTTTAACGGTTTCGACGGAAGCAAATAATTATTAATAATTAAAGATAAATATAATAAAAAGCTATTCGGCTTTATATTAAAAAACAAATTGCAATTGACGGTTAT
Source organism: Drepanopeziza brunnea f. sp. 'multigermtubi' (assembly GCF_022702325.1). Taxonomy (NCBI): domain Eukaryota; kingdom Fungi; phylum Ascomycota; class Leotiomycetes; order Helotiales; family Drepanopezizaceae; genus Drepanopeziza; species Drepanopeziza brunnea. The sequence goes on from NW_027094068.1 coordinate 170,822, forward strand.
AAAGGTGCTAAAAGAATTTAAAGCATAAACGAAACGCAAATACGATCTTTTAATAACTATTATACGCTATAATAACGATTCTTCGATAATCGCAATTAACGTTATCGGCTTTATTAAATATTAAAGATAAGCGAAAAAGGTTAAGATCGAATTAAAGCTTTTATTATTTTTTAATTACGAACTTAATAAAAGAGCTAAAAAGATTAAGAAAGAAATGATAAAACGGTTTATTAAAATAAAAGTAAAAGCAAAGCTTTTAGAGAAGCTTTAGCTTAAGATTATATTAGCCGCTATCTACTTTTATAACATAATACCGAAAGCGAAGAGCTTTATAAAGAGTTCGAATAAAATGCTATAGCTTTAATTTAAGTAATATTTTAAATAATACGATCCGGCGATCTTTATACGGATCGACACCGATTTAAGATTAAATTATAGCGGTTTAGTTGCGTATAACGCTCGTGCGTATTTAATAATTAAAGACCGAAAAGCTTTTCGTAATAAGAAAGCTTTTAAGGTCAAACCGAAAAGATATATAAGCTACTTAATTAAATATATAGCTTTTAATATATAGAAAATTTATATTCTTATGCTTTATAAAGTGATTATTATACGCAACGTAACGTTCGATAAAACTTAATTCTATTTTAAAGACGAAGAAAAATCGGTCGGTTAATTGATTAACGAAATTAAAAGTATCGTTATTGAATTAAAGCATATTAAAGACTTTAATCAAATAAAAAACGCTTTGTTTAATATAAAAAACGTTGTAAAAGATCGCTTAAAAAAGACAAATGCAATTAATATAAAAGGTGAGCAGCCGTTAAACTTTATAAAAGTTGATTTAAAAGGATTTAATTAAAGCTTAAAGAATGCGACTTTATTTAATCCGAGCGATGCATAAATATTGAACGTTAAGAGCTTTAACTTTAATTAAAGACTTTATAAATACGTTTATATTAAAAGCAATTGCTTTACGAGACGATTTAATAGACTTTAACGATTCGAATCACACCGCTAAACGTCTCGCTAGCTTTTTAATTAAAAGCAAAAGCGAAAGTGCTTTAAGACTGCTAGAAGTAAAAAAGAGCACCGTATACGAATAAAAACTTAGCTTTAATAAGAAAGCGCGCAAATCATACTTTTAAGTTATTATTTAAAGCCGAAGCTCGGAAAGCTAAGTTATAAGTTGATTAACGAAAGCTTTTACGTTAATAACCGGCGAAGATTTAAACCGAACAATTAAAAAAAAGCTTTTAGATCTTTTTAAAGCGAGTATTAATAAAAGGAAATTAGACTATAAACACTTTAAATAAAATTCCGATTTTAATAAAAAGCACTTACTTATTAATAGCCGTATTAAAAAACGCGCGAGAATATACGTAAGTATTAATAAGCTTTTATTAAATAACTTTCGCGCCGATTTAAATTGTTATTCGCGCGTCTTAGATTTTATATCGACTTTTTAAACTAATAGCGAACCCGTGCGCGAAGATAGCAAAGATTACGAAACATTGCACGCTATTATAGCAGCTGTTATTTCGTTTAAGCTATTATTAAAACAGCTTAACTCGCAAGAACGAAAACATTTAAAACCTTTTACTTATTAAAAAGAGCTATAACGGCACTTATACGGTAAAGAGTTTATAAACGGAGCTTTTATAAAGCTGAATAATCTAGAAAAAAGGAATTGCTAAAAAGTAATTCTCGAAAGCGAAGCTAAATTAAAACTTATACTTTTTAAGTAGATATTTATATATAAAACTAGCTCGTTCGAGGAAATCGTAAGGTTTAGATCGAAGATTGTAATTAAAAGCGACCTTTAAGACGAATCTATTATCTATTTAACTTACGCTGCTACGCTAGCAGTTAGATCGTTTAAGATAATAATAGCTATAGCAGTCGAATTTAATTTAAAAGTAAAATAGTTCGACGTCGTTAACGCTTTTATCAACGCTATAAAATATACGGATAGCGTTTTAATTACGTATTATCTTTTTAACGGTTTTAAGCAAAAAGGTATGCTCGTAAAAGTCGATAAAGCTTTATATAGATTTAAAGACTCGCTAGCTTTATAATATTTCGACTTTATAAGCATACTCGATAAATTAAAGCTTATACTACTCGATAAAGAACCGTGTATTTTTACGAATTTAAATAAAACGGTTTTTATAGCGTTTTACGTAAACGATATTTAAGTTATATATTATTACTTTAATCTTTTTAAAGCGTAAAAGATCATTAACGGTCTTAACAAAGCGTATAAGATCGAAGCGATAAAAGATATTAAATGGTTTCTTAATATAAAAGTCGCTCGAAACCGTTAGCGAAAAACGCTAACGCTTATATACGACGCTTATATTAAAAAAATAGTTAAGAAATTCGAACTTACGAACGAACGTTACTTAGCAACTTTATTATTGTTTTATAATTTAATTAAAAATAAAAAGATAGCTTCGCGGAAGCAAGTAAAAAAGTATTAAAAGAAGGTTAGATCCGTATTATATATAGCGATTATGCTACGCTTAAATATAGCTTTTGCAGCTTTTTAACTTTCTTACTTTAGCATCAATTTAAGCGCAAAGCACTTTCGAGCTATAAATTAATATTTGCGATATTTATTTAGCTCGCGCTTTAAAGGTATTTAATACAGCCAATTCAGCAAGTCGGAGCTAGTAATAGCCTTTGACGCTTTTTACGCCGATGACGAAGAGATAAAGCGATCTTTTTAAAAGTATATTATGTTTTTATTCGAAGGTGCGATCTTTTAAAAAGCTTTAAAGCAAGATATAGTTATTATATCATTTATTAAAGCGAAGCTTCTTAACATAGCCCTTATAGTAAAAAAGACTATAGCGCTTTAACGATTTTTTAAAAAGCTGTACTTTCGTTTTACGGCGCTTTAAGTAATCTATTATAATAATTAATAAACTATTAAGCTTATAGCTAATAAAAAGGAGCGTATCTTTACTAAGCTTCGCTACGTCGATATTCATAATATATAGCTGCGCTAAGAGCACTTTAAAAAGAGCTTTCAAGTTCAATATCTTTTTATTAATAAGATGTACGCTAACGGTTTTATAAAGAACTTGATTTAATAGAAGTTTAAGAGCTTTATTAAGCTCTTAAATTTATAAGACGTTCGCGCGTTTGTTAAAAAGCTTTAATAGCACGCATTTGCTATTCATTTATTATATTTTTTTTTTATTTGCACGTGATTCAAAAGAAAACATTTATTTAACAATTATAGCTGTTATTTTATCTTATCTTACACGCTTTTACTTTTCGCTTTTTATAATAAAAGATTAATTAAAGCTCTTAGCAATCTTTTTACTTTAGCTTAGCGCTTCGCAAAAGTTATAGCAACGGCGAGCGCCGCTGCGAGAGCGGCAAGCATAACAATTAGCGTAAAAGAAGCGACGACGACGAAAGCTACGAAAGCGACGGAAGCAATAAAAGCGGCTAGCGCAAGCGCAAAAGCTGCTATAGTAGCAGATTAGAGCCTTTATATAAAATTCGAAAAGAAGTTTTAATTAAAAAGAGCTGCTTAAATTAAATTATTTCGAAAGTCAAAGAGCTTGATTTACGAAAAAGTAATATATTCGAAGCGCTCTGCGTTATCGGACCACGGTTCGCTGCTATAAGACTATTTAATTTAATAAAAGCTATATTTAAATTGAAAGTCTTAAAAGCAAAAGCAAAACTTGTAAAGCTATTAAGACTACTTTTAAAACTTTCACTTTTATTCGCTAGATCGCTCGGACTATCAGCAGCACTTTTTAAAAAGGTAGCATTTAAAGCGAGCTATTATCGCATAGCATCTCGAAGACTTCGGCGAACTCTTTATATAATATTATTGTCTTTAGCGCTTACGAAGTTATCGAAAGCGGTGTTAACAGCGGCAAAAGCAGCGGTGCAATTGCTATAGCTATCTTTAGCATACCGGAGACAGCGTATAACGCTCGTATCGCAATTATAATAGTTTTTATTAGACTTCGATATGATCTTATTATTAATACACTTGATGCACTTTAAAGCTTTAACGGTCGTTAGCATAAGCAAGCGCTTAATAAAAAGGTTTAAAAAAGAAGGCGAAGCTTCGGGGATAAGAGTGCGTAGTATAGCCGCCGCAGCCGCCGCAGCTATAGCAATAGCAATAGCTAAAGCAAAGAAAAGATTCTTTTAATAATTAATATAAATATATTAATCTATTAAGAGCACTTACTTTTAAACGGCCTCGGCCGCGCTTAACGATTTTACTAAATTAAGTTACTTGCTTAAAAAGTATTGTATAGATAAATAAAAATTAAGTGTTTGTTATAATAAAAACGGACGCGCTCTTACTTATATAGCAACGCAATAAAGACGGCGTTAAAGACTTCCGTTACGTAATAAGACTGACTTAAAAAGGAATTGCATTTTTAATTAACATTTAATTAATAATAATAACCGCTATTTGTTTATTTTAAACTGCGATGACAATCTTTTTTGTTTATATCGAGTTTAAAAAGCTTAATTACTCATTTTTTTTTTTTCTATTTGCTTGCAGCTTAGCAGCTACTTTGCTAACTTAAAAAGTATATTATGCGGAATAAGCATGGTTCTACTTAAGCTATATATGACATGTTATATGACCTCGCTTAATAGCGCCTTTAGCACACTAGAGCTCTTAAGTATATGTACATAGATCTTGACGAGCTTCTTAAATAGAATATACCAAGCTTCATTTAATATACAGAATCTCTTCTTAATCTTAGTACTGGTAAGCATTACAGCTGCTTATAAGAGCTGCGAAAGTAAAGCATAAAGTATTATTACGTGCGTGCTTTTTTTTATAATTCTTAGCGTTAATTCGTCGGATAGCCGCGAGCTTTTTCTTTATAAGCTGTATTAATTTGCCGTCTTTCTTATGCGAAATAGCAAAGCAGTTTTAATGCTCGGCTTCGAAAAGGCTATAGCAATTCGCGCATTTCGCCGGCGCTATGCAATCGCTATAAGCTAAGCCGTCGTGCTAATCGATTCTTTAGCTGCATTTGTTATAGCGAAAGTATTAAGTATACTTAACAAGATTATAATATCTTTAGCATTTTAAGTCGTGTCTCGTGATCTTGTATTTCTTTTTAATTAATTTAATCGTATTCTTTATATTAAAAAAGCGAAAAGGCTTTACTTCTTTTAAAAAAGATACGACCAAAGTCATAGTAACGTTAAGAGCTTTAAAGTCGACGCTTTTATCGCCGATTTTAATTTCGACTAGCGTTTATTTCGTTTATATAACTATTTTATCGAAAACGAAGTCTTTAATTAATATTAGTTTTAGCTCGCCGTCTTTATTAAAAACGTATATAAAATAAAAGATATAGTAAACCGCGTAATTATATTAAAGCTATAATATCTCGACTTTAATCGCGAATAAAAGACGCTTAACCGTTTTTTTTCTTTTTTAATTAATAAAAGTATTACGTATTTATAAGTCTTTAATTAAAAGTGATTATTTAGTTTAAGTCGCGTGTATTTCGATGATAAAGTCTATTATGAAATCGCGAAAAGAGTCGATCAGCGCTTTACGTAAAGCATAAAGATATTAAAGTCGATTGCGCTTAGCTTCGTTTATGATTATAACGAAGATTCGAAAGTCGAGTTTTTCCGAGTATATAAAAGCTAACGATAATAAAGCCTTATTCGAAGATAAAGTTTAATTAGGTCCGCTCTTTTTAACTAGAGCTTTAGCTTAAAGCTTAGCTTTTATTAAAATTAAATCGACTCTTTCGACCGTTGCTTCCGCAAAGTTAATAAAAAAAAGTAGTAAAAGCGTTTTAATAAAAAGTAAGTAAAAAGATTCGTTGCGAATGCGAATAAAAACAAAGATCTCTTCGTCGAACTTAGCGTAAAAAGTAATAGTGATAAAGTTCGTAAATTTCTCGGCAATTTTGCGAGCAATAGCTTTATCCGTTATGCTTTAAATCGATACGATAAATTTATCGTTTATTTCGAAGTATTAGAAGATAACACGTTGCGTGTCTGCTTTTTTTTTGTTTAAAGCCTTTATTTGCGCTTTTATTTTAGCGTAGTTAAAAGTATCGAGCTAGTCTTTAATATTTATAATGAGCTTCGGAGATACTTGATTGTTTATATCTCGTTGCTCGTTTCAAAGACGTTTAGTAAGGTTGTAATAAAGTGTTATTGCTTCGTCTAGTCGAGTAAAGTCGGCCGTAATATTGCTTCGAGAGCGGCGGTTTAGTATCCTACCTACTATTTTTCGAGCTACCGAGACGAGGGCAGTTCGAAAAGAATAAGAGAGGTTTGAAACGTCAGAAAATGAAGTTGTTTGCAAGCCTGGACGGCAAGAAAGGGCCTTATCGAAGGATCCTTTAAATTCAAGAGATGATGTAAAGGTGAACGGGCTGATGGAGAGTACTGGGAAGGAGGGGAAGGAAGGGGGACGATGAAGCTGTGCTTGTGAGAAGAAGAAGATGAAGAAGAAGGCATTACCTAGGGATTATAGAATAAATCACATAATCAAAGGGAACAGATTAATTAGCCTGTTCTTGATATCGCTATAGCTATGGCTATCTAGCTGCCTTGCGAAGTGGTAGTAGAAGGTTATTGACGTTTAGGCTTGAAATCGTTTTTCTTTGCCTCTCTCTTTCTCTCTCTCTCTCTTGCGCGCGCGCGCGCTTACAGCCACAACACTGCTCTTTGATTAATGACGGACGTTAATCCGAAATGATAATTAAGCTTAATTTAAGTAGTAATATCTCGAAGGACAGGAAGGCATCGATACTTGCCTGAGATGTCGCTTAAAGGGATGACCACTTCAAAATTTGTTTGATGATAGTAATGATAATGAACTCTACTTGAAGACTGGATGATCTGAGTGAGATAGAAGATTAAGATGGAGATTGAAGTTTAATTTTCCATTGTTGATCTTGATTGACGCACGTTAGTCGGCTGGTAAACGACGAGGAATCCCAGCCGCAACTACCTATCCTAAATGATTTTTTACATACCCGTATGTATGCATGCCCAAGAAGCCCTAAACCCCGAAGAAATAATATACTGAAGGAAAAAAAAAAAAAAAAAAAAAAAACCCCCAATCCGCCTTATATCCTTCAGCTGCTCCCAACACATAACAAGCCCACTATCATCGCCCCTATCACCCCCGAGAAAGCCCAACCCAAGGCCGCACCCCAGCGCCTGATCCTCGCTTCCACCCTCAGCATCTCTTCCAAAGCATGCACCCGCCTCGCGTGCTCACTCTTCAGATCCTCCATCTCTACCGCCCACGTCAGGTCTCGCCGCCTCTGGTCCTCGTGCATCCGGCGTAGGCGCAACAACAGCGCCTGGTGCTCGAGGATCAGGTCCACCCGGCCGCTTTGGAGCTCGCGGATGTCGCGCCGGAGGTTGCGGCGCTGGGCGCGGGCGGCGCGGAGCTCTGATTGGAGGCGGCTGGTTTCTGCTGTATGTCGCTGCTGCTGGTCGAAGGTGTGATCGTTGACGGGGACGAAGAGTGAGTGTTGATCTGTGCTAGGGGCGGAGTGGATTCGGTCGAGGAGTTCGGAGTGGGATAGCTCTGGGGTTTCACAATGAGCAAGGAGGTATGCGCTGAGTAAGGTCGTGGTCGGTGTTGATGAGCGCGGTGGTGGTGGTGATGCTGGTCTGTCGACGTAGGCTCTTTGCTGGCTGTAGTAGACCTGGTTCCGGTTATTGGCGGTCATGATGTCGTTGTTCTTTGGTTTCTCGTTAGATGGGAGGAAGATGGGAGGGGTTATGCGATATTATGGGATATAGATAGATGGGTTATGTATACTTACAGCTCTGATGCAGCACGGGAACTGGGTCATGGTAGCCTAAAGCAGCTCGTGGTATGACTTGCGTCTGGTATAGTAAATTACGATGGAATGTCTGAGTTCTAGAGATATGGGGTTGTGAAAGTGGTTATGCCTGGGGAATATGTATATAGAGCTGTCTGAGCTCAGTCTGAAGAAAATTTACTGACTACAGAAATAGAGGAGATAAAGAGGTTATCACGGAGAAACACGGGCGAACCTCTGACTATACATATACACCAGTGCTAGATATTCTAGATAGCGCCTTCCAAAGACCAAGAGAGCGTCATTCTGCAATGGATTTGTTGTGGTTCTACTAATTAAGCGAGGGCCGGGCTGGTGTCGGTACCGCTATTCGCGTAACGAGCTATCCCTAGATCTACCTACGGGCGAGAAAGCCTTTCCTGACGGATATTTTCCGGCTCCTTTCGCTTCCTTAGGGAGACAGTAGAAAATACGTCCTGCTAGGAGTCGGAGAAGAAGATAATTTTTAGTCTATGGAGGGAGAGAAGTCTATATACTTATTAGCGCTACTAAGGAGTCGTGACGTATTGAATATTAATTACTCCTTCTATCAACTTTTTATTTCCTTTTTGATAGATAAGCACTCGCCAAATATATATATATATATATTGCTTAGTAGTTTAATTATGCTTAAATTATATTTCGATAATTAACGATTTTGCGAGCAAGAAACGTAAAAACGTAATACGCTTTATATTATTTAAAGAATTCGTTAAAGCAGTATCGTCGTTAAAGATTAATAAAATTGCAAAAAAAAAAAAAAAAAAAAAAGACCCTCTCACTTTAAAAAGAATGCTAAAGAATAATTACATTAAATGCGGGTAAAAATAAAATACCCCTTATATATAATAAACTTTTTCTTTTTCTCTTTTTTCTTCTTTTTTTCTTTTTGCCTGCAAGTAAGCGGGAGCGCTTACTTATTTTATAAAAGGGACGAATATAAACACTTGGTTTGCTATGCTTCTTGCTAAAGGCCATTCTGGCCAAACTAGCCAAGGTTGTCAGAAGGTAGCTTTAAAGACAGGCAAAGATAGAATAGTAAGAGTATATATCGATATATCCATATCGACCTGAGTTAGTCAGTTAGTAATAGTTGGGGGTGATGTAGACAACTTCACCCGTGAACCATGGTTCATGCCTCGCTTAGCGTGGCACGCGGTTATGCCTCAAGCAACCCCCAACTTGACTGTAAAGCCTACTATTTAGCTAGTGCACGTGACTCCTTCTAATGGTATAGAAGGAGTCAGCTCCCTTGAACGTTGGGGAGCATACAGAATTCAGATACCATACCAACCGAGTGTTTTGCAATTGCAAGTACTTTGACGACGTTACGAATATTTACGACAGATCGCGACCGGCGATCCAACAGTATAGAAATATGTATTAGTAGTGAACTGATCTTTGGGGCTCTAAGAAGCACCCTCGGATCAGCATATATAATTCTACGCTATTATTAAATAGGAACACTTAATGTCCTGGATACCTTACGAGATTATAATACGCATTATCAGAATCTTTAACTTATCAGATCCTCATCTTAACTATAAGTATAGCGAAGGCTCCCCGGTAGTTAAACGGATAATCGTCGGCTCGCTTAGGTGGGCCTCCTTTCAGCCTTTCAGTCTTAAAAAGTCGGTATAAGCGACTGCGGATCGGAAGCGAGTGCGGATTTTTCGAATGTATTAGAAATTCTTATATACTACAGCAATTACTATTATAATTAACTAAAGAATATTTATATAAATAATTGATTTACGAGCATATCTTTTTCCGAAACATTTAAAATCGTATTATTAATCGATAACAAGCTTGCTATTAAGCAGCAAAGTAAAGAAAATCTTGAATCTGTTGCAAAATAACAACGCGTCGATAAGATTTAAAAAGAAGAAAAAGATATTAAATATCGTAAAGGAATCGCATAATTAAGCGCGGGCGTAAAAGTATTATACGAAAACGCTTTGCTATAAGCTTAATAAAAGACGACGATACAATGCTCATTCTAATTCTCGATTCGAAAGAGATTTAATAGATGCAACAACTTCTTAAAGGTCAAATTTTGCGGCCTCGTAAAAAAGGTATTCCTCGACCAACTCTTTCTCAACCCGAACTTTCTTACGATAACGATGATCTGATAAATATAACCGATACTATTAGAGACCCTTTTTTAAAGCAAGATGTTTTTCCTTTTTCTAGTATTAATATCGATAGCGATAGTTTTAATTTTATAATAGTAGAGATTCAAACGATTCGTTGCGTAAAGTAAAAGACGAATTAGATTTTAAAAATAGCAATCGATAATCAAATGTTTTATCAAATGATACGATTTCGGATGTTTCGAAAGAAGATATAATCGCAGATTAATTATTTATATAAATATTTTTAAGTTGTAGTAGTAATTAACTACTATAATATACCAGGGCAAAGGACCAAGTTCTTTGTAGTGTCACCAACGAGCTAATTAATCGATTTATAAAAATCTTTATATATTTAAGTATATTATAAAATAAATAATAATAAAAACTGAATAAATCTAAAAGTAATTAGCGCAAGAAATAATTTATCTAATTATTTATTATAAAAAAGAATCCTCTTTAAATACTTCTTTTTATAAGGGAGACCTTAGACCCTTTTACGAATTACTTATATTTCAATAATTTAATATAAGACGAGGACCCCCTTAAACCCCCCGTTTTACTAAGGAAACCTCAGACCCTTTTGCGAATTACTTATATTAAATAATTTATTATAAAAAGGGGACCCCTTTAAACCCCCGTTTTTACTAAGGAAACCTTAGACTCTTTTGCAGATTGCTTATATTTAATAATTTAATATAAGGGGGAGACCCCCTTAAACCCCCCCTTTTTACTAAGGAAACCTCAGCCTCTTTTGCGAATTACTTATACTTAATAATTTAATATAAGGAGGGGACCCCCTTAAACCCCCCCTTTTATTCAGGAAACCTCAGACCCATTTGCAAATTACTTATTGTCACCAACGGTAACCCAAGATAAATTCCAATAGTTGTAATAGTGATAAGTCATCTAGTAGTTATAGTGGTAATAAGTCATCTAGTAGTTATAGTAATGATAAGTCATTTAATCGTCGTAGTAGTGATAAGTCATTTAATCGTCGTAGTAGTAATAAGTCATCTAATAGTTATAGTAGTGATAAGTCATCTAATCACGTAAGACTATTCTATACCGATCTAGCAAGATTTTTAAGCAATGCTAAAAGAAATGTCGGCAGATAATTCTAGATTTCGGAAAAGGTCGGCCCGAATTAAATATATTTTACAGTTAAGCTTAATTCAGCTACCGCTATCGATTTTGCTATATTAATGCTTTATACTAATACTTATCTTACGTTCGTTACTTATAATTATTCTTGCAACCACTTTTATTATTATAATTATCATTGCTACAACTATCGTTGCAATAACACTTGACTTGCATTATAAAGATTCGAATCTGCTTTTAAGCTCGGTGTGTATTTAAAAATATTTATCAACTTATTACGTCTTTTTAAAATAAAAATCAAAGTAAAGTTTTCGCTACTTATAACACTTGCAAATTAAAGACTAAATCGCAAAAGTCCATAATTAAAGCAAAGCATAATTTGCTTTCGTCTAGCGATAATCAGCTAGCAAAAAGACTTCGAAGTCGACTTCGCCGTGCTTTTATTATAGCTTCGCCGTTACGCGCTTCTCTTCGAAAGCTATTACTTTTACTTCGATATTCTTCGTCGAAACTTAACTATTTACATCTTAATCTACTTACTTTACGCAAATATCTTTAATTCGCATCTTCTCTTTCGTTACGGCCTTCTTTATTACGAAGATCTAATCGTTTTAATATCTTTTTATCACTTTCGTTACAACGTTATACAAAACGGTTTTTATAAGGTGCTAATAATAGTAAAGATACTCTTAAATATAATAAAAGTACACGCGGGCAAGCGGCCTTAAGTAGTATAAGTAAATGCTTTTAATCAAGTTACTAAAGTTACTAAAATTACTAGAGTTGCTAAGGTTACTAAGGTTACTAAAGTTACTAAAGTTATTAAAGTTATTAAGGTCTTTATTCTACGGTCTAACGCTTTTAAGATTCCGGTTTTAATAAAAATACTTTTAATAGAAACACTTTTAAATATAATAAAAGTATGCGTAAGCAAGCTGCTTTAAGTAGCATAAGTAAATGCTTTCAGTCAAGTTACTAAAGTTATTAAAGTTATTAAAGTTATTAAAGTTATTAAAGTCTTTATTCTACGGTCTAACGCTTTTAAGATTCCGGTTTCGATAAAAATACTTTTGATAAAAACACTTTTAAATACAATAAAAGTATACGTAAGCAAGCTGCTTTAAGTAGCATAAGTAAGTGCTTCTAATCAAGTTACTAAAGTTATTAAAGTTACTAGAGTTGCTAAAGTTATTAAAGTTACTAAAGTTATTAAAGTTATTAAAGTTATTAAGGTTTTCATTCTACGGTCTAACGCTTTTAAGATTCCGGTTTCGATAAAAATACTTTTAATAAAAACACCTTTAAATACAATAAAGGTATGCGTAAGCAAGCTGCTTTAAGCGGCATAAGTAAGTGCTTCTAGTCAAGTTACCAAAGTTACTAAGGTTACTAATCTGCTAAGGCTCACTTCTTATAAATCGACGTATTAGATTTGCTATAAAGTCTAAAGCATTTTAAAAAAGCCTTATTAATTAGCGTATTAATAGTCCTATTAACAAGACTTTATAAAAGGTTGATTATAATAATATACGATTAAAGCTCGTTATCTTAATTCTATATACTTTCTTATTACTTAATATACTTAATATAAATAATACATTATCTTTTTAAAAGGTTTCTAATTCTTTGCTACCGTCTTATCAGCCAAAACAAGATAACGATAAAAAAAAAAGCTATAAAAAACCGGGTTTCGCATTTTTATTACTTATCCGAATAAAAAAAAAGCGTCTTCGTTACTCTTTTAGCCAAAAGAAAGCTAGACAACTCTTATTAAAAGAATCGCTGCCGACTCGTAAGCGACTTAAGAATCAGATATTAAGTTCTTCTTTACTTCGATCGTCTAGCGTCTCGAAAGCTTTTTTTAGCTATTAAATGTTTTCTTTTAATTCCGGATCCGAACTAAAGGTTATCAGCTTTTTCTTGCTTAACTTAAAGCAAGACCGCGAGACTCGAAAGAGTCGTAAGATTAAAGCTAACGCCGAAAAAGACTTCCGGATGCAACGCAAAAAAGCTCGTAAAGCTGTAAAAGATGCTGCTTAAGTCGAAAAAGAACGCCGCTGCAACTTCTAATTCTAAAAGTTTATCTCTCTTTCGAACTTATCACAATCGTATGCTACTTTAGCCGAGTATAAGCCGGCGGTAAATAAAAAAGAATAGCAAATGATTTAAGATTTTCATTCGATTATAAAAGCTATTTAAATAAACCTTTGCTTTCGCTATAACGAAAGATAATTCGAAATGCGATTTAAAAAAGTCCGCAGCGATATCATTTATCACGAGTGTGACCGCTATAATAAATCTATTAAAAAGCCGAATCTTTTTAAACAGCTTTATCTTATAACAGCTAATAATAATATAGACTTAAGTAAAGTACCGGATTACTTATCGAAGCTTTCGGTATTAAAAGAAACGTTAATCTCACCGTTATATATTAATATATCGCTTTAGCGCTACCGCGGCTATTAATATAAGTACTCGAGCCACGTAATAACCTTTGCTTTTAATAACGCTAAGTTTTTTAAAAATCTTTTTTTGCTTTTTAAAAAAGTCAACGTAATTATTCTTAAGCTTAAAAGTTTTAATAAAGATCTTCGGATCAACAAGCAGTTTAAAAAAGAATACCGAGTTCGGCGCTTTGCGATCTATATTTAGCTTACTTTCTTAAAAGCAAATAATTTTAAATATATTAATATTAATATAAACTAAGACTTAATAGATTCTTTGCTCGTAGATAAAGATATAAAAAGACGGGTCATAACTATTAAAGACGAAACACTTAAACAGCTTTTATTAAGGATAACGGCTTTAAGTATAAAGTTATTAGCACAAAAACGCCGCCGCTTACGCCGAAAAGCTTGCGGTAATCTTAAAGAAGATTCGAGCGAAAATAAAACTTTTATAGCCGATAAAGATGCTTTACTTAATATAAAAGATCACTTAAATGCTAACGATAACTTACTTGATAATTAAAAGCGTCTTCTTTTAAAAACTACAATTCTCGATTTAAATCTAAATACTACGGAATCTAATTAGCTCTTTGCTTAAGTTAATAAACTCGTATCGAAGCAGTATATTTTTGCTTTTGCTTTAAGCTAGCGATCTACGCTAATCTTTAAGCTAAAACTTAATCAAAAGCTTTTTAATTTGGCCTTTCTTATACTCTTTTTTACCGGCGCAAGCGATTTCTATACTTAACGACTTCGAAAAGTTAATATAAAAGATTATGCTAAACACTTGATAAGATACCGCGATAAGCGTTTTACAACTTACTTTCGTTTCCGGTTTTACTTTTTCAATATTCTAATGCGTTTTAAAATCGTAAAAGTATCTTTTTACTTTATTAAGTCTCGGAAAGATATCAAAGACTTAAGTATTAATAGTTTGCGAGATCAATTAAAAGAGCAGCCAGCTTTCTTTAATTAAATCGTGCGTTATGAGCAAGCTATTAATAGCACTCGCCCTTTTTAAAAGAAGCAAGGCTATCAACTAAAAGCGCTAGCCAAGTCTTAGCTAAATGCTACAGCAGCTTTTCTTATTTAAAGTATTGCGAACATGCAATAAGAAAACCTTTAGCGCTATCTTTTTCGGTATAATAAATATAAAGCCGCTAATCAAGTTAAGCGAGCTAAAATAATCTAAGAAAATGTTTAAAAGAACTCGGCTATTATTGTTTATTATATCTATATCCGCTAGCAAGCTTTTTTATAAGATATCTTAAATCATTATTTGCCGTATACTAATTTTTAAGCGCAATAAAAGTAGCAAAATCGTAGCTCGAGATATATCTACGGTATATTTTAGTTAAAAAGCAAATCGAACGATGCGAGCGAGCTTAAACTTGATATAAACTTTAAGAAAGACGATTACTTTCGTATTTTAAACTTCGTTAGCTTTTAAAAAGATTATATTACCGCTTATAACTTTAATGCGATTCGTTTGTTCGATTTGCAAAACCCGACCTTTCTACCTTTTAATATAATTAAAAATACGGTCGATCAATTTATTGCGTTAATTAATCAGATGCAAATCTATCGCGTTTGCTCGATCAAATACTATTTACGTAAAAACAAAGATATAAAAGTCCTTTTTTGCAGATTTTATTATAAGCGTTTTATGCAGCTTATAACTAATTATAATCGGAAGATCAATCTTCGCAAGTATTAGTTTACCGCTTAACGCAATCATCTTTTACAAAACCTTTTCTTATTTGTTTTTATATTAAGCTAGTTAGCTAATACGGATATATAGCTTATATCTAGCCTTAAAGGTCTCTTAGAATACGCTTTTAAGTATTGCTTTAAACATAAAAAAGAATCCGACTCTTATAAAGATATTATTAATATAGTTCTAGAACACATCAACGCTAAGGCTCTAGCCTTTTCGCTAGTCTTTAAGATGCTTAATAAGCTGTTAAAAGAAAAGGATTATAACGCTTAAGAGGTTTGTCACTTGCTCTTTAAGATCAATTTAATTAAATCTATTCGAAACTTTATTAATTTAAATTGCCGACTAAATAAAAAAAAGAAGTATTAAATAGAATTGAATAAGTATAGATTAAAACTTAAACTCTTTAACTTTTAACGGTATCGATAACGCTTCGAACGAATTAAAAAGGTTACTTTCTTAGATTTTCTTAAAGTCTACGATATATATACTTGTAAAAAAAAGTACTTCTTACGAAAAAGCAAGCTTTAGATCATCAATTACTTCTTTTAATACTTAAATATTAAGGTTTATAATAATTATAAGCATAACGCGCGCACTTACTTAATACTGTACTATTTTTATCGAAAAAAAGACGATTTACTTATTAATATTACCGAAGAAGAGCATCCGACATTCGCTTTAACTTATAACGCTTGCAAGCGCTTTTATCGAGATCTTTATAGCGATTCTTTGTATATGCTCGATTATTACGATCTTCTTTTTATAGCTAACGAAGAAGATAAAGCTAGTTCAAACGATAAATACAATATAAAAAGCCTTAAGCTTCGAGATAATAATGATATTAACGCAAAAGAAAAATAAAACTTACGGAATTTTTGAAATCTTAATATTGTTTTTATAAACGAAAACGATATATCGAATCGCTTCGAAGATCTTGCTTATAATTAAGATTCATATGTTAGCAAATATAATATTTTATTTATTTATATTCGAAATTAAAAAGCTGCTGTAAGAGTATTTGATATGCGAGTTAACGCTACTCGAAGTTATAACTTTAAAAAGCTTTCCGATAAGCAAAAGAGGTTTTACTATTTTATAATAGACTATTATATTATAATATTATTAAACCAACCCTTTTTACAGCTGCTAATTCATTTCGACGGCAAGGCTGACACGAGCAAAACTTATTTTATTTTAACTACTTGCGTTCGGCTTCAAGATATAACGGATAAAGCTAGCAAGCTAAATCTAGTTATCCGAGCAGCGCTTATAAGTGTTATTGCTTTTAGCATCGCAAAAGTTATATTACATTCCTTATTAGCGCTACTAGTTAAACACTATATTATAAACAATTCTTTTGCTACCTTTTAAACCTTTTAAGCGAAATTCAAAGACTGCAAGTATTTAATTATTAATGAAAAGTTAATAATTAATTTAAAAGATTTCGCTCGAATTCAACGGCGCTATGCTCAGATTTTCTTTAAATCTTAAAAGCTATTTAAAAGTCTAAGTATTTACTTTTGTAATGATTTTTATTAGTTACCGCTAGTTAAAAGGAAGTCTTTATTTATAACTTACAACCTTTCGTTAAAATAAAAGATCGGTTAGTTTTTTTATCGATTATTTAATAAAACTATTCGATTTAAAGTCATTATGCGTTAAAAGAGCGAGTCTTTAAAAGCTATCAATTTCCGTAAAGCACTTTTAAAACTCTAAGAAGATAACTTTTCGATAGACAGCTAAGAACTCTTTATTTCTCGAGCTAAAATGAATATCCGGCCGGCTAATAAAGATTCTTTTAAAAATGCTTTTTATATTTACTTTACGAACGCGGAAGTTAAAGAATATAACTACGAGCAGCTAAAAAAGCTAGACGCGCTTATCTTAAGACTTAAATCAGAAAATACAAGCAACGCAAAAGCTTATAACGCTGATTAAAAAGAAGCTAAAGGCTTAAAGCAAAGCATTAATATATATATTAAAGCTAAAGTAATATTGAATTAAAATCTTTAAACAAAAATAAAAATAGTTAATAAGTTTATAAAAATAGTTAAAGATATTTTTTAAAAAGCAAAAGCTAAACTACGTAAAGAACTGCCACAAAGCATTATAATAAAGATCGAGAATTATACTAGTCTTACTTTCGAAAAAACTAAATAGTTTTTAATATTTATTGTCGATCGAGACTTTTTTTACGATAATAAGCTTTGCAATCGTCGGCAGCTTTTTTTTCGCGTAGCTTACGCAATCACGGTATATAAAAGTTAAAGAATTTCTTTGATTAAAGCAATGATTAGCTAAGCTAAAGCTGAATTTGCTTATAAGCTATATTATGTATTAGCTTTTAAAGTAAAGACTTTAGCGAAGGTTATGTTTAAGAATATGTTTGATTTTTGCCGCTTTAAAAAGAAGTCTACTAGTATTAGTATTGATCGGGATACAGATTATATATATTAAAAGCAGCTTGCACAGCGGTTATAAAACGTATAAATATATATATTTATATATTATATAAAAGTTATAAAAGTTACAAAAGTTATAAAAGTTATAAAAGTTACAAAAGTTATAAGAACTAATAAGAAGCTTTTATTCTTCGCTTAATTCAAACAAAAGCTTATTGCCACGTACATTTAATCTTAATAGAATACTTTCTTTGCATTCAAACACTTTACTTTTACGATATACTAAAATTAAACAATATATAATAATCAATTATTCATCGCTTTTCTTATTACTATTATGAATACAAAGCAAAAGAAAGAGAATACTATTAATTATATTGAAAAAAAGGAGCTTGAAAAAAAGGAGCTTAAGGAAGAAGAGATTAAAGAAAAAAGCATTGAAAAGGAAGAGGACATTAAGAAGGAGGGCGACATTAAGGAAAAGGGCGATATTAAGGAAGAAGGCGACATTAAAGAAGAAGGCGACATTAAAAAGGAAGAAGATATTAAAGAAGAAGTTATTATACTACTATCAAAAACTCTTTTACTAAAAGACCTTTATTACGCAACCTTATAACGCGCTTTTATAATACTATTATCTAGCTTGCTACGCTATCGATATAAGTCATTCGATCTCTTCGATAATAACGACGAGATAACCCGCATTATAAGTAAGATTAACTTTAAAAGACTTATCGATACTTAAAGCAGTTAATAAATTAATAATAATGCTTAAAGTAATAATAAAATATAAGATGATGCTTAAAGTAAATAAAAGAACGAAGTAAGTAAAAAAAAAGGCTAAGATATTATACTTACGGATCTTTTTAAGTTTATATATACGATGTATAAAGATAAGAAAATATACAACGATCTCGAAGTATACCGCGCTTTTAAGCAAATCGAGCAATCGAACAAGATCAAAGCTAAAACGGAAGCATTAGATTTAACGTTAAATTTGCTCTTTCTTTTATTCTTTTTAACCTTTAGGCCAAGCATAGATACGATCTATTAATCTTTATCGCGTCTTACGCTTTTCGCACTCGCTTAGCTACTTAAAGGACTTATTAAAATCGAATGCATCAAGTGCAATAGCTTCCGCTTATTATTATACTTCTTTATCTTGAATACTAGTCTGCGATTTATTACTTGCTTAAATTGCTATTACTAACGACGCTACGAGCTAGCTAAAGAGTACTTTATTCGAGATACAGCTCGGAAGTGTTTAATTAGCAATTTAGCAGATATAATAATATCGGAATATACAACGAAATTAACGGACGAACTTTGTTAAGGCTATTTAAGTCTATTCTTATAAAGAAAGCTAGATAACTTATATACTTGTTATCACTATCGCAATAAGCGGACCTTTTAGCGCTTATATGTTTTAGATAAGCGTATAAAAAAGGCTATTCAAAGCTTAAAAGCTTACGCAAAGATCGAGCTTAAAGCTTATCGATTAATAGCTATAAAAAAGTATAAGCTTAACGAATTATAAAATATATACTAATAGTTTATTATTAAAGGTAGTTGTATAGCTATTAGCAATTGATCAAAAGTAAATAATATATTTAAATTGTAATTTTAATTACGCCGAATCAATTGTAACTTTTATAACTTTTATAACTTTTATAACTTGATAATTTTATATGATTATGCATGCCAAGCCGATAGATTTGATAAGAGCGAAAATTTACTTATATTATAAAAGTTATATAAGTTATAGAAGTTATAAAAGTTATAAAAGTTACAGAAGTTATAAGAGTTATAAGAGTTATAAGTTATTTTATAAAATATAGTATAGATATACTGTTATACCGACGAATACGGCAAGTGTAAGAATTTAGCTAAGCACGGACCTTTTTAAAAAGTAAATTCGTTTGTCACTTTTGAATATTTATTATAACTTAAATATTCTTTTTAACTTTAATATTAATATTAATATCAACTTTAACTTTAACTTCAACTTCAACTTTAACTTTAACTTTAACTTTAATTGCAGCTACAATTACGATTACAATTATATTAACAATATGATCTCACTCCGCTAGCGCAACCTTCGAAACGGACTTTATACAAAGCGAGTAAGTCGGCCGGATCCGGCTTATAAGCGGCAAGTACAACTACTTCGCAAGTAGCAGTAGCTGCTTTTACACCCCTTTTTTCCCTTTTAACAAGCTTTGCCTCTTGCTTTGCTTATTGCTTTAGTTAAGCCCGCGGTGTAAGTGATAAGTGATATATTTTAATTACTTACGCTAATATTATATATAAATTCAATTAAAACGACGACGATAATAATAAGATTAAGCTAATGATTTCTCGCTCTCTTTCCTCTTCTTCTTCTTCTTTTTATATCGTTTTCGCTGCTACCTTGCTTCTTCCTTTCTTTCTCTCTTTTGCTGCTATAGACTTAATAGTAAAAGAAGTTAAAAGAAAAGTAAAAAAAGATAAAGTAATAAAAGATTTTAAGCTCGTAATATAAGTCATCTTGAGATCAAGTGATATATTTAAGCTACTTACGTTAATAATATATATATATATATATATAAATTCGAAGACGACGACGATATGAATGAGCTAATGATCTTTCGCTTTTTTTCTTTTTCTATCTTCGTCCTTTTTGCTTTATCGATTCTTATTAGCGCTTCGGCTTTTATATTCTTCGCCGCCGCCGTGCTCTTCTTTACTACGCTACTTGCTACCTTTCGCTTTATAAGCTTTAAACCGATCTTACTTTTATAATAAAGCACAAGCGTAAGTATATTTTCACATCTTTTATTAATGCTTATTAATTAGATTAATAAATGTTTACGTCTTCGCCGGCCGTTAGTAAAAAGACCTTTTTTATTAAAGCTTAGCTTAAACAAGCTTAATTAATTGCCGGGTTTACGCGGCTCTTTTAAACATAAACTACTTAAAAGAAGAACAAAGACTTATACACGCTTTCCGCTATAAACATATAGTAGTCGTATAAGCAATCGGACTTATTAAAGCTCTTTTCTTTTCGCCGTGCTATTATCGGCCACGTCGGCCGTATTATAAAGATCGAATTATAAGAATTACTTTTATCTTTTAGCAACTTTAAGCTAATACAAATATATAAAAGTGAGCTAGTAGACCCGCTTTGCGATGCGTGCGCTGCTGCTCGCCAAGAGTATTAAGTATACTTTTCGGCCGGTAAAGCATAAATATTTAATTCGAAAGATGCGTATGCTCGCTATCGGTGGTCTCTTCGGAAGTGTATTGCGTTTAAAAAGAGCTTACGTAAGAAACGTAGACCTAGACCCTTTTCTTTTGCTCGAAACCTCTCTCCTTTCCCCCCCTTTCCTTCTTCTAAGTGCACTTCTTACAGCTAAGTTAAAGATTCGGGTTTAGACCTTCTTTAATACATATTCTTAGACTTAATAACTCTTATAACTTTTATAACTTGTATAATCTTATAGCCTTTGTAACTTTTATAACTTCTATAACTTTTGTGACTTTTATAACTTTTAATATTTTCGTAATATAAGTAAATATATAAATATAAGTAATAAAAAGGGTCCGGGGTCTCCTCGGTATAAAAATGAAAAGATAAGTAATAAAAAGGAGTTTAAAAGGGTCTCCCTTTTATAATAAAATATAAACTCGATAATAATTTTTATAACTTTTGTAACTTCTATAACTTTTGTAACTTCTATAACTTTTGTAACTTCTATAACTTTTATAACTTCTATAACTTCTGTAACTTCTGTAACTTCTATAACTTCTGCAACTTCTATAACTTTTATAACTTCTATAACTTCTGTAACTTCTAATATTTTCGTAATATAAATAAATATATAATTATAAGTAATAAAAAGGGTCCGGGGTCTCCCCGGTATAAAAATGAAAAGATGAGTAATAAAAAAGGGTTTAAAAGGGTCTCCCTTTTATAATAAATTATAAACTCGATAGTTTTTAATATAATAATACTTTTATATATATTTACTTTTATTTTACGATCTATTTAATAAGTTTGATATTTAGCAAAACATAAAGTCCGATATAATATTATCAACGGGCTAATTATTAATTTTATAAAAATCTAATTTAATAATATACTAATGAGTAATTAGCCCGTTGGTGACACTACAGAGAACTTGGTCCTCTGCCCTGGTATTTGATAATTTAATATAAGGAAAGGACCCCCTTAAACCCCCATTTTTATCAAGGAAGTCCCAGACCCTTTTGCAAATTACTTATATCTAATAATTTTATATAAAGAGGGGAACCTCTTAAACCCCTTTTTTTACTAAGAAATCCTATACCCTTTTGCGAATTAATTATATTTATTAATTTATTATAAAAAGGGAATCCGTTTAAACCCCCTTTTCTAAAGAAACTCTAGACTACTTTGCGAATTGCTTATATTTAATAATTTTATATAAGGGGAGGACCCTCTTAAACCCCCCTTTTTACTAAGAAATCCCATACCCTTTTGCGAATTACTTATATTTAATAATTTAATATAAAGGGGGGACCCTTTTAAACCCCCTTTTTTATTAAGGAAGTCCCAGACCCTTTTGCAAATTACTTATATTTAAAGCACTAGCGTGCGTTACGTAAGGCAGCGACGTGCGTTACGTAAGGCAGCAACGTGCGTTACGTATGGCAGCCTTACGTAAGTTACGTATGGCAGCCTTACGTAGGCTACGTATAGCAGCTTAGCTGCAATGCTTTACGTATTACGTAAAGCAATGCTAGCGACGTGCGTTACGTAAAGCAGCGACGTGCGTTACATATGGCAGCCTTACGTAAGTTAAGTGTGGCAGCCTTACGTAAGTTACGTATAGAAGCTTTACGTAGGTTACGTGTAGCAGCCTTACGTAAGCCACGTATAGCAGCCTAGCTGCAGTGCTTTACGTATTACGTAAAGCAGTGCCAGCGACGTGCGATACGTAAGGCAGCGACGTGCGTTACGTGTGGCACACTAGCAGCCTTACGTAAGTTACGTGTGGCAGCCTTACGTAGGTTACGTATAGCAGCCTTACGTAAGCTACATATAGCAGCTTAGCTGCAATGCTTTACGTATTACGTAAGGCAGTGCTAGCGACGTGCGTTACGTATAGCAGCCTTACGTACGGCAGAATTGATAGCGGTGGCTAAATTAAGCTTAGCTGTGTTTCATATTTAATTCGGGCCGACCCGTTCCGAAAAAAGTTCAATAGATTGACATAAAATAAAAGTCTTAGCACGATCACAAATCCTGCCAGATCCGTATAGAATATTCTCACGTGATTAGATGACTAATCACTACCACAACCCTTGGATTACTTATCACTACCACAACTACTAGAATTTATCTTGGGTCACCGTTGGTGACAATAAAAATTTCTAACACATTCGAAAAATCCGCACTCGCTTCCGATCCGCAGTCGCTTATACCGACTAAGACTGAAAGGCTGAAAGGAGGCCTACCTAAGCGAGCCGACGATTACTAAGTATCCGAATAAAGTATTCCTGTCGGGCGTGACATGGTATTCTTGTAAGGTATCATTGTCACGCATGACACGTAACGTCGTAAAAGTACTTGCAATTGCAAAGCACTTAATAAAAATGTAGTATTCGACTTCTGTATTCTCCTTAACGTTCAAAAGAGCTGACTCCTTTTATACGAATAAGTAGAATCACGTGCACTAGCTATATAATAAGTTTCTATCGAAGTTAAGGGTTCCTTAAAGCGCGTACCACGCTAAGCGAGGCGTGCTCATCGGTCCCTGAGATCCCCGAGTTGGCCATATCACCTCCAACTGCCTTAGGTCGGTATGATGTACCGACAATTACCACGGTACAAGCGTAAGTATTACCCCTCGAGGGTGCCTCAAAGGTTTAGTTCCCACTATAAACCCCCGGGTTACCTTATCCTCAAGGGGAAATACTTCCGCCTGGGATGTAGTAGATCGCCGATAGCGATTTCGTTGTTGTTGTTGTTGTTGTATTTATTAACGTCGAGTGGGTATCCAAAACGCAATGCTTGGACCCTGGGGACCTCCCATGGGGTACGGCGACGTGCTAAGTAGAGATAGCGATTTCGTGAACGTTCGTAACTTCGTAAATACTAGCGTGCAAGGGGCTTTTAGACGGTCAGCTGATCGTCTGATAACCATCTCTTTTAGGGACGATTTTAATAGGTTGGCATGGCTGGTGGATCACCCTAAGCCAATACTTAAGATTGAATAGAATTTGAAAACAAACGATTCAAATTATTTAAATCGTAGCTAAAATGGAGCTATTTTATTTGATTAAATCGTCTTTTTTAAATACTCGTTTTTTCGTATAAAAACCGTCTTGGGACCGTTTTCGAGCGTTTTAAGACCGTCCCATAGCCGTCCCTAAGCTTAAAACCGTCCCGGAAAACGTAAATTAATAAGCAAATAATCTTCTATTCTTTTTTATTACCTGCTAGTCTACATTCTACTCTACCACTCCTTTACCACACCCTCCCCTAATGCGCGCAGGCAAACTTTGGCTGAATTGATCGATTCCGATTATAAGAAAATTAAAGCGTTGATATATAAGTCGTGGCAGCGATACCGAGAAATATCTTAGCATCGAATTTATTAAATTATCACTAAAACGATTCCATTTGAAAGACAATTTTTATTTATAATTATACCATTTTTTAAATAATTATCGAACTATTTCAATTTTTTAAAACGAGCTTATTAATAGGCCTGTTTCAAAAATATAAACGGGGACGGCTATAAAACGGCTACAAAACGATTTCTTTCAATGGGACGGTCTTCTCGGTAAACTATTCTTGAAAAGAGCTTAGTACTGAATTTAAGTGGTCCAATGGTCGTCTCTTATAAAAGAGGATCAGAGGACCATTTAAATGACCCCCTACTATCCTTTAAGGTACTACTAACTACCTCGGGTCGATATGCATATACCGATAATTTTTTTATAATTTTCTTTCAGCGAAAGATTTCTTTTCATTATAATCCATTTTATTCGTTAAAAAAAAGGGCTAACGATAATAGCTTTCACTGCAGAACTTTGAATTACTTTTTAAAGCCTTTTTATATATAATTCCTTAGCTTAATACGTCGCCGTATCTTATAAAAAATCCCAGGGCGGCAGGCTTCAGCCTTCGCCTGCTACCCGCCCGACGTTAATAAATCCTATAACAATAACAATAACAATAACAACAACACCAACAACAACAAGTAAAATTATCTTTCGGTTAATATTAATTCTGGTTTATGATTCTTAATTCTTCTTCAATTAAAAAGGATCCCCTTTATCTGAAGGAGTAAATCAATATTATATAAAGAATGTAGAAACCGTATAACTCGGAAGCGAATACTCCGAAACAGATGTGACGTAAGCATTTACCGAGAGCTAACCGAGGTAAATACTAGAAGGCAAATACCTTTATTCCAAGTATGCAGCGTCATCGCAGTCTCTTGACTAGGTAGTAGTTCAATGAATGAGGAACCGATACTTACTTCTTTCATTTCGAGCCGATCTATTCGAAAGGCCAAGATAATAAAATACTTGATATGGGATTAAAAGTCATAGCACGCCCAGAAATCTTATCAGACCGGTATGGAATAGTCACACGTGACTGGGTGTCTTATCATCACTATAACCCTTCGAGCTTATCTCGGGTCACCGTTGGTAATAATGAAATGTAAAGAAAACGCGTATCGCGAAAAATCGCAGACTCAAGGTTTTCGGCTAAGAGCAGTTGCGGGGCATTATACAGGTAACAATCGTCGTAAATGGGTTTAAAAAGCTTCCCGTCTTCGTCCGATTTCTTTTGTGTATCCGATATATTATATATGAAAAAAATATCAGTTGCTGAAAGAAAAGTAGCAAATTGAGCGGAAGAGTAAGGGAGGGAGGCTTTAAGGTATATTTTAAGTGATAAGTAAAAGTTGACTGTAGTCAACGAAAGTGGTTTTGAATTAATAGTGTTTAAGGCTGCTGATTTTATTGAGTTGCTACTATCATGATAAAAACAAGAGTGCGGAAACGATGTAATCGTCGGCTCAATTAAATAGGCTTCCTTACATGTTTTCAATCTTAATCCGCGTAAGCGATTTCGGATCGGAAGCGCATGCGGATTTTTCGTGCATGTTAGAAAGAGAAAAAAAATTATAATAATTACTATTACACTTATAAAATATTTATATAAAAATCAATCCATTAGTATATCTTCTATAGAAAAACCTTTAGTCGTATGATTCGATGGAATAATCAATTATCGATTATTATTTGATTAGAATCTAATTCGTCTTTTACTTTACGCAATGAATCGCTTAAATTTCTGCCATTACTACATTTGAAACTATCGCTACTGTAGTGGAGCTGGCGGTCTCTATTTGTTTTGTCTATGTATCTAATACTGTTACCAAGCACCCTTAGCACGTGGATGAATCACGTATAAGGCAGTATATAAACGAGTAATTGGTTCTTCTTCAAGCTATCATCAATCATATACATACATATATGTAAAACATATTCGAATGTCATTCGAACGTCTTCCTTTCCTTTTTCTTTTCACTTACGATTCTATTATGATCATATTCATATATATCTCTTGATTCGATGTCAGGTATATGTCGGAGCTCTTCCCCTCCACACTATCGATATCAATACTAAGTGAGGGAAGGAAAACATTCTTGCTACAAAGAAAGGTCTTTAACAGTATCGGTTGCATTTATTAAATCATCGCTACCGAGAAAAGGTTTGAGTTGAAAAAGAATTGATCGAAGAATACCCTTTATACAAGGCCACAAAACCTGACGCTTAAGAGGTTATTAGTCGTTTTCTACTACTTTGTAAACCAGCTTTAGCTTTGCGGCTTCGCATATTCGTCGCAGTACGTACTACGCATACGTATATTACGTACTATCTCCCTGAATAAAAGACGGACCCACTTGGTGATGAAAGCATATTTTAACCTTAAAGCTGACCGCTTGTTCAATGTAGCAAAATAACGCATATATTGATTTCCTAGTATTATGGTAGATTTTCCTTGAGCATCAATCAGTGCTCGATATCGATTTTGCTACGAATTATATAAATTCTTGAGGAACTGCTTCCCAAGCGTGAGGGTTACAACCCCCTGGTCAACCCCTACAGTAAGTAGTAAAGATATACTTTCGGTCTTTTATTCAGGGAGGGGGGGATCGTACCTAGGTACTACAAGAAGGAGTAGCCCAGAGGCTAGCTCATGCAAGGAATATCAGAGAAAACCTTACATTCCAATACTAACCCATTCTATAAATAAATGCCGGAGTTCAGCTCCGTAATTCGTAGAGCGGTGATTTCTGAACGCCTTATAGCCCTGCCAACCCCATAGCACAGACTAGATACTGGCTCAACGATACTTTTCAAGGCTGAATGAATCCTTATGTTGCTGATCGGTTTTGAGACCTGATAAGATCCCTTGCAAAATTATACTTTCGGCATGTATTCATTGGAGAGAGTAGGAAGTGAGGAAGAAGCAGAGCAGGTAAACAGCTCCTATCTCAGGCTAGCGACTCAACAAGTCCCCTTCCGCCAACCCCGTCACTGTCTTCGTCCCGCTCGATATTCCGTGGATTCGGGGCATGCACTCTTCTTTCATACTACGTAGTATATCTTTACACTTCACTTTTATACTTCCTTTGCTGCATCCGATATCTGCGAGTCGGACTATGAATTGCAGGACGTCGTATACGCTGCGAGAAGAGAGTTAAGACATACGTTTCCCTAGTCTATGGATATCTTTAATGTCCATCCTCAGACGAGCGCAACCAAGGTGGGGTGAAGTGGAGAGATATATTCCCATACAGAACAACATATACCAGGCGGGGTATTTCTCGTGGTTTGGTCTGGTTTGATCTTCACCTTGCACAGCAGCAAGATCAGTAATCATTCGGAGGTCAACGATAACACCCGCTTGAAACATCCGTACGGTGCCGACAACAAGAACAAGAACACCAACAACAACAACCCAACCGATCGCCATGGGTTTCAAGCTCTCTCTCCTCTGGACGGCGCCAGAGGTCAATCCGCTGAACGGCAAAGCGCGCTCGATCCCTATGCTTAACCCAATCGACAGATATGGCCGGACCTTCTTCTTCTCCTGGTTTGGATTCCTGGTCGCATTCTTGTCCTGGTAGCTATCCCATCCCATCCCATCCCATCCTAGCTTCACCTCCCACTTTCTCACTTGCCGGCGCGCAGGCAATTGCTCACATTCACATCGCAGGTATGCCTTCCCGCCACTTCTCACCCGCACTATTCGTGAGGATCTTCGCATGAGCCAGAATGAGGTGGCCAATTCCAATATCATGGCTCTCACCGGTACGCTGGTCATCCGCCTCATCGCTGGTCCCCTCTGCGATAAAGTCGGCCCTCGCTATGTCTTCGTGGGATGCCTGATGGGTGGTGCCATCCCAACTGCGCTCGCGGGCACCGTGACCACGCCGGCTGGCATCGTCGTGCTGCGGTTCTTTATCGGTATACTCGGCGCTTCTTTCGTCCCGTGCCAGGTTTGGTCGACGGCGTTCTTCGACAAGAACGTTGTCGGCACGGCGAACGCTTTGGCTGGAGGTTTCGGTAACTCGGGTGGTGGCATTACGGTTCGTGCTCCTCTCCATGGATAGCCAGCCCATCATCTTCGTCATGCTAAGAAACAGCTCTAGTACTTTGTCATGCCCGCCATCTTCGACTCTCTCGTCAATGACCAGAACCTTACACCTCACGTAGCATGGAGAGTCTCGTTCATCGTCCCCTTCATCATCATCACTGCCGTCGCACTGGGTATCCTCTTCATGTGTGAAGACTGTCCCGCCGGCGTCTGGGCCAACCGCCATCAGATTCTCGACAACATCGTGGCCGTCCCTTCTTCGCCGACCTCGATCCTCGCGAAGACAGGACCCGCAGGCGAGCACACGTATGCTTCCGAGCCCGACCAAGAAGCAGCCAACACCCGCTCCGCAATCGAGAAGGCCGAGCACGAAGTCGTCGTGGCGCCCACGGTGAAGGAAGGTCTCGCCGTCCTGTTCTCCCTCCAAACCCTCTCCCTCGCGGCGCAGTACGCCTGCTCCTTCGGCGGCGAGCTCGCCATCAACTCCATCATCGGGTCCATGTACCTCAAGAACTTCCCGCACCTGGGCCAGACCGGGTCCGGGCGCTGGGCGGCCATGTTCGGGCTCCTCAACGTCTTCTTCCGGCCCATGGGCGGCATCGTCGCCGACGTCGTCTACAAGTACACCGCCGGCTCGGTCGGGGCCAAGAAGGCGTGGACGGTGTTCTGCGGCGTCGCCATGGGCGGCTTCGAGCTCGCCATCGGCCTCCGGAACGCGCGGCAGGAGGCCACCATGTTCAGTCTCGTGGCCGGCCTCGCCGTCTTCATGGACGCCGCCAACGGCGCGAACTTCGCCGTCGTGCCTCACGTCCATCCGTTCGCGAACGGGATCGTCTCGGGCCTCGTGGGCGCGGCGGGAAACCTCGGGGGCATCATCTTCGCCATCGTTTTCCGCTACAATGGCAAGAACTACGCGCGCGTCATTTGGATCATAGGTGTTGTGTCCATCGGTGTCAACGTGGCCGTTGCGTGGATCAGACCGGTTCCGAGGAGGCAGATTGGTGGTCAGTAGGGTCTGTCTGTATTGGTTGCTTTCTTGGTTGCTTGGTTGCTTGGTTGCTTGCTTGTTTAATTTGACATGGTCTCTACTTCATCTCTATACCCCACGTTCGATAGGGAGATATTTCCGCGTGCGTCATATCTCAGATATTTATTTCCTTCTTTCTTTTCGCTTTCTTCCTTTTTCCGCTCAAGAAAAACACGATCCTACCAAGTCACGAATCGGGGAACAAAAGGAAAGGAGCAGATAATTATCCACGACATCTATTTTTCTTCTTCTCTTCTCTTCCTCTTTCTCCCTCTTTCATCTTATAAACTGAATCGGAAGAAGCTTGCATATAAAACAAGACATTTGTTTAATATATATATATATATATATATATATTGGTTCAGATATACAAGGAAATCGTCCCCCTGACCCTCCATGCTAGCAGACAGATACAGCCAACCTACTCGCCTAATATAGCTTTTTTTTTTTTTTTAATATCCCGTCCTCTGATTTCTATATGATAGCCATGTGATTCAAGTTATTGAACAGCCTCCAACCTCCAGTCACACACAAACATACAAACATACAATCCACCAATATCAACATCATCCATCTCCTCTCGCCCTTCCCCCTCAACAAGTAATAGCTTCAGCTCGCCCCTCCCTCAACCGCCACATCCTCTTCTCTGTACTGTCCCGGCTGCGATAAGTGTTGGAATATTGAGTTCTGCCTGCTGCCTGTATTCCCTTGTCAAAGCGAGCTTGCGAAGCTTTGTATTACCGGAGAGCTCCTTCCCTTATAAGGGGGAATGTGGCCTCATGAAAAAATGCAAATAACCTTTTTTAGCGAATGGAATTGATTGGTCAGTCAAAAAGTGCGCGTGGTGACGAGAGGCAGAATCCCAAAATGGCAGACAACGTGATTGAAGTACCGGTACTGACAATTGAAGACTAAAGATTTCGAATTTCAAATCATTCAAATAAACACGCCTCATCAAATTCTGTAAACTCTCAATTCCGCGTATGTACCTTGGTAGGTGCACTCCCAAGCTCGCTTTGATGTTACGTAAGCTGCTTGCCATTTACGTCAACTTACTCGATATGGACTAGCCTCTTGGCTGGTCTCTTGGCTACTCCTTACTAGGTATAGCTCTCAGTACTCTCACACCTAATCTACTACCGTACTCCTTGCTCCTGATTCTATCACAGTAGCAATTCAACAAAATCAGAAAACCTCAAGCAAACGATCAATTCATGCCTACTTTTTTGACTATAGTCAACCTACACTCAAAAACACCCTCTCTTATACTACCACTAAAAATCGCTACCTCTTAGCGAAGCGAAAATTTACTCACGATCAATATGCCGCCACAAGCTACATTCGAGGACGAAGAAAAACGCTTGCTGACGGATGACAACTATTACCTCTGGAAATCCTCAGTTATCAAAAAGCTCATGGAAAAGAGCGTTTCCCAGCATGTCCTCGAAGAGGCACCACTCCCACGACCACAGACTGCTTCTGAAGACCAGACATGGGATGACGACAGGAAGGAGGCCTTGTCTATAATCGTCTCTCACCTCTCGGAGCATACCTGTGCCCAATATATGGATATAGCACTACAGAACGACCCTCGTGCTCTCTGGGAAGCTATAGCTTCCAACCAGGGGGCTATGATCCATAGCGCGGGCATGCAAGACAACCTCGAGACGCAGCTGCTCAGCGAGAAGTATACCCCGTCGGTTGAGAATGCTGACGCGTACCTGCATCGACTGCGCGCCCTCCAAGCGCGGTTAAGAGCGTACCCTGGCTGCCCGAGTGATGTCAGATTGAAAAATATCTTCATCAAAGGACTGCCCAATTCAGGCTTCTGGCCAGTCATCAAGATGCGACTCCGATCCCTTGACCAGACCCTCCAAGACACCTTCGTTGCCCTTAAAGTACTCGAGGCTCAGCATGCCACTGAACTACAGACCGTCAAGACCGCCCCTGTGCCCGAGGACTCTCTTGTCGCCGAAGTCAAGGAGCTGAAGAAGCTCGTAGAAGCTAATATGGCGCGCGGCGATCACAAAGGCAGAAGAGGTGGACGAGGGCGAGGGAAAGGACGAAGACGAGGGGGGATACATAAAGGAGGCAGGGGTAAGAGCGCAGAGACGGGGCGGTGATGGGAGGAGAGGGAGGGGGAAAGGGGAGGAGAGGGAGAATGAGGCGGCGGCGGTGGACAAGGCGATAGAGCAGAATGAATAGGAGAACGATGCTGTGCCGCACGCGCATCGCCATCGTAAACCAACCACACCTGATACTAGATAATGCAGAGATACCTGAGCTGCAGCAGGCGGCAGGGTACAAACAAACAAACAAACAGCAACAAAAAGTCTAGCTCGCTAGCCAGCTAGCTGGCTGGGAGAGTCTACGTCGGGATACGGGAACCAATAGGTATCAAGTGTCAGGTATCAAGTGTCAGGTATCAAGTGTGGGAAGAGCAGATCGAGTGAGCCAAAGCCAAAGCCAGAAGTATGGATGTTGGGTTAGGGATACGGTATAAACTCTCTCTCTCTCTCTCTCTCTCTCGCTCTGTCTCTCGAGAAAGAGAGACACGATGTGACTGATATGACCGACTTGATCGAATATTTAGCGTTGAGTATTGAAAGTTGATGAAATTCTCACGAATAAAGACAGACTTGGCAGGCACGAGTCGGACCCCACCCGCCATCGATCGTTAGGCGAAAGATCAATCAACAAAACAAAGGAAGCCCCCGTCTTGGAAGGAGGAACACCCGCTATTGAAATAGGGCCGGAATGGCAGATTTGATGTAGAGACACTTACTAGTACTTACCTTTGCGAACTATTGAATCGCTTAAGAAATTTGATAAATCCTTCGAATAGGAGCTTGTAATGATCAGGAATCGCTCCTATCTCTTCGCACCAATTTTCCATCGGTATAACAAACTCACGGAACAAAAGACACTCACTTGACCAAGACCATACGATTAGGATTAACAGATTCAAACAGCACAGCAGAAAGAAAATAGGCAGAAGAACCAGCCCTGCCCAGCTCAGCCTGAGAAAGTCCAGCCACCCTCATCTATCAAAATCCCACTCATCCATTCTAAGATTCGCAGTTCGTAGGATAAGCGCCAAAGCACCAGTTGAAGTCATCCTCCCAGTCTGGCGCAAAACCCTACGTATCTCGAGTCAACAAAAACCGCAATGAAAGCATGGAGCAACAGGAGCTGAAAACGCAACTCACGTGGTCGAACCCCTCCATAGCAAACTGGGCGTTGTAACCCCACGCACTCTTCCCGTCGTGCACGGTATTGACCAGGCTATGGCCCAAATAGTTTCCGAAAGCCGCTATGCTGTAGACAGACTGATATGGTGTAGTCCCACCATTTTCCGTTCTGCTATTCAGCCAGTTCATCACGTCAGCCCAGCTCGCAACCGGATCGGAGTTAGCCAATAGTTTGATGCCACCAGCGCCGACGTGGTTGTATTCGTCGAAGCCGCTTCTCGCTTTCAAGGTTCCGGCGCCAGGAGCAGGAGCGAGCTGAGAAATGGGAGCGACGTGTGTGAGCAACATCTTAGATCCATCCGTGGCTACGAACAGCGGGATGAAGTGTTGGTCAGCGACCGTGGCAGCGGCGGCGTCAGCGACGGCGTCGGTGGCAGCTGATGTGGGTGTTTTGACTTGATGGTGCACCATGAACGTCAAGGGCAGCGAACCATTGTAAAAGACACAGAACTCCTCGGCTCCGGATTTACGGCGGTGCAAAGAGCGAGCAGTAGACGAAGCCGGGAGAGCGGTGCCCTGGATCTTGATGTTACTGATAGCCAAGCTGTCCGGGAGGTGCGAGAAAAAATCATCCGCTGCATCCAAGGCTCGTTTCCGATTACTACCATTCGGCCCAAACGCACCGGCCCACCAGTCTGTTGTCTTCCAGCTCAGCTACCGCACCCAGAGCAATCAGCCAACACATCATCCTCTCCGCGTCATCGCAACAAGAACTTACAACGGACAGTCCCATCGCCATTCCTATGCTCAACACGCTGCGCTGACAGTCACTCCGAACCACTATGCCGCCCTGCTGGTTCTTGCACGTCCCGATGATGTCGGTCAGATGGGGCGTGTTGTTCAAGTACGAGCCAACGAGTAGGGAGGGCGAGCTGTCGACCATGCGGGAGGTGTTGATTGGTGTTCTATTGTGTGGATTAGCGGAGATGTAGGAGGAAGAGAGGGAGGATATAGGATTCGTGTTTTTGATCTTATCTTGAGAGACAATTTGGATCTTAGGCTATAGAGAGATGGAGAAAAACTGCTGCTTACTGGGGATTCATGTATCCTGACCACCTGCTAGGCGTTTTGGCATCACCCCCAGCGACGACAGCAAGGAGGGGGAGGATGGAGAGACGCATCTTCGAAGCCACAATGCAAAGTAACAGTTCCACAATTTGAGGAGGAAAGGAGAGAGCAGAGAGGGTGTAGGGAGCAGATGTGAAGAAGAAGTGAAGCAGAGGGTTGAAATGAATGACTGCGGTCAGAAAGAAGAGTGAGATGGAGTTGTGCAGAGAAGGAGATTTTACACAGGAACAGCTAGCTCTTGATCATCATGATGACGATGATGTTATTTAAAAGTTTGCCTTAGATGTGGAAAAGGGGAAATGACGACTGCGTCACTCGACTGCGGCGGTGGAACTGGATACCGGTACTACCAAGCAGTACACAAGCGAGCTCTTTCCTTCTTTTTCCTCCTTTTTCATACATGGAAAGGCGATGGAAGAATATGATGCCGAAGTGAGCATGGCATGCACTATCCCTGGCAATATGCGCCATCCCGTGGACTATGCACCATCCCTTGGACTATGCACGTTGCTATTGGTGCTGATCTGGTCTGCAAGATGAGATTTGCTTCACGTATGTTGTGGTGGATCAGAAACCAGGTGAGAGGATAAGACAGAGGGAAGGTCGTACAGTAGGGGCGTAGGGCCGGTGGGAGCGGGGCACTGCAGCTGGCTGGGTCCGGTTCGGTCATACAGTACCGGCGCTCAACGAAGTGCACTACGACGATGCGAGTCTGGGTAGTAGGCAAACCAAGGGAAGCCGAGAAGAAGCTACCTAGCCTAAGAAATGAGAAATATAAACAAACAAGAAGCACCTCGGAATATGAAGACACTGGAGCAAGTAGAAGCCGAGAAGGAAGAGAAATTCTCGGGCATGAAAAAGACAAGACATGCCTTGGAAGTGGAAGTACAGAGAGAGAGAGAACTGTAGAGGCCTCCTACAGAGTAGATGTTGATTATGCATCTGCGCCTCGTATGACCACAAATTGCACTCGGGCCAGGTAGTAAGAAGCTGAGCGAGATCATAACAAGCAGAATTATCAGAAGGGACTGGATGTGATGCAGGGAAACAAGTCAGTATGGGGAGGGGCCGAGCCAGATCAAGACGCCTCCCATGCGATGCATCGTACACCTACACACCTATCTCTACAGACCTCAGCCCAGTGCCTCGGTGCTCTACAGCTCATGCTCCACCGGGTCAATATCTCCTCCCTCCAGAGACATCTTCGCCCTCTCCTCCGCACGGCTCTTGGCTTTGGCCAACATCTCCGCTTCTTGCTTCTTCTTCTTCTCTTCTTCCTCGTCGTACGGCTTGCCCAGTCCCTGAGGCGGTAGCCAGGTTGACTCGCCAGTCTGGGCAGCCGCAAGACGTTTCCGCTGACCCTCTTCACCAGCACGGCCGAGGACGCCGGCAATGACTTGGATGCAGCGTAGACTGTGGGAATACAGATTAGCAAAGATGCCGTGAGGTCGATGTAATGGAAGAGGGAACAGACCTGTCGTCGTTCGCCGGGATGGGATACGTGACCCACGTCGGATCCGCATCCGTATCAATCACCCCAATCGTCGGGATATTATTCAGCCCACACTCATGCAGCAGGATGTAATTCTCTAGCGGATTCATACACACGACCAAATCCGGCTTCAGCGCCTTCCAGTCCGCAACCTTGTCCTCAAAGCCCTCGATGTACTCGTCGTTGATGCCCACGGCCTTGACCTCGCACTTGGCCAATATCTGATCCCCATTGGTGATCGACCCCGGAATCCATTTCTCGAAGAGATGACAGCCTTTGGCGACCTCTGCCGCCTTCACCACCGCTGGGCCTTGTCCCGGTCGCGTGCCCACAAACAGGATAAGTCCGCCGTGATACGCAACGCCTTCTACCACCTTCGCCGCGCGCCTCAGATGCGCAGCCGTCGTCTCAAGAGAAATGATATGCACACCCTGCCTCACACCAAAGATGTAACGCTGGTTCATCGGGTTCCACAAGCTGGTGCTGTGGCCCAAGTGAGACTGGCTGGCCATGAGCAGCTCCAGCGTCACATCCTCTGGCTTCGGCGGGTCGACGATGACCTGGCCAGGGGTGTAATGCGGCTCTAAGACTGAGCCTAGGTGCCCTATGTTCTTTTTGATGAAGCGTTGGAGCTTGTATTTGCGGCGGACACTCGTGGACTCCCGGACCCTCCGCGGTTGAGCGCGGCGATTTGCTTCGCCGGTAGAGGAGAGGGATTGGGCCAGGTGGAGTTCGCTAGGGGGTGAGGAGGAGGAGGAAGATGATGTGACTTGGTTGAGGTCTACGATGCTGGGTTTCAAGTCGGAGGAGGTGGTTGGGTCGGATAGGCTTTCGGTCATGAGGGAGCGGATGGAGGAGATTCGGAGGGGTCCTGCTAGAGCCTTGCGGCCTGCAGAATCAATTAATTAGTTGACAGTACACATGTATCAGGGGGTGCGGGGAGACATGCCATGCCGTATGGCTACATTTCGGAGGATCATGGTTGTTGGTGACGGCACTGTTGTCTGCTGTCCCGAGGTATGGTATTTTGATGTTGAAGATAAAGTACGATACGATATATAAAAATCGGACCCACCACGCTAGTGTACTTTGGGATGCATACCTAAATGTCAACCATCAGACGAAGCTTTACAAGATAATGACGAAAGCTTCACACTCAATATATAATTTGACTGAAGGGAAACAGAGCATCATCGTATAGAGACAGATTTAACAAGCCAGAGCCTCTAGATCAATCTCATGACCGGCTCTTAATGCTAGCACTCTGGATATAATAGAGACAAAATATACAGTAACCCAAACGCTCCCGTTGCAATCTAATACACTCTAACTCTCTCGCTATCTCTCCCAGTAATCACGCTCCCCGCAATCACGCTCCCATCGAAACAATGATTAGTTACGGCTCGTCAAGCGAGTCAAAGTAAACACACCAACGATAACCACCGCTAAAGTTACAATCGCCCCAGGTAGCAAAAGCTCGTTCGGGACACCAGCAACGGCCTGCTGTTGGACAGGCGGGGAGGTATTTTTTCTGCGTTTGACTGGCAGCTCCTCGTCGCTCTCGTCATCCTCGGAAATAATCTTCTTTCGCTCGCGGATGGAAGATGGAGGTGGGGTCGGCTCGTTAGGGATGACGAGACGGGGATCCAGAGTGGCGCTAATAGGGGGCTTCTCGGGGTCGTGAACGAACAAGTCGACCTTGTCACGGTGTCCTTGACGGGCAAGAATAATGGCATCCAGCAAATCGTGGTCCGTGGTGATAGCAACGGTGTCTCCATCATCGTCCAA
Organism: Drepanopeziza brunnea f. sp. 'multigermtubi'; assembly: GCF_022702325.1. Classification (NCBI taxonomy): domain Eukaryota; kingdom Fungi; phylum Ascomycota; class Leotiomycetes; order Helotiales; family Drepanopezizaceae; genus Drepanopeziza; species Drepanopeziza brunnea. The sequence goes on from NW_027094068.1 coordinate 207,754, forward strand.
GTAGCTGAGGGCAAACCCAGAAGCGCCAACTTTACCGTTCTCGGAAGTTGCCATGCCTCCAACGGCGTCGACTTCTGCGCCAAGTTTGGAGATAACCGCATCGATGAGCTCTGCGACTCCATTGGCCGCAATGACCTGAAGTCTGTGAACACGGCCGCTGGGAGCCTTGAACTTGAATGGGAAGGGGATCTCATCCACATTCTGTTCCGCTGGGCTAGTGACAACCGAGTGAGGTGGTGACTCGACCCCAATGTGAGATGCAGAATCTCCGGGCGCAACGCTGGCGTCAACGATCCGCTCATGGCCCCGGGACATGTCAGGTGACATTAATGATCTCGCTCCTTGGGTGTGGTGGTGACTGCCCTCCCCAGACATGATCGATTCCGTCTCGTTCTCAAGCGAGAGCCAGAATTTATTCCATGCCGGACCTTCACTGTCCCCGGTGGACATGGTATTGATTTGCTCCAGGGTAGCATAGGTCAGCTTGAGAACATCGACCATTCCGACGATTTCTCCGGCCTCGTTCATGACTGGGAGATTCAGGTAGTGGCCATCTTGAAGAATGGAGATCAGCGAAGAAACAAAGGGAAAGGGTGCAAAGTTGTCTCACCGTGCATCTTTCGGAGGGCAGCTTGGATACTCATATCCATGGGAGCGAAATCAGGGTGTGGGGTCATAACACGGACAACACTGCAAGTCGCAGGGTCCAACCCAGGTGCGATGACCCTCAGTACAACATCCTTGCTGGTAAATATACCAGTGATCGAGCCTTGGTCCTGGACCAATACCGCAGTGGTATGGTTCTCCTTCATCAATGCCGCTGCTTCTCTCACCGATGTCCGGACGGAGACGGTGGTCGGGGGCTTGCCGTCGAGGACTGATTCCAGCGTGGGCCCCGACATTTTCGATCGCAGAGCCTCCACATATTGGATGATTTGCTGGGGTTGACTCGACCCAAGCTCTGACTGAACACCCTCCAATGCATCGTAGAGCTTCCGCGAGGAGCTGTAGGCGCGTTCCAGTTTTTCCATGGCATCGTAGAAGCACTTTGTAATATCTAAGATACCCGAAATATCTTGGTTCTCGTCCATCACGGGAAGATGGCGGAAGCCCTTTCGGACCATAAGGTCCAAAGCATCCGTAGCACTTGTATCCGTCCTCGCACAGAGCGGGTTCTTGGTCATGATCTCGGCAATGGTCACATTGCCGGCCTTGATCCCGGCTCCAACGACCCGGAATGCCAGATCTTTTGCGGTGAAGATACCGGCAATCCGGTCTTCATCGTCGGTCACCAGTACGCAGTCCTCCCTCTTTGCGGCCATCAGCTGCGCAGCCTCGGCGACGGTGGTGTTGGGCTTGATCTGGAGAGCTTGACTCGGGCGGAGAGCGAGGACGGTTCCAGGGGGGGCTTTTCGGGTCTGTCTGGCCCGACTGGTGGTATGCCTCTTCTTGCTGAGATCCGTCTCGATCTTTCTTCGGATTGCCTAGAATGGGATATCCTGTCAGAGGTGTCCCGAAGCAAACAAACCCGGCCCTACATATCTGTCTCCTTCTCGTTTCCACGCACCTCATCTTTCTTGGTTTGCTTCTGCCTGCTCACACTCATGCTCGATCCGCCAGCTTCGCTCTGGGTGGTGTGATTTTCCAGAGTCGGGCGTGGGATACTCGAGGCCGGACTGTTGGTGTTGGGGAATGCTGGCACCGTGCCTCGATTGCCGCCGCGACTCGGGGTCCCCCTCATGGTGCCTGTGGTAGAGGCCATCCTGGAGGTGGGCCGTGGAGGATTGTACGGTCTTGTGTTGTGTTATGAAGCAGTATTGGATCCTCTTGTCGGCCTTTGCAAGCGCGTATTTAGTATGTATGGTGGGGGGGTTTATAGGTAGGTGCAAGACAGCGGTCGCTGGTTGACCGCAGTGATTAAGTGCGTGGGAAATTGTCGAGTCGAGGTTTTGGTTGATAGGGCGACGACGAGGACAGCGTCGGCGACAACCAGACAGTCGGGATGAAGGAGCTCGGTCGCCGGCCGGGCTGGGGTTGGCGAGTGAAGTTCCGTTGCCCAGGAGATGCGTTGCTGTTGACTTTCGCGCTCTAGCTCTCTAGCCGGGGCCTTGAAATTCGGATTGTACATCTGCATCCACCAAAGTATCCGCATCACATCTTGCTTCGAGCTTCAAAAACTCTACAACTTTGCCACAAACAAAACACCCTGCATACTACTGTAGATACCCATCCACCTACCTTCCTCTGGTCGCGAGTACACGAACACTCACCCACCCACATCCTCTTCGTCCTCCACCCACGGCCTGAGGAAGGCCCAACCCATATCCTAGAAGGGCTCCCCGAGTCAACAACAACCGACTGAGCAGCCCTACAATCTCAATCTGCCCGGCCGAACGGCTTGCGCTGCGTGAGGTACGGAGTTTCCTGGGCTTCGCAATCATTTGCTCTCTACAATGGAATATTGTCGTGTTGGATCAGGGACTTGGGGCAGGCTTCGTCGAGCAACTGCTCATTTGTTTACTTTCAGACAGACGACCTTCGCTTGAAGCTCTACTCCCTCTCCACACTTCGCAGACTTCCCTCATTTGCTCATTACCATTACCAAAACTAACGCTCTCACTGTAGTTTCGGAACCCAGGTGTGCTTCATTGCATTACTTTCAACGACGACTTTTCCGGACTCTTCGAGCATTCATAATGCTGTCCAATCCTACCACTGCCCTTCACAACCGACAACGACAACGACAACACCGACGCCAACAATCGACACCTAATGCATTCGAAGCAGTGAAGGCTTCCAACCTGCCCACCATCCAGCGCCACAACTCCCACAGACGTGGCATGAGCCTGGATCAACGACGACGAACATCACCCGCGCAGGACTATACGACAAGAAATACTAACCCAGGATATCAATCGACACAACCACAGCATATTTTGCGAGAAACGCAGCAGCAAAGACTGGCACGCCCGGGCCAGCGATTTGCTCAATACGACAATGACGAGAATTGCCTCAATTCGCCCTGCGTCACCCCCCAGCGACAATCTTTTGATGCCGGATGTACGAACCAGTACGGACACAGGCTCTCCCAGTCTCAGTTCCAATTTCCGGGGCCCATCAATACGATCATCCAAGTCGATCCCAATAGCTTCAATGGGAACCAAGACTTCAACAACATGTACCAGCCCGAGGTCATGACCCCTTCTGCGTATTTGGACTTCTCGGCTGGTTTCGAGAATGCGAGCCAGGGAACGAACAGCGCATGTCACAGCAGAAGGAACTCGGCCGGAAGAAGGATCAGTGGAGGGATACTAGACAGAGTTAACCAATTCGAGCACCTCGCACTTCAATCGCCGTGCCGCCCAATCACACCCACGAACCAGAATGTATCGCGTACGTAAAGTCCAGTGGAAGGAGAGATCTTGACTGACAACCCCAGGTTACTTCCCCCCCACACCTGTGGACACTCCACACGATCGTATGGTCAAGCAGGAGCAGATGAACCAGAGATTCCTGGACACCTACGATTCTTCAATGGAAGAAACGATTAAGCCCAAGGGAAACCAGCGAGCCCGAGGCATTTTCGACGATATGAGAAAGGCAGCCGAGGGGAATTACATGCCCAGTTCTCCCCAAGCCGGGACAGTGGTCAACCCACACAGCTTCGACTCTGCTCCTATGCCAACCGCCAACTTCATGAACATGTCAAATATCAACCTGGAGTTCCTGAAGGATGAGCAACTCAGCAGTCCGCAGTTCCCGCCAAACGATATGACGCCATCCATGTCTTTTCACCCCTCCCATGCCTCTTCGCCCGCGGTCATGCAGGATGCGATGTTTGGCGACCCCTTTGTCAACAAACTCGGTTTGGAGCCGAACACGATGTCATATCCCGAACATGTAGCCAATCTTCTTCCCATGTCGAACTCGCCCTCTCACCGATCTCACCAATCTCACCATACCCACCACCCCTCGCATCGTAGATCTGAATCTGTGGACAGCATCAACCTGGAGGAGTCTATTACCGACACTGGAATCACCATCGACGATATCGCCAACTTCATCTCCGGACCAGATCCCAGCGACGGTAAATGGATCTGCCTGTACCCCGAGTGCAAGAAGCGATTCGGTCGTAAAGAAAACATCAAGTCGCATGTCCAGACACATCTCGGCGACAGACAATTTCAGTGCCCTCACTGCAAGAAATGCTTCGTCCGACAGCACGATCTGAAGCGACATGCCAAGATCCACAGCGGCGTAAAGCCATACCCATGCCAATGTGGTAACAGTTTCGCCCGCCACGATGCTCTGACTCGCCACCGACAGCGCGGAATGTGTATCGGAGCTTTGGAGGGCGTGGTGAAGAAGGTCGTCAAGCGTGGCCGCCCTCGTAAGAACCGGCCGGATACGGAAGAGCGAGTCAACAAAGCCTCGCGCACGCGAAGCAAGAACAAGACGGCCTCTTCCATGTCGTCCTCCACCTCCGGGTCCGAAAGTCGCGGTGGCCCGTCGCCGCGCAGCGAAGCCGACATTCTGGACGACAAGCCTTTCGCGAACTACGAGTACACGCAGCAAAGCCACTACATGCAGCAGTCCTCTGCCCCAGAGCGCGCCAGCTTCGAATACTCGCACCCCCGCTCACCCACCCCCAGCCACTGCGTCTCTCCTCAGGCCATCCACCCGGCCCGGCACTCCCCCAGCGCCGAGAGCGTCCGCTCCCACCGTGCCTCCATCGCCTCCAGCACGCATGGCGCCTCGCACCCGGCCTCGCCCGCCAAGAGCATGCACAGCAGCTACCATTCGCCCCCAGGCCTGTGCGAGTCCTCGAGCAGCCCGGCAGCGAGCATCTACTACGACCTCGACATCGGCAACCACCACGACGGCGCGACGGACCACCTGAACGGGCTCGCGCACCTTTCGGAACACGACAACGCCAATCGCGACGACGAGATGTTCCTCGAGGCGTTCGCGGCGGCTAGTTCGGGGGAGATGCTCCCCGCCGCGGCGGATCATCACCATCTGTCGATGGCGAAGTTCGAGGACGCGTTTGCCGGGGCCGCGGAAGAAGAGGGGGGTGCGGCGGCGGCGTCGGCGGAGCCCCTGTTCCGGGACAGCGAGGATGTGTTCTTCGGGAGTCCCTGACCTTGATCTGGAATGTATCACGGGGTCTGGTTCCTCTCGTTCCCCTCGCTGCGCCTCGGAGCTTGTATGCTTGACGACGTTGTGCCACGGAGAGCGTGTGTGTGTGTGTATTGGACGGAGTGCGGTGCGGTACGGTGCGGCGGAATGGGTGCGCATGCTTCTTTTTCTCTGCGCTGTCTGTCATTCCGGTATCATCTCAAGCCACGCGCAGCGAAGAAGTGTCTTCGAGACCAGACGGTCCTCTCGATCGTCGGGTTCTCGTTCCCTTCGCTGCGAAGGCTGGTTGTTGGCATGCTACGATGTGGATATCTATATATCACACTCACTGGCTCAGGCTAAGCTGCTTCGCGAGGTGGTGATGGTGATGGTGACAGTGTGGATTGCGGATTGTACGATACATAGCTGGTGATAGAACTACAATTTGGATCTGATGGACGGGCCGGGTAACAGAATGGGCTTGCGTATTTGTTTGTTGTTTTTCTGCCTTTTTGTGTGTAGCAATAGCAACAATAGCACAGCATAGCATGGTACGGGATGGAATTTTTACGTTGTGCTACAGTACCTACCGCTGGCGCAATTGGGCGGACTAGATTGCATCAGATTGAATACATACATAAATAATACACTCAATTCTTCTATTTGTGCATGTCATGCATTTGTTTACGAATTCTGGAACTGCTTCTCATCTCAACATTCTAGATTTTATGCACTTTTTAAGTCCCGAGCCTCCTCATCCGAACCTTCAGCGCTGCCCAACCTGACCAATCTAAATTCATGCAAATAGATCCCCGTGACCGAAACCGAGGTTCTCAAACCTGCCCACCAAAGCCATTAGTCGGGAAAGCGTTATTTCACACCCCAGGCTAGAAAACCTGCCTGGGGTTTTTGAGGTCTAGACTTTTCCAAGCCGCGGGCGACCGAGACCACCCTTAGACCAAGCAGTCTGACCAGCACCCGATTGCCCCCAATCTAGGGATCTGACGGTGAGAGAATGGGTTGCCCCTTCCCCCTTTTTCTGTACTTTGAGAAGAGGTTAGTCCCTCTTGATAACAAGGTTGCGATTTCCTGTGCGCAATTATCAGGTGAGCCTCGGTCTCTCTCTCACACACACATACCGGATCATCTGCATACCTATCGCAAAGTCAACTGGACCAAATTAGAGCACCATATCGATTCCGCATCTCCTATTACCCAACTGCGCTTCTTTCGATGCCCTAGCCTTTTCTGGCTCTCTTCAACTCAATCCTCTCCTCTCTCAACCGCCTTGGCTAAACATACGGACCTTTACACTGAATTACATATTCCTAAGCGCGCGGGATTCGTCACAGCCAACTTTCTCCCCCGCGTCTTTCACAGCTTTGTACTTCTTCGTAGAATGTCATGTGTGGTCACCGTATTGTTCGATAAAGCGAAGGGTAACTCCCCTGGTCAATAGAAGATATTGCGTACGCAACAAACTGAGACCCAAAGACGAAGAGGGTAGGAGGGTGGTACTGTAGTGAGCATGGATGGTATCGATTAAGGAGTGAGTGCGGTGTAGCGACCCCTATTGCCTCGATATCAGACGCAAGGGATGTGGCAGGACTCACGTGAGCACCATGAGCACCGTGAGCACCACGAGCACGATACAGTACCGGTACAGTAATAACTAACTACCTAGGAAGCCGTTGCATGCACAAACGGTGAGGGGCCAGAGACGGCCCGACAACTGTGGTAAGGGTAGTACGTACTACGTACTAGCTACCAAGTACTCGATCGGCGCGAAGTGGCTTGGCCCTTGTCAACGCTTTTCGAACTAGGTTTCAGCTCTATTACTGTGTCGCTCCAGTTTTCCAGTTGATTGTAGCTCGCCTCCTATTGGCCTCGTTGGTCACAATCAACATCGGACAGATCCAGAATTCCCGTGGTTCCGACTTACGGGAAGAACCGAGTACGTACGGTGGTACGGGGGTGACCCGGCTAGACTCGTCAACGGCGATACTACAGCGTGACGTCTTCAGAGGAGGTCGAAGTCGAGGAGAACTTAACGGCTTCCCTCCCAGTCTTTCGTTCCCGTGCTGGTGGTACCTACTACGTACCTTATTCTCCTAGCGATGATTATTCAAAAGGCTAAAGTTGCAAGGGAACGCAGGGAATGAAACTCTAACCGCTCGACTCCCCTCTGGACCCCCCCCACTCGTCAAGACAATATAGATTGCCCTACCCATTACTCAATCGCACCAGCCGCCCATATGTGGCTTTCTTGGTACGAGAGTTCACGGGGGCTTGAAAGGGGGGCGGAAGATGCAAGAGCGGATAGGGGGAAGGGGAAAAAGGGCGATTAGGTTCTTGGGGATTTTACCCCTCCCTTAGCTCGGCGCCTTCTTATCTTCTTCTCGGCTCATGCCAATAAATACTCCGACTAAGTTAAGAGAGAGGCTATGCACGATGCAAGGCAGCGCCCCATCATGATCCTTAACCGCGCGAGAGGGACGCTTACGCTACGCTAATGTGGAGACGAGCTGTGTAAGGTTGTTGATCCTATTCAGACTTGGCTTTTCCCACTCTGAAATCTCGCTTGTCGCTCTACAGTCCAGAGGGTGGTTATTGTACTACTTAAGGAGTGCGGCTCAAATGACGACGTAGCTACGTAGGTAAGTTCAACCGACGTACTATAAATGTCAGTCGCCAAGGCTCGAGCACGCTATGCCCTGATATCTACCAGCTTCAGTTGTAGTTGTAGCAGAGTACTTGTCGCTCAGCATTGATGCGCCCGTCCTTCCTCTGCACTCATTCTGAAAATTCGATTCTCTGCTCGACGGCACTCTAGCCAACACGTCATGCGATTTTGAGTCGCACCCTTCTTGTCTTTGGATGCGCATCGATTTGCAGATGAAGATGAGCTTGAGTTGGTTGGTCGCCTAGCCTGACTCGTTATTGATGGTTTGAAGCAAGCGGAAGCGACAGAGGGCAGGGGATGGTGGAGCTTGGCGCGAGTTGGCCGCACCTGATCGAGAATCGTTCCCGGTAGTAATAAGTAATCATACTATGTATGGCCGGCCCACTGCATCTGCCACGCCTCGAGTAGAGTGGAATTATTTTTTGCATCCGCTAAACGTCGCTCGATATTAAGAAGAAGAAAGAAAGAAAGAAAGAAAGAAAGAAAAACCCCCCCATCCGGCCACGCGCATCGCAACGATTCAAGTAACTGAGACAATATCAGGACTCGCCGGTTGACCAACGCTGATCTGGACAGACTTCGGGAAATCTCCGAGCCCGGATGGGATGGAAGTTACGTATCTCTTCTTCAGAGTTCACTACCCTTAATAATAAGCCTAAATCGATTTGCCAAAGTCTCTCTGTTTCTGTTCAGGACGGGATTTCGTCAAGAGATCTGGTTCAATTTCGACTACTGTAACTGACCTTGCTACCTCCTAGCCCCAACCTTAATCTTAGACCAACCTTATCTTAAGCCTCTTCGCAGGCTCGGGACTCGGAACCTTAATTCCTCGATCCCTCCCCATGTTTGGCGCGGCGGGTGGGTTGATCGAGTTTAAGTGGCTGAGGCTTGCCCAAACCTACCCCACAATGTATGAGGTAGAGGAATTATGCGGGCGAGGCCGATCTGTGATCGTCGACCCAAATAGCACAATATCCCTCATCCGCCTGCTCCGTGGCCGGGTCGGTATCGGGCAGCGCACTTCCGTGTCCCTAGAGGTCAGTCAGCTTTTGAGGCTCTGCAGAAGTCAGGGACGGAGCGAGCGGTCCTGGGGCGTGGAAATCAGAAAGAGCACAGCGTGGTGTCGATGACGCCCGTTGACATGTCCAGATGCCATGAATGAAGCCTCTCTCGCCAGACTCATGACGCTGGAGCTGACCGGGCAAAAAGAGCACTACTCTAACAGAGTTCGTGAGTATATTAAATTGTGGCGGGACATTCAGCGGTTGACGACGAGGCATACACAATGTTGAGTGAGACAAGATTCTTTTGCCTTGGCCAAAAATAGCGCTGCATTTCCAATCTTGGCCGTGGGTGGTAAGTGCAGTCATTTGTTTTGTCGATGCTCGTCTACAGCTATCATCAACCTGACGCATTTTCCAAAGCAGCAGATTGCTTCCTTCCAGTTCACCGACACCTCTACCCTCCGATGAGATGTACATTCTCTCCTTCACAGCACTTGTGCTCAGGTTATGTTAGGTCACTTTTTGCCCTCTACCCGTAAGTACGGTGTCTCTGGGTAATCTATCGCAAACTATAAAACGGCTCGCTTAATTTGGGGTGAACTCTAACCACCATCAATATTTCGTCCTATCGTGAGACGATCTTGGAACGTGCCATGCTACTTGTCACCGCTTGGAATACGTCAACCGAAGTTCATGCGGGCATGAGACAATTCTGTGCTTTTGGTTTTTTTTTTTTTTTTTGACGGCAATGACAGAGAGGCCTGCCAGAGTCGATCGAACTTGGCGTCATGCCTCCTGGTGATTTCAGACGGGAGCTCTGTCTTGGACACCAAGGCCCAATACCAGGCCTTCTGTATAGTCCTCATTATTGCGAAACATGATGCCGCCTAGACGATGATCGCGCTGCACTTCTGAGCAACCCCCTTTTGGCTTGTCGATTCGGTGTATATAAGTCGGGATACTTTCATCCTATCTTCTCTCATCAGCTCATCATCGTTTTCGGTTCTTCATCACTCTTCAGCAGTTCAACTCTCTTCTTCACTCCATCATTCAAGTTTGATATCATTTTTGTATTACACCCGAACCGCTTCACTTTCGTTTGCATTCGACTGAGCTAGCTCGTCGATCGTCAGTTCCTAACTCCAACACCAAGCACATCACACATCTCGTTTCCAAAAAAAAAAAAAACCTCTTCAGTCAACATGAAGTTCTCCGCCATTCAACTCGCAGCGCTGGCGCTCGCCCTTGGAGTCACCGCAACGCCCACTCCGGCTCGCCGCGAACAGGCCAAGAGTTCCCTTGCCCGTCGCGAGGAGTCTTTGGCTGCCACCGAGTGCGAGGACACTCCCCCGGTGAGCTACAAGCTCCGAGCACGACAGTACCCCGCCGATACTCCGGACACTCCGGACACTCCCGATACTCCTGACACTCCTGACACTCCTGACACTCCTGACACTCCCGACACTCCTGACAGCAAGGAGGACGATGACAAGAAGGAGGATTCCGATGACAAGAAGGAGGATTCCGATGACAAGAAGAAGAGCCAGAAGCAGCCCAAGACGACCAATGAGAAGCAGCCCAAGAAGGAGTCTGGCTCTGGGGGCTCTGGGGAGAAGACGGAGAAGAAGCCCAAGAAGGAGTCTGGCTCTGGGGGCTCTGGGGCCTCTGGGGAGAAGACGGAAAAGAAGCCCAAGAAGGAGTCTGGCTCTGGGAGCTCTGGGGGCTCTGGGGGCTCTGGGGGCTCTGGGGAGAAGACGGAGAAGAAGCCCAAGAAGGAGTCTGGCTCTGGGAGCTCTGGGGGCTCTGGGGGCTCTGGGGGCTCTGGGGAGAAGACGGAGAAGAAGCCCAAGAAGGAGTCTGGCTCTGGGGGCTCTGGGGAGAAGTCCGAGAAGAAGCCTGCCACCCCTCCTGCCGGCTACCCTACTAACCCTCCCAGCGGAGAGGATGCCGACAAGCCTGCGCCTACGACGCCTCCCACTGGAGAGGATGGCGACAAGCCTGAGCCTACGACGCCTCCTACTGGAGAGGATGGCGACAAGCCTGAGCCTACGACCCCTCCTACCGGAGAGGATGGCGACAAGCCTGAGCCTACGACCCCTCCTACCGGAGGAGAGGGAGACACTCCCGCCCCGTCCAACCCTCCCCCCCCACCTTCCGGTGGCGGTGCCACTACCGTCCTCGACGCGCCGCAGGTCATCGCCGCTGGCGACGCCTTCGATGGCCAAGGCGGCACCTTCGACCGTGGTGTTCCCTGCTCTGGCCAATCCGAGGGTGGTGAGAAGGACCCCGTCTTCATCCTCGAGAAGGGCGCCACCCTGTCCAACGTGGTCATCGGGCCCGACCAGCTGGAGGGTGTCTACTGCATGGGCGCCTGCACCCTGACCAACGTCGTCTGGACCAAAGTCTGTAAGTAGCTGCTCCTCCCGGGCACGCCTCACCGCATATACTAACCCCCCGTCTCCTTCCCAGGCGAGGATGCCTTCACCGTCCGCGAACAGGAAGCCGGCGAGGTGACCACCATCATCGGCGGGTCGGCCTCGGGCGCCGAGGACAAGGTCTTCCAATTCAACGGTGCCGGCACGCTCTCCGTCTCCGATTTCACGGTCGACGGCGCCCAGACGCTGGTCCGCGCGTGCGGTAACTGCGCGGCGAGCCACGAGCGCCACATCATCCTGGACAACATCAATGCCTCCGGTGTCACCACCCTGGCCGGTAAGCTCTCTCTCTCCCCCTTCCTTCCCTCCTCCTTCCCTCCTCCTTCCCTCCTCCTTCCCTCCTCCTTCCCTCCTCCTCCCCTTCCTCCTCCCCCCGCTGCCCGCCGCCGGGGACCGTCACTGACCAGGCGCGCCTCAGGTATCAACGTCAACTTCGGAGACACTGCCAAAATCACCAACACGGACGTGTCCGGCGTCGAGACCCCCTGCCTGACCTACGAGGGTGTCGCCAAGGGCAGCGAGCCCAAGAAGCTCGGACCCGAGACCACCGGCGCCTGCTCCGTCTCATAAGCTCGATCGCCTCGCCTGAGATGGGGGGGACCCCCGGCCCGGATGGGTTTAGTAGTAGTCAGTCAAGCACGCACGCACGCATAGAAAGGGAAGGGATATTATAGAGCGGGACTTTTTGCCGGGCACTTTGTACAAAAAAGGGGGGGTTTTTTTTTTATAACTTTCGAATGAGATGCTCGCCCTGGTGGCATTTATTTTTAAAAACGATTCTTTGGGCTTGCCCCCTCACTGATCCCTCCCTCACTCACTCACTGATCCCCGCTCGTGGTTCCCTCTCTCTCTCTCTCTCTCTCTCTCTTGTGCCGTGATGACGAGAATCGATCTTGCTTCCTCCGGAAGCGAAGCGCACGCCAGCCAGGCCTGTTTCCATCCGACTCGACCCCCCTCCAGAAACCACGCACGGACGGACAACGCCCTCCCACCCGCCCCCCGAACAGCCGGTTGGATCAACTATCGACTACAGACTACAGACTATCGACTACAGACTACAGACTACAGACTACAGACTACAGACTATAGCCTATAGATAGAGCGCGTACGGTCTAAATAAACTCTATCCGCGCCTCTTCCTTCCTTACTTCCTTACATATCTTCCGACCGGTAGTACAGTAGCAGATCCCAGATGGAACCCCTCCCTCCAGCAGGGGAAGGAAGGAAAGGAAAGAAAACGGTCCCCCAGGTCGCCGCAGATCACTCCCCAATACGGGCGACGGGCGGGCACGCGCTAAATTTATGTAGTACGACGACAGGGCCTAGAAGTAGAAGTACTACGTAGAAGGGAGGGAGGTGTTACAGGCTGAGGGGGGGGGGGGTGTCTGGGAAGGTTAAATTCTCCGCTTTTATTTACTGTATTGTAGAACCCCTGCTTGCCCTACCCCTCAGGGTGGGTGGGAAAAAAGCTCCGTCTGCGACGTTTGCGCCGTAGGCGTTGCCGGCTGGAGGAGACGAGACGAGAGCGGATGCGACGCAGAAAAAATGGGGGTGGGAAAAGAAAGTAAAGTCAAGTCTCCGTCTAGGTATACAGTACTGCGAAAAGAAGAGAGAGAGAGAGTTCACTCGATCAGGTCCTCGTCGATACCTGGGTAATGGAAGAGTGGAGAGGGGGGAGATCGCCCGGGTGGAGGTGTAAAAAAGACCGACTCGAGAGGTAAGAGGATGATGTGGGCCAGGTACGGCCGTCGATCCATTGGCGCCGTGGCGATCAGGGCCTTCTTTTTCTACAGGATGTGCGTAGTACTAGTACTAGTAGTACGTAGCAGTACAGAGAAACTATATGCGGTATATACATTTTCGGGACTTTTTTTTTTTTTTTTTTTTTTTTTTTGTTTTTTTTGGGGGGCTGTCGCTCCGGTCCTGACGATGTCAGGGCTTACTTACGACGTACACTACGTACACTACGTACGTAGGAGTCCTGACTGTAGCAGGCCACACCTCCTGCGGAAGATGGTGTAGCGAGGGTGGTCAGCGATCGGAGGCAAAATAGAAGCCAACGTTTCCATAAGAAGAAATAGATCGAGGAGAGGGGGGAAGAGGGGGGAGAAAAAAAAAAAAGAGTTTCAATCTTTCCGTCCGGGATTTTTAAAAAAGACAAGGTTACAACCGCGTCTGGGACGCCGCGCCCAGGTCCGGTTTCGAAGGCTCTCTTCGCTCGGTTTCTGATTGAGCGATCGATTGATCGAACCACGCGTCTGGGAAGAGGGCGCGCGGGGTTGGGAAGCTGCATCCGCTGGGGGATAGCAAGCATCGGGACTTTTCGAGAATGGGAACGGCGAAACGAAAGGAGAATAAAGAAAGAAGAAAAAACAAAGTAAATAAATAAAAAAATAAGATTTTTTTTTTTGGGAGAGGCATTTTCTATTTTTGGTGACCCACAGATCCACAGATTCTCACTATCGCGTCCCCACTTACGTAGTACCATCGACCCGAGTCCCGAAGGATCGTCGAACCTTGCTCGGAGATCTTGACTCGTCAAAGGCGGGGGAAGATTTAATATCTTAAACTGCTACGTAGTACCGGTACTTATCGCGGTTAATCTGCTTTGACGTGGTGGGTCAGAAGAAGCGAATCCGACCACTAGCTGACAGACCGGATGCTAAGGATACCCAGTCCGTATGAGAGTCAGGTGGGGGAGAGTGATCTCCGGCATTATAATTTAGATGGAAGACTCTTTACACCAGACCCGAGGGGGTTCCCCAACGGAAAGAGAGAGAGAGAGAGAGAAAGAGAGAGAGAAAGAAAGAAAAAGACAAGATCGATTGCTTGGCGGAGTCGATTTCAAGGCTTTCACACCCGCCTTGACGATTTTCGAGGATTTCACGCTTCCCCGATCTACTAGACGCCATCTGAGTTGAAATAATTCTTTAAGAAGGGGGGGTTCGGGGTTGGCTTCTTTCCTTGCCTCGGCCCGGCTGTGGCTCGCTCGTGGGTATGAATCTGTTTCGTTTCCAGTCGTGAAATCGGGCGAGGATGGCCCCTCTCCGAGTACCGGTACCGTATCCACCACGAATCCATTGCGGCTTGCCGTCTGCAGGCTTGGCGCACGGTGTATAGCTGCGGCGGGCACCAGCGAGTCAATCTAATCAATCTGCCTGTTTATCACACGCTCCGAAGAAGGCGAGAAATCGGGGCTCTCGCTGGTAGAAGCCTCCCGACAGATATGTTCAATTACCGGTAGATGTGTAAGCTGGAACCCCAGATGAACCCCGTCACTATGGGGCTGCAGTTGAGTTTTGCTCTTTTTTATTCTCTTCTTTCTCTCTCTCTCCTTTAAAAAATAAATAAAAACAAAAAATAAAAAAACTTAAGTCATTCTGTTGCATTTTCTCTCCACCTTTTCAATTACACCTTCTGTTCATGGTTGAATTTGTTCCTCGCTGTGGGCAATGATAGTTTGTCTTGTCTCTGGCTGGCGATGCAAGTTTAGTTTTGCCGAGGATGAGAGTCATGTGGGCACGTGCCGGCCTACCTGAGGAGTCGTACAGAGAGCGGACTGCATCTCGGTTGTGCCCCCTTTATCCAACAAGGATCCTCACCAGCCCAGTTTTGTTGTTCCGGAAGACTTACGCGCCATCGAAATAGTCTACATCGCAGATAAGAGTCTTCATGGACCCCGTCCACCCGTCGTCCGAGGCGGCCGGGACCTCCGGGACCTCCGGGACCTCTGAGACCTCTGAGACCTCGGAGATCAAGCGCCGGGGCAAGCGCGCGAAACTAAGCGGGTACCTGTGAGTACATCGTGATCCAGAATCATCGGCCCCAGAAAACATTCTGAGTCATGACAGATCAGATGGGTGGGCGAGAGGAAAAGAGAGATCCAAGGAGGAGCTGATCAAGGGGTGGGAGAAGGGAAGATTAATGGCCGAAACCGAGTTCGTCAAAGGAAAGACCGGGCTGGAACACTCTCTGGGTCTGGGTGCCACGCCGAACGTGATCCCGCCGGGCGAGGCTCGCGTGGACGGCAAGCTTCGAACGGTTGAGATAGGCTGGCACCCGATGGCGGTAATGGGAGGAAAGTGGCTGGCTGAGCAGTCCGGGAAGATAGTCGCGAAGAATATCGGCAAGTACCCTGACCCAACTCAGCACTGGGCGGTTCTGGTTGGCGGCTATATTCACCAGCTGTGGATGGACGAGAAGCTTTGCATCATCTACAACAACGATAAGCTGGACCGGCCGCAATGGAAAACGTTCGAGGTGGGGAAGACCAGGTTCACCGACGAAGCGGTGAGACAAGCCGGTAGGTATCCGGTGGGTTCCCCGACTCTACCACGAGTAGAATACTGATCTGCAACATAGCAACCATGACAATCTACCAGATGAGGCTGGAACGACCACTCTATAACCTCGTCACCAACAACTGCCAGGATTTCGCTATCCGTCTCCTGGATGCCATTCAAGTCGGCGCTCATGCTCAATTCGTGACCAGCTTTGCCATCTATCAAGCTGCTACTGGCGATGGTACAATCAAAGACCTTTTCGCCGATGCATATCCCGAAGAGCAGGCAAAAGATCCGGCCAAAACCGGCATTCAGCGGACGGATACGATCGTGAAGGCTCAAAAGGTCATGGATGAGAATACCACGAAGCTGGATAACCACAAGACCAAGAGATTTCCGCTTTTCCATAGTAAAGGCGGAAGCGCCTGATCGATCTTTTCCTACCGCGGGCGCTGGGTGATTCTGAAAGCATTTCCAATTTCGATAGATACCCCGAGAGTCGCAAAACTTTACTAGAGAGTTGCGAAGATCACGCGAGTGTGATTGAGCTATTCTGCAGAGACGCACTGTTAAGACTTTGGCCAGCACTCTGGCACTGTGTTCCATTTGTTCCTTGCTAATTCGCTTCAGTCAGTACTTCTAATACCTTCCTATTCATCAGATGCATGTCACACACGGAAGGGAAAGTGGCTTACAGCCAGTCAGTCGCACGTCATGAGACGGATGCGAAAATGAGATTTCATCTGTCGGTCTGCTATGGCTTCTTCGTTCTGGATCAGCATAATTTATTTACCCGCCCTGTCGAAAATCGTTTGTGTTGTAGACTTGCATTATATATCTGGCCTCTTGCTCCTATTTCCAGTTTTGTGTGCAAGCGTCTGCTCGTTTATCGTGCTTTGTTTTCACGACTCGCTTAATATTACGAGTACAGCATGTACTTACCTGCCTACTCACTCATATCTGTATTCGGAAGGGACCATGCTTCCATTCCAGAAAAATCTGGAGAACACGGGATCCTGCCTCGTCGGAGTCGGCCTTCTTTGTGCTACCATCGCGAACGTAACCTTTCGTCGCCACCGAGAACAAAGACATGCTTCGCTTCAGAAACAACAAAGCCGATCTGCCTCCCTATAAACCTGGCACCATTCCTCGCCCCAAAAAAAAACCTCTTCCCATTCACACGCCGCCTTCAATAATACATCAGATCTCGTTCATCTCATCTCACTATGCGAAGTTCACGCTCGGCTGCTCCGTCGGGCTCCGGCGGGAGGAAGAGATCAGCAGAAGAATTGACCCCCCCACCGTCACCAGCAACCAAGCTGAGGGCCGAAGCCAAAGTCGCCGACCTGGTCGAGCTCATCACGAACCAGAACATCCCCGTCTACACCGACCCGGATCCGGAATACTTTCGATCTATTGCCGTTGCCAACCGTCTCTTCCGCTTCGCGCAGCCTGCCTTGGTCGTCCATCCGCGCACCACTGCCGACGTGGAGTATATCATCAGGCAGGCGAAGCGCGCCCATATCCCGGTCACGATCAAGAACGGTGGCCATGCCTACTCGGGCTCGTCCGTTGCGTTCAAGGGCCGCGTATTGATCGACATGCATCTCATGAGCGCCGTCAAGCTTGACATGGCGTCGAAGACTATCCGTATCGAAGGAGGCGCGCTGTGGGGGCACTGCTATAAGCCTTTCGTTGTCGGGGAGCACATTGACGGGTACACGATCAATGGTCAGTTCTTCGTCGGCTTCGTTTCCGGGCTGGCTCTTTGAGGTGGGGCGCTGACTGACTGACATGCTTCAGGTGGACGATGTCCTGGGGTGGGAGTCGCGGGATTCTTGATGGGAGGAGGCATTGGCCCCTTCACCCGGTCGTTTGGAATGGGCTGCGATAGGTTGCTGCAGGCTACTCTTGTCACTGCCAACAGTGGAACGGTGACTGTCAAGGCAACCGATGATCCCAGGTCCTCCCGAGGGAAGCTCTTCTGGGCGTTGTGCGGTGGGGGCGGCGGCAACTTTGGCGTCGTTGTAGAGCTCAAGATGGCGGTAGAGGAGTTGAAGAACCCGACCTTGGTCAACACTAGGTATGTCCACCCACTCCTGATCTTTGCAGAGCGAGCGGGCCACTTGGTACCGATTCTCGCCCCATCTGCGGATCCTCCGGAATAACTGACCAGTGACAGATTCACGTGGTATCCGAAAGACTTGGAGACAATGACCGTCACCATGAAGCAATTCTACAAGCACAAATGGTCTAACGAGATGACCATTGACTCAACTGTAGGCGCTTTCCGGCATTGTTCCCCGAGACTCCTCTGAGAGATCTCGCCCGCTAATATTTGCATTATTCATTAGTGGCTATGCGATCATAGACCCCGTGTCACCAATCTCCCCGGCCACATGGCTGTCCGCTTCGTCGCCAACTTCAACGGCACCGGCGCCGAGTTCGACAGGCAGATCAGGCGGGCCATCAAGGAGCCATCGCTGCTCGAGCTGTTCGACGAGCGAAAGATACAGGAGAAGTCTTCCCAGTTCCTGTACGAGTCGCTCGATGACCAGTGGCGAGAAGAAGGCCGTCAGGTCAAGCCCGCCAACCCGAGCTGGTCCATCTACACGTCTTTTGTCTTTGGCAATGACGCGGCGACCATCACCCAGGTCACGGCGATCATCAAGTCCGAGCTGGCCTGCTTTAAACACAAGTACAAAGGGCAGGAGGTCCTGGCACAGATCGCGTTCATCCACACGGGAGGCGAGGCGAGCCGGCGATCTTCGACTGCAACGGCTTTCCCCTGGCGTGATTCGGGTACGTACATCTTCTTCCACCGTTCGCCTTTTTTTTTTTTTTTTAATTCCCACTTGAGCAAATCTTCCCGATATACATACATACACATCCATCACTCAACTCCCAACTCCCAACTCCCAACTCCCATCCCCATCCCCATCCCCATCCCCATCCCCATCCCCATCCCCATCCCCATCCCCATCCCCATCCCCATCCCCATCCCCATCCCCATCCATCCACATCCCACCGACTAACACCACCCTCCCCCTCCCCCCTGCCTAGTCTACCAAGCCTACATCATGGTCTCCTGGGACGAGCCCGAAGCCAAATGGATGGAACACGCCATGCGCTCCTTCCTCCGGAAGTTCAAGGCCCAGCTCCAACCCTTCTCGCAGTTCGGCGGCCGCGCCGCCTTTGTCAACTTCCCCGACAGCAGCATCGCCCGCGAGCACCACGAGAACGCCTACTACGGCCCCAACGCCGCCCGCCTGCAGGCCGTCAAGGCCCTCTGGGACGCGGACAACTTCTTCGACTGGCCGCAGGCGGTGCGGCTGCCGATGTTGGATGTGCTGGAGATTAGGGCGAATGTGGAGGAGTTGGAGGAGGAGGAGGAGGAGGAGGAGGGTGATGCGCCGCTGCCGTTGCCGCTGCCGTTGCCGAGATTGAGGGCGAGGGGGAGGGGGAAGGGGAAGGGGAGGGGGAGTGGGAGTGCTGTTGGGGAAGGAAGTGGTGGTGGAGAGCAGGCCCAGGCCCAAGCCCAAGCCCAGGCCCCCCAGGCCCCCCAGCAGCAGCAGCAGCAGCCAACGCATGACTGGGAATGCTTCCGAGCGAAAAGAAACGAGGACTTCAACGGGAATCAGAGGGATACTACGTAAGTCAGTCAGTCAGGCGGTCAGTAAAGTAGGTCGCCCCTTCCTGATCCAGACGATCCGCCACCGCTGTCGGAAGGTCAGACTGGCCATGGCTAGAGATTGGGATATGCACCGCCAAATAGCATCTGTTCACTCATCAATCTGATATTTTATATTTCTCTTTTCTTATTTGGATTTAGATCCACATCTAAATAGGTACAGACTCAGATAAATAGGTACGGACTCAGATAAGTAGGTACGGACTCAGATAAGTAGGTACACACTCAAATCAATCTCAATCACGCACGCCTGCCTCTCCCGCTTTGCTTTGCTTTGCTTTGCTTTGCATGCATGCATTACCGGTATTTAGGGGTAGTTTACCCTCATTTGATCACGTACTGTATAACTGCCTGTTCTTTGACACCCGACGGTTCTTGATCCCTTTGCCCGAGCCCGCCCGCACCCAACAATCAATCAATCAATCAATCAATCAATCAATCAATCAATCAATCAATCAATCAATCAATCAATCAATCACTCCTCAAATCCTCAAATCCTCAAATCCTCAAATCCTCGAATCCTCAAATCCTCAAATCCTCAAATCCTCAAATCCTCAAATCCTCGAATCCTCAAATCCTCAAATCCTCAAATCCTCAAATCCTCAAATCCTCAAATCCTCAAATCCTCAAATCCCCCTTCTACCAAGAAAAGACAAGAAAAGACAAGAAAAGACAAGAAAAGACAAGAAAAGACAAGAAAAGACAAGAAAAGACAAGACAAGAAAAGATAGGTACCTACAGCCCGACGAACTAGCTGAGGAGGAGAAATTGCAGTCTTTTAGCTTGGTATGAGTATGAGTATGGATGGGTGGGTGGGTGGGTGTGAGGATAAGGATGAGTGAGGGTGTGGGTGTGGATGAGGATGTGTGAGTGAGTGAGTGGGTGTGAGTAAGTATGAGTGAAGGTATGAGTATGAATGAGTGAGGATGAGTGAGGATGGGTATGGGTGTGGGTGTGAGTATAAATATATATCTTAATACCAATAAAGCCTACCCTACTCCATATCCATCTAGTTAACATCGAAAAGAGGATAGGTAGGTAGGTAGGTAGGTAGGTAGGTAGGTAGGTACCTTGTTAGGTGTATTATGTACTATGTAGTATGTAGTATAGAGCGTATGCTGTAGACTATATATAGACAGATAGATAGATAGATAGATAAGGTAGATAGATAGGCAAGCAGATAGATAGATAGACAGACAAGCAAGCAAACAAACAAGAAAACAGACACCTCTTCGCTTACGCCCGCTTGATGACATGCTGAATGAGGGAGTGAGTGAGGATAAGTGTGAATGATTGAGTGTAAGGATGAGTGTGAGTAAATGAGTGAGTGAGTGAGTGAGTGGGTGAGTGAGTGTAAGGATGAGTGTGAGTGAGTGAGTGAGCGAGTAAGTGAGTGGGTGAGTGAGTGAGTGACCAAGTTCTTTAAAAGGGTATATCTTCCTTATTCTAGCCTATCCTATCCTATCCTATCCTATCCTATCCTACCTTATCCTATATCCTATGCAGTCCAACCCTATCCTACCCGACCCTACCCTATACAACCCTACCCTATACAACCCCCCCTAAACCCCATCCAGAACCTCCTTGACAACCACCCCCAGCATCCTCAGCCCAAAACCCTCCGCCACCCCCCGAAACACCCGCAGCCGGCCCACCACCTCCTCCCTCCGCACCGTCTCGGTCCAGACGCCGGAGCAGGCGCAGTGCTCCATGAAATCGTTCACCCGGACCGCGCGGCACTTCCCGCACTTCAGGTCCTGACCGGTCCACTCGCTCAGCACCGCCTGCACCATGCCGATCAGGCGCTCCTCGATCTCGAGCCGGTTGAACTCGGCGGCGCAGAAGGTGCACCGCCACGGCGGCGCCGAGGCCTCGCCCGGCGCCAGCGGGAGCAGGTCGTCGTCGCGGCAGAAGTCGACGTCGCGCGCCATGGTGCAGTTTTCGCAGATGAGCTGCGGCAGCCGGAGGGAGGAGGAGGGGTTGACGAAGCGGGCTTCGGTGCTGAACTCGCGGATGTCGAAGAGGGCGAGGAGGTCCTTGCGGAGGAGCCGCGCTTCCATGGTGATGTTCTTGTCCAGGCTCAGGACTTGCATCAGACTTTTGACGAGCTGGAGTGCCGGATTTGAGAGCTGGAGGTGGGAGCCCGGCAGCACGGGGAAGGAGTAGTCGGATGCCAGTTCGGGATGTAGCATCTCGTCTTTCTGCCGGCGGATGAGGCCAGCAATCTGTCGCTTCAGAGGCTTCTCGAAATCCTTGCCAAGGATGATCTTGTCCTCTGCGGCATCCTCACCCAGAGCACGCACAGGCAGTTGTGTAGGGCGCGGCGTAGACTCGACGCCGTTGATCAAGGCGGGACGTTTGAGAGCGTGCATCTTCTGCACGAACTCGACGACCCAGTCGTTAAAGATCGGTTGCATGGGCACAGGAAGGAATCTGCTAAGCTGCCAGTGCATGATGCAGTCGAGAGTCTGTTTCTCGGCTTCGACGACTTCGGTACAGGCTTTGCCGCCGTAATTAAACTCGTCGTACCAGATGAGATAGTCCCAGTACTCCTTGATCTCCAGGTCGAGAAAGTGAAACAAGGGCTTCGCCTTGATGGACTTGAGAATGTACTGGCTGTAGGCATACGCGTTCCCCACTTCCGACTTGGTGGTTTGGAGTAGGAGGCGGTTGGCATTTGCAAAGACGACGTGAGAGCCAACGCGTCGAAAATCGGTCATGAGCTGCTGGAATGCTTTACGGGACATCATCTGCACGTAGTAACGCAGCGATCGATCGTACAAGAAGGAGTCCGGATTCTCCACCCATCGGACGAGGTGCTGAACCATAACATCAGCCATGCTGCTGCCTTTGCATGCTTCGGTCCACCAGGCTTTAACCATCTCACGAAGAACAGTGACACCAGCAGTCGCGAATGCATTGTCAGAATAGAGCACATTGGTTCCGTCGCTCGGGGAGTCATCTTGGGGCGCCGCGGGATTGAACGAGATCGAGTCACTTCCCTCCAGCTC
Organism: Drepanopeziza brunnea f. sp. 'multigermtubi'; assembly: GCF_022702325.1. Taxonomy (NCBI): domain Eukaryota; kingdom Fungi; phylum Ascomycota; class Leotiomycetes; order Helotiales; family Drepanopezizaceae; genus Drepanopeziza; species Drepanopeziza brunnea. The sequence goes on from NW_027094068.1 coordinate 229,979, forward strand.
GTTGATCAGAGACGAGGTCAAGATCGTGTTGATGGCCAAGTTCCGTACATCGATCTCAATGCACACCGAAGGGTACGTTCCAGGATTGTTGACCGAAGGCATCTGCACGGTCTCCAGAGGCCCAAGAACATCATCTTGCTCATACCCAGCATGATCCGGTCTGGGGCCCCCAGACCACCACAGCACCACGTTGTTCTTCTGCAGTCGTCTTGCGTACGCAATATCGATCAGGAACCGAGGATCGTCTCTCTCAAGATTGCAGAGTGGAACATCACCATATCTGGCCAGCTCAGTGAGATGCAGGATCCACGACCCTAGACTGAGATAATGGTTGACAAGCCTCTTTGCAATGAATGCTTGCCACTGCAGTGGGGGGAGATTACTATCCGAGATCTCATACTTAAGTGGCAGAACGGGGAAGTCAGCCAAGATGGGCACGTCGTGGATAAGCATCCGTCGCTGCGGTGACTGTACGACAAGCATCAGCGGCTTGGACTCGTCATTCTTCATCTTCTTCACAATGTCGCCAACTTCCAGAAGTGCTTTTCGTCTCGTGGTCACCTGGCTCGTCTTGAATTGCAGCTTTGCCTGGTACTTGAAGCAGTTTTGCCATTCCTGCCCTTCGGCCTCCTGCTCTCTCCGCAATAGCATCTCGCTGTAGATCTTGCCAATATTGGGCAGGTCTTGCGCCGAGTCCTTGGACTTCTGGAGGATCACAACATGGGCTTGCTCCTTGTTCGAGGAGAACAAGGCAAAGACTTGGCGGTCGCCGGCAACGACGTGGTACAGGTACAGGTATACCATTGGCGAGGTGGTGAGGTAAGGGTTCTTAGGAACAGCACGGCGTAGACCAGACAGATCGAATCCAGACTCGAGACCCTTACCGAGCACACCCGGTTGGGACTCGTCAAATGTGCACAAGCTTCCAAGCTGAAGGACAGCGCGGATGCTCAGCGGGACCTGCTTTTCGTACACGCCCTCAACGCTAGGATGATTGAAAAGCAAGGAGAGCTTCTGAGCGTCGTTGATATAGACAGTCTCAGGCATCGTAAGCTTGAACAAGTGCACCGAGGGATGTCCATTCGGCAGCGTATGCGTGACTTTTTGCGCTTCACACCCATCGACTTCGATATCCGGAAGCTCTTTCCCCTTCAAATTCAGGAAAATCTGTCTCGGCACATTGACTCTCAACGTATGAATTTTCGAGTCGATGAGCACGAATGCCAGCACAACACCCGGACTTGTGGTGCCTCGCAGCTGAAGCACCTGCCAAGTACTCTTGTAAGTGATCTCAGCTTGATTTTGGAAAGTGACACCAATGTTGTTCTGGGTGACGCGAGACTCTCCGAACAAATGCCGTCGACGTATCCGTTCTTGCTTTTGGATCTTCCACTTCTGCTTCTGGTACTGGAGGAAGCCTACGTAGTCCTGGGTTGGGTCCGGCATCGTCTCTGGCAACGCCGCATAGGGGTTGATCGAGATAGGCCTGTCTGGTTCTGGCGATTTTCGTTTCTGGGATTTCTGCGTCGCCTGGGACATTTGCGCTCCAAGAGCCTTTGGCTTCAGCAGCTTGACGCCAAAATCCTCTATGTCGCCAGCACGGGGATCCATCAAGTTGGTGATCTCTTCCAGAGGTGCCGACTTGAACGAGTCCGTCACCTTCTTCTGCTTTAGCTTGTCCTCCTTGACATTGATCCTCCTTTGCAGCCACTCCGGGTGAGGCACTCTCGGGACCGGATTTCGGACCTTCTGCAGCGCAGCTGGAATCGTAATCAACTTCTGGATGACCGAGCCCAGACGCTCAAGATAGTAGCCCCAGTCAAGGAGAGCTCTGGGGTCCATATTTGCCGGATCTTCCTTCAGCCACTTCCGCAAAAAGAATCGCTTCACTTTAGTCTCGGCCGAGAATATGGCAACCGGAATAGCACGCTCGGTGACAGGAGCGTTCTTCGGCTTCGAGCAAATGATGTACTTGCAGTTCAGCCCCTTGTCCTTGACCATCTGCTCGCCCAAGAAATCAGCTAGGCGCTTGGCTGTCGTGATCGAAGTCGATTTCTGAGTTCCATATTCCTCCAGTGTCTTGGACATACTCCGATTCTCGCAAATGAGGTCAATCAACTCCTCATCAGCAAGCGTCTCACCCTTCGAGTGCAAGACGTCAAGCCACTGGTTAGCAACTTTCGCAACAGCAGCGTAGGTCTCAGTCAGGGTCGTGCCTTCCAAGAAGAATTTGAAAATCTGCTGCTGGAAGATCTTGATGAGCTTCAGTTCTCCTCTTCGCTTGACTTCAAAACCCTTAAGTTCGGCCAGGCTTCCGTCATCGTTGAACACGGCATAACGCTTCTTCAAATTCTTGTCTTCCTCTTTCGACGTCGGCAAAATCATAGCACGGTACGGGCCGTCGACCTCGAAGAAGATGGAATTGTCGCTATGCGTCTCATACTTGAAGGTTTTAGGATCAACGAGCGTCTGGTATTGGTGGTTTGTGAATTTGCCATGAACCAGGTGATTCAACATGACACAAGGATACGAAATGGCGAGTTTCTTGCCGTTCTTGAGAGTGAAGCCGTAGTTCTCCGGGAAAGTGGCAGGCAGCATGCACCAGATACCGTCCGTGTCCAGTTCCAGAGGTCGGCCAATTCGCTCAACCAGTTGACGAGCCATCTGGATGATATGAGCACCGGTCAGACAAGTAACGCCAGCCATCTCCATAGAGTACCATCGCGATCCTTTTCGCATAACATATCCATAGAACGAGTTGAGAATGACCTTGTGCGCCAATTGCAGAGAGTCGAAGAGAACGATCATCTTCTTTCCACTTTCAATCTCTGCCTGAGGAGCACCAGCAGCCTTGAGAGCTTCCGTCTTGCCCTTCCAGACTTTCTGCTTCCCTTTATAGTCGTATCGTCGGTCTCGAAAGTCTTTGACTGTATCTATGTAGAACGGGTTCTCTCGCTGGCAAATGATTGCCTCCCGCTCGATAGTTTCCGACTCGTGAATCTTGTGGTAGATCTTCTGACTGTAAACTTGTAAACGTTTCCGAATCAAGGTCGATTGCTCATCGGGGGACAAATCTTGAAATGTTCTCATCGGACTGTTCGGCCATTTCCCAGGGAAGCGTTCGTTCTCGAGAGAATGCTTGATCATATTGTACTCGTCTCGTTTCGCAGGCAGATACTCTCCTCTCCATGCCCAAGGCATCCTCCGATCGCAAGTCTTTCCAGGTCTGTTAAAATCGCACGCCGCACAGTCCGCTTCCTGTATCATGGAATCCGGCTGCAATCGGTTTGTCGTCATGATATTGGGGTACATAGATGCAACATCCAGATGGTATATCAGGGGTCGCTCACTCCGGTTCGCAGTCTTCTTCAAGCTGTTCAGCCGGTCCATTATCTGTTGCTTGACCTCATCATAATTCGTCACGTCGTCAAGAGATTTCTTCTCTTCAACCACAATACTGAACTTCAAAGCAGCGTCCAAATCCGCGAGAAGCTCGTCGATGGCCGTAGTATCCACGGCAAAGTTCACAGGAATATCCGCACGGAACACACCTGCCTCGATACTTTCGACGTGACCACCGACATAAGTCTCAGATTCGAGTAAATGGCCATCCCAGAACGCTTCCTTGGGTGAGACATGCTTATTCGGCAGGACAATCTCCTTCTGGTACGCCTGTACCATGAGCAGCATCTCGCAAAGAGTTCCAGTTCCCTTCCTCAAGACGGCATCCGGACCCAGCGGAATAATCGTACACAGTGAGAAAATGAAGGGATGCACATATTTCATGTACAAGTAATAAGTGGCCACGGCATCAGAAACCGAGTATTCAGAGAGCACTTGAGGCTTTTCGCTGGCGTACTTCAACATGAGTTCCGGATCGATTTCGTCCGGGTCGTAGCCAAGCTTGGCTGTGGTAACGGCTTTCAGACCTCGACTTCCTTGCGGCAAGTAACTGTCGCGATTGACCCAGTGGAAGCAGTCCATATGTGCACTGTAATCGCAGCAATACTGGTCCTCGGGTCCTTTCCGCCAGCCGATTTCCTGGTACATGTCGATTCCATTGACACTTGCTCGCGCGTCCACAAATGGCCAATCGAAAAAGTCTCCGTTGTAAGTCGCAATCACTGTCGGCCTGGCCTCCTTGATGTGAAGGAAGAACCGTTCAATCACTGCCTTCTCGTCCGGCTCGTTGAAAATCATAAACGGGCCCTCGTACTCCGGTTTGGGTGTGTACTCGAAATCTTCAATATCCTCGGAAACAATCTCTCGATTCGTAATTAAGAACCCTTGGCCATCAATCATATACGAAATCATCATGATTTGATCTATCGTCGCATCCGGAAACTTCAGAGGCAATTTCGTCGTCTCGATATCGTACGCCATAACCACCGGATCCGCTCTTTCCAAACGCTCTTCTAAACATTTCATCGTTGTGACGCCGTGTTTGGCCTCGACCGAGTACCATTTTCCGGTTCGTATATCTGCCCTGTCAGCAGGTTCACTCGCGAAGATAGTTGGCGGCGTGGCATACCCAAATCTATCATTACCCGTACGTGATATGGTACATCCCATTCCCTGATATCGACAATAAAATCGCTTGCATCGGCCACAGAAACATTAACCCGTCGCTCGTCATTCCGGTCGTCATCAAAAAGGTCGAATCCAGCATTCGCACTATCACCCTCATCAGTGCCTCTCTTCCCATCCCCGAGCCTCCCAGCAGCGCCACGTACCTGGCCACCTCGGCATATGTATCCATCGCATTCATGTTCTTCTTATTCTTCTCGGCAATGGGCATGATATCCCTCCTCGCGGCCAGCAGATCCGCCGAGTTTGCAAACCGCAGCTCAAAGAACGTCCGCCGGTAGCCGAGCAGGTGATTCGGCATCTGCAGGTCCTCCTTCTCGACCTTCCTCATACTCTTCACCACCCCTCCGCCCGGCGCGCGCTTCAACCACTCCTCCGCCTCCGCCTCGTGGCCCCGCTTCACCGCCACCAGGAAGTACGGGTCGTACTCCAGCGTCGCCTTGAACGTGCCGCCGTCGTCCTCGAGGAAGTAGCAGTCCAGCGCCGCTCTGCCGTCCGGGTTCTTTGCGTCCTCCACCGACGTGGCGCGCACGTTGACCAGCCAGCCCGTCTTCTTCTTGCCGGCCTCGTAGCGGGCGAAGCCTTGCGCCTCGTCGATTTCGTGGGCAAGTCTGATGGCCTCACGCTTCGCCTCGGAAGAGGTGCCTTCGGCGCCCTTAGAGGCTGTGAAGGTCTTTGCCTTGCGGGGGCCGTGGTAGGCTTGCTTTCCGCCCCGACGATATCCATTCTTGGGTATGCGTAGACCGGGCATGGCGGCGATGGTAGAGGGAAGAGGGTGGTGGTATGGTGCAGGATGTCCTGCCCTGCGTGGTAGTGTGGACAGGAGGAAGGGAGAACAGGGGTCAGTCAAGTCTAATTAAAGAGCTGGCTTAGATTTTGTATCTGATGTTTCCTAATCGCAGTCAAGTCGTGACGAGCAAGATGAACCGGGAGATCTGAGTTGACGAGTTCGGGGCGATTGGGCGTGGTGTTGTGAAGGTCGATTATTTGATGCGAACGCGTAAATCTCGCGAAGCGCGTCGAGTCGAGACAGACGCGTGTGGGCACTTTAAGTTGAACTTCGCGCACCAGCCACATCGACACCGCCACAACAGAGTCGATGATTACATGTTGACTCGATCATCCCTCAACTCGTAAATCACAACGACAATCCACACCCGCGACACACGACACACCTAATCATGGCCGGCGACACCAGAGAAACGCACCCGACCCCGACCCCACGGGGCCCTCCCCCGGAATCAAGCGAAGGCCCCAACAAGGTCTACGAGGTCTTCAACACGCCGCCGGCGAGCGCAAATGCCCTGCCAGAGGGCTCCGGCCAAAACACCGCCGGGCGGCACGAGCAGGCTCCCACGCTGACCAGCGCGCTGAAGACGGTGCGCCTGGGCGACTTCAAGCAGGTCCACATGTACCCGTGTGTGCGCGAGAGTCTGCTGATGGGCATCGGAGGGGCGTTTGGGGTCGGGGGCGTGAGGGCGGTTTGGGGCGGTGGGTTTACTTTTCTCTACATCCATCTCCCACAACACCATAGATCATACCTTGCGCTGCTGCTGTTTAGACGCAGGGGAGCGGCAAAGGGGGGACTTGCAGAGGGGGGTTTCGGCTCGGTGGCTAATGACATGTGGGATTACAGCTCCTCTTCCGAAAGCTTGTAATTGGGCCGTGGGAACCTTTGTCTTTACTTCGTGGGCGAACTACGAGTTTTGTCTCTATCGGAGGAGTCTGGAGAGGGCGCATATGAAGCGAGCGGTGGAGATTATCGATCGCAAGAAGGCCGAGAAGGAAATGGCCGCCAAAGCAAAGCGAGAGGAGAGGAGGAGGCTGAAAGAGGAAGCGGATCGAAGAGCAGAAGAAGCTGCGAAGGCCAGGTGGTGGAAGTTCTGGTAGTGCTAGACTGCACGCCGTGTACATGTATTATGATTCATTACATAGAGATTGGGACCGAAGATGGTATACCCGTTCAAGCCATGTCCCGGCTTTCCAAATCCAGACGCCTTCGCTACTTCAGAAATGTTCGCTCAGTATCCAGCAGAGCCTGCCACCAGCATCTATCCTGGGCCGCTTCCATCCGTACATGATGTGGAAAGTTCCCATCATGTCCAGACTATCTTCGTCGCCTCCATCTCGCCGAACCTGACCCTCCTCGCATTTTCTTGCTCCATCTTAGCTGCCTTTGTCACCTGGCTCCCTCTCCGTCTATCTATCCTCGACTGCCTCCTCTCCTGCTCCTCCCTGTTCTTGTAGGCAGCCATCTGCTTTCTCCGCTTCTGCGTACGCACATACGCCTCAGCAGCTGTCGGCTTGAATCCAATGCCATTAATGCCCTCCCCATCATCCTCTGGATCCGAAGGATCATGACCCGTAATCTCATCATCATGCCAAGTATTCGCTGCTCTCTCTTCATCCACAACTCCTTCCACCCTCCCATCCCCCGCTTTCCTAGCCAAACTAATCAGCGGCGGAGTCCCAGCCCTTTTTTTCCTAGACTTCGACTCTGCGAGCCTGTAAACGAGCGGGTACGCCCTCCCTGTATTCCTCGTCACCAGCGCAGGGCTCCCTCGAAAAATCATCTGGTCAAACTCATTGCCGGTCGTAATCTTCCCGACCACAGGATCCATCGTCCGTTCCAGCGGCGGCGCAACAAACATCCTGAACTGCGGCGGCTGCGGCGTCTCAGGAACCTCCCTCCTCTCCATCTTCACCAGCTTCGCCCTCTTCCGCGCCCCGTCATCATTCCCACTTCCATTCCTATCCCCGTCCTCATCCATCCGCTCATCACACGCCCTGGGCCAGCCCACACCCATCCCTTTCCCGCTCTCTTTTTCCCGACTCCGACTCGGCAGCCCAAAATCAGACCTGGCCCCCGTACCTGCATCTTCTAGCCGTAGGGCTTGGAAGTTACACGCAATCCCGGCCCGTGGCGATGCCGCCCTGCCGTCTCGTTCGCGCGGTGGTTGCGGAGGCGGGAGCAGGTACGGTGAGTAGGATGTCGGCAGTGTGTCTTCAGGCATGGGCGAGGAGCGCGGAGGAGTTGGCGGGATGGTCGAGATGGCAGGGAGGCCCCGTTTGCGTTTGGGGGGACCGTTGAATGTGAGGGCGTGGTGGGGGTGGGTGGTGGACATGGTGGGTGGTTTGAGCATTGGGGTTGAGGGAGGGTATAGGCGGCCAGGCTTGCCGTCGGATTCGAGGCGGTGATGTGAGTCTGTATGGAGTTGATGAAGTTTCTGGCAGGGAGTCACAAGAATGAAGTGTATCGAGTCGTTAGTTGAGGAGTGGAGGTGGGAGGGCGGGGTCGAGTTTGGATATAGGTCTGGTACCCCTTGTGACGGTGAGGGTGAGGGTGAAGGTGACGGTGAAGGTGAAGGCTAGCTAGTGGAGAAACTGCATCAAGTCACGTGGACAAATTTACTTATTGACACTGGTCTCTCTCTCCTTCAGAAGCATCTCTCTTGTTATGCAAACCCCCTAACAAAGATGAAAATCATCTCTCCTTACTTATCTCTATTCACTACCGAAGATTCACGGAGAGCTTCTCACCAGAAAGGGAGAGGGACCATGGTCATAAGAAACATGTTGGGTGTTGGGTGATGGGATGGATTTTGATGGGATGGATGTTGATGGGATGGATGTTAATGGGATGGATGTTGATGGGCCCTCCTGAGCCGCGTGAAACAGACAGCGAGCGATGAAACGCGAAGGGATCGAATGTATTTTGGGCAAAGGTTGTAGTTGATTGTACCGGTAATCTAGTGATGATCGCTACTTATATTTAGACTTATATAACTGAGGTTAATTGTACGTAAAGGAGAGGAGGCTGAGTAGTGTGGCTGGCGCAGGAAGTCTTGTCCATCATCCCAAGTCACTGGACCCACTCCAAGATACAGGATCACCAGGTGGCTCGAGATGCCATAGCAACCCCTCGTCGTGCTCCGTATGGATATGAATAGTAATGCCCATCGGGTTTTGCATCGTCATCGACCCCGAAATCCATCAAGTCAGTAGACCGAGTTCTGTACGTAGGTAACGGTAGTTGTAGCTTAACTGTCGGATATAAACTTCGGATATAAACTTCGGATATAAGATGTGAGTATCCCCGAAAGCTAGTCTTCGTTCCTCGTTCCTCGTTCCCCGACCACCTTTCTCACCTATCACCTACAGAGTACCGGTACACCTGCAGACAGTCTTACAACTACCTACTAACTCTCCTACAACTCCAAACACTTACCCTTCTTCTTATCTTCACCTACAGTCGAACAGACAGACAGGCATGGCTTCCTCCCAACATCACCAACCATCATCCCCGGGCCAAAAGGACGTTCCTCCGTATGAGTTGCTCTACTGGCCAGGCATCCCCGGCCGTGGTGAACACATCCGTCTGGCCTTCGAAGAGACCTCAACCCCGTACACTGACTCGGCTCATGTCGAAGATGGCATGGGTCTCGTGACCTCCCAGATCTCCGCCAACAATCTCGGCGACGCGCTTAACCCTCCTCCCCTGGCACCACCTATCCTCCAGCACGGCCCGCTTCTCATCAGCCAAACGCCCAATATTCTCTTGTACCTGGGCCCGAGGCTGGGTTTGGTCCCCAGCGTAGAGGAAGATGCCAGCGGTGTCTATCGCGTCAACGAACTGGCGCTCACGGCACTCGATGGGCTGAGCAACGAGGTCCACGACTGCCACCACCCGGTGTCGACGGGATTGTACTACGAGGACCAAAAGGCAGAGGCCCAGCGCAAATCGCAGGACTATATCAAGAACCGACTTCCCAAGTTTCTGGCCTATTTCGAGAGAGTCTTGAGCGGCGAAGCTAGCAGAGGCGGGACGTGGCTGTACGGAGGAGTGTTGACATACGCAGACCTCGTGCTTTTCCGTCAGTACTCGCTTCCGTATGCCATCGTACTACTTACTGCTTGTTGTACTGTACCTGAAAGAAAGCTTCGTGAGAAGTTCTTGAGAAGACTTTATAAGAAGATACTAGTATTTAACCCTGGTGCTAGAATGTCTTGACGGCCTTGGATTTGCCTTCCCGAACGCGCTCAGCCGGCTCGCGAAGGGGGGGGATTACGCTAAGGTCTTTGCGCTCTACGAGAATGTCCAGCAGCGGCCGAACATCAAGAAATATTTGGCAAGCGGGAGGAGACAGCAGTACGGGATGGGAATCTACAGGCACTATCCAGAGCTGGATGAACCATGATGGCGAGTCGAGCCTGATTCGGTCGGGGCCGCGTGGTCTCCGACGGATTGAGGTTGAGGAGGAGTGTGGAAGGAAGATGCAGATTGACTACGGAGTAGTACTGTATTGTAGTACGGTACTGGAAGTAGGTACGGTACTTACTGTATTTTCCAAATTCCAAGCGCCGAGTGCAAGGTTGGCTTTTGCAGATCCTTGCATTCTGATCTTCATCCACCATGTCCACCAAGGTGGCGCAGATTGATGGGGTATCTTGTTTGAAAATAATTTTTTTTATATATTGTGTTATATATATATATAAACACGTATATGTATATAAATTTTTTTCTCTCTTTTTTTGCTCTATTTTTTTTGAGTCTGGGCCAATCAGGAGCACTTGTCAGGGCAGAGCACCGGGCATCGGTACGGGTCTTGTGTCGACAGTCCGTACCGTACGGGACCGTATGGTAACCGGTAGGCTGTACCGGTACCACTATTTGTTGTGGTGCCCGTACCGTAAGCGTAAACGTAAGCGTAACCGTAACCGTAAGCGTAACCGTAAGCGTGAGCGTAACCGTAGGTAGGGTAGGAATTACAGAGTTTCACTGCGAATACGATATGCGAAATCACGGCGGCTGGGGTTCTCTTCTGCAAACAGGGCTGGCTTGGCCTTCGCTTCGGCTCCTGCACATAAGCACCGATATAGCTGGAAGGGGCTTAGTGTACGGTCGGATGCGCATGTCTTTGGACCTGTCCCGCGTACCAAGACAACCAAGAGTCTCCAGGAGTTCAGACGGTTTTTCAGACGAGTCGAAGCCGCTTGGCCGGGGGTCGTTTGCAGTTGGGACAAGAGTGTCAAGAGCCACTAGCATTGCTGTGCTCCGTATAGAGCCTCTCTGCTATCCGAACATAATTTCACTTCGCCGTGGGTTTTTTTGGACTTACCTGTACAGCACGATGTGAAGAGGGGCTATGTTTATCCGTATATAATATCTACCCCGTCGCCGTGCTTCTGACTTTCTGCTCATACCATCAACACACTCACACTCACACTCACACTCACACTCACACTCACAATCACACTCACATCTCACATCTCACAACCCAAGAAATCCTCAACAGCTCTACTGTAGACCTGTACACCCGCTTGGTCAAGAGACGGATCCGTCCCGATTTCCACAACCACAACCACAACCACAACTACAACCACATCCACAACCACAACCACAACAACACTTCGGAACCCTCCTACGGTCACGTCCAGTAACCTGAAGTGCTTGCTGTCGCCCGCCGTCCACACCCCAACCCAACCCCAACCCCACCCAGCACAGACGTCCTCATGGCTCCCACGCTCACTACCGCCGCCCTGGCGGGTGCCGCTGCCATCCTCGTGGCGAGACAGGAGGTCAACGCGGCCGGGGAGGAGAGTAACTTCAAGCATTACACGCCCAGCAAGGCACTGGCACTCGCGTTTGCAGCATTATTCGGCGCCAGTTCGATCTGGCACACGTGGACGATGATTAAGAGAAAGGCCTGGCTCTACACCGCGTTCGTGTGTGGTGGCTGGAGTGAGTATCCCGTCTTCCTCCGCCCATGCCCCCTCATGCACCGGTGCCTCGACTAACCACCCTCTTCATAGTGATGACCATCGGTTTCATCGGCCGCTATATGGCCGCCAACGACGTGTTTGCCAGCGGACCGTACATCATTCAAGCGCTCTTCCTGATCCTGCCGCCCTCCCTCTACGCCGCGACGATCTACATGATGTACGGACGGATCGTCGTCTTCGTCGAAGCCCCCGAAGCCTCCCTCATCCGGCCCAAGTGGGTCACCAAGATCTTCGTGACGGGTGATCTGCTCGCCTTCGTGATGCAGGGTGGTGGTGGTGGTCTCACGGCATCTGACAACCCCGACACCGCCATGATGGGACAAGACATCCTCATGGCCGGTCTGGTCGCCCAGCTCATCTTCTTCTGCTTCTTCCTGCTCATCTCGCTCGTCTTCTGGAAGCGCATGCGCTCCAGCCCAACCTACTACTCCATGCCCAAGTACGGCAAGTACTCGTGGCAGCAACTGCTGAAGCTGCTCCTCGCCGCCGCCGCCATCATCATCTTCCGCTGCGTCTTCCGTATCATCGAGTTCTCGCAGGGTGACGACGGCGCCCTCATGAAGAAGGAGTGGTACATCTACGCCGGTGACTTCGCCCCCATGCTGTTCGTCCAGTGCGCTTTCCACTGGATGCACACCCAGGACGTCTTCCCCCCGGGGGGCGTCTCCGGCAAGACGGCTTCGGAAGGTGGAGAGTTTGTCGAGCTCGGCCAGCGCGCGTCGCGCTAGATGGTTAAGGGATGAGGAGGAGGAGGAGGAGGAGGAGGAGGAGGATTGGGGGAAGATCAGTACCCCGACAGTCAAATTTGCCTGACAACTGGGACAGCTTGCAAGGAATGGGGGGAGGGGGGTGGGGGGAGGGGCGCGCCGGGGAAAATCGAAAAACCCATGGGCGAAGATACCACACAGCAATGTGACGATGACGGCGAGATGGGGGCATGTTCTTTGGTTTTTGTTTTTCATCTTGAGGAAAATCTCTGGTTTTTTTTTTTTTTTTCGGAAGGCGCCTCTGACTCGCCGGCCGGAGTTGAGGAGTTCTTGGGAAATGGCCCCCCTTCCCCCCCCCCATTATGATTGTCATTGTCTGTATGTCATACAATACACGTATAGCTCTACATACTTTTAGTTTAGCGCGCTTGCTCTTGTTTCTCACCGAAAGAAAACATCACCACGATGGTGTGTTTTTCTCTTGTAATTCTACATAGAAGATGAAAAGAAGATGGATGATCCACGAATCTCTTTTTTTTTGTCTTTTCTCCTTGGTCCTATCGCTCTGTTTCCCCTGTCGGGACGAGAGGTTTCTGTGTGCTGCCTACACTTCCTCTGTTCTGGTGCGTGTGATTGTTTACTTGATTGGATGGGAGGGATAGGATGGGATGGGATGGGATGGGATCCTTACTTCCCCCTTTTACCCTTTTACTCTTTTACCCCTTCACTCGCTCCCCTTCACTTACTTGTACGGTACTTGTTCCTTGTCTGCCCGGGGGCACCCCGCTTACTGTACTGTACTATACTGTACTGCATTTTATTCTTTTCTATTCTATTCTATTCTATTCTATTCTGCTCTATTCCTCTACAGTACAGATTCACGAGATGCACAGATGCACGAGATGCACGAGATCCATAAGATCCACGAGATTCACGATCGAGATGCACCAAAAAAAAAAGGTAAATAAAAAAGTAAATAAAAAAGTAAATAAAAAAGTAAATAAAAAAGTAAATAAAAAAGTAAATAAAAAAGTAAATAAAAAAGTAAATAAAAAAGTAAATAAAAAAGTAAATAAAAAAGTAAATAAAAAAGTAAATAAAAATCACGAATGAAAAGAATAGAAAAAATGGAGAAGAAAAGGTGAAAAGGTGAAGGAAGATAAGAGAAAACAGAAGAAAACAGCAGAAAAGAAAAGAAAATTAAAAAAAGTGTAAAAAAAAAAAAGGTAATAAAAAAAGGAAAAAAAGGGGTCACATCCATGCGTCGTACGTCGTCGTACGTCGTCATAGAACGTCGTAGAACGTACGTAGTACAAGTAAGATCTACTTACCGGTACCGGTACCAGGCCCCCCCCCCCCCTGAGCTAAAGCTAAGATAAGCTAAGCTAAGCTAAGCAGGCAGGCAAGCCCTGGGCGGGCGGGCAGGTAAGCGAGCGGGCATGGCCCTGGTTGTCGAAGCTTGGAAGGTGGGGTGGGAGGAGGGGTGTATATAATGCGATATATATATACCTTAGATGTGTGTCAGCCAGCCAGCTACTTGGCATTTTAACTTGCTTGAATTGAATTGTATTGAATCGGATACATTCGGATGAAATTAATTCGAGTTAAATCGAATCGAATTAATTCAAATCTGATCGTATCGAATCGAATTAATTCAAATCGTATCGTGTTAAATCGGATCGTATCGAATAAAATCAAACAAATTACATCAAATAGATCAAATCAAAACATTTTTATAGAACCCCCCCTCCAAAAAAAGGGGAGGGGTTCAGTTTCGGAATTTACGTAAATAGCAAGTTTGATCAATGCGATGCGATGCCAGCGAGTTAGGTACCTAGGTAGGTAGGTTGCTGACGGGGCTTTCCCCGGATGTAAGTGCTGTGCGTTGTATATTGTAAGTAAGTAAGCTAGCTAGGTAGGTACCTATAGGTATGCGGATTTGAATCACTGCCGGTTTTTGTGGGGGGGGTGTGTTGTGCGGTTTATGAGGCTTGATTGATTAGGTAGGTCTGCGAAGATGGGTATTCATGGAGTGGGGGGAGGGGTATGGAAGCCTGAAGCAGACGAGCAGATAAAAAAAGCAAGCAGACAAGCAAGGAAGCAAGGAAGCAAGGAAGCAAACAAATAAGCGAATAAGCAAGCAGGCCAAAAGGAGAAAAAAGGAGAAACAATACATAAATATAAAATAATTTTTTTTTTCTTGTGGCGTTTTTGCGCTTTTCCGTCTTCGCATTTTTGCGTTTTTGACAGTAAGTAAGCTTGGAAAGGGAGAGAAGGCGAAGAAGAGGAGGGTGAAAGAAGAAAAAAAAAGACACAGCGAGCGAGTTCTCGACTCTCGACGAGATCAAATCAGATCAAGTTGGAGAGGAGAGATTTGGCTACGGGTTGTGGCGTGTTTACGCTTTTGAGGCTAGTTACGGGATTAAAAGGCTTGAGGGAATTAAGGGGGTTGAAGGGAGAAAAGGGATTGAGAGGGAGTAAAGGGATTAAAGGGACTAAAGGGAGTAAAGGGAGTAGAAAGATTAAGAGGATTAAAGGGCCTAAGGGGATGAAGGGATCAAGGAAAATAAATAAACAATCAAGTAAATGAGCGCTTTTTTTCCTGTTTTTCTTTTTTTCTTTTTTTTAAAAAAAAAAGACATTCAATGATTCCCCCGCCCCAACACTCAAAACCGAATGCCCGCTCCTATGCCCGCCACCATCTATCCGAATATTTCATTTTCCCTCGTGCGCGCGCATGGACGTAGAAATAGAAAAGCCCGATCGATCTGTGTGTGAAAAAAAAAACAAAAAAAAAGGGAAAAGGGAAAAAAAAGACCGGGGAAAAAGGAGCTATTCGTAGAGAAACGATTTTGTTATGAGATTGCGGAGAAGAGGCGTAGATGTTAAGAAAAAAAAAAGGACGCGCAAGATTATTTAACTAATTCTTTTAAGACTTCCGCTGCGTGAAGCAGGCCTTTTTTTTTTTTTTTTTTTTTTTTCTTCGCTGTCATAGCTGGTCTTATTGAACAAGAGTAAATAAATAAAGCGTTGTTGGCTTTGCTAGTATATCTTTAGTCTCCTTTTTTTTTCTTTTTTTTTCTTCTTTTTTTTTCTTCTTCTTTTTTTCTTTTTTTTCTTCTTCTTTTTTTCTCTTTTTTTTCTTTTTCTTTTTTTTTCTTTTTCTTTTTCTTTCTTTTTCTTTTTTTTTCTTTTAACTTTAATCTTCCATCGCTCGAGAAGCGCCGTGCAAGTCGCGCCAGTCTAATCTGGTGCAATATCGATAATTTTGACCGTCCGCATAGGTATGATTATTGACAATTATAACGCAATCAATCTCCTCCTTTCCCTCTTCCATCGACGCGAAAGTGGCTTCTACTAACCATAGAAAAAGCCTCTGAAAAGATATCCCCTGAAGTCAAAACCTCTCGTCACGCGGCTCGTATGGCAGTGATAGATAGCGTGGCTTGCACGGTAGTCTAGTCGCGATTCTTGAAATTGGTATCATCGCACGAACACCACGATTTCTTGATAGCGAAACGTTGTATATACGCTTTTAGCCTATTCTATCGTATTGACACCTCACTCGAGTTTCCAAAACCCTTCCTCGTCGGGGTGTAAGCCGCATAGAAAATATATACTACTATATATAATCACTGCATAGAGCGCCACTCTCAATTTTGAGTATTGAGGCACGGAGAATTATGCTCTACTACGGAAAATGTTCGAATCATTGACCAATCTCTCCGTACGCCACAGTGCGCTAAGCCCAACCAACCCCCAAGCAAAGCAAGCAACCCCTAAGCAAGTCAACCCCCTCCCCCGAAGTGAAGTTCAAGGCTGAAGCCTGAAAAATGAAAAACACGCCAAATAAAAAATAAAATTCGAATAAAAAATAGAGAAAGCGAAACTTGCCCCTCCCATCTTTGAAAAGCTTGAAAGCCTGGACCAAAGGTAAACAAAAATAAATGAGGGGAAAAAAAAACGTTCCGAGTCGGCGAGTTTCCGGCCCTGAATAGATCAGTTTAAATCAAACCAGGTTTACCGGAAAAACAAAGAGTTTTGGCGTTTGGGTTCGGGTTTTAAGTCTCATCAAGGAAATGAGGGGAGTAAGGAAATTACGTAAGTAGAAGAACTTCAAAAATAGAAAAACGGCCGTTTGATTTACCGGACGGGAGGTATAGGGTGACTTCGCTCGCAAGTGGGTGTCGGTCGGCTAGGGTGATCATTTTGAATGGTGATTCTGAAATATGGAATTCGATTCTGCGATGTACAGAGTACAGAAGTACAGCGGTTAAGTGAGTAAGTACTGTCCTTGATGGAAAGCAAAGGGGGCGTATCCTGTAGAGCCTAGACTTGACCGACCTAGTAAAGTAGTAAGTAGTATTTCCCGTATCGAGAAGAGAGGCGTCGGTATACCCCGTACTCCGCATGAAATGGAAAATCAGTCAGTGTTTTGTACTACGTAAATCTGCGGAGTCCTTTCAGCCTCGGCTACCTATAGCTTGATAACGAGCGAGCTTGCTTGCATACTCTCTTTCGATCAACGCTTTCTTTAATTTCAAATTCTCCGACTATTTCTTATGCATTTTTGATGGCTTTTTGTAATCCAACCGATCGTAAGTTGTCGTGCGGTATAGGGCTATAATACTGGAAACTGCAATGCGCATTGCAGGTCTGCTTTTGCATAACAGTCAAGAGCCGCATTCCCTCCGATAGCTTAGTCAGTCGATCGATCGCTAGCTGTCATTTGAACAAGTTTTACATATGCAATTTGAAGTTTTAAAACCCGATGCTATCCCGTTATCGTCAGCTGCGAAGATGCATTTCGATCTAATAATTACTTAGCTTAATTAAGCGGCATCGCTAATCAAAAATCAAAGCAATACGAAATAATAGTAAAATCTTTACGTTAGCAAAAAGGCTATCAAGCAAACAATGCCGTACAATAACAGCCGCTACATAATAACCGCTACGTAATAATATACAGCAATCGGTAAAGCGTTTTAACCAGCCTTCTCTAAGGAGTGTATCATGCGGTATATCGTGCGGTATAGGGTTATAATAATGGAAACTGCAATATGCATTGCAAGTCTGCTTTTACACTACGTAAGTTATATTCTTCGAGATGATTATCTTAAAGATAAATATAATATTTAATAATATGCTAGACTATAACCTCTCGTTCGGATTAAATTAAGATCGAAAAAGAAAAGGTCACTAAAACTTCAAGATAGTATCGATTCCCCGTTCTAGAAGGTCTTTTTTACGTAGTATATCTCTTGCGGCATGCATGTTTCGGCGTTGAATCTTATATAAGAATTAAATATCTGTATTTTTTGACGCCGCATTATCTCGATATAATCGTGGATAATGACGAAGGAATCGTATATTGATTGCTACGGCTGGAATAAAATAGTATTTTAGTACTATCTAATCGTACGCTCGGTATGAGAAAGAAGGAAGGAAGAGAACTACAATACAGGGCCGAGAGTATATGCATCCCCGGGAGCGTGATATCATGTGACATCAGCTGATTAATCCAACCCCAAGCAACCAGCCAGTCAGAACCCCTAGAACTTTCCATGCCAAGAGGCCTGCCACCGTAATGTTGATAATACAATTCTTGATTAATCGAACATTAATCCTTCTTTAAAAAGATACCCGGCCTTTGTGTCTGTTCATAGAATTTTTTTTAAAAAAAAATCTAATTATTTTTTCGTTGCACTCGTTAGATAATATAGGTATTGTGATAATCATTGCTAGCTTTTCGGGTAACCCAAGCCCGCGTATATCTTCCTCCGGTAATCCAAGTCTTATAGGTTTATAAGATTCAATACTATTGATCTATGATCCATCGGATTTGCTCGAGAGCGTATCGTAATAAATTCTGGGGGGGTTTTTTTTTTTTTTTTTTTTTTTTTTTTTTTGGAACTCGAAACGCTTTCGCATAAAGTAGCTCGAGTGGTCGGTTTAAGATTGCAACGAATTTATCGAATCGTAAGTTTACAATCGAGGTGCTCTTGAATTTGTTTATAAGATTAGCAGATTGAATGAAGTAAGATAATATTACGTCGTTGGTCTCGAGTTAATTTTGAAGCTTTAGAATGCTTCATTGAAGCCATCGCTGCGGTGCGTTGAAACGAATTACCTCGATCTCGTAGGATAGAGTGAATAGCTAGTTTGCTCGAAATTTCGAGGAATCACGTTCCTACCTGATTTAGCTAAACTTGGCCTACCCTTTATCGGACCAAGGACAACACTTAACCGCTGTACCTCTATATTTGAGGACTGTAAGGCGTGCTTTCGTAAAATAATGTCTTTATGGCGATGATTGGAACCTCAAAGCGATGAAATACCTCGGTCTTCAATTCGGAAAGAGTGGAAAGAACAACGGCTCTGATTTCGAAACGAAAACCCGCTGCGGCACGCAAGGTTGTGATGGGCTGACGGGGATTCTATTGGCGAGGTGCTGTTCCAAGAGTTTATGCCGTATTGCAAGTAAGACTGAGTAACTGAAAAAAGATTAGAAGTTATCATTCCAGGGGGCGTCGCTGCCTTTCCTGAATCCGGCCGGCCAGTCCCTCGAAGACACCCGAAGAATAGGGGCTCGGCTAAACTGGAACGCCAACTCCTTTGTTTTGATTCATGTTCTAGCCTAACGGGACTGCTTTCGATGCAACGAAAAGAGGCCTCGGATAAAAAGATGTAAACCAATTCCCCAAAGCTGCGAAATCTGTTCGTAACGCCTCCTCCCACTGACCCCCAGGGCGCATCACGTGCCCGATATCCCGGCCAGCGCATGACCAGCTGTGCAGGCATCCTCCAAAATCTCACACCTCCCTCAATCCTCTGCACCACAACCAGCCTCACTTCTGCAGATCAAGACTCAGCGTTTACATCAGCCCTCCAGCCCCAAGAATCCGGATGCGTGTGATTGGGCAGCATGAGGCCAATTAATATCTCAGCCGCTAAGCAGCCGACCCCCAGGGCCCCATCTCATCCCAAGCCCGGGGGATCAAAAGGCATATTAAACGTCCGATTCGCGCCACGTCCTGAAAACTTTCGATGGAAACCTAAAGCTCCCATACAAACTTATTTTCAGCCTAAGATACACTCCGTACTTAAACCGGCACCGCCCTGCGTACGATCACGCGTTTTGATTCTTCCGATATCAAGCGAGACGTGCCTTTGGGATTTATATACAACTCCTTGACGGCCTCGGGAACGAGTAGAATACACATGAGAATGGCCGGCTCAAAACCAGTCAAGTTCTATGGTTCACAAGTTGGCGGTTCCTCCACAACCCCACACTCTTACACCGGTTCCCCCTGGGTCCTCCTCCAGCACGATATCGCCTCGGCCTTCCATTACATCCTCTTCCTCCCCTTCATCATATTCCCGCTCTTCCCCCTAAAATCCGGCCCGCTATGCGAGCTCTACCCATCCTCCGCCAACCTGTACGACATTTCCCTCCATATCATTCTCATACTGCTGCAACTCCCATTTGTGCTGAGCGTGCCGTTCTGGGTTGTGTTCCCCTTGTGGTGGGTGCTAATTGGAGTTGCGGTTTTCGTTGGTGTTAACGAGGCAATTTGTTGGCTGTTGAATGGCAAGGAGATGGAGGTGTGGAGTAAGGATGAGTATGTGGAGGGGAGAGGAACGTTTGAGAATGAGCAGTGGATTTTCCTGAATGGGGTTGCTGCTGGGTTTGTTTACTCCAGTACCTCTCTCCGATTTTTCAATCTAACATTATATATAGAAGAAACTGGTTGCAGAATAATGTCGACCGGCTAGCTCTTACGTTTGGACGTCCTGTATTAGGAGTCCACAACAGAACGTAAGATTATAGACATTGTTCCGCCTGTCGAGCGATGACTGACGATCCTCAAGAAACGGCATAATTTTCGACGTCGTCCAATGCCTTATCCAACGCAACTTTACCTACGCAACCCAAGATGTGCGCGACTGCTACCAAATCATAAAACGCACTCTCTACCAACCTCATCTCACGAAAGTGATTTTCATCCTCCACTCTCAAGGCGGAATCATGGGCGGCATGATCATCGACTGGCTCCTCCAAGAAGTCCCCCAAGACCTCCTCGCTAAGCTCGAAGTCTACACATTTGGCAACGCAGCGAACCACTTCAACAACCCGCACCTGCATCTCCTGAGCCAACAAGCAGCGCTTCGGTCCCCTAGTAAGCCGTACACGACGAAAACCACCACCTCAGTACACTACCACGACCCCTTGCCCAACGGAAATCACCATCAAAACGGAAACAGAAATGGGAACGGAGACAGCAACGGCACAGTCCTCTCCCCACCTGCAACCCACTCCCAAACCTCGCGCCAACAAACCCCCTCGGGGAAAGCCATCCGCTACATAGAGCACTACGCACACACGGCGGACTTTGTCGCCCGCTGGGGTGTCCTTCACTTCACCACCGCATTCTCTTCCTCTTCCTCGCTCTCGCCCATGGCGCCGCGCTTCATGGGACGGGTGTTCGAGCGGGAGGGGAAAGGCCACCAGATGAACATGCATTATCTCGACGCCATGTTTCCCCTCAAGCCCGCACCGGCTCCAACACCACCACCACCACCACCAGCACCAGCATCTACTACTACCCCCCCAAACCCTTCCAACCCCAACCCCATCCTCATCCCCTCCGTCCTCTCTCGAATCGCCACCCTCTTCTCCCTCCGTTCCTGGCCTCGCAGCAGCAGCAAAAACAAGAACACAACAAGCGCGAGAGGCGGAATAGGCAACTCGGGCTTCCTCGGCTGCGACGACACTCCCGCCGCAAACGCCTTTATGGAGTCCGTGCTCGAGCTCGGAGCAGGAGCAGGAGGAGGAGGAGGAGGGAAGCATAAACGCGGAGTCGACGGCCGCCGCGAGGGCTGGGCAATGTCGTATCTTGGCGCTCATGGGGAGCCGCTGCTGCATGGAGGGGGCGAGAAGGAAGAGGAGCAGGAGGAGGAGCGGGAGCGGGAGGGTTCGTCGCTGAGGGATAATATGTCGCCTATTTGGACGGGAAAGCGAGGGTCTAGGATGGGTATGGGTATGAGCATGGGGATGACGCCTCTGGAGGCCAGAGACGGTAGAGGTAGCAGTAGCGGTAGCGACTGGAAGCTTGTTAACGGCGATAGGCCGCCCCTGGTTACCCAATCGAATAACGGTAAGATCAAAGACGGCGGGGCCGCGCAGGACAGGGACACAAACAGCGAGGACGAGGAACGGGAAGAGGAACGGGAAAGGAAGATGAAGATGAAAAATATGGAAAAGATGAAAGAGATGAGAGAGATGGATATGAGGTTCCAAGTCAAGGATTTTAGTAGATTGTGGCTCTATCGCAATGGGAGGAGTCCTATGACGGACGAGACGGATATGGGGATTATGAGGATGGCTACGCTATAGTATATAGCCAGCCAATCCTTATGTACCTATCTTATGTATCTCATGTATCTCATGTATCTCATGTATCTCATGTATCTCATGCATCGTATCCTTGTCTGGTAACCATTCATTCATTCATTCATTCAATCACTACTACTATTTTTTGGTTGAGGTTCTGTAGTGTGAGGGTATGTTAGGATATACTGGCTGGCGTGTTGGGTAGGCAGGTAGGTATGTTTGTTGATGGATGCTTTCTTTCTTCGTTTGCTTTGCATTTCACGACTTACTCTTTCTTCTCTGCTGCCCCTCAATACGAAACAAACACAGGAAACACAGGAAACACAGGAAACACAGGAAACACAGGATACGCGCGGGCGTGCTGACTTGGAACTTGTATCTATATCTGAAATTTTTAAAGGGCGCTCAAGCGTCCCATCCCATGCCACGCTCCCCATGCTTGTTTATGCCAATAACTCAAAATCCGAGACGTAATATTGCCCTTGCTCCTCTACCAAGCCACGTCACCCATCCCACATTATTCCAGCAATAGCTACACTATTAACTCCTTTGCTCCCACACAAACCGGACATCCGTCGCGGATTCGATCCCTTAGCAGCCTCGCATGCGTAACCTTGGCGCCAACACTATGTGTCCCCTCGTCTCCCTGCCTCCATTCCCCATTCTCGTCCCGCTCTACATCAGGCGGCGTTAACGGCCTCCCGCCATTCCCCTCACTCGTGAAGTTCAGCAGATGGGTCAAGTGAAACACGTGTCCACACGCAAACCCGACCAATGTCTCCATTTCCTGGCCCGAGAACGGGTTGCGGCAGCCTACGCAATGGCCCGGCGCGGGCAGTGCCGGAGCTGTAGCGGCTTCGGTGAAGTCGCGCGCGATTTTCGAGGAAGCCACTCCATCAGTGTTGGTTGGGACATCGGAGGCCTCGACATCTATGTGGTCCTCTTGTTTCCTGACCACGTCGAACTTAACGCCCTTTCTTTGCCCGCTTCTTAGCGTCATTTGCGCGAGCGCGACCTCGCCCCGAAGAACGCGGGCCACGCCTAAGGAGATGCTGTGTTGAATTTCGTACTCCTTTATCATTCTGCCCAGTCCCTCACGAAGGCCTTCGATTTCGAGACCTTCTGGGATGCGACGCACGAGTGTGATAGGATCGATGGCTGTGCCTACTTCCTCGAGCAAGCCGCGGATGAATCGCGGCTTGTCCATTGAGTAGTCGAGGAGGTTGGTCCATAGATCCGTGTCGTCCTGCGCTTTGCAGAAAGAGATTGCTTGCGAGACATCGTTAAGGCGCTCGATGATCAGGAGCAGGGCACGCTTAGGCTGCCCAGTTTTAGAGTAGAGATAAACTAGTTCGGGGATGTAGTCACGGTCTTCGCATTCTTGTGTCGCCTGGGATTTGTTAGTGGATTAGTGTGGAGGAGAGGGAATGCTTACGGTTTCAAACGTGTAAAAGGTGGAGGACTTGAGGAAGTCCATTAGAAGGTCTCGGTCATAAAGGGCAAAGAGGTGGACGGCGAGATCGGCTAGGTCGTCGACGAGAGATTTACTCTCCGAGACGAGCCTTTCTCGAGTCTCGCCTTGATGTTCTTTGATACCGTCGCCTCTCCATAGCGAGCTGACGTAGAAGAAGAGATAGAGAGTCATGTTCTTTTCTTGTAACTGGTTCACGACAACCTGTGGACTGACCAGGCCATGCTGCGCCTCATCTACTAGTAGCGAAATCGCTTCCGATGTCAATTCCTGCAGCTCGGCGACAGAAGCACTACGCTTCTGTTCCTTCGAGACGCGAAGAAAGATTAATCCCGGAATATCATCAGCAACAGCATCAACCAGATGATACTCCTTGATCAGGAACATCGCCGTGTCGGCATCTTGCAGCCTTATGTAGCATTTCAGTGCTTCTCGCGGACGTCCAGCGGCAACGTGAAGCTTACCCAAACTCTCCATCACGATTCGCCAATCTCTCCCGACCTCGCCATCTTCAACACTGTCTTCACGAAGATCGCGATACTTGATCTGGTTCTCAAGTACGGTCGTGATACTCTTGATGTCGAAAAGATCGGGTGGCCACTGATCCAACAGCTCCCTTATTCTCGGCCGATTGCGTGCAGCGTAGTGGCCCAAGATTACCTCGAAGATTTCAGACTTCAACGGAGGGCTCATTTGTGTTGTCGGAATATAGTTTGTAATCTCGTCAAACTTTCCAGCACCGACAAAAGTGTAGACATACTCCTCCCATTGCTGGGCAGTACCAAGCACTTTGCCACATACTCTACCAGCACCGACCCAATCGCGAGCTTTGATCAATTGCTGGATCCAGAGCTCACCAACACGACGTTTCTCTTTTTCGACCGAAGAGTTGATCAATTTACTGGCAGAGTTCACTGTCGAAGTATCGTCGTAAAAGTCATCGGTACTCTGCTGTTTCTTTTCAGGCGTCCCGGGCCCAATCTCGGCAAGCTTCTCTGGAGATGCCGCGATGACCTCGGGATGCTCGTCTATCAGTTCCCAGGCTTCTTGGTTCTTCTCGTGTTCTAGGAGCCACGACAAATGATCCGAGAGATCTCTTTTGGTAGCCAGTATGCAGTCATAGGGACTGTGTATAAAGATTTTCATCCCTGGCACCACAATGTGTGGGTGGGCTGATGGACTGCGTGTTCCGGGTCTGCCTCGAGCACTGCTTGCTGCACTTTGCTTCGTGTCGGAGCCCTTGCTGCCATTACTCCGTACGCTGGCGCTCGAACTGAGCAGAGTCGTTGCATTAATTGTAGCATTCCACATCCCGCTGCCCATGCCCGCCAAAGTCTCTAACGTACTACGTGAGGACTGGGTTACTGAGGTAGCACGTGCAGCGGGCAGTACACCAAGATGATAGTCAGTCGCCGACAGTCTTTCAAATCGGCTGACAGTAAGGGTGTCGGTGTCGACTTCTTGGGACGAGTTGAGGTCAATGAGACGAAGCTCAGGAGACCTGGCATTCTGTCGACGACGAATACCACCGCGAGGCTCGCTGCTGGAGGAGCCTGTCGATGCCTTGGAGTTGTGTCCCTTGGGAGCTACTTCGTCCTCCTCGTCCCCTCCCGGTGTAACGTAAGCAAGTACAAGAAGCAAAGTTGGGGTATATAACGACAATCCAGAAATAATGCAATCCATGCGTAGACTGCAAGGATGGTTAGCTCATGAATATCATGGGTTTCGGGTCCTCACATTTTGATGATCTCCGGCTTTCCAACCGACCTTTCCCCAATATTTTTACCAACACCTACACCCCCAGGATGCACGTTGATGATCCATACCGTGCCTCCCCACCCCACAACCAACTTTTCAATTCGTTGGCCACTTTTCGATGCCTGCTGCTTCAACTTTGCTGTAGCAGGAGACGCGACTGATGTTTCGCGAGCTCTGTCGTCGTCGTCTGTTTCGAGACTTTTTTCGTCAATCCATTCGGCCCGTCCTTTCCAAACACCAGCCATTTCCTCCCAACCGTTATCCTGGGGCCGGTCCACATGACCTATTCTTTTCCAAGCCGACTCTAGATCTGCACTATCCAGATGTAAATGCGTCCGCATGATCTTGACACCATGCTCGTTGATCCACAAGACATATTTCCCGGAGAGTGACCATTTGATAGTACTGATAGTACCTTCTCCCGAATGCAATACTGTGTCTTTCCCAGCATTTCCACCAAGTCCAATAGCCCCTAGCCAGCCCGATGCTGTAGCGGCAGCTGTCCCTGTGGTTGTGGATTGAGAAGCCCCGGATTTTGCTCCGACTGTGAGAACGAGATTGCCTGCCAGCCCGCCAGAAATATATGTTCTGTCGTTCTTGTAGTCCGGCGAGATAGCTACCGCTTGCACCGGCCTCCCAAAATTCCTGAGCTGAACATCCTTTACATCTACCAATGACTGCACACAGACGTTCCCGTCGATTGAAGAAGTAGCAATGTATATGGCGTTGGAAGGTGTGTTCGCAATGAGCTGGGTCATTCGAGGCCCACGTGGGCTGGCCGCAGTGGCCTCCGAAGATGTCGATGGGGTCCTTCTAGGTGTTTGGGCTTGAGATACCACTCTGCTTACTGCCTCTGGAACCGGAGTCGCTCTTGGCGGAGGAAAGGGAGATATAGAGATGCTTGAGGTCGACGCGGTATGAGCCCGGTATGCTCGTAGTGGTTGGAAGGTTGGCAGTGAAAATACGTGCTTCAAAATTTCTCAGTACGTAACAAACAAGCTTCCATTGAGGACTCGACTTACGATATTTCCATTATGTGTTCCGATGATCTGTATATAGTTCAGCGTAATTCAACAAACCTCTAGCTATGGACGTACCATCTTGTCCCCCGCAACCATAAAACAGCTTGTGGCATCTCCGTTCCGGTATACCGGACCCAGATGACTCGTAAACCGGGCGTATTTCAGCTTGGGCTCGTCTTCCTCTTCGTCTTCGTCGTCGCTCTCCTCTTCGCTGTCGTCCACACTTTCTTCCTCCACCGTGTCCCGCCCATCGCGACTCTCCTCTTTCCCCTTCAGATTGCTGGTGTCGCCCTGATCCGTAGACTCTTTGGCCATGGCGGCGCACTTTGTTAATTACATCTGGTGGTGCGGGCAAGGAGGTTGAGATTCAACGACGTCAATGAAGCTTGGGGAGCTTTAGCCGAGCACGGAGCTTGTGAATCACCACTAAACATGGAGCTTATATTTATAGTTTAACAACATCTCTCCCCACGACGTGTGCGACCATCTTGAAGCTTCGTCTGGATGATGCAAAGCCTCGGGCGGCCATTCCGTGCGCCTGCAGCTCGGCGACTCCTTACAGATGGAAATCTACGCCCTCAACTGCTGAGAAGCCTCCATGCCACCGCGGCCGGACAAGCTCCCCGAAGGCGGAACTTCTTTTCATCGAATGCGAATTTGCAGCAGCAACTGCCGCCCAGTATAGAGACAGCCACAGCGACAGCGAATGACTTGCCGCCCCAGCAGAAGAGGAAATCTGTTCGCTCGCCTGCGGGCAAGACATCCCTTCGCAGAGTAGCTGTCGAAGCCCAGAGGTCGCGAGAGAGCACCACCAAGCGTCAGAATGTCGCTGCAGAAGGATCGGGCAGCAACAATGTCACGGCAATATCAGTGGCAGACCAATTCGATATGGACGCGGTAGTCCGTATCCTGCGGTCTCACGGCTTCCCAATCGACCCCGATGCGACGGGCTTCGAGATGGACCAAGTTATACATACCCGGGGAGTCAACAATGGAGACATCTTCGTCTTTCCTTCTGGATCAGTAGTGGCGTGGTCTTTGCCTGAGGATGTCGTGGCTGATCTGGCAACGAAGACCCTTTTGCCGGCCGCTGTTATACCACATACGGGACAGATGGAAATGGAGGATTTGGAATATACAGAGGATCCCAAGCGAGAGAATAGCACTATCAAAGGAGACATGATCATTCTTGGAACAAAATCTGGTCTCCAGGGTAGCAATACCGAGTCGGTCCTCTTCCACGGCCCGGCAAGATTGGCTACTAACACTACATAGCTCTCGAGTAGACACCACTCTCGCAAAGATTGCCTTCTCTTCAGGTCTTGCTAGATCAACGAAGCTCGCCGTGCTGGAAACAATGCTGAGCAGATATCTCGAGTCTACTCGAGCAATTCCCACGACTCTCTCTCGAGGTGCAAAGCTTCCGTTCAGCAGAAAATTCATGCTGCAGAAGACTGGGGAATTGCTGGAACTCCGGGCGCAACTGAATCACTACTCGGAACTGATTGACTCCTTACCGGACCTGTTCTGGGACAGTAAATATGAGTTGGGACTGGAGGGGTACTACGACCAAGTCGGACGAGCTTTGGACGTAGGAGTACGGATCAAAGCATTGAACGAGAAGTTGGATTATGCCCAGGAGATCGCTAGCATTCTCCGACAGACAATGAGCGAGAAACACGGCATTCATCTGGAGTGGATTATCATCATTTTGATCGCGGTCGAGGTGGGCTTTGAACTTAGGCATCTATGGAAAGAAAGGGTGGAACGATTGGAAAGAGAACGACTCGGGTGATATCGCGAAGAATTCCGTTGGCATGCACCTAGTCACGATGTGGGATTCGAGCATTACAATTGGAGTTCGGAGAACATTGGCATTAAGTCGTGGCGTTTATTTTCACGATACCCCGCTCCAATTCAAACAATACCTCGGCGACATCTAAATTTTCAAAAGCTCCGAAGGATTTGGCGAGGATTACCTCTTTTCCACTTCTTGTCCTATATCTAATATTCCCACTTGATAGCACTCCTTGGCAGAAGTCTTCTCCGCGTTTGGCTTCCGGCCGAGTCCAGGACGAAAGGCTTTTTCAGACAACCTTGCTCTTCCATTTCATGCTAACCTGATAGATCTCATATCCCCATCCTCTGAGCCTATTCCTGGAGTTACCAGGTGAGGCGGGCTTTCACAATCTTAGAATGCTCTTCACATTGCCGCCCCCCGTCTTATAAAGATCACCAATATGTAAGGTGGGGAGACTGGCACTGTCAAACCAGTTTGGAGGTTGGTGGCGTTGAGGAAGCGGCACCCCCGCAAACCAAACCTCGCATGGCGCTACATTTGCTGATTTTCCCCGGATCTCCACACCAAGTCAACGTGTGTGTCTCGCTTACGAAGCAAGTTATTATTCAAACGAGATGTTGGGCCGCCAGAACCCGTATCGTGGAGCTGGCACCGGTGCCTGTCAAAGAGTCAGGCCTGGCAATGTCTGACCCTTGGATCTGCAGCTAGATATAGCAACAAAACCAACTTCGACACTGGAACAAAGATCAGCATCCAGATAGTGTGCTATTGTGGTTGAGAAAGACCGTCGACCCGAGTCACGCCCCAACCCCCAGCCAGAGAGATGTTATCAAATATCACTCGCGGCTTCCCCTCTTTGTTGACGCCGCATTCGGGATCGCACCGCGTCTTCTTTACAGCCACGTTCTTTGCGGACTGATGTTGCAGTAGCGGGCCTTATATCCACGTTCCCGTATGTCGGACCTTCTGCTTGTTGCAGAATAGTCGACAGTTAAGCGACGCTATCATTTGTTGCTTCACAGCAAGCTCCATTCTCGTGCTACATAACATTTCTGTGCGCTCGAGCAGGATCCAGTGATCATGCTGCCCGTTCAATTGGGATACATTATACTTGGCAATCGTCGGTGTGCATGATCAGAGCTGAAGAGGCGAACTTACCTTTTTTATGTCTGCGTTTCCCCGCATCTCGTCTCGCATCGAGGTCTATATAATTCCTTTATTATCCACTCCCTTTCAGTTTCTGTTTTTCACTCTGCCGCACTGAATCGTATCTTCCATCTTTGGTCAGAATCCTCCACTCTCCATTCATCTCAAGTTTAAGGTCTCCTACTTCATCATGTCCTCTGATCCCGAGAAGGTGTCCATCGACTACGTCGAGCACACCGTCTCGGACGACTCCAACGAGTTGAACGATGCCCGCATCGCCAAATTTACCCTTGAAGAGCAGAGGAAAATTATCCGAAAGGTTGATTGCCGCCTTGTATTGACTCTCGGTGCTTTGTATGCCTGCAGTCTCATGGATAGAACGAATTTGGGGGCTGTCAACATTGCGGGGTATGTCGGTATAACCTTCTCACCGGAGCTTTCGTTGATGAGAACCAAGCATGTCGGAAGGCCTCAAGCTTCATGGCGAACAATACAATTTGATTGTTCTCATATTCTTTATTCCATATGTGCTATTCCAGCCACCGGCCACTGTTGTGCTTCGGAAAGTAGGGCCACGAAATTTCTTAACTACCATCGTGGTGCTTTGGGGAGGTTGTATGATTGTAGGTACTTCACTTGACCATTTTGATCCTCGCTAACGGTTCCAGGGCTTTGGTTTCGTCAAGAAATGGGACCAGATGCTCGGTCTCCGAATCATCCTCGGTGTTCTTGAAGCTGGCTTCTTCCCTGGCTGTGCCTACCTTCTCTCGACCTGGTACACAAGATATGAGCTCCAAAAGCGCAATGCAGTCTTCTATCTTATTGGCAGCATGGCATCAGCCTGTGGAGGTATCCTAGCTTATGGCGTGATGCAAATGCATGGTCTCGGAAACCTGAGCGGCTGGCGATGGATCTTTGTTGTATGTCTCCTTCCGAAGCCTCACACTCACCAATTAACAGCCCACAGATCGAAGGCCTTATAACCTGCGTCCTCGGTATCGCTGGCTACTTCCTCATCGTTGACTTCCCCGAACACGCTGCCAAATCCTTCAAGTTCCTCAACCAACAAGAAGCAGAGTTCATAGTCGCGCGCATCGAGCTCGACCGCCACGATGCCATACCCGAGCCATTTTCCATCAAATCCTATCTCTTCAACGCCCTCGACTCCAAGGTCTGGGGCTTTGCCTGCCTCTTCGGCCTCACAACCACCAACACATACGCTATAGCCTACTTCCTCCCCGTCATCCTGCGCCTAGGCATGGGCTTCGACATCGCTAAAGCCCAGTGCCTCGTCGCACCCCCCTACGTTGCGGCGGCACTAGTCATGTACTATGCGGCCGCGATTGGCGACAGATACCACATGCGTGCGCCCATCATTCTTTTCAACGCCATCCTTGGGCTCATTGGGCTCCCGCTCCTCGGCTACGCCAAGAACAATGGCGTCCGCTACTTCGGGGTCTTCCTCGCGACCATCGCCTGCAATGCCAACATCCCCGCCGTGCTGACCTACCAGGCGAACAACATCCGCGGGCAGTGGAAGCGAGCCCTCTGCTCCGCGACCCTGGTCGGCTTTGGCGGCCTCGGCGGCATCGTGGGCAGCACTGTGTTCCGAGATCAGGATGCACCAAAGTACGGGCCGGGTATCATGACGACGATGATTAGCAGCGGGCTGGTCATTGTCATTACGCTGGCTCTGACGCTCAAGTTCCACCTGGCGAATCAGAGGGTGGAGAGGGGGGGCAAGGCGATTGAAGGTCAGGAAGGGTTTCGGTATACTTTGTAGAATGGTACCGTACTAATCCGGTGTTAAGACGTCTTATTAAAAAATGAAACAGTTTTTGTAACGTCAGATTTTATTAATAGGCTGGGGCCCCACTTTTGCTTTCAAAACACCCTGATATAAGCCTCAAATTTCCCCCGCCCCTGGCCGTTTTCGGCGTTTTCGGACCCTCTCTCTCCCTCCATCGTAGATCTTGCATCACGCTCTTCGCAATAGATACGGAGGAGTACAATAGATGATCGTAGATGGAGCGTGAGATGAGACCAGGAAATGGCCGTCTCTGAACGAGATTTACCCCCTTTCCTCCACCATTGGATTCAATTAATGACCAGCCCGTAATCTCACATCGAATAATTAATTGGATTCCTCTACTCCGTCAGTTCTGACCTCACCCAGACAATAGTCTGCCTTCCCAGGGACGATCGCGTAAATTAGTTGAAGCCAATACAGCAGGGTAGAGAGATTCGATATCGTCCGATAAGCGAGGATCTGCTACAGTACTCATGAGATTCTAGTACCGGTAGGTATCTCCTTGTCGATGGGTAGCGGTACACCCAGTGACATGTTTTGAAACAAATTACGGTCGTTGTCTTGCCTGGTGCGCCGCCCTTGGTGATTTCCCTGGACGCGCGGGTTACCTGGGCTTTTTTCGTGTTTTTCTATTTTGTTCTGGATTGTGAAACTGCCATGCCTAAAACACGTCTGCTCGCATATCGTGATCTTCTCTCCCGACGAGGAAATCGGATCGGGGGGAGTTTTTCGGTTTCCTTTTTCCTTATGAATTTTTTTTTCTGGTGGATTTTTTTCCTTGTATTTTTTGTATTTTGTGTTCTGTTTGTTCTTCTTGATCTTTTTGCTCTTTTGCTCTTTTGCTCTCGCACGGTCCATGATCAAGCGTAGGTTCTGTCGATGGCCGGCGTACCGAAGGTTTGACAAGGCTTTGCCGGCTCCTTTGCAAATCATCTCAATTTAGAATAATGGCTTCCTGCCAGCGAACTCTACTACTATTCACTTCGTAATTACCGAGCTACAGTATTGTCCAAGGATTACGACCTCCCCTGTTGTTTTAACTCTCTCCAAAAGGTAGTAGTACCAGGAGAATTGCCTACAACTAAAACTACAACGTTCTTGTAGTTGGCAACTATGTCTTCTTATTTTAGTATCGGCTTTAGCGAATCCGTCGTTCTTGATCCCCTTGCTCCCCTTGCTCCCCCTCTTCCTCCTCCTTTTCCTCTTCCGTTTGCTTTTCGCCAACCTTTCCTTTCCATTCCTTTTAGTTTTTCCTTTTTCTTTTGGGAATCCTACAGTCACTACCGTCGGCAGGGCTGCTCTCGCTACTCCGTACCCTCGTACAAAACCTCCAAGAGGCGCCATCACCAAGTCAACATCTGCCAGTCAATCCAACATATTGGTGACGACACCGCTCTTTATCCCCATCTCCATTTCGCAAGGGATCTATTCCTCTTACACTCTTTCAACTTTCCTCAATGTTTCATCAACAACACTCACTTCGCGTTTGCTTTCTTCTCTCACTGTCTTTACTCCTACTCCCGGTCCATGGATTCTTTCCCACCACTTGGCGCGAGAATGTCTTCGGCGATGGCGGCACCTCCCACGTCGCCATGACGGAACGAGCCTTTGAAAACCGGGCCAAAGCCTACTTTCCCACCCTCAGCAAGATCACCAAGCAGATGAAATCGGCTCGCGACGAAATGACCAAAGCCAATGCCAAAGTCGACGACATCGAAAATCTTGCGTCCTACCACTGCGACGGCGAAAGTTTCGACGAGGCCCAAGTGCGTATCCAGGAAAAGAAGAAGGCCGCTATAGCTGCCCTCCAAGCCAATAGCCCCCTGACAGCCGTCGCTCGGGACAACATTGGGCAAGCACTTCACACGATCCAGGACTTTTACTCCCACAGCAACTGGGCCGAGTTGGGAAACCGGGAAACCAATCTGGATCTCATCCGTGGCACCAACATGAGCGAGTACGTTGCGACCTTTGAAGAACGGACGTGTGTCGATTGCAAGAAGGTGGCACGACCTTCAGACTCGCACTCGATCAAGCCGCTCGCATGTGGAGGCTTTAATTGCAGCGAAAACACCAATGGCTTTTGGAAGGTGACCAGCGGGTACCACCATAATGAAGATCGCCCTCTCAACGGTGTTCCGATCCCTGATTATAAGTGCCACCACGGTAGGTTTCCGCGGTTCGTGGAGGAAGAGGAAGCTCGTCGTCGACGATCCCCGGAGGTAGAAATGCGAATGCTGACCCGGTATACATAGGTGGACCAACCGACAATCCAGCCGGGCCCGCCATCGGCATTCTGACCGGTACGAATCCAGGCATCAACAAGGACAGCTTGAGTTGTCACTGGTCTCCCCATTCCGACTTGCACACGCCTGCCGCGACCTTGGCCACAGCGGCCACCGAGCAGTTCTTCGACGACATTAGAGACGCTCTCAATTCGGATAGGCTGCTGCGTCTCCTCTTTGGAGTCCCCAGTGTGGCATTCGCGATTGACACCTCGGCCAACATGGCCAGCGTCATCGACACCGTTCGTGACCAAGCCATCGAAGCTGCCGCATCCCTCGTCGGTACCGAAAACGAGCCTGGACTCTACATCGTCTCGCCATACAACGACCAAACC
Source organism: Drepanopeziza brunnea f. sp. 'multigermtubi' (assembly GCF_022702325.1). Lineage (NCBI taxonomy): Eukaryota > Fungi > Ascomycota > Leotiomycetes > Helotiales > Drepanopezizaceae > Drepanopeziza > Drepanopeziza brunnea. The sequence goes on from NW_027094068.1 coordinate 263,078, forward strand.
ACGGGTCCCCTGACGGTAACGACCGAATTTCGGGTTTTCGAGTCTGCCATCAGAAACCTCACCACGGCCAACGGCCTCCAATGTCCCCCGCTTTCTGTCAAGGGCATAATGAACGCCATGGATTTCATGGACCAAGGATCCACCCTCATGATCTTCACCGACGCATCGGTTAAAGAAGCCAATCAATGGGTCTCCATGACGGCCGACGCGAGGATGAGACGGATTGAGATATCCGTCTTCAAGTTCGATACTGGTTGCGAGGGTGGCGGCAAAAGCTGGTTCGGGAAACGGGAAGTCGAGCAGGCCGACACGGTATACCGCGAGATCTCTGCGGCGACTGGCGGTCAGTACCACGCGGGCACCTCGTGCGATGCTTCCAAGGTCTCTGCGCACATCAAGAACACCCTCTCGGCCAATTCAGTCAGCATTCTGCGTGTTGCAAGCTCGCTGACAGCAGGACCCGAGACTTTCAACGTCCCCGTTGACTCTTACACCACCAGCCTGAGCATCACTCTCCTGGCTGCCGAGTTTAATCTGACCGTGAGCCAGCCCGACGGTACTGCGCTGACCCCCGACTCGGCGGGAGTGACATGGACCACGTTCTCCTCCAGCATAACCATCACCGTCGCCACGCCCACGCCCGGAACATACCTGGTTGGCGTTGTTGGCGTTGGTTCGTACGCCTTGAGCTGCAACGGCGTCTCGGAGCTCCACCTCAACTCTTTCCAGTTCGCCAGTATCGGCGGCCGCGCCAGCCATACGGGATGGTTCCCCCTGAGCGGACCTCCCCCACACAACCAGAAGATCGGCGCCATGGCCCAGATGTCCGAAGAAGCCACGAGCGCGAATTTCACCTTCCGCGCTCCGTCGTCCGCCCTTCTGGGCACGGCGTGTTTGGAAGCCGGAAATGGCGAGGTGGGCTATCCTGCCACCAACGAGTTCTTCGCGATCCTCACGGTCCCGGACCAAAACTTCCTGGTCTATGTCACGGGCAAGGACGACCAGGGATTCCCGTACCAGCGCGTGTTCGGGGCCCCCGTCGCCCCCATTCTGGCGACCCAGCCGTACCCTCTGTCCTGGAAGGAGGCTTCCAAACTGCGGGACAACGCGAACCGGCCTCACAAAGTGACGACGACGGCGAGCCGATGGAGCAACGACACCACGCCGAGGACAGCCACGTCGCCCACCCACCCTTCCTCGACCGCGGCCATGGAGGTCTACGCGCCCGTCCCCACGGATGGGTACCCGCCGGCTGCTGGAGTTCCCTCTCCCGAAACGATTCCTTCTCCCGTGGCACCTCCGCCTCACGCTCCTTACGCGGCGCCGTCGCTCACCGCGCCCCCCGCGGGAAACGCCACCTCGCCCAGGCCCGGCTCCCCGACCCACAGTCAGATCTACGTGACGGCGTCGGGCAACCGGCAGTTCACCCCTCTCATCATCGGCCACGTGACGCTGGCTCTGGCTTCCGTCGGCTTGATCCTCGCCCTGTAATGAAAATGAGAATAAAAAAAATAAACAATAAAGATAAAAAATAAAAATAGAAAGTTAAATCCTCAGCGACCAGCTCACTCACACACACGATCCGAAAGAGAGAGAGAGAGAGAGAGAGAGAGAGAGAGAGAGAGAGAGAAGAAATTATATCTCAGCCTTCATCGCCCTCTCTCACACTCTCGCCCTCCCTCGCGGCGACAGCGACGACGGCGCTGCTAGGATCTCACCCACTCCCTTTCCTGATCTCTCTTTTCTTTTCTTTCTGGGAATAGATTCTGGGAATAGATGCTGGGCCGGGCCGGGCCGGGGACGGGACGGGGACGGGACGGGGCGGGGCCGGGGACCATCTACTACGTAATTCCCGTCTGGCTCCATCCCATCCATCCATCCAATCAAGCCCATCCCGGTCCAGGAAAATCGAATCAAATAAAATCGAATCTAACCAAATCAAATCAAATCCATCAAGTCCATCAAGTCCGTATCCGAATTCAATTCCAATCAAATCAAATCAAATCAAATCAAATCAAATCAAATCAAATCAAATCAAATCCAATGTATTAATCAAACTCGTCCAAATCCTAACTGTCAAATCCAAATCCAAATCCATCGATCGGTACAGTGAGATGAACTGCTCTGGCTGTGTAGCCCGTTGGATTCGGTTTATTTGAGGCGATTTATATGAGTTGATTCGATTCACTTACTACCTATCTACCTATCTATCTACCTACGCTACCTACCTACGCTACCTACCTACCTACCTACCTACCCCCCTCTTCATCTTCGATTCATCTTCGATTCATCTTCGATTCCGATCCGATTTCGATTTCGTTTTCTCTTCGGCCCGATCTGATCTGGTCTGGTCTGATCTGGTCTGGGGTGGGCCTGTGGGGGAGCCTAGAGAAAAAAGAGATTTCAGACGTAGGTACGGTAGGTACATGGCGTTTTTTCGGCGTGCGGTTTGCTTGCGTGCGGGCTTACACGACGGCGTTGGGAGGGGTGGGAGGTTGGGGGTTGGAGGGTTAGAGAGAGAGAGAGAGGGTGGAGGGAAGGGCGTGGCATAGAGGAACGATTAGATACCGTATCACATGTATTACGTAGTAGTAAGTATGTCTTACAGTAAGGGTCGATTATTTCCCATGCCTCGAAGAAAGTGGAGTTGTATTTCCCATGCCTCAACCCATTTTTTGAGTAGGCCCGCCCAGCCAAATCTACTCGCTGCTTGACGCTACTTTTAACGACTTCGGCTTCGATATACTCGATTCTAATACGTATAAATACAGATCTATTTTTCAAAGATTCTTAAGAGAAACCTGTTTCAATTCAGCAAAGCGATGTATTTTACAATCTGAAAGCTTTTAAAAACGCAATACCTAATCAAGCTATCCACGAGCGATAAAAGCTTAAGTGTCCGAATAGCGAAAAGACTTATATAAGATACGTATGCTACTTTAACGCTACATGCAAGTGGCGCGCTCGTTGCAACTACAACGTTCGAATTAAAGAAGCTACGATATCGATATAATAAAGAAAACATATATACTTTGATCGTGTTCGCTATACAAGACCGTTAATTGCGCGGACAGCATATCTTGTAAAATTGATTCCTAAGCTGATATCTGTGATTAAAAACACATATGTGTCCTTAATTCGCGATCACGTTCAGCGCTACACCGAGATCCGTAAGCGATAAAATTGTATTTATTTATTTCTATTAATTTTTTTTTAAAAAAAATTGTAAATGTAAACAGCTTTAAAATTACAATCGAGAACTTTAAAAAATAATTCTAGTGTAACCGGCATTAGTGAAAAAATTTTCCTGTATAAAGCAGCGAGTAGGTTTGGCTGGGCGGGCCCACTCAAAAAGTAGGTTAAGGCATAGGAAATACGACTCCACTTTCTTCGAGGCATGGGACAAAATCGACCGAAATAATCGACCGACCTACAGTAAGTACGTAGTAAAGGAATTAGAGTTTTTGTGTTTGCGTATGAGTTTGCGTTTGCGTTTGCGTTTGCGGTTCAGAGTTTGAGCTGGGGACGAGAGATTTGGTTGCTCAAACTAGTGGTAGTAGGTTATTACTACTGAGTATGGAGTAAGCAAGTAGGGATTTGGGAAGCTGGATGGATGGATGGATGGATGGATGGATGAATGGATGAATGAATAGATGGATGAATGGTTTAGATCTACTACGTCCCAGGCGTAAGTATTACCCCTCGAGGATACGAAACAAGGATTTTTACCAAGGGAAATAAGATTTTTGAAAGGGTCGAAGCAGCTCGGAGAAGCGTCTTATTGGATCGGGAATATAATAAAAGCGTATCGAACAGGTTTAAATTTTAATTGATAAGTATTTTGATGCTGCTTTTCGTACTTTTCTTTTTAGTTTTAATATCACAATTATCGATAATAGTAGTAGAATCTTTCGGAGTTCTTAAGGTTTTTAAAGCTTTTGATCTTGCTCGAAACGATCGATTACGTATTTATATTTCATATAACGATATCGGTTTTTTATTATCTTGAATTATTTTTTAAATTATATTTATTCTCGATCAAGTTAAACATTCTTTACGAAATCTAATAACACTTTGAAAACGTTTTAGACGACTTATTACACTCGATACTTTAGTACGTAAGAAAACGGATTGTCGATTAGGTTTTAAAATCACTAGCTCATCGAGAAACGCTTCAAAATCAGATCTCTGCTTTAATGAATCTGAGTTATAAAGAAAAAGCTATTCGAATAGCTATAGCTGGGAAAGATTTTACTTACCGAATTTAGCAAAGACAACTTCTTTTGACTTTCGATTACGCTATCGATAAATCAACGTAAGCCCGCGGGCACGTTGATTAAACCGACGATTAATAAGATAAAGTATTGTTTATCGACGAGACGTAGGCTTAGCCGGGAAAGCATCAGAAAGTCTATGTTACTCGTCGAATCAATAAAAACTAGCATCTTGTTTACGTAGTTCGTCGAGATTAACGGAAAATCGGATAGATGTTTTCAAGAAGAATTTGTGAAAAACTCGATCCAGTAAAAAGACGGTTTTAAGAAAAAGAACAGAAACCGATCAATTCCGAAAGTTACTTAAAAAAATTTAAATCTCTCCCCCCCCTCTCCCCGCCATGAATAGTACTACGTAGTACAGTACATGTCGAAAGTGTAGTACTACTACTACGTACGTAGTATAATTTCGCAAGAGATCTTACCAGGGCTTAAACCAATCAACTTATAAGGATTCAGCTTTGAAAAGCATCTTTGAGACAGTATTTAGTCTATATAGTGGAGTTGACAAGGCTTCGAGCCATTAAGAAACCACCGCTCTATGACTTATGGGCCTAAACTGGGTCCGACATGTATTCATGGGGGGGAGAGCATCTTAAACGTCGATAAGATTTTCTGGGATCGATTAAAGCGTCATGAGGCCATAAGGCAGAAACAGGCACACACGCATTAGACAGCCACTCGGACGCCGAACCTCCGACGGAGCTAATCTCAATCGGGTATAGCCTACATCATTCTCGCATTAACTACTCCGTAAACGATTGATTAATAAACGCGCTCATAAAATCGGCTAAGTCGCTAAACTCCGATACTTAATATAAAAATTCGAGTTCAAATCGAATTTAAAGTTTCGCTCGTGATTGATTTGATTCGAATATCACGTGCGAAGCTCGTTAAGCGGCCGCTAGCTTCGGCTAACTAATCCTTTATTCTTTTAACCAAGGCTTGCTTGCTAGCACCGTATAGTAACAAAAAGAAGGCTAAAAGCGGAAGTTTGAAGAGCCTTACGTGCACGCTCGAATCAACACGTGACGTAACAACAAGCGTAAAGCTTTTTCAATATAAGTAATAGTTTATCTCGAAGTAAATACACGTTATCGATAAAAAGGCCGAAATATCTTATAATCAGTTAAATTAAATAAATAAAAATAAAGGTAACGTAAAAAAAGTCGAGCGCACGTGCTTAGTATTATAAAAAAGCTAAAAATAGTTTTTATTTCGTTGAATTTGCTTAAGTCAAACGGCGAAGGAAGTAGCGGGAAAAGTGGCGAAAGAGGTGGCGGAAAAGGTGGCGGGAGAAGTGGCGAAGGAGGCTGTGTTATGCGTGTATGCCTGTTTCTGCCTTATGGCCTCATGACGCTTTAATCGATCCCGATTTTCTACGATCATCCCGAATTAAAGTTTCAGCAAGATACTACGTAATGCTAAAAGACATATTGCTCGATTTACTACGTAGTAGTACTACTGTATTACGTACATTAGCTGTTTTAAAAGCTTGTGATATCGAGCTGATCGGATGGCCAGCTCTATCTCCCTATCTTAACCCGATCGAAACGATTTGATTATAAATAAAGATTGTATATGAGAAAAATATCCTAAAGTCTATTAAAGCTATCTTCGACTAAGAATAGCTGTTTCAAAAGCGTAAGGTTCGATCGAAAAAGAAAGAATTGTTGCTTCAATTAGAACTATGAGACAGCGTTATTTAGACGTAATCGCGGCGGAAGGGTGGTATACAGCTTAGTAAAATAAAAGCGCATAAAAACAGCGAAGATGTACCTTCGAGGGATAATGCTTAGGCTTGTACTTGTACCGTGGTAGCTAGATAGATAGGTAGATAGTTAGGTAGGTAAGTAGGTAAGTACAGTAAGTAAGCAAGATAGATTTACTCGCACGCATGCACTCACTCACTCACCTACGTAGTACCTACTACTACCTCCACTTGCCACCTGCGCGATTCTCAGAGCAGCCAGCCGGTCTCGGCGTCGGTCGGTCGGTAGGTAGGTAGGTACCTAGGTAGGTAATACTCCAACCAACCAACCAACCAACCAAGCAAAACCCTGTTCCGGACAACGAACGGCCTTGCGTCTCTCTCTTTCCTTTTGCGCTTCAATTCCTTTTTACTTACGTCTTATAATCATAAATGATACGATGTGGTACGCGAGACTTGATACTTACTTACTACTTACTACTTAGTAGTACTAGTACTGCGTACGTAGGAGCGCACCCAGGTCCGCAGGGCGGGGATAGTACGCCGGGATCACCAATTTGTCCTAGCTGGGTTCTGGTTTGGGGGGGTTGGGAGATAGGTAGGTATCGGGTACGTACGTACGTACGTATAGTTCTTGGGAAGTTGATGGATGGCTAGGGAGGTTGGGACGTGGGATAGGGTATGTACCACGGTACAGGCCTAAGTACTACGTACGTAGTACGTACTATTACCCCTCGAGGGTGCTTCCAAAGTCTAGTTTCCACTTTAAACCCCCTGTTTCCCCTACCCTCGAGGGGTAATACTTACGCCTGCGACGTAAGTAGTAGGTTACAATAACAGTGAGTGACCCAGAACGAAAGAATGCTTAAGTAAGTATCGGTAGACGCTCATGTCCATACCCTGGCTGCGGCTCTTTTGAGAAGTTCCACTTTTTTTTTCCCCCACCTTTTTTTTTTTTTTTTTTTCTTCTTTCTTTCTTTTCTTTTTTTTTCTTTCTTTCTTTCTTTTCAAACTCATAAGCGTAAAGAGATGAGTAAGATTTTGTAGGCCTTGCAATAGATACTAACGAGTACCTTAGCTCATGGACTACCGGTGGGTATGAGATGGTCTTGTTCTATGACTTGTTATCTTATCCAATGGGATTTGACTGGAGCAGAAGGCATAGAAAAAGATTTGGCGTCTCGTTTGATATTTAAAATCTAAGCTCGCTCGTTTTGGAGAGGCTAGAAGAGCAGTTTCAAAAGAAGGGGGGGGGGGGGATTTCAGCTCTGATCTTACGCATTTGGTTCTTATTGGATAAGTAGATTTAGGCTTGATGGCTTGATAGACTACTTCCGGTGGAATTAATAGACTCGAGCTAGTAATGCTGTTTCGGTACGAAAAAAAGGCTTTCACGCATTGCAACATCGTTAGCACTGTCTGTCTGCTTCCTCATCATGTATCCAGATCGAACACGCAAAGGATCTCGAGCCGTTTCTCAGACATTCGACATCTTGGTCTGGGTCACTGCCAGCATTGATCTCTCGCATTTTGTTTGGTTTCGCGGATTTTGAGGGGTGTGAATTCTGGACCGGGGGGGGGGGGCTGACTTACCATCTTTACATCGTATTATTGGTATCGGATGCTGTGCTCCGTTGGTATCCCTCCGTTCCAGGCTCCGAAACCAAAGTTGGAAGTCTTGACGCCTGTCGAAGCCTCTACTCTCCAGTAATGCAATACGCTTCCCCGTCTCCTCACGCATATTTATGTATATATATATTGTTGTTGTTGTTGTTGTTGTTGTATTTATTAACGTCGGGCGGGTAGCAGGCGAAGCCTGCCGCCCTGGGACCTCCTATAAGGTACGGCGACGTGCTAAGCTAAAGAGTTATATACAAGAAAGCCTTAAAAAGCAATTCAAAGTGCTATAGCGAAAGCTATTATCGCATGCGCCTTTCTTTTATAGATAAGATAGATTATATAGAAAAGAAACTTTTTATTAAAGGAAAACTATAAAAAAGAGAGTTAAGCAAATATAAATTGCTATAGCTAACTAAAAGCGAGCTGTTTACGTCGCGTAACGATAAGAATCAAGGCCGGACCGAGGTTAGCCGAATACAAAAGAAAAAGAAAAAGTGAATATAAAAAGCTTAAACTTTAAAAGAAAATTTAATATAATATATTAGTGTTAAAGAGAATTCTTTCGAAAGCGCATTACGCTATCTTAGAGTTTTAATCTCGTAACGCGGTTAATTTAATAAGCTTTTATAGCTTAAGTAAAGCGGAGCGTATTTCGTTTTCTTTACTAAAGTAGTATTAGTTAGCTAGAATAGCACTTTTATCGAATGCAATGCTTAAAGTAAAACTCCGTGATAGTTAAGAAAGCTTAAAAATCGGCCGGATTATTAAAAAGACTCTTAAAGAAGTCGTAAGCTTTCGAGATCGTGCTCGAAAAGGTCCGCGATCGAGTCTTATAAAGCTAAAAGAAAAAGCGTCGTTGCGTAAATTAATAAAAAGCTAAATGCAAAAAAGACTTGCGTTTGCCGTAAGCATACTTTAAGTTAGCGTCGTAATGCTAAAACTTAATATAATATTAAGTAAAGTCTTTATGCGTAATTCGGATCGCAAGTAATTTATATAAGATATATCGTAAAAGTTTTAGCTCCGAAAAAAGCTTAATTAAATATAAAAAGCTTTATTTTTAATACGAACGTAAAAGCTTAAAAAAGCTTGCGCTTTATTAAGCTTTTCGTGCTTTATTTCGTATATCGCGGAAGAGTATACGGATGCCGTTAATTATAAATTGCGATATTAAATTAGTATTTTAATCCGGTTTTTTTACTTTTAAGTTTATAAGCTTATCCGCTCGTTCGTTTTTTTTAATGCTTATATGCTTTAAAGATTATTGTATTCGCACGTCTCGAGTCTTTATTATTTTTTAAACGTTTAAAAAAGCTTATTACGATAATAAAAAAGCATTTCCGCGAAAATATTAAATAATTAATATGCTATCGATGCAAAGCTAGATCCGTCTCGCCGTCGAATAAGCGTGCACTATTCGTTCGAAGCTTTTTTATGCTTTTATCGCTTTCGTATTAAAAACGTAAAAGCAATCGTTAATAAAGCTATATTCGTAGCTTATTTTTTAACGTCTTTAATAAACTACGTATTCGTAGCTTATTAATCGGTTGCTTTAATCGTATTGTTTTAACTCGTCCGAAAAGATCGTAATGTTTTTTAACAAAAGCTATTGCTATTATGCTTCGAATGCGGCAGCAGCTTTTTTTTTCGTTTTATTATTCGTTAAGTCTCGTTTGCTTTTCGATATAAAGTGCGAAAAGACGAAGCGAAAGCGAAAAACGTTTAAGAAAAGAGTTCTTAGTTTTTAAATTTTAGTCTTAAAGATCTTAATAATCTTCGCGCCGCGATTGCGTTATTAAATTCGCAAAAGTATCTAACTAATTAATAAGTGCTTATCGTTTATCGTTTTTAGTTTTATTGCAAATTTAGCTTTAGCTTCTTTTAAAGCTATAACGCCGAAAAAAAGCTTGGCATTTCGAAAGAGCGTTGCCGTTAATATCGTTTTTTAAACCGAAAGTACTTCGCGCGCCGCGAAAGTTATCGTTTTATTAATAAGATCAATTATCTTTTCGATTCGAGCGTTAATAACTTTTAATCTTTCGGACTTATAGATTAAGCGATAGCGCTTTACGTATTACGCTTTCGTATTATAAAGCATTAAAAGCAGTACGCAAGTAGTAATTGCTTTGCGTAATAAAGTCGTAAATAAATTATAAATTATCTTAACAAGATTGCGGATATATTAAGCGACTTTCTTAGCTTTAGCCGCTCGTTTTCAAACGTATCGACGGAACTTTAGCTTGCGGTTAAACTAAACTTTAAGCTATCGTATCGCAAGTATATTTTTGTTTTTCGAACTTATAATAATATACGAAATAATTATAATATCGATTACGAAAAGAAAAGCATACGTACTTTTCTTGCGAGAAAAGTGTATTATCTCGATCTTTTTTAAAGCGAAAGCGATTTTATAAGTATTATTTTACTTAATAATAAAATTAATATCGTTTCGAAGTATAACGATATTTCGATCGAAAGTGCGATTAACGCGATATAAGTAAATATCGTTAGCGTATTTAAAGCGCAATATCCGATCTTAATTAAATAGCTCGGCTAAGTAAAGCATATAAAGCATTAGTAATAATAAAGATCTTTACAAAGTGCCGCATTTTACGTCGTAAGTATCCGTGATTTTTTTTTTTAATCGGACTTTAACTTTACGGTTTAAAAGAAAAGATTTTATTAGCTTAAGTAATAAATACGGCTAGCTTTACTTTATTATGCGTTTAAAAAAGCGACGAATTAAGACCGTATCGAAGGCTTTTTAAACGTCTATAATAATTATAATGATTTAATATTTAGCTGTAAGTGCGGATTCGATATCGTATATTAAGTACGAAGCGAAGTCTAATATAAAGCGCTATAAAAAAGCTTTCGCGTGCTATAAGTTAAAGATATCGTTAGTAAAGGCAATCTACGCAATTCTTTTCGTAATAATACGCTTTAGTCTTTTAAAGATGCACGAAAGCAAAGCAATCGATTGTTAAAAGCGGATAAAGGTCTTATCTCTTTTTTTTACTTTAAAGATCATCGAGACTTCGACGAGCTTTTACGCATTCGAGAAATAATAAAAAGCTAAGCACTTATTAAAGAAGTTATAAAAAAAGTGTAATGCTTACTAGCATTAAGATCAAGAAGAGATTCTGTGTATTAAATGAAGCTTGGTATATTCTATTTAAAAAGCTCGTCAAGATTTATGTATATGTACTTAAGAGCTCTAATATGTTAAAGGCGCTATTAAGCGAGGTCATATAACATGTCATATGTAGCTTAAGTAGAACTATGCTTGTTCCGTATAATACACCTTTTAAGTTAGCAAAGTAGCTGCTAAGCTGCAAGCAAATAAAAAAGAAAAAAAATAAGTGATTAAGCTTTTTAAATTCGATATAAATAAAAGAGATTGTTATCGCAATTTAAAATAAACAAATAGCGGTTATTATTATTAATTAAGTGTTAATTAAGAATGCAATTCCTTTTTAAATCGGTCTTATTACGTAGCAAAAGTCTTTAACGCCGTCTTTATCGCGTTATTATATAAGTAAAAGCGCGTTCGTTTCTATTATAATAAACACTCAACTTTTATTTATTTATATAATACTTTTTAAGCAAGTAACTTAGTCTAGTAAAATCGTTAAGCGCAGCCGAAGCCGTTTGAAAGTAAGTGCTTTTAATAGATTAATATATTTATACTGATTATTAAAAGAATCTTTTCTTTGCTTTAGCTATTGCTGCTATTGCAGTTGCGGCAGTTGCGGCGGCTATATTACGCACTTTTACTCTCGAAGCTTCGCTTTTTCTTTTAAACCTTTTTATTAAGCGCTTGCTTATGCTAACGACTATTAAAGCTTTAAAGTGCATTAAGTGCATTAATAATAAAATCACATCGAAGTCTAATAAAAACTGTTATAATTGCGATACGAGCGTTATACGCTATTTCCGATATACTAAAAGTAGCTATAGCAATTGCACTGCTGCTTTTGCCGCTATTAACACCGCTTTCGATAACTTCGTAAACGCTAAAGATAATAATGCTATATAAAGAGTTCGCTAAAGTCTTCGAAATGCTATGCGATAACAGCTCGCTTTAGATGCTGCCTTTTTAAAAAGTGCTGCTAGTAGTCCGGGCGGTTTAGCGAATAAAAGTAAAAGTTTTAAAAGTAGTTTTGGTAGCTTTACAAGTTTTGCTTTTGCTTTTAAGACCTTCAATTTAAATGTGGCCTTTATTAAATTAAATAGTCTTATAATAGCGAACCGTAATCCGATAACGCAAAGCGCTTCGAGTATATTACTTTTTCGTAAGTCAAGCTTTTTAACTTTTGAAATAATTTAATTTAAGCAGCTCTTTTTAATTAAAACTTTTTTTCGGACTTTATGTAAAGGCTTTAATCTGCTGCTATAACAGCTCTTGCGCTTGCGCTAGCCGCTTTTATTGCTTTCGTCGCTTTCGTAGCTTCCGTCGTCGTCGCTTTTTTTGCGTTAGTTATTACGCTTACTGCTTTCGCGGCGGCGCTCGCCGTTGTTATGACTCTTGCGAAGCGCCGAGCTAAAGTAAAAAGATTATTAAAAGCTTTAATTAATCTTTTATTATAAAAAGCAAAAAGTAAAAGCGTATAAGATAAGATAGAATGACGGCTATAATTGCTAAATAAATGTTTTCTTTTAAATTACGTACAAAAAAAAAAAAAAAATGTAATAAGTAAATAGCATATGCGTGCTATTAAAGCTTTTCGATAAACGCGCGAACGTCTTATAAATTTAAAAGCTTAATAAAGCTTTTAAACTTTTATCGAATCAAGTTCTTTATAAGACCGTTAGCGTGCATCTTATTAATAGAAAGATATTAAATTTAAAAGCTCTTTTTAAAGTGCTCTTAGCGCAGCTATATATTATAAATATCGACGTAACGAAGTTTAATAAAAATGCGCTCCTTTTAACTAGCTATAAGCCTAATAGTTTATTGATTATTATAATAAACTATTTAAAGCGTCGCAAAACGAAAGTGCAGCTTTTTAAAAAATCGTTAAAGCGCTATAATCTTTTTTATTATAAAGGCTATGCTAAGAAGCTCCGCTTTAATAAATAATATAGTGATTATATCTTGCTTTAAAGCTTTTTAAAAGATCGCACTTTCGAACAAAAACATAATATACTTTTAAAAAGATCGCTTTATTTCTTTATTATCGGCGTAAAAAGCGTTAAAAGCTATTATTAGCTCCGACTTATTAAACTAATTGTATTAAATACTTTTAAAGCGCGAGCTAAATAAATATCGTAGATATTAGTTTATAACTCGAAGGTGTTCCGCGCTTAAATTGGTGCTAAAGTAAGAAAGTTAAAAGGCTGCAAAAGCTATATTTAAGCGTAATATAATCGCTGTATATAGCACGGATCTAACTTTCTTTTAATACTCTTTCACTTGCTTTCGCGAAGCTATCTTTTTATTTTTAATTAAATTATAAAACGGTAATAGAGTTGCTAAGCAGCGTTCGTTCGTAAGTTCGAATTTCTTAGCTATTTTTTTAATATAAGCGTCGTATATAAGCGTTAGCGTTCTTCGCTAACGGTCTTAAGCGACTTTTATATTAAGAAACCATTTAATATCTTTTATCGCTTCGATCTTATACGCTTTATTAAGACCGTTAATAATTTTTTGCGCTTTAAAAAGATTAAAGTAATAGTATATAACTTGAATATCGTTTACGTAAAACGCTATAAAGACCGTTTTATTTAAATTCGTAAAAATATATAATTCTTTACCGAATAGTATAAGCTTTAATTTGTCGAGTATGCTTATAAAGTCGAAATACTATAAAGCTAGCGAGTTTCTGAGTCTATATAAAGCTTTATCGACTTTTACGAGCATACTTTTTTGCTTAAAATCGTTAAAGAAATAATACGTGATTAAGACGCTATCCGTATATCTTATAACGTTAATAAAAGCGTTGACGACGTCGAATTGTTTTACTTTTAAATTAAATTCGATTGCTATAGCTATTATTATCTTAAACGATTTAACTGCTAACGTAATAGCGTAAGTTGAATAGATAATAAATTCGTTTTAAAAGTCGCTTTTAATTATAATCCTCGATTTAAACCTTACGATCTTTTCGGACGAGCTAATCTTATATATAAACACTTACTTAAAAGGTATAAGTTTTGATTTAGCTTCGTTCTCGAAAATCATTCTTTAGCAATTCTTTTTTTTTTAATTATTTAACTTTATAAGAGCTCCGTCTATAAACTTTTTGCCGTATAAGTGCCGTTATAGCTCTTTTTAATAAGTAAAAGGTTTTAAATGTTTTCGTTCTTACGGGTTAAGCTGTTTTAGTAATAGCTTAAACGAAGTAGCAGCTGTTATAACAGCGTATAATATTTCGTAATCTTTATTATCTTCGCGCACGAGTTCGTTATTAATTTAAAAAGTCGATACAAAATCTAAAACGCGCGAATAGTGTGGTGGAGTTGCGGCTCTGTATTTGTTTTGTCCATGTATATAGTACTGATGCTAGGCACCTTTGTCACGTGGGTGCGCTGTATGCCCTGGCCCTGCTAGGCACGTGGTTAGGTCACGTGGTTAGGTCACGTGCAGGCTCCTATATAGACGAGTAGTTGGTTCCTCCTTGAACCAGCACCACATCACTACACAATACAATACACGTACTCACAGCACACATTCGAGTGTCCTTCGATCGTCCTCCTTCTCCCCCCTTATTCACCTACGATTCTACCATGGCTATATTTATATATATCTCTTGATTTGACGTTGGGTATATGTCGGAGCTCTTTCCCTCCACAATAGCAGTTCGAATCGACGCGAGAGTTATTTAATAAAAGCTTATTAACACTTGCGTATATTCTCGTGCGTTTTCTAATGCAGCTATTAATAAATGAATGCTTTTTATTAAAGTCGGAATTTTATTTAAAGTGTTTATAGTCTAATTTCTTATTATTAATGCTCGCTTTAAAAAGGTCTAAAAGCTCTTCTTTAATTGTTCGGTTTAAATCTCCGCCGGTTATTAACGTAAAAGCTTTCGTTAATCGGCTTATAGCTTAGCTTTTCGGGCTTCGGCTTTAAATAATAACTTAAAAGTATAATTTGCGCGCTCTTTTATTAAAGCTAAGTTTTTACTCGTATACGGTGCTTTTCTTTGCTTTTAGCAGTCTTAAAGCACTTTCGCTTTTGCTTTTAATTAAAGAGCTAGCGAGACGTTTAATAATGTAATTCGAATCGTCAAAGTCTATTAAATCGTTTCGTAAAGCAGTTGCTTTTAATATAAACGTATTTATAAAGTCTTTAATTAAAATTAAAGCTCTTAACGTTTATGTATCGCTCGAATTAAATAAAATCGTATTCTTTAAGCTTTAACTAGATCCTTTTAAATCAACCTTTATAAAGTTTAACAGCTGCTCACTTTTTATATCAGTTGCATTTGTCTTTTTTAAGCGATCTTTTACAGCGTTTTTTATATTAAACAAAGCGTCTTTTATTTAACTAAAGTCTTTAATATGCTTTAATTCAATAACGATGCTCTTGATTTCGCTAATCGGTTAGCCGACCGATTTTTCTTCGTTTTTAAGATAAAATTAAGTTTTATTAAACGTTACGTTGCGTATAATAATCACTTTATAAAGCATAAAAACATAGACTTTATATATATTAAAAGCTATATATCTAACTAAATAGCTTATATATCTTTTCGGTTTGACTTTAAAAGCTCTTTTATTACGAAAAGCTTTTCGGTTTTTAATTATTAAGTACGTACGAGCGTTATACGCAACTAAACCGTTATAATTTAGTCTTAAATCGGTATCGATCCGTATAAAAATCGCCGGATCGTACTACTTAAAATATTGCTTAAACTAAAGCTATAACACTTTATTCGGACTTTTTATAAAGCTTTTCGCTTTCGGTATCATATTATAAAAATAGATAGCGGCTAATATAGTCTTAAGCCAAAGCTTTTTTAAGAGCTTTGCTTTTACTTTTATTTTAATAGACCGTTTTATTATCTTTTTCTTAGCTTTCTTAACTCCTTTATTAAGTTCGTAATTAAAGGATAATAAAAGCTTTAACTCGATCTTAACCTTTTTCGCTTATTTTTGATATTCGATAAAGCTGATAACGTTGATTGCGATTATCGAAGAATCGTTATTATAACGCATAATAGCTATTAAAAGACCGTATTTGCGTTTCGTTTATGTTTTAAATTCCTTTAGTACTTTTATAACCGTTAATTGCAACTTGTCTTTTAATATAAAGCCGAATAGCTTTTTATTATATTTATTCTTAATTATTAATAATTATTTGCTTTCGTCGAAACTATTAAAGAAGTCGAATAAATCTTAAGCGATCTTATAAAATAGCTTAGCTGCTTTATTATTTAACGTGCGGCGAGATATGACTTATTAAGCGTGCGTAATTGCATATGCTTTACATTTAACTTTAATAATTCTTTTAAGTCTTACCTTTTTAGCGTTATAAGCTAGCGCTTCGAGCGCTTTTTTGCTTAAATGACTTGTTTGTAAATGCTAAAGTATCGATAAATCTTCTTTTAAAGCTCGAAAGACATTGCTCTTTTAGAATTTATAACGTGTTTGCAAGCGCTTTTAAATTATAAAGAATATTATTAAATAAAAGGAGCTACGAATTAATTAAAGCAAAGAATAGTTAAATAGCTTATATTTAAAAAACGTAAAGTTGAATTTCTTTTTTAACTTTTTTAATACGACGTTTTCCTTAACCTTTTCGTAGCGGAGAGTTGCGTTATATCTTAAGTATTATACGCTAGCTTTACTTAAAAAAGCTTCTGAAATAATATTAATATTAAACCTTTTAACGATAACGACGTTTTTTAATTTTAAATTCTTTATCTTAGCTTTATTTAATCCGTTTAAAGCTCTTTTAAAGACTTTAATCTTTCGCTCGACGATTAAAAAACTACTCGTTTTAGCTTCGATAAAATCGATTAAGCGAAAGCGTTAAATTAACTTTAATATTAAAAGATTCTTATCGTTAATAAAATAAATAGCGCCGCAATTATCGAAAAGAGTGTTATTAAATAGCTAATGCTTATTATCAGCCGTGCTATAAAGACCGTTAAAGACAAGTTTATCGAGCGTATTAAAAAGCTTAAGATCGATAATAATTATTAATACTTTTTTAAAGTATTTTAACTTATCGTTATCGTTCGATTATTTTTCTTTGCTTTTTAAAACGATCTTATCGACTTGAATTTATGCTTAACTTTCTTTCGTAATCTTTTTTCGAAGCGCTTTAAACTTAAGCTCTTAAAGCCTTTTCTTTATAACGACGATATTATTTCGATTTGACTTTGCGAATCTACTTTCGTTAAAACCGTTAAAATAATAACAAAAAATCTTGCATTTGATTACATCTTAATAATATGTTCTCTTTTTAAAGCACGAGCACTTAAAACTTTTAGCAAGTCTTTTAAAGCTATCGAAGCGTTTATCGAATTGCTTAAAAGCAGTATCGTTAGCTTTATTATTTCTAAAAGTGCTACGAGTTGTTTGATTTTCGAAAGTGGCGAATATATTAAAGAAGTTAAAGTTCGAATTGCTAATCTTTTCGTTAACTTAGCTTTCGTATTAATTAAAGTAATCGTAAAAAGTGCGCTTTTAAAACAATAATAGCTCGTCGTTTCGAATGACTTTTACGAGCTTTAATAACGCTTAAGTTAATAATTACTTTTCGCTAATAGCTTTTAAAAATGCTTTTATCGCGAGTGTACTCGTCGTTTCGTAAAAGTCGTTTATCTTCGCTAACTTATAGATAACTCGGTGTTTTTTAATCTAAACCGTTAAAAAGACGCTCTTTTGCTTAACTTTTTGCAAGGATTTGTTATAATCTCGTGCTATCGATAGCTTAAAGTTCGAATCAAATAAACGGTATATTTTTTAAAGCTTTTTTATTAAAAATTGAATAAAAGTATTATCTTCTTTTATAGCCGTTAAGATCGCTTCCTCGAGAATAAAGCTCTTAACCGTCTCTTTGATTTAGTTTATGATTTGATTGCTTTTATTATTTAAGATCTTTTAATTGTTTATAGCGAAGTTGTATTCTTTTATATTATCGTTATATACTTTTTAAACGTTTTCGAATTCAGCTTCGCGTAATCGTAAAGGTTTATTAAAATCGTTTGCAAAAGCTTTTAAATGCAGTTCTTCTTAAGCTTTTCGTTAGCGGTCTTAGTCTTAAAACTATTCGTTGTTAAGCTCTGTTATTATCTTTATAATAAACTTCGTTTTTAATTTAATTTGCTCGATAAAAAAAGCAAGTTCTTTTACGCTAATACGAAAAGCTGCGTATTGTTTTATGTTAAAGCGCTTAATAAAGTATTTATAATTCGTAATTTATTTTAAGAAGTCGCTACGACTTATAAAGTTCGTTTTATTAATTAAAAGAACCTCTTTTACTTTATCGTTTATTATTATAGCAGTTGATTTTATGATTAGAGCTTTTGAAAATTAATTAGAGTTTTTAAAAGTAGTAAGTGTTGGTTATAAAGAATAAATATAATTGAAAAAAGATAAATTGCAAAAATAAAAGTTATAATAAAGTAGCGTTAAAGTGATTTGTAGAATCCGCTCTTAATTAATTCGAAAGTTATCAAAGATTAATTGAATAGCTCGTAAATGCGAATATAGCTTTTAATTGTAGTGCTTATTAGCATTAAGATTAAAAAGAGATTTTATATATTGAATGAAGCTTAATATATTCTATTTAAAAAGCTCGTTAAGATTTATATACATATACCTAAGAGCTCTAGTGTGCTAAAGGCGCTACTAAGCGAGGTTATATAACATGTCACATGTAGCTTGGGTGGAACCATGCCTGTTCCGTATAACAAAAAGTGATAAACGTATTGCTAGCATGCTTTAAACAATCGTACGGTAATCTTGTCCGTTTCGAGTGAAATGCTTATTACTTCGATCACGTAAGACTTTACTTTTTTTAATAATATCGTAATATTTTAAAAAAACCGGCTAATGCTTTTTTAGCTAGCGAGTAAATCGTAATCGAGGTCGTCGGCGGCGCTGAATCGTTTAAAAATGCTTTTTCATAACGCGTCCGCTTTTTTTTTAATGTTTTCGATAGCTTCGTCGTTAATTATTAAAAAGAGCGATTTTAAGTTCAAAGTAAGCTTATGCTAGCTTATAACCTTGTATAAGTCTTAATCCGATTTTATTTTGTCGATTACGTAAGTCTAATAAGCTTTTTTAGCTTTTTTAATTGTAGCGAGCTAGTTTCGCGTTTCTTAAGTCGGTTTTTCGTTATATATTATAAAGCGCGCTACTAAATGTTTCTTATACGTTATTTAGCAATCTGCCGTCTATTATAATGCAGCCGTTAGCTTTTTTTAAGCAAGCTGTCTCGCAACTTTTAAAGCAAAATTAAAAGCAATAATTAAGTTGATCGCAAGCTGATCGAGTTTTTCAATAAAATATATCGTTTACGAATCGAAAAGTTGGTTTACGCTTAGCGCTATAAGCGAAGCGAATTTCTCGAAGTCTTAATCCGGTATTTAATATTAAAAACGTTTTAAAAAAACGACTTTTTAGCTAAGGATAATCGTGATTTAAGTCTCGTAGTTTAAGCTCGAATAAAAATCGAAGCGAATTATCGTTTAAATAAACGGGATATTTAAAAAAGTTAAGTTTAAAACGTAATTAGCTTTATAAGTAAAGTCGCTCGAAAGTTTAATATAATCTATCTTATTAGCATTAGACCAAGCCGCAAAGTCTTTTCTTTAGCTTTTAAGCTTAACTTTTAATTCGAATATATCGTGCTATACGTTAAAATCCTTTTTAATTAAGCATTTAAAAAGAAAGACAAGGTAAATAATATAATTTATAATCGAGTTTATTAAAAGTTGCCGATAGACGTTTAAAATAGCGAAGCCGTTTATATCGATTTATAAAAGATCTTTATTGCGAATAAAACGGCGTTGCTAAATACGAAAACTTACGCTTTTACGTACGTAAGTTATTATTCGTAATCGCTTAACGAAATACTAAGCATCGTTTTAATTATCTTACGATTTTATCGAAGTATAATAATCGTAAGACGAGTGGTTTTAAGTTTTAATGCTCGAATGCGTATACGGCTTTTAAATACAAATAACGTTAATGTTTACCGAATAGTAAAAGTAAAGTAAAGCAATGTAATATAGTTGCTTTTTGCTTACGTTCGCTTAATAGATTTAGATTTTTTTAAAAGGCTATCGATTATAGCGAATACCGCGGTGCCGTATCGGCGTGCTTAATATATAAGGTTGTTTTAAGCATTTTAATTAGCAGCAATGCTCGAGCTTTTTATAAACGAAAAAGATAAGCTAATAATATTATTTACGTAATAATTCGATATCGCTATTAGCGTATCTTTTCTTTCGTTTATAGCAAAAAAAGCGCTATTTATTAAAGTCTTTTCGTTAAAGTTCTTGCGCGTAGCTGTGACGACCTTAAGCGATTACCTAAAGGAACTCACGGGAGCGCGAGGGTTTACATAAAAGCTTAAGAGAATTTCAAAGTAATAACTTAGAATTAACAATTACCGAATGTAAAGGTCGAAAGTAGCTAAGGTTTATATATACGAAAGTAAAAGCGCCAAGGATTCGTAAACTATAGTTTATAAATCAAAAGCGAAGAATAAAAAAATATAAAAAATACGAAAAAAAAAAAAAAAAAGTAGCTTAGCGCATATAAAGTGCGTTTAAAAGACTTAGCGTATCGTTACATTACTTTTCCGTCCGAAAAAAGCTCGTCTTTAAGCGTTTATTTATTGCCTTATTATTGCTTAAGTGATCGTAATTATTAATACCGTTCGAATAAGCTTTGATTCATTCGAAAAGCTTTGCGAAAAAGCCGAAAAGCTCTTTGTATTTTAAGTAAAAGTCACGTATCTTAAAAAGAGCGTATATAAAATCGAAAGCGAAGTATTAAGTAAAGTCAATATCGCGGCCGAGCTAAAAAGCGCGATACTTAAAGTGCTTTTTAATTTAACGTACGGCTAAAATATTTTCTACTTCGTATTTAAGTTCGTTAATAATATTAATCAAATTAAGTTTAAAAATGATTTGCTCGAAAGTAAGATCATTAAGAGCTTTTCGTAGCCGTCCGAAGTAAAAGACTAAGTGAACCTTTATTAACTCGAAGAGCTTAAGTTTAAAGCTGTTATAAACGTTATTAGTAACTTCGAACGGTTCGTTCGTCGAGTTATCGAGCTTTTTTAACGGTCGTAAAGTAAAGAACGAGCGTATATTTAACTAAACTTTATTATTAACGTCGAAGTTAACCGAGCGCTTTAATTTATTAGCTTATTTAACTATGCGGTCTTAAGCGCGTTAAAAGTGCTTTTTAATAAGGTTTTAAGCTCCGAGATAACGGTTAGCGTAAGCGCGAGCTTCGTCTTAATTGAGCTTGCGAAAAAGGGTTTGGTCGTTAAGTCGTTTTAAGCTTTAATTCTAAGTGGTCCGAAAGGCGTAGCCGTAGATTACTTTAAAAAAAGAAAGGCCGCCGAAAAAGTCGTAAAAGAGCGTTAATTAAACGAAATCCATTATAAAAAAGAACTCGCTTTAATCGTTTTAATAATAGCTTACGAAAGGACGGAAGCGCTTTTGCAAATACTAGTTATAGATTTCGGTTTGACCGTCAGTTTTAAAGTGTACGGCGGTGCTAAAAGTCAGTTTAATGCCGAAGATCTTATTAAATTCTTTCTAAAACTCGGATTAATATTAAAGTCTTTTATTAAAAGTCAATATTAAAAAAGCTTTAAAATACTTGTAAATATAATAGATATAAAGCTTAGCGAAGCCTTTAGCATCGATAGACTTATAATAAAAGATCGAGATTGCTTGCTTAAAAAAGCGGTCGATTATTATAAAGACGTTGTCGTAGCCGTATTTGTTTTTATTAAAGCTGCAGAAATCTATTGTGGTGGAGTTGCGGCTCTGTATTTGTTTTGTCTATATATATAGTACTGATGCTAGGCACCTTTGTCACGTGGGTGCGCTGCATGCTCTGGCCTTGCTAGGCACGTAGTTAAGTTACGTAGTTAAGTTACGTGCAAGCTCTTATATAAACGAGTAATTAGTTCTTTTTTAAACTAGCATTATATCATTACATAATATAATACACGTACTTATAGCATACATTCGAGTGTCTTTCGATCGTCCTCTTTCTCTTTTTTTATTTACTTACGATTTTATTATAGTTATATTTATATATATCTCTTGATTTAACGTTAAGTATATATCGGAGCTCTTTCTTTTTATATATATTTAATGACTTACGTAAAGAATCGAATTAAAGATTAGTTTTTATACTCTTTTTAGATTTGCTTCCTTTACGAAAAGCTATATATTTAAAGTCTACGTTATACGCTAAGCTATTAACTATATGCTTTTACGATATTCTTTCGAAGAGTATTCGATATACGTTAAGCTAATAATCAAATGCTTTTGCATATAAGCTTCGAAGCTATTGCTTTAAAAGCGATCTTTTTTCGATTTATATCCGTTAAGCATACTATTCGATATATTCGATAAGTATTACTTAAAAAGTCGTTATTTTAATTCGAAGATCGAGTTAATTAAAGTTTAATTCGGTATTTATAGAGTTTTATTTACTTAAGCTATTTTGTACAGCGATACGCTCGAAGTATTATTCGTTTAATATACTTTACTTTTTTCGATTTAATATCGATTTTAATACGAGTCTGCTGCTTTTTTTTCTTTAAGAGAGTAAGCAATAGCTAAGTATCGGAAATATTACGTTAAGCTTAAAAAGTTAAAAATTCAACATTTACTTTATAACGGAGATTACGTATAAAAACTTCGAATTGCTTTCGAATATTTTTCGCTTCGGTAAATAAAAGATACGACGAACGAAAATAAGTGTTATGTAATTCGAAACTGTTTCGATATCGTATTATATTAAAAGCAAGCTATATACTTGCACGAAAGCTTAATTATTACTCGACTTTGTTTTTATTTCGATACATTTAATTTCAGCAATTACTTTTCCGCTTATTTAAATCTTACGTTTAAAAGTCAAACGTATTATTAATATTATTTAATATATCAATTCGGTTTCGATTATTTAGCTCGACGCGATCGACACTTAATTCTTTAATAAATCACTTTCGACGTATCGAGATTTTATATTTTTATAACATTTTTTTGCGTATTTAATATTTATTACAAATTATATTTATTTTATTTTTATTATTCATTTACATTTATATTATTTTATCATTCTCGTTCTTTTTTCGCATTCGTTTTAAAATACATTTATACTTTAATTAATATCTATTAAACTCAACTTAGCGGCTTTACGTTAAAGCTTTCGAAAATTAAAAAGAGCTATAACTTCTTCGATTTAAAAGGATTTCGGACTTAACGAAGATGCTATTCGCAAGTTAATCGAAAACGAAGTAAAAAAGATTTAAGCTCTTTTACTTTTCGTAAATGCTTCGAATTACGTAAGTATTCGTAGATCTTTTTTTAAACTTAAAGCTTTTAAAATGCTTGCTTTCGATAAAGCTAATATTACGGACTATATTCGCTAGCTCGAATGAACGTTTAAAGATTATAATATCGTTATCGATTCGAAAAAGAAGCAATGCTTTATTAAATATAATATTTCTAGCTTTTTCGATTATAATATACGTTGTAATATCGAAAGCTTCGGCGGCTTTTCGGATTCGAAAGTAACTTAAAACGACTTTAAATCGGTAATTAAAAAAGAGTACAAAGCTTTCGACTTAGTTAAGTAGAAAGATAATATTAGCTTTTTAAACGACTTAAGCAATAAGTAAATAGCAAAGGAAAAAGCTTTTAAAGCGGAGCTTTTATAATTCACTTAATAGTTTAACTTTACGAGCTTTGCTTGCTTCGCTAATAAAGATATTATCGATAAGCAATTGAAATAAAAGTTTTTCGATTGCTTATTATTATCGATATAAAATCGGATTTAAAAGAACGTTAAACTTAAAAAAGATCACTTGCAAACGTATAATATAATATATATTATAATTAACGACTTAATTAAGCAAGAACAAATCATTGCGAAACGGATTAAAGAATATAATTACGTCGAGATCTTTAAAGCTTTTTTTCGTTATAATTTTTATTAAAACGAAAACTCTCGTTTTTAAGTACCGTTTATTATTCTTAAGAGCAAGCGAAACTTATACGTTTCGCTTTTTTATAGCACTTACTTTAGTAATACTTATGCTTTTTTTTTTTATCGCGCAAGCATTATTATTACGAGTTCGATTACTTCGTTTATCGATTTTAATTTAAAAATCGAAGCTTTTATAAAACAGCTAGCGAAAGTTAATATTTACTTAAGACTTATCGACAGCTTCGCTTTCGTACCGAAAAAGGCTTATATAAACTTATTAAAAGCAGCTTAATATAAAGAGACTTAAGAGATCGCTTTATATCGAGTCTACGAGATTAATACGGTCGATACTTATTCGAATCGAAGCTACGCTATATCGAAAAAAAAACGGTCGTTAAACGATTTTACTTGCATTTTCTATTAATATTAATAGACTTTTAATTTATTTAATTATTAACAAAAGCTTTATAAATATTAGAATTAATGCTATTTGTTTATGCTTTAATACGGATTAGCTTTTCACTTTAACGAAGCGGATTTGATGTATATAAGACCGTATCGAAAAAAGATATTATCGATTTTATTTTAGTTTCGAAACGACACTTTTAAATACGAGCAAGTTTTAAAAAAAGTTCGTAAGATAATAAATGATTTTAATCTTAAGCGTCGTTATAAAGCTTTAAAAGTATAACGAGAATCTATTAAAGAAATTATACGAAAACACGTTAAAGCGCTTATTCGAGCAGCTAACGGCGATAATACGAAAGCTTTTCGTATTAACGACTTTAATACTTCGGATATAATTCGCTAACGATATATTATATTAGCGGATTTATATACTCGCGTGTTTAATACAAAAGCTATTATTATATTGATAGAAACTCGAGCACGTAACGCGGCTTTTCGAGTTACGTTATATTTATTAAAAAACGCTTTTTTAATAAAAGCAAAAGTTTAATTTACTTATAGTTAGCTTAAAGTTATTTTCGTTAAGCTAATAGAAATAAATAAACTCGAGCCCGTTTATATCGCGATTTTTAATCGAAACGCTTTACGATCGAAAGACTTACGAAATCTGCTCGTTATATTGCTAAAAGCTTTTAAAACTGCACTTAAGCTTAAAGCTAAGCTTTTTAAAACTGCTAAATCATACGAAAGGTTTAGCAAAGTGATCTCTTTTTTAAAAATAAATTACGAAGCGATTCGTATTAAGCTTTTAAAAAGGCGCGATTTATTTAAAAACTTAACTTTTAATAAAACTATTGCGTTTTTCGCTGCTTCTTTTATTTTTAAACGATTTTTTTTCGAAAGTATAATCGATAAGATGATTTAATAAACTTTTATTAGCGAAAGCGCTATTAATTGCTTTTAAGCTACGATTAGCGTTGCGAAGGCTTCGGAAGATTGCTTAATTATAAATAGCAAGCTTATATCGAAGACGACGGATGATCCGATAAAAGACGGACTTGCTTTAAAGCTTTAACGGCTTATTTAAAAAGAAAGTAATATCTTTTTATTTAATAGCGATTTATTTTGCAAAGTTACGAATCGCTTTATCGATAAAGCGCTTTATCGCAAAAATTTACTTTTTCTTTTTTCTTTTGCTACTTCGACTTACGGCCGAATTATTAATAAAGCGGATTTTATACAAGTCTTTGTTCGATTAAAACGGATCTTATATAAAGATGCTATTGCTTAGCGGTCTTAATTCGAACGCTTATTCGAATTCTTTTAAATAATTAAGCTTTAATTGTAAAAGAATATCCGTAGCAATTAAATTAAGTACCGTCGACGCAATACGCTTTTCGCATTTAAAGCTCTTTCGATTTAAAAGCGGTTTTGCTTTATTTTTATCATCGGCTTTATTTCGACTCTTTTTATAGCCGTGTTTTATAGTGTTTTTTAAATTTAATATCTTTTTCTCGATTAGTTTATTCGTAAAGATCAACGTACTTTACGGACTTTAATCGAAAGTGATACGAAACCTTTTTTAACGGATATCGGTTTAGCTTCGACGTTTAGCTAATTATTTTTTAAATACTTTTATTATTATTCGCTAACTCTTAAAGTTATTATTAATATACTCGGATAATCTTTTATTATTAATGCGCGAGCTATATTCGATACAAATATAAAAGTTAGCGTTATTATTTATAACGCCGCGGTTAAATTCGAAGTCTTTATAGTTTACGATTAAAAGATAAACTTTCGAATAATCATCGGTTTATTATTACGCTTTATCGGATACGTCGATAACGTATTTATTAATATCGGAAGTGCTACGATCCGTACTCGATTTTACGTTATAAATTCGCTAAAATTTCGACTTATACTCGATTACTTTTTTATACGTAAAGCAAAAATAAGTCTTCGATATTCTTCGAATTATAAAAGTAGCTTTATTATTATAATAATTATTAATCCGTTTACGAGTTAAGTTACTTAAATTAAAGTAAGCGATAAAACGAATTAATATAACGAAGCCGTCGATCGTTTAAAAAAGTAAAGTATAAGCTTTATTTATTACGATAAGTCTTTAAGTAGCAACGGCAGCGACTCGGAAAACTAATAATCGGCTTCGTTAAAAGCGTCGAAGTCGGTATATTAAAAGCTTTTTATTATTCGTTTAATTTCGAAAGCGAAACGTTATAGCATCGAAAAGAAAACGACTTTATTATTTAAAAGCAATTTATTAATGTTTTTGCTTTTACGAAATGCGATCTTTTAATAACTTGCTAAATAGATATTATTAATATCGATAACTTTATAATCCGCTGTTACGATTATATTAATTATTAAAATTCGATACTTTATTAAACTCGAAAAAAAATCTTTTCGAACTCGGCTAAAGTATTTAATATATATAAAACTAAAGATAAAAAGATCAAGCTAATTAACGAAGCAAACGGCGTAAAAGCAGTATTAAATAGCAAAGTTGATTAATACGAGCTATCGAAAGCTAAAGATACGTTATAAAAACAAATAAAAAAATATAAGCAATACTTTTTTCCGCGCATTACCGATATATCGAAAAGCTTTCGAATCATACTCGAACGCATAGCGAACTTAAATGTCGATAATACTTTACGGCTTAAAGAAAAGGATTTGTTTAAAAAGATAATATTAAGTAAAGAAAAATCAATCGCATTCGCTTAATAAAAGTGCGATAAGTTTTACGACGACGTTTTATTATCGATTAAGCTTAAAACCATTTTATATACGGCTTAATAAGCTTTTAATTATTCGTGTTCGAAGGCTTTATAACTTATTATTATTAAAATGCTTTAAAATAAGCTTAATAAAAAAGTTTTAAAATATTGCGAAAAACCGTACCGGAATTAATAGTTTTTAATAATTAAAAAGCAGCCGGGCTAATATCGATTTATCAATTTAGCAACCTTACTTAATGCAATTATACGAAAGGACGTTAATTTACTTTTAATTATAAATAAGTTTGCTAAAGAGTTTTCTAGTTGTTAAATAGCTAGCTTAATCGACCTTTATTCGAGTTATAATTAGCAAATACTTTATTAATCGAATAAAGACTTTACCGCTTTTTTTATACCGTTAAGTCTTTTCCGATGCATTACCTTTTCGTAAAGTATTATAAACTCGATAGCTTAATTCGTTCGAATAATTAATCTTATTTTAAAGCTCTTGCAACTTAAAGTCTTTATACTATTTGTCGACGATATTAAAGTAAAAAGATTATAAATTAACTATTCCGACGAAGAAGCACTTTCGAATATACGCCGATTCGTGCTCGAATATATTTAAAATATCGATAAGACTTTAAAACGGATTAAGCGCGCTAATGCTATAATCGAAGAAAAATTATAGTTCTATTAAAATAAAATAAATATAATAAGATTCGTATGCAATTCGAAAAGTCGAGAACTCGCTGCGGATAAAGTTATTAAAATTAATAATTAAAAAACTTTCGAAAACGTTATTAAAGTTAAAAGATTTTTAAGCTTTTGCTTTTATTTTCGCATTTAAATTAAAAGATTCGTATATATTATTAATCTTTTTTATAACTTTATAAAAAAAAATATAGATTAATAATAGATCGAAGCGCATTCGAAAGCTATACGAATGCTATAAGACGCTTTAACGACGGCTCCGGTTTTAATTAAGATCGATTACGAAAATTAAAATAAAAAAATAATAATAAAAACGAACGTTAACTTAAAAAGATAAAGAAGATATATTAGCTAACGCGAGACTACTTTTAATAAAGTGCAATCGGCTCGGTATAAGTCCGAAGCTTAAACGAAAGCAAAACGAAACTACAACGCTATTAAACGAAAATGCCGCGAAGTACTTAAAGTCTTTAAGAAACTCAAGTTATAGATTATTAAAATATACTTTATTTTCGAGACTAACGTTAAAGTGCTTATTGCTTAGCTTCAACGAAAAGCTATCGATATACTTTCGGCTTTAATTATACGTTAATTAGCTTAGATTAATTTTTTCGATTTTAAAGTCCGATATGTCTTCGATAAAGATCATATCGCTATTAATGCATTATCGAAACGATTACGGCACTTTAATAATTTAAGCGAAAAAGATAAAAATGAGTTTAATAATAGCTTGCTAATCGACTTAAGACTTATTAAAGCTCGAAATAACTTCGAAAAACTTTCGACGGACTTTTTAATAAATATTCGTTAATTTATTTTTAAAGATATATATTAACGCTTAAAAAAAGCGGAGAATATAAACTTAAACGAGTTTAACGACGTTTACGATTACGAAAGTCTTTTAAACTTAATTAAATACTTTTTAAAATCAATTCGAATAACTACTTTTTTAACGACTTTGCGAAAACTTAAAGACTTAAATAAAGTAGAATGCTATAAGTTTAAAAAAAAAGCTATTAAATACGAAGTGAACGATAAGAAACTTTAAAGACTTCCGACGAAAGGTTTTCTTTTTTAATTAATAATCGATAAGCTTTCGATTAAAACGGATATTATTACGGCTTATTACGATAAGAATAATTATAAAAGCCGCGAATCAATTTATTATTATGTTTTTTAGCGCTACTTTTAAAATAGATGTTATACGGACGTTAAACGATTCGTTAAAACTTATAAAAAATACTAGCATCGAATAGCTAATAAGCTCGAAGAACTATTATATTTTATCCGATTTAATAGCTTAATAAAACGTTAAATTATCGATATTACTTATTTACTTGCACGTAATAGTAAAAGCTATTTAATTATTGTTAAAGATAATATAAATAAATAAGTCGAAGCGAAAGCGATTCGGATTCGAAACTCGCTTTCGATAGCTAAGTTTATTTAAAAAAATATTATTTGCCGCTATAAGATTTTCTTTTAATTGATAATCGACGGAGGTTCGGAGTTTAAAAAAGAAGTAATCGACTTACTTAATAATTAAAAAATCAATCGAATCGTAGTCTTAGCATATTATTCTTAAGCGAATAAAATAATAAAACGCGGCCACGGACTAATTAAAAACGCATTAAGTAAGCTTAAAAGCACTGATTAAATTGCGTAACTGCTAGCCGTTTTATTCGCCGACCGTACTTCGATGCATACTCTTATTAGATTCACTTTTTTTTATATAATATACGGCAAAAAAGCAATACTTTCGATTAAGATTCGAATTTAATTTTAAACTACGTTATTTTAAAAGTTAATAATTAATCGTATTAAGCTTATCGAGTTAAAAGCACGTTAGTTTCGAATGCGAAACGAAAATGCTATAAAAGCTATACTTAAGAAAACCCGCTGCTATTAAAAAAGAAAAGATGCTTTTAATAATAAAAAGAACTTTCGAATTAAACTTTTAAAAGTAAGCGACTTAATCTTTAAGTACGATTTAATACGTAAAGTAAATATATTTAACGTTAAAAAGCTAGATTTTCGATAGCTTAGCTTTTATTAAATTTCGTCGATAAATACAAAAAGATATTATAAATTGAAAAAGCTAAAAGAAAACGAAGCTTTGCTAAATAAAACATTTGCTAGCAATCGATTAAAAAAGTTTTACGTGCGATATATTCTCGAAGCGTTATTACTTTGCTTTAAGCTTTAAATAAAAAGATCTTTAAAACAGCTTTTATTAAGTAAAGTGGCCGAATCCGGCTTTTAAATCAAGCGCTTAAATAAATTTGTTATTCGATTACTTAGCTTTACGGAAAAGCAACGGAGCTAATACGCAAAAGTCTTTATAAGCAATAATAAAAAAGCAATAAAGAGTGATTAAGTTATAAAAGCATAATTATTTATAAAAGAAAAACGAGTTTAGATTTGATTTTTGATTTTTTCTTTATTTAAGTTTAGTTTTCTTTATTTTCTTTTTTTTTATATTCTTTTTATTTCTTTTTTTATATTAAAGAGCTTTACGTTATTATACTTATATGCTTTCGATCTATTATATACGAATATATTATATATATAAAGCGGATTCTACTCGAAAGCTAATTAAAAAAAACATACGAAAAATCTATTATATTAACTATTTAATAAGCTATTAATACGCGATAAAAAACCTTTTCGATCTTATAACTTAAAGCTAAGTAAAATAATGCGAAAGCTCTTTATAGCATCTTAAGCACTGCTTTTACTTTTCGAAGTCTTATCGATATTATTACGATTCGAACCTTTCGAAGAACTATCGGTATTGCCGCGGTTAAAAGCTTAACGAGTATTTTAGCGGAGCTTCTTCGCAATAAAAAGTGCTAACGATTCCGAAGATAAAAATGAAAAAGACGAAGACTTTTTAATAATTTATTATAATTAAATCGAAAGAGAATTATAAAAAGTTCGCAATATATATTTACGCGGTTAAGAAAGTTATTTAATAAAGTATTATTTCGATCTATTATAATTAAGATTTAACGCAGCAAGTCTAGCGAAGCTAGATCGGCGGTAATAGCGGCGGCAAGTAAGCGTAACGCCGAGACGAGACTTAAGTTAATTAAAAGACTTTTAGCATTAGCGGCGGTAAAAGAAGCAGCGGCGATACGAGCTCGAAGAAAAGAAAAAGTATTATTAACTCGAAAAGCAAAAGCACGGCGAGTTTTTATAAAAAGGTTATTTGCAATTGTGCTTTTACGAAAAACGTCGTCGGCCGTTTTAGTTTTATTATTTATAGCCGTTATCGTATCTATTAAGATTATATTAACGCTAACGACTTTTGCGAAGAGCTATCGAATCGAAATCAAAACGAATATAAAACGAAAAGTAAAATAACTTACGAAGATGCAAGTTGATTTGATAGCATAGCAACGCTCGCATTTAATAGATTTATCGAAAGAGAAAATACATCGACTCGCAATATTATCGATAGTTTTGCTTGCGTAGCTTACGCATTAAAAGCAAATCGAAAATATAATAATAAAAGATAAAGTTGATAAGTAGTAATGTTAAAAAGAAGATAAAAAAGTGTAAAGTTAATATAAAAAAAGAGTATTGTTTATAATAAGACTTCGAATATATATTGCCGCTTTTGTTTTTTTTATTACGTTACCGCTTTAAGCTTCGCGCTATTATCGATTCGGCAATGCGTTATCACTTAACCGCTTAAACCGGCGCACGCTTGTCTTAATAATAATACTAACGCTCGAATTGATATTATTCTTGTAATTAAATAAGAATGCTATAAAAGATATAAAGAAAAGTTAGACCCGAAAGATTATCTTGTATTTTCGTTATTATTCTTATCTTTTTTATTATATTACGTACGCTTTCGTATTAATACCGTTTCGACGATGCATCTTTAAGTAGTATTTTAAAATCGTATTACGATTATGCAATTCGGCTATATGCTCGTCTTGTAAACACAACTTTACTTCTTTAATAAAAAGTGATTCGAAAGCGAGTTTGATTCGAAAAAGAAACGTATATAATAAAGTTGCGGCTTTATATTTATTTTATTTATATATATAATATTAATGCTAAGCACTTTTATTACGTAAGTGCGCTATATGCTTTAGCCTTGCTAAGCACGTAGTTAAGTCACGTAATTAAGTTACGTGCAAGCTCTTATATAAACGAGTAGTTAATTCCTTTTTAAACTAGCACTATATCATTATATAATATAATACACGTACTTATAACACATATTCGAGTATCTTTCGATCGTCTTCCTTCTTTCTTTTTATTCACTTACGATTTTATTATAGCTATATTCATATATATTTCTTAATTTGACGTTGGGTATATATCGGAGCTCTTTCCTTTTATACTATAATAACGTGCTTTTAAAAGCGCGAAAAGATCGAAAAAGGTTAAAGCAAATCAAGTTTTTTATCGCAAAGCATTAAAGCTCGTTTGCAAGCGTAGCAATTGCAGCAATACTAATTAACGAATCTAGCTATGCCGTATTAATAATACTATATTGCAAAAAGCTTATAAGTTTTGCGAAAGCTAAAGTATGCCGTAAATACTTAGTCGTAGACTTTTCGAACGAATAACGAGCGCAAATTTTAAACGTCGAAAACTAATAAGCGGCCGTTATAAAGCAGCAAGTCGCTTTTTATAATAAGTTTAGCTCGTAAACCGTAATTTACGAATAAAAGCTTAGCTTTAAAAGCTTGAATTCGAAGTGCTATAAAACTAAAAGCGGTCCGATTAACTTTTAAAACTTAATTAATAACTCGAAATATTAATAAAAGCTCCGCGATTTCTTCGATAATAACGGCGGTTTTCGAAAGTATAAGTTAGCGTAGCTTTTCGATTAAAAGTCGTAATGTAGAAGTACTTAAAAAGATGTGCTGTACAAAAGCCTGGCTTTGAAGCTAGACCTTATGGTTTTACAAAAGAAGTGTTAAAAAAGGTAAGTGGAAAGCTCGTTAATTGTTCTAGCTAAAAGATGTGTGCCCTTTTATAAAAGATAAGTCCGTCTAATATAGCCTTAATAGCTATAGCAAGTACTTTATTAAGCAAAGTGTTTACATCCGTCTTTTTATAGAATAAATAAGCGCCTTCGCTTATTATCAAGCAAAAAAAAAAAAAAGAAAAGTGTAAAAGAAAGAAAAATCTAGTATATAAAAAAAAAGAAAGTATCTTGTCTTTAAACTTTAAACGTTTAAATATTTAAACTACGCTTTAGCAGCTTTTTTATAATCTTTTTCCGTGCTTACGTTCTTAACTTTTTCGTTTTTCTTAAGCTAAAAAAGTCTTTTCTTTTTAGCAAAGCTAGCATTGAACGATAACGTACTAGCAGCAGTATTTTTAAAAGTAAAAGAACGCGTATCGTTTTTACGCTTATTAATAGCATTGTTAATAAGTATGAACTTAGCCGACGGAAAGTTAGCGAAGCTAAAATAAAGTTTAAAGCTATTAATTAAGTCGTCTTCGTCTTTAAGCAAGTCAGTTAAAGCTTTTATAACTTTATCGAATGCGCGGTTTAAAGATTCCGGCTAAAAAGATAATGCTTTAAGATCGTCGATTTAACTCGTGAACCGTAGTTTACGAATAGATTTCGCACTTTCTAAAGTAATTTTTATACTTGAATCGGAGTCGTCGAAAGACAACTTAATCGGTCGCAAGCTCTTTTTAAAATCTTTTAACTTGTCGGCGTTTATAAAGTCGTCAGCTCGGCGGCTCTTGCTCTTAAAAAAAAACTTAGTTTTATAAGTCTTAGCTTTAACATTTAAAATAATAACAAATCCTTTTTTAAATGCCGAAAACAACTTTTTTTTATGCTTAATAAAGTATTTTTAAAACTAAGTTCGAGATATAATAAAGATAATAATTAATTTTTTTACTATTCGAAGTTCGTTTTAATTTATTCTTCCGATTAAAGCTTTTAATACGAAACTGACGTAGTCTAGTTAGATTATAGCGGCGAAAAGCTAGCTTAACTTATTAATAACTCTTTACCGAAAGGTTAATAGCATGCGTCTTAAGACGATCGTATAAGCGTGCTTTGCAAAACTGACTTTATTTTTTAAAGTATTATCGTTTAATAAAGCGGTATAATTATTAAAAA
This sequence comes from Drepanopeziza brunnea f. sp. 'multigermtubi', assembly GCF_022702325.1. Lineage (NCBI taxonomy): Eukaryota > Fungi > Ascomycota > Leotiomycetes > Helotiales > Drepanopezizaceae > Drepanopeziza > Drepanopeziza brunnea. The sequence goes on from NW_027094068.1 coordinate 296,801, forward strand.
AGATTATTTATTCGTAAAAAGAATTCTAAAAAGCGTTTATATTTAAGAAAACACTTTGTTTCGTAATAACGGATATAAAAGTAGCGAGATTATTAATTATAACGAAAGGTTAACGTAGCGCAATGTTTTTAAAAGCATTTAAGGTTTTCGACTTAAGTTTAAAAGCTTTTTATTTAGCGGTCTTTTTAAAAGTAGTGTCGTAAGTATAGCTTTTAAGCTAAATAGTTAAGCTTCCGATCTGATTCTTTACGCCGTAAAGCATTAAGTAATAGTTTAAAACTCTGTCTTTTATTCGTAAACTACGGTTCACGGGTCGTTTAGTATTAGCGTCGTATTTAGTCGCAATCACTCGAGCACTATTGTTGCATTTAAAGAGCTAAAAGGATTCCGAGTAAGCGATAAGCTTATAGTTTTCGTCTCGGCGATTAAGCAAAGCAGTAAAGTATAGCTTATAATAGCTTCGAAAGACTTGCTAAGTCAAAGAGTGCATTATATTAAAGAGTATATTAATCGAGGCTCTTTTTGAATCATTAGTTCGAAAGTAGTGCAAGTATATTTAAATCTTTTTATTTATAATAATAAAAAAGGTCTGATTGCCGTGCTTATCGTTTAAAAAAGAAGCTTTTAATATAAGCTAAACTTTCGTATAGTTACTCGCATCTATAATATTAAGAAAGCTGTTCTTTTAAGCAGTGCCCATCAAGCTAATGCTTTAGTTTAGCTTATTAAAGGACATCGGCTTAGCTTTAAACTTAAAAAAGCTTAAACTAGATATTCTTTTAGTTAAAGTATTGCTTTTAGTTTTAATAGCGAATATCGATTAATTGCTTAAGTAAAGCATAAAGTTGTTAAAAGCGTTAGTTTAAAAAGCTTCGATAAATCGATACAAGTTAGAACGGATCACTATTGTTATAAAGCCTTTCGTAGCTAGCTTAAAATATTTAGCGTATTCGAAAGTATAGACTTTGCAAAAGACTTTATTTAATAAATCGGTAGCGGACGGTAAGACTTTGCGGTTAAAGCGGAGCTTCGTTTAAACGTTTAAATCAAAGAGTTTTTTAAATCTATTTTTAAATTCTAATACGTTTTTTACTTTTTAAAAGACTTTTATATAATCGCAATCGTCGTTATTAAAGCTTAAATTAAAGATCTCGAACAGCAAAAAGTAGTTTATTACTTTGCTTCTTTCTTTATTTACTTTTATTTAGCTACGACGGTCGAAAAGTCGTAAGATCGCGTTATTAGAAAATTCGTTTTTTAAAAGCTTGCGGATTTAGCTAATAGCTTTTTTAATTAATTTCGCAGCAATTTAAAAAACATTATCGATGTTCTCGTTTAAGTTTAAGCGGTCGAAAGCTGATTAATAAAAGTCTTAATAAAAGTTAATAAAAGCTACGTTTATACTTATAAGGTCTTTAATCTCGACGAGTCTTAAGCAACGGTTTGATATAGCTTTAGCTAGTGTAAAAGCACCCAAAAAGATGTACTGTACAGAAGCCTGGCTCTGAGGCTAGACTTCATAGTCTTACAAAAGAAGTGTCAAAAAAGGTAAGTGGAAAGCTCGTTGATTGTTCTAGCTAAGAGATATGTGCCCTCTTATAAAAGATGGGTCCGTCTAGTATAGCCTTAATAGCTATAGCAAGTACTTTATCAAGCAAAGTGTTTACATCCGTCTTCTTATAAAATAAGTAAGCGCTTTCGCTTACTATCAAGCAAAGAAGAAAAAAAAGAGGGTATAAAAGAAAGAAAAATCTAGTATATAAAAAAAAAGAAGTATCTTGTTTTTAAACTTTAAACATTTAAACATTTAAATTACGCTTTAATAGCTTCTTTATAATCTTTTTCCGTGCTTACGTCCTTAACTCTTTCGTTCTTTTTAAGCTGAGAAAGTCTTTTCCTTTTAGCAAGGCTAGTATTAAACGATAACGTGCTAGCAGCAGCATTTTTAAAAGTGAAAGAGCGCGTGTCGTTCTTGCGCTTATTAATAGCATTATTAATAAGTGTAAACTTAGCCGACGGAAAGTTAGCGAAGCTAAAATAAAGTCCGGAGCTATTAGTTAAGTCGTCTTCGTTTTCGAGCAAGTCATTTAAAGCTTTTATAGCCTTATCGAATGCGCGGTTTAAAGATTCCGGTTAAGAAGAAGATCTTTTAAGGTTGCCGATTTAATTCGTGAACCGTAGTTCACGAGTAGATTTCGCACTTTTTAAAATGATCTTTATACTTAAATCGAAGTCGTTAAAAGACAACTTAATCGATCGCAAGCTCTTTTTAAAATCCTTTAACTTATTAGCGTTTATAAAGTCGTTAGCTCGGCGGCTCTTGCTTTTAAAAAAAGACTTAGCTTCGTAAGTCTTAGCTTTAGTATTTAAGACGATAACAAATCCTTTTTTAAATGCCGAAAACAACTTCTTCTTATGCTTGATAAAGTGTTCTTAAAACTAAGTCCGAGATATAGCAAAGATAGCGATCAATTCTTTTACTACTCGAGATTCGTTCTAATCTATTCTTTCGATTAAAGCTTTTAATACGAAACTAACGTAGTTTAGCTAGATTATAGCGGCGAAAGGCTAGCTTAATTCATTAATGACTCTTTATCGAAAGGTTAATAGCATGCGTCTTAAGACGATAATGCAAGCGTGCTTTATAAAGCTGATTTTATTTTTTAAAGTGCTATCGTTTAGCAAAGCGGTATAATTATTAAAGAAGATGGCTTATCCGCAAAAAGAATCTTAAAAAGCGTTTATATTTAAGAAAACACTTTGTTTCGTAATAACGGATATAAAAGTAGCGAGATCATTGATTATAGCGAAAGGTTAGCGAGGCGCAATGTTTTTAAAAGCATTTAAGGTCTTCGACTTAAGTCTAAAAGCTTTTTATTTAACGGTCTTTCTAAAGGTAATGTCGTAGATATAGCTCTTAAGCTAAATAGCTAAGCTTTCGATCTGATTCTTTACGCTGTAAAGCATTAAGTAGTAGTTTAAAACTTTATTTTTTATTCGTGAACTACGGTTTACGAGTCGTTTAATATTAACGTTATATTTAATCGCAATCACTCGAGCATTATTATTATATCTAAAGAGCTAAAAGGGTTCCGGGTAAGCGATAAGCTTATAATTCCCGTCTCGGCGATTAAGCAAAGCAGCAAAGTATAGCTTATAATAGCTTCGAAGGACTTGCTAGGTCAAGGAGTGCACTATATTAAAGAGTGCACTAATCGAGGCTCTTTTTAAGTCACTAGTCCGAAAGTAGTAGAAGTATATCTAGATCTTTTTGTTTATAATAGTAAAGAAGGTTTAGTTGCCGTGCTTATCGTTTAAAAAAGAAGCTCTTAATATAAGCTAAACTTTCGTATAGCTACTCGCATCTATAGTATTAAAAAGGCTATTCTTTCAAGCGGTGCTTATTAAGCTAATGCTTTAGTTTAGTTTGTTAAAAGACATCGGCTTAGCTTTAAACTTAAAAGAGCTTAAGCTAGATATTCTTTTAGCTAGAGTACTACTTTTAATTTTAATAGCGAATATCGATTGGTTGCTCGAGTAAAGCATAAAGTTGTTAAAAGCGTTAGTTTAAAAAGCTTCGATGAATCGACACAAGTTGAAACGGATTATTATTATTGTAAAGCTTTTCGTAGCTAGCTTAAGATATTTAGCGTATTCGAAAGTGTAGACTTCGTAAAAGACTTTCTTTAACAAGTCGATAGCGGACGGTAAGACTTTGCGGTTAAAGCAAAGCTTCGTTTAAACGTTTAAGTCAAAGAGTTCTTTAAATTTATCTTTAAATTTTAATACGTTCTTCACTTCTTAAGAGACTTTTATGCAATCGCAATCGTCGTCGTTAAAGCTTAAATTAAAGATCTCGAATAGCAAGAAGTAGTTTATTACTTTGCTTTTTTCTTTATTTACTTTCACTTAGCTACGACGGTCGAAGAGTCGTAAGATCGCGTTATTAGAAAATTCGTCTTTTAAAAGCTTGCGGATTTAGCTAATAGCTTTCTTGATTGATTTCGCGGCAACTTAAAAAGCATTATCGATGTTCTCGTTTAAGTTTAAGCGATCGAAAGCTGATTAGTAAAAGTCTTAGCAAAAGTTAATAAAAGCTACGTTTATACTTATAAAGTCTTTAATCTCGATGAGTCCGAGGCAGCGGTTCGATATAGCTTTAGCTAGTTCGTACTCGAAGCTATCTTTTTTTTTAACGGATAGTGCTAATAGCAGTTAGTTTTCGAAAAGGTCGCGTTGTATTTTAAGTCTAAAAGCTAAAAAGGAGCTCGCGTCGGTGGACTTGCGTAAAGTGGATATAATCGAAGCAATTAGTTTAGCGTTCGAAAGCTTATTAGCAAAAGATAACGTTGATTTTTAAGATAAAGCTAATAATAGCGAAAGGCGCGCAATAAGTGATTTAAGCAAAAGGGTCTTAAGCGCAAAAAGTTAATTTAGTCTCGCTTTAATTGTTGAATTATCTTTTACTCGTGAACTATAGTTTACGAATAGAATTTTAGATTCGAGTTCTTTTTGCAAAACGAAATTCTAAGTTTGATTTTCGTTAGCAAACTTTATACGTTCTTTAAGTTCGTCGTATTCGCTTTTAATGTTGTCGAGAGCTAAAATCAATAAACTATATAATAAGACTTTTAATCTTAGCTTTTTTAAGAGTCCTTCGTTAAGAATAGCGATCTTATCTTTTTATTTAATGTTGTTTTTGTTTTTTACGGTTTAGCAAGTGAAGTTGATTACCGTAGCATTAAGCTTAGTAAACTTGCGTCTTCGAGCTATATTAGCTATAATCTTTTAAAAAGCGACGTAAGTAATAATATAATAGTTGATGACTTAGATAGCGTAAGCGTTAAAGGTGCAGTTCTTTAGAATGACGCTTAATTAACGAGCGCTGCGGATTAAAGTGCATACAACTTTAAAGTAGTCGTTATATAGCAATTGCTTTCGAGCGCCGTCGAAAGCTTTCTTGATTCGTTTATATCTTTCGGCGTTCTTATTGCGTAAAGAGTAGATAATAGTGACTCTGGTAGTAAATTAGTCGTAAGCTAAAAAGAAGTTTTCGGCGTTTATGTTTTTTCTTGCGCATTCGGCTCGCAAGAACTAATCGTATTGTAAAATCAAGTCGTCTTCTTTATTTAATCTGTTATTAAAGTCGGAAGTTGCTACTTTAAGCATAGCTAATTGATTAGAATTGCTTATTTAACGATAAGTTTAAAAGAACTTATCGAAGATCTTAGTGATTCGTTTTTCGAACTTCAACTCGAAACTCGATTGTCGAGCTAAAGCGGCTTGCTCTTCGCTTATTAATAAGCTAAAAAGTGCATTACGGACAAGGGCTTTTCCTTTAGCGGCGGCTAACTTAAGAAGCATATTTGACTCGTAAACTACGATTCACGAGCTAAACATAAGATAACGGAATAAAGTTGATAATAGTAGTGATTAATTAAGTGATGATTAAGGTCGTTAGTATTAATATAATATTATATAGTTATAAAGAAGGGGTAATAATAGTGTTGTTATAGTTATTATTATATAAAAAAAGAAAATATTAAGAAAAAAAAAAGAAGAGCTTTTTTATATAAGTATATTTATAAAAAAGACTTACTCTTTCTAATAGCAGTTCACCTTCGAATACACGTAATTAAGCACGCTTAAAACAAAAGAACAGTCTTAAATAAGAAATAAAAAATAGCCGTATAAGCTTAAAACAAGTGAAAAAACAATTAAACAATAAGAATAATTTGTATAAGACAAGTAAATAGCTAGTAAAGTAAAAGAAACAAAGAAAAAACAAAGAATATAATGAAAAGCAAGTTTAAAAGTAAAAGAATAAACGTAAGAAATACCTTTCTTTATTAAAATAAAAAAAGTGATTATTAAAAGCACGTCTTTTTATAAAATAAATATAAAATAAAGAGAAGATAAGAAAGTAAGAAAAACAAAGTAAAAGAACAGACTAAGAAATAGTTTTGTAAGTTAATTTTTATTTTTTCGAAAGTGTTAAGAGAATGATTTAAAAGTTAATGGACTTAAGTCTCGAGATCACTTTTAAGTTGAATAGTTCACTTTTGCCGTCGTCGAAAGGCTCGTATTCGTTAAAGTCCGAGTTGTTTAAAGAGTCCGAATCTTCTTTTTCTTTTTTTTCGTCGTTTTTATTAAAAAGAAAAAAGGTTTAATCGCGGCGGTAAAATCGTTTGAAGCGGTTAATTGCAAAAGTGCTTTTAAGCTTAGTCTTATCGGTTTCTTAAAGTTTATAATATCTTTTATCGTAAGCTTTAAAGACGATATAAAGTCTTAGTTATTTATAGTTTAGTTTAGTATCCGCGGACATATCGATGCTACGTTTGACGTCGTAAAGCAGTATCAAGTCTTTTTCTTTAATAAGTTCCGACTTTAAGACTTTGATTCGTTTTTAAGTAGCTTTAGCGGCAAGTCGATAACGTTTCTTTTTTAAAATAATCTCGTCGATATCTTCGTCTTGAAGTTTTAATTGTTTAAACTTTATAGCAAGCAGGTTAGCGCGAAATCGAACTTCTTGCTATAGCAATAACTTTTAGATTAGCTATCGTGATTTTAAAAGTAGCTTAGCTTCTCGTCCGTAGTTTAAGAAGAAAAAAGTAACTTTAATAAGTACGTGTATCGATGTCCGGACCGCAAAGAGCATCTTATTAAATTTGCGAATTTAATCTTTAAATCTTTTATTTATAACTTTCGATAAGTTATTTAAGATGTCTTTGTGTTTTTTTTCGATCATTCTATTTGCTTTTAAATTATAGCTCGAGATTTAAACCTTTTTGATCTCGTACTTAATAGCGAAAGCTTTAGCAACTGCTTTGTTTTCGAGTCTTTTATCGATAGTTAATCTTTCGAACAATCCGTAACGGCAAACGATATCCTTTTAAAGAAATTTAATAATAGATTTAGCGTTAGCCGATCGAAATAATCGTCTTTTTAACTATTTAAATAGATCTTCTTTAACTAGTACGAAGCAAGTCATCTTTTTATCGGTAGTAAGTACTCGTAACACGTTTAAGCTGACTTTTGACCATATCTAAGTAAGCTAGGTCGAGTATAAAAAGTTTTTTATTCGTTTAGCTTTGCGTTTTTAACAAAGCTTACAGCTTTAGACGAAGGCTTTACAATCTTCGTAGCATCCGTTTTAAAAAAAGAGTTTTAACGTGCGATAGTAAGTTGATTCAGCTCTTTTATGTCCGGATTCTCGGTAAGAGTCGGAAATAATAGTATAGCGTTTTTAAGTTCCGTTAATAACTAGCTTGATCGAGTAAGAATTGTCTGTTCGCTTGTAAAAGTGACTATCTTTAACTAAGTAGTTGAGTGCTTTGTTTTTGAACTTTTAAAAGTCGTAAGTTTTGATCGAGAAAGAGCGTTTAAAAGTAGTAAAGAATTAAGCAATAAGCTTAAAGTCGAGCGAGTAATCGTACTTTAAAACTTTCTTTTTAGCTCGTGAACTATAGTTTACGAGTTGTTTAATCGAGAATATTAAAACAATGCTCAGTTCGTTAGCGACTTAATCGTTAATATCTTCTTCTTTTTTTTTTTTAATATCTAAAAGATACTTTTTTCTTTTTTTAAAAAGACCGTCCGCTGCCGTGTTTTTAATCTTAAAAATATGCTTGACTTTAAAGTCTATTAATCTTATTTACGCAATCCAATTCGTAACGAAAGCTTTAAGCAAATCGCTCGCTAATCTGTTAAGTTAATTAACTAGTACTTTAACGTCGGTTTTTAAGATAAAATAAACTTCGTATAATTCGCTTTTTATCTTTTTTATAACTTTTAAAGCACCGCGGCATTTTCGCTTAATCGCGTCGTACTTGCTTTTCGCAAAGTTTTAAAGACTACTTTCGAACTTAACAAGATGTCGCTTTTTATCGGAATCTTTTTATTGTAATACTGTTTTTTATCTTTTAAGACTAGCGTTTACCGTCAAGTAAATTTTCTTTTCGTCTTTGCTATAATCGATCTTGATAAGAGCGGAGGTAAAGAGCAAGGCTTCTTTAAGCAGCTTTATCGCTTTTTATTAAAGCTTTAACTATTCGAATTCGATCCTTTTTCTTATAATCGCGTAGATTAAAGTAGCAATCGTAAAGAAGTTTTTGATTTAGATTCTATAATAAATTACGATCTTAATAAAAGCTCGCGCTTTTAATATATCTTCGCACTTAGTTTATTTTAGTATTTTCTTAATTTTAACGGTTTAAAAATAGCGTCTTTCGCTATCCGTGACGAATCTAACGATATTAAAGTTAAGCATGCAGTATTAAGACTTCGTTCCGACGATCGTCTTAGCTCTTTTAAACCTTACGAGCACTTTATCGATGTTTTAAATATGTTTTAAAACGAATCGTCGTATTCCGAGCAAAACTTCTTCGTAATTATAAAAAGATCGAGATCTTTTAACTCTTACGTTATCTATGTAAAGCAAGCAGACGTTAAGAATGCAATCTATAAAGATCTTATAGATGACTTTAACGAATTAAGCAATCGAATTAATTGCTTTTATAAGTATCCGAGTCATCCGAAGCAGTCCGATAAGCGTTTAAATAGCTATTATATCTTTAAACTTAACGTCGAAGAAGAATTAATCGTATTTAAAGAAAAAGTCTAAGAGTATAGCTATCGTAAGACCGGCAAATTCGTTCGAAAACTAGTTTACGTTCGAAGTAATATTAGCGTTTTTAACCGTCATACGATTCATTTTAATTATAATAGTAATCAGCTTGTATTTTCTTTTCTCTTTCTTTATTATAATAAATTATTTATTCCGGTAAAAGCTTTAGCATAATTCGAAGACCTTTTGCTTTAATCGTTCTTTTAATATAAAGATGATTATTTCTTATAAAGCTTTTAATACGATAAACGTTTTCTTTTGTTAAGCTTCGTAAAGCATCGTTTTAATCTTTTAAAGTAGCATGACTTCCTTTCGGACTTGGCTAAAATAAGTAAAATCTTAAGCTATCGCTTCTTTTCGATTTAAAAAGCATTAGTAAAGCAGCTTTTTCTTTTTCGAAGTAACTTAAAAGCTAATCGTAAGTGCTTTGAATCGTTCTTTCGTTAATCTTAATTTAACTTTTAAGTTTGAAAACTTGCTAATAAAGTATTTTAAAAAAAGTCTTTTAAGTTTAAAAAGTCTCGCTTTTTTATCTTGCTTAAACTAATCGTCGATTCTTTTAAGTATCTTTTTATCCGATACTCTTAAATCTACCGGTTTGACTTTCTTCGCCTTTCTTTTGTATATCGTATTAACTTTTATTATATTCTTTTTTAAAAGGTCTTTATCGTTATCGATAATAAACATAAAATTTTCCGATTTATCGAGTTTAATTGCAAATATTTTTAATGTTTTTAATTTTAATAAGCTTTGCTTAATATTAAGTTAAATTGTTTTTTTGTGATTTTATTGTTTTTATACCGATCTATTCGTGAATTATAATTCACGGGCGGAATTTCTTTTTAAGCTTCTTTCTAGCTTAGTATTCATCTTAGCTTGCATGCTAGCTATTAGTTTCTCGAGTCTTCGACCAAATCCGACTTATCTTTTGCAATAGTAATTTGTCTTTAAGTAGATCGATCGTAGTTTTAAAAAAAAGCTTTTATCGTGCTATTATCAAGGTAAAAAAAAAAGAGTTAAGATTCTAAAAAGAAAAGCATACTTAAAATGACCTCGTAACTGTTATTATTAATAATAAAGAAATCAGCGTAGTTAATGATTCCGCCGATAGTGACTTCGACGTCGTTTATCTACTTATCGAAGTTGTAAAGATCTTCGGATACGATAATATAAACTAAAGCTCGATCCGTTATAATAAATAGTTTAGCTATCTTAACTATTTTTTTGTTTATTACGTTGACCTTAGATCCGCTATTAAAAAAGGATCTGCTTTTAATTATACCGTCGATATTAATAAAAACTTTTAAAGTCTTTATCGCTACTTTAAAGCAGTTGCGAGCGATAAGTTGTTTGCGAATTTGCGTCGTTAAAAAGTCTAGCTTGCCTTTTTTATTCCGACCTAAACGTTTAACAGTTAAAGCGTTTATAAGAATAAGCTTACTTTAAAAGACTTCTACGTTTTCTTTAACATCGGGAACTATTAGAATATAATAGCTTAATAGCTTATCGAAGCGAGAGCTAAGTCCGAACAAATCTTTAATCTAGACTTCGATTCTTGATTTTATAATCGCCGCTATTGTTTTTTTTTAAGCTTTAATAATAACGTAAAAGTTAATAAACTTCTTTCGTTTGTAAGTCTTCTTCTTTTTTCCTCTTAACACTCGTTAAGTGATTTTAACCTTTCCTTTTATATCTTTTATAGCTTCGTCGGCTTTAGTTAATTTAAAAAGTCTAAAAGACTCTTTTTTAATTACATTATCGAACAACTCGTCTTTTGAGTCTATCTTTATAGCAATACTCGATTCTTAAGAAGCACGAGCTTTAAAAGTACTATAGTTCTTTTTTTTTTGTTATCGGATATTCTTTTTGATCTTAGTAAGCTTAGATCCTTTCGAAAGTAAAAGAAACTTCTTAGCTTTATCTTTTGCGGTAGCGTTGATCTCGATCGAAGCAACTTTTATGTTAGATAAGTAGCTAAGCGTGTTGATCTACTTTATAGCGTTAATATTCTTAGTATCGATTAGTCTTTTAAGGATAATAGTAAGCTCTTTTAGCTAGTTGATTAGTTGTTAAGCATTTTGATCGAGCTAATATTAAGCTAGCTATTAGATTGGTTATTAATAAAAGAGCAAATGTTTATAAGTCTTAAGTCCGTTAATAAGTCGATTCTTTAAGATATTATCGTATTCCGTTTTACGAACGTTTAAAACGATAGATTTAAACTAAGTCTTTCTTTACTTTTTTTAGATAATAAAAGCGCCGATCCTTTTAAGCTTTAAGTAAAAGCGTCCGTAATCATTAATATGAATACATCTTTTATTGATTATGTCTTTAAAAGCTTTATATTTATCCCGGTATTAATAAAAAGCTTAAGTTGTGTTTTCGGAGTTTTCGTAAAAGCTATAATCTTACATTTAATTCTCGTATCTTTTATTTCTTTTTCTTCTTCGTTTTTATAATCCGTAACCGATAGCAGCAATCTGAACTTTACCTCCGAAGCTGACTTTACTTCGAGCATCTTAAATAGTATACTTAATAAAAGCTTCGTCGCGGTCTTCGAATCGAACTTAAAGTTAAGATTAAATAAAGCGTCGAAAAGTTAAGTTAGCGACTTAATCTTCGAAGTAATCAATTCGATTATAAATTGCACTAATCTGCAAGTTAAAAAACTTCTTAATTATAGAACTTATTTTATTAATTTCCTCTTTTTCATTCGTGAACCGTGGTTCACGAGTAAACGGCATTACTATTAAGGCTTTCTTAACAAACTTAAGAACGCTAGCTAGTTCGGTATGTTCTTTGACTAAAGTCCGAATATCTTTAATAAAGTTGACTAAAAGAGACTTTTTTCGATTTATAGCTTCGATAATCTTAACACTTTGATCGGTCTTAAAAGCGAATGCAGCGAAGTCGTTGAAAGCGGTATAAGAGTTTAAGTCGAGTTCGTCGACTTTGCAATGCTTGATTGTTTTGTTTCGGATTCCGACGAGCAATCCGAGAAAGAACAAGCGGCTTTGTTCGGTTTTATTTAAGAAGTGCATAAAAGTAAGCCTTTCGAAGACTCGAGAGAAAGTACGACAATAGTTTTTTAAGTCGTTGATATCTCGTTTTTATATAGCAAATTCTCGTAAAAAAGCGACCGAGTCTTTGATCTACTAAGTATCGTTCTTATAAAACTCGGCTCTTAAAGCTTTAACGAAAGCAACTTAATCTTTCTTAGCTTTTTATTCGAGCAAGCTCTTGATGACCTTTTTACGAAGGTTATCGCAATAACGAAAGAGCTTAATAAACCGATCGTCTTTAAGAATACTAAAGTCATTACAAGTCTCTTTGTACTTCTCGATGAAGTCGATGATATTAATACTATTGAAGCAAAGAGCTTTTAAAGCACTTAGCAATAGCATGCGAGTAGTCATGAAAGCGTAAAAGATAGCAAGATCGATTATAACTAGCGCAAGGCTTAATAAAAGGACAAGAAGAGCAAGAGGAAGAGAAGTGGTATAGATCTTAAAACCGGTGTTTATTTTAAGAAGCATTTCCGAAGCAAGTGTTTTTAATAAAAGTAGCGGTAAAAGTTCAAGTTAAAAGTCGAAGTAAGATAAAGATAGTCCGAAGCTTATAAGAATACGATTAAAAGATTTAACAAATTTAAAAGATTCTAACGAAAAGAAAAGTGACTTTGCGCCGACTTCGATATTAGAAATCTTAAGAAGGTTTTCGATATTTTAAAGATCAAACATGTATATGTGTTAAGAAAGATTAAGTTGATAAAAGGTTTTTAAATTGTTTGATTTTAACTCGTAAACCGAATTCACGAGTAAAATAAGCGATTTTCGCAAGGTATTCTCGATCCGAGATTAAAAAGAGTAGACTCTTTGCAAAAGTAAACTAATAATCAAGATCAAAACTATAAAAAACTTAAGAATCAATTGATTAGCTTCGTTAATAACTCCGGATTATATCAATTGCTTTAATTCAAGATAAAAGCTAAAGTACGAAAAGATATTTTCATTAATAAGTGAAAATTCTTTCTTATTAATAATAAAAGAGAGTTTTTGCCGAGGAGCCGAAATATTGCACTTCGGCTATTTCGGCGTTTCGGTGTCCGAACCTATCGGAAATAAGGTTTTGATTGTTTTGATATTATAATTATAAAGTGAAGTGCTAAATAATAAACGAAGATCAACTTAACTGCGAATCAAGCGATTATAATAAGCTATATAAAGACAAAGACTAAAGGTTTAAATCTTTACGTAAGTCACTAATATAGAAGCATTTAAAAAGATGTACTGTACAAAAGCCTAGCTTTAAAGCTAGACCTTATAGTCTTACAAAAGAAGTGTCAGAAAAGGTAAGTAAAAAGCTCGTTGATTGTTCTAGCTAAGAGATGTGTGCCCTCTTATAAAAGATGGGTCCGTTTAGTGTGGCCTTAGTGGCCATAGCAGGTACCCTATCAGGCAGGGTGTTTACACTAGTTCGTATTCGAAGCTGTTTTTTTTTTTAACGAATAGTGCTAGTAGCAGCTAGTTTTCGAAAAGATCGCGTTGCACTTTAAGTCTAAAAGCTAAAAGAGAGCTCGCGTCGATAAACTTGCGTAAAATAGATATAATCGAAGCAATTAGTTTAGCGTTCGAAAGCTTATTAGCAAAAGATAACGTCGATCTTTAAGACAAAGCTAATAATAGCGAAAGGCGCGTAATAAATAATCTAAGCAAAAAGGTCTTAAGCGCAAAAGGTTAACTTAATTTCGCTTCGATTGTTAAGTTATTTTTTATTTGTAAATTATAATTTACGAATAGAATTTCGGATTCGGGTTTTTCTTATAAGACGAAATTTTAAGTTTGATTTTCGTTAGTAAACTTTATACGTTTTTTAAGCTCGTCGTATTCGCTTTTAATATTATCGAAAGCTAAAATTAACAAGCTATATAATAAGACTTTTAATCTTAGCTTTTTTAAGAGTCTTTCGTTAAGAATAACGATTTTATTTTTCTATTTAATATTGTTTTTGTTTTTTACGGCTTAATAAATAAAGTTAATTACCGTAATATTAAGCTTAATAAACTTGCGTCTTTAAGTTATATTAATTGTAGTCTTTTAAAAGGCGACGTAAGCAATAATATAATAGTTGATAACTTAGATAGCGTAAGCGTTAAAAGTGCAGTTTTCTAAAATAACGCTTAGTTAACGAACGCTGCGGACTAAAGTGCATATAGCTTTAAGATAATCGTTATATAATAATTGCTTTCGAGCGCCGTCGAAAGCTTTCTTGATTCGTTTATATCTTTTAGCGTTTTTATTACGTAAAAAGTAAATAGCGGTGATTTTAATAGTAAATTAATTATAAGCCGAAAAGAAGTCTTCGGCGTTTATATTCTTTTTTACGCATTCGGCCCGTAAGAACTAATCGTATTATAAGATTAAGTCATCTTTTTTACTTAATCTATTATTAAAGTCGGAAGTTGCTATTTTAAGTATAGCTAATTGACTAGAGTTGCTTATTTAACGGTAAGTTTAAAAGAACTTATCGAAAGTCTTAATGACTCGTCTTTCGAACTTTAATTCGAAACTTAATTGTCGGGTTAAAACAGCTTGTTCTTCGCTTATTAATAAGCTAAAAAGTGTATTACGGATAAAGGCTTTTCCTTTAGCGGCGGCTAACTTAAGAAGCATATTTGACTCGTAAATTACGGTTTACGAGCCAAACATAAGATAACGGAATAAAAAGCTAATAGTAATAGTAATTAATCAAGTAATAATTAAAAGTCGTTAATATTAATATAATATTATATAATTAAAAAAAGGAAGTAATAATGTTATTGTAGTTGTTGTTATATAAAGAAAGAAAATGTTAAGAAAAAAGAAGAAAAGGCTTTCTTATATAAATACATTTATAAAAAAGACCTACTCTTTCTAATAGCAGTTCATCTTCGAATACACGTGGTTAAGCACGCTTAAAACAAAAGAATAGTTTTAAATAAGAAATAAGAAATAGCCGTGTAAGCTTAAAACAAATAAAAAAAAACAATTAAATAATAAAAATAATTTATATAAGACAAGTGAATAGCTAGTAAAGTGAAAGGAATAAAAAAAGAATAAAAAATACAATGAAAAGTAGGCTTAAAAGTAAAAGAACAAACGTAAGAAATACCTTTCTTTACCAAAACAAAGAAAGTAATTATTAAAAGCACGTCCTTTTATAAAATAAGTATAAAATAAAGAAAAGATAAGAAAGTAAGAAAAACAAAATAAAAGAATAAATTAAGAAATAGTTTTATAAACTAATTTTTATTCTTTCGAAAGTGTTAAAAGAATAATTTAAAAGTTAATAGACTTAAGTCTCGAGATTACTTTTAAATTAAGTAGTTTACTTTTGCCGTCGTCGAAAAGCTCGTATTCGCTAAAGTCCGAGTTATCTAAAAAGTTCGAATCTTTTTTTTTTTCTTTTTCGTCGTCTTTATTAAAAAAAAAAAGGTTTAATCGCGGCGGTAAAATCGTTTAAAGCGGTTAATTGCAAAAGTGCTTTTGAGCTTAATCTTATCGGTTTTTTAAAGTTTATAATATCCTTTATCGTAAGCTTTAAAAACGATATAAAGTCTTAATTATTTATAATCTAGTTTAATATCCGCGGACATATCGATGCTGCGTTTAACGTCGTAAAGCAGTACTAAGTCTTTTTCTTTAATAAGTTCCGACTTTAAGACCTTGATTCGTTCTTAAGTAGCTTTAACGGCAAGCTGATAGCGCTTTTTTTTTAAAATAATTTCGTCGATATCTTCGTTTCGGAGTTTTAATTATTTAAATCTTATAATAAGTAAGTTAGCGCAAGATCGAACTTCTTATTATAATAATAGCTTTTAGACTAGCTATCGTAATTTTAAAAGCAGCTTAGCTTTTCGTCCGTAATTCAAAAAGAAAAAAATAATTTTAATAAATGCGTATATCGATATCTAGACCGCAAAGAGCATCTTATTGAATTTGCGAACTTAATTTTTAAATCTTTTATTTATGACTTTCGATAAGCTATTTAAGATGTCTTTATATCTTTTTTCGATTATTCTATTTGCTTTTAAATTATAGTTCGAGATCTAGACCTTTTTAATCTCGTACTTAATAGCGAAAGCTTTAACAATAGCTTTGTTTTCGAGTCTTTTATCGATAATTAGTCTTTCGAATAGTCCGTAACAGCAAACGATATCTTTTTAAAGAAACTTAATAATAGATTCGGCGTTAACCGATCGAAGTAATCGCTTTTTTAGCTATTTAAATAGATCTTTTTTAATTAATACGAAGCAAATTATCTTTTTGTCGATAATAAGTACTCGTAACACGTTTAAGCTGACTTTTAATTATATTTAAATAAGCTAAATCGAGTACAAAAGGTTTTTTATTCGTTTAGCTTTACGTTTTTAACAAAGCTTACAGCTTTAAACGAAGGCTTTGTAGTTTTTATAGCATTTATTTTAAAAAAAAAGTTTTAACGTGCGGTAATAAGTTAATTCAGCTTTTTTATATCCGGATTCTCGATAAGAATCGGAAATAACAATATGACGTCTTTAAATTCCGTCGATAACTAGCTTAATCGAATAAAAATTGTCTGCTCGCTTATAAAAGTAACTATCTTTGATTAAATAGTTAAGTATTTTGTTTTTAAACTTTTAAAAGTCGTAAGTCTTGATCGAAAAAAAGCGTTTAAAAGTAATAAAGAATTAAATAATAAGCTTAAAGTCGAGCGAGTAATCGTACTTTAAAACTCTCTTTTTAATTCGTAAACTATAGTTTACGAGTCGTTTAATCGAGAATACTAAAACAATGCTTAGCTCGTTAATAACTTAATTGTTAATATCTTTTTTTTTTTTTTTTTAATATTTAAAAGATGCTTTTTTCTTTTTTTAAAAAAACCGTCCGCTGCTATGTTTTTAATCTTAAAAATATATTTAACTTTAAAGTCTATTAATTTTATTTACGCAATTTAATTCGTAACGAAAGCTTTAAGCAAATCGCTCGCTAATTCGTTAAGTTGATCAATTAATACTTTAGCGTCGGTTTCTAAGATAAAGTGAACTTTATATAATTCGCTCTTTATCTTTTTTATAACTTTTAAAGCATCGCGGTATTCTCGCTTAATCGCGTTGTACTTGCTTTTCGTAAAGTTTTAAAGACTACTTTCGAACTTAATAAAGTGTCGCTTTTTATCGGAATTCTTTTGCTATAATACTGCTTTTTATCTTTTAAAACTAACGTTTACCGTTAAGTAAATTTTCTTTCCGTCTTTGTTATAATCGATTTTAATAAAAGCGGAAGCAAAAAGCAAAGCTTCTTTAAGCAGCTTTATCGCTTTTTATTAAAGCTTTAACTATTCGAATTTAACTTTTTTTTTTATAATCGCGTAAATTAAAGTAGCAATCGTAAAGAAGTTTTTGATTCAAATTTTATAATAAATTACGATTCTAATAAAAGTTCGAGCTTTCGATACATTTTCGTACTTAATTTATTTTAGTATCTTTTTAATTTTAACGGTTTAAAAGTAGCGTCTTTCGTTATTCGTAACGAATCTAACGATGTTAAAGCTAAGCATATAATATTAAGACTTCGTTCCGACGGTCGTCTTAGCTCTTTTAAACTTTACGAGCACTTTATTAATATTCTAGATATGTTTTAAAACGAATCGTCGTATTTCGAGCAAAACTTCTTCGTAATTATAAAAGGATCGCGATCTTTTAACTCTTACGTCATTTATATAAAGCAAGCAGACGTTAAGAATGCAATTTATAAAGATCTTATAAATAACTTTAACGAATTAAGCGATCGAATTAATAACTCTTATAAGTATTCGAGTTATCCGAAACAATCCGATAAGCGTTTAAATAGCTATTATATCTTTAGACTTAACGTCGAAAAAGAATTAATCGTATTTAAAAAAGAAGTCTAAAAGTATAATTATCGTAAGATCGGTAAATTCGTTCGAGAACTAGTTTACGTTCGAAGCAATATTAACGTCTTTGACCGTTATACGGTTTATCTTAATTATAGCAGTGATTAACTTGTATTTTCTTTTCTCTTTTTTTATTATAATAAACTACTTGTTTCGGTAAAAGCTTTAGCATAATTCGAAGACTTTTTGTTTTAATCGTTTTTTTAATATAAAGATAACTATTTTTTGCAAAGCTTTCGGTATAATAAACGTTTTCTTTTATTAAGCTTCGTAAAGTATTGTTTTAATCTTTTAAAGTAGTATGACTTCTTTCCGGACTTAATTAAGATAAGTAAAATCTTAAGCTATCGCTTCTTTTCGATTCAAAAAGCATTAATAAAGCAGCTCTTTTTTTTCTAAAGTGATTTAAGAATTAATCGTAAGTGCTTCGAATCGTTTTTTCGTTAATCTTAATTTAACTTTTAAGTTTGAAAACTTATTAATAAAGTATTTTGAAAAAAGTCTTTTAAGTTTAAAAAGTTTCGCTTTTTTATCTTATTCAAACTAATCGTCGATTCTTTTAAGTATTTTTTTATTTAACATTTTTAAATCTATCGGTTTAACCTTTTTCGCTTTCTTTTTGTATATCGTATTAACTTTTATTATATTTCTTTTTAAAAGGTCTTTGTCGTTATCGATAATAAATATAAAATTTTCCGATTTGTCGAGTTTAATTATAAATATTTTTAATGTTTTTGATTTTAATAAGCTTTGCTTAATATTAAATTAAATTATTTTTTTATAATTTTATTGTTTTTGTACCGATCTACTCGTAAATTATAATTTATAAGCGGAACTTCTTTTTAAGCTTCTTTCTAGCTTAGTATCTATCTTAGCTTGCATGCTAGCTATTAATTTCTTAAGTCTTCGACTAAATCCGACTTGTCTTTTATAATAATAATCTGTCTTTAAATAAATCGATCGTAGTTTTAAAAAAAAGCTTTTATCGTACTATTATCGAGATAAGAAAAAAAAAGTTAAGATTCTAAAAAAAAAAGCATGCTTAAGATGACTTCGTAATTGCTATTATTAATAATAAAGAAATCGGCGTAGTTAATAATTCCGTCGATAATAACTTCGACGTCGTTTATTTATTTATTAAAGTTATAAAGATTTTCGAATATAATAGTATAAATTAAAGCTCGATCCGTTATAATAAGTAGTTTAGTTATCTTAACTACTTTTTTGTTTATTACGTTAACTTTAAATCTATTATCGAAAAAAGATCTGCTTTTAATTATATCGTCGATATTAATAAAAACTTTTAAAGTCTTTATCGTTATCTTAAAGCAATTGCGAGCGATAAGTTGTTTACGGATTTGCGTCGTTAAAAGGTTTAGCTTGCTTTTTTTATTCCGACCTAGACGTTTAATAATTAAAGCGTTTATAAGAATAAGCTTATTTTAAAAGACTTTTACGTTTTCTTTAGCATCGAGAACTATTAAGATATAATAACTTAATAACTTATTAAAGCGAAAGCTAAGTCCGAACAAGTTTTTAATCTAGACTTCGATTTTCGATTTTATAATCGCCGCTACTGCTTTTTCTTAAGCTTTAATAATAACGTAAAGGTTAATGAACTTCTTTCGTTTATAAGTCCTTTTCTTCTTTCTTTTTAGCATTCGTTAAATGATCTTAACTTTTTTTTTTATATCTTTTATAGCTTCGTCGGCTTTAATTAATTTAAAAAGTCTAAAAGACTCTTTTTTAATTATATTATCGAACAACTTATCTTCCGAGTTTATTTTTATAGCAGTACCCGATTCTTAAGAAGCATAAGCCTTAAAGGTGCCGTAGTTCTTTTCTTTTTATTATCGGATATTCTTCTTGATTTTAATAAGCTTAGATTCTTTCGAAAGCGGGAAAAGCTTTTTAACTTTATCTTTTACAGCAGTATTAATTTCGATCGAAGCAACTTTTATATTAGATAAGTAGTTAAGCGTGTTAATCTATCTTATAATATTAATATTCTTAGTGTCGATTAGTCTTTTAAGGATAGTAGTAAGCTCTTTTAGCTGGTTGGTTAATTGCTAAGCATTTTAATCGGGCTAATACTAAGCTAGCTGTTAGATTAATTATTAATAAGAAAACAAGTGTTTATAAGTCCCAGGTCCGCTAGTAAGTCGATTCTTTAAGATATTGTCGTATTTCGTCTTACGAACGTTTAATACGATAGATTTAAACTAAGTTTTTCTTTGCTTCTTTTAAATAATAAAAGCGCCGATCTTTTTAAGCTTTAAGCAAAGGCGTTCGTAATTATTAATATAAATACATCTTTTATTGATTATATCTTTAAAAGCTTTACATTTATCTCGGTATTAATAAAAAGCTTAAGTTATGTTTTCGGAATTCTCGTAAAAGCTATAGTCTTGCATCTAGCTCTCGTATCTTTTACTTCTTTTTCTTTTTCGTTTTTATAATCCGTAGCCGATAATAGCAATTTAAATTTTACTTTCGAAGCTAACTTTATTTCGAGCATCTTAAGCGGTATACTTAATAAAAGCTTCGTCGTAGTTTTTGAATCGAACTTAAAGCTAAGATTAAATAAAGCGTCGGGAAGTTAAGTTAGCGATTTGGTTTTTAAAGTAATCAATTCGATTATAAATCGCATTAATTTATAAGTTAAAAAACTTTTTAATTATAAAACTTATTTTATTAATTTCCTTTTTTTTACTCGTAAACCGTAGTTCACAGGTGAACGGCATTATTACTAAGGCTTTCTTAATAGACTTAAGAACGCTAGCTAGCTCGGTGTGCTTTTTGATTAAAGTCCGAATATTTTTAATAAAGTTAGCTAAAAAAGACTTTTCTCGATTTATAGCTTCGATAGTCTTAGCACTTTAGTCGGTCTTAAAAGCGAATGCAGCGAAGTCGTCGAAAGCGGTATAAGAGTTTAAATCGAATTCGTCGATTTTGCAATACTTAATTGTTTTATTTCGGATTCCGACGAGCAATCCGAAAAAGAACAAGCGGCTTTGTTCGGTCTTGCTTAAAAGGTGTATAAAAGTAAGCTTTTCGAAGACTCGAAAAAAGGTGCGATAATAGTTTTTCAAGTCGTTGATATCTCGTTTTTGCATAGCAAATTCTCGTAAAAAAGCGATCGAATCTTTAATTTGCTAAATATCGTTTTTACGAAACTCGGCTTTTAAAGCCTTGACGAAAGCAGCTTAATCTTTTTTAGCTTTTTATTCGAGCAAGCTCTTGATGACTTTCTTGCGAAGGTTATCGCAATAACGGAAGAGCTTGATAAACCGATCGTCTTTAAAAATACTAAAGTTATTATAAGTCTTTTCGTACTTTTCGATAAAGTCGATGATATTAATACTATTAAAGTAAAGAGCTTTTGAAGCACTTAGCAATAGCATGCGAGTAGTTATAAAAGCGTAAAAGATAATAAAGTCGATTATAATTAGCGCAAAGCTTAATAAAAGAGCAAAAAGAATAAGAAGAAAAAGAGTAGTATAAATCTTAAGACCGGTGTTTATTTTAAAAAGCATTTCCGAAGCAAGTGTTTCCGATAAAAGTAAAGGTTTTAATTAAAAGTCGAAGTAAAATAAAGATGATCCGAAGCTTATAAGAATACGATTAAAAGATTTAATAAATTCAAAGGATTCTAACGAAAAAAAAAGTGATTTTGCGTCGACTTCGATATTAAAAATCTTAAAAAGGTTTTCGGTATTTTAAAAATCAAACATATATGTATATTAAAAATGATCGAGTTAATAAAAGGTTTTTAAATTGTTTGATTTTAACTCGTAAACCGAGTTTACGAATAAAATAAGCGATTTTCGTAAAGTATTTTCGATCCGAGATTAAAAAGAATAGACTTTTTGCAAAAGTAAACTAATAGTTAAGATTAAAACTATAAAAAACTTAAAAATCAATTGATTAGTTTCGTTAACAACTCCGGATTATATCAATTGCTTTAATTTAAGATAAGAGCTAAAGTACGGAAGGATATTTTTATTAATAAATGAAAATTTTTTTTTATTGATAATAGAAAAGAGTTTTTGCTAAAGAGCCGAAATATTGCACTTCGGCTATTTCGGCGTTTCGGTATTCGAATTTATCGAGAATAAAGTTTTGATTATTTTAATATTATAATTATAAAGTGAAGTGTTGAATGATAAACGAAGATCAACTTAACTGCGAATCAAGCGATTGTAATAAGTTGTATAAAAACAAAGACTAAAAGTTTAAATCCTTACGTAAGTCACTAATGTAAAAGCATTTAAAGAGATATGCTATACAAAAGCCTAGCTCTAAGGCTAGACCTTATAGTCTTATAAAAGAAATGTTAAAAAAGGTAAGTGGAAAGCTCGTTGATTGTTCTAGCTAAGAGATGTGTGCCCTCTTATAAAAGATGGGTCCGTCTAGTGTAGCCTTAGTGGCCATGGCAGGTACCCCATCAGGCAAGGTGTTTACAGTAAGTCAACGTTATCGGCGCGAAGCAGCGTTTGCAAGCGTTAAATGCGTTTAAAGCTATTTTAAGAAAAAAGCTTTTCGATGCGACGTATTAGCGCGTTAACTAAAAGGTTGTCTTTACTTAATTTATACGTAATAATAAAATTATAATCGAAAAAGAGCTTTACTTAACGTGCTTAACGAGCGTTAAAAGTCTTAAAGGTTATAAAGTATTTTAAAGCTTTATAATCGATAATTACTTGAACTTAATAAAAAGAGCCGACGAATTCGGCGCGAAAGTTATTAAAAATGCGTATAATAGCTAGCATTTCTTTATCGTAAACGACGTAATTAAGCTTAACGAAAGTTATAGTTTTAAAGTAATAAACGATTAGTAGCTAATCGGAATTATACTTTTAAAAAAGAACTAAAGCGATTACGCCGTTTAAAGCGTTAATCTTTAATATATAAAAAAGGTTTTAATTATAATGCTATAAGATTAACGCAATAATTAAAGCGAGCTTTAAAAGGTCGAAGCTCTTTTAATATTAAAAATTAAATGAAAAAGGAACGTTAGCTTTAATCAAGTATATTAAAAGCTTTACGATCACGCCGTAATCTCGAATAAATCGGCGATAGAAATTATAAAATCTAAAAAAGCTTTAAACGCTTTTAACGGTTGTAAAAAGCGCTTAATGCTTTATTATCGACGTTTTATCCGGATTTACTTTTAAGCCTTCAGTAAAGATAATAAAGCTTAAGTATTTTACTTTAATAATATTAAATTCGCATTTTTTAATATTAGTTTAAAAGCTAGCGTCGTCGAGTCGTTAAAGAACTTAGCGGACGTAATAAGCGTGCTTTAAAAGATCGGAAAAGTAAATTAAGATATCATTTAAATATACCGTGCAAAAGATATTTAAAAAGTCAAAAAAGAGGTTATTTATATGGCGTTAATAAATAGCGGGTCTATTAGTCAATCCGAATAAAAGAACTTTGCACTTATAAGCACCGTAGCGTATTTTGAATATTATAAGCTTTTTTAAAGCTAAGTCTATCCGTATTTTATAAAAAGCTTACCGAATATCGAGTTTCGTAAAGATCTTAGCTTTTAAAAAACGTGCGAAAGTCTTATCGATTAAAAAAAAAAGGTACCGATTTTTACGAATAAAGTTGTTTAGCGCGCGGAAGTCAATATAAAAGCGAAAGGAACCGTCTTGCTTTTTAGCGAAAAAAACTAAAGTTGTAAATAGCGTTATTAAAAGTTCGATAAAACCTTTATTAAGATTATCGATAAAATAAGCTTTAATAAGCTTTAGCTTAAGGATCGACATTTTGTATAATAGTAAGTACCGAAGCGCTTTCTCTCTTTTTTCGAAAAGCTCGATTTTATGATCGTAAAGCTTATATAATGCTAGCACGTTGCTAACGGCTTTAAAAAACACGTATGCGTAATCGAAGTACTCGAAAAAGATAAAAAGATCGTTAATAAGCTTTAACAATTCCGCTGCAAAGTTAATAGCAAAAATAAAGCCGTTAGTAAAGCGTATTAGCGCTGCTTAATAATCAGCTTAAATAAAAGCAATCGTTTAACGCTTAAAGATTAAGCAATCGAGCTTATAAAAAAACGTAAAAAATAGTTTTACGTTTTTTTAACGAGCGATTATATAAAAAGCGTGTTCGAAAACGCCGTTGATTTTAAAGTTTTTATTAATTTTATGCTTAAATGTTTAACGAAAGCGTTTAACAAGCAAAAAAGGTTTTACGAAAGCGATATCGATTAATAAAAGCTTACGGTTTATTTAAGATATTGATTTAACGTAATCTTTAAAAAAAGTGTTTTTCGTAAAGCGAAGGAATAACGGCTTTACGAAAAAGTAAATAAAAAAAAAAGTTTAACGATCTTAAAAAAGAAAGCGAAAAGAAGACGATTCCGAAGAAAAAAAAGTGATTTTGCGATTATCGTTGCTGCTTAATCCGCTTGTAAACTATAATTTACGAGTGAATTAGCGTCGTAAGCTTTTTAAAAGCGGTTTAAAGCTCGATCACGTTTATTAGCGTCGTATTAATAACGAGCGTTTACTTTACGCTAATTAAAGTGCGTAATCTTAATAAGTTTAGCGTAAATAGCGATCGAAAGGTTAGAACGAAGCTAATAAAGCTTACGGCGCGCGCAATTAAAAAAAATCTAATACTTAGCTAGCTATGCTCGTCCGAGAATCACGCTATGATTTCTAAAGTTAATAATAAAAAAAAGAGTAAAAGATTAAACGCGCTTATTAACCGTAAGGTTAAGAAATGTAAAATATAAAATAATAGCTCTTCGAGCTTTATTATATGATTTAATAAAGAATAAAGCCGAAAAAAGTTAAATCAAAAGTTTTAAAAAAAAAAAAGTAATTTAAGTAGCGTTAAATCAATTAGCGCGTATTTATTAGCTTTTAAATCGAATAAAGCAAATACTTTATACGAAAAGCTATTCTTAATAAAGGTGACGAGTATAATCATAGCTTTACTACTAAAGAGCTTCGTAAGGTCGAAGTATCGCATATCTCGAAGCTAGCTTAAGAAAAAAGCTTTGCTTAAGCTTCGACGTTTCTTTTATTATCGAAAGCGTCGAAATTAGCAAAAAAAAGCTCTTAATAATCTTTAAAAGCGTTAAAGTAAAGCTTATCGTCCGAGTCATTCGAATAAAAGCCGTATTCAAGTCTAGCGCCGTATTTTATCTCGTTAATTAAGTAGTAGCGAAAGAGCTTTAACGTATTCGGATCTTTGTAAAACGATTTAAGAGTTTTAATCGCTAATTTAAAAGCGTTTTCGAAAAAAAAGAATTTATTAAATCGATTAAATCGATTTGCATTAACGCTAAAGCTATTAAAAGTTTAGCGCTAAAAAGTAAGAAAGAAGACGGAAGCTAAGCTACTTTAGCGGTTCTCGTAATAAGTAATTTGCTTAACCGTTGTTTTTTAAGCCGAGCGAGATTCGTTACGAGCTTTATTATAAAAGCTTTTTGCGAATTAAATGTTATACTTAGCTTATAAAGCGTCGTAAAGCTTTGCAAACGCGTATTAACTAGCAGCTAATTATTAAACGGCGGTTTAAAAGTCTTTAAAAGTTGTAATCTTAGCAAATTTTAAATAAAGCTGGTCGCGTAGCGTTTTAATGATCTTAAAACGCAAAGCCTTACGTAATCGGTCTTCGTCTTTAATTTCGGCGGTAGCAGCAAGCTTCGAAAAGATAAAGTAAAAGTCTTAAAATTGCTAGTTAAGCTTTATATAAAGTTTTTCGAACTTAATTAACGCTTTAATCTTTTTAATAAAGTCGTTTAAAAACTCGAAAGCGATTTAAACGAGTTTCGAAGCGGTTACGAAGTTGCTACGATCTATAATTAAAAAGGCTAAAAACAAGTAAACTATTTTTTCGGTTTAGTTAAAAACGTAATTCTTGCGTTAGCGTTTTATAAAAAAGTATTTTTCGAAAGCTTTTAAGTTATCGAAGACGCGAGCTTGCTAATAGCGTGCTTGATAGCTTATACTATTTAAAAGCTTTTATTTAAAATTAAGGATCCGCTTGATACGAGCGCGACTTTAAGAAGCTAAAGAAGAAGCTTTAAAAGTATTGAACTTAGCTAAAGTGCGAAGATTAATTAGCTTATAAGAAAAAAGTAGTTTATCGTCGTCGGCGAAAAAGCGGCGAAGGTTAGCGGTTTTATAAATAAAAAGAGTAGTTTAAAAGACCGAAGACTTATATAGCTCTTTGCTTTTAGACTTATCTTCGAAGAACATTTAAAAAAGCTTTAACGAGCGTTCCGTAGTTAGCAAGACCGCTTAAAGCTAATCTAATTCTTTTCGAGCTC
The DNA here is from genome assembly GCF_022702325.1 of Drepanopeziza brunnea f. sp. 'multigermtubi'. Classification (NCBI taxonomy): domain Eukaryota; kingdom Fungi; phylum Ascomycota; class Leotiomycetes; order Helotiales; family Drepanopezizaceae; genus Drepanopeziza; species Drepanopeziza brunnea. The sequence goes on from NW_027094068.1 coordinate 322,660, forward strand.
GACGAGCTTCTTTTTTAACCTTTTTAGCGAAGGTTTTTTATTCGCTAGCGCTTTTATCGAGCTTTTCGTTACGGGTTTTCATGTTTGCGAAAAGCTTCTTAAGCTTAACGGCCTTTCGTTAAGACTAAAAAAGAGCTTAGTATTAAGCTAAAGCTTTTTCGAAGTTAATAAAAGCCGAAAGATTATCTTTATCGTCTTGCTTACTAATAGCTTCTTTTTAAGTAAAAGAAACTATTAGTTAAGCTATAAAAAAAAAAAAAAGAGCTGCTAAAGCAGCTTTAAAAAGTGTGCGAAAGATTTTGCCCGCGAGGCGAAAGTTGCTATATTATATAAATGCTATCTTTTAAGTTATATTTAAAATAAGCCTTTTCGTAACCGTTAAAATCGTTTAAGTGTTTTAACGTCTAACTATTAAAGAATTCTAAAAAAAAAAAATATTATTAAAGCCGTTCTCGGCGAAATGAAATAGTTGTTAATAATATAACGACTTTAAGCGATTACTTAAAAAAACTTACGAAAGCGTGAAGGTTTATATAAGAGCTTAAAAGAATCTTAAAGTAATGACTTAAAATTAATAACTATCGAATATAAAAGTCGAAGGTAGCTAAAGTCTATATATACGAAAGTAAAAGCGCTAAGGACTCGTGAACTATAGTTTATAAATCAAAAGCGGGGAATAAAAGAATACGAAGAATACGAAGGAAAAAAGGAAGGAAGTAGCTTGGCGCATATAAGGTGCGTCCAGGAGACCTGGCGTGTCGTCACAGTAGCCGTATTACGCAAAAGTCTCGTAGCTTGCGTAAAAGCTTAAGAAAAAGATTATAAAGAAACGGCTTAAAAAAAAGTCGCTCGCTTATGCTCTTGCATCGCAAAAGCGCGTTTTTTTCGAAAAGGAGCTGCGTTAATATCGATAGCAAAAGTTTTTAATTAAAAAGCCGAAGTCGGTTCGTTTTTTTTCGTTATAAAAGCAATAGTAATAGCGTAAGCTTAAGCTTTTAATCGTCGGACGGCGCTTAGCTCTTTTTTAATAAAAGTGATCACTTTATTATTAACTCGCTTAAGAGCCGCAAAGCAATTCTTATGATTAGCTTCGTATAAGCCGTAGTAGTTCGTATAACGAAAAAGCGCCGTACAATCTTTATCGTCGAGCTCGTCGTATTAATCTCGTCGCTCGCCGTAATAAAAGCAGCGTGCGTACCGAATACATTTAGCTGAATTACATTAGCTAAAATAGCTAAAGTCGTGCTTTTTAATAAGTTGCTTTTTATTAATCAATTAAAAGTAATTGCTGCAGCTAAACAACTTAAAGCTGCGGACCTCTTTTAAAAAAAAGATTATTTAACAAGTTAAGCTAATCGCTAAGTTAGCTTCGTGTTAAAAAATACGAACGCTTATCGAAGCTTTTTCGGCTTAAGCTAAGATCTTTTCGTCGATATGCTTCGCCGTTTTAAAAATCTCGTCGAAAAAGCTTTTGATTTCGGCAAAGACCTTTTAAATAGCGTACGTATACTATTTAACCGAGATAATCGCTTTCGTAGCTTTAAGAACTTTTTAATATACTTTTTTAGCTTTATTTATAATAAAAAGATCTTTCGCTTTAAAGTTAATCGAAGTAAATGCTTAACTAATACGAGTAGCTTTAAAACGAAAGATAATGATTATATCGACGCCGTTTAATTTGTCGGCAATAGCTTTACGAGCGGCGTAGCTATCGAGACGAGCTAAAAGTGCGGCGGAAAGTATTTAAATTAAAACTCGCTTATCTTAGCGTATCTTAAGTTGTTCGTTAAAAGACTTACGAATAGCTTAAAAGCTCGTAAGTTTACGAGTCTTTGCAAGTCTTATTTTTATAACGAAAGAAGATCAAGATAGCTTAACGATTGCCGATTAAGCGGCAGCTTTTAAGTTTTTTAAAGTCTTCGAAAGCCTTGCGGAATCTACTTATAAGATAGACTTAAAAAGGGCCGTTTGCTCGCTGCTATAAAAAGCGGTCGAAAAAGAAAAAAGAATAGCTGCTTCGATAATTGCGTATAAATGAGTACGTATAAACGTAAAAAGACTTTTAAAAAACTTTTAAATATAATATCGAAATTCGAAATTAAGTTGATCGTTTATAATTTAGTCCGAAGCGAAAGCGTATTATTGCTAAATCGTCGTTTAATAGCAGCCGCGCGATCGATATCGTTAAAGTAGCTTTCGATAGCTTTCGTCGCCGTGTTAATAATCAATGCTTTTCGTTTTAATACGAAAGGAAAAAGCTGTAAATTGATAGTAGCGTTCCTTTTTCTTTTTTTAAAATGCTAAGTAAAGTTAAACGGCGATGCAGCGTTTTAAAGCCGTGTATAATTAGCGTTATTAATATTATTATTATTCGCGAAAGACCGAGATAGAATAACGAGAATCATTTCTCGAGCTATGCGGCGAGCGCAACGAGCTATTGATTTAATTCTAACGGATTCTTAAAGAAACCGTATCTTAAAAATCGAATGCAATAAAAATCAAGTCGTTATGAGCAAGTTGAAAATTTCGTATTGAATAATTAAGATGTATGTATATATATATACGCGCTAAAAAGCCTCATTGTTTAAGTTCCATTTCGCGTGAGACACTCTACCTACATAAGCTTAACGGTGCCGCAACATCTCATGCCCAGCATCGAGCGAGCGAGCCCGCTAGTTCAGGCTATAGAGGCCGCCGCCGCCGCTCGCTGAACATGATATAACCGCCTCCGGTGCCTGGCAGAGATCAGCCGCAGTCTAGAAGGTAGCAAGCCTTGATGGTCCGCCATACTCGCATCTTACGCTGCCGTGGACACGGGACCGATTATAGTTCTACGTTGGATATCTTCCTCGATATTGGATACACCTCGCAAAGGCTCGAAAGAAAAGTCTCCGCGAGCCCGTCCAGGCCGGGGGCGGGACGCGAATTGAGCCCATCGGCTGAGAGGTCTGTTGTCTCTCATCTGACGTCGCGGTCCGCGGAGATCTGGAAGAGGGAGGGGAGGTGAGGGCAGAGAGCGTATGGAAGCCGAGTCGACGTGGTAGGTAGCGGAGGAGAGAGCTTTGGAGGTGAGGTGCTTGGCTGATTCCAGGATGGAACGGAAGTTGAGTGAGGTTGATACCCGCTGCGGTACGGTTGGGCTGTTGTGAATGAATGAATGAATGAATGAATGAATGAATGAATGAATGAATGATTGATTGATTGAACGAAGGCGACCTGTCCGCGGCGGTGGAGTGGATATCGTGTCGATCAGGAATCTTTTGGGGTGGCGGGGGTCGAGCCGATGGGGAGGAAAAGGGAGAGGATTGCGCTGAGATATGGAGCCATCGCGCGCGGCCTAGGCTGGTCCTCTCATGGTCGAGGCCGGTGGACAGCGATGGATGGAGGGTTCCGGTTGGGATGAGTTTCACGCGTATTATCCATTCTGAGACCCCCCCCCTTCCAAAAAAAAAAAAAAAAAAAAAGAAGTGAAAATGGCAAAAGGAAACCCGCCCACGCGTCCCTGCAAATGAGGTGTTAGCATGACCGTCCAAGTCAGAACATGCTGAAGTCCAATCTACTGCAGGATTTTGGTGACAACCATTACACCATCGCGTGGGCCAAACCTGTTTTGATGAGAGGCTGATGGGTAGGTGGATATATATGTATATACCAAATCTCATCCTACACACACGCGGGCAAAAAACGAAAGAGAGAGAGAGAGAGAGAAACCCAAATGCTTGTTAGCTATTGAGCGGAAGAAGAAGAAGAAGAAGAACCTGCCTGTTATCGGTGGATTTGGGGGTTTGAGATGATATTGTCGGCGAGGTTGTCGATGACTGGAAGTAGGAGACCTTAAACTTTGGGAAGAGGAATTTGAGAGGAGAGCGAGGATTTAACTCCTGTTATAGAGAGAGAGAGCCTGGGTCTCTATCAAACCCTTGAACACCCCATCTCTAAACTAAAATGTCTATCCACCACAAGCCAGAAAGAATTTACGCAAGGCGACGACCAAAGTAACGGGAAGTCATAGATAGATAGATGAATAGATACCTACGACTTTCCCACCAGAAAAGGAGTTGACCAGCTAGTTACGTCTTACACTTTTCACATCCTCAAACCAATACCAATGACTCACTACTCAAAGGCATAAAAAAAAAAAAAAAAAAAAAAAAAAAAATCTCCTCCTCTCGAAGTATGAAAATCTCGGGACAGAATGAATAAGCGCAGGTCGTATCTTTATACAAATCAAATTCAAGGTGCGCGACGATTCATGCGAGAACAACAAGAAAGAAGAGCAGAAACATTCCAGAGTCAGGCTTCTAGGCGCTCTGGTCTCCCTTTCTAAAACGTGTATCCCAGATGAGCAGGAGAATGATATCCGACGCTTATCTATCAAGTAGCAGATCCCAAACGCTAGAATGCTGTAATGAATGCAGTGGGTGGAAACAGAGGTAGAAGTCGCGTTTTGTAAATGTCTGATGGTTAAACGATCTCATCTTCATATTTATGTACCGAGGTATGCAACGAAATTAATCAAAAGATCAACGGAGCTTAGTGAACGGAATGATTTACGATATGAATTGTAGTACACAATTACTTACCTTTGCGGGCTTACAGCGCCCCCTGAAACGAAGCCACGAGCATTATCTGTGTACATGTAGTGGGAGAATCACAGAGGACACGCATGGAAAAGACTCATGCTGTAGAGCTATAAGCACTCCTTCAGGCATTGCGAGTCGTAAATGTCGACGATTGTTTTCTAAGGAATGGAAGTGTTGATGAGACAACCGATGTCGTTGATAATCAACATTGGGGCTTTCGGCGCCAAGTACGGCAGCTAAGCGGCTCTCCACTTTTTAGACAGCCTCAGCACCGACTCCCGCGATACAAGAAATAAAGCGAGAGTTTATTTATTTACTTGCAGGACGCAGGTACCAGCACAGAATAGAGAGAATATCAAGCGACTTGATCTGCAGATGCTGCGACAGACAGGCTCACGTCTCCATCACCGAGCTATGCACGGCACGACCGAACGGTCTCTCGTAAACAGTAATGCGTGCCCTACAGAGAATCGGCGCAGGCACGGCCACCGTACCGACCCAGCCCTGCTAGTCCCTGCAGTATGAAGTTGCCCCCCCAAGGGCCAGCTGCTGCTACACCCACAACCACATCTTCCAGACACACTTCGCCCTGACATGCATCGCCCTGACTTACATCGCCCGGACATACATCGCCCTCCGCTCGCAGTACAATCCTGCACCCAAACCATGAGTCGAGCAGAGCCCTCCATCGTGGGGCAAGGACCCGATGAGGCCTTCTTTACGCCAGCCGATGCCATCGTCCTCGACCAACTCTACAGAGACATCCAGGACGTCAAAGCTGGAGCCCAGGCCGCCGTCGAGGAGCACCGCTCTTCTCTCTCGCAACTCGAGAACATGAACAACACCAAGCATCCCGACTTCCAGCCCACGGCCTTCGCATCGTGGGACTACAAGCAGCTTCCCGACCTGAACCACAAAACCCTCAATTCCATCCGCTCAGCCATCCTCCATAGCTACATCACGTGGGCCCGAACCGTGGTGCGCCACGAAACCGATGTGGTTTTCCTCTCTCACATCCTGATGTACTTCTGTACGTCCGTTCCCAGCGCCCTGTATCTGTTCTTCGAGAACTTCACCTACCTGCATGCGATCATCCATCTGCTGGTCACGGTGTGGTACTCGGGCGCGTTCACGCTCTTGATGCACAACCATATCCACAACAACGGCGTCCTCTCCAAGCCCTATGCCGCCTTCGATTGGGCTTTCCCCTATATCCTGGAGCCCTTGATGGGCCATACATGGGATTCGTACTATTACCATCACGTGAAGGCCCATCATGTCGAGGGCAACGGACCGGACGATTTGTCAACCACCATCCGCTACCAGAGGGACTCGGTTTGGTGCTTCTTGCACTACGAGATTCGGTTCTTGTTGCTGTGTTGGTTTGACCTGCCGAGATACTTTATCAGGAAGGGGAAGTACAACTTGGCCGTCAGAGTTGCGTGTACGGAGTTATCGTCGTATGCATGCCTGTGCCTGCTGGCGAAGTGGCAGTTCAAACCGACCATATTCGTGTTCTTGCTCCCTTTTGTAGTTATGCGTATAGGGCTGATGATCGGGAACTGGGGTCAGCACGCTTTGGTCGATGATGTGGAGCCGAATTCGGATTTCCGGTCGAGCATCACATTGATTGATGTGCCCGTAAGCTAAACTCCCTTCTTTTGAACCAATCTTTCATCCTCCGTCTCGGATACCAGACTTACGGTTGCAGTCCAACCGCTTCTGCTTCAACGACGGCTACCACACCTCGCACCACCTCAATCCACGCCGCCACTGGCGCGACCACCCACACGCCTTCCTCTCAGCCAAAGACCGCTACTCCAAAGAGGGCGCGCTCGTCTTCCACAACATTGACTATCTGGAAATCACATTTCGATTGCTGACAAAGAATTACATGCGTTTGGCGCAACAGCTGGTGCCGATCGGGGATCAGATCGGGATGAGCCAGGCGGAGATTGCGGAGATGCTGCGGAAGAAGACGAGGAGGTTCACCGAGAAGGAGATTAGGACGAAATTCGGGAAGCGTGCGAGTTGACTGGTACCTTGTAAAGAAGGGGAATGGCGAGGGGGATAGTTAGTGGAGCAATGCGTCTCAACGGTCAGGTACGTACGGTATGCTACGGTGTTCACGGCGGAAGCGGGGGCGTAATCTCAATCTTAGGCTTCTGCTTGGCAAATACCAAGCATAATACAATCGTATTGACTTCTGGCTCTCTGACTCGATGGTGTCTTTGGATATTTCCCAGGCAAAAATCCCTCCCATCGGGGTACACGAAGACAGCGAGATCAGAGCTTGGGCGGGCTCGAAGCTTTCTGTCCAACACACCGGGCGAGTCATTCAATTACACCAACTTGATGTCAGTCTTATCGACTCGATCCAGAGAAGCCGCCCCGACAGTGCGAACAGTTCCAATCCTACGATACTCGCCTGTCTCGCCCGTCGGATAGATCGCTAGCCAGGTCTGCACCAACTCGCCGTCGGGGTTCTGCATAACCATCAACCGGATATACAGAGGTCCCTGAGATGTTCCCTCGTAAGTGTCGGGCATATCGTCATCTGGACTTTCAAAGAACTCCCCAACCTCGGCGCGCATCGTCTCTCTGGAACTAACGACCCCTCGCAACATGATCCAGCAGCTCTCCACCGCACCCCATCTATTGCCCCCGGTGGTAACATTGTGGACGCTGAGGACCTCGACATCGTACCCTGGGAGACTAGGTCCTGCCCCTCCTCGATATTCCCAATCCGCCGCGCCCTCGCCCCTCGTCCAGCTGAAGGAGGGCGCGCGGTACGTCCATGTTGATGGATCGTCTAGGTTGCAAACCTCGACTTGGGGGAGACCGACTTGTTGTCTGCCGTAGGTCCCTGTGCCGTACCGGAAGGAGAGCCCTCTCGCTAAATCACCCCTCCATAGACCAGAGATGTACGACTCTTCGGGACCCAAGAGGTCCTTGTATCTGCTGTGGAAGGTCTGGGCGATGCTGGATAGAGCGACTAGCTTGTCCTTGTCAGGGTACGTCAGGAGTCGACTACTGTATTCCTGCACCAGCTGGTACCAGGCGCTGTAGACGTCTCGCGCGCCGTCTCCGGGACGACCTGCATCGGCCGGCACTGGCGGCGCCACAAACATCTTCCTCACGTTCGAGCCCAGCCACGTCACGTTCCGCTGCCCACCGGGCTTCCGCTCCGACGCCTGCATCTCTCGACACTGCCAGCCGACCTCGAACCTGGTCCAGTGCACCACCCTGCGCGAGAAGACGCGCTCCTGCAACACCCACCCGCGACGGCTGAGGCCACCCGCGTCCACGACTGCAAAGACATCCGCGATCTCAGGATGCACCGTCATCCCCGCCTGCGGGTACGAGCAGCTCCGAATCGCCTGCGGGTCGCGGTCCGCGAGGAAGCCGGCGCCGCTGCTCTCTGCGCTGTCGGCGGAGATAGTCAGCTGCGCGTTCTGGTAGATGCCAGCCATCTGCCCGGCCTGCTCGGCCCAGTCCGGGGCCGAGTCCTGGATGATGCAGAGGGCGTCTACCCAGAGGTACTGGAGGCCCAGCGCGCGACAGACGAGGACGGCGTCGCGCAGCGTGGCCGGGAAGTCTTCCAGGGGTATGCCCTGTGTGTGGGCGGTCAGGTTGTGGGTGGTGGTCGTCAGGGTTGGGGAGGTGCCCCAGCGGTAGCTGAGGGCTGCATAGTTCCCCAGCTCCCCGGCGGTCACCCACAGGTAGGGATCCCGCGATTCGGAAGCGCTTCCTACGTTGATTACCCTACGGGGTAGGGTGCTTGGGGAAGTCGGATGGCAGTTCTGATGCGAGGCGGAGCAGGTACCCAGCCAATTTGATATCATCGAGAAGATGAGCTCCGATTTGGGGGATATTTGGACTGGGATGGTCAGTCAGTACACATCCATTTTTCGCCTAACCTCTTCTCCTTCTTCTTTTCTCTCCACGAATGTATTTTGTGACTACTTACGTGAATCATGTGGTAACACTGGCGGATCCGACGGATCAGAGAGGGAGGAGACGTTGAACTTGACAGACGACAGGCCCCATTTCACACGCAGCTGCGGCGGGCCGCCGGCCTCGCCGAGCATGTATTCGTACCTGACCCTGCCATCGGGCTCCCTCGTCCAGAAATCGTTCGGGCCGGCGATTCTCGTAAAGACGAGCGTGCAGACGTGGCACCCGGCTCGAGCCGACTCTTCCACGGCCCGGAGGCTGGTCCGGAACGTCGTCGTTGGCGGTTGGCCGGCGATGGAAGAGCCGGGTTGGAGCTCGAGACTCGCACAGTCGTGACAGAGCGAGTTGAGGGATGTGGATGTCATTTCTGTGATGTCGGGGTTTTTCACGGTTGGGAGTCTTGACTTTCTGAGTGTTGATTATTGTATGGTATGTTTCTGGTCTGATTGAGGCGATTGATATAGTAATTGACATACGGACGGGGGGCTGCTTCCAAAAGGATTCGTTGGGTATCGACGGGGAAAGTGGGTGGGGGCTGTCTGCACTTCGACGTGGGTCAAACATCTATAGATGTATATGCGAAGTATATATGTACATACATATACTTTGTTTGAGACCATGTGAAACAGCGCTCGAGCCGATGCAGCCTTATAACGGGTCGGCCCTACGGAGTACTGTCAGCCATGATGCATTTAGGTACCTACGTAGTATATGGAAGGTTACCATCGTCAGCTCGCTTAGGTGGGCTTCTATGTATACTCATCCTTTAAGACTTTAACCCTCCTTGAGACTTGATCCATCTTTTGAAACTTGATCCATCTTTCAGACTCGATCCATCTTTCAAGACTTTATCCATTCCTCTCAAACCTGCAGAATTAATCCCCAGACTGGTAAAGTGGGATGGATGATGGATGAGTACCTACGCTACCGGTCGAAGCCTGCGCCTAAGCGAGTCGACGGCCATCAGGACAAAGACTGATCTAGGTACCGTCTCCAAGACGGCTCGTAAGTAAAGAGTGTGTGTATGTATGGCTCGCAGTTTGCATGTTTGGGGAAGTAGGCTGTTGAGTTGGTTTTAGAGAGGTTTGAATCTAATTTGTGATGATAAGTCGGTGAGTGGGTATGTATGTATGTACTACGTATGTGAAAGTTGTGCACGTTCCAGGGCTTGGATGGGGTATGGCTCGCGGTTAGAGGATTGAATGCGTGGCAATGCAATGTGCAGTTTGAGTTGAGACTTGGGAAACGGAATTGGTTCGGTGTTATAAACCATGAAATATATATATATATACATTATAAAAAAAGAAAAAACATTCAGGCTGCTCTTTTATTGGCATGTATGGGGTATTACGCAATTTGGCTTGGCGTATTGATAAGTCTTCGAGTATATCGAAAACCCCTTTGAGAGGCTTCTAAATTTGTTTTTGACTTTTTATTAGGAGCTTGCAAAGCGCCCTTTTTTTGGGGGGGGGGGGGGGGGGGGGGGGTTATTAAAGACTTGTTATCTTTAATAAATACGATGTCTCTGCGAAGTTGTTTCTGTAATATCAAATAGCGGCGCATGTTTCTATCGTAGCGATGATCATACCGATATTACGATTGCGAAGAGAAAGTTGGTCGAAGAATACCTTTTTGACGAGGCCGCAAAATTTGACGCTCAAAAGGTTATTGCAACTATCAAATCTTTTGCGAACTGAAAAATAGAAGTATTATATCGTCGTCTTTAAAAATTAAGTCTGCAGCAACGCGTTCTCGTATAATCCTTTCACGCTCGCACTTAGCTTTGCGTAAATCGACTCCTTTACGATACTCATCATCTCTTTCCTCTTCCCAAAGCTTGTCGACGATTCGTTATTATTTTACAGCAGATTTGAGATTTTTTTTAGCTTGCTGCTTAGCAGCAAGCTTTTCATCGATTTAAGATGTCAAACCATCGGTGTATAAATGCGTTTTCGGCTTGTAATTAATTAAAAAATACAATTGAGTTGTGCGATTGTAAATTTAAAGGTAATATTGTAAGTTGTATTTTTTATACAAAAACCAGCAGTAAAATAAAAAAATCCGCGTTCGCTTCCGATCCGCAATCGCTTACGCCGACTAAGACTGAAAGGACGTTAGGAGGCCCACCTAAGCGAGCCGACGATTACGTAGTACTACGTATATGATGCAACTACGTACGATCTGCAAAGTCAAATTCATACTTTACAAGGTTTACGTGCACGAGCTATACAGATTAATTAATTCTTGTATCTTGGCGCGCAACTTAGAGTTGCAAAAATACTTTGGTGGTGCAACTTGGCTTTGCGTCTGCGAGCCAGATACCTTAAAGGCAGATAGGGGGTTATTTATACCGTCAGCTGATAATCCGATGACGGTCTCTTTAAAAGACGATCTCAAGAGGTTGGCATAGTTAGTAGATCACCTTAGGTCGATACTTAAAATTGAATATAATTTGAAAGCAAATGATTTAAATTATTTAAATCATAATTCAAATGAAACTATTTCAATCGATTAAATCGTCTTTTATAAGAGCTCGTCTTTTCGTTAAAAGATTATTACTAAAATAAGACCGTTTTGATTGATTAAATCCTTTTAAAAAAGTCAGTCTTTTTACAAAAAGACCGTCTTATAGCCGTTCTAAGGCCGTCTTAAGGCCGTCCCCGAACTTGAAACCGTCTCGGGGAACGTAGATTAATAAGCAAATAATCTTGATTTTATTTTCATTACTTAGCAGTCTACCTTCTATTAGGTATACAACCCTTTTATTACACCTCCTTACTACACCACCCTTATTTACCAAGCGGAGGAAGCGCGCGAGTCGTGCAGAGAAACTTTTGCTGAATCGACCGATTTCGATTATAGAAAATTTAAAGCGTTGATATATAAGCCGTGGCAGCGATACCGAGAAATATCTTAGCATCGAATATATTAAATTGTTTTAAGAAAGATTCTAGTTAAGAAATGATTTTTATTTATAATTATATTTTCTTTAAGATGATTATCGAACTATTTCAATTTTTTAAAACGAGCTTATTAATAAGCTTATTTTAAAAATATAAACGGAGACGGCCGTAAGACGGCCACAAAACGGTCTCTTTTAATAGGACGGTCTTCTCGGTAAACTATTCTTGAAAAGAGCTTAGTACTGAATTTAAGCGGTCTAATAACCGTCTTTTATAAAAGAGGGTCAGAGGACCGCTCAAATGACCCCTTACCTGCCTTTAAGGTAGGCTCTAGTCATTATATAACTTTGCAAATATTCTACGAACTCGCGATGAAAAAGTAGGTCTTGGAATTTTTTAGTCTCACCTCCGTCTTTATATAGCTATTCTGATCGCTATTTAGATATTCTGATCATCTTGTTCCCTCGAAGCTGGAAATATGAAACTCTTTTTAAACAACTGACGGTGATATGACCTACAGAGGCATCAAAACCAGCACCAACACTGCGCCAAATGTAAGTCAACGTTAGAGCCCGGTCACATGTTGAATGTGTATCATACCTTCCATATAGATTGGCTTCGAACTACACCTTCTTTCTTGTTTGTCGCCTTTCGAGGAAACCTCATCCGACGCGACTCTACTTCTGTGAGACTTTGTAACGTCGAAAAATAGATCAATTCGCAAATTCATACCAAAACTGGCTTTCTCTACGCAGCACGCAAATACACACCTACACGATATACTTCACCTACGACCATAGGCCGCAATCAGCAACGATAGATCGCATTACTAAGGTGTTCTTCGACCCTCTGCTCACCACCAAACCGGCTACTTCCCTGCTCTGAAAGTCCGGCAATTGGGTTCAACTAAACAGCCTAAAGCAGGTGTTTGAGAGCCTCGATATTGATCAGATTGAATCTCTCGAAGCCGATATCTCAGCCATGATCCCGCAATTACAGGTCTTGATGAGCCAAAAGGATGTGGTCGAGTTGTCTCGAGAGCTGATCAACGTGCTCACCGTCAAAGTCCGCAATTTTACAGCTCCGATGAGACACGTGTACATCAAGTACTTGTAGGTATTATATTTGAAACAATGTTCAATGGTTTCTGGTGACTTTCCACGCCAATTCTGTTGTGGCAGTTGCTGACCCGTTCGTGTGATCCGCGACGACCGAATTTGACATGAGGGATCCCGAATCGGTCTAGAAGAAGAAACCGATGCTAAGTGACCTGAGGAAATCCAGCAAGGGAGTAAAAGCTGCCCTGGAGTTGATTATCTCGCATCTCAGCAACATGATGTCGGCGCAGACGACGTCGAAACGCACCCAGTGAGAATTGAATACAATGAAATAATTCTCCCAAACTCTCCGAGAGGATATAATTCACCATCTACTGGCTCTGGTTTAGTACTCGAATGCTGACCTTCTTGTGTCATTCAAGTGACCTACAACGACTCCAACGCCAAGCCGCCATCCAGAGCAACGTCGACCCCGTCAAATCCACGACCTTCGAAATGATGGCCTATCTCCTAGAACCAAATGCCTCTGGCATATGTACGCTAGTTCTTAACATTGAAAGAACGCAAACAATCCGGACTCGCTTCCGATCCGTAATCGCTTACGCCGACTAAAACTGAAAGGATGTAAGGAGGCCCACCTAAGCGAGCCGACGATTAAAGCTTATATCGCGGCCGAAAGCTAATATACGAAGTATCAAAGTCCGTGCAATTTCGAATAATTAGCTTAGGAATTGAAAAGAATGAAAGGAGTTTGACGAATAAAACAGTATTTTTTTTATTAAATTCAGATTTGTAATTATTGCGTAATTAAAAAGTAATAGCTGAATTTTTATTATTTATTTTGACGTTCTCGCTTAAGTGGCCAATAGCAGTTGCCTGGTACTGTATAAAGCGCGGAATCCGTAACTGCAATGCATAATTATAATCGCAAAGAATCCTTCGTTCAATAATGAACGCTGAATTTTCGCCTTTCTTTGCATTAGATGGAGCTGGGTGTATGAATTTCTTGTGGATATTTCGTCTATTGGATCTAGCAACAAGGCTTTGTTGTTGTTATTGTATTTATTAACGTCGGGCGGGTATCCAAAACGCAATACTTGGACCTTAGGACCTCTTATAAGGTACGGCGACGTGCTAAGTAAAGAAATTATATATAAAGTATTATCTAATCGAGAGTAAGAATCATATTAAGGAAAAGCTCTCTTTTAAATAGCCCCGGGTCCTTGATGCCGCGGTATCACATAACCTTTGTAACCCTTAAAAGCAATTCAAATTAGTATAGCGCAGCTGCTGTCAATTGTGCCCTTCTTTTACGGATAGGATGGATCGCAAAAAGGATATAATATATAGTATTTTCGTCTAAGGAAAAACTTAAAGAGCAAGTTACAGGGTAAGTAACGTATATCGGTATCGATTGTCGAGAAAATTCGAAGCCGGACCGGAGTCAGCTAGGTGGCCTTTTCGAAGGCGCAATATCGTAGATCGTCTTGAATCCTTTTCTATCTCTTTCACCTCGTTCACCTTCTATCGCAAATCCTCTTGGTATTTTCAATCGGTATGCTCGTTAAGTATAGATCGTAATCGGCGTAGTGGTCGAGGTAAGAGAAGGCTCGTTCGGATCGTCGGCAAGGGAAAATCTCTACGAAAGCCTACTTTAATTTAATTTCGGCTCTCCAAACTCTCTTTGCCGCAGGAAAGAGAACTGAAGGTTCGTAGGGGGCACCTCGTACAGGTAAAGAATCGTAGCCCCCCTCTAGTAACAAGGCGTTGCTGAGAAGGGTTTATATTCATTTATTCATTATCGGGCCTCGCTTTCTTCAAATCAAAAACCAAAAGTATCGCGGAGATGCTGAGTCGTAGGTGATCACTGACACTTTTTTTATGTGCCCTGCGGCGTTACCATTTGTATTACGATATACTCTTGTTACAACCGTGATACTGACTGATATCGTGTTAGGAACCAATAGTTGCTGCTGGGCTAAACGGCCCAAAAAGGCAGCATAACTGAGAACGCTCCTCACTTAGCTATTCTTTTATATATAGGACGCTAGTCAGCTCACCTGACTAATAAGCACTCTACTCCTGACATATCGTAACACCTGTCGGCAGCGGAACATGAAGGTCCCCGAGCTCTGTATGCAATCCTGCAGCATTTGACAAGGAAGGCGTTTTTCCCCTCTTTTCAAGTTCTTGTCACTCATGTTCAAATTCTGATCCTTTCGTCTTCTTTCACTTCTTTCGACCGCATCCCTCCAACATGGACTCTCTTTCCAATGTAGCGCTGCATCACGCCCTCAAGGCGTTACTATGGACTTGGGTATCATATATCATCGCTCAGGCTATTTACCGTTTATATTTCAGCCCAATCGCCAAATTTCCTGGACCCAAGTTGGCGGCAGTCAGCTTCTGGTAGCAACCTTTCCCTATATCCCACCAGAGCATCATCTAATCATACACCAGGTACGAGTACTACTGGGACGTGATTCTGGGCGGGCAGTACACATTTCAAATCGGTCGTCTGCACCAGAAATACGGTCCTATTATTCGCATTAATCCCTACGAGCTTCATGTACTGAGCCCCAGCTTCTACGAAAAGCTCTACGCTGGTTCCGGAAAGCGCCGGCACCGCTGGGACTGGTTTACAGCCCAGTTTGGACTTCCGCAGTCGATGCTTGCTAGCAACGATCACGACTCGCATCGCATCCGACGAGCTGCTCTTCTGCCCTTCTTCTCCAAGAGTGCAGCGCGGAATTTACAGCCTATCATGGACGATCGGATCGAAGTGCTTCTGCATCGACTTCAACAGTTTCGGATTTCCGGCGAGCCAGTGACATTGAACTATGCATTTTCTGCCTACACGAATGGTAAGCGGCTCTGATCACCCCTAATCATAGGCATCTTGACTCAATAAATTCCAAGATATTGCTCAAGAATATGCTTTTGCACGGTCGGACCATCGACTTGAGCATCCCGAGTTCGAGCCAACGTTCCACGATGCTTTGGTCGCCGGCAGTAGTCAAGGTGCGATCATCAAGCAGTGGCCTTGGCTCCTCCCTTTGATGCAATCCTTACCCGATGCTATCAATACTTGGATGGATCCAAACCTGAAGTCCTTCTTCTCGCTCGAGCACGTGAGTCTGCCTCATTTATTAGCAACGATGGTTGCGGATTCGGGAACTCCGTAAGCTAGCTGACCACAGTCCGAACCAGAGTATCCGCACGCAGATCCGAGAGATGAAGTCGGGCCAGAGAGACGACTCGAAGAATGCTACCCATCGCACCATCTTCTACGAGATCCTCAACAGTGATCTACCAGAGAGTGAGAAATCGAATGCGCGTCTCGCCCAAGATGGACAGGTCGTTATTGTGGCCGGTACGCTCACCACCGCCTGGGCCCTCTGCGTCGCGGTATTCCACCTTCTCTCCCAGCCAGAAGCGCTGCGGAAGCTAAAAGCAGAGCTCCAAACCGCGCTTCCCACTCCCACCTCACCGATTACCCTAGTAGCGCTCGAGCAGCTCCCTTACCTGACTGGCTGCATCCAAGAAGCCATACGACTAAGCTACGGCGTATCGACGCGTCTCCAGAGAATCGCCCCGGATGAAACCCTAGTATTCAACGACGGCCAGAAGGACTGGTACATACCCCGCGGCACGCCCGTGGGCATGAGCTGCGCCCTGGTCCACCACGACGAGTCCGTCTTTCCTGCGTCGCGGCGGTTCCTCCCCGAGAGGTGGATCGAGCATCAGCCGCACCTGGAAAAGTACCTGGTGGCCTTCTCCAAGGGGAGCAGGCAGTGCATCGGCATCAACCTGGCCTACGCTGAGCTCTACCTCGCTGTGGCGAGGATCTTTAGAGCTTACGGGAGTAGTGAAGTGCGGTTTGAAGGGGATGATGGGTTTTTGGAGCTGTTTGAGACGGATGGGGAGGATGTGGAGCTTTGCAGGGATACGTTTATGCCGTTGGTGAAGAGGGATTCGAAAGGTGTGAGGGTGAGAGTGAGAGGTGGAGTGGCAGTGGGAAAGTAAATTATCAAGCCTCTATTTGATTCCTCGAATCGAATCTAAATTACTTGTACTCATCAGACTTTTCAAGTAGGCTTTCGTTCGTTAGTCCTGCAGGCTGGCTCTCTTGTTTAGCAGTAGAAATATACGAAGTCGTCATTTTTCTTTCCTCGTTGGTTCCAAATTTGAACGGTAAAGTAAAGATAGGTCGGAAATCAAATTCATAGAAAGGGGGTTTTTTTTTTGACGTAGATAGAGAGAGAGAGAGAGAGAGGGGGGGGGGGGGGGGGGGGGGGGGGGGGAGGATTGAGATTATTATATTAACTTTTTCTTTGATTAAGCGAGGGTGATCAAAACAAACAAACCTAGATGAATGTATGTAGGAGTGGAAACGGGCCGGATCTCGCTTCGCAGCCCATCTTTCTGAATCACAGTATAATTGGGATGAAAGATGCGATAGCGATCTACCTGCGTCCGAGAAGTCGGACGCTCGTCTCATAGATGAAGCCCAGCTTACTATCGCAGCGGGCCTCATCACGACATCCTGGGCTCTGACTGTGGCGAGCTTCAACATCAGTAGCAAGCCTGAGATTCTCAGAAAGTTTGCGAGAGGAGTTGGCTGCAGCTGGATCGACATCGACGAAGCCTTTGGACTGGCACAAGTTGGAGCGACTGCCGTATCTCAACGGCTGTGTCCACGAGGGAATCAGACTTTCCCATGGGGTTGGCGCTCGGGATCCTCGCCTAGCCTCAGATATGGCACTGAAATAAAGGGACGGGGTGGTTCCACCCAACACGCCCGTGTCCATGACTACCTTCCACATCCTCATGAACGAGTCCATCTACCTCGACCCGAAAGGGTTCTTTTCTGAGCGATGGATCGGGAAGCCCGAGCTGGAGAGATTTTTCGTGCCTTTCGGAAAGTGATCAAGAGCTTGTATTGGAATCAAGTAGGCCTTACCCGTTCTGTGATGACAATGATTGACACACACACCATAGCTTGGCGCAAGCTGAGCTTTATAAAACCCTCGCAGTTTTGTTTCCCCGCTCTACGCTCGAGTTGTACGAGACAGATGTTTCTGGTGTAGAGATGAAGCATGCCTATCTCGTTCCGTACCCGAAGTGGGACACAAAGGGGGTGCGGGTGATGGGAAAGGAGGTTCAGTAGTGGAGTTCAGGGATACCGTGAACGCTACTCGCAAGAACCATCACTAGAAAACCACTATTCTGCTCACTTGGTAACGTTGCGGCACCGGACTTTCGTGGCTACTGGAAATCGATTGGCCGATCGTCTGATGTTTACTTGGGTAGTCTGGGCCCACCGTATAAGCGAGACTTGAGACCGCCTAATGAATCAGGCATGAGAATCTTCAATCTGGTCTTCCGAATCGTGTTTCAGGCAAAACGAGGCATTTTGTGACTCGGAGCACATCCTGATGTGGTGCACGCCCAAGATGGTCGTTGGCTCTATTAGCCGCGATAGAGCGAAAGGATGATATGTAAATCTCCGGGTGGCGCATAAACTTGCCCCCTCGAATCGCCTCTTTCCTCTCACGCAATGATGGCTTCTGTTGGGTTGCGAACTGTACCGACGCATGATTTCGATGACCTGGTACTTACAGCAGTCACTGCCTCATATGTTCAAAACTCGATGATGGCTGATCAAGTCAATGAAGATGCTGCCACTGTACGTCATCAATTAGAGCCACTACCACTCCCAGCGTAAGACATCTTGATCCCGGCGGACGACGAAGGCGAAGGCAGAAATCTATTGCGTGTATGGGAACGGAAGCAGATACCATGGCTACCATGCAGGAGCATACTGATACGGAGACCGGATTTTAGTCTGCAGCACAAAGAATACATTCTTGGTATTCCTGATCTCTAGAGAGGCCTACCAGCGCGTGTGAGTTCTTCGTAGACTTGTAGTGAGGTTCGTTGGCTGATCGGTTGAAGGAAGGTTGACGTTAGGCAAAAGACTGAAGGAGGTGGTGCTCCAAATGCTCTAGATGTCTCTGCTTGCCCATCCGCTACAGCGAATCGAGTAATTGATTCAAAACACCCTTCGGCAGAATAATTCCTTTCTATCGCCTTTTGACTTCAAGTCCGAAGATCTGTGGTGAAATGGATGCGCGATTCGAGTATCCAGGCACAGTCATGACACGAGAGAAAACGAAATCGTTTTTGCCTTGCGCCTTTTCCCTTGTCCAGACATGCTGCTATAAAAAAATCTCGAAAACGAACCGTCCACTAGTATTAGGAGACAGATTCTAGAACCGGTATAGTCAAGGCTCAGCATAGAACTCACAGGGTTTGATCCGAAGTCGTCGGATGGGGTGCAAACAGATGTGTTTAGTTCGTCTACATCTGATCCATTCCTGGCATTCCCTCCATTCCGCCAACCTTCGACCAGAATTTATCAAAGTCTATTCCTTGAGCTTCAAACAAATCCTTGGCCTTGGCCATTGTTTCCAGCTGCCTTTCGGGCGTGAAGCCTCCGGGTCTCGAAGACTCGAACTGCACCAACTCGATCCACCTGAAAAACAGGTTTTCCTTTCCCATTGCCGTCAATTCGTCCTTGAAGGCCACAATCTTCCTCCTGCCCTCTTCCTCAGCAACACTCCCCCCAGCAACTGCACTTTCAATGACCATCCAGCCGAAATCCTCATTGTGCACCAATATCGTAGTCTTGAAATCCTGCACGGAAAGGGTCTTCTTGTCCACCAGCTTCGTGGCAATAATCATGCTCCTCCAATCCAGATCCCACTCGCTGTTTAGCATCAAGTATCCCGTCTTCTCTGCCATCCAGATGGGGTCGACGGCACTCCTCAAGATATCGAAGAGCTTTTCCTGACCAGGTCCCTCGTGGGTAGCATTCCCAATTGCACGGACCCAGTTCCTACTCCGTCTGACAATAATCTCCTGCGTGCGAAACCTCACAGCAAATCTCCACGCAACCGGATTCCCATTTGCCTTGCCCGCGAAAAAGTCCCTGGGCCATGGCCACACAAACACGTATAAGAGCAGATCCACCATGAACGTCGAGAAACGCTTGGTCAGCTCCCATACCGACTCATTGAAAGGTATATTCGCCGTATCAATTGTCGTCTCATTGAACTTGCCCATAAGGGAGAAACATATCTTCATGTAGAAGGGCCCAATAGTCTTAATTCTCCATATTAAAAGCCCGATGAAGGCTATATTCATGAGGACCGGGACGAGGAATATTTTCTTCTTGAAGTCTGAAGGTTTCGTGTCGATGTGTGTGATATAGACGTGGGATATGTCGAGATGGGAGAGGAAAGGCTCGAGGGTCGCCGGCGCACGCTTGAACGGCGGAAGAGGTTCCAGCGACGCCGCGGCAGATGGCTTGGGAGTTGAGGATACGGTTCTGAAGGCTCGCGCCTTAGATTTGCCCTTGGGAGCCATGATGCGCTCTTGGTAGAAGTTTTTACGAGCCTGAAAGGGCTTGAGGCCGATAAGATAAGATCTACCCCACGTGACACGGAATATCAAGAATTTTGGTACTTTGCCATCGAGGATTTCCCTTCTTTGCCCGTCATTCAACTAACAATGAGAGGCCGCAGTGTACTACGGGTATGGCTTATCTTCATCCTTGTAATCCAAAGCTCATAGTCTATAGGAAAAACGCTGTCCATCTCTGTGCGCTTTTTGCGCTCACAGACTGGGTCAAGCTCGACAATCTTCCCATGTTCAACGCCGATACCTCCAATCCTCTCGACCCGTCGCCAAACCGCCTGGAGAGATACCGGCAACCGCGCAAGATAGTGCCAATAGGGGACCACAGCCAGGTTGGGGACGTCCTGCGGGACCAGGTCCAGGCCCGAGTTGGGGAGTCAAAGGAGCTGGGGTAGGAATTCCTGCTGCTGGACCGAGTTGGGGACGAGGAGGGAGCAGTATACCACCCTTGGGCGCGATTCCGACACCAGGTGCTTTACCGCAGCAAGCAGCCGGGCCGAAGCCAGATTTACCGACTCCTGAGATTCAAAACAAGGAAGCTCTGTCCCAGGAGAAGCGTCCGCGAGATCCAGTCTCGTCTGAAGCACTGACAGAAAGATGGCAGGCTGGGCAACACCCTATACCACACTTTCACAAGCCTGCCGCCCCGGAGGCC
Organism: Drepanopeziza brunnea f. sp. 'multigermtubi'; assembly: GCF_022702325.1. Classification (NCBI taxonomy): domain Eukaryota; kingdom Fungi; phylum Ascomycota; class Leotiomycetes; order Helotiales; family Drepanopezizaceae; genus Drepanopeziza; species Drepanopeziza brunnea. The sequence goes on from NW_027094068.1 coordinate 343,298, forward strand.
GACGCGGCTTGGGATCTCGATCCTCATGAGAAGCGAGCTCGGGATATGATGCTTGCACGAGAGGCAAAGTCACAGCAGAGACAGGTCACGCAGGGCTATGGAAATGGGCCGGAGATAACGCGTGGCGGGAGATTGGTGCCGCGGACAGAGGCACAGAGAATCGAAGCGGCGCAGAGGGAAGTTGCCAGACGAAAAGCCATGGAGCGACACCAGAAAAACAAAATTTTGTTTGAAGGAGCGCAAAAAGCCGAGATCGCACCAAGATTTAGACATATTCTGGGTGATGACGAGCAACGCAATGCGGAGGCGGAAAGAGACGATTCGAACTGGGGCCAGCTAAGAAGAGTTAAGCCTCAGGTCCAGAAAGATACTGTAGGTTTTGATTTCACGCGAGGCCGCGCTGAAAGGGAGGAGCAGTCGAAGTATGGGCGATACACGCCGCTCGCAACTGGAACGAGGCCTGCCCGAGAACGAAAGCCTGATTCTCGAGAATCTCCTGTCTTTGATGAAATTCAGAGAGTGGGACAGGTTCAACCTCAAGGACAACACAATTCTGGTATGAATTTCAAAGCGCTATCCTCAGAGACTCCGGAGAGGCACGTACAGCCAGCGATCGAGAAGGAATTCAAGAAGAACTGGGAGATGACCGAAGAAGAGATTGAGGCGAGTTCCCGGCCCGCAAAAGAGAAAAAGAGAAGAGGTCGCCAGTCTGCAGAGCCAGTCTACGAAGACGCACCGAGAGGAAAGAGCAAAGACAAAATCAAGAGGCGTGCTCAATTTGTGAGACAAGAGGAGGATGAAGCTGAGACTGAAGCGGCTTTGGCTCGAGCAGAAGCGAAAGCGCAACGGGCTCGAGAGAAGGCCGAAAGGAAGGCCGCTAAGCGAGCTGCTCCTACTCCTGTACTCTTGCCAGAGTTCATCAGCGTATCGAATCTGGCCGTGGCACTTCGAGTCAGGTACGAGGACTTCGTTTGGAAGATGGAGGAGCTGGGATTCGAAGACACCAGCCACGACTTCATTTTGAACGCAGAGAATGCTGGACTTATTGCACAAGAGTATAACTTCGAGCCGATCATTGATCGAGGATTTTCGGAAGATTTGAGAGCGAGGGGTCCGCCTGAGGATCCCACAGTGTTGCCACAGAGGCCTCCAGTTGTTACAATTATGGGACATGTTGATCACGGAAAGACGACTTTGCTGGACTATTTACGGAAGTCATCGGTTGCCGCGACCGAGCATGGTGGTATCACTCAGCATATCGGTGCTTTCTCGGTGCCTATGCCTTCTGGCAAAGTCATTACTTTCCTGGATACGCCAGGTCATGCTGCTTTCTTGAGCATGCGTCAGCGAGGTGCGAACGTTACTGACATTGTTATTCTGGTCGTTGCAGCAGATGACAGTGTGAAGCCGCAGACAATTGAAGCTATCAACCACGCCAAGGCTGCCAGAGTACCGATGATTGTCGCGATTAACAAGATTGATAAGGAGGATTCCAATATTGATCGTGTGAAGCAAGACCTTGCTCGCCATGGTGTTGACGTCGAGGACTTTGGTGGTGACACTCAGGTTGTCTGTGTGAGTGGTAAGACTGGCCAGGGCATGCCAGAGCTGGAAGAAGCTGCTGTCACTTTGTCCGAGATCCTTGATATGCGAGCCGAGACCGATGGCCAAGCTGAAGGATGGGTACTCGAAGCGAGTATAAAGTCGATGGGTAAAGTAGCGACAGTACTTGTCCGACGAGGTACAATGCGGCCTGGTGACTTTATCGTTGCTGGCAAGACATGGGCGAGAATTCGTTGTCTTCGTAATGAAGCAGGTATTGAGATTGAAGAAGCCGGCCCAGGAACGCCTGTCGAGATAGACGGCTGGCGCGAACAGCCCCTGGCTGGTGATGAAGTTCTTCAGGCCCCCGATGAGAACAAGGCGAAGAGCGTGGTCGAATACCGACTCGAAAAATCCGAGCGAGACAAGATGGCCGAGGACATGGATGCCATCAACGAAAGCCGAAAAGCAGTCGAGGAGAAGCGGGCACGTGAGAAAGCTGAAGCGGAAGCAGCTGCTGAAGCCAAGAAAGCCCATGAAGATGTCCCGGAAAAAGTTCAGGATACTGGGCCCACTGGACCCAAGCAAGTGTACTTTATCATCAAAGGCGACGTCAGTGGATCTGTGGAAGCAGTCATTGACCAAATTTCCGCGCTAGGCAACAAGGAAGTCCAGCCTCACGTCCTGCGTTACGGAGTTGGCCAGCTCTCCGAGTTTGACGTGGAGCACGCTGCTGGTGCCAAAGGCCACTTGATCAATTTCAACACCGACGTCGAGCCGAATATTGCTGCGATGGCTGAACGAGCCAAGGTCAGCATTATCAACCATAATATCATCTATCGGTTGGTAGATGATATCAAGGCAGAATTGAGCAAGCATCTGCCGCCGCTGATTACACAGCGTGTGCTGGGCGAGGCGGAGGTAGCGCAGGTATTTGAGATTACGGTGAAGGGGCGGCAGCATAAAGCTATTGCGGGATGTAAGGTCCGCAATGGAGTCATTAGCAAGAATGCGAGGGTCCGGGTCATGCGGGCTGGTGAGAAGGTGTTTGACGGTATGTCTCCTCCTCCCCCCTCCCCCCCTTTCTTTTAATGAATCTTGCTAATCGAGAACAGGCACTCTGGACTCGCTCAAGAACGTGAAGAAGAACGTAGAGGAGATGAAGAAGGGGAGTGAGTGCGGCATGGGCTTCACCGACTGGTTTGATTTCCAGGTGTCGGATCTGGTGCAGTCTTATGAGCAGAAGGAAGAAAAGAGGTACTTGTAGACTTATGTAGACTTATGTAGATATAGATATAGATGATGATGATGCCAATGGAGGGGGGGTGGGGGTGCGTCTTTGAAGACGTTTTGATGTATTCTCTTATCTATACCTTCGTATTCACCACTCTAATGTATATATATATATGTATATTTCCATATTCTTAAGCATCAATCCATCTTATCCAGTGACGAAGAAGGAAACGTTTCGCTCGATTCTTCATTTACTAAGCGGATTTCAAATTTTCCACTTATTTTTGGTCGAAGGGATCATACATAGGAAGTAGGTACTTGTGGAATAGTAATGATAGACTTCTGAATATATATATATATATATTTAATATCTAATCACTCGGAAAAGGCAGGGCTAGTTTTGATGCAGGTCAGATCAGGTCAAGTACAGTAAGAGCTTATTTATTTAGCCTCGCAGAAGCCTGCAAATCCAAGACATCTAGATACTTAATAGTAGATGCACTCACTCACCGACTCACCACGACCAAAAAATTCTTCTCTGCACCTACCGGTATCTTTCCAAGGTTGCATCACAACACAACACAGCAAAAGAAAGACGTATCTAACATCAACTCGACATTCATATCTATTCCATCTCGTACAAGCGTAAGGTTTGTATGTGTGTGTTATCTAGGTATCTGACCTTACCTTAAAGTCATTTTCAGCGGTCCTCTCTTTAACCAACCTTTGACCCCCTTTTACTGTATAAGAGATGGGTACATACTTACCTATTGATTGGATCGTCTGCCTAGAGTTAACGAATGCTAAACCTTATTTCCAGTCAGGAAACAGTTTACCGAGTACCTAGGTAGACCGCTGCGTCCGACCTGTTTATTGAGAGAGAGCTTTTCGTGGCCGTCCCTCCGTGAAGACTTTGCAGAGCGAAACTTGTATTAGAATGATGTAGTAATCGTCTGTATATCTCGGCTGATGCAGATACGATATTCGTTTGAACGTTGTTGTTGTGGTTGTTATTGTATTTATTAAGATCAGGGGCGGGTGGCAAGCTTTACCTGCCGCCTTAGGACCTCCTGTAAGGTATAAGGTACGGCGACGTGCTAAGCAGAGATCACGTATGTATAAAGTAGTATTCAATCGGATGTAAGAACTGCGTTGGGGAAAGGCTTTCTTTCAGATAGCCCCGGGTTTCTGATCCCGCGGTATCGGGGACTCTTTGAAAACCTTTTAGAGGCAATTTAATTTTTTTTTCTATTAACGTTCATTGTCTCTCGATAACCGCGAATACGTGTGGCCTTACGAGCCGCTTCGGTCCGTATAAGTATATAAATATCGTTCTCGTCATCATCGCCGAGTTATATATATATAAAATTCTAAAATTTCACTTCAAGATACCTTTTATAGCCAAATGATATATCTTAAAAAAGGCGTGATGTTATGTTCTGTCGAAAGGAGGAGAGAGCGTACATATCTACTTCTCAAAGCCTCGTAATGAAATCCTATTCAGACCAAACCAAACCCGCCATCACGCTAAAAAAAATTGATATTCCTTCCCCACCGTCTTCAACCCACCGTCTTCAATGCCTCCTCGGCAGCAGCCCTCGCGGCCGCTCCAGCCTGCGCCTGCATCATGGCCTTCCCCATCCTCTGGCCTTCCTCCTCCCCGTCCCCATCTCCTTCCTCCTCGGGATCAATCAGCATATCCAGATCCTCGCTCCCGCCCTCGTCGTGACCAGCTCCATCCCTCCCCCCGTGGCCACTATTCGTCAGCATGGCATGGAAGGAGTCGGGATCGTGCGGGTCGTGCTCGCCGTAGTGATGGTTGCTCATGGCGTGGGTGTGAGGATCTGAGCTGTAGCTGCCCAGCTGGTGGCGCACGAGAGCATCGTCCATCATCTGCGGATCCAGCGGCAGGTAGTCGTTCTGCATGCGCGCTATCGGCGCTATCGGCGCGGGCGGGTGCTGCTGCATTGCTCCCATCTGGTCCGCATCTCGACCCGGCAGGCTCCGATTCAGGACTTGCGGAGAGACGGAGCCCTGCCCCGCATGTTCGAAGCCAGCCGGCCCGTGCTCCGAGACATGCGAGCTGTGGTCCGGGTGCGGCAGGCTCAGCACCCGGCCGGCCGCGCTGACGGCGCCTTGCCCGGGCGGTGAGGGGGCCAGGCGCGGCGCAGGTCTGATCACGCCGTCGGCGCGGACGACAGGGGCTTTCCCGAGTTCCTTACAGGAGCTGCAGTTGCGGATGACGAGAGAGACGGTCTCTTTGATGCGCACCCAGTGGTACTTTTCGGCGATGGTAGCCGTGGTCTTGTTGATCCCGCCGTGGTGGACCATATGCACGTCGCGGGCGATCACGTACTGCCGCTGGGGATCCGCGATGACCTCTTTGTCCTTGAGCATCAGCTTGTCGGACTCGGGCACGAGCTTGTAGTGGGTGGCGGCGCTTCGGAGACGGCTCTTCTCGGCCCGGTCGGCGCCGGCGGGATACTTGCCGTACTTGAGGTAGAATTTGATCTTGTCGAAGCGTTCTTCGCTAACGAAGTCTTCGCCGTCGGGGCCGAGGTCACGGCCGTAGATGATGGCGTCGATATACTGACCCGGGTAGCTCTTCAGATTGCCGGCGCCCTTGACTCGGCCGATGCGCTTGAAGCCCAGAGCATCCCAGATGCGACACGAGGCCACGTTGGTCTCGAACACGAGATTGAAGACCGAGTAGGTGTATCCGAGCTTGGGTGCCCAGTCCAGGTAGCTCTCGCCGAGCAGACGGCCCACGCCCTTGTTCTTCGCCGCATGGGAGACGAGGAAGCCGGCATTGCAAATGTGGCTACTGCGGCCCGGGTAGTTGGGCTTGATGTAATAGCTGCCCAGACACTGCGAGTCCCAGTCGGTGGCGTCGATCAGCTCGTCGGCGCTCTCGATGCTGCCCAGCAGCATCACGGCGGCAAAGTTCTGGTACCAGTAGGCGGCAAACGCATCCGTCGTCATGGTATCAATCATGGGATAGCTATCTCCACGTTCGATTTCCCGGTTCAACTGGTCGCACAGGTAGGCGAGAAGGGAGGGGGGAACCTGATGCTGGGAAGAGAAGGGCACGATGGTGGCCGTGGTGATGCGGTCGCGCAGGGTGACCTGTCGCGGGTAGACGTCCAGGGGGAGGAGGGGATGAGTTGAAGGGTCGTGATCATGAACCGAAGGGAAGGGCGGATCCCCCGAGGAACGGTAGATGGTCGGGGCCAAGGGGTCATCGAGCATGGCCGGCATGTCTTGTTGGTTGGTGGTAGGTTGGGGTTTGCGTGGTAAAGGGGTGGTGACTTGGATCCTATGTTGCTATGAGAAGTCACGTGTGTTGAGGGGGGGGTGACTTGGATTATGTGCTGTATGAGAAGTCACGTGGACTGATGGGTTGAGGGGGACTTGGATCATATCTTGATATGAGAAGTCACGTGGATCAAAGGGGGTGATTTGGATCATATCTTGGTATGAGAAATCAAATGGATAGAAGCGACGTAATGATTTGGATCATATCTTTGCGTGCAAAGTCACGTGGATAAGGCTGGGCTGGCTGGCTGGCTGGCTGGCTGGCTGGACCACAGGACCTCGACCTACGTAGGTAGTACTACTATCTCCGTACGGAGTTACTAGGTGCTTCTACGTTGCCAAGATCACCCTGCCGCCAGTGCCTAGGCTACCTACGGTAGTTGTACGTACCTTTTACTCCGTACCTTACTCTATCTGGAACGGTGGACCCGCTTCGGAAGAAACTTATTCCATCATCCCGCTCGGTCAACCGTTTGACCGTTTCACATCTCACATCTCACAACTCACATTACCCCTCATCCCGTGCTCAGAGCCGCACAAAATCCCCGCCGTCGGGCCCTCGGGCCCTCGGAAAAAAAAAAACAGCACGTGTCCCCCTCGCTTCACTCTTCCTTCTTCTTCTTCTTCTTCTTCTTCTGCTTCTTCTACTTCTATTTCTTTTCTTCCTTTCGCTTCTTGTCTCGTCCGATCGCCGCCCATCCAAAACTACCGCTCCAGGGAAGTCCTTTCTTCTGGCCCTGGCCCTGGCCCTGGCTCTGGCTCTGGCTCTTGAATAGCCAGCCAGCAGAAATTGCACTTCGCTATATAACTACATACGGAGCGAGCATACGTGTTTCTCTTAATTTCCTTCCGATAATCATTTCCTTCCAAACACTCACTGCCCTATCATTTCACGGTTGGGGACAAGATCGCGGTCGGTCGGTTGGTACATAGTTGTACATACAATTATTACCTGTATATCTGCATCTGCGACAGTATGGACCATGGTGCGTGCTCCCGAACTCGAACCAGGGTCGACCGACCTGTCAACTACCGGTACCCTGTCAGTCCGTATCTTGTTTCACCAACCTTCGTGCGACGAGGCGAGGAAAAGAAGAAGAAGTGAAGAAGTCCGGGACTATGGAGAAATCCTTGTTTGGCACATCTTCTGCACTTCTATTTACAACACACTTTCGTCTATACGGAGCTTACGTTGAAGTTACGTTAAACTTACCCTGCTTCTCGTACAATTACTATTTCCAGCCCTCCATCCGAACTTGAACCGGGACCCGCGGCTGGAACCCGACCCCAGGCCTGCAAGAAAACACCCCTGAGCTCTTGCATGGCCATGTCTCAAATTGATCGATTTTACAGCTCTAGATCCGTGGGTCTGAGCCTTTTCCTCGTGGCGCCCCTGCCGGCGGTACGTACTACGGCCTAGCTAGGAAACCTTACAGCTACCTACTATCTGGCAAGGAGAAGATCGAGCTCAGGTCGGATCAGGTCAAGTCTGGTGAGGCGGAAATTTCCGTATTTCCATGAGTGGAAATTACTATTATGACTTGCGTTTTCCCCTTCTTTATCCCCATTCCCCATTTCTCTCATCCCAGCCCTCTCTCCCTCGTCCGCTTCCTCCATCGTCAAGCCCTCTCTCTCTCCCTTTATAAAATCTTTTCTTTCATTATTATTGTTATTATTATTATTATTATTATTATTATTATCGTTTATCTCCTCTACCTCTTTCACGGTATCGGGATGTGTGATGCGTGCTTTGGATCCTGAAAGTTGGATTGATTGATTGATATATTTTCGAGCTTGGCGGCTGCTGCTGCTGATCGAAAGATGAACTGGAACGTCCCTCGCGAAGAGGAAGAAGAAGACGTCGTCCGCATTTCACCAGCCACCGAGGTCTATACCGGCCTGTGGACGCTATTCGCAGGCGCCAGCCTCTTCCTAGCTCTGCGCGTCTATAGCAAGTTCTTTCGCCGGACGGGTTTGTGGTTCGATGACCATGTATTGATCCTATCATGGGTAAGTCGGCGTTTCGAGTCTTCTGTCTTGTGTGTGTGTATGTATGTGTTGGGCGAAGGGGCGTGGCTGGTTGTATCGATCTACCTATTCATGTATGCGTCGGTTGACTTATCTACCCTTTTTCTATGTTATGCACCCATCTTCTACCTTTCTATATATCCACATATGTACTCTCTTCCCTGTTTCTTGATGTAATCGTCTATATTCGTCTATCATTTTGCTGCCTTGTTTATCCATCTGTTTACTCTCTTCCCTATTCATTCATGTATTTAAAATCTTTTGATCTGCCCTTTTGCTGGTTTATGTACCCATCCGTCTATGTATCCATCTACTTGTCTGTCACCCGTTGACCCCCCTTTCCAAATCCTTATGCTGATCCCCCCCCCCCCTCCTCTCTAGCTGGTACTCATGACCACCAATATCTTCATTACCATTCAGTTTGCCACGGGCTACGTGGAGGGCGACTGGGACGACCGAATGCACATCCTCATCAACGTCAGCTCGTGTGGGACGCTGATCGGCCAAGCCCTCTCCAAAACAGCCTTGGGTATCACGCTCATCCGCATGTCGAACCGCACTCAGCAAAGCATGCTGTGGTTCTGCATCATCTCCATGAACGCGTGGATGATCACCAAAGTCTTCTTCCAGTGGGCCCCCTTTTGCGGCCGACCGAAGACCCAGGTGTGGTACCGGCTGCAGGGCCCTTGTATCGACTTCGATGCCGTGAGCGACTTCCGGGTAGGCGGGAACTACTACAACGTGATTATGGACTTTGTTTTTGCGCTGTTCCCGTGGTGGATCACGTGGAACCTGGATATGCGACGCATTGAGAAGATTGCGCTGTGCTCGACGATGAGCTTGGGCATGATGTAAGTGTGCTCCTAGTCCTCGAGCTGGATGTTTCTCTTCTTCTCATACCTCTTATGCCCGGTACCTCTTGCATACTTTGTATCTTGCGACCCGATACCCCTCCTTACCATCCCTTTTCCTCCTTTTTATTTCTTCTAGGTACCTACCTACCTTCGCCCGTTGCCCCTCGTCCCTCTTATATCTCCCACGTCCCCCACGTCTCTCAACCTGCCCTCCTTTATACCTACTTCTCACCTACCTTACTTTTACTCTCAACTCCCGCTCGGACTGCCTGCTGACTACCTCTCCCTACCCAGTATCGCCATTAGCACCGCCGTCCGCACCGTATGGAGAGACGGCGCCCAGTTTGGCTTGGACGACCGCTACTATGCCTGGCGCAGGGGCATGTCCAACATCTGGTACTCCTCCGAGGTCGCCGGCACCATCATAGTGCAGTGCATCCCCGTCCTGCGCCCGCTCCTACGCCCCTTTATCCGGGAGATGAAATCCTCACTGGCCATAAAATCCTCCATGGGCTCGAAACGCCTAGATGACTCCGAACAGTCCAACATTTCCAGCCGCTCCGCCCCACCCATCGAATTGGAGCGCCTGCCGAAGACCTCCGCCGCGCCCGTCTCCCCGCCAAACCCAAATACGAATTCAAACTCCTACCCGGATCCCCACGCCGACCCGGGCCTGAATAAGGAATTCGGTTCCCTCACCCCGCTCAGCCCCTACCCGGCTCGCCACCGCAGCTCGACCCGCGACAGCAGAGACAGCGAGGCCATGGCCATCACCCTCCAGATCCGCTCCCCCCACTCCGTCTCCCGCCTCTCCTTCTCCTCGGAAGCGCCGCCTGACTTGGGCGAGAGCTTCGCCGGCCACCACCAGCAGCAGCAGCAGCAGCAGCAGCAGCAGCATCACTACGATCACGACCACGACCACCAGTACGAACAATACGACCACTCGACCCCGACCCGCCCTTCGGGACCCCTCAACCACGAAAACCACGCGTGGCGCAGCAATGACGGCCGGAGCGACCTGGAATCCGGCCCGCACAGCCCCCGTGCCTGGATCGAGCCACTGGACTTCGGCTTTGGGCACGGGCATAGCTACAGCGAAGAGGGGATGGGGCTGAGACCGACGCCTCCACCGAAGCCGAGGTGAGGATTGTAACGATGGAGTAGGGTGGAGGGCAATTGATTTTAACTCCAAAAAATAACAAGAGAGGAGTTACCATACAAGGGGTGTTTGCGGCGGCTTGGTGTATACTCCTCCCTTTCGTTGTCTCATCTATTGGGAGTGTGTTGTACACACACACACATATTTATAACCAGGCAGGCAGGTAGGCATTTTCATATCATAGCGAAAGAAGGAAGCGAGAATTGTATTCTCGATCGGGGCGTTCCCGGTGAATTGGTAGGATGGAGTGAACTATAAGGTATACACTGTTTGTGAATAGACGGAACAGGAAAATATTTCTTTCTTTCTTCAACTCATTCACTCTTTTCATGTAAATAGATAGGCGGATAGATAGATACACCAAAGCGATGCACTTCTTTCGGTTTCTATTATCATTCACCGACTATCATCTCTCTCTCTCTCTCTCTCTCTCTCTCTCTCTCTCTCTCCCCCTCTCTTAGCTATCAATCTACTTCGTAACTTTTTTATATAAAAAATAAGAAAGACTTCCCTAGGGTCCCCTAATAAAGTAAGCATAACAAGTAAGAGTGAAACGTAAAGTAAAAAGTAGTCGTAGTGTATGTACGGAGGTACAGTGTTTGAGTAATTCCCCTTGTTTTAATCTACTATCCAAACTAGCTTAATCAATAAATCAATACCTATACAACCCCTCGCTTCGTATTGCTACGGCTGGAATTAAATAGTATTGTAGCACTATCTAATTGTACGCTTGGTATTAAGAAAGTAAGACGACGAGAGGAAGTACGTAGTACGTGGTAGGTACTATAATACAGTAGGGCCGAGGTCTTGTACCGTGGGGCGGCGGCTAGCCTCAGCTGACTAATCCCTCAACCAACCAGAAGCCCCTTAACGCCCCTGCCAAGACCGCAATACGGTACCTACTACGTAATAGTCAGTGCGCTGACTTTGTGACCTGCGGGCTCTCGGTCACAGTCAGGACAAGCAAGTGTCCCAGGTCAAGCAAGTGTCCCACTTCAAATGGTTAGAACATCGAAAATACTAGCATTCTATATACAAAAAAAATGCACAACGCAACGAATTTTGACAATTATATTACATAAGAAAAGTCGGCATTTTTTTGAATAGAATCAATTGACCTAGCATTTGATTCTACATCCGAACTTTCTTATAAAATACCTTTAATTGGACTCGATTCGCGGAATTCGTCGTGATTTAGCTGTTCTACTCGTGAATTATTAGTCTTAATTAAAAGATCAAGCTCAAGAAAATCGATATAGCTCTTCGTTTCTCTTTTTAATTCAGCTTCCAATTGAAGAACCATATAGAATAGTTCAAGGTGACCTTCGCGCGTTGAGCGAGCGTCTTCGATCGTAGTAAGTGCTTTATCAAGCTCTCGATCTAAGATTAAATCTTCGGGTGCAAGCAAGCTATTTCTTGCAATTGCAAGCTGAACTCGGTCTCTTTTAGCTCTATTAGCTCTTCGAGCAGCTATACCTTGCTCTTTCAAGAGCTTATTGTGCTTGTTGATAGCTGCTTGAAGTGTTTTCTCAGCTTTTCGTAACGCCGCTACCCTTTCTGCTTCCGTACGAATTTGAATTCGTTCTTTTAAATCGCTAGTTGCAGTAGAAGAACCTCTTTTATAAATACTCCTTCGCGATGTTCTCTTGCGTTTCCTATCTTTTCTAATCTTTTCCTGAAGATTAATATGTTCCATCGAAGTAAGATGTGCTTTTTAAAGCTCGATAGAAGCTTGCTTCATCGTAATTTTAAAGAGTTCTTTCGTATCATCGGAAAACTGTGTCGGATCTTAAGTGCGTAATAAATTGATTTTTGCAGTTGTAGTCCATAAATCTTCAAGTCGAGAAGGACGAAGCGCGGGAAGCTCGAGATTATCTTTATCGTTTTCTTCGTTGAGTATTGATCTCTTTCCTTTATTATAAAAGCGAATCTTTTTAAGACTAGCGTTGATATTGCAAAGCTATATTCCCGAGGTTTTGAAAGCGTTTACAATCGTATAATGTTGCATAACTTATTAGCGGATGTTCGTAAGATCGCGAAAGAACGAAGTGATAGTATATTCGAAGTCTAAACTTCGAACAGCATTTTAGACAGCAAGAGCGTGATAATGCTTCTAAGGACGAAATACTCTAACGTCAAGAGGTTGAAGCGCGTGTGTAAAGTGATTAAGAAACCAAAAGCAATGAATATGCGCTTCTTTAAGCTTCAATACAAATTCATCTAATCGATGAGACTTATAGCCATCTAAAAGCAGCATTTTCCATAGTTTATTTAGCCCAGCGTATGTCCATTTGATAAGGTGATCGGCGTAGTTTAAGATAATCTAGTGATTAATATATCCTGTAAGAGAGCAATCAATCGTTTCGTCACTTGTAAGCTTATCCGTAATCCAATTCTCCATAATCTTCTTGCTCGGTGTAATGATATATAGCGGAAGAGTCTTTTTGCCGTTTGCTCGAATAGTTTCAATGATTGTAATCGATTTGCGATTGTTTAAAGAGCTTGTATACATTTCTTTGACTTCTTTTAGAACGATCATAGTCTCTCTCGGCGGACATCTAACACGCGCTCTCGACTCGTCTATATTCAAAAGCTTTTTCGGAATGTTGATATTATAAAGAACCATATCCTTTTGCAATTCTTCGAACCATTTCTTTATCTTCTCCTCGGTATGCGATTCGAGTCTAACGCGCTCGATTGGTTTAGTCTTGATTGTATAAAGATCGGGGTTTCGGCGGAGCCAATCTTTAAACCAAGATTGTGATACAAGAGAAAAAGAAGGCTGTTGTTTCTATACGACGTTAAAAGCGATTTGATAATTATAAATAAAATAAAATAATAACACTTACTGCTCTCAAGTGATTGATTCTAGCGCGTACCATTAGAAGAGTTGCTCCTAAACTAAGCTCCTATTGCTCGTAACAATATTGTCGGATCGCTTCTTCTTGCTCTTGCAACAAAATCTGATTATTTCCTCCCTATCGATTGAATTGACCTGTGATAAGATTGCGCTTTTTCTTTTTAGCTCGGTATACAGCTTTTCGTAAAGCAGGTTCTTTGATTCCGAATATACGTGCTGACGTGGCAGCACATTCGCTTTTCGGTCGTTTTACTCTTTCATCATCGGTTTCCATATCTTCTAAAGCCCAATCGCGCGCTTCTTGAAAGGCGCGGTCGTATTCTTTTTTAGTAGCATAGCGGCCGTAATAATTGAGAGCTACAAGAGCTTCTGAAGTTTGCGGAGGCATAGTTAGAGAAATGTTAAGGGAAAAATGGCTGTCGCAAGTGTAGTGGAATTGTATGCGATTTACTATGGAATAGCAATTTGAAGTAAGACACTTGCTTGACCTGGGACACTTGCTTGTCCTGACTGTGACCGAGAGCCCGCAGGTCACAAAGTCAGCGCACTGACTATTACCCCCTTCCTTTCGAAGAACAGCGTCTCCGCCCGTTGCAAGCTGGGCTTTAGTTATCGAGGTGATTAGCAACTGATTTAGTTTCTAATATTTTTTTTCCTTTGATGGCGGAGCGTGATGCTCTCTCTGCATTGCGTACTCTGGCTTCCGTCATGATTTGCATTGATTACCGGTACTCTAGCTTCCGTAAGAAATGATTGATTACCGTACTTTGCTTTACATACCCTTGACCATAGATAAGGTAGCTCGGCGTCAGCAGGGAAGGAGATTCGATGCGGAGCTACTACGTAGTACCGTAGCAAGCGCAGCACATTCGACGAGGTTTGTTCGGCAAGTCGATAAGGGAAATCCATCGATTAGGTTTCGGAAGTTAGATAGGTAGGCCAAGTAAACGAGCTCTCGGTCTAGCGGATGCTTTTAGCTCGGAATTTGTTGAATTAGGAAGGTGCGCGAAGCGGGCTGGCAGAGATGTACCTACCGGTACCGGTATGAGATCGGCGGGATTGCATTTATGATAGTACACAGAGGAGCGCGAGAGGTTGAGGGGCGGAGAGGAGGTTGGGTATTTCGAGGCTGGCGGAAGAAGTGGATTGGCGTGTTTCTGAGGCGGGCGAAGATGTACCTATTAGATCTGCGGGATTGATTATCATGATGAGGCCGAGTCGGAAAGGACCGCGGTTGGTAAGAGAGGTGCAAGGCTCGGGGTAGCTGATAGTCAGGGAGAGGTGTTGGAGGGCTTGATGAGGTGCAGCAGAGTAGCTTAGTGAAGAGTTTTACGTGCATCGGTATGTTTATGTGCGTTTGCAGTCAAGTGCGAGCTTTTGTTATGGAAGTAAAGCTTGAAAAGCAGCGGTTCGACGAAAGAATTGAGAGATGCGGTGGTCTTTCAAGCTTGGCTATAGCAGTTCCAAGATGAATATGTAATGAGGTAGGCAAGCTTAATCGCAGCAATTAAGATGGTGCGACGAAATGCGTAAGCTTGATCGCAGCAATTGGAATAAAGTAGTAAAGCAAAGTGCAAAAATGAAGATCGCAGCAGGTCGATAGCTTAGGTAAAGAATAGTCTCCAGATTAAAATGAATTAAGATTAAGCTTACTTTGTGCTACGGCTAGAATAAAATACCAGTAGTATTATAATTCTATTTAATCGTACGCTTAGTATTAAGAAAGTAAGACGAAGAGAGCCCTGTTTTTTATTTCTATCGAATATACTACGTATATAATATTCTCGCGCTCAGTGATACGAAGCGAAGGATAGTGAAGGTATTGCTCTATTAAGCTAGTCTGCTTCATAGGTTAAAATAAAGGGAATTACTTAAACGCTGTACCTCCGTAAGAGTGAAAAGTAGAACCAGGCAGATGGCCATGTTTTCTATAGTGTCACCAACGGGGTGATTACTCGATATAGTAGTATGATAATTCAGCTAAAAATCAGAACCGAAATTTTGTAATCAACTTTTTTATTACTACGTATATCATTTAAAGTTGAATACTATATGTATTATAATTTAATATATTCCAACTACAGCTATAAAATAAATGTAAATATAAGACCAGATGTATATGAAGGTATTGTTATATAAGAAATAAATCATATAATTATTTATCATCAGGAGGAGACCCCCTTGAACCCCCTTCCTTATCAGGGAGACCCCGGACCCCCTTGCGAATTACTTATCACGGTACAGGCGTAAGTATTACCCCTCGAGGGTGCCTCAAAAGTTTAGTTCCCACTATAACCCCTCTGTTTACCCTATCCTCAAGGGGTAATACTTGCGCGTGGGACGTAGCATATTCCAATACTTTATTATAAGGGGGAATGTCGACATCAATATCCACGCAGCTCGGTTAGGGCCAGCTCGGTTACGGATGAGCGTGCCTCGCTTACGTGGCCATGCTTC
Source organism: Drepanopeziza brunnea f. sp. 'multigermtubi' (assembly GCF_022702325.1). Classification (NCBI taxonomy): domain Eukaryota; kingdom Fungi; phylum Ascomycota; class Leotiomycetes; order Helotiales; family Drepanopezizaceae; genus Drepanopeziza; species Drepanopeziza brunnea. The sequence continues at coordinate 358,746 of NW_027094068.1, forward strand.
GCTTAGCGTGGCATACCCTCAAGGGCCCCCAAGTTCCTTGTAAATACTAAGTATTAGATAGCTAATCTCGTGAGTCTTCCCGATCACATGGAAAGAACCCACTCCCCTGAACCCTGAGGAGCAGACAGAAACCAGATACTATTACCGACAGTCCTGCAATTGCAAAGAAGCTACGTGCGCTGCACGCTATAGATGATCGTTCGCTACCGGCAATCCAACAGATTATTTTAATAGTAGTATGTATTGCTGAAAAGATTCGGTTTGTAGAAATGGAAACTTGCACTGTGGCAAGCGTGCAGCTTATCGATTGCTAACTAAGCTTCAAAGGCTCGGGAACATCCAGATGGTAGGTAGAATGGATGCGATTTGCAACTCGGATACATCAATGGCGCAATATATGTAGTATGATAGTATTGAAAAGTTGATACACGGGTCGGCGCAATCGAACTCTATTTGCTTATCGAACTTTTATATAGTAGTACTACGTACGCAGTACAAAGCCATTGTCTAATGCAGTCAATATCATAAATATCAATTTTTTCAATATGGAATGAGACACTTGCTTGGACTGGGACACATGCTTGGACTGAGACACTTGCTTGGACTGACCGTCACCGAGAGCCCACAGATAACAAGCTAGCGCACTGATTAATATCCACTTGCTACTGTAGTTGATTCGTTGGTCCGCTGGTTGATTGCAAGATCTAATCTAATGTTAAGCTAAATGTAGATCCTGTACACTTTTGAAGATGCGTTCATCCGACCTACGGCCGTTACGTTGATTGGGTGCATCCATTTGAGCTTGGGCTATCGAGGAACACTAAAATCTTAATCAATCGCTTATTGAACAAAAAGGGGGGGATCTTGCGAGTTTGATAAGCTAGATTTGCACTTCTGCAATCGAAATCCACTTTTTGCGATTAAGAACTACGATTACAAACTCTTTTCCTCTCAAGTACCTGATCAATAGCGAATTGATGATAGAAGAAAGAAGTGCTCGAAAAATTGCTTGCTGCATCGCCCTAAGAGGGGCTATGGAGCACTACTAGGTGCACAAACGGCTGACCCCGGTCCGGCCTTGATACTGGTCGCTTTGCGACTCACATAGCCACGCTTCTAAGCTAGCTACAGCAGTCTGTACCTGCCTGATTTCCTTAATGGTTTTCCCTAGACGAGATTCTCTCTCACTGTGATCCATCCTATCTGTAGGAGAAGGGCGCAGACGATAGTAGCTTTCGCTGCAGCACTTTGAATTGCTTGCGAAGGCTATCTTGTATGTGAGTCCTTAGCTTAGCACGTCGCCGTACCCCTTGGGAGGTCCCAGGGCGGCAGGCTTCGCCTGCTACCCGCTCGACGTTAATAAATACAACAACAACAATAACAACAAGAAGGCTAGGTATTGCTATAGATAAAATGCATCGCGCTAAAATAAGTTATCATTATAGATTATATAGCGGTGAATATTACATGGCGAACATATCCCGGAGCTTGCGAAGGGCCGTAAGTTTTAGCTTGCGGGCGGGCTTAAGTGTGACACTTTCCTTACATGTTTCTAGAGCGTATTTCTTACAGAAAATTGATGTACGGAGCGTTGATGCGGAAGGCAGCCTTGCACCACGACCGGGGCGAAGCGAGGTCCCCTGGCCCCGGAGCTTGCGGAGGGCCGCCAGGGATCAGACCTCGTAAGAAACGAGAGGGAAAAAAGAAGGGACAGACAGAAAATACTTACCCGAGGACGGATTCACCTACCAGCAGCAGCTACATACTACGTACCTACTACCTACATCTCCATCTCCATCTCCAGCTCGGCCCTACCAGCTCCACCAAGCACTGGCATCGGGCACCGGCAAGCACCGGCACCGACAGACATCGTCATGTCGATCACAACCACCATCGCAAGCATGATCGCCACCCTAACCACCACCGCAACCGCCACGACCGCCATCCTCATCACCGTCGTGACACTCGCGATATGGGCCAGCTACAGCTTCAGCTGCAAGGCTGACTGCAGCGACGACGGACCCCGCGAGCCGCCCGTCGCACAATCGCGCGTGCCGATTGTAGGTCACATGATCAACCTCCTCCTCCACCACAACGCCTACTTCTCTATCCTCCGGTACTTAGATTCCCTCTTCCCTTTTGCCTTCCTTCCGCCCTCCCCTTCCCTCTTCCCTCTTCCCTCTTCCCTCTTCCCTTCCTTCCCCTCCCCCTCCCCTTTCTTCCCCTTCTCCCCCCCTCTCTCTCCCTCTCTCATCCCAACCACCACAACGATAACCACATCAAATCACTAAAACACAACCATCTCCCCCCCCCCCCCCTTCCACAGAGCCACGCAGCCCCGCCCCATCACCACGCTCAAGATCTTCTCGCAGCGCATCTACGTCATCTCCTCGCCGGCGCTGGCGCAGGCGGCCTTCCGCGCGAGCCGGACCGTCGATTTCGAGGTCGTCAAGCAGCAGGCCTCGTGTCGCGCTGTGAACTTCGATCGTCGCACCACGGAGATCGTGCAGGCGGCGCCGGGGTCCGGATCCGGGTCCGGGTCCGGGTCCGGGGAGGGGGAGGATCCGGAGAGGGGTAGGGGACAGAGTAGCAGCAGCAGCAGCAGTAACAGCTGTTATATGCAGGAGTTGCATAACGAGATGTAGTGAGTTGGGTTTGATGTTTGTGGTTTGTTGAGTTTTTTGTTGATGAGCTCGGTATCTTTATGTCTTTATATCTTTATATCCTTATATGCCCATTTCCCCATTTCCCCATTTCCCCATTTCCCCATTTCCCCATTTCCCCATTTCCCCATTTCCCCATATCCCCGCATCAATGATCAATGATCAATGTTTTTCTGTTTTCGCTCGCTTAAGAGAGAGAACTCTGCTATCCCCTTTCCCTCCTCCTTCCCGGCTTCAAGAGCGAAGGGAAACGAGGAAGAAGGATCCTTGGCACGCTCAGTCTTGCTGCTGCTGCTGTTTTTGTTGTTGTTGTTGTTGTTGTTGTTGTTGAAGAAGAAGAAGAAGAAAACTCCGAATGCAGGAGCAGACCCCCGACGGAACTGACTGGGTCTCTTCTTCGGTCTAGTGGAGCACTCATGGGCCCCTCCCTGCTCGAAACCAATGCCCGTCTTCTCAACTGTCTGGCCCAGACCTTGAACGGCCTGGGCACGGCCTGGGAAGACAGGAAGCTGTTCAGCTGGCTGCGGACCTTCTACGTGACGGCCAGCGCGGAAGCTTTGTACGGGAAGGAGAACCCGATCGCGTGGGACGAGAAACTGGAGCCTTTGATCTGGTAAGCACTTTCCATCCTAGCCTCCGGCTCCGGGCTCCGGGCTCCTAGCTTCTGGCTTCTGGCTCCTGCCCTTTCGGGGAGAGAAACTGGGGGTGGAGAGAAGGGAGGCGTGAGGCGTTTGGACGAGCATGGGCATCGCTACTACAGAAAGGTTGACCTGTGATCTGCTCCCCCTCCGCAGGGATTTCGAAAAGGATCTCGGCCTCCTCGTCCTCGATTTCTTCCCCACCGTGACCGCCCGCCGCGGCCACGCAGCGCGCGTCGCCATGGCGGATCCCTTTGAGAAGTACTACCGCGCCGGCCTCTCACAGAACGCCAGCGGCCTCGTCCAGGGCCGCGAGCGCTGCGCCCGCAAATGGGGCATCGGCACCCGCGCCATCGCCCAGGCGGAGATCACCATCCTGTTCGCCGCCGTCACGAACACGGTCCCGAACGTGTACTTCATGCTCTGCTACCTCTTCTCCAACGTGGAGCTCCTCGCCGCCCTGCGGGCCGAGGTAGGCGGCATCGTGCGGACCGAAGATGGAGGCGGAGGCGGAGGCGAAGGCGGAGGGCGCCGCCGCGTGGTGCTGAGCATCGGCCGGCTCCGGGAGAAGTGCCCGCTGCTGGCGGGCTGCTTCCAGGAAACGCTGCGGCTCGTGAAGACGGGCGCGAGTATCCGGACCGTGCTGGCCGACACGGTGCTCGCCGCGGACAGCAGCAGCCCCGGGTACCTGCTGAAGAAGGGCGGCATCGTGCAGATCCCGACGGGGGTCCTGCAATCCGATCCCGCCACCTGGGGTCCCGACGCGCAGGACTTCAACCCGTACCGCTGGATCGAGGCCGCCGGGGCGAAGAAGGAGGCGCGGAAGGCGCAGGCGCAGGCCTACCTGCCGTTTGGCGGCGGCAAGAACCTGTGTCCGGGGCGGCAGCTGGCGTTCCACGAGATGGCGGCCTTTGCGGCCATGGTGGTGTGGGGCTTTGAGATTCGTGGGGCGGACGGGGACCTGGTGCGCGAGCAGCGGGGCGGCATCTGTAGTATGGGAAATGGGAGCGCTAGCCCCATGGGAGACCTCGATGTGAAGATCCGACGGAGGAAGGAGTTTGAGGGGTGCGTGTTTGGCTTTGATGTGGGCGGGGTGAAGGACGGCTCTTAGAGAAGGAGAAGAAGGAGAGGAAGAAGAAGAAGAAGGAGAAGACCAGAAAATAAAAGGTGGTTTGTGTCAATTTCTTCTTATTCGCTTAACTGTCCACGGCTTCTTGCAGTTGTATCTTACATGTAGTACATCCGCATGCACGCCGCCATACCCGACACCAATCGATCTGTTCTCATCTGGCCAGCGATGTGTGATCTTGCCCTCTCCCTTCAGTCTCTCTTCTCCCCAGATCTGCATACCATGTGCCTGCCGTCTTGTCCGCACGCCTCGGTCGGCCTCTACTCCTTCTTCAAGGTCTCGGGGAGGATCTTTTTGATATTGCGATCCACGGACCTGCCGCAGCGAGAGCTCGTCAGCGTAACCCAGCCCAGTATAGCTATGAGTACGGGGGGAGAGAGAGAGAGAGAGAGAGAGAGCAAAGTGAACGTCAAAAACTCACAGCGCAACCTTCTTCATGGGCGGCTCGACCCTCTTCACGCCCTTGATCACGCTGGGCTCGACGCGGCCGGCGTGTCGCTGGACGTGCGGCGCGAGGTAGCCGAAGCCGCGGCTCCAGCGGGGGCCCCAGACGGCAGCCTGGTGGGCGAGACGCTCTTCCACGCCGGGGATGAGGCAGAGGAGAGGGACGCTGCCGACGAAGCAGGAGACGCCGATGGCGGCGCCGCCGAGGCGGCCGGTGCTGCGCTGGACTGGGAGGGGTTTAGCTGGGGGCGGAGGAGGGGAGAGGGAGGGGAGGGGGAGGGGGAGGGGGAGATGGGGAGATGAGGAGATGAGGAGATGGGATGGGATGCGATGGGGATGGGGATGGGTATGGGGATGGGGATGGCACTGTTAGGAGGAGAGAGAGGGAGGGAAAGGGAACGTACAGGTACGAGCAGCTGGGAGGACCATGTTGCCGGGTCAAGTGTGAGTGTCTGTTGATTCTGCTTTGTGTTGTCTTTGCAAGGTGAAGAAAGTGGTGATGTGAAGTGGTGATGTGAAGTGGTGATGACCTCGATGGAAGATGGAAGATCGAGGATGGAGGATGGAAGTTGGAGTTGATGGATGAAGAAGAAGGAAGAAACAAGTTGAGGTGAGACAAGACCAGCAGAGTCTCTCCCTCCCTGCCTGCCTCTTGTACTTACTTACCTCTCCTGATCAACAAAGCGGGGTAAAAGACTAAGGACTAAATGGGCAGCATGAATCTGGGTGGTGAGGAGGGTGAGTGGGTGAATGGGTGAGTGAGTGGGTGAGTAAGTGACTGACTGACTGATTGACTGACTGGCTGATGGGCTGACTGGCTGATTGACTGGCTGACGAATGACCGACTGGCTGACTGGCTGACTGTTTGACTGTCTGACTGAAATCCATGGATGATGGTTGGAGAATCGCAGTATGGGCTGATATGCCCCACCACGCTAGACCACGACCGGATGCAGAGTAGGCGAACATGCAGATCCGTCAACGCGGGGAAGAGGGGCAGATGGCGGATTGGTGGGGCGGGCCAGAATCTGGGGGAGGGGCGGGGGGGGGGGGGGGGGGGGGGGACTGGGGTCTGGGGGGCGGGGGAGCCAATGGCATGATTTGGCGAGGGGGGGGGGAATGGAGCCAGAGTGGAGTGGGAGTAGACGGTGGATGGTGGAGTAGGTGGGGCCGGGTCATTGCCAAGTATTCTTGGAGTCCTTACTTGGACTTTATGTCTACTTGGAGCTGAAGATAGGGATGGGAATGGGGATGGGGAGAGGGATAGGGAGAGGAATAGGGAGAGGAATAGGGATGAGGTAGGACATGTACAGTAGGTACCTAGGTACCTATGTACCTAACTATAACTGCGCACGTGACTGTGATTATAACGATGAATAAGGATTTCTCTCATGGTAAACGATTGGTGATTGAAACAAGGATTACCGTAGCTAACTTAAGCTTCGGTTACGCCTTTCTGATGGCATGTGCGACGGATGAAACTCAACAGGATAGGATAGACGCAGTACGTACCTGCGCACGGAGGAGGGTACACGAGAAACTGCGATGATTCCATATGAATCCCCCCTTTCGATAATTCACGTGAATGACTAGAGGCTGATATCAATCCCATTCAAGCCAAGAAACCGTTCGGCGAATGGATAGTTGCGGGCTGATAATGAGGAAAATTGAATAGGATCTATGCTACGTACGCAATTCATACCCGTAAAAAAAAAAAGGGGGGGGGGGGAGTATATAGACTCTCTTCTATCCTCTCATAAGAAAAGAATCAACCAAGTATCAAGGCTGCAAAGAAAGACGCCACAGGGTTGACGGGCGACCTGGTCGATGATGGTCGATCGGTATACGTAGTAGAGCTTGGATCCTAGACTCGAGACTCTAGGCTGAAAGACATTCGGTTCAATTGCTATACCGGTATACTTCATGTAACTTTTCATTATGAATTATGTTTCACGTAGCATCGTAAACCTTCATGAAAGAAATGGCTCTTTCTAAGCTAATTGCCGCTTGCTACCTAGGTTCTAACCAATACAGCCAGTGCTGTATACGTATCCGAACTCTTGGCCAAAGCAAGCAAAGAATCAATGGCCCTCATCCAACTTTAAATCTGGAACGAATGATTGGCTATTGACCGCGGCCGAGAGTGCTGACTGCAAACTCGGACATCGGATATCTTTGACTTTCCTCTTCTCTTGAAGGAAGCACCCGAAATACAAGTCACTACCGAGCCTCGTCCGCGCTGTTTAGATCTCCCATACGAAGCACTCCGCGCCCTGGATGACTTCATGCCTTGGCATTCTGGCGTCACTATCTGAGACGAGAATTCCCAGAGATGGATGCAGAGAGGGACACGGGCGTACAGCTAGAGCACATCGATTCGTTTGGTACAACCAACCGATCGACGGCGGTGTGCATCGATATGTTGTGCTCTGGGGGAGATTCGCTTGTGCTGCTACCACTACGTCGGCTGGCTCGTTAGTTGTGTATTGTTTTGTTTAGAGAGCCTCTGTTACGTATTTTTTGGGGGAAAGGCACCGCATTGCACTCCCGCAGCAAGGGAGGAACGGGCCAGTGAGACGAAAGGAGGGCTTTTCATTCCTGCAACAATCCAGCTGCTCTCTGGCCACTTTGGGTGCATGCTGGAGGGGACGACCTGCAGCTTGTAAGAACATAATATACATGTTGAGGTGCAAGTCAAGTGGCAGCAGCTGGCTCTATGTTGCGTTCCGGATGTGGAGTAATGCAGAGCAACATTACACCCTGTCTTACGTACTCCTGCATCACGGCCGGTTGGTATTTAACTCGACTAAAAGACATGACCTGTGAAAGTCAATTGAGAGCTTTCTGCCCTGGTGTCAGGTTTCCCGGATTTCCCTCGTTACGCACAGTGGTACATGGAGTCTGAGACATGCATATGGACTCGATGTCGAGGAAAAGATCTTCACCCAAGAGCGAGCTGAACACTCCAGCGTGAGGCAACAATACAGAGTATGTTTTTCTTCATCTGACAGGGGTCTAGCGTCTCAACCACCACTCACTTCCCAATATGCCAGCTTCATGTATACGGGGTATAAGTAGAGGCCGGCGGACTACCACTTTCCTCCTCTTGGATCTCGTGCTTCCGTTGCAGAGTTTTGAATTCCAGAATCAGTGAACCGACTCCTCTTCAAAATCAAAAAAAATGAGGTCTCAATCCCTGGGCCTCGCTGCCCTTTCTGCCCTTGCTTTCTTCCTTACCAGTACCGCATCGGCCAAGAGCCGCACTCGAAACCAGCGTCTGGCCGACCTCAAGTACAAGGACTTCAACTACCCGCCTCGAGTGAGCGCGCACCGCGTCAAGGATAACCAGGTTGATCTCGGCTACGAAGTTCACGAGGGAAAGCTGGTCCGTCACTCTGGACCTATCATCCATCCCTCTTTGTCGAGAACGTGATTTGCTGATGAGATTGTCAGGAGAATGACAAGTTCCTGTCCTTCAGAAATATCCCCTATGCCGAGCCACCCACCGAAGAGAAGGGTGGTCGCTGGGGAGAGCCGGTTTGCCCACAATCGGTCAGCCACGAAGTGAACACGGGCGCGGTTGACCACAAGTGTCCCCAGACTCAAGTAAGTCATCATTCCATATGCCCAGTATCTAAACTTGAGATATGCACAAGCGATAGGTGTCACCTCCACCTCACCAGCGGCTCCTCAGCGAAAGTGGGTAAGTAAACGGTCGCTAACCATGAGATTTCGTACTAGGTCGGGTGGGTACCCGTTGCCGAAGCTTTCCTGAAAGACTTTGCGAACACAACCAAGCTTCTCCCGGCCAAGTGGAAAAACGAAATCGACTCACCGGACTACAACCAAACCATGCCCGCACCCGTCCCAGGAGGTATGCTGACCCTGCCATCTCCCCCTCCCCTACCACCCAGCCTGACAATATCGGTCCTCAGTTCACGAGGATTGCTTGACTCTCGACGTGATGGTTCCAAAGGCTGTTTGGGAGAACAGGAACAAATCTGATGCGACGCCTGGTATGTCATTCCGCCGCCCACGGATCTGTCTCAACTCAGGATCGTCGCTGATCGAAACCAACAGCTGCTGTCATTGTGTGGATCTATGGTGGAGGGTATGTCAAAGCAGTGCATGCTCGTACCCACGCTTGTTTTGAAGATTGCGCAGGTTCATCTTCGGATGGAAAGACCAATATGGCAGCCCGGAGGGATTCTTCGACGCCGCCGAGGCCAACGATCCCGAGGATGGAAACGTCATCTATGTAGGTTTCGTCCCGTATCATTCGACGAGCCGCCACTGATTATACATAGGTCGCGATGAAGTAAGTTGTGTGGTAGCAGGGCGGCGGCGTCCGAGCCTCGGAGGCATGTACTAACAGCCGAATCTATAGCTATCGCTTGGGTGCTTGGGGATGGCTCGGTGGCCCCAGGTTCAAGAGCGAAGGAGGAATCCCGAATCTTGGACTTCTCGACCAAAACTTCGCCATGAAGTGGGTTCAACGTTACATTGAATCTTTTGGCGGAGATCCCGGGCAGTAAGCCAAGCCCAATCCCCCGTCTCGCTTAATTTGTTGACGTCGAGTAGAGTCACCGTGATGGGTCAGAGTGCAGGTGCTTCATCAATCTTGCATCGTACGTAATTCCCGTGCTCCCTCCCCCGTGCGATTCAGTGTTCAGGGTGAGGTACTGAGAACAGTTGCGCAGACATCACCGCCGGCGCTGGCAGCGAAGAATACGCGCCAAATTTCCAGCGAGCCATCCTGCAGAGCGCGGGATTCTTCCCCCAGCCCAACGCATCGCACGATGATTACATCTACTCCGAAGTCCTGCGCCTGACGGGGGCCGAGAGCCTGGCGGAGCTGAAGCAGCTCAACACCACCATCCTCCAGGCCGCCAACGCCAAGATGACCTACGACTCGCCGTACGGGATCTTCAACTTCGGGCCCACGGTCGATCTCGACTACGTGCCGGATCTTCCCAGCAAGCTGCTCGCCGACCCGGAGAAGCGCCACAAGGGCATCGGCCTGCTGCTCGGACACACGGCGTACGACGGCCTGCTCTTCACCCCTCCGTGGGTCCGCACGCCGGAACACCTGCGCACGCACGCGAAGAAGCTGTACCCAGGCATCCCGCAGACCGCGCTCGCCTACACGGACGCGCACTACCCCATCAAGCAGTTCCAGGATAGATTCCCCTGGCTGCCCATCGTCGCCCAGCGGAAGATCGTCAACGTCTCGGACTTCCTCGACGTGAGTTGCACATTCTGTTTCGGACGTACCATCGAGAGCGAGATGCTGACCCTCGCTGATTGATTGATCGATCGATCTAGGACATCGCCATCCAATGCAACTCCTACTACCTCACCGAAGCCGCGCTCGAAGACCAACAGGCCCCCGTCTACCGCTACGTCTTCAACACCCTCCCCGCCGTTCACGGCTACGACACCGCCTACACCGTACGTACCACCCTTCCCTCTCGCCCGCCTCCTCCTCCCATCTCATCCCCCTCCCCCTCCATCTCCTCCCCCCGCCCTCAAACCCCAACCCCAAACCACTAATCAACACCTTCTCTCCCCTCTCCTTAGTACTACCCATCCCCCAGCCCCTTCGGCACCGCGGACCCCACCCTCGCCAAGTTCAGCCAGGCCGCCATCGTCAACTTCGTGCGCTCGGGTATGCCCTTCCCCTCTTCCTCTTCCTCCTCCTCCTCCTCCTCCTCCGCCGCCGCCGCCGTCTGGCCCGCCTACACGCGCACCCACCGACGCGTCATGAACTTCGGCGCTCCAGGCCAGGCCGCGCAGGACTTCTCGCACAGTGTCGGCCCCGACGTGCTGGATAGGGAGAAGTGTGCGTTCTGGCAGGCGGCGCCGTATTGGCCGGTGGGAGAGGAGAGGTTTGTGAAGCAGGAGAATGGTGGTGATGGTGGTAGGTATGCAGGGTATTTCAAGGAGGGGTTGAAGAATTAAGAAAGGAAAGGGGGGGGGGGGGGGGGGGGAGAGAAGTCATAGGTATTGCAATCGAATCGCATCCGAGAATGAAATTTGGTCGTGTAGATTGTGCGGTTGGATTTTTTAGATGTTTACGGAGAAACATGTAACTGGTTATAAGTGCTGTTGTTGTCCCTGTTGTCCCTGTTGTCGCTGTTGTTGTTGTCGCTATCATCGTTATAAAAAACCTACCAACTCGCAAAGTCCTCGATCACGCAGCTTCGCACGACACGACCCGACACGACACGACACAATACTGTAAGCGAAGCAACCCTCTAACCCTCCAACCCCAACCCCCTCTCCCTTCTCTTTCAAGTCTCCCCCCTTTCCTTCTCCATGCCCACACCTCCCGAACACTACAACCCTCCACCTCCCATCCACTCCTATCCACTCCCATCCGTCGATCCTGGGGAACGGGTCAAGTCCAGGCCTTTTTTTTTTCTTTTTTTTCTTTCTTTTTTTCTTTTTTTCTTTTTTTCTTTTTTTCTTTCTTTGTTTTTCTCGCGGGTGGAAAAGGTGATCACTTCACAGAAGAGGTTTGGGCTTTGGCGGAGCTGGCCGCTTCTGGGTTCTCCCAATTCATTACTAGGTGCGGATATCCTTTCCTTTTATACATATATATAGATATATATAGATATATATATATATATATATATATATACATATATTAGTTTTTTTTATATATGTAGATAATTTAGGGGACGTTATATAGAAAAGAGATCTCGCACAGATTTCGAACCTGCCCATCGCCCAGGACGGCGAGGTGGGTCGGTAGGTAGGGGGCAGGCACCATGATAGAGCAGAGACTCACGCCGGGCGCGACGGGAAAAACATGAAAACGGCATGAGCTGTGAGAAAAAAAAAAAAGATAAAAAAAAAAGATAAAAAAAAAGATAAAAAAAAAAGATAAAAAAAAAAGATAAAAAAAAAAGATAAAAAAAAAAGATAAAAAAAAAAGATAAAAAAAAAAGAAAAAAAAAAAAAGATAAAAAAAAAAGATAAAAAAAAAAGATAAAAAAATTCGTGTATCAGTTCGGCAAAATGTTTGCAGCAGCCCCCAAGCGACGGAAAAGCACAGAGCTCAAGGCGCAACCGAAACTAACCTAACGTTAGAGTAGAGCGACTCTCCTTCCTCGTCCGAGATTGAACGCGGAATAGCTGTTGATGCTCCGCGGGTGTGTTGATCCCGGTTGCCCACCAGAGGCAAAGGAAGGCAGGCAGGCAGGCAGGCAGGCAGGCAGGGGTCAGCAGAGCTCTCTCTCTCTCTCTCTCTCTCTCATCTTCTAGGGAAAGCTAGTAGATAAGGTATCAAATCAAGAAATATACTGAGAGAGGGAAAAAAAAAAAAAACGGTTTCCGGGGAAACAAACGGCTGGGGGACGGTATTAAAAAAAGCTTCGTTCAGCCACACCTTCTAGTATATATATGTATACGGGATACGTGTGATGTGGTCGCTTTCTCCCGGAGAGAATGGGACTTTCGCGTTCGCCCTGGTCCGTGGCTGGGTTCGGGGCCTGAGGATGAGCCTCGATTTAGATGTGGCGTCGCAATGATCTCGCGGCTTCGACTGCGACAACCTTTCTCATCTCTGCCTCTCTATATACAAAGCTTGAACCTATTTCAAGACCTCGCTCTGATGCCGCGACACTTGGATTCCGTGATCTTACACTGCACCATGATTGGATATGGGTAGAGCAACGGAGTTCGTAGTAGTCGTTTGAAAAGATCGAGAGCTGTCTTTACGACGCAGAGCAAAAGTCCAGAATTTTAACAAGATCGAGTACGGATGGAAGCAGGCACCCGGTACTTATGGGTATGGAAAATCCGAACCTTTGCATTTATTCATGCCTCCTCCCTGTGCTGCTCAATAACTTTCTGCAACATGGCAATAGCCTGCTGGGCATCCACCCGCCCATCCTCATCCAGCCGCATCATCTTGCCCAGCAGGAAGTTAATCTTGCCCGTCTTTCCCGCCAAGATTTCGCCCACGATCTTCTGATCCAGTACGCTCTTGGCCATCTCCTCCAACTCTTCATCCGACATTGCCTTGAACCACAAGCCTTCCCTTTCAATGACCGCAGACGCACTCTCGTCGTTGCCCTTGAGCCCGTTCAGGAAGAGCTGGGACAAGACGTGCTTAGCAGTCTTGCCTGTTATCATTTTGCCATCTAGATAGCGGAGGAGTTGTGCGAGGCTGGCATGCGGGATGATGCAGGAGCCCTCGTTGGTCATGCGAAGGGGATTTTCTTCAGCGGAGGTGGGGTGCATGAGGCCACCCATTTCATGCAGAACCCAGTTGCCGCAGAAGCGGCCCACGACCTTCATGTCTTCGCCAGGTTGAATATATTCTTCTACTAGGTTGCGGAAATATTCTACTCGGCCGCCGTCGTTGAGTGAGACCATCGACATTGCGTCTTTGACTGTGAGGCCGTATTGCTCGACAAGGATATTGATCTCTTCGTCTGGGAGAACGCCTAGTGTGGCTCCGAGGTGATCGAGGAGATCTTGCCCGATGACCACAGGACCGAGATCTGGATCTGGCATGTAGCGGTAGTCGACTTCTCCTTCCTTTCCTCGTAGACGCTTGGTCTCGGTGCTCCCGATTGTCCATCCTCGGGTCTCCCCTTCGATGACACCTCCATGTTCGAGGACGGCGATTTGTCGATCCCGCTCCGCAGTGATGGCATCCTCGACTGCTTTGAAGCTGCTCAGATTCTTAATCTCGGTCCTCTGGCCAAGCCCTTTGACGCCAGCGTATTCATGCGGTTCCTCCGAATTACGTCTCCGTACGGAGACATTCACATCGGCTCGGAGGCCACCGGATTGCATACCCAGAACACAAGCATCCACTGCACTCAGTAGTATCTGCACCTTGCGGACCAGCGCAGCAGCCGTGCTCGGATGGTGTATCTGAGGCAATGTGATAATCTCGATCAAGGGTAGCCCTACTCTGTTGAAGTCCAGCAAATGTATATCTCCAGGCTGTGAGATGGTCTTTGCCGTGTCTTGCTCCAGCTGTACTTGCTTGATACCGATCCGGATCTGCTCCCCATCCTCCTTTGCAATGCCATCGTGTGCATACAGCGTGATGTGTCCATCTTTCGCGAACGGCTCGTAGTACTGCGTGATCTGGTACCCGGACGGCTGATCCCAATGAAAGTAATGCTTTCGATCGAATCGACTCGTTTTCTGTACGTCGCAGTTCAAAGCGAGTGCGGCTCGCAGAGCGGGTATGAGAGTTTCCTTCTGGAAGGTAGGCTGGGAGCCGGGCATGGCCACATCGAAGAGTGCGACGTGGGTATTCGGTACATCGTTGATGGTGGATGCGGCAGACGAGAAGAGCTTTCGTTCGGTGTTGAGCTGGGCGTGTATTTCGATTCCCACTGTCAACTCCCACTCGTCTAGAGACTGATTGTGCTTGTCCGATTTCTTCCCGCCATCAGCCTTGCGCTTTCTGGCCTCGTCTTTCAATTGCTTTCGGAATGCGACTGGGGGATCAGGGTCTGCGAGGGTCGGATCTGTGGTTGCTTGTGTGGTATGATTTCTCTGGGAGTACACAGATGATATGGTCTGCCGGGCATGCCTCTGTCTCAGACATCCACGAGACGGAAGCTGGGCTGCGAAGAGATACCTGCGCAAAACCGCCGGGGGAATGCGTGCCATTGGGTTGGTTATTTGGGTTCAGGTTCAGATCTGATCGGATTCGAAGATAGTTGGGGAGACGCGAGATGACGGCCGTGGAAGGATGAGAAGACGAAGATCGTAGTGAGTTGAGCTTAAGCAGACGAAATATTTGCGCAAGGAAATGCGGCTCGGTTGCAGTATTTCGCGACGGCGTCTCTTCGGCCCGGGCCGGCCCGTTCCACGCCGCTTCTTTAATATTATTCTAACATTATCATTCTTATATATGATTATATCTACTGAATATATATGTACATCACTAATATGTGTCTGTCACCAAGATCTTGGTCGCCGAGCTCAACTAAAGCTACCTCTATACAGATCCCGGCCGCCGCAGATCACATTGCTTAATTATACTTATACTGGGATCTCGCGCCCAAGGTACGGCCCGCTCAGAGACCCCGACTCAGGGTACTGTACTTGTACCCCTCCAAACACACCTGACATGGCTGATCAGACGACAGCAAGCGTCATCACATATATCACATATACACCCCCTTCCTCCCTCCCTCTCCCTCCTTGCCTTCTACACACATCTCCCACATCTCCCACTGCATCGACAATGAACATCCCCATCCCCATCCTCATCCCCATCCCCATTCTCGCATCACTCCAAGAACTCCAAGAATGCACCTCTGGCTCGCATCAACAACTCTCCGACTCACCGCCACCCCCAGATCCCGCGACTAAGTCCAGGGACGCCTGCAGCTATCATCTGAAGTCTGTTCGCCCTTCCTACTTTTGGAATGCGAGGCTGACAAGGGCCAGATTACGCACCACATCCCACAATGACTACAAACTACAGCATTCCATCTGTCGAATCCATTCTCGAAGTCGCTTCCGAAGATGAAGCAGGAGAAAAGGCCAGGAACAAGGACTTGGTAGCTGCCAAAAACAAACGCCGTCGCCCGAGATCCGAGCACACAACTATGAAAGCAGACCTTGGTAAGGAGAGGGAAAGGTCGACGCGGAGGCTCAAACCTGGGGGTAAACACTCCAAGGGTAAACCGAAGAAAACTAAAGTCAAGAAGGTAGGTGGACCTTCAAGAGACTATGGCCGTGAGGAGTCAAGAATGAGGCATCGACGTGGGCCCTCACATCGAAACTCAGGTTCTACGTCCTCGTCGCCGGATGAGGAAGAGACAGTGCTGGATCACAGGGCTGTGTTGGCAGCCAAGTCTCGATTGACGTCACCCTCAATGGTGTCGATATTTACGACGCAAACGACTGCTACCAATAAGTCACATTCATCGAGTGGGAGCAATTCCACAATCACGCAAGCATCAGTCACGAGAAGGGCGGCCGTTGAAAAGAAGCCAGAGGTAAAAGAAGCGGGAGAACAGCCAACGTCATCGTCGATGCCTGAGTCTCCCAACGTCTCCCAGTCCTTGGAAGACGGTAATCCTCCAAAAGCTGAAGCTGGGGACGACGAGGACGAAGAGGACGACGACGATGAGAGTGAAGACGAAGAAGAGACACCTCAATGGCAGCCAAAGCGAACAGAGGGTGAGGGTGCATACGTCGAATCCGCACCTCCTCACCAACAACATATCAGTACATCATCCTCAGCATCAAGCAGCTTTCACGAAGAGGACAGTTTCTCCGAGCCTGCAGCAGACAACGAAACCGATCGAAGCAGTAGCCCAGAGAGAAGTGAGCGCAGTCATGACGAGACCCTACACGCTCCCACATCATCAGATCAAGCATCAGCTAAGGTAAAATCTCAACTAGCAGCAGCCCAACAACGGCAGCACACCCACGTCTCGATGCAGCAACTCGGTAACCCGAGCATGCCCCGTGGCAATGTTCCACGCATTTCTACATCAAATCTGAGTAGCAGATCTCAACACCAGGCTCAGATGCAATACCGGCCTCTTCCACGCGTGGAAAGGCTCCCAGCTACCGGGTACGAACTGTTGGCATCAATGCTCTCCGAATTCAGCGCCAGCGAAAGTGGTCCAAGAATCAAACCTATTTATCGCAAATTCTCGGCTCTGAATCATCGGCTCCTGCTGCATCTGCAAGACGAGCTAAGCGAGCTCGAAGAGCAGCTCCGCCAGTTGGATCACGCAGACACACAGGCCAGAGTCGTTGACATTCACGGTCATATTGTGCCTGCGTCGAGAAGATTGGCGGCACAGGCTGGTGGAGAACTGCAGTGGCATAAGACGGATATCTTGGGGAGGATTGGGTACAAGCTGGAGCAGTACAGTATTGCCTCCAATATCCACACACCCGAGAGATCGTACTAACTACAAACAAAGACCACGTCCTATCCTCCTTCAAAAGCACTCAGTCCCTGGCTCATCCAGACCCAGAGGACATCGAGCTATACCGCGCGTATCTCCAAACCGAACAGCCCATCGCAGAACCCGAAACGCATTTCCTCGATCCAGCCGACGACCTCGTCTCTATCACCTCTGACCCGCCTCACTCCTTCGCTTCCCCCTCTTTGACTTCATCCCTCTCATCTCGCTCGCTGCCCTCTTCCTCTCCCGGCTCGCCCCTCCTCCAAACCCGCCAACCAAGCATGGATCTGCAACCCGTCCTCCCCGGGGTCGCATCTGCCCTCGCCATTGCCGTACTGGTTCCGATTTTAATGTTCTCGGTAATTCCAGGCTTCGTGGGACGCGTGACCGTCGCGGCTCTCGTCGGAGTTTTCATGGTGGGCGCGCTGGTCCAGAGCGGTATTGTGGATAGGGGGTGGATGGTAAAGAGGGAGGGGTTTAGTTGTGTAGGCTGTTATTTAGGAGTTATGGTTGTTCTGGCCGGCGTAGTTTGATCTTATGACATTTGATCTAGTTTCGTGCTGCTCGTTGCTGACTCTTTATCGCTTATACGATTGCGTGTTGGAAATGTATATTACAGGAATTATTAGAGTATAAGGATAAACGGGACAGAGATAAGGAGCTAATTAGGATTGGGTATGGAAAGGGGTTTGGGCTGGATTGGATTGGAATAGATCTACTTGGATAGAATAGGATAGGACTAGATTTAGCTAACCGGCATGGACTTGATTTAAATTGAGTTGCTCTTGCTGGATCGGGAAAGCATTGGTAATTAACAGCAGTTGAATGGATTAACTTGCTTGTATATATTAAACAGACCAAAGCCGTCACATGAATCGGGAGTCGATTTATGAACTGTATTAGTATGAATATATTAATTCCTCGGAATCCATTAAATAACCTCGATTTTGGTTTTTCATAACCTCTTAATCGTACCCTTGGTCGGCGTACAAGTCAGAGGCAAGGGTTGCGGTTCCTAGTACTTTTCAGCGATACTGTCAACTCTTTGGCCCCCTCCCTTTTTTTTTTTTTTTTTTTTTTTTTTTTGTGACTGCTATGTAAATTTCCAATGTTTTTCTTGCTAATCGTCGGTGACCTTGAATTTAATATGTAAAAAATCCCGACCTGCTACAGCAAGTCGGTCAATTCTTTCGAATTAAAATTTTAAGGAAACCGACGATTAACATGAAAATGAATTTGAAAATGTAATATGAAAATGTGATATTGGGTTTTTCTCAATATCAGACCTACTTCGAAAAAAAAATAAAAAATAATAGTGAGTCAATGGAGTTTCGGAACGCAAAGCCATTAATTATATTTGTATTTTCAACCTCGTTGGCGGCGGCGGCGCTCGGTAAAGAACAAGCTGCTTAGTAAGGAATCTGCTGCTTGGTGAGGCAAGGGGATGGAAAGCTTACTAAGAAGAATCCGCTGCTTGGTACGTAAGGAAGAGGCTGCTTAGTGAGGAATCGGCTGCTTGATAGAGAACAAGCTGCAGAGTAAGGAGTCTGCTGCTTAGTAAAGCAAAGGAATACCGGTAGAGAACTCACTAAAAAGAATCCGCTGCTTAGTAAAAAAGAGGCTGCTTAATAAGGAAATAATAGGCTGCTTGATAAGGAAGATATAAGGTTCACCATGATAGGGAATCATTATGCGAGGCTCCGATGATGCTCCGTTGGTATTCAGACTGATCTCTAGCCTTCTAAACCCCTGAACTCCAAGGAACCACTGGGAAATAAGGCCAGTATCGTGCACGTGACCGAGCCAAGCCCGCAAAGCGCCCGAGTACCTATACCGGTACTCTACTCTTTATTTATAAAAACGATAGTATTCCAAAAACGAGTTTTTACGTATTTTTTGTTCATTTCTTTTTCAAAATGATTAGCAAACTGTCTTGAATATTGAAACCGAGCTTTTTGATAAGCTCGTTCTGAAAATCTCAACAAGGACGGCCATCGGAAGGCTACGAAATGGTCTCTTTTAACAAGACGTTCATCTCGGTAAATTATTTTTACCTAAATAAAGCTTAGTACTGAATTTCAACGGTCTAATAGCCGCCGTCTCTTATAAAAGAGGATCAGAGGACCATTCAAATGACCCCCCACGACCCTTTAAGGTAACCGTGCGCTACTTAATAAGGCAAGCTGTCGGCGGCTCTTACGTAGTAGTTACTCGTTCCATCGCGTGCGCTACACCGACTTTTATAACACACCGACTTTTTTTTTAAACTGATTCGGTACGTCAAAATTGCTAGCAACGCTTACTAAAAAAAAAAATGTCTACAATTCATTATTAAAGCTAAATAATTTTTCTTATAGCTATATCTATACAATTAGAAACCTGAATCATCTGCTTCGTAAGCTTCGCAATGCAGCTTGGTTGCGCGCTCTTTCGAAAAGGAAGGAGATCGTATTCGGAGCGATCAGAATAAAGAGAAATACTACGATTACGAGGCAAACCGCGCTTCGCGGATAGAAATAATAATGGCAATGACGTAAAATCAGAGCGCTTAAAGGCGTGGTGTGTATGGATACTACGCAGATTCGATATATTGAAGTTTTATTTGCAAATTTAAGATGGCGACGGTGCTGTTAAGTTCGGCTTTACCTTTCTCTGATAAATTTCAATAGCGCGGGTAGGAATTAAAATGTGTTTTAAAAGTCGGTGTGTATTGAAAGTCGGTGTAGCGCACCCGATGGAACGAGTAACTGAGAGCAGCCGACAGCTTGCCTTATTAGCGCACGGCTACTTAACCTCCTTTCCTTATCGATTTTCTTAAGTAAAATAGATACACTTGACGAAATATAGATAAAGAACTCCATATCACCTTTAAATTCCTTTTTTTTTTTTTTCAAAACTAATCGCTAGCCGTATTAGCACCAAGTTGTATATATACGTATATATATCTTTGTTTCTTTAAAATTTCTAACTTAGATTGATAGATAAAAAGTGAGCTAATGGTTATGGTAAATTTATAATATTTATTAAGTATCGTTTGCTATTTCTACTTTATGCTTTTCGAGATAATCGTCGGCTCGCTTAGGTGGGCCTCCTTACAGCCTTTTAAGACTGAAAGGCTGTAAGGAGGCCCACCTAAGCGAGCCGACGATTACTCTTCATACATCGAATCGTCAATTGGAAAATAGCAGTCGAACACGCTATTAATTTCTTCTCATTATCGTACTTCAATATTTAATACCCATCGTTATTTACATCAATTTTGAAACTGAATAATAAATATTATAAATAGCATATACTTCTTTACGCAAGCGTGCGTTTTGTATATACGATAGTGGTTTGTTTAAGCCTTATTTATAATCTATGGTCTTCTCGGCCTTTAAATCTTGCATTAAATTAACGAAGAAAGACGACGACGAATTTAGCAGCAATTGTACTCGGTTCAATATAAGGATTAGATGTCCCGAAAACAATAGCTCTAGCAATTTTATCTTCCGTATCGGCATCAAGTTTAATTGTAGTATTGTTGGTTAATAGCGTACAGAATAAAAATCATGAAAAAAATCTATCGTATCGCTGAAGTGTACTAGGAACCGCATTCCTGCCTCTTTCAAGAAGTCATGTAAGTAATCGTCTTTGTCTTATACCACTCGTCTATGCCTTGCGACCCGAAGCGTCCCCACCCGCTAGCCTTGACGCCCCCGTGCGGCAGCGCTGGCTCGTCGTGAACCGACATGGCGTTGATATGCACGGCACCGGACTCGATCCTCTTCGCCACACGAAGGCCCGCCAGGAGATCTCGGGTAAAGATGGACGAGCTGAGGCCGTACTCGGTGTCGTTCGCCAACTGAATAGCCGCCTCCTCGTCCTCGACCTCGATCAGCGAGACGGTCGGCCCGAAGGATTCCGTGTAGTAGATGTCCATCTCTTTCGTAACGCCCTTGACGACCACAGGCCGCATGAGCACCGGTGCAGCCTCCGCGGCGTTGACGTCCCCGAAGATGACCTCCCCGCCTTTGCGCTGGGCGTCCGCGACCAGGGCCTTGTTCTTCTTGACGCCGGCCTCGCTGATCAGGACCAGGGCATCGCCCTTAGAGGGGAAGATGGCCTCGATGGTCCCCTTGAGCACCTCGGCGAACTTGTCCGTGATGCCTTTGACGACGATGATCCGCTCGGTCGCCATGCAGATCTGGCCGCTGTGCAGGAACGCCCCGACGGCGCATTCCCTCGCGGCCAGCTCCAGATCCGCGTCGGGCAGCACGATGGCGGGCGCCTTGCCACCTAGCTCCATCAGCATGGGCTTCAGGTTCTTGCCAGCGAGCTCGGCCACGATGCGGCCTACGACGGCGGAGCCCGTGAAGTTGATCTTGCGAACGGCGGGGTGCTCGATGATGGCTCTAGTAACGGCGGCGGCGTCCGAGGGGTGCGTTTGGATTATGTTAAGAACGCCGTCGGGAAGGCCTGCGTCGCGAAACACCTGGCCGAGTATGCCCATGGACTGAGGAGCCAGTTCCGAGACTTTGATGACGGCCGTGTTACCCGCTGCTATGGCAAAAGAGAACGATCGGAGACCGAGGATATAAGGTGAGTTCCTGAGATCCCAGATCTGTCAGCCACCCGGCCTTTCTCCTTTTTTGTTTTGCTTCTATTTTGTACTGCGGGCGGGAGGAGGAGGAGGAGACGACTCACCAAGGTGCCACGCCCAGAATCACACCAAACGGCTCTTTCAGCACCAGCGCCTCCTTCTTGGGATTGCTCAGCGAAGGAATGCTCCCCCAGACGGACCCGATCACGCCCGCAACGCTCCTGAGTCCTGCAATTGCATTCGGCACATCGAAGCCGCCTGCGAAGCTGGGACGGGCGCTGATCTCCGCCTCTTCGACTTTCCCGGCCTCCTCGAGTCGCGCCTCGAGGAGGTCGGCGGCCTTGTAAAAGATCTTGCGTTTGGCATCGGGAGTGGTCGCAGCCCACGCTGGGAATGCGGCCTGCGCAGCTTCTACGGCAGCGATGGCGTCCGCGACACCAGCTGCCGCAGCACGGTGGATGACTTGGCCGGTGGAGGGGCTGGTGACATCGATGGTCTTGGATGTGGTAACATCTCTGCCGTTGATGAAGAGGGGAACGGTGAGCATGATGATGATGATGATGATGATGAGGGAGGTGGTGGTGGTGATGTTGAGGGTATTGTTGATGGGATGGTGTTGACGTCGTTGCTGTTCACTCACGGTAGAAGAAGAAGAAGAAGAAGAAGATGAAGAAGATGAAGAAGAAGGAGAAGGAGAAGGAGAAGGAGAAGGAGAAGAAGGAGAAGCTGGAGATGAGATGCTATGCGGGCTATCCCCAGTGAGGGGAACAAGTCGGTCGGGAAATCTTATCTTCCATCTCCCGGGAACTCTCAGCGGACTATTGTCCGCCAACTGCTGCTATCCTCTTCGGATGTGGGCATTGGGCAGCGGCATACCTATTTCCTCGTGATCTTCACGCCTGTACTCTCTACCAGAATAGGTGAGGGGCGCGGGGTGCGGGGATTATTGATGAGGGTGAGGGTGAAGAGCTTGAATTTTGGATTCAGCCCTTGGCTCTGGGGGTCTGAACCGCTCTCTAGCGTCGGGACTGGGTCACGAGGCCCGGCTCGGGGGCTCAGACAAGTCACTCAACAAGACTCAATAGGACTCAACAAGGTCAGGGCGGCGGACGGGGGGAAGGATGAGGCTAGGAAAGGTGGTGTTGGAGTCTTGGAGAAGAAGAGAAGAGGAAGAAGAGGAGATCAAACCGTTACTCAGCAGCAGGGTGGGGGGAATATGACGAAATTTGCGGGGGAGCTGGGGGAGGTGGGGGAGGTGCACCTGACCTCCAGCCCCACCTTCCATTCCAATCTCGAATTATGCTCAACCGTCTGCATCCTTCTCGCAGACTCACACACACACATCTACTAGGTACCGGTACCGGTACCGATCTGTGATCTGTGACTCTCTCCTGTACTCCGTATGTTGGAGAGTTTGAATCCCTTCGCCAGCCCCGTCCCGGCATTGGCCCACAGCGAAGTATCAGAGCTGCGCATCTATCCCATAAAATCATGCCGCGGTATCTCGGTCAAGAAAGCCTACGTCACACCACAAGGGCTGGATATGGATCGCCGGTGGATGTTTGTTGATGCTGAGACGATGAAGTCCGTGCAGCTTATAATACCCGTTTTATTATCTACATCCCAACATCAACCGTACATGCTGCCTCTTCAACGCTGACTCGGAGCTGTGATAGATTCATCACGATCCGCGACATCTCGGAAATGACCCTCATCGACACTTCCTTCGCATTCCCTGGCTCGCCTGGTGCCGAACAGCTCGTAATCTCGATCCGGAACACCAATAAGAGGGTCACCCTACCCGCGCGCCCAACTCCATCTTGGCTCGAGCAGAACACCACTCTCTGCACGGTAAATATCTGGGAAAGCGACACGGACGGCTACGTCTACGGCTCATCGATAAACGACACGTTTACCGAGTTCTTCCATAAGCCCGTGAAGCTCGTCTACAAGGGTCCCACGCCGAGGATCTTACGAGGGAACGGGGCTCCGGAGCAGCTGGGCCGAGTAGAGAGCACGAATTTCCCGGACGTCCTCCCGGTGCTTGTTGCGAACGAGGCGAGTCTGCAGGAGCTGAATGGGAGACTGAGGGGGAAAGGGCACGAGGAGATTACCATGGAGAGGTTCAGGCCGAATATCGTCGTTCGCGGAGCGTCTCCTGCGTCCTCGTGCACGGGAGCACCAGCGCCGTGGTCGGAAGATACTTGGAAGACGATCCGCTTGTGCTCACGAGATGAAAAGCCTAAGACGCGAGTCTCTTCGATGTTTGGAGGCGGTGCGACTGCATTATTGGATATTGATATACAGGCCCGATGCGCGCGATGCCAAGTCCCGAATGTGGATCCGGAGACTGCGGTGAAAGATAGGAAGGAGCCGTGGGATACGCTGGTTAGTTACCGGCGCGTCGATCCAGGGATCAAATGGAAGCCTTGTTTTGGGATGCTGGGATGTCCGCGAAGCGAAGGTGAGGTGAGCGTCGGGGATGGGTTTGAAGTGCTGGGTGAAGTGAAGGGGGAACATGTCTATATGAAAGGCTTTTAAGGGACTTAAGCGAGGTCAGCTACGATGTTCGATCCAAGGTTTCGCTCGGCGGCTACTTTGTACGAATCTGACATTGCCAATTCGAAAAAACTCACACCGAACACCAGACTCCACGCCCGCGCCCTGCATCCCATGTCTAAGCGATACCTTCAGGACCGGCATAGCGACAGCTTCTGGTGCCCTTTCTTCCTCCATCTCGAAAACTTCTGGGACAACCAAAGACTCGGACACCTTTTCACTCTCGACTATATGCACCGGAGCTGCGGGTACCTATTCATTCTTGAGCTGCAAATATTCCCAACAAACTACACGCCATTAGCCTCTTGCATTCATTACTCCTCCTCTACTCCCGGACAGACAAACTTACTCGCATGTCCCTAATCATCCCAAGTCATCTATAAACACTGTCTGCGTCATCTCGCTCGCCGTCACGTCAGTTCCCTCCCGATAAGACACAGCTTTCTTACCGAGCGCCAACGATAGATGGCTTGACTTCTGGGTACTCGAGCGGAGTTGTCGGGGTGCTGAAGAGCTGTTGCAGGATGAGAAGGTGGATGGCGGCGGCGCAGCGCTTGATGCCCGACCCCAACGCTACATCGCCGCAGGCAGAGTGGGAGGGCGAGGTCAGAGGGCCCGTCTCGAAGCTCAAGCTGGTCACACACGCACGTGTCAGTCAGTACCCGCTAGCAAGCGAGGGGTTTCCTGGTGATGATGGATGGATGAGATAGATAGGTGGATAAAGAGCAATCGGCATACTCCTTATCGACTTTCACGTATCCCTCTTCTCTTTCCAGCGAGGAACTACCTTGAGGGAATCGCTGTCGCAATCGCTCCGATCACGCTCCTAGCCAAAATGTGGCTGCTATCTTTAAGCGTTAATCTAAATCTCGGAGTGCAAGGGATCGAGAGATAATATAAAGCGAGATATTTGCTTCTTGATATCAGCTTTCAAATAAGTCCAAGACGGTCTTAAGACAATGACGGTCTTAAGATAAGAAATGTCTTTAAAGGGAGACGGTCATTTTACGAAAAGACGGACTTTAATAAAATAATGATTGGATCGGTTAAAACGGTTTTATTTCGGCTACAATGTCAATGATTTAAACCGTTATTTATTAAAAGCAGTTTTATTTCAGATCTTAACAACGAATACTCTATTGACCGTTTTAAAAGCCAAGGGCCATTTTTAAAAGAGACGATCCGATGACGATCCGTAGACCGTCTAAATAATCTATTACCTGCTTTTGGAGTATCTTTTTTGCTACCTAAGGTAGGTATAGCAGAAGAAGAGCAGGGTGCACGGGCCACATGCCTTGGCACTGGTTCCTATTACAACCTCATCCCAATTCCTAGTTCTAGATGGTACAAGTTAAGTCAATCATAACCACACTCATCAGAACTGCTTCCTCCTATGACCTAGTATTATCACTAGATAAGGACTAGCAATAATCTTTAATCTTTCTTTCTCTCTCTTCCTTTTTTTTGTTTTTTTTTCTTTCCTTTTCTTTTTTCTCCCTTTTCTCTCTTCTCTCTTCTTCCTTTCTAATAAGAAACTATGAGATCGATAGCCGGGAAAGATAGATAGGTGCACGCACACGAAGTGCAAACCCTCGAGTTCCGGATCCGAGCCCAGGAAATAATTGTATGTATAAAACGGAGTGAAAGTTTTCCCTCGTTAAGAGACGTGAAGCTTTCATATAGTATACGGAGTTTATCAAACTTATATATATATATATAAACATATGTATGTATGTATTATAGAGGGAAGAGCTCTAGCATATACCTGACTGCGAATTAAAGAGATATATAAATATATATTCAAAGGGAAGTCGCGGGTGGAGAGGAGGAAGAAGAATGGAGGACGTTCGTAGGATACTCGGATATATGTTATATATTATGTTATATGTATTATAGATGATAATCGATGATGGTTCAGAGAGGAACCAGCTACTCTTTTATATGGGCGTATATACGTGACCTAGCTACGTGCCTAATGGAGCAGAAGCATGTGATAATGGGCCTGATATGAGGCCTGATACAGGGCCAAAAATAGGTCGGGAACGCGATCTCCACTGCAATATATATATATATATATATATATTTGATCCAAGATCGAGAGGGGGGTTCTTTTTTCTCTCTTTTTTTCCCCTTCTATAGGTTGACAGATTGTACTTGTATCTAGAGTATAAGAGATCTTACTTTATACGATAATTACTTCGTAGGCTTGCTTTTATCTACCTTCCTTTTTTGTTTTGTTTTTTTAAGTAGCTTTTAGCTTTTCTATCACTTACGAAGTGATATATGATGAATGAATGAATGAATAAGTCAAAAAAAAAAAAAAGCGAGGAAGTAATATATTATTATTATTATTATCATATTTATTAACCTCGAGCGGATAGCAAGCTTTGCCTGCCGCCTCAAGACCTTTTATAAGATACGGCGACGTGCTAAGCGAAAGAACTACAAATAAAATATCATCTTATCGAAAGTAAAAACTACGTTAAAGAGGAGCTTTTTTTTTTTTTTTTTTTTTTTTTTTTAAAAAAAAAAAAAAAAACCTCGAGTCTTTTTCATCTCGCGGTATCGCATAACTCTTCTAGCTCTTTAAAGCATGATATAGCGCAGCTGCTATCGATTATGCTTTTCTTGTACGGATGAAATAAATCGTAAAAAAGATATATTTACATTAAAAGAAAAACTTCGAAAGCAAGTTATAGCGTAAGTAGCGTAGATCGGTATCGATTATCGAGATAATTCGAGGCCGGACCAGAGTCAGCAAAATGGCCTTTTCGAAAGCATAATATCGGAAACCGTCTTGGACCCCTTTCTATCTTTCTCACCTCGTTCCTTATTTATCGCAAATCCTTTCAGTATTTTCAATCGGTATGCCGGCAAAGTATAGATCGCAGTCGGCGTAGTAGTCGAAGTAGAAAGAGGCTCGTTCGGATCGCCGGTAGCCCGCTCAAAAGAAATCTCTTCGAAAAAGCTACTTTTGATTCGATTTCGGCTTTCCAGACTCTCTCTGCCGCAAGGGAGAAAAGCTGGAGGTTCGCAAGGGGTACCTCGTACAAGTAGAGAGAATCGTAGCGCCTCGGAAGGAATATATGTAATTCGTTCGGTAAGCGCTTGTTTTCTCTCCCTCTCCTCCCTTTCTCCCTCTCCCCTATAAACCCCCCTCCATACGCAAGCCATCCATCCATCCAAGTCCTCACATTCATCACATCCATCATACCAAAAACCCCCCTGCAAAAAAGAAAAAACTACTTCAAGCAAGCCACTTTCAACCAACTCTTAGAATACGAAACGAAAATGAGAAAGTCCATTCGATATCCCCCCGCTTGACTTTACCTCACTTCACCTACCTACCTTCCTAGTATCCTACCTCCCTTCACCTTCCTCCCTCCCTCCCTCCCTCCCTCCCTCCCTCCCTCACTCACCTACCCACCTCACCTCACCTCACCCACCTCCACCCCCTCCTAAACTCCATCCCAGCACAACGCCTTCCAACGAATCCAAGCCAATCCACTCCACTCCACTCCACTCCAAGCCAAGCCAACCCAACCCACCAGAAAAAAACGATTCGAATCTCGACACCATGTCGAAAGGAAGATGCGAATCGAGGAGCGCATGTACATCGTAAGCACGGATTTCCTGCGCACGCATGCATGCATCTTCTAGGTCTCTTACATGCGTTTTGCATTCCTGTTTTTAGCATGCGTTTTGCATGTGTGAGCGGTAATCTAACGACAGTTGAGTGATGGGCGGTAAAGATTGATTGGCGATAGCGATGTGAGGGTGGATGGTACTAACTTGAGTATCAAGTTATCAGATCCGCCTCCCTGCTCCCCGCCCGCAAACGTTGGGAGTTAGATAGGGAGGAGGGAGGTACCCAAGGATATCTGTACGTAGTATGGAGGAAAGTCGCTATCGGGATTCTTGAATTTGTAGCTTTGATATCTTTCTTTCGCTCCCCCACTCCCCCCCCTTCCTATCTCCTCCTTCTTTATGCAGTACATTCGGATAGAATATTCCCGTCACGCATAATAATATATCGATAAATTTTTGAACCCAATTCGTTCTATAATGAGCTATAAAGATAAATATAGCTATAACATAATAGTACTTTTGAAATTTTAACCGTCGCAGACATATGCATCGATATATGTATAAGCGAGGAAGATATTTTGCTCGCTAAATTAAGCAGAAAAAAAAGAAAGCAAAAGAAATCACAACTTGGCTCGAATCACCTGCTGATTCTGCTGCTGCTGCTGCTCGCCGCCAAACATAGACTGCACCAGCTCGCCTCCACGGACGGCCAGGATGGAAAGGAGGGTATCGCTCAGCTGTTTGCCTGTCAATTGGTTTCCCATATCAGCGGCGAGGGAAGAACTTACACCGTGCGTCTTCTCGTTGCAGCCTTGCAACCAGACACCCGCGTCGGGGGCCACCTTCGACTCGTCAAACGCAATCTTGTAGTCGCGGCGGACGGGGAACGCTCCCTGTTCCCGGTCTTGCGGGCGGAGGAGTCCACGCGTGTGGGTCAGCATGCTCTCGTGCGCGTTACGCTCGTAGCCCGTCGCCACGAATACGGCGTCGACGAGCAGTTCCTCTTCGCTTGCGTCCATGGCGTCTGGACCCAGCTTCGCCAGGCGCAGCAGCAGCTTCCCGTCCGCGGTCTCGCGCGCCTGGCTCACCTGGCGGTTGGAGCGGATGCCGAGGGGCCAGGTGGCCGGATCCTCGCTGTGCAGGCGCTGCAGGTACAGCTTCTCGTACAGGTGCTCGAGCAGGTGGAGGCGGACGACGCCGTAGTTGGTGGCCTTGTCAGCCGTGATGCGAGTCGCACGCAGGGCGCTGTCGGTGGCAAAAATGCCGTCCACGCGCTCCGGGTCAAAGATCTCGTTGACGAACGGTGAGTCGTCGCTCGGACGCAGCGCGCTGTCCTTGATCAGCAGCGAGACCTTGGCGTTGGGATATCGGGACGGCAGGTCGTTAAAGATCTCGGCGGCGGATTGTCCATTGCCGACCACGGCGATGTGATACGCCTGGCTTGGATCGGGGAGGGCGGATAACACCTGCTGGGAGTACTTGGAGGAGTGGACGACCTGTCGGTGCGATTGCGGCAGCTCGGCTGGGATCTTCCCTTTGCCCCCGACGGCGATGACCACGTGTCTCGCTACCCGGGTACGTAGCGCCCCGGTCACGGTATTTTTCGACACGACCTTGAATTGAGACACCTTTCCGTTCTTCAACGTAACGTCGGGCTCGACGGAGACCACCTCCTGGCCGTACGTGACCCGGTCCTCGAAGTGAGACGCGCACCACCTAAGGTAGTCCTCGTATTCCAATCTCGACGGTGTGAACGTATCCAAGTTGATGAAGGTGTTGAGTCTGTTCTTGGAGAAGAGGTAGTTGACGAATGTGAAATGGGACTTGGGGTTCCGAGGCGTCGCCAGATCTTTCATGAAGGATATCTGCATCTTTGCGCCAGGGAGCTGCATGCCTGCGTGCCATGCAAATTTGGGTTGGCGCTCGAGGAAAGAGACATTGGCAGCAGAGGATGATTCTGAGAGGGCGATGGCGATGGCGAGGGAAGCCGGGCCGAACCCAATGCAGATGAGGTCGTGGATTGATGTTGTGGGAGAGGTTGCTGCCGGTTTTGGAGGTCTGTGAAGAGGTCAGCTCAGCTCAGCTTACTCCCGTCGTATAGACCTCGAACATCCGCACGTACGCTGTCTCAGTTGGAGCCCAGACAGCAGCCGCGCTTCCAATCTCCTGTTGATTCGAAGACATCACAGGAATTTGGAATATTGCACGAAGGAGTTCAACAATTTTCACGCCTGAAATGCTACTCTTTTATTGAGATTTGAGAATCAAATGGCTCGATAGGGTCGAAGCGAGCCAAGAGCCAAATTCTGTTGTATCGTCCGGGACAGCTATCCCATGAAACTGTCAGCACTTAATACGGGCGACATAGTAGGCCAATCCCAGCAAAAGAAATACACGGAACCATAAGGCCCGCGGATCGTAGCGAAGATATATACTAAAATCGGCGGCATGAGACGGCATCTTCGGGGGCTCACTTCCCCCCGATCCTGAACCATGATACTGGTCCTGGAAGCGTCTGTCTGCATCTGCCGCAAAGAATAGAAAAAACAGCAGTGACATACGCGAATAACGGCGTCGCAAGGCGTCTCGAGAAGAAGTTTGGAAGTAGAAATAGATATAGATATCCGAGCCAGATCAGCGCCAGGCAGGGTTCTTTGACCGAGCGAGGTGTCTATCGATCGATCTTCACCCGAGAAAAGGTAGTAGTATAGAATGCTGATAAAATGCGACAGATGATAGCAAAGCAAGACTAATAGACAATAGATAATAGATGATGGCGAGATGGACGGGTTGAGGAGGAGAAAGAGTTGCAGCGGATCGAAGAAGAAGAAGAAGAAAATGAAAAGAAAAAGAGCGAAGAAATAGGTAGCCTGCTTAGCTTCCAGTTCGAAAGAAGACTAACCTAAAAGTTGGTGGTATGGTGTGTGTTGTCGGGAAATTCTGACGAGTCGTCAGTCGTCGGGTCGTCGGTCGTCGGTCGTCGGTCGTCCGTCGCCTTGCCCTTCGGTTCCGAATCCACCAGTTTGGTCAGCTAAGCCAGCCTCGTGCTTGGCAAGGTTTTTTTTCTTCCTTTATTTTTTCCTTCTTTTCGGGTCCGAACTCGTTTTCTATGGTAAAAAGGTAATCGAGTCGAGTCGAGTCAAGTCGAGTCGAGTAGAGTCGACAGAGTTTTTCAGGAAGTTCTGCTCAGGAGTCAGTAGGTTTTGCTGCTTGCAAGCATACCGATACATATATAACGTGCATACTACGTATGAGGTAAGGGGCAGAAGATGCTAGTAGATCCAAGGCGAAAAGTTTTTTTCTTGCATCGTCGTGCGTCCGAATCAATTTTCCCGTTATTCGATCGACGGTTCCCTCCGCCCAGGATCAGGATCAGGACGAGGACCAGGACCAGGACCAGCTGCAGCATCCATGCATGGAGGGAATGGTGAGTACGGAATATACTGTACCGGTAGTATGATAGTTGTGGACGTATTGGACGTAATGGATGTAATGCCGTATATGCTCGCTGCCTTTGAAATCTCATCATCATCATCGTCAAGATGGACAGCTCCTCAGTCAGTACGTCGGTCGGCGTCGGCGTCGGCCGCTAGCCTGAGCAGTCCGACCGAGTCTAGTACTGGTACCGGTAGGTATCCCTCTAGAAGACAGCAACACGTGGTGACCTCGTGATATGGCGAATCCCCGGAAATTCAATGCACGTGGCAGTTGGCTGCATGTGGTAGGCGGTAAGGTTCCCTAAGTGGAGTGGACCAGCCTTTGATTCAGAGCACGGGGTTTGTGTCGGCAACACCTACTCAGGATACCGGTATACGGAGTAGCTGTTGGAACTACCAGTCGGGGCACCTCCCTCCCTTGATCATTCATCGAGTGAGAGCGGGCACGATGGATCTGTGCATGCGGGGCGCGGGGGTTAACGTCGGCTGCATATTACTACTATGAGTGGTCTATTTCTTTTCTCTTCTTTTTTTCTTCCCTCCGGCTCTTGTTGTCCTCGCTCAGATCTGGCTCGCCCCGTTATCTTATTTTATCTTATCTGATCATCTCGAGTGATCCAGGTAGATCCTCGAGAGCACTCAATCGTCTTAGGAGTTCTTGATTTTCGCAGAAGACTTGGGCCGGGAATCCATCCCTGCCAGATTGATTCGCTGAGCAGTAGTAATAGTATTATGCAAAAGCAGACCTGCAATGCATATTACAGTTTCCAGTATTATAACTCTACACCACACGAGACACCCCTTAAAGCAGGCCGGCTAAGGCGCTTTACCGACTGCTTTGTATAATTACGTAGCGGTTACTGTTGCATGGCATTGTTTGCGTGATAGCCCTTTCGCTAACGTAAGAATTTTGCTGCTATCTTCGTATTGCTTAGATTTTGGTCAGCGATATCGCTTGATTAAGCTAAGTAGTCATTACAGTAGATTGAGATGCATCTTCGCAACTAACGATAGCGAAGTGGCATCGGGTTTTCGGTTAAGAAAGCTTTAAACTGCACCTACAAAACTTGCTTAAATGATACCGGTAGCTAGCGATCGATCGATCAATTAAGCTATCGGTGCGAATATAGTAGTAGCTCTTAACTGTTGTGCAAAAGCAAACCTGCAATGCACCTTGAAATTTCCAGTATTATAACCTTATACCGCACGACAAATAGGCATACGATATCCCGTCTAAAATCAACTCAAGCTCAACTAAGTCTGCACCGCATGAATCAGGTATACATATACCGGACATACATACGTATACAATGGCCGCATGACCGAATCGAAGGATACGGATCTCACAGTTGGAAAATGAATTAATTACTGGCGGAAAACCCCCGCGACACCGGGACGGACATACGCGGTAATTGCATAATGCAGAAAACTTGCTGGAAAAGCATACCGAGGGTACTGTCTGTATCTATCTATCCATCTACCGATCTAGCACGAGCTAACGGGCAATACACATCATACTATAGCCTTCCTAATGCTTCACACATGAACGACCATACCTTGACAAATGATGAAAATAAAGATACTCCATCAGAGATGATACGTACCTGCTCCATGATTCGAGTCCCAAAACTCATCCCCTCTTCCATCCACACCGACCTCATCATGACGCAGAGACTGCTGCTGCGACATGACTCGGGTTCTAATTCCAGTTCCTGTCCGCGCAGGAATTACGTCACGTCATAGCCACGTCCATCTGATAAGATAATCTGATCTGATTAGATGAATCAGGGATCTACAACTACTCTCCCCCTCCCGTGAAACATGTCAAAAGTATAAATTTGCAAGGGATCTTACTAGGGCTTAAACCAATCAACTTACTACGTACTACGTACCATAAGAATCCAGCCTTGAAAAGTATCTTTAGCTCCGTATTTAGCCTGTGCAATTGAGCTGACAGGGCTTTGAGCCATTCCGAAACCACCGCTCTACGATTTATGGGGCTCAACTGGGTCCGACATTTAAACGTGGGGAGTATCTTACTCCGTACTTCTCCTACTTCTCCGGTACAACTAACAGCGGCATGCCCAAGCAAGGACAAGGACAGGGACAGGGACAGGGACAGGGACAAGGATAGGAAAAGAAACAGAAAAGAAAAGAAAGGAGAAAAGTACGGAGCTTGTTGAGTGGATACGAGTGAGATGATTTGATCTGATCTGATAAGATTAGACTATGACACATGATATACGTATGCTCTGCCTCGGATTTACATACTACGTACAGAGGAGGGGCTGTGAATATGTACGTATGGTGCAAATGGCTCACCGAGGTAGGCGCGGGTTCCGTAGATTGAGTGAAGCTTGTGGAATTCTCTCTAGGAGACTGACGATACAAAAGATCTATATACCTTGATGCGCCAATGCGCCATTTAGGCGAGGTCATGTGAGTCAGGACTTGTGTGGAGCCTCAGGCATGTCGGTAGCTGCTCCACACAACCAGCTTGGGTGGGTCCTGAGGCATGCCCTATAGGGAGCATGGCTGTTCCGCACAACAACAGTATGTACTCTGTAAAAACTGCCTGATAAGCGTACGGAAATAAAAGGTCGGAAATAAAAGGTTGGAAATGATATATATATATATATATATATATATATACATATATAGATGTATGTATGTAAGTCTGCGGATGATGATCTGCTAGTTTACGTACGAATCGCATTTCATCATTGTAGGGATAAATCTAAGGGTCTTTTAAAACCTGTATACTACCGTTCGCGACTCTCTCGCTCCCTCTCCGTAAAAATCTTATCTCAAAGGAAAAGGAAGAGGAAGAGGAAGAGAAGGAGGAAGAGAAGAAAGAAAAAAGAGGAAAGAAAGGCTCTCGCAGCGCAGTCATTCTCATCGTCGCTAGCCATCATTTATATTCATCCGAACATTCCGTCTCTAGTTCCAATATGACATCATCTGATCCCATCCCATCTCTGTCGTGAATTCCCGAAACTCTTTCGTAGATACCCACCTACCTACCTACCTACCTACCTACCGACCTATCTAAATATACCCCGATAAAGGAGCCGAGCCAGAAGCCAGCCAAGTTTACACACTTCTCCGCCGTTCCACTCCACTCCACACCACGCGTCCCCGCCCCGCTGCTGAATCCCAGCAATTCATACATATAAGCTATGAGTGTTCAAGACGGTAAATTGAATGGTCGGGTGGTGTAGTTGGTTATCACATCTCGTTAACAGTTTGACTGTAACACAATACCGAGAAGGTCCTGGGATCGAGCCCCAGCCTGATCATAAAATTACAGCTTTTGTTTCGGTTTTTTGACTTCCTTAAACTAGAAGGGGAAAAGGAGGGGAGAAGAAAGGAAGTTTGACTGGCCCAATTGCTTTGCTTCAATTCTCTGGATCGATTGATTGATTGATTGATCGATTGTTATCTTTACGCAAAGTCTGGGAATCTGAATGGGAAAGATGTCATTCTTTTTTTTTTTTTTTTTTTTTTTCAACATAATTGGTGAATACCTTCGTGCCGATGCCAAGCTCCTTAGCGAGTTGAACTCTACGGACGGAGAAGTTCCACCTCCATCTTTACTCTTACCTGTCCCTTCCCTAGAAATTCGCTCTTCTGGATTCAATTCTAAACGTTAGATTCAATATCGAATCAATTATTCTTCGAATCTTCTGGCCGTTCTACTTTGGATAGGCATGACTTTCTGCAAGACTACATGTAATAGTTAGTGGTGTATCACAAAGGGATGCGAGTGCCGAGAAGTGACGAAAACCCCTTGGTGAGATTTGGTTTGTACTTACTGGTCGCTGGTGATCCAGATGGCGGCGATCTCGGCTCGGAGGATACTTCCGGCCGTGCTTCCTGCATTGTCGAGTGCGACACAGACGCGCTGTTTGCTTAGAGGGAAGGGAGGGAGAGCTGGCTATCGATCCGCCAGTGTGAAAATTGTAGCGTCAGCTGCTCGTGATTGGATTTGAAATAGTGGTCAGACGATAAAGGAAAATGGATTGGGAGGTTTGGGGAGAACGAGCTCCTAATAGGGGCTTCTTGATCAGGCAGGTGGCGCTTAGAGACACAGACGTTGAAAGCTTCTCTTGTTCGCGAAAGCGAAGCGACAACCGCCGGCAGAATGTGCAGCATGTCTATCCGACTTTGGATGATATGAAAGGAAGTGGGCGTCCTTGCAGTAACAATGAAAAATGCAGAGACGGCCAGCTTTCTTTCATCTCGAGCAGTTTTTGACGTGAATTGGGGAAACACTCTTTGAATACATGGAGAACTGCGAAGAGAGAGACATCCAACCAAGAAGGATGACCAAAGCCCTGTATGATATATGCATTCAAAATACAAAGAATGGATTAGGCACTACCCTCAGTTCCTTTTCGTCCGCTAGGCACACTAGGAATATCTACGACAACAGGCTGTGGCGCATTCGGATCCGGTGGCCGGGGGATCTGTGACGCTGGGTCAACCAGCTCACTCTTCAACGTCGCCCAGTGCGACTTCCAAGTTGCCGGCGCCCCCGCTTCACAATACGCCATTCTCTGAACCATCTTCGCGAAGCTCGCCTTGCGCTCATCCCACCCTTCGAAGAGATCCCTATCTAGAGCGAACAAGATGGCTTCCGCGCCGCAGCGGCCAAAGACGGTACACCAGGGCAGACCCAGCACGCCGTTGCACAAATCCCGACACTGCGAGTAGTCTCCTTCGCCGAGACAGATGCGTGCCAGGGTGAGCGATTGGCTCTCGAAGAACTCCTCGGACGCCTGCATGGATGGATCGGCGGGGTCGTAGAGGACCATGTGGCAGAGTTCGAGGTCGAGGAGGGCCTTCTCGGCATTGATGGCGTTGGTGGCGTCGGCTCTCTTGAGGTTGCGGATGAAGACTCGGGTTCCTCTGTTCCAGCTCTTGAGAGCGGTGCGGCGATCGGGGTAGCGTGTGTTGTTGACGGACTCGAGACTCAGGATGGACGCTATCTGCACCTGGTGGGTCGAGATGGCATCGAGCATGCATTGCAGTAGGCCGTTGAATATCATGCGTCGGGTCTCGTCGGTGGGTGGAGCTGAAGCTGCGCTCGCCATCACATCCATTGCTGTCTTCACCAGTGCCTGCTGGCTTGTGGTGTTATCCCAGAACATCTGTTCGGCTTGAGAGCTGAACAGTAGAGCGCGGCCGAACCGCATTGCCTCTCTGTCTTCAGGGGTCAACGAAAGAGCCGTGGTTAGCATTTC
This sequence comes from Drepanopeziza brunnea f. sp. 'multigermtubi', assembly GCF_022702325.1. Classification (NCBI taxonomy): domain Eukaryota; kingdom Fungi; phylum Ascomycota; class Leotiomycetes; order Helotiales; family Drepanopezizaceae; genus Drepanopeziza; species Drepanopeziza brunnea. The sequence continues at coordinate 394,944 of NW_027094068.1, forward strand.
TACCTTGGAGATGAACCTGTTGGTTGCTTCCATGAAGGTCTGGTCAAACGCCGAGAATCGGATTGCGTGACCAACTTTCAGTTTGCCTGTTTTGGGGTCAATGGTATAGAGAACACGAGAGCCTTCCTTGCGAGTTCGGTAGTGCAAGAGGCCATGTCCGAACTTCTGAACGCCAACCGACCAAAACTCCTCTTGCTGGACATCTTGATAGAATGAGATGGGTATAGGGAAGAACTCGTCAAATAACTGAACACCGGGGTTTATGAGTTCCACGGCTCCTGCGTCGGCCATTGCTACATCAGGGGCAGTAGGCCAACATCTAGAAAAAAACCATCCCAGGGGCATGATCTGGGTATCATCCACAGAGATCATTGCCATTGTACTTCCAAGATTGACCTGTCAAGCGTGAGATCCCAATACCACACGAGGTAATGGAGATATTTACCGCTTTCTCGAAACTAAACCCTAGCTCTGACAAGGGTTCTTGGTCAAAGTAAACTTCAGGCGTCTCGTAATCGCCTTGCAAATGAGTGAACAGAAAGTCTACGGCATGCATCACCTCATGGGAGATGGTATTGGCTATGGACCACTCGATGGACATGCGTTCTGCCGAGTTCAAGTCATCTCTCAGCAGCAACTCGAACTCATGGAGACTCAGCCATGTAAACAACCGAGGCAACTTATTTGGGGTCGGATCATAGCGCATATATTCGGAGTTGGTACCGGTGTAAGCCAATGTTTTCCCCGGTGGATCTTCACCGGGATCCATGGGATCTTCGTCATGCCGCATGAACCCAAAGGTGTATTGATATCGATTTTGCATCACGCCAAAAGCCATGTCTCTATCCGCGGTCGAAGCCATCTGAGGATTGAACTCGCTTACTGTGCGTGGCTCTATGTATCGCAAATCTGTTCGGCCTTGGTCTTCAGGTTTCAGTCTTGATGATGGAACAGGCTTCCTTTCCGCACGTAAGACGGCATCGAACTAGAAATCTGTCAACGCGTGCACTCGCCAAGTGAAGCATGGTCGTTCATTTACCCACGGGAGAAGATGAGCGGAGCCGAGAATCTTCGACGCCAGAACGAGGATCGGTTCCAGGATTGGCCACACTACATCGTTGTGGGCAGACCACATTCCGCGCCCGTCTTCCAATGCATAGAGATCGCTGCGCGGGAAATCAGGCTGGACTGGGTTCGTCTCCCAGTTCTGGCGTGCAAGCATCGGCAGTATATACTTGGGCAGATTTCCCGGGATCAGTTCTCGCGTCGGGAGACAGTCAAGCTGTCCCAATTCGCGTGTAGTGAAGCCGTTGAGATTCTTCCTTTGGTATTGTTCATACCTATCAGATGAATCTGGGAAGACCGCCCCCAGCGTCGGAAACTTGTATTCCGTGGGCGTATATCCGCTTTTATGGCTAGTGGGCGAGAACAGTCCATATTTTCGTGCCCAGGTGGTCAATGGTCGCCTGGGACCAGCTAGGGGCCGTGGGGATGGTAGAGGTGGTAGAGGTGGTAAATCTGCCATGATGATGACCAGTTTGCGTAGCCTTACTTACGTCTACTTTGTGAGAGCGTTCAGTGCGACGTTGAATAGATTGACCATCAACTCTCTTTGTTCTTTTTATGCTGATTATAACAATGGCAGAGGATTTCCCGGTGGACAAACCATTCGGTTTCTTTATCGGCCTAAATGAATAGTTCCGGATGCGACGAAATGAAAGAAGTGAAAGGAAATTCAAATCCACAAAGCGACAATCCAACAAAGACATACCCACCTGACCTCGACATCGCCAAGTGAGTTTCGAGTTCGGCATTGCACTGCACAGTTTTTGATTCCGACTCTTGTGCATTTGTTATTTGATACATTTGTTTCGTATATTAGCTGCTGCTTTTTCACATTGTAAAGCTCTGAGGTTTCACAAAATGTTGCCCTTTCGACCACAGCACGAAGCCGCTTTCCTCGCTAGCGAGCCGACCTGGCGGCACCGGATCGGCAAAGGATGGCACGGAACCAAATTCCTGGGGAGGGGGAGCTTCGGAGTGACAGGACTGTGGGAATATAAAGGAAATGATCCGAATCCACCGGCGCTGAAACACGTCGTCGTAAAGCAATCGCAACTCGAAGTCTACATGCCGGGAGGAGGCCGTCGATCAGCGCTCGATGAAGGCAATATCGGACGCACCCTTTCCGTCATCAACGCCAAACATCTGGTACGGCAATATGGGGGCAACCGACTTGGGGACTCGTTTGGAGAGATGGGCAGCGTCATTCGCATCTTTATGGAATACTGTCCCGGGGGAGACCTGAGTCAATTTGTGCCTATGAGCCTAGCGGCGATGAAGGAGAAGCCTGAGCCTCTTTCTGAGATGGACTGTTGGGCAATCTTCAAGTGCTTGGCTTTGGGGGTTCTGGCTATGGATAAGAGGACGGAAGAACCGCTCGATGCATTGGAGTGGAACGATGATGAGGAGCTGATGCACTGCGATCTCAAATGTGACAATGGTGAGCACTTCCCTCCTGCACTTCTAGATATATCGATCAATCGCCGACGCCAGGTGCAGTATTTCTAGGATATCGTGACAAAGACCATGCACGGATACCAATTCTAAAGGTGGGGATTGGTAATTCGTTGAGCAATTGCAATCTTCAAAATTTACTGACGTACTCAGATCGGTGATTTCGGGGAGTCGATTATGGTTCCGTCGCAAGAGCTACAAGACGACGCAGATGGAGGGGTCTTCCTAGACAGAGGAGCTCCTGCTTTCAAGCCACCCGTCAGTACCTCCGGGTTGGATCACCCAGCGTCATAGTCGTTCTTTGGCTGATAGATCACAGGAAGAAACGATTAATTGGCCATTTGGCCCCTGGCAAGAAACCGGAATTGGAGTGCAGAATCCCCGGAAAGGCACCTGTTCCAATATATGGCAAGTCGGAGCCATCATGAACTGTCTCATCCTCCAAGTAAGCCACGACTTTAATCCTAACCGCTGCGATGACCCTCGCGATCCACGAACCTCTCGCTCTTCTCTGGCAGAGCGAGGCACGCCTTTAGCCTCGAACCTAAACCACAGTATTCAGCTGGACAGAGGCGAAGAAGCAGAACGATACTCCAAGACCCTCCGAATGCTCATCCAAGAGTGTCTCTTCCGGGAAGCACCCCTGCGTCCATCTTCAATCCGACTTGTAGACGCCACAAGCCAAGGCCTAAACAGCACTATGCGAGGCATTCTCGCGCTCACAAGACGAACCGGAAACTCGGGATTACAAGCACTACCAGCAAACATCCAAGCCGTGGCCGTGCGCATGCCAGGCTATCTCGACCCGGAACCACCGACATCCTTTCTCGTCGACCACCGAGCGTGGGACGAAGCGCTCATCCCAACCTCTATCCTGGGGGGAGGGACTATCGGTGGGCTCGTCACAGGACTTGCTCGGCCAATGCCAGCTCTAGCAGGCAGAGCAGCTACATTGGTCGCAAGCAGTGCTGCGTCTACCGCCAGCTCGCTCTTGAAAGGCGGCTTCAGATTTCTGTCTAACAAGATCACTGGGCCAGAAAGTGGTCCTCCGGCGGATGGGCGCGCCCGCAGCCGCTCCATTGGGTATATCGTGAAAGCAAATAGAGTGTCGAAGCGACGGAACGCTGCACCTCCGCTGGTGAACCTTCAAGCCGATGACCCTGGGTTTGTTGTTGTAAGTAGAGAGAAGTGAAGTAATGAGCTTGTATGGTTGCAATCGACCCCGGGTCCCCAATTACAGCACTTTCGTAGCCGATCTCCTTGAAGGAGAGGGTAGAGAAGTTTCAGCTTGAGTATGATCACCGAAATCGATTCGCGATTCTTCGATCGGGCTGGTGCTATGTTGTGATAATATGCCTAGCCTCACTTAGCTTCTTTCTCCAGCCCCTATTTTCATGCGACTGCGAGGAGGTAATCGTAGATAAAGACGAAAATAATCAAAAGGCTTACCCTAAAGCAAATACCATAGATGCAGCATTTCATGTTTTTCATCTCCCGTGAAGTGAAGAATCATGACTCAACTCGTAAAACGTTGAGCATGTGACGGGATCCGCATCCTCGCTAAGAAATCTCCTAATCAAACTCATTGTTGACATCCTCGCTTCGCTAGTCGGCTTCCGACACGTTCACAGCCCTCGTCTCCACAAGCTCCGACCTCGACGACAGAACCAGGCTTCCCAAAGCCCATGGAATAGCTTTAAGAATCCTCACTCTAATCATCCTCGTCGAGATCCCCCATACGGAGACAAGTGAGTCATACTCCCATCTCCCATCTCCCAGCTGTCGTTCCATCCCAAGCCAGGCAGCACCCACACCTACCATGGTACTCTCGTTCGTAGATGTAGCGGGTGATGCTTATCTTAGCCCAGTTATGTACAGTCCTCCTCCCCCACCCCCAATAACTCCCAGCAAGCCAAAGAAGACAGAGCACTTGCCATGCAGCGAATCACAGACTCCAGTGCAGACAGAACCAACATTTTTCTAGTGGTATCTTGCTACCCGGGCTACTGTGAGCATGTCAAGTCAGAAATGTACCGTATGCGCGATTGCCGCTGAGAATATTGCGAAGGTTGACGAGGTGTTCAACAGTAACAACAAGGAGGATGGCAAGATGAGAAACAGAGGCGCTACTACCAGCAGATGCATGTAAAAGAGGTAAGATAACATTGCCTGGAAAATAATGGCCTCGTAGAAGCAACACATTCGAAATGAGAGGATCGAACAGGGTCGTTTATATAGACTTAACCCTGAGCCCCTGAGCTCGGACGTAAGCCATATGGCCCACAGTCAAAGATCCTGCATTTATAGCGCCCGGTATCGCATTTACATGCCCGCCCTCCCATATCTCAAACGCCAGAAATCAATCGCGGTCCGCCGGACCAGCAAGATGTATACGCTCCCGTGCCGTACCAGATCACCAAACGCCAACGCTGCGCAGAAAGCAAATCATTCTTGGTAAGCGCATCTCTACGCTTAATAAGTCTTCGAGTTTATTAGGCGATGTTTCGCTTGTTGTTCAAACACCAGGTCTCAAGTCCACGATCTGGAACTCCAGGCCCTCAGCCTCAAACACGTGACCCGGCCTCAGAGCACCCGTGTAGAGGTTCCGCTCCTCGTGAGGATGGAAAAGCGAGGATTGGGTGCATGAGGCAATCGCTTGTTTTCCAGGTGGATCTGTGAGGCGGAACACCCCCCATCTGTCACGAATTAGCCAACCGAAATGGGATTGGGGGGAAAGAACCTACGAGGGACTCTTGCTCGGCGCGCAGACAATCGCAATACTCTCCTTCATCATCGTCTGGTATCCAAAGTGTGTATGCAAATCCACGCTGCTCATGAAGCAGCTCTGCGTCGGATGCGTGTGAATCCATCCTAACAGCAGTAAATCCTCGCTGGAGCAGTACTCGAACAGCGAGTTTTCGTTGACTGTCTCGCAGGTATCACTAGTCGACTTTTGTTCTGGGATGACGACCCGTCGAATGAAAAGCGCATTGGATATGAGGGAACCGCAGAGCATGCCACAAGTCTCCAGGTTGCGCAGTGTGTTGGGCTCAGCTATCTTGAGAAATTCTTTGCGAAGGGTTGGAGGAAGGAATACGGTACGGAGGGGCTCGCCGCTTTCTAGGTAGGCGGAAGGGCGGAAGGTGAAGTTCTTTTGAGATTGAGATTGGGAGGTGTCCATATCTGGGCGGACCGGAGTGGTCTTTTCAGGGCGCGGAGGAGGCTCTAGCTCGTGTAAGAAGGCTGATGGGCTTTCTACTGGTAATTTTGGGGGTAGAGATGGTAGTGAGGGTAAAGATGAGGGGGAATTAAGGTTATCCTGGTAGCTGAGAGGTTGAGATACAGTGATAGAGGGGTATCGGTATTGGCTGTTGGCGTTCCTGAATGGCATGGTAGGAGTAGCTCGTGGCCTTGAAGGATTGTCCCGAGCTGTATCAGGAACCATATCATGGGCTCCGTCCATTCTTCTCCTTGAAGCCTCCATATTCCTTTGCGTTTCAGCATCGTGATTCGACCTGTCCCTAGAGAGTGCAGATTCCCAGTCGTCCCAAAGTCCACCGGCAGTTCGTCTTTCTTGTTCCTCTTGTTCAGATACACCCGCTTGCCTTGTAGACTTCTTAGCTGCGTCTCGCCGCCTGATTTCTTTGTGTGCCAGTTTAACTGCCAAATGGCTGTTGTCTGCAGCGGCGAGTGTTGTTGTGTTTCCTGCAACCGCCGGGTCCGAAGCCGCCGCCAAACCTGACCGTGATCTCTGATGGCCCATCCTGAGGTGTGCCTCTCGCCTCCTCTCCATCGTCTGCTCCCAAACATCATAACGATCATTGATCCGAGGTTTGAGAACTTCCAAGGTATCCAAAACCCAAGGGAGGCTCCTCAACGCCAGCTTCAGCCCCTGTCGGTTCTCTGGATCTTTGGCAGCCGGATGTGATGGGAGTTTTTCGGATACGAGACTTGCATACCGGATGAGGAGCAAGTACGCCTGCTGGTCATTCCCCTCCTGTTCGTATATTTGTGCCTGCCGGCCATCAGCAGAGCTTCAAGCCCAGTCAGTCTTAAGACGCCTACGTACCTCTCGAAGCAGCGTATCTGCAGTCCGCACCCAGTATTTGAAGGGAATCAAAGGATTGAAATCAAAATCCTGACCTCTTGCGGCAATGTCCTTCACGGTCATGGGCTTGGAGACCTGGAATGTCGACCCCGCCATGATCGCTGCCCGGCCCTGCCCAGCCCGTCGCTGTCCCGTCCTCCAGCTATTTTCAAAGAGTTCCGGGTGCTAAGCGAGTGGAAACCTGGATTTTTCAAGAATTCTATTCCGGCAGTGGCAGATCTGGCGGTTTTGTTGTTGTTTTTGGTGGCGAAGCTGTTCGTTTGCCTGCAAGTTGTTATGCGGATTACTCGATTGTTTGCATTGCGCGACGGATATGTCGCCAAGACGGCAGAACATCGGGTTTTCAGCCTCGAGAAAAATCAATGTTTAAGCTCGACCTGTCAGCCTCATCACTTTTCTGTCCTGAACAATTCTAGTCAATTCGTCTTTCTCACTCATCGTCCCTGTCCCTCCCTCTTACATTGCCTCCTTTCACGGCCTTGCTATTAATTCCCATGCTTTTTACAATTCCAGGAATCACATGGTTTCTGTCCCTCCTTTATTGATGTTCAGAATCTATAAAGCGAGCAGATTCGCGCAACTTCGAACTCCAGCAAGCTCGGCTTTTATAAGATATTTCCACATAGCGCAAGCCCTCCTATCCACTCGAGTTTCTTCAGCTATTGAAAGCGGAAAGGGGCCCCGAGGCTCGCCGGGATCAAAGAAAGTCCCAGATATACTTGAGAAGGACACCGACGCACTTGTAGGAGTGATAGAAAATGATGTCCCGAAAAAACGGACAAGCCGAAAGAAAACAGAGGAGCTTTCAGAGGAGTCAAAAGATGGCACTGTTCCCAAGAAACGGACACGACGAAAGAAAACAGAGGAGATTGTAGAGGCGTCAGCAGATGACAATATTCCCAAAAAGCGAATAAGAAGAAAGAAAACCGAGGAGCTTGTAGAGTCAGCAGATGAAAAGACTCCCAAAAAGCGAATCAGAAGAAAGAAAATAGAGGAACCTGCCGAGGAACCTGCAGAGTTGTCATCTGGTGGCACTGCTCCCACCGAACAGAGAACACGTCAGAAAAAGGATGATGCTCCTCCATCAGATGCTGGAGAGGAAGCCGACGAGGCACTGACTCATTCTGAGATCATCCAATTGGAGAGGCTAGGGTCAATGTTGACTTTGGGAGTGAGCAAGGTACCCGGCAAGAAGAGTGGGAAACTGTTCGTTGGTCGCGAAAAGCATGAAACATACCCGAAGGAAAGCAAATCACCAGCGACCAACAAGAAATCGAGTATACATAGCGGCTTTCTCGATCATCCCCGACCCGAAGATCCTTACAATGACATTGAAGGGTACATGAAATGGGCAATGGGAGGCAAGTATTTTGGAGCTAGGCTACTTGGAGACCCTAAGCGGATGAACATCATTAGCGAGGGAGCATGTGGTAATGATCCCTACCTTCAACCAACTATTTTCCTTTACTGACATGCCTAGATGATATACTTGACCGTCTGAAACCATCTCTTGAGAAGCTCAAGGGATGTGACGTTATTGACCTCAATCCTGGAACCGGTGTATGGTCTTCCAAGCTACACGACTTCCTCAAACCCCGCACGCATATCCTCATGGAACCTGACCACAAGCTGTATCAACCTCTTTTGCAGCCTCTGGTCGATGTACCAGGATCGACGTACAAACTTATTCCCAGATCCGGCATTGTCTGGGGTCATCTGGAAAGTGTAATGAATCCGGAACATCTCCCCTTCCAGGTGGCACCAAGCAGAGGCGATCCCCTGCTCGAGCAGCCCAACAACACTCTCCTAGTCACTGCCAATCTGGCTTACAACCCCAAGAAGCCTTACCGTGGATTCTCTTCTCTTACACAGATGGTGCTGTATCAATTTGTGTCTGCTATGAAAACACATGCTCTTTTCCAGAAGTACGGTCTCGTCCGACTACTTGTCTGGGTTAATGACGAAGAGAAGAGTCTCGTCCTCCCTAGAAATATGTCTTATCGCAGGAAGGCAGCCGTCGAAGCCGGAATCATGTGCTCCAAAATCGAAGAGGTAGCATCTTCGACCGAAGAGACTAGCTTCTGGGTAAGAGAGGAGCACGTTTCTCTTCAAGGTACTCGTAAAGTCATGGAAAAAATGAAGACCAAAGGCATTCATACACCAGCTGGGCGGGAAAGCACGGCCATGCAGAAGCTGAACAGCAACCAGCCCATAGTTTCGTTGTTCAATGATTGGACAGAGCGCGACTCGTTTATGAACGAATATCGTGTGCTCGAGCGAGCAGACAAGTTAGGTTACCTTGATACCATGAAGGCAGGAGAAGCCATCCGAGCCCGCTTCAAGGTGATGAGATGGACGAAGCTTAGTCGCCAAAACTTTGGTCAAAATATGCTCGCCTTGACCAATGAGTACGACTATTTACTCCGCGCACGCAAGGCTTTAGCCACAAGAACCGGCCGGGCGGTGGAATCCCAGCTCAAAGCCCTCGCGGCCAGGGAAGCGGACTGGCAAGTTCGCGTTGGGAAAATAAGCGATGCCGGCAAAACGGATTTCAGGAATAACTGCGAGAACCGCGCCGCTATGTCCCTTGACCCGCCACTCCTCCTCTGGGATCGCAGGGACTACGAGCCTCTGAAGCTCCACAAACACGAGTTCTTCCCCCAGAAGGAAATGTGTCTCTTGGACCTCCAGCCGCAATCTCTCTGGCCTGTCCTCCGTGAGAAGTTCCCCGATAATTTCGACGTCTTGGAGTACATCCTCAGCTCTTTCTACACCCTCATGTCGCAATCGGTCAAGAGCGGCCTGATGGGACTGGTGCCCGGCGCATACGAGTGGATTGACCAGGAGTGCAAGATCATGAAGGATCCGCTGCGGGGCGGAAACCCGGATCTGGACAAGCTGAGCGTGCGCTCCTTGACGGACGAGATGTTGGAGGAGATTGTGATTGCCTGGCTGAAGTGGCCCTTTCGCCCGAGCAAATTCGAGATGCTGAGTCGGATGGGGAGCTCGGTATATGATCCTGATCAGGACCCGGACGAGGGGGTGTACCTCGGGACGGGAGGGGCCTGATTGTTTGTAATGTACGTTTTGCGTTGCGTTGCGTTGCGGGGGGCGTACATAACAGAAAGGTGGAAGAAAAATCTTGGAAGTAGTAAAATATTGCGGTGTACGGTCTGTGTACATATGTGTATACTAATTCAGCAAATTTTTTTGGGGGAGGTGGGGGGGAATCGGATCTGCTATTGCTGCTATTTTCGACTTGGTTCTCACTTCCTACATGTATTGTTGTTTCGCGTCATTTCTTACACTGCTAGGCCAGTAGACACCATCGTGAGCCCTCCTTCTCTAATGTTGGGGAATCTGAAGAAAAAGTTCTCACTCTTCAGTCGTGCAATAGACAGGCGGGCGAGACCCTTTTGAAGTTTGCATGCTTCGAGGAAGGAACCTTCGCTGATTTCATTTCCCAGACAGTAAGCAAGACCAATATGTATAGGTATAAAATGTGACCGATAGCTAATATCATATCATATCTGGGATTGATTCATGCTCGAAACTATATAGACATTTAATAGTGAAGAGCTATTCCCCCCCCCCCCCCCCAACCCCCCCCCCCCCCCCCCCCCCCCCCCCCCCCCCCCAAAAAAAATAATAAAAATTGTACAAAAGCAATAATGAAAAAATAATAAAAAACTGGGCCGCCTGGGGCCACGTTCTGCTGCACCGAATGCGTCCGTCTCCAAGTTGGCCAAATGCGCTCAAAGTCCAGAAATTTTCACTCTCAAATGATCCAGCCTGGAAGGAGAGCCTGCACGCACGCCGCACATGTCCCTCCGAACTGCGCAACGGCCTTGAAGCGTCCCCGACTTCAACGCCCTGCTCAAGCTCAAGCTCAAGCTCTCCTTCAAGCAGCTACTCTACATCCAGACGCACCCCAACCTTTCTTTTTTCTTTAGAACAGAAACTCCCCGACGCCCGCCCGATTTGCGCGATAATCTTCCGTACTCCGCACCTGCCAGCCGGACTCGCTAGTTAGGGATGGCGATGTGCAATGAATGAATGAATGAATGAATGGTCCGCGTAGGTATATCTGGGAAGGAACCCTATCTCACTTATATGTACGTAGCTGAAAAGGGTGTAGCATGAGTATGTCTTTTGTAAAATGATAGAAAGAGAGAATCGAGATATGTCGTCGAAGTATGAGTGAATAATTGTATCTCGGCTGACGCTACGCAGCTGTCTGCTTGTAGCAGTGGAAGACGACAGCTGAATGAAGACTGGTCACTTATCAGGAAAGGGAGGTAGGTAGGGTACTCAGACCTCGGGGCTAGAATCTCTTCTGCGAGAGTACTGTCCAAGGGGTACGCATTCAATTGTGAGAGGTAGATGGTTACATGAATAACGCAAGGCCATCTTGGCGAGGAGGTAAGAGAAATGAATACTATACTCTTCATAACCTGACAGATATTCGCGAGAATCCATTGGGGAAATCGGGCACAGTGCACTCTCCCTGCCCATCCGAATAATATTCCTGATGATAAGTAGGGTAAGGATAGCTACCTGGGTGAAGATCTTCGGGGGCAGATCCGTGCCACGACGAACATGGAGGATGTCCCTGAACCCGAGGACTTGGCACAGTGAGCATGACAGTAAACGAAAGATTGCTTACGGTGTTGGTAAGACGACGACGAGACGACGACGACCTCACCCTACGGCCGTGAAGCCAGTGACCGAAGCCAGTGACCAGATCACCACACCGCAGCCGCACCTGCGTGCGTAGCCCCTATCCCAGTCCTCGAGATCAAAAGTCAACATTTACCATCCCGATGAGGAAAATTCTGAGCCCTGGCTCGCTTATCGTGTTTTTGCAGATCTGGGTCACCCGCCTCACTTGTGCGAAGCAGGCTATCCAGCCTCGCCCAGTTGTCAATCTGGGTCACGGGATACGGGAAAGCTGCGGTCTACTCACCACGCAGCGTGCGTACGAAAGTCAGCTTATGACATACGCACGAAGAAATAGCGTTTGCAATTGAGAAACACGTCTTGGCGTGGAGCAACATCGTTGATCATTGACGGGTTGATCTTCGTCATGGAGTGCCGGAGGGAGGTTGATACGTACCTGTGTATCCCTTCGTGCGTAAAGGATGGGTGGAGATGTAAATGGAATGGGGGAACTACGCCCCGGTGTTGCACGGCAGCAACGTTTCGTATCCAGGGCTGAGAGCTGCGTAACGAATTGACAAGCCGGCGATTTCTTATTCGGCACTTGCATATCTACCTCGCGGATTCCTCACCTGCTACGTTTTGAAGGCTGGATAGAATGGATAATATCGTTAGACAGACGCAAAGAGAATAGAAGACTGTCGATAGAATGTCTGCTAACTCAAACATGGCTTCCGGACCCAATGCCTCGGAAAGCGAGCGAACAGTCCGCCAAGGAGGACCCAATTCCACCAAGTTCGTGACCACAATGAGGAAAGTGTATAAGCCACTGGGTTTCAAAAAAGGATACAACTTTCCTCTCTGTACGTCCACTCAGATTTGACTTTAGCCAACAGATGGAGCTGACTCGAAAAATAGTCATCATTTTCGGCGGCGCCATGCTCGGCTTCACACTCGCCCGCTTCTCCTACCTCAATGTCGGCGGCAACAGTTCCAGCAGTTTCAAAAACAAGGGCTCACCGGGAGAATGGTACAGCTACCATGTCGGGCACATGCGGATTGGCATCACCCTGCACCTCGTGTGCATCCTCCCCGCGGGCTTCCTCGCCGTCTTCCAATTCGTGCCCGCCATTCGATACAAAGCGCTGATCCTGCACCGCATTAACGGATATATCATTATCCTCCTCGTGCTTCTATCCAACGCTGGCGCGTTGATGATAGCGCGCCGTACCATGGGCGGCGGATTGGAAGTCCAAGCTGTTGTTGGACTTCTTGTGATCATGACTACTTTTGGGCTGGGAATGGCGTACTACAATATCAAGCGTCTGCAAATCGACCAACACCGTGCATGGATGCTGAGGACGTGGTTTTACTTTGGTGTCATCATCACTGGTCGACTTCTGATGCTCATGTCCGTCCGGATCATCAGCCGAATGGGAGACTACTATTCTGCGCGTTCGTGCGGCGAGATTGCCTTCATCCACAGCTCCCAAGGCATTCCGCCACTGGCGACAGAGAAGCTGTACCCAGGCTGCGTGAATGCGAGCGAGGGAATGCAGGTTGCTATTAATGCGCATGATACGTATGGCGGGCTGCCTGAGCAGACGGGTGTGGCGTTGTCCATGACGTTTGGGATGTCCATGTGGCTGGGCTTGTTTTTGCACGCCGTCGGCGTGGAATTGTATCTGGCTTTGACGCCGGCGGAGAGTGAAAGGTTGCGAAATGTGAGTTATGAGAGACAGCTTGAGGCAGGGTTTGAAAATCCGGGGAGTGCTGGGTTGACGGTTGACCGGTGGGGGGATGCTGCTGTCTGGAAGCCGACGCTGAAGATAGCTGTAGATGATAAATAGGCGGGCGTTGGAAGATCGAACGGCTTACTTACGTCGTGGAGTGTAAGTGGTGTATCTGAGGAAGTGATGAAGCGATGGGTTGTAGATCTGTACGAAGTAATATATATCGTATTATACCACGTGACTTGATGTGAACGTCGGGTTTTCAGACCTCTTCGTCAAGATGCCAAGACTAGGCTAGTCTGTAATTTAGTGCCAAAGCGGGAGGCATGGGTAGGGTACGTAGCTGTAAATTCCCAAGGCCAGCAACTCCCGCTAAATCAAAACAGAGACGACAACAATAACGACTACCACAACCACAACCACAACGAGAACCAAGGTCTTCCTCTACAACGTCCTCAACAGATCAACAAATATATCCACCGTTACAATCAACGCAGATTATTTTGACTTACCACAGCGCCCGCTCCTCGATACCCACGCAAGCAAGCAATTAAGCAGGGCAGTCACTGAGGATATTCCTTCTTCCCGAACATCAGTCGTCCCACCCCGCAAGACGACTCCATCCGACCTGACGACCGAGCGCGTCTGGTCTCACTCATATACTCGCCCGTCCGCAGGTTTGAAGTCGACACTTTCGTCTCTCGAGTCTGTAGAGAGCGAATGCGACTCGACAAAGATACATAACATGGTGGAGGCCGAGCACCAGCCTGAGATAGCCTCGCCGGCTTCAGAGGAACGTCCGCAGACGGCCCGAAAGGACGCGCGTAAAGTCCCGGGCGGCTTTGGAGTCGACGACCTGGATGACTTGTCTCCCAACAAGGAGGAATTTTCCGATTCAATTTCGGAGAATGCGAGGGCGAATAACGCGAACGCTTACGAGCTGAATAACCGGATACCTTCTCTCGATCCAGCGACCCTCCCTTCGTTACCCCCACCGGTCGAAAGTAGTTTGCTGTACAGCCAGAGTGAGCATGGGCAGCATGGGAGTGATGCGCTGCTGGATACGGTGGACGAGGGGGCAATGCAGAGACATCTGAACGATGTGGAATCCAGCTTTATGCCTATTCCATCTCCGATCAGTATGGATGGAAAGAAGGGCACAGACGATACATTTCTATTCGACAGTGTGCAAGCTTCTCCACCCTCAGGTCTACCAAAGCTATTAGAAGGCTCTGCCACAACGAGTGAGCCCCAAACCGAGATGCATGCGCCGGATACACCCCTTTCTCCACCGAATTCTGCGAACGCACATACTACACCTGAAGCTGCGCGCCAGGATCTTTCCAACCATGAGTCAATGGATGCGGCAGACACCAATTCTTCCTTGGAGACAATGTCATCCTCTCCGACAGCAGCCGCGGCAGCACGAACTGTATCACGGGCGATATCGATGGCAAGTGCCGGAAGATACGATGCGTCTTACGACACTGGGGACTTACAGCAGGAAACGGCAAACGAGGGCGAGAATGAATCGACCCCAAGGAAGCAAAAAACCATTCGGTTAACCGATTCCTCCGACGATCGTTCTACTCTCCACGAAGGCGTTTCAAGCCGCAACCTCAGTAGCTCATTTAGCGATATGGGAAATGCTGGGAGTACGCCCGGAATTCCCCTACTTCGTCGCAAATCTTCTGGCAGAAGACCAAAATTTCTTCGAAGTCGCCATGCCAGTCAAAACTCCAGTGTTTCTTCGCTTGGGACAACTGCGGAGTCGCAGGACGGGAGTGGCACGACACTTGGAGCTGATTACGCACTACAATCTGGAGGAGCTGTCCCCGCATTTTCCCGGAGCGTCAGCATGGGTCTTTCGAGATCAATAAGTTTGGGAAGCATGGCATCTGGGATCGAGGACCTTTCCGGAAGTGGGCCGGATGTTATTCTGGCGACGTTGACGGAAGAGGAACAAAACCGAGAGCGAAAACTTGACGATTCGCCTCCTGCGACTCCTCGTGCGCCTGCAACCAAATCGTCTCTCGCTGCACCTACGGATACGGTTATTGCCAGGCATGTTCGAAATGTTCAAGTCCCAGCTTCCGTCGCTCAAGAATACCGAAACAAGAATGGAGTGTCTCCCAAACGATCGAGCTTCCCAGGCTCTACGCTGGGTCGAAATGGAAAAAATCTAACGCTAAAGGAACAGAGCAGCACGATCGAGCGACTTTCTAAAGAAAATTTTGACTTGAAACTGAAAGTTATGTTCCTGAGCGACCGTTTGGACAAGCTTTCCGAGGAAGGTGTCAAGGAGATGATCTCGGAAAATGTAGAGCTCAAAACTGGCTTGGCAGTGATGCAACGAGACAACAAGGCCCTCAAGCGAAAGGTCAGAGAACTCGAACAGCTGCAAAAAGACGGCGAAGAACGACCCTCCACTGCTGGAACTTCAGGTGGTGGCCGGAGCCCGGTATGGTTTGATCAAGAAGGTGCTCAAGAACGGGAGGAGGAGCTTATCTACTTGCGCGAGCGAGTCGAAGAGTACGTTACCGAAATTGAGAAGATGCGAAACGACGCGGTGATTCGAGAAAACGACAAGCGCAACCTTGCTGAGGCTGTTCGTCAGATGGGCGAGCGCCGTGGTCAAAATGTTGGAGCTAGAGAGGAAATGGACGTTTGGAAAGACCTGCTTGAGCAAGAGACTTCTCGCAGGGAACAGGCCGACGAAGAGAATAAGAAGCTCCGCGAGGAGATTTTTCGAATGAAGACCGAGACTACGTCGACTACTGGCGTGCCTGGGCTCAGCCACACCACAAATATCTACAATATCACCAAGAAACGCAATGTCTCGCCTTTAAGGCCCATATCCGGCATGTCGGGAAGTTTCGATGATCGAAACGGCAACATGAGCAATGGGTCCACTTTGGTAGAGGACTTGAGAAGGGACTGCGACCAACTCAGACATGAGAATGCCGAACTTCGACGGGAGGTTGGTGCTCAAACGTCTATGCTGACATCTCGAAATCGCGAAAAGGAACGTCTATACCAAGAAATCGAAGACCTAAAACTCGGCCAACGGAGAAATGGTGCTGGATCAATTGCTGGAGATAGTATTCTGGAGAGATCGGCGTCGAGAGCACATGAGCGTTCGTTGTCGCGCACCAGCGCCCGAACAAAGATTACGACTGTGGATGAAATTGAACGCGAAGACTTTGAAAACAAGAATGCCGAGCTCCGCGACCGGATTAACAGCCTCAAGATTCAGAACCAGGATCTTCAACGCGAGCTGGAGTCGTGTATGGAAGACTTCGAGACTGCTGTCGAACGCAAGAAAGAGGCCGAAGCTCTTGCCCAAGAATTGCAAGAGGCTCTGGAGGCAGCTGAGGTTGACCTAGTGACAATGCAAAGAGATCGAGATGAAGCTCTGCGGGGACAAGAAGATGCGGAAATACAGTTTCGGAATCTGCGCGAGGAAGCCCAGGAAGAGCTTGCTCACTCTGATGCCGAGATTGAGGCAGCAAATTCTGAAATTGCGCGCCTACAGACCGAACTTGGTGATACGACAGAGAACTTCAATGCTCTTCAGAGCGAGATGCGAGACATGAGCGAGGCTCTGGTGAGACTAGAAGATGCCCATGAAGCCAAGACAAAACGCATTTCGGAGCTTGAGGGAGAAATTGATGAGGGCAACCGAGAGATGGAGCAGATGGAGAATGATCTTGTCGAGTCTAATGGCAAGATTGATCGCCTTACCGTGCAGCAGGAGTCCAGCCAGGGAGAGATTGCCTTCCTCCGAGAAGAGCAAGATGGGGACAAGATCAAGATTGGTGATCTCGAGACGGCTCTCAAGAATACCGAAGATATTTTGCACGACGAGCGAGAACGCATCAAGGAACTAGAAGAGCGCCTCAGCGCCGAGAGGTATCAACGTGAAGTCATCGCCGGCAGGGAAAAACAAGAGGTACAGCAATACATCAACGAGCTCAACCGCGATTCGTCGGCCGCCAAAGACGAGGCAAGAAAGCTGCGAAAGTCTCTTCAATCACGTGAGGTTGAACTTGCGGAATGGAAATCGAAACTCACAGAGCTTGAGAGCAATCTAAAAGCCGCCTTGGGTGGTCTCGAGGGGACCAGGGCGTCCTTCGTCGTGGTATGTCATGAAAAGCGCCCACCAGTAACATGCTAATATCCACCTAGAATATCGAAAAGCTGAAGACGGGGCTCGAAAATGCTCATCGTGATCTTGATATCGCAAGAGCCTCTCTCGCCGAGAAAGAACACATAATCAGACAGCGTGATGGTCTCATGGAGCTAAGTGCTCTCGAGTCCAAGAAGTTGGCGGATATGGTCGACAAAGAGCGACAGTCCCATCGCAACACCAAGCACCAGTTTGAGACATTCCAGAAGACTCACCAACATACTACTCGCACGCTTACACAGAACGAATCCCGCGTCTTGGAACTTGAAACTTGTCGTCAACAGGATCGTAGGAAGATTGCCACCCTGGAGAATAACTTCAGGGATCAAATGCTTGAGCGCAACCAACTTCTGCTTGCGCTATGGAACCGTCTATCTACCCTTTGTGGATCAGACTGGGCTCACAACAACAGTCTCATCAATGGCAGGGCATTGCCTTCTCTCGAGGCAGTCACCACTATGCTCCCGGGCTTCTCCAAAAACCTCATGGGCGCAGTGAAGAACATCGAGACCCTCGTTGGGGACTTCCGTACCCGGATACGTGCCGTGGAGAAAGATTTATGGAAGGAATACCAAACCCTGGAAAACAACCTCGAGCTCCGCACTAAACGTCTCGATCGCCTCGAAACTCTCGCACGAAGCGGTATTCCGGGCGAAAAGAGGGGCAGTAAATCTGAGCTTGACAAGCTGACAGCTACGAATGATTCCCTGAGGCAGGAATTAGCCTCGCTGAAATCTTCGCGTGAAGATCAGACCAATCTCGTTGACAACGCTAGTCCTTCGCCTTCTGTACCTACAGGGCCACGTAATCGCGCCCTGGAAAAGTCATCGCGCACCTCGACGCTCACCCGAAATTATACCACATCTACAATAGAGACACTGGGACGTGCCGCCTCGAGAGCGGGGAGTGTAACGTCTAGAGCGGGGAGTGCAACCTCGAGAGCGGGGAGTGTAGTGGAGGCGAGCGCCGGCAGCAAGGACGATACGACTAGTGGGGGCGGGTACACGCTGGATCTGAAGTGGCAGATCCGATTGCAGGAGCTGGAGTATAAGCTCAAGACGGAGAGAGAGGCGCGGATCCTCGACAGGAGTAATGCGCGGGCACGGCTGGAGGAAGCGCATCGCGAGAAGGCGGATCTGTTGGCGTTAATCGAACGAAATAAGATTCGGGAGAGTATGGGAAGGCCAGGCGAGGCGAGGTGAGAGAATGAGGGCGGCTGCTTTGTTCCTGTTTTGAAGGGCTGTGCTTTGGTGTTGTGCATCTAAGAGAAGGAGAGTAGCTTGAGATGGGTTGCTGGGTGGGTTTTTAGCCGAGGTGAGCCAGGTGTGTATCTGTCTGTTTGCTTTCTGGTAAGGCGCCTAGGCGGTAGGGGCTAAATGCTGTTGCTGTTGCTGTTGCGGTTGCGGTTGCTGTTTGGTGGATGGGCCACGAAATCAATACAGGAAGGAAGGAAGGATGGATGGGAGTTCAGCTGTTGCCTCTCTGGTCTGGTCTGGTCTGGTCTGGTTCGGTTCTTCCGGACGAGGAAGCACGCCGGCGGCGTCGGGGATGGTTGACTTTACTTACCGAGGTACCTACAGGACAGTACATAATGAATATCAGACGGACACTGGCACGAGATGCCGTCATGAGTAAATGAAATGATACATGATGACTTGAGCTTTTGCTTTTAGCCCCCTCTTCTTCTTCTTCTTCCTCCTCCCTTCCTGCTCCAAGTGTCTGTATATATATATATATATATTATGTATATGTACATATGCATATATGTATCTAATAAGTATTGCAAACCGCCCTGCCTTCCTCCTCCTCCTCCTCCTCCTCCTCCTCCTCCTCCTCCTCCTCCTCCTCCTCCTCCTCCTCCTCCTCCCCCCCTTCCCCTCCCCTCCCCTCGCTCGCTCACTCGCTCCCGAAACAGGAGCACCCTATTCCCCCTCCCGAATCAGGCCCCTAAAACTCTTCTGCTGTGTTTCCTCTGTCTTTCCGTCCCCTTCCGTCCCCCCCCCCCCCTATCCTCGTGGGGATACCGCTCTATTCATATGTTCTAATTTTTTTCATTTTATATATATATATATATATATATATATATATATATATATATATATATATATTTTTCCCTGCCCATCGATACCTAGTTGAGGCTCGCATCTTGTTTTTAGTCTTATAGTTTGGATTTTGGATTGGATTGGATTGATTTGATTTGGTTTGGTTTAGTTTGATTTGGTTTAGTATGATTTAGTCTGGCTTAATTTGATCTGGTTTAGTCTGGCTTAATTTAGTTCAGATTAGTTCAGACTCATCCGGTTCAGACTCATCCGGTTCAGACGAGTTAGTTCACCGGTGCGTGTTTTCTTGCCGTCTCACGACGCACACACGCGGGATTGGACGACGGACGTTGGAGGAGCTGAATGGATGTGCTGTGCTTGAAGGGCGTGTCGACGAGGAGGGGTTCTCGATCTGGTGCGTGGTGAGGAGGAGTGCTGGAGAGAAGTGAGGGCACGAGGAAGAGGACTGGTGAGCGGAGGAGGAGGGATAGATAGGTGGAAAAGGGGGGGGGGGGGGGGGGGGGGGGTGGGTGAATATGGACAGACAGACAGACAGACAGACAGACAGACAGGATCGGGAACAGATAGGATAGGATAGTCTCTAGGGTTTAGATAGGTATGTCGTCGAGGCCATGTCGACTACCCGTTATCTTCTATCCATCCATCCGTGCAGTGAAAAACTCCATGAGAAGAAAAAAAAAAGCTCCTTGCTATTCCTTCCGCCCTGCATATCTCTTCCTTTGTATCCGGTTCTATCGGGTCGGATCGTCTCATCTCATACCCCGTCCTGCTTGATCATGTATCGCTCAACCCACCCCACCCTCCTAGCGCCCGCGGAGGTTTAGTTCGACCACTTGGGATCGACTTTCTTCCTACATACACACAAACAACACGTCAGCTTCATTCCAGTTCAGTCCATTTCAGTCCATTTCAGTCCAGTTCAGTCCAGTTCAAGCCCTAGGCGTCAACTTCCCCCCGCAGATTTTGGACAAGGGGCTCTCGGGATATCACCGATCCCCTTTCCTCTCCTCTCCTCTCCTCCCCTTTCTCCAACAAAAGAACATCAAAAGGAGAGAAACCTCCACCTCCAACGACGGCATAAAAAGAAAAAAAAAGAAGAAAAAAAAGTCCAAAACCACCCACCCAGTATTCTTCTCGTAGAGACCCCTCAAGCCATCCGTAATCTTCTCATTCGTGCCCGCACCCATCTGGTGGCCCGTCTTCTTCTCGATGAACTCGAGGGCTGTTTTCATATCTCAGTAAACAGAGCACATCTAGGTAGCGACATCTGGGTGGGGGCGGGGGGTTGAGAAAGAAATACCTTTATCCCCGTAATCCTTCTGCTGGCCTCCGGTCTGCTGCTGCTGCTGCTGCTGCTCTTGTCCACTCGACGACGACCCCTGGGACTTCTTCAGCATCTCGGAGCCTTTCTTGAGGAAATCCATCTTTTTCTTGATCTTCTTCTTATTTCTTCTTTCTTCTTTCTTTCTTTCTTTCTTTCCGACGATCTCTAGGATGCGAGATACTGCTCTGCTCTCCTCTGCCTTTGCAGTATACCTTTCCTTCTTTTCAAGCCGCGGGGGGTGCGATAGGAGGCTGATTCTGTATAACTATCTCAAGATTGAGATGGTGGGTTGGGATCAAGGCCGAGGAGAGAGAGGGAAGGGAAGAAGAAGAAGAGGGGTAATCCATTCGTATTCGCGCTTGTATACTCGTACTCGCGCGTATGCGTATGCGTACCGGTACCTACCTATGCGTGTGCGTATGCCATGTGCGGTGTACGGTGACGCAGAAGCAGAAGCATATTTTCCCCTGAAGATACGTCACTGGGCTGTCGGGCGGCAAGCACGCAGATCGGGTTTCGGACGGAGGGATCGGATTCTGCCTGTGATTGATTGATTGATTCTGGGTGCCTTGTGCCTAGGTACTCCGTGTAGCAGGAGGGAAGGCGGCCCGTGACAGACCGTCAAGTCAACAAAGGGAATTTGTGAGGGAAAGGGGGGGATGTTGACGGATATATACACTTCCCCCACCCCCACCCGCTCACGCCCCCGCAAATACCATTTACTATGTAGCTAGACAACACAACAACCTCAACACCATCCCATCCTATCCTATCCCAGATCCCTCCGTAGCCATTATCCTCAACGCCGTACTTACATGTGCAGCCCGATGCATCATGGACATTTTCCCTGGTATCATTGCCCGTATGTATCATCCCGCGTATGTATGTGCATCTGACGTTCCTTCTGTACTCTTGCCCTTTTGTGATGCCTCCTGTGAATTTGCTGTTTTTGATATGTATTAAAATATGTCTTCTTGTCGCTCCTTCCTTCCTTCTCGTATCTTTGTTTTCGCCGTCGTCGGGGCTTATCAGTCGCGTCTTCGACGGCGGGCTAGAAGTTGTTCTGGTAGACCTGATACGCCATCACCATCATCCACAGTAGAAACACACAACCCACGAGCTGGAACGCCCATTGCGCCTGCCAGCTTTGACCTATGATTCACAACATTAGTCCGGTACCGATCATCATCATCATCATCATCATCATCATCATCATCATCATCATCTCGAGAAGCGCTGTGTTACGATGTCCTGTCCCACGTACAAAAGGAAAACAAAGTAGGAGATTGGAGGTCTTACAAACGCTGTGCTGCTGCAGGTAAGCCAGCGTGTTGACGTTGGGGCCGGTGGACTCCTGCTCGTCGACGTAGAGGTTGCAGCTCCCGCTCACGCCGTTGGGACCCCAGAGCTGGATCGAGATGACAATCAAGCCAACCATCCACAGCACGAAGAGAACGAATGAGCCCATGATCACGATGCCCGGGAGGAGCTGCCGGTTGGAGATGAGGTAGAGCATGACGAGAACAAAGACAAGGGCGAGAGACGCGGAGGTGATCCAGTAGGGGAAGTACCTGCGAGTGCGGTTAGCCATCCCGTTCAAGATCCAGGTTCAGCTCCAATGCCAGTTCCAGTTCCAGTTCCCGAGTACATGAAGATATATAAAGATATACACGTATAGATATACATATAAGCTGCCCTGACTCATTCGCCCGTCATCCCCTCCCAAAATCCGATATTTCAATGCTCAACACCAATATCTCACGAAGGATCGGGAACAGAACGTACCAAGGTATCCCCAAGCGCAACTGATCCTGCACGCTGACAAAGTACGCATTGATGCCCAGCACGGTACAGCTGCCCACCAGCATAACGAACAGCCAGAAGTTCAGCTGCAGCGGCGGCCAGCGGTACTTGGTCCGGACGCGTACAATCACATCTGACATGGTGCCTGTACTCGTCGATGCCATTCCTTCTCTCCGGTCGTAGGGGAAGACGGCTTGGTTTGTCAGGCTTGTATAGCTTGTGTAGCTGGTATAGCAGCTTGCTTGCCTGCCTGCTAGCTAGAGTCTCGGGGGTAGCGTGTCCGGGAAGAGACTCGGAAGGCCGGCCGCCGGTTGGAGGTGTCGTATCGATGCGTCTGTGCTGCTCTGCCTAGCTTGGAGGACTCTCCCTGTCGTTCTTGTCTTGGGGATTCGGGTGTGCGCGCGCGCGCGAGATACGTGAGGTAGGCAAGGCAGGAATTGAAGGATGTAAGCGACGGGTTGCAAGAAGTGCGAAGGACCCGTTGCGTGGCGGGCTCTCGAGGTTGGGTTCGGTTGAGTAGTGTGGTCCTCGCAGTCTTTGTCTCTCCTCCCAGCCTCCCCTTCTGGCTTTTTATATATTATATCCCTTTCCCTCCCCCTCTCCAAACCCTCTCTGCTGGCACACGTACGGATCTAGACCCTCCCACGCCTTTCCCTCTCCCCTTTTCCCTCCTTCCTTCGATGCCAACCTTCCACGTCCCCCGTTGGGCGCAGGCGGTCGGGCTGCTGGCTGACGGCTGGCTGGCTGTTGGCTATGCCTACACGTGTTGACGCTGTCGCGATTGGGCTGCCTGAGTGGGGGAATAAGAAGTGATCCGCCCGCCGGCCCGCCCGTTCGTTCGTTCGTTCGTTGGTTCGTTCGTTCGTTCGGGGTGTAAATAACTGGGTCGTGGTAAATCTCGTATTTTGGTTTGATCGTGACGGTGAGACGAGTCGAGCGAAAAGAGAAGGTCTGGGACAAGCCGGCGAAAACACGTGAGTCGTTGTTAAAGTCGTTGTTAAAGCTTGGGGAAACTTGGATTTGCTTGGAATTCCGATATCCGGCTGAGATAGCGACGTCAGAAGGTGATCCGTACAGAGTATACGAAGTACGGCAGAGGAATAGGGGGTTGAGGGGGCTGGGATGAAAGAAAGGTGGCTGGGGTCAGGTAGCAACAACAACGGATTATGTATATCTACTATTCTATTGCATATTTTGTCGGGTGGCTTGACCAGAGCTCTCGAGTTGGATTGAATATAACTTGAGGAGCGCGGCCTGCAGTTCGGTACCTATAAGTTCACAAACAGCGCCATGTATCGCTTATACTTATATAATAGTTGCATGAAAGCAGTATCGAGTGCTAGTCAGACATACAAGAGTGGTCTTACAGTACACTTTATAATCAAGTCTTAACAGCCGATCATTGATTGCAAGCTGGGTCATAAATGTTGGATTTCTGAGCGGACTACCTATCTGACCCAGCCAGCTGTACCAATAATACCATCGAGTCTTCGCCGTCAATACTGGATGCCAAATTGCATGTCCACATGCAACTACCTAGTTT
Organism: Drepanopeziza brunnea f. sp. 'multigermtubi'; assembly: GCF_022702325.1. Taxonomy (NCBI): domain Eukaryota; kingdom Fungi; phylum Ascomycota; class Leotiomycetes; order Helotiales; family Drepanopezizaceae; genus Drepanopeziza; species Drepanopeziza brunnea. Next base: position 418,883 of record NW_027094068.1, read on the forward strand.
TGCTTAAACTATCCGGTAGAGTTTGGATGACCTATAAATAGATGTTAGTTAGCATCGACGCGGCAGCTCGAGGAGAAACGTAGCAACAGCTTGTCTGTCCACGCCCCCCTGTGGTTCGGAACCTTATCTCCTCGAGAAGAGAGTGGGCGAAACTTACGATTTACATACGAGAGAAGAAATCGCATTACCGGTATTGGCGTATTGAATATCGCTGTTTCCAAGCTCGCGTTGTCCACCTTGCCCAGCGAACGCCCCGCTTCCTCTTGGGCATCCCGAAAGACTCTCTTGGTTGAGCTCTTTCATCTCGAATGAAGGATGTGCTTAATGCTCACACGTAGACGGTGCATTCAGCGTTATAAGTATCGACGGAGGTAGTTTGGTCGTCTATGTTAGTAGGGAAACTAGGGACGTCGTCCTAACGAGTAGCTTTACTTTTGGAAGCTTCGAGGCTTGAGGTGTAAGAAGGCTTAGAGGAGATATCTTGCCGTATGAGTCGGGGGAGTCCGGGAATTCAAGGCAATCATAAGAGTCGGCCTCGCGGCAGAGCTTTACATACTTTTCATCTTTAACATCTCGTCTAGTACTAAGTTCGGCAGGTGCTGCTACCACGGCGGAAGCTGCAAGAGCAGCGGTAACGAAGATGGTGTTGATGAACATTTTGTTGACACTGAGGTAGAAAAGAGATGGATGGTGAATGTAAACGATGCCCTACGCGGCTGTGTCTTACGTATATGGGCAGTCCGATTCGATGCGCGAGTATTCTTCTTCATGGGAATCTTTTGGGGCTCACTCAAAGCATCGCCGATGCTCTGTATCGATTGCGCAGCCGTTACAAGTCTTTGAGATTGTGGATGGACCAAATCTGTATCGACCAGGATGACCTGGAGGAGAGAGCCAAGAAAGTGAAGCTGATGGCGAGCATATACCAGAAAGCAACCTCCGTCCTGGCTGGGCTGGGAAGGGACGATCAGAACCACGCAAAGCTAGCTTTCGAGAAAAGTTTAGGAGCTTGAAGAGGATATTGAGAGATAAGTGGCAGCAAGCAAAGTTCCCCGAGGATCAACAAGAACGTATGGATAGCTTTGAAGACCAAGAATGGGAGGCTTTGGCATCTCTTTACAGCCTGCCTGGGGGGTCTCACTCTGCATCTTCGGATGTGGATTCCAATCCACAGATACGGATCGGCCTGGAATCACCAACAGCACGTATCCGCCATCAGAGATCCTTTCGCGATAAGCTGGGGCTCGGAGGCTGTTACCACTAGCATTCTGTTTCATCTCGCTTAATCGACCTCGACCCCTTTTCCCGATACTGACTCGAAAGCGAGAGCAAGTGGATCTTCTTCGGCAGATCATAAGATCATACGATATCGGTTGACGCACAGTACACAGTTGCAATACCTATCGACCTTGGTGCCCGCTGCGGCGAGGTTCCCTCTGTTGTCCCATCGCGCCAGCAGGGCTGAACCACCTTGTACACCACGCTCCTCCCCCGGATCATCCGTCTTGCCCAAATCATTCTCACACATACCTTACACCACGCACAGCTTCCCCCGCGCTGTATAGGACGAGCCGGGCTGCGTTATCTATCCGTAGGTGATATCAAAAGTAAACGGGGCTGTGGGCTCTTACAGAAATCGCACAATTCCCCCCCTCACGAAATGTCAATAGAGAACCATCCGTGCGGGGTAGCAGGAGGCTACATTCGTTACACGCATTGCTCCTCTCACGAGGCGTTCAAGTAAGGGAGTGTATGAAAATGACTGGTTGGTTCTACGGAGATGCATCGTGCGTTTCAAGAGGTGGTGTTATACGGGAAGTAGTCTGTTTCTCTCTCATACGATCGCACAAGAATCTACGAAACGAATAGGCTGTCTACTCGTGGAGTGGCAGAAGCCGCTTTGCTGGCATATGGAGAGTGACATAAAGCCATCAACCACGAAGTCATCAGCTGAGACTCGTGACGCGTGCGGGGTAAGAAGGTTGCCTGCGTGCCTGCCTACCTGCAGCATTTCCTCCGCCTATAAGCGAGTATGTTTATATACTGCGATTGGCATCCGATGCATATTTCTGTCTTTGTGTTTTGGTGCTGCGTTGGGTGTCACAACTACCTCTTTTTTCAGTTCGACTGCATGAATTTTTCTGGCTGATACAATGCTCGCTGCTTTGCTTCAGCTACTACCACTCGATGTATTGTTTCGCGAGATCTGATTGGGGCCAAGGATGCAGAGTGCCACCACCATCGGTGTGGTTTCTCAGCTGGAGTAGGGCAGTGATGTGTTATTGTGGTTGGCATGTGAGACCATACGATACAATTTCCTCACAAAGATAAAAAGATGTCGTTCGATCCTTCCTACCTTCCTTTCTTCCTAGAGCGAAAGCATTTGCACTCGGCTGGAAACGAATCGAAAAATCAATACTCAAGAGTCAGAGAAATCAAGAGAGAGCAGTCACAGTCACCATGAGCAAGATACAAGAGCGCCTTAATCACTTCTACGACATTGACAATCTCGTCACGGTGGAGATAACCATGCCACCCAAGGAGTGGGAATCACTGATGGCCTGCGAGCCCCGTGGTGGCATTTGCAACTTTGACGTGTGTACAAATCCTCACTCACCTTGTTCTCCCTAACTAGCTGTGATCTGCACTCGGCTCCCAGGACATTTCTGCGCGCCGAGATCGCAAGAAAAAAAAAACTGTCATCTCGCAAATGATACGTATAGAAAGCAAAAGCCGAACTAATTGTGACACAAACAGTACGTCGGTGGCCCTCGCTTCGACTGGTACAAGGCCACCAAGGTGACCTTCTCCGGCAGCCGGACGCCCTACCTGAAGGCAACGTTCAAGGACGTCGGCATCATCAAGAAGTCCTACTGTGGATCCTTCAGCACGACCAAGCCGTCCGTCCGGCTCGACTTTGACCGCAACCTGGCCGCTCAGGGGGACGCGGTCGAGAAGCTCATCGGGACCAAGAGCTTGACCCTGAACAACTGCAAGCAGGACCCAGCCTACATCCGGCAGCCGCTGGGCTACGAGCTCTTGCGCCTGGCGGGCGTGCCCGCTCCCCGCTGCAACTTTGCGAAGCTCATCGTCAATGGCACTGACATGGGGGCGTTTGTCAACCTCGAGCAGTACAAAAAGCAGTTCTTGAAGAACAATTTCGAGGGCAACGATGATGGCAATCTTTACGAGTAGGTCGATCGTCTGAAAACCCCATTACTCGCGTTTTCTTGAATGGTTTCATGAGCAGATTTGCTTCTGAAGCTGCCTCCAAGACACAGACAGCAATTGCTAACCTCCCGATCAACAGGCTGGATGCCGGCGACGACCTCGATAGAGAAAAGATCTCGATGGGCAAGATCAGCTTCGAGGGCGGCGTTGCCGACGACCAGAAAGACCGTACGTAATTGGGCAGCCTCTTTTGCTCCATGGCATTATATCTTGATCCCACCACCGAAAATCTCTTGATCTGACAGGCAGGTACTGACTCCCCGGTGTCGCACAGTTCTCCTCGCTGCGGATGCCATCAAAAAGGGGGGCCTAGCAGCCGCCAAAAAGGTAATTGACTACAACGCTTTTATCAAGCTGTACGCCATGGAGACCATCCTCAAGCACCGCGACGGCTTTACCATCAACACGAACAACACCTATCTCTACAACGATGTCAAGGCCGTCGCGGAGCCCACCACCGACGACGTCAACCTCAAATTCATCCCCTGCGGCATCGACCAGATCCTGCGCGACAAGAAGGACTTCGAGATAGGCGGCACGGCCATCCTGGCCCGCCTGATCCGCGACGACCCAGACGGGATCGACGACCTGCTCGAGGTCATGCGCCGCTTCGCCACCATAATGTTCAGCCGGTCCCACTACGAAAGCACGCTGGGGCCGTACGTCAACCGCCTGGCAGCTGTGGCCGCGAGCGCCGGCGCCCAGCTCGCAGACGAGATCAACAGCATCCACGTGCAGCTGCGGTTGGTGCGCTCGGGCGCCTACCAGCACCTGGGCGAGTACCCGGCCGAGGAGCTGGTGTTTGTGGCCCGGAACAGCAGCGAGGGCGACGGGTCCATCCCCGCGAGCAGCGAGGAGTACGTGCCAGAGCCGACAACGAGTACCTTCGGCGAGGATTGGTTCAAGACGGGCTACTTCACGCTGAAGAGCAAGACCTCGGGGTGCTATGTGTCGACGGTGGGAGCGACGGGGACGAAGGAGGTCTCGGACAAGGCGCAGGCCGGGCATTTCTACCTGTATTGAGGATTCGAGTTGGGGCTAGCTGGGAGGATGGGGTGCGGGGGTGCAGGAGTTGGCTTGACCTGCGCCCTGGACCTTTTTTGCTGGGTTGGGAGCTGGGGGTTGGAAAGGGCTGGTTGGATCTGAAATGGTGGCTGTGAAGTAACGAGGGAATGAATTTCCAAGTCGAGAAAATCAAAAAAAGAAGTTTCTTCCGATCGCTATTCAGTCAAGGGTACAGAGATTCCCTGTGCAAACGTCTCCATCTCGATGAGGTGAGATCACTTGTACAGTATGTAGCTTAGGTCGGGCGGGCTGGCGGCAGGCCCATGGTATTGCGTTGTTGTATTGTGTTGTGTCGTTGTATTGCTCAGTCGCTTAATATAAATTCCTTGACTGAGGGTGTAATCAAGCAAGGACGGGTCACCGGATGGGTACCTAGAATTTCCTTAGTATATTATCGCAGCTCGTCGCCCAAAGAAACTCAGAAGAGCGGCAAGGCGAAAACATGACTCAGATAAACCGAATGCGATAGTGATGATAAGTGGGGATGAAAAGTTTGAGTATTGCCTTTGCTGATGAATCACGCTATTGGAGTGAGCATTATGATTGTTTAGGGGGGGGACAGGTTAAGGGGTTTGAAGTGAAGTGAAGAAGTGAAGAAGTGAAGAAGTGAAGAAGTGAAGAAGTGAAGAAGTGAAGAAGTGAAGAAGTGAAGAAGTGAAGAAGAAGAAAACCCAGTGTTTGAAAGCTGCTATGCAAGTCGAGAGTACGTATGGATGGGCGCCCGAGGAGGGGCATAGTTTCTTTATCGTGCCAGATGCCACTGTGCCACGAGTGAAGGAGATATGGTAAATCATGTCGGTATTATGATCCAAGTCAAGCAACCGTAATGGAGTAGAATACGAAGGTATAACCAGGGCTGCGGTATTGGCGGAACCATAATCCCCTTTGGAAAGTTGCTACCGAGGCTAAAGATTGTATCTTTTGTAAGGAAAGCCACTGGCCTGAAAAATAAATGTGAGGTTATCAATGCGCTTGAGGAATATGTAGCTGACCGTTCGACTTCTTGGATGGCGTCAAGCCATGCATGCTGAGTCGCAGCAGAATTTTATCGAATAATTGTAGTCGATTTGAAAGGAGGATTTATTGTTATAACATGTGGGTTTGCTAGATTATAATGATAAATTCGTGAATGAAATAGGCCGTATCTGTAGTGATGGGTGTGTAAAGAAAAGAAGTTGCAGACGATACGGAGAAATTAAACGAGATGAAGTAATACCGACACGTGACATCCTCATATCAAAATAACAGAATCAAAAAGATATACCAACTATTAGTTCGACTCGGACCTCCCTACTAAACATCCACCGAGATAAGAATAAAAGCTGCCTGTTAAAGTGGTCACTCACACGGTGAAATATCAACAAACACACGTGTGTGTGACAGCCGCCTACCCACAAGCGCCGTATTTACGCATTACCGCGCTTGCGACAACGACGACGTCTCATATCCCCTAGTTCAAGCCGCCTCAAACCAAATCGAAGTAACGCAACGCAAAGCAAAGCCACATCACTTCAGATCACATCACATCCACACGCAAGCAACACAAACACAACCACACACAGAAATACCCTTTCCCCATCCACCTCCACCACCTCACCTCACCTCTCGTCTCATCTCGATTACCAACCATGGCTCGCGGCCTCCAGAAGGTGCGTAGGATGAGAATCCTCATCTCCCGCGCCGTCAGCCATACGTACATACATACATACATACAGAGAGACACAACTAACCCTTTCCCTCCCCCAACTCAGATCGAATCCCAGCAAGCAGCAGCAGCCAGAGCCAAGAAAGGCGGGAATTCAATCCTCAAGAAGGATAAGGGGATGAAGTACCAATGCGTATGTCACCCTTTTCCCCCTCCCCTCTCTCTTCCCCTCCCCCATCCATATCCTCTCCTATAACTTCCCCGAACCCCTCCATCATCTCAGCACCCAAAGAATGGTGAAAATTTTCCAAAACCTCAGAGCAAAAACACAAGAAAAAGCTGACGTACGATGGCTGGCGACGATGACAAAAAGTCCACCTGCAAAGCCGAGATTGATAATATCAACAACATGAAGATCCATTGGAGCGTACGTATACATTACATATACACACACACACATATATATACACGATAACCCTAAACCCTTTCCATATCAGGGATGTGTTCATCCCATCCCATCACATCCATATCCATCCAGTTCACAACGCACCTGAAACCCACTCGGCCTGAAATAAAAGAAGAAGAAGAAGAAGAAGAGGGGAGATGATGGATTGATCTAATCTGATTCGACTAATGGTACCGCTCATTCTAGTCCAAACATCCCAAGCTGGATACCCCGACTGACGCCTTCGCGAGCATGGCCAAGGCCGCACCCGCACCGGCAGAAGCGAGCAAGAAGTGAAGTTGGAGTTGAAGTGAAGTGAAGTGAGAAGGGATGGAGAGAGGGAGGGCCGTGGGAAGGACGGAGGGGGGGAAGGGGAAGTGGGGGGTAGGGGGGAACTTTCCTCTTCAAGAAAATTGTCCAAAAAAAAAAAGAAAAAAAAAAAGGGGTGGATAAAGAATGAAGAATGGAGAATGAATAGACGAACGGATGGCGAATGATTCAGAATGAGCGCATGAATGAATGAATGCATAGGCAAAGAGAGACAATAGTCAGATGGCTAGATGGAAAAACCCCTCCCTCACGTGGCACAATCCTTTCTCAATTTCACAACCGAGTCCAGTCGAGCCGAGCCCAGCCGAGCCCAGCCGAGCCGAGCTGCATGTGTATGTATACTTATACGTAGATAGATAGATAAATGGTTATCTAGTTATAAATAAAATGTACTACTACTACTACTACCACTACTACTACAACGTACGTGCAGGAGCCTGGGTGGTGAAGATACCGGTACACGATTCCAACGTCAACTTCCCCTTCCACTTCCATTCTACTTCCACTTCCACTTCCACTTCCACTTCCACTTCCACTTCCACTTCCACCTACTCAAACCCAAAACTCAAACCCCAAACCCAATTCAAAACCCAATTCAAAACCCAAAATTCAAAAAAAAATAAACTCTCAAAATCAGCCAGCAAGTTAGCAACCATCAAAAAAAATAAGAATCGTCTCAATAAAAGGTAGGTATAAGTAAGTACCTATCTATCTACCTATCTATTTACCGTATCTACAGAAGTAAGAAAAGCTCGAGAACACGCCTTCTTAGTACGATACTTGTATATGAATCATATATACAAATACGAGAATACAAAGATATAATACGATACAATATAGTATAGCACAGCTTATATTTAAAAAAAAAAAAAAAAAAAAAAAAAAAAAAATTTTAAAATCAGTAATTATCAAAAAAAAAGAATCGTCTTAATAAAAAGTAAGTATAAGTAAGGTACTCATCTATCTACTTATCTATCTACCGTATCTACACATATAAGAAAAGCTCGAGAACACGCTTTCTTAATATAGTACTTATATATAAATCATATATACAGATACGAAAGATAGAGATACAATACAGTATAGTATAGCATAGCTTATATTAGAAAAAAAAAAAAAAACTTTAAAATCAGCGACTATTAAAAAAAAAAAAAATCGTCTTAATAAAAAATAAATATAAGTAAGGTACTTATCTATCTACTTATCTATCTATCGTATTTATAAAAGTAAGAAAAGCTCGAGAACACGCCTTCTTAATATAGTACTTGCTTGTATGTGAATCATATATACAGATGCGAGAATATAGAGATACGAAATAGTATAGTATAGCATAGCTTACATTTTTTAAAAAAAAAAAAAAAAAAAAAAAAAAAAAAAAAGCTTTAAAATCAACAACTATTAAAAAGAATCGTCTTAATAAAAGGTAAGTATAAATAAGTATCTATCTATCTACTTATCTATTTACCGTATCTACAAAAGTAAGAAAAGCCCGAGAACACGCCTTTTTAATATAGTACTTGTATGTATGTGAATCATATATACAAGTACGAGAATACAGAGATATAATACGATATAATACAATATAGCACAGCCTATATTAAAAAAAAAAAAAAAAAAAAAAAAAAAAAAAAACTTTAAAATCAGCAACCATCAAAAAAAAAGAATCGTCTTAATAAAAAGTAAGTATAAGTAAGGTACTTATCTATCTACCTATCTATCTACCGTATCTACACATATAAGAAAAGCCCGAGAACACGCCTTCTTGGTATAGTACTTGTATGTATGTGAATCATATATACAGATACGAGAGACAGAGAGATACGATACAATATAGTATAGCACAGCTTACATTTAGAAAAAAAAAAAAAAAAAAAAAAAAAAAAAAAACTTTAAAATCAATAACTATTAAAAAGAATCGTCTTAATAAAAGGTAAGTATAAGTAGGTACTTATCTATCTACCTATCTATCTACCGTATCTACAAAAGTAAGAAAAGCTCGAGAACACGCCTTCTTGGTACGGTATTTGTATATGAATCATATATACAGATACGAGAATACAAAGATACGATATAGTACAGTATAGCACAGCTCATATTTTTTTTTTTTTTTAAAAAAAAAAAACCTTTAAAATCAGCAATTATTAAAAAGAATCGTCTTAATAAAAGGTTAGGTATAAGTAAGTACTCATCTATCTACTTATCTATCTACCGTATCTACAGAGGTAAGAAAAGCCCGAGAACACGCTTTCTTGGTATAATACTTGTATGTGAATCATATATACAGATGCGAGAATACAAAGATACGATATAGTATAATACAGCATAGCTTACATTTAAAAAAAAAAAAAAAAAAAAAAAAAAAAAACCCTTTTAAAATTAGCAACTATTAAAAAAAAAAAAAAAAAAAAAAAAGAATCGTCTTAATAAAAAGTAAGTATAAGTAAGTACTTATCTATCTATTTATTTATTTATCGTATCTACACATATAAAAAAAGCCCGAAAACACGCCTTCTTAATATAATACTTGTATGTAAATCATATATACAAATGCGAGAATACAAAGATACGATATAGTATAATATAATATAATATAGCTTATATTTAAAAAAGAAAAAAAAAAAAAAAACTTTAAAATTAGTAATTATTAAAAAGAATCGTCTTAATAAAAAGTAAGTATAAATAAGTACTTATCTATTTAAGTATCTATCTCTTGTATTTATAAAAGTAAGAAAAGCCTGAGAACACGCTTTCTTAGTATAATACTTATATGTGAATTATATATACAGATGCGAGAATACAAAGATACGATATAGTATAGTATAATATAATATAGCTTATATTTAAAAAAAAAAAAAAAAAAAAAAAAAATTTAAAATCAGCAATTATTAAAAAGAATCGTCTTAATGAAAAGTAAAGTAAGTACTTATTTATCTACCTATCTATCTACCTATCTATCTATCGTATCTACACATATAAGAAAAGCCCGAGAACACGCCTTCTTAGTATAATACTTGTATGTGAATCATATATACAGATACGAGAATACAAAGATACGATACGATACAGTATAGTACAGCATAGCTTACATATAAAAAAAAAAAAAAAAAAAAAAAAAAAAAAATCGTCTTAATAAAAGGTAAGTATAAGTAGGTACTCATCTATCTACCTATCTATCTACCGTATCTACAAAGGTGAGAAAAGCCCGAGAACACGCTTTCTTGGTATAATACTTGTATGTGAATCATATATACAAATACGAGATACAGAGATACGATACAGTACAGTACAGCACAGCTCATATTTTTTTTTTTTTTTTTTAAAAAAAATAACCTTTAAAATCAGCAATTATTAAAAAGAATCGTCTTAATAAAAAGTAAGTATAAGTAAGTACTCATCTATCTACCTATCTATTTACCGTATCTACACATATAAGAAAAGCCCGAGAACACGCCTTCCTAGTATAGTACTTATATGTGAATCATATATACAGGTACGAGGATACAAAGATACGATACAGTATAGTACAGCATAGCTCACATTTAAAGAAAAAAAAAAAAAAAAAAAAAAAAAAAACTTCAAAATCAGCAACCATCAAAAAGAATCGTCTCAATAAAAGGTAAGTATAAGTACCCATCTATCTAGGTATCTATCTCCCGTATCTACAGAGGTAAGAAAAGCCCGAGAACACGCCTTCTTGGTATGGTACTTGTATGTGAATCATATATACAGATACGAGAATACAAAGATACGATACAGTACAGTACAGCACAGCCCACATTAGAAAAAAAAAAAAAAAAAAAAAAAAAAAAAAACCGGAAAGAAGGCTCCCAGCGAGAGTACAACAGCTCCTGCTCGGTTCTTTCATCCGTGACATTTCATTCCCTTTCATTCCCTGCCCTGCTCTCTCCATATTACTTTTGCGCCGTACGCCAGCCATGCACGCATGCTACTTTGATTTTCTCTGCTGCTGCTGCTGCTGCAAGACGTGGTCCAAGTGTGTTGGTGGTGCCCGAGCCCGCTGATTGCCTCGGGCCGCTTTCGTTCATATCCTCTTCTCCCCACTTCTCCCTTCAAGGGTCTCCCAGGCGGGTTGTTTTCCTAGGTAATCTCATCCCAACCCGTGTCGACGAAATGTGTCGGTCGTGTAAGCAAATCACCACAAGCCGCATCCCAGCTCACAACAGATCCTCCACCCAGCCCATCTTCTCCCTCCGATCGTCGCACAGCCTTGCGTACTCCAGTAGAAGTCTCAGCACATAGATCTGCATGTCCTCCCGCCGGAGCACCTTGTTCGCCCAACTCTGGCCCTCCTCCGCGATTTTCTGTGCTTGCTCATCGTGTCCCTCAATCTTGATATTCTCCCCCTCGTACCCCAAGAAGTACTCCATGATGCCCCAAAAGTCCATGAACCGGTTGTCCATCGGCACGAAGTGCTTCCACGGCACCAGCCGCGAGTCGTGCCATTCTCTAAAGATCGTCGCCTTGATCGGCAGGGACGTGGACAACAGGAAGCCCCGGTACCGCCCAGAGAAGGAGTTGCCGTCGATGTCGGGGACATACTTCCGGCCAAACTGCTCAGCCATCTTCATACCAGGCAGCATTTTGAAATGATGTTTCATGTATTCGCAGCTCGCCTCTTCGGGCGGGCACATCAGGTCCATGAAGCCCGTGTCGGCCCACTCGCTGGTCCACTCGCCTAGCCTATTCTCCTGCTGCGCGGCCAGATTAAAGTTTGTGGTCGGGAGGGCCCAGTTGTCAGGGTGCAGAGTCCAGGCCTCGGCGCCCGAGACTTGGGTTGCGTTGGTCATGGCGACGAATCTGTGACGTTGGAAGCCTTTCCAGTTGAGCTCGTTGTGGCGGCCTCCGGTTGCTACCCCTCGCCAGATGACCTTGTTTTGCTTCTCGAGCCAGGGCAGACCGTGGTCGTCACCGCCGGAGAAGCGCTCTTCGCCATTCCAGTACATGGGCGCAGGGAGCAGGATTTCGTTGTTCGTGGGCAGTTTGGATCCGCCGAACATAGGAAAGAACGTCTTGGTGGAGGACACCGAGAGCGGGTTGATCATCATGCCGTGGAGAGCCTGCAGGTCTGGCTGGTGGCAGAAATCGGATGACAAGGTGAAATTCGAAACATAGCCTTTGTAGGTATGTGGAACCGTGTTGGCAAGGGAGATCTGGGCCGTATGGGAGAAGTCTGTCATGTCTTCTGTTGTACGCGCCAGACTCTCGGGATGGCAGCCTCTGGATGCAACCTTCCAGAAAGGACCTGAGAAGTCAGTAAAGCGATTTGTGTTCCTGGTGCACCAAGACCTACGAGTATTTTCCCAGTTCTTATCCCGCACTTTAACTTCGGGCTCCGGCTTCGCGGACAACGACGAGAATTCCGTGACGACCTCCGCGGGAGGAGGCATACTGCGCGTTTGCTGCTCTATCTCCATCAGCTTGCTTATCTCCTCCCACGGCGCCACGATTCTCGGCTCGTCCATCGCATTGAGGGCCAAATCCATATCCGGCAGCAAGTGCTCAATCGTCTGTGTCAGGTTCTGCCAGATGCGCGTCCAGAACCAATCACTGCCTGCTACTGCAGTGTGATTCCGGATATTGATGGTCATCTCGTAGTCCCACGCCTCTTTCCGCATGGTACTTGGCGGAAGGCCCCAGAAGGGCGCCAAGTCGTGGTAGATCTGATCGAAGAAATCCTCCACCATGACCGCTCCATGCTCTGTCGCAAACTTGTACCAGAGGTCGAAGCCAGGGGGAGGGTGGCGCCCGCGCCGTTTTCTGTAATCTGCGGCCGCGCTCTTGATATCGTGGCTCTCCTTCTTCAACAGGTCCTCGTAGACTTTATCGGCAGCTTTGATCAGGGTATCGATCGGGTGCGCTTCAGCAGCAGGTTTCTGGGGCTTCGCTGAATCTGCGGGGGTGCCTGGCAGATGGCCTGGTGTCGCATCCATGGGCTCATTCATGGAGAGGGTCGGGTGCGGGTTGCGCATGTAGAAGAGGGCGCAGACAATGAGGATCGACATCAGCAGGATCCTGGCCCATCCGGAGCTCCGCCGTGGCGGTGCGAAGGCCATACTGACGGGCGAGTTTATCTTCATGGGAGTGGATAGTCGTAGACGAGGGGGACGAGGGTGAAGGTGAAGAGGAGAGGGTGGGAGGTATGAGGAACAGGAGCAGGCGGACGTGACGGCAGCAGCGACGCTGGCGGGCAGTATTGGAAGCAGGACGGTGATAGTAGGTTGATAGTAGGTTGATAGTAGGTTTGTCGTGGTGACCGTGTCGTTGTGACTGTGCTGTTCGAAGTGTGTTGTTGTGATGGGGGATTGTAGGTGGCTGGACCGCTGTGGTAATAGGGATGGTTGGTGGTGGTTTCCTCGTAATTAGTCGAGCGTGGAATCAAACAGCGCAGATTGAGAGAGTGTGAGCGGCAGAAGTAACAGCGTGTCCGTGTAGCAGGGCCAAAGTAGCGAGTTGACAGGGGAGTGAAAGTCAAAGACTCGGAAAAGAGAGACAGACCGACAGATGGGTGAGGAAGCCAGAAGTCGGAGAGAAAGAGACAGAGAGAAAGAGAGAGAGAGCGGACGTGAGTGAGGACGGTTACAGAGTTCTGTAGATGTAACAAATAAGAAGTGCGTAACCGGTACCGTACGGTACTACCTACGATTTGGGCACTGCAAGTCCGCAAGTCTGCAAGTCTGCAACTCTGCAACTCTGGGCTCCCCTGCCCTGCCCTGGTTCGCCCAGGCTTCGCGAAGGCGAGCATGTCCAGCATGTCCAGCGTGTCCAGTACCGGTAGGTGGTAGTATCTCCAACATGTCCAAGGTGTCCAAGATGTCCTCCAGCTCAAACTTGAAATACGTAGTAAGATGAAGGCCGAGTAAGGCCAAGCCGGTACATTCCGACCGCATGGTGTGTTGCATTATGCTCAGCCCTACGGTAATTACTCTCATTCCTCTGATTGTTGTTGTAGCCTCGGCCTCGGCATCAAGCATCAGCTTCAGCATCAGCATCAGCATCGACCAGCGCTGCAGAAGAGACCGGTATCGTCGATGTGTTCCCTTTTTTCCCTTTGCCCTCTCTCTTCCTTCGAGCGACATCACCCTGTCCCCGTCCCCGTCCCCGTCCCCGTCCCCGTCCCCGTCCCTGTCCCCGTCCCCGTCCATGTCCCCTCCCGTCCGTCCAATACTCTTAAATATACTGTACTACTTGCATCTCATCAGCACAAGATTCCTTATTACCCGTAACACGAACACAAAGTAAATTGCTGCTCCCCGCCAGCCAAGACGCCGCGCTGGGCCCAGCAGGTCTAGCCAGGTCCAGACTCCGGCCGGGCCAGGATCCAGATGCATCTCCCGATTCCAAATTCCCATCCCCCCCGAGGCTTCTTCCTGGACGAGACGGATGCCTGATCTGATAATAGGTATCAATTCTATCAGATACGGTAGAGGAGGCGGCCATCTCCGCCCCGCCCTATTCCCGGAGGTGCGATATGATGGATGTGAGATCCGGCGTCGATGCACGGTGAACGTGAGAGTAGAGTTTGACCTGAGAGTTGAGTTTGAGACGGGAATTCGGAGCGGCGAAACATGAGACGGAGAAGAAAGACTAAACGAGAAACGTTTCCGTAAACGACACGTGACGAAACCAGTTTATTATATCACGTGATCTACCCGTCCTAGCTCACCTCACAAGGTGGCAGACGGACGGACGGGCTCAGCGACGAGACATTCCCAATTCCCTTTTCCATTTACAAATCCTCCGCGTTGAATTTTCCATCTTCGATTATTTCTTTGCCTGCTTGAGTCTGCAATTCCAAATGTCTAGTTGGACTTCATACATTAATTACAGTACGGGTTTCTCAGCTCGAATGCTCCGGCACGAACACCACTTTCTGCACTTGCATCTTATTAAAGATGTCGTATCCTTCGGCCGCCTGGCTTAACGGCATGAACTTGTCTGTCATGAAACTATTTTTGGTCAACGGACGTTCCTCCGGCATTTTTCCATGGGGGACTTACTCTAGCTTATCCTGGTGCTTCTGCAACATCGCCAGCGCTTCCGGGAAGAGGCCTACATCATCATTATCAGCATGGTAGGTGTGAGATGCTTCCCTCCCCATCCTCAAATCCTCAAGAAAGGGGAACGAAGGGGGACGGGTGTGTGGTGCTTACTCCGAACGGGACACCTCCCCATCTGCACCCTCAGATTCTTCCCGTACGCCTCATCGCCCGTCCAGGGAATCGGTTCATGATGCACCCCAAAACTACTGATCACGCCCCACGGCCTCAGCAGCTGGAAGCCCATCTTCAGCGCATCAGCGTGTCCCACGCCCTCAATCACCATATCCGCCCCCCTCCCATCCGTCAGCTCCTTCACGCGCCTCTCCAACCCTTCCCGATCCTGCTGATCATTCCACGGTTCCGCGCCCAGCTTCTTCGCAAGCGCGAGCCGCGACTCGACGCGGTCGACCGCGAGCACGATCTTGGGTTTGTACTCCAGCGCATTGATGAGGGCGCACAAGCCCACCGGACCACAGCCGATCAGCACGACGACGCTCTGACTTATAGTTTCGGCGTCCAAGCCCTTGAAGGCGTTCTGCGCGCCGAAGTAGCCCGTGGGGAAGATGTCTGCCATCAGCACCAGCTTCTTCTCGTCGATGCCCGGCGGAGCCGTGACGGCCGTGGCATCGGCGAGCGGAACCCGCATGTATTCCGCCTGGCCGCCGTCAAGCACGGGGCAGCCGAACAGGAGGCTTTTGGCGCACCGGGAAGAGAAGCCGCGCTGGCAGTAGAAACAATCGCCGCAGGAGACGGTGAAGGGCATGACGACCGTGTCGCCGACCTTGTGGTTCTTGACGGCCGACCCGATTTCAATGATTTGGCCGGTCGCTTCGTGGCCCTATCCATGAGTATCAGCCCAGACGTCTCCTTCCCTTCTTCCTGTCCACCATTCTGGCTGTCTCGCGGGGGGGGGGGGGGTTCTAACGGTAAGTACTTACCATGATGAAATCCGTCTCACTGGGTTGATGGCCGCGGAAAACATGAAGTTCACTGGCATCATCAGTATGGCACCTCGGCACCGACGAGTACAGAAACCGAATTTACCTTCCGCATAGTGCAGTGTACTTCACTTTGATGATAACGTCCGTCGGATCCTGAATCTTAGGGACCGGCCGGTCCTGCACAGAGATCTTCAAGGGGCCATCGAAGACGACTGCTTTCATGGTCTTCGACATGGTCGCTGCGAGGCTCTGAAGGTAGAGCAAATGTTACTTCTCTCTGGGGAGGAGAAACTGTTGAGGTTGCCGCACAGATAAGCCCCCCGAAAAAAGAGAAGAGAAAAATTTACACAAGCATGACTGTCCGGAGTGTATATGTGTATAAAATTTCGAGTTTCGATAGGTGTGTAGGATTGATTTTTCGAAGTCCGGTCAACGGAAAGGCTACGAAAGTCTACGCCGCAAGTACTGATGGTAGTATGGTACCGTAGTAGCCTGTCATTCCACCCGTCTGTACGAAAAAAGTCTAAACGATCAGTACGTACCGGTATCGCAGGATTCGATTCGCTTCGCAGCCGAGGTGAGGGGTAGTTACCTTAGTTACTGTAGAATGCGGGGTTACCTGTTTGTACATCCGTACTCACCCACTTGGCGCCGCCGCCGCGCGCCGATGGTCGGGGACGATTCTGTAAGTCCGTAGGGGAGGGAGGTAGTGGAGCCCGCAAACGAAACCGTCAGGCGGGATAAGTAAGATGGGTACGATGAGCAAGCGACTAATTTTTTTTTTTTTTTTTTTTTTTTTTTTTTTTTTTTTTTTTGATTTGACTTCGAGGGAGGGGTGGATTGTTTCTCGGTAGGTTTGCTCTTGCGCTGGCTGATTGATTACTGCGGGACTTTTTTGGTTGGGGGGTTGCGGGGGAGGGTTGGTTGCGGGGTTCAGAGGAGGAGGATATAGAACGGTGAGGTGCGGTGCGATGCGATGCGATGCGACGTTGGTACCTCAGATAAGATAAGGAAGGTACCGTAGCTTGTATCGCTGTTGATTTGAATGGATCAATAATACATTATTGATGTTTTTATAAAGAAAAAAAAATTTGGGGGGGAGGAGGGGGAGGGAATGTTAGAGAGGGGTACCGGTTACTTGGTGCTTGCTTGCTTGCTTGTATTACACTCGCAGAGGCTGGCTATCATTTCAAAATAAACTGCTTGCGTAGAAAAGAAAAGACAGCTGCTGCCCCCTCCCCCCCCCCCCCATACCGCGCTTTTCCGGTTCTCATCGGTATTGAAATCGGCTTTTCTCGGCGAAACTTTTTGCTTCGAGAAGCTCTACTATCGGGGGGGGGGGGGGGGAGGGCGTTGAGGGGGCTTTTTTTTTTTTTTTCTTCTTAATAACGCGACGAGCAGCGGTAGTAAAAGATCGATCGGTGTTCTAATTCTCCGTAACGGATTTTGTCTGACCTGGTGAGTGATTTTTTTTTATTTATGGTAGCTATCAAGCCTTTCGTGAGAGATAAGTAATTGGGAATTTCGGGGGCGGAAATTGAATCTTCTTTGGGGGAATCTGGGTAGCCAGTTGGTTATGAAGATGGCTTTGAGCTAGCTAGCTAGTCAAAAGGGTTTAAGAAAATGAGGGGGGGAGATGTACGAAAAAGGTGTTTATTCTTAATAGAGCTGCTAAAGCCGCGTTAAGGCTATCTTTGATAATATAATAAGCGAGTTTTCTTAAAGCAGCGGGGTAAGTGGTCCGGACAAAAAGTTCACCAACAGTCTCCTGTACAGCGGCGCCAAAGCACTCTTGCATCGAGGCTTAATAGCATCAAGCCCACTTTTACCTCTCCGAAATTCCTCTCCGTCGACGATTTGGAAATGTTGAAGAACTCGTGCTGTATGCATAGCGTGAGTATGAGGAGAAGCTTCGTCTGGACCTCAGAGGACCCGGCGAAGAGTATTCGGTCTCGGTCCAGCGAAAGAAGAATTGCGGCGGTACGTTAACAAATCGATGGAAAAGAAAAAACAGAACTATCGTTACGTCGATCGAACCCCGCGAAGCGGTCCTAGGTAGATAGTTGTAGATCCGGACGGAGCCAGAAGACATCGACATCTTGCCTGCCATGGATAGGTATGCTTCGTACAGTCCAAGCTCTCTAAACACCGGGTCGATCTCGTCCCGGAGGAAACCTCCTCCGACCAACCGCCTTGCAGTAAGTCCTACCTTACCTACCTATCCCAACGGCAACGACAGCTTGACCGTGCTTCTTCTCTCCCCGGATATTCATTTCGACCGGTTTTTTGGGGGGAGGGTTGTGAAACGGGTACGCGTTGATCGAAACCTGCACTGCCATCTTGTAAAATATCAGACGGGATTTGTGACGCGCGCGCGGCAGCCAGTGAGTGACTCGGGACTCGGGAGTCGGGACGTTTTGGGACAGACAGCCCATACCCTCTTCACCTCTCTCCCTCGTGGAGGGTAGATAGATATCTGTGAGGGAAGACTTCTCTGGCGGTAAAGTACGGGTTTCTTACCCCTTTTAACCCCGTCGAGCTCCCTTCTCTCTTACCGAGAGTGGATCGAAAAGGTAACTAAATGCTGAGCAAAAACAAAAAAGGGAAAAAAAAAGGCTTCTCTCGTTTGATCTCTCATAAGCAATAGATGGTTTGGTTTCACAATGCCCGTGGCCATGCCCATGCCCATGCCTTGCCATGCCTTGCCATGCCATGCCATGCTATGCCATGCTATGCCACGCATAAGCATCATCTCAAGACCGGCAACGCGGATCACTATCGTGCCCTCTTCGCCTGCTGTCTACCCATCTATCCGTCTGTCTGTCTGTCTACCATGCCAGGGCAGGAATCAAGTCCCAGTGATTTCCGCAACGCTATTCGTGTCACGCTCACTATGGGGGGCTGAGTGGGCTGAGTGGGCTGAAGGGGGGGGTCTAGACCTCGAATGAATGAATGAATGAAGGAATGAATCAATGGATACATGAATAAGATACCCAAGACCATCCATTATCATTTTCCCAAAACCCCACTCTCCATCTATCATCCCCTCATCAGCAGCGGCGCTTCAGTCTACATACAGAATCCACCCATCCATTCATCCATCCATCCATCCTTCCATCCATCCACATTGCGTTACATTATATATCCTACCACCGATCGATCTATCTCCGCCAAATACCTCCTACCGCAACGAGTCAACCGAAGCCCAGATCAGCCAAAACAAAGCCATGAACAACCCGCTCCTAGCCTGGAAGGTCTGGACCGAGAAAGTCGTCGGCAAGATCAAGACCAGCAGTACCTCACAACAACAGCAACCGAGAGTCGCGGGGCGGAAGCTGCGACGCCCTTACTTCGAGAGGTTCAACCGGGTGAAGATTGAGGATCAGTCGGAAGGGATGTGAGTGAGATGTATTCATTGTTTTCTTTGTTTGGCAACACACGCGCTGGGCAACTATGACAACCGTGGGGGCTTGGGTGGTTCTTTGTGATTGATTGGCTGACGGGGTGTGTGTGGTGTTTTTAGTGGGCGATCTTTGATGAGGGGGTAAGGGCGTACCGGTAGATGTTATGGGGGTAAGGAGGGGAGCGGGCGGGTATTTTTACTTGGTTATGTTATCACAAGATGAGGGTGAGGAGGAGGATAGGGATGGGGATGGGGACCGATTGATTTGATTGATTTGATTGATAGCGATATTTCTACGCACCGTACATACCAACGACTTCTGCAAGCATATACACATGTTTTTTTTCTTTCTTTCTCACACACATACACACCCATCTATCAAGATGGACCCCGACACCTACCGCGCCCGCTTTACCGATGAGCTCCATCGATACCCATCCGGAAAGCTTGGAATCGGTGAATGCTATACAATACACAGTACGACTAGCAGACAACCAGCGCCTTCTTACGGAGTACAAACTCCTCATAACGTGACAGACAGGCAGCACTTCGTCATCTTCCATCTTTAGTTTTCTCTCTCTCTCGGTCTTTTTTTTTTTCTTTTTTCCTCAAGCGTTTCTAAGCTGTGCTATGCCGCGTACTGTGATCAGTCAAATCAAGCTTTACTCCGTGAGAGAGCAATCAATTGATTGATTGGCACCCAGAAAGAAGCTAAAGAAGGTGTTTTTTTTTTTTTTTTTCCTTTTTTTCAAAAGGGAGGGGGGAAGGGTTGGTTTGATTGATCTATCCATGTTGGTGTATCTACTTCGTATGGATGTACTGACACCGTAAGCAATCGATCGATCTCCCCGCGCGGCAGACTGGATAGAACCACCACCCCAACTACGAAAACTAGCGTCACTCACAAGAAATTCGATTTTGTGAATTCTGCTTCATACGTATTTATCGCTTAGTCAATCCAGATTCAAAAGCTGTTGTTAGTGACGGAAGGTTATACTTTGTTAAAGAGGGGGGGAGCACTTTCTTCTTTGGATATGGTCCTTGATGAAAATCTCGCTTAATAAACGTATACTCCGTTGCTAGTTAATTAGTTTTCTTAGCCCGCTTCATTTGATTTTTTCAGATACGACATGATATGATTGATTGATTCATTGTCGTGACTCGACTCGACGTCGCGTTGAAGAAGCAAGCTGTTATGAGAGTATAGAGACGGCATCCAGACGATCTACTCTTCACTCAACAGGTCTTTCATACATACAAGAAGAGACCACCTGCACAATTCTATTATGAAGTTGGCCTAAAGTGTGAAGGATATCAAATTCTATACAAACGGAAAGAGTTCAGCATCTATACCTAGACCCTTGTGACAGCCTGAGGCCATCAGGCTGAGATAGAGGGCATGTCCCACCTTCGGGGCTACATAGACTCTCTCAGAGAGAGGAGCTTCGAAGAATGTAACCTCACCTCACATACTTTTCCTCCTCTGAAGTATGACTGAATACATACAGTAAGGATTCAGGAACAGAACAGGGCTCAAATCCCCTACTCCACCACATCACCCATATCACTCACATCACTCACATCACTCACTCCCCTTCTTCATCCTCCTCGGCTAGAAAACCCAGACCACTATCATACCTCCTCTTCTTCCTCTTCCCCCCATCCACCCCCTCCCCTCTACTACCGCGTCTCGCCAACCCAGCATCAAACAGGCCCCCGTTCGCTCCAACTACAGCAGCAACGGCAGGGCTTTCACTCTGCGCTCTGTCACCCCGAACCAAGCCCGTCTCCCCAGCAGCACCCTCGCCATCGAAATCACCACCAACACCAAGATCAGCATCGAGAAAACCCGCGCCCATCTCCTGCGCACGACCAAGTTGCTTCAGCATGTCCGTGACGACGAACCGTCCCCGTGACACCGTGCCCGCCAGCTCCCGATTCTCGCTGCGCAGCGACAGGATGGTCGCGTGGGCCGTCTGGAGCGACCCGTTGACGCGCTCCAGCTCACCGCGGAGTGTCGAGACTTGCTCGATCGCGGCATCCTTCTCCGCAACCGTCGCCGCCTGGCTCGCAGCCAGCGCTGCAAGTTCCGCCCTCAGTCCCGCCGCCGCGTGCTGCGCGCCCGTGAACCTTTGCTCGAATTCCGCCAGCAGCAGCATCTCGGTATCGGTGCCTGCGTTGCAGGCATGAGTAGCTTCCTCGTGCTGCTGCTGCTGCTGCTGCTGCGGTTGCGTCTCGTCATTCTCCATCATCCTCCGCTGCAGCGCGCGGATCTCGCCGCGCAGCCCGTCTTCGTTCGCGATCCGCTCGATCAGGCGCTCCAGCCCAGCGACCTCGTCGCGGTACCCGTCCAGCGCAGCACGCAGCCGTTCGCCGTCGACGGCCTGCTCGTCGAGTTCGGCGCGGAGGTCGCCAACGACGCGGGTGGCGAGGCTGAGCTCGGCCTTGACCGTGTCCAGCACGCTCACGCGGTCATTCAACTGCTGCCGCAGCAGGACCTCCTGTGCGTGGTACTGATCGATGCTCGCGTCCCTGGCCTTCACCTTCTCCATCAGCACCCGGACGCGGCTCACCAGCAGGCCCAGCAGCTGGTCGTTCGCGAAGCCCGTCGGCGTCTCTCCTGGGCTGAGGTACTCGAGCTCGAGCCGCGCTTGGCGGAACCGGGACGCAATGCTCTCGAGGGCGGCGTCGGGGCTGCATCCCGGGCGGGAGAAGCCGAGGGCGGAGATCTCGGTTGCCAGGGCGGAGAAGGCGGTCTCGTGTTCCAGGGAGCGGGACTCGGACAGGGCGAGGGAGGTCAAGACGGTGTCGAGCGCTGAGTCGAGAGCTGTGTGGTCGGGGCTCTCGTCGCTGGTCAGAAAGGGGGAGAGTTTCTGCGCGAGGCGATCGTGGTGGTCCTCCTGCAACGCAATCGCTCGGTTCAGCTTCTGGATCTCCTCCTGCAGGTTCAGCAACTGGCCTTCCAAGCTTGCATTCTCGGGGTCCGGGATGGGCGGCAGGGAGTGTTGAGTGCCGGCGGCCAAATTGCACGGTGTGTTCGGCATCGTGGAGGGCGGCGATAGGAACGAAGTATTGAGCCGCGTCGGCGTCGTCATGATCTCATCCTGGCCAGACATATCCTGAAACCCATCGTCCTGGTCGTAATTCGTAATCATCATCTCGTCGCCATCATCACCGTCATCAACATCAACATCATCAACGTCGTCAAAATCATCGACAGCATACGGATCCCGTGCCGCCACCGTCCAATCCACTTCCGTCTCCTCAGCTTCTCCCTCCTCCGCAACTACCACCACCGTATCCCCATCCTGCTCCCTCCGCCGCAGCTCCTCCTTCAGAAAACGAATCTCCCGCTCGAGCACAAGGACTTTAGCTGCCGTGGTATCAGGACCCGCAAGGCCCCGAACGCCAGATCCGCTCCCGAGTTGCGACGCCATCATATCGGCGTTGTCGTGGCGGAGAGACCGGACTTCCACATCCTTCAGCGCCAGCTCCTCCGTCAACCTCTCTACTTCTTCGCGCCGCTTCTTCGCCTCGCGGCGACGATCCCACTCGATGATATTGACCTCCTCGCTCAGCCCATTCCGCCGCAGCCGTCGCTGGACACGACCCGCGAGCACCTGACGCAGAGGCGCGAACTGCAGCGTGCCAGATGCAGCAGGCGTGCCACCATCGCCCTGCCACAGCCGCCGGCCAGGCGTAGATGATAATGACGATGAGGTTGATAGGCGTCTTCTCGACTGGGATCCTCGCGGTTGTTTGGGTTTGCGCGAGGAGATCGAGAGGGTGGTGCGCCTGATGAACGGTGTCAGACCCGACGGGGAGTAGTCGGATGATGATGATGCGATGGCTGCTACTCCAGGATCCAAGTCGGAGTCTGAGAAGCGGACCTTTTTCTTGCTGCGTTTGGGTGTCTGTGGTGGTGTGGC
Source organism: Drepanopeziza brunnea f. sp. 'multigermtubi' (assembly GCF_022702325.1). NCBI lineage: Eukaryota > Fungi > Ascomycota > Leotiomycetes > Helotiales > Drepanopezizaceae > Drepanopeziza > Drepanopeziza brunnea. Next base: position 441,932 of record NW_027094068.1, read on the forward strand.
GATGCCGTAGACCCTTGGTAACCGTCGTGGGCTTGAAGAAGAGGCCTTCAGTCCTGCGCTGCTGCGGCGTTGGCGCCGGACTGAGAGAGGGCGGTCATCGTCGTCGTTGTTCTTGTTATTATTGTCGACGACTATCGTCGGGTGGTCGAGGTCAGCCATGGTAGGGAGGGGTCGGTGGGTAATCCGCGTCAAATGTCAACAATGAATCAACTGATCCGTGACTCTCCAACACTTGTTGGTGAAAGAGAAGCAAGAAGTGAGCGAGCAAGGACGAAGTTCCAGTGTTTACACTGGATCAATAGTCAAAGAGAATGAAGAGACGCGCCGTCGGTACTCGCAGCAGGCCATCGCAGAGACCAGAGTAAATAAATAAATAAATAAACAAACAAACAAATGCTTGCATGCATGCATGCATGCATGAACTGCATTAGGTAGATCAGCCATCTGTTGTTTCCTTCCCTAGCCTGATCCGGCTAGCATAGTTGGACCAGACGAGACGCGCCTTAGTAGTATTTCCCTAAGGAGACGCGCTCATTGACTCAACTCACTCACTCACTCACTCAGAGCCGCGCCCCCGCAGGGCGTGATGATGTTAGATAGATACCGTACCTACATACATACCTATCAAACGCCTCTCGAATCCATCCATCCATCCATCCATCCATCCACCCATCCGTCTGTCTGTCTATCCTGATACGTAGGTACGTAGGTACGACACCTAGATACGATACCTAGAAACGATAACGGTACCTATATACCTAGGTAGATAGATACCTACGCCACATGAACGGCGCGCGCGTTGCCAGGGCAGGAAAAAGCGGGGGGCCTCTGCCAAGCCGCGTCGTGTTCTGAAGCTAGTAGTACAGTAAGTAGTGAGTGAGTGAAGCTAGGTACCGGTAGGTAGTAGTCGCGAACCCTTTCTTGGTTTTGGTTTTGCTTTTGCTTTTGCTTTGGCTTTGCTTTTTTCAGCCTGGATGTATATGCTGTAGTGGTATGTGCTGTTGTGTAGAAGGTAGAAGGTAGAAGGTAGAAGGTAGAAGGTAGAAGGTAGAAGGTATGGTGTTGTGTTGTAAGGTGGGTTGGTTTGCTTGTTTGTTTTTTGCAGACGGGTGGGCGGTATTTGCGGGATGGGGGCGGTGGGTTGGTTTGGTGGGTGGGTTTGAGGGGGGGTGGATGATGGGTGGTGTTTAGGGGTTACGGTACTTAGGTGCTTGGTTGATTGATTGATACTTTTGTAGTGCTTGATATACGGTAGGTACGGTAGTACCGGTAACTGACTGCCCCGCGACAAGAGAGAGAGAGAGAGAGAGATAAGAGCGGCACGCTTTCCTACTGCTGTACCGGTACCTACTGTACCTACCTAGGTACTGTATCAATATATATTCCAATCCAACTCCAGTTGTTATTCTTCGATTTACATGAATCTATATATTTTATATATATATATATATATATATATATATATATACGTAACTTTCCCATACGCACAACCTACTCCGTATGCATCCAAAGAAAAGACCACTTTCCAAAGCACACACGTGCTCGCTACGCCCGCCCGCGACTCGCACCCGCAAACCTTCCTTCCGCCTGTCGAGTTTCCGATTCCGAGGACTTGGGATACACCAAGTGGCACCGCACCTACGCGCTACGTATTTCCTATTTCCTATTTCCTATTTCCTACTGCACGCGCCCGGCCGACGAGGTCTGTCCTTTCCCAGCCCCCGTGGATGATCGTGCGGTGGGCGAACGGGATATACTACCGGTACAACTCACCCAGTCACCGCCGAAAAGGGGTATACCGGTAGGTAGTACTACTATGTGTAGCGGTACCTATACGGATGGCTCGCAGCTCGCTTGAAATGGGATCCGGCAGGGCCCCTGGCTCGCTCGCACCACGTCTTCCTGCAGCGTGCAGCATCTCCACTTCCTTCCTTCCTCCTCCTCCTCCTCCTCCTCCTCTGCCTCCTGCCTTCCTTCAACCTTTGGGCATACCTACCTACCGATACTCTTTGGAATCTGTCCTTCTCGTCCGCTGCTTCCCACTGGCGATGCATTTCCCGGCCGCGAATCTCTTCTCGTCTGTTTGATTCCAAAGGGAAAAAAGAAAAGAGAGAGACCTCGCTTGTTACTTGCTGAGCGAGTTCTCTCCCCCTCTCCCCCTCACCCCTTTTTTTTCTCTCTCGCTCAGCACCGGTCCGAGCCGAGCCGCGTGAATATATATATATATATATATATATATATATATACATGTATGTATATACAAATATATACATGTATACATACATACATACAGCATGATGCGATTAATCAACACCTCGACATTGCTTCTGCACGACTTTCCGGGCCGGGATGTCCCGCTGTATGCAATCCTTTCTCATCGGTGGGAGGACGGCGAGGTGACTTTCCACGACATGCAGAGCGGACTGGGGCCGGAGAGGGCGGGCTGGATAAAGATAATCGGCTGTTGCTCGCAAGCCGCGCGCGACGGCTGGGAATATATAGTACGTTCCTTTTACACACATATGTCCCGCCTTCCCTCTTCAATCACGCGACTACTGAGCACGCAGAAAAAAAAAAAGAAAAAAAGGAAGAAAGATCACTGATGTGCGAAGAGGAAAGAATGAAAAGAAAGAAACCTTGAAAGTGAGATGTTGACTATTTCGGGCAGTGGATAGACACCTGCTGCATCGACCGGAGCTGCGGCGCCGAAGTGTCGGAGGCGATCAATGCCATGTTCGCCTGGTACCGGGACGCGCAGGTGTGCTACGTCTTCCTGTCTGATGTCCCGTCGGCGCTTGAGGACCCCTTCGAGCCCGGCTCCGGCTTTCGGCAGAGCAGGTGGTTCCGTCGGGGCTGGACGCTGCAGGAGCTGCTCGCGCCGCCACGGGTGGAGTTCTACGCCCGGGACTGGACGGAGATCGGGACCAAGTCGAGCCTCGAGGACCTGATCGTGGTGATCACCAGCATCACCCACCTGTTTGATTTCCAAGACGCGTGCGTGGCGCAGAAGATGTCCTGGGCCGCGGGCCGGGCGACGACGCGGGCGGAAGACGAGGCCTATTGCTTGATGGGCCTTTTCGACGTCAACATGCCGATACTGTACGGAGAGGGCGCAGCGAACGCTTTCCTCCGCCTGCAGCAGGAGATCATCGGCAAGACGGACGACGAGTCCATTTTCGCATGGAGCCATCATATGGGCGGCGGAGGCCTGCTGGCCGACGCTCCGGCTTATTTCGCACGGTCAGGTGACGTGCGCAGAGCTGTGTTCGATGCTGCGCGGCCGCCCCATGCCATGACCAGCAGAGGGCTGCGGATGGAGCTGATCCTCTTGCAGGGGCCAGATGCGGATTACGACGTGCAATTGGCGCCTCTGAACTGTGCGAAGGGGGCGGGCAAAGATGACCACTTCATCACCCTCCAGGTCACGAAATCCGGATCGGGGCTGGCGAGCGAGGGGCTCTTTCAGACTCCCGAGTGGGAAGGCCGGCGATCGAACCAGATGTTCAGTTACAAGGCGCGGAAGCCCCTCTTTGGCCACCGGACGATCATCTTCTTCCCGCAGCAGCCGAGTCTCCAGCCGCGACAGCCGTCTCCTGCGGAGCGGGACCCGTGGCCGCTAGAGCAGATTTCCGTTCCCACCCTCGCGCTGCTCGAGTGCGGCTTCCATCCGTCGCAGCGATCGACGCCCGAGGACGTCGTGCGCTGGACGCAGGAGGACGTCGCCGCACCTCTCGTGCGCCGAAGCGTGCGCAACGGCGAGATCACCGAGCTGTTCTTCACGAACGAGGACTTTGGCGTCTTCGATCTCGCCATCGGGATGACGGATCACCGGCTGTGGGTCGACATCGTCTTACCGCTCAATCCCTCTCAGCGCTTGTCGGGCGCGGAATTCCCCGGCGCGCGGGAGATTGGGATTGGCAGGAAAGCGGACCGGATCTCTCGATGGCTGCGCAGTGGGCTCTCCGTCTCGGCGTCCGTGAAGGTGGCCGTGGAGATGGGGAAGCGGATACACAAGGTGGACGTCATCATCGGATCTGGCGATGAGCTGAGATGGCCTGAGAGGAGGATCGAGGACGGCGAATGGCGCCTGAAGCCGACGAAGGGTCGGCGTCTAGCTGAATAGCTAGAATAGCTTGTCGGAAGGACCGTTGTCTCTATAGAAGCTCTCTCCAATGCGAGGTAACATATAGCCCCTACCCAGCGGCCCATGCGCCCGAGCGCCCATTACCCGTACCATCCATTCATTCACAAGCCATGTCATCGTCGGCTCGCTTAAATGGGCCTCCATCTCATCCGTATCAACTTCTCCAAGCGATACCTTCTTCTCATCTAAAGCGCCAGCCTCTTCCCCCCATTACCCAAACTCCCCTTCCTCACACACACACACACACACACACACACACACACACACACACACACACATACACACAAACAAACAAACACACAAAAACCCCTAACAACCCCCAACAACCCCTCCCTACCTCCCTACACATACCACCACCAACCACATCCCCAATCCCCTTTTCCAACTCTCCCCCCCCCTCAACCCCTCTCTTCTCCAACTCAAAAAATCCCGTCTCGACTCAAAGCCTCCACCACCAATCCCCATCACATAACCTCATACCCAACATGAAATACCATTCTGAAGAATCAAACGAAGAGAGATGTAGTGAGTGGTTTGTACGTATTGTATTGTATTGTATATATGACCTGCTACCGATCCCCCCCCCCCCCCCCCCCCCAAAAAAAAAGCTTTCGTCGCATCTCTCATCCACCACCTAGCACACACACACAGCACGAGAAAACCCAAACCTCAAGCCCCCTCTTCGTCTCGATCCAAGACGCGAGGCCCAAACGCGATCGTGAGATCTGATACGGTAGGTAGGTAGGTAGTAGGTTGTCCGTCGGCGGATGTCGCGCGCGCATGGAAAAGCCGTGTTCTTTTTTTTGATCTCTCTTGCTTATTTGATCTCTCTCTTTCGATCTCTCCTCGTCCGCTCCCCGCCCCACTGAAAGCCAAACGCGCACCGACTTGTCCTTGTCCTCGTCTCAGACCGTATATCTGAACCAGGGCGCGTCGTCCGCGACCTCGGCGTGCGCCTGCTGCTCCGCGGCCGAGTACCCCCGGGAGGGGGGGGTGATCTCCCGCGCGCGGCGGTCCCGGCGCGCGTTCTCGCGTCGGAGGTGCAGGGTGAGGAAGAGGGTGAGGAAGAAGGCTGTGCTGATGATGGCGATGAGGAGGGAGTGGCCTTTGATGAAGCTGGGTCGCGGTGGGGGGGGTTAGCGCTGCGGCGGGAGGGAGAGAGAGGGGGGGGGGGGGGGAGAGAGAGGGGAGGAGAGAAAAGAGATGAGCGGTTCGTCGATACGTGCCGTGGTGAATCGCGCGTGAGGTAGACGTAAGAGGCGATGATGCCTCCGCAGTTGCCGCCCATGACCTGCATGGCGATGCCCGTGCCTCGCTTCAGGCTGCCACCGATGTTGTTCCCGTTCCAGGCCAGGCCGAGGGGGATCTGGGGGTAGATGCCTGGAGGGGGACGCTGTGAGCCGCCCGCGGGACAGGAGACCACGGAATATGCTAGCTTGCCGGTGGGGTGTGGACGGTGGACTTACCGATGGCGGCCAGGACGGTCCCCGCGTACTGGATCCGGGGCTGGACGGATCCCGCCAGCAGCGCGAACCCGCTGATGGCGACGAGCTGGAAGCCCAGCATGAACACGCCGCGCTGCTTGACGCGGTCGGCGAGCCAGCTCGCCACGATGGTGAAGAAGCAGGCGATCACGTAGGGGGGTACGCTCATCAGCTGGGCTTGGTTGTTGGTGTATCCCATGTGCTTGATGATGGTCGGCAGGAACAGGGCGAAGGAGTAGATGGGACAGAAGCCCGACATGCAGATGAGCATGTGCTGGATGCTCCTGTGGTCAGCAAATTTTCGTTCCCTTTGAGTGTCTCCAGAGTAGCCTCAGGAGAAAGTCTCTACTCCTGAAACACTGGGTAGAGGGAAACGGGCGGCTGCGCCGAGTGTCCTTACAACTGTGCGAGAAGTTAGAATGAGTCTCAACGGTTCTTCCAGAGGATAGCGGGGTTGAGCCGGAGGTCTCCCTCTCGGATAAGAGACAGCCATGGAGCCGTACTCACTATATATCTTCCAATCTTTGATGGCTTGAAACACATATTTGTACGCGAAGTGATTCGAGAGGTTCCCATGGTCGGCGGCGATGCGACGTTCAACCTCTGCACGCTCCTCGGTGCTGAGGAACTTAGCTCTGGGTCGCGTTAGCCATGTCCAAGCGACGGGAATACCGGAATCGCACGTAGCCGGATAGTCGTTGATCGCCCAGTAGGCCGAGAACGAGACGAGGATACTGAGAAGGCCTTCGAGGATGAAGATCCATGCCCATGCAGCAACTCCACCGACACCGTCCATCTCCGAGATGCCTCTGGCCAGGATCCCTCCGAAGGCGCCCGCCAGTGTCGCGGCCGAGAAGAACAGAGCCATGCGGAAGCCGCACTCGTGCCGCGGGTACCAGTTCGTGATGTAGTAGTTGACGCCGGGGAAGAGCCCGCCCTCGAATATGCCCAGGAACACTCTCGTCGCCATCAGACCGGAATAGTCCTTCACGAAGCCCTGGCAGATCATTGCGACGGACCAGAAAAGCATGATAAAGGTCAGCCAGATGCTGGGCCGCAGCTTCTTCATCATGATATTGCTGGGGATCTCCGCGGCGATGTAGAAGGGGAACAGGATGGCGAGGCAGTCATTGTACTGGATCCCCTGCAGATGGAGGTCCTGTTCCAGGTGGTCGAGTCTCGCATTCCCGATGTTGGTGCGGTCCAGGAAGCAGAGTCTTGGTTAGAAGTTCTCGTATTAGTCTTTTTCTTTGAAGCCCCCAGATGTCACTATCGTGGCCCGACGTACAGGTAGATCAAGGACAAGAAGGGGATGAGGTGCCAGTCTATCTTTCGCACCAGTTTCTTCGTGGCTTTCAGGTCGAAGCCCTGGGCTTCGGCCGATTCGACGGAGCTCGTCGTAGCCGACTTGTCGACAGTCTTATCCGAGACTTTGCCCATGCGCGCGATGTCTGTTGCCGTGTCCATAATGAAAAAGGCAGAAATGAGTTACGTGATAGCTAAAATCTCGATGAGCTCCACACAGACAAGCTTTGATCTGGGCGCTACGGGCTTTTCAGTTTTCCTGGGGAGTCCCGATACTGATATTTGCCAAGGATGATTTGCAGCAGTATCAGCGCGCGGTATGTACGTCTGTCTCGCCGCGGCCTATCACACCACATCGGAACAGATACCCAGGTGACTGGACCGTATCGGCGTGGTACTAGATATGAGTCTGATCTGCAGATCTCTCGACGCACCTGGGTACCTATATAGGTCCGAGTACCGAGAAAATACTCATGCCGGATTGGATGCAGATACGGGAACCACTTCCCCAAGTGAAGCAAGTAGCAGCTAGGCGGTCCAGAGTCCGGACAGACAGACACATAATGATAATGCTGTGTGACTCGGGGGATCCTAAATAAAGGTTTTTGTCCCGTGGGAGAAACATATCATATGTGGCTCGCCGCTCGCTACACAGGGTTCTCACTGGGAGCCGGACGGTCCACTGGCAAAAGTGGACTGATACGACCTTCGAGACCCACGAGGGAACATCGCGACGGGCAGGGCTCGTTCCCTTGATCTGGAATTCAAAATCGTCTTTTGTTCTTTTTCCGATGAGTCCCAGGAGCGATGCAAGTATGTCTGTCCGTAGAGGCAGGTGGTACACAATAGATAGTCTCGGCTAGGCTTTCCCCCGGAATTTTAAACACACTTAGAGGCTGGAGCTGGTTTTCTCTATAATCATATGGAAATAGTGATCTACCAGCAGAGGTCAATTGAGCTTGTAACAGCTGGCTTGAGGCTGAATATTATTGCAATGTCATGACCTGACCTGATCTTTAGGATGGGTTTCGAACTCCAAGCAAGATTGGAAAGGCAAGCAATCCTCCACATGCCAAAGCGAATTCACCGCGAGATTATCTTGCATGCAAGGCCACGATCTAGACCGTCGCTTTGCGTCTCATTGCCTTAAATTCTCGTCAGTTTGCGTGCAGTAGCGCCACTGCTTGCTCCTCCCATCTTGGTCTAAGCCAAGACCCAGAGCCGATAGAGAGCTGTAAGGCTGAGGGATTGTGGGTCGACAGCTGGATCCGTCAAGCTCACATCTATGAGGGAGAGTCTCTTCTTCGTATGGAGACCAGAGAAGGGCACGAGGCATGTCGTTTTCCCACAGTCCAGCAAAGTAGCTACCGTGGATACGTCTTCCAACGATATTCGCGATACCGGCGATCGCGACAAGTTTTTCGCTTGGGAAGGTGAGATCTCGACGCGTGTAGTTATACAAGATATCATACCAACTGATTATCATCCTATGGACCATCGCAGAGTCTCCGATAGAGAGACCGTGCTTGCGATATTCAGAATGTGCCAAGAAAGTGTTTCTTTCCTCCCGAGCAAGAACCGGTTGCATCTCTCTAATTCCACCAAGCCATGTCGCAGGCAAGTGTGTGACATTTGAAGTGCGTCAAATTGCAAAAGACAGTGACTGAGCAGCGATTCTTGGATGCACCAAGCCCGGGACTGGAGAGAATCCGTCTCTTTGCTCGTCATGTCTTTACCAAATGGAACATCGAAACGAATCGGAAAATGGCTCTCCTGTGATGCGACTTGTACAGGTAGTATCGCGGGCCTGGAATTGGGAACACATGCCCTCTCGACAAATATACCCCCGTTGCAATTTTCGGTAGTCGCTGCAGCGATGGTGATATAAGAGTTTCGATATATGTTCGGCATGCTGGCCGCGCCCTTCAGCCAGTCTTCAGGTGAGTTCTGTATGATGCATAATGAGTCGATCCAGAGATAACGCAGGCCAAGGTGCTGATTTATAGTGATGGCATCTGGGAATGTTGCTGGTAAGGCCGAAAACTCGATTCCATGCTGTAATTCTGCAAAATTATCCACTACGGTCCTAACTAAATCGACCTGGCCCCACTTGTAGTTCAAGGTCCTACCGCGCTTGGGGACCGTCGTAAAAAATTTGGGGGTAGAATCGGTGGTCAGACCAACACCAACGACCCTTGTTGGAAGAACGTAATTCATACTAGGCGATATAGAAGAGCCTGCACACTCAGGATGGTTGCGAACACAATCGGAAAACGGCTCATGAGTGACAGTGTGTCCGTCGAGTTGGCACTAGATTGAACAGGCCTGCCCAAGTTCTGGCTGGAAATTGGCTAGCATATATACAATCAGCTAGGCACTATCAAGTGAGGAGGAATATTTTCCGACCTTTGGGAGCAAATACACGAGCAGAGCATCTCTTTGTGCCAGATGACCTGTAAATCCACGGCCTAGTCTCTATATCCGTAGACTTCCTTCAGCCTGTAAGCGTATTTCCCCAAGGTCACTCGATCCCTCAAACCCTCCGCTGCGTAGCTGGTTTCTGCGCATACAGCCCGGCTGCCCATTTTGCCAGCATATTCTCTCGGGCGCCGGATGCATTGATTATAGCATCTTTCCCGAAGCCATAGTCGTCGATGATACCAGTTCCCCCTCGTGTTTTCTCAAACACGGCTTGATGGAATTCGTAAGCACTCTCCACAGCTCCCGCTTCCAATAGAACTTCTCCGATTTCGCCAAGGACTCTGTAACAATATCGCGATCCCTCCATCGGAGTCGAGACAATTCTCGCTCAGCAGCGGTCAAAGGCTTTCTCAGCGTGTCAAACTGCGCGCCGCTGAGGTCCAACACATGCAGGATCAACGCGCATATCCCGCAAGTCGTGCTGCACTCGACCAGCCCTTTTACGGTCTTGTGATGGAGAAGCGAAGACTCGGATCGCTTCTCGCGGGTCATAATCGGCACGGAACCATTAGAGAATGCGCTGATGATGTTGATGCAGGGTGGGCAGATGGCGGAGTCGATCTCGTTGACGAGTTCGAAGATTTCGCTTCCGGCGCTTTCAACCAGCTTTTCGATCAGGTCTTGCTCCTCGTCCTCCGATCCGGCATCAGACTCGGATGCAGATCCAGAATCGGACAGAGCGTCGGAGCTACGCGCTGAAGTTATATCGTCGTCGCTCTCTGACCCGGGCTGTAGCATCCTGGGAAGGGTCGGTGGCTGGCCTTCAAAATAGTCCGTGCCACTTGGCGGATCCATCATGTACTCGTAAGACGCTGCGTAGCATGCTCAGCGAGAAAGAAGCAAATGCATCTTCGAAATTCATACATACATGGGCGTCGTCTGCACTTAGTCAATCAAGCTGCGGCCGACTACTGGACAGCTACAACCTACCGCACGCAGCACAGCCAGCCATCAGCACTGGCGCCTGATTGAACTTGCGTTTGGATCTTCCATTTAGGACCATATCGAGAGAGGGATCGCCTTTCGATGTCGATTCAGACAGTATTTGCAACAGACTACTCACATCTTTATTAAACCAGCAATAAATCTTTTTGTGGGGAGATCCAGTCTTGAGGTAAATCGAGATGAGGAACTATGCACTTGTTGCAAATCCTAGCTTAACCTGTTCGAAACAGGTGGCTTTGAGAGGTTGAGATACTCCCGCAGAGCTCTCAAGTTTGTGTGCAAGAGCTTGAGCTTGGAGAATATCCCGGGCAGCCAGCAGCCGGGCCGGCGATATCTTAGCGCATGGACTAATTAAGCGAGATGGCAAAAAGGGGAGGATCGATGTGGGAAGTAGTAGGTATCCCTTCTCTTCGGGCGGTGCTCGGTGAGAATGTCTGCTGAGCTATGTTAGAGGATAGCTGGAAAGAACGTGCATGTGTGTTGGCAATGCTTGACTCTCCGTAGATGAAGCAATGATTGAGAGGATCGATAAGTTTAATCCGTCGGCTAACTGCAGCAGGACTGAAGACTGAAGAGATATGAACTTATGGATTATCTATAAAAGTAGACAAGAGATAGTAACAGATTGATACCTAGTAGTACTTACCGGAATATGGGATGAGAGTCACTAGTTTAGATGAAAGAACTGTAATCGTCGGCTCGCTTAGATGGGCCTCCTTTCATCCTTTCCGTCGGTAGAAGCGATTACGGATCGGAAGCAAATGCGGATTTCTGTATTACATTAGGAATAATAAAGTAACGGATAGAGCTGTAATATTAGTTCTTTGATACCTGGAAAGAGCTTAATTACGTCGAGTGATGCATCTAAGTTTTGATAGTATGGCTCTCTTCGTTATGAAGTTATTTGAATCGCAAATTGTGAAAGAAAATCAATGTTATTGAATTTCTATCGAAGATCGCGAATTGTTTTAAGAATACGTCAAGAATGAATGGAGCTATTGTAATGAAAATTAGATGCACGAGTCCGCGTAGTTAAGCTCTTTTGAAATGTCAATTTTTTATTTTAAAAAAACACGATTGATATTCAAAAACATAGACTTTTCTTTCTAAAATCGAAAACTGTATTGTTTTTTTCACTACGTATCAATTGAATAAGTTAATAACGAAAAGAGCTATGATATTAAAATTTGGATGCATCAATCGACGTAAATATGCTCTCTTTGAGTATTGAAATTAAATATTATAGCTCCATTCATTGTTTACTTATTTCTAATATCCGGTCGGCTGTATTCCTACCACGTCCGTGCGCAAAGCCACTAAAGCGTGAGTTACCCAACGTCAATCCAACGCGTCCTTACGCGTAGAATCCGTAGCATATGACTATAATAGAATCACAACCACTGCTTTACAGAATCACTTTATACTTCGAATGGAGAAGGAGATAGCTTGTAATGAATTCTTGCGATACAGCTGATCAATCCCGCGATGACCTCGTCACTCAGCTTATTGGTTTAAAGTCTTGGCAGCCATAAGCTTTCTTCTTTCTCGACCAGTCTCTTATTAACGCTTACTTGGTGCTGTATAGCGATGGCATAGAGAAGCATAAGGAATCACTATCTGGAAGAATAAGCAAATGCTATTTGTGCAAGCTGTAATTGACTACATTTTGCTCAGTACTGTAGTACTTATCGCCGTAGGAGAGTCCTAATAATCAAAGGCTATATATCCTTCTTCAGCCACGAACTGATATTATCGCCGCAAAGCTTTACGTAGTACGTACTACAGTACTTAGTAGTGCATCTTCTTCTTCTGGTAAACTTTGCTAGTAAAAGGCATACCGAAAGTTGTTATTGGTACAAGTTCAAGGGAAGCCAAAAAGAGAGGTGAATACGTACTAGTAAATTGCGAAAAATTTGCCTTGCATGCAATTTAATGCTCTGCAATGATTGCTTTAATCGAAGCTAATAAAATTGCACGGAGCTTAAGGAGGTACAGCGGTTATACTACGCAAGTACGTAGTAGTACTACTACGTACGTACTTAATATAATCCCCCATGTTCTGATCCACTATAGCGACTAGCTTAACCGGGCTATACCTTTACGATCTTACCTATCGTCGAGCTGAGCGATACGAAGCCGAGACCTTGAGAGTATAGTCCGATTAAGCTAGTTTCCATAGAGGATTAGAACATGGGGGATTATACTACTACTACGTATAACCGCTGTACCTCCGTAGATGGCCCAAGGCGTATTTGAAATTTTTATACTAGTATTTTGATAAGGAATTTAAGTTTCGAAATAGTTCGAAGGATTACAGAAGATCTTTGGACTGTGCACACATGTAAAAAACTATATAACCGAGCATGGTAACCCCGCGATCGAAATGTCGAGTAGCGGTGAGCCGTGATAAGAGGCAGCCGGAGCCCTTGTGCTGAACTTGCTGTGGGTAGTACACGCTCAATACAAGGAGAGTTTACTAGAACTCTGTGTTGGGAGTACAGTCGATAAAGTACTAGTAGTAATGCAGAAAGCCGCAATCGCTTTTACCGACTAAGACTGAAAGGAAAGGATGAAAAGAGGCCCACTTAAGCGAGCCGACGATTAAGCCAGAACCTAATTTCTACCAGGGCTTCTGCAGTTCGCCAACCATTGCTGGCTCGGTGAGTAATGAAATGGATTTTATAACTACGTAGTAGTTGACGTAGTAGTTGTTACAATTACTACTACGTAGTATCTCCTCGACAGCATCTCCCAAATTCTCTTTGATGACTTTATTTCTCCAAGCGAGCTTAGGAACTTTGGTTTACCTCCAAGCGAGCTTAGGAGCTTTGGTTTACCGTAAGGATGTCCCTTCCTCTCTTAAGGTGAATGCAAGTTGAAATGAATATCGCATTTAACCTTTTCAATCGAAAGCAATTGATTAGCCCAAAAAAAAGTGCTCGTGGTGACTAGAGGCAGAATCCTAATTCTCCGTACAGCAGACTCTGGCCCGTGACTACGAACGGAGTATTTACTTCGTACCACGGTACAGGCCTAAGTATTACCCCTCGAGGGTGCCTTAAAAGTTTAGTTTCCACTTTAAACCCCCTGTTTTCCCTACCCTCGAGGGGTAATACTTACGCCTGCGACGTAGTACTTGGGGTAAATAATGTACTACGTACTACGTACAATTCTAGTCTGTGCACACTAGATACTTAACAATGCTGCTTGAATTGTTATCGTTATATCATTGGTAGTACCCCTTGCACAAGAGCCCTATCAACGGAAACCTCTAGAATTGGGCTCAGACAGCGTTTGTACATTACAGTATTTCGGGCATGTACCAAGTACTACCCCGCTTATTGCCCTCGGATCACAATTACGCATCGTAACCTTATCTATTAATCGCGTCGACTATTATACTTCTAGGTATTCGTTTACTACTAATTGATAAATTAAATACGAATTGACTTTTCACCACCTTGAAAGACCTTCCCCTTTTATCAGCGTATTTTTGCTCCTCTTAAGTACCAGTAGTGGACGCCATGCTTTCGAAAACCCCAGAAGCCTTGGATGGAACGATCGAGTAAGAATGTACTAAATGCCACCTTTGTAAGGCTAGGCCGCGCCCTTCACGTCCAAAGCCAGCAATAGGATCATTTCGCTCCAGCAAAGTTGTAGTGATACTGCAAAGGCCTTTAAGCTAGCATTCATAGGTTACATGTCCTTATAAGAGATTGAATACGCGTAACGGGGTCTATGCATGCTATCCTCGTCGGAGATCTTTGGCTCCCGCCCTTCCTTTCAACTCAGACGCTCCGCTAAGAATGAGCCAAGAGACTACACAAGAGATTGCGGCGCGTCGAGAGACCCAAGCTATAGTAAATAAAGGGGACATACTACTACTACGTAGTAAATCGATCGATCGATCGATCGCACTAATGGCTAGCGCTTTTAAACGCTTATTATTTCTGACGTTCTCGCTCAGGGCTTTCCAAATATCGCCACTCCAGGTTCCCGTACCTTAAACTATTTCGTATGTGATATTTGTAGCATTGCTAGAAATCAAAGAAACGAGGAAGAAGAGGGAGAAAAGGGAGGGGGAGAAGAAAAAGACAAAGGAGAGGAGGAAGAGAGGAGAAGGAAGAAAAGAGAGAGAGGAAGGAGGAAGGAGTAGGGAGGAAGGAGGAAGGAGGAAGGAAGGAGATAGCTACAAAAGTAGCTAGTAGCTACGGAGAAGAGAGAAGAAGGAGAAAAGAGGAACAAGAGGGAGAAAAGGGAGGGAGAGACGAGAGAAGAAGAAAGAGGAGGGAGAAGAGGGAGGAGAAGGAAGAAAAGAGAGAGAGGGAGGAGGAAGGAGAAAGGAGAAAGGAAGGAGGTAGCTACAAAGATAGTTAGTAGCCACGCAGAAGAGAAAAGAAATACAAGTAATTTGTATTATACGCCTGCAAATAAGAGCATTTCCAAGCTTGCTTGAAATACGTAAGCTGCTGGCCATTTGCGTCAACTGAACATACCGGTACGTAAATCACATCATTCATACGTAGTACGTGCTGCCAGCATTGTAGTGAATGGTATCAGGGCAGAGCCCAGACTTCCTTACCACGCTCGGACGCAGTGAGCCAGGACCCGGGCTCGCCTTCGCTTGCAGAAGCTTTCACTTTGCTCTACGTACAGACCAGGTATTGGCATGCAGGGAGAATCCGTACGGATAGTACCGTTACAACTTAATCCGTATAGGTAGCAGTACAACTATACAAATCGGTATGGATGTTTATGTAGGGCTGCAATGGCGGAGAAGCCGCCAAGTCGTTTTGGTGGAAAACGCGCCACGATCCCTGCCCGTTGATTCATCCTTCTCAGCTTTTCATCCTTCTCAGTTTTTCATCCTTCCCAGCTTCCATCCTTCTCAGTTTTTCATCCTTCTTCTTCATCCGGTTCATCCTATTCATCTCATGCCGCCTCTATTTGTAGAAACAAACAGGAACGGGGACTCCTGTCCACCGTCTGCAAGACGTTAGACAAGTCAATTGACATTTCGCCGGGACCCTCATTAATTTCTTAACATCCATGATACTGGCTGCAGCACATCCCACTATCTATCGGGCTTCCTATCTATCGGTTTCCTATCTATCGGCTTCATGGCGATAGCGGCCGAGGCCCAACGGCCTCATGCATATAGAACCTGGGTGATCTTGACTATCCATTATGTCTGCAGGAGTCTCTCCCATCCACACTCGTTCATCTCATCATGGTTTCGTTCTCCGTCTCGGTATTCAGGTGCGCGCTGGCAGCATCGTCGGTCGCTTGGACATCTGCACAAACGTTCCAACGCCTCGGAGCATGTCCCAGTAAGTACTACCTACTTACTTACTGCACATAACTGAGCAAGCAAATTCTACTCCCATCTCCCCTTGCTGACTCCCACCACAGCTCTAGGTTGCGTTCTTCCCCCCGATCAGACTGATTTCCTGGCTGGGCAGTACTTTGATATCCGTGTCGAGGTTGGTGTGCAGTGGGCAGTCGACACCAACTGGCTCATCTATACTTATACGTGGAGAACTTTCTGTTTCTGACGCTTGGCTAGGTTCACGCGCCTGTCAATGGATCAGAAGCGAACGGAGGCATCCCAGACCCAGACTTCAGCTTGACGATTGCCAAAGCTGGCGGACCAGCAAAAGCTGTGACCAGCTTCTTCGACATCGCCGAGCCGGCTCTGGAGCGGTGGAACTTCACCTGGTATGAGGACTTGTTTGCTCTAGACGCCAAGACTCCCTCTTTGGTTCGCGTTACCTCCAAGGCTTACCGACGAGTTGCTCTCTACGAGCCTGGAGAATATGTGGTAACTCTCGACTACTACAATGGCACCCAGACTATCGCCAATTGGCTCGTCCGCCCTCTCCAGGAGCAGAAGCGGGCCAAGAATGTCATTCTCTTCATTGGTAAGTTCAATGGGATTCTGGGAAGGTGATCATTAGCTAACGCCGTCCAGGTGACGGGATGACTACGAACATGGTAGGTAGCGGCGACAATGCCTCTCAACCCTCGCCTATCCTTCTCCTCAAAACTTCCTACACAGGCAAATACTGACTCCTTCGTGTCCTTCTAGATCACTGCTGCTCGATTGATCGGCCACAAGAGTATCAACGGAAAATACCAGTCCACTATGCAGATGGACAAGTTCCCCGTGCTGGGACATCAGATGGTGAGACTTGAACCTTGGCGTGGGAGCAATTCGCCTAATTTGCATAGACCCATTCCTTGGACAGCTACATAACCGATTCCGCCAACTCTGCCTCGGCTCTCTACTCTGGCCACAAGTCTAGTGTGAACGCCCTGGGAGTCTACGGGGACTCCAGCGCTGATCCGTTCGATGACCCCAAGGTCGAGACAATTGTTGAGCTGCTCAGTCGCATTTGGGGAAGTGCCATTGGCGTTGTCAGCACAGCTTTCCTTGCTGATGCTACCCCAACTGCCCTCACGGGACATAGCAGGACGCGTTCCGAGTACGGTTCTTTGATCGAACAATCTCTTCGCGGAGTGCGGAACTACACTTGGACCAAATACACTGGAGCTGATGTGTTCTTTGGTGCCGGTGCCGGTCAATTTATTGCTGGAAGCGGTTCTTACCAGGGCAAAGACTACTATGAGGAGTTCAAGAGCGAGGGATATGCAGTTTCCATGAACAAGACTAGCCTCGAAGCCCTGGGAAACGACACCAAAGCTCTGGGCGTCTTCAGCACTAACAATCTGCCAGTCTGGTTGGATCGAAACGTCTACACTGCCAACTTGAAGAAGAACACCAACGACCCATCTGGCAACAAGGAGCCAGCTCTTGATCTACCCGGGCTCAAAGACATGACGCTCAAGGCTATCGACATCCTCCACAAGCGAGGTGGCGACAAGGGGTTCTTCATGATGTCCGAGGCGGCCTCGATCGACAAGCAGATGCACGCTCTGGACTACGATCGTGCCCTCGGCGATCTCTTGGAGCTGGATGACACCGTCAAGGCCACGATCGAGAAGCTGAAAGCTCTCGGCGAACTCGAGAATACCTTGGTAATTGTCACTGCCGACCACGGCCACGGCTTCGACGTTTTCGGCTCCGCCGATACGACGTACCTCAGCTCCAAGGAGAGCGACCGCGAGAAGCGCAAAGCTATTGGTACCTACCAACGCTCGGGACTCTCCCAGTACACCGTCACGAACGCCAGCGTCTCCTACAACTCCGGCGTCAACTTCCCCGTCAACTGGGAACCGCGATACACGCTGGCTCACGGCCCTGCCGCTCACCCCGATATCCGGGAGAACTACAAGGTCCACAAGGACGGGCCTCGACAGGCAGCCTCCACCCTCGACGGAATGCCCGATGACTACTACGTCAACCCGACTGACAACCCCGACGGATTTGTCGTTAACGGGACCATCAGCACGTACGTTTGCCATCCCTCCCCGGAGAGGAAAAATGAAAAATGAAAACAATTAATCGCATATATGCTAACAAAATTCCCCCCACAGAATCGAAGAGCAGGGCGTCCACTCCCTGACCGACGTCCCCGTATTCGCCATGGGCCCCTGCCAAGAGCTCTTCGGCGGCGTGTACGGCAACATCGACATCTTCTTCAACATGGCCTCCTGCCTGGGTCTGGCCCGCGGAAGCGCTGAAAGCCCTGGTACCGGGTACTACCAATACAAGCCCCTCCCTACGTAACATGCGGGCCGCAGAATCGGGCTCTGCATGCTTGAGCCCTGCTGGGTCTTTCTAGGTGGCGGCGATATTCTTCTTCTAGCTCGCTTTCGCGCTGGGCGTGTAGGGTAGGGTAGGATAGGGCAGGTAGGTAGGTAGGTAACGTAGGCTAGGGTAGGGTCGAAGAAGAAATACAAAAAAAAAATACCATTGTGTAGATATTCAGAATCAGAGGGATTGATTACATTGATTAATTTTGAACCTGAAGCTGGAGCTGGAGCTGAAGCTTGACCTCGATTTTGGATTTTCCATGCCGTGAGAAAGAGAGGGGAAAGAGAACGGAATCGGGGCGTGACGGTATATGCGCAACATCATCTCTTCAGTACCTCGCACCTATCATATACCCCCCCATTCCCTCGTCGGAAAGTTGGAAGGAGGTAGACCTCTCAGCGGCTTAAATCAAGTCAGCTCGGCCCAGCTCGGCCCAGCATAGCTCAGCCCAGCCTTCTCAATCCGTAACGGAATGAACAGCATAGCATAGCATATATAGAGAAAGAGAGAGAAGCTTTAGGTGGGCAGATTGGCTAGCAGATTAGCAGATTAGATCAGTACTCAGGTGGGTGGACGGCTAAGCAAGCCAACAATTACGCTTATCTTTTTCTTTCCTTCTTTCTTTTCTTTCCTTCTTTCTTTTCTTTCCATTTTCTTTTCTTTCCGTTCTTTCCTTTCCCCTTCTTTTTTGATCAAAACTTTCATTTTCACCTCAAGCAGCAAACAAACCAAACAAACCAAACAAACACGTGCAGCTAGCTGCATGCAGCAGGATCCCGACGGAGAGCGCAGCACACTTGAGTGAGTGCTCAAGTGCTTGAGTGAGTGAGTTCATCTTCCGCATTATCGATCGCACTACTACTACTACCTACTTCTTAGCTCTCGATTCACGCATTCGATTCATACTTTTCATCTTCCGTTCTGTTAAGGGAAATGGAAGGGGGGAGAGGGAAGGAATTTCATTTACTTACGGAAGGAAGGAAGGAAGGAAGAAAACAAAAATTTGCATTGGAAAAATCTGCTTTGCTGCTTGCTGCTGACCTGACTTTACCTGATCTGATCTCCCATGACGCGACGCGACGCGACACGACGCTCCATACTTCCTTAGGTAGGGGCCGTCAATGTAATTAATGGTAAGGATGAACGTTCCTACAGATGTGGATAATGAAGAATATCAAAGAATCCGCCATGTTTCATTGATATCCGAAAGAGCTCGGGCGCTCGCTTCAGTACTCGAAGTCATCTCTCATAATCGCAACAAACCCTGCCAAACCCCATCGCCCCCCATCCCTAATCCAAATTGCGCCTGTACCCAACCCTAAATCGATCTCGAGAAGTTAGAACCACTTCCCAGTGATCCCGCCCAGAAGCATATTCCGCTTCTGCTTCGAGACCATCTTATTCACATCGTTCGCCCACCCCTGACTATTCTCCGTCATTTTATCCGTCGTGTCACCGAGAATATTCAGCTTCTCCGTCCTCTCATTCAGTTGTCTTGTCATGTAGTCGCCCCAGCCCTCCGTACTAGTAGTTCCTGGCGCTCGGCTCGACCCTGGGCTCCCCAGGCGGGCTGCTCTATCCTCCGCTGCAGCAGCAGCCATCATCCGCTTACTCGGCGGCCTTTCGGGGCCTCCGATGAGGAGATCTAGGTCTGTGGGCGATACGTATTGCGTTCCTGAGATCCATTGCATGTTGGAGATGGTGGGGCGCGCAGGGATCAACGCTTCAGGGTTGAAGATCTTGTCATTGGAGCTTGGGAGTGGATGTCCGGTGCCCCAGACGCTGAGCAGGGCTATCTCTGATGGGCCTGTCCACCCGAAGATGTCGCCAGAGGAGGACACGATAGAGTTTGTGGTGCGGGTCTTGTCCAGCATGGGGAGTGAGGCGGCGTTGATTTCCTTGAGAGCTGGGAGGGAATATGCTTTTGTGGTACCATCACCGAAGACACCGACGAGGGCGTGGCCACGGCCATCGAAGTCGACGACATTGGCTGCGTCGCAGAGGGTGTTGTCAAAACTTTTATGAGCGCCCTTGGCGGTTGCTGGCTTGAAGATGCGGACTTCTGTTTGGGATACTGAAGATGTGTTAATCATTTTACAGTTTGAGCAAGTCATGTCAAGCTTACCAGCTACAAGTGTGCCGTGGGTTTGTTGACCGGATCTCAATGCTCCGACGGCAGCTCCAGTGGCCGGTGCGGGCTTTCCAGTTTCGGCCACGATGGCAGAGAGCGAAATGATTTTGTCGGCCAGGTTTGAAAGTCCAGCAAATTGAGCAGTGTAACTTCCATTAGACTGCGGTAGAATCTTGAGTGTGATGACCTTTCCAAGATTTGTGCCAACAAAGCACGCAATGCTAGAATAGTTGTCCCCTTCGAGGGTCATGACGCCGAATTCAATAACCACTGCCCGGTCAGGTTGGGATGATGTTTGGCTACTACCTTTCTTCAAGAAACTGCTACGCTTGTCCGACTTGATGAACTCGGCCATGTCAGCGCTGAAGATAACGGCTGGTCCTCGGAGATCGATGATTGACAGATATCCCCCCTCGGAGCCGATAGCTACGAAGCCAACCTCTGATATCTTTACAACTGAGATAGGGCCCTTGCCCAGGTCGTATAGCACGAGTGGTTGCAAACCTTCTTTCAGCGAAGACTCTGCTCGAGAACTAATATCTGTGATACCACCAGGCACATTCGGAGGAGATTGTGGTGCCTCCCTTCCAAAGTATGTGTTGGTTCCCCATCGATAGATAACCACCTCCCCAGTCGCAACACCAACAGCCAGCTCCCCAGTACTAGCTCCCATGCTCAGCGAAGTGATATTGACATCGTCGCATGGACCAAGGGCTCTGGCAATATCTACTTGTAGCACAGCACTGTTTTCCAATTCATCGTTGTGACCAGCGTCCCAGATTCGGACAGTGCCGTCGCCGTGTGCCATTTGCAGGATATTTCGAGACTCATATCTTCGCAGGTTCTTTGTACCTTCTGCACCACCACGTACTAAGAGAGGGCCTTGCTGGCGATTCTCGATCATGCCCAACCAGCGTGTGCGATCAACCGGCGCCATAGCCATAGTCGTAACGAAAGGATGGACAAAGGAAACGGAAGGATGTAATTGATTGGTAGGTGATATGGGGTATCCACTTGGGAATGTCAACGTGACAAGCTCTCCCGAAGACAACAATGCGATAACGGCGATAGGATCCTGAGCCCCGGCAAAATGAGGTGATGTCCGAGGAATCAGACAGAAGTCAATGACCTCAGCTCCTGGGGGAGTGGGCAGTAGATGCGTCTTCTTCGCTTCAAAGTGAGCAGATAATACTGACCATGGCGAAGTAGCGTATATTGGAGTAGGACCTAGTTCGAGGAATGACATGCCCTTCTCTGGGACAGTATTGGGGAAGCCGCCAGCAATCAGAAGACCAGTATCATCTGGGTTGGCTTTGCAGCACCAAGCGATTTTCGCGAATGGCTCCTTGATGGCGTATGTGCCCGGTGTATTTCCAAAACTCTTGGACTGCTGACCGGGCTCATTAACATGAGAGTCTGTCAAAGTTCTAGCCATCAAGACACGGCCATCTTTTGGGTCCCAAAACACTAGACTCTCATCATTGTATGCAGTGCCAATGAAGGTGCCCGTAGGATGCCAAAAGACCTGGTTCAGCTGCGGTGTCCGTACTTTGCCATGCGATAAAGGGTCTGGATTTCCACCTGGCGCTCCGACAGGCACCTCGTAGTGAAAGTACTTGATGGGTTTCATCTGCTTGAACGAGTATATCACCGCCCCTTCCGTATACCCAATCAACAGCTGTCCAATGTCCCTCGGATGCAGCTGCATAGACACCAGACTCAGCAGTCTCGCCCTCGGACTCCTCTCCCTCCAGAAGTTCGGCAATCGGAAGGGCGCCAGCTTTTCCCTATCCAAATCGTACGCAATGATCTCCCCGTTCTGCAGCCCGATCAAAGCCCAGTCAAGCATAGGGTCGGTTACCATCGCTGTGACGATTCCAGGCGGCGCATATCCCGCCAGCTTCTTCTGTTGTACCAGGTCCCATATTGTGACTTCGTTCTTGGAGTCTAGAGATATGAGACGGTCGGAGCAGAATTGCAAGGTTTTGACTGAGGCTCGGCGAGATAACGTGAAGACAATTTGGACGCGCTTTTGGCCGAAGATATAAATTTGACCGCTGCCAAATTTTGACTCGTTCGTGCCTATTGCTAGGAGAGATTGTACGGGGTCGTAAGCTAGGGAGCTGGGAGTGGGGGTTGTTAGTAGAGTCTCATCTCCGCGGGGTCCGTAAGGCTGAAGGGAGCAGCTCACCCGATCTGAGAGTTTATTCCGTATCGCGCCTGGTCGTCTGGAGCGAATAGTTCTGGCAGAATGCCAACAGAAAGATCATTCTGGATACCGGCTTGCTTTCCTCGTATAAAGCCCGCCATGGTGTTTATGTGGGTTGCAGAGTTGGAAGGTTGTAGAGAAAGAAGTCTTGGGCTTCATCCTTCATTTCGCTGTTAAAGGGGAGAGTCATGTGATTGCGATACATTTCTTGGAAATGCTGGGCATTTATCTCACACAAGCTTGGATGTTTGCTCTTTGGTAGATTGGTAAAGCATTTGAGTGCTGGCATTTGCAGTGCATATTATAGTCTCAAGTTGGAGATGAAAAAACAAAAACATTTGGGAGGGAAAAACGCAGACTACCGCAGCATAGAGCCCACTCCGAGGTCCAGAGTTACCGACCAGACTACTTCGGCTTCGACTCCGGAACTCTCGACCTCTTCTTCGTACCATTTGGGACACTCGGTTTCGGTCCAGGAGCAGTGAGCTTCTTGCCTTTGCCTTTCTTGCCAACCTTCTTAGGCTTGGCCTCAAATTCCTCCTCTTGCTTCTCTGACAGGAAGTCCATCTCAAAGTCTGGATCATTATGATCGTCGTGCTCCTCGTGCTCCTCATCTTCCTCATCATCGTGGATCTCGAGATCCTCTTTAACTGGCTCCTCGACAATCTCGTTCCGTGGTTCCGGGCCATCTCCAGGTCCCCAGACTGCCCAATATGGCCTCCACGCATCTATAATCTTCATATCCGTGTCCCAGACAACCGCACTGAGCTTCTTCTTCAACGTGGGGAGAATATTGGTCAGATCCTCCTTGGTTTTGCCTGAAGTGAGCAATTTTTTGGTCTCTATGATCTTTGCTTCAAGGTCCGTAATAGCGGCTTTGCCTTCATTATCAGCGATGTCGCACTGAGCCCAAGTTTCGACAAGATCGCAGAATCGACATCTAAGAAGGTTGCGGTCGATGTCTAGGTCCGAAGCGATATAGCAGAAATTCTCTGCAAGAAACTCAAGTGTTGGCGGTAGGAACATGTAACCGGACCCATGAGCACAAGAAGACATGGTTTCAGCGCGTCGTGAATCTGTATAACTGTGTATGTGTGTATGTGTAATGCTTTAACGGTCGAATGGTAGAATGATAGTAGATGCAATGATTGGAATTGCTGGTCAGATATAAAATTCTAGGATAGAAACTTATCGCCCTTCTTTTAAGATATGTCGCTCAGAAAGAACCAGTACGGATAAAGAGATCAAGTTGCTCATGCAGAGCAGCGGACATCATGAAATGCGGACTGGATACCAAAGAATCGAACCAGAATTTCTTTGACTGGAACCGTTCCTTTATCTCCCGGCCCAAAGCAGGGCTGGCAGGAGGCTGGCAGTGCCGAAGCCAATCAATCAATCACTTCATGAATGGCGACAAGCAGGCAGACCAATTACCTGTGGGAAATGCAA
Source organism: Drepanopeziza brunnea f. sp. 'multigermtubi' (assembly GCF_022702325.1). Taxonomy (NCBI): domain Eukaryota; kingdom Fungi; phylum Ascomycota; class Leotiomycetes; order Helotiales; family Drepanopezizaceae; genus Drepanopeziza; species Drepanopeziza brunnea. The sequence continues at coordinate 465,797 of NW_027094068.1, forward strand.
AGCCAAAGCTTGCCCTTGCCCAGAGTGTTACCTCAATCCAACTCCAATCCGAATCCTCAGGATGAATGATCTGTCCCGTCTAATCTGTATCTCCGTACCCAACGCATTTGCATGCCACAGGCCCGTGTATAATGATGACGGTAGATTCTCTTCTTTCCTCCACTTTCCCCTCCAAGACATGCCATGGTGTGGGCGTAAGCCAGAGTGAATATGAAGGATCGTGTTTTATGTAAGGAGAGAAGAAGAGTATGAGATCGGAAATGTTAATAAACCAAATTTTTAGCGCCAGTGTCAGCTGACCACGCTTGCTTGCAAGAAGCTTAGCGGGACCTGACCCAGAATGGGTGCGTCTTGGAGGGGTAAACTGGCACGAAGAGATTACCCCCCATTCGATTGGACTCGACCATCGCTGGCCCAAACACAATTCACGACATCATACCACGAGGAAGGGAAACCTCACAGAATTTGCCAAAGATCTGTACCTCACACACATCCCACTCAACCTCCGTCGCATCAATCATGGCGCCAGGAGGACCCCCAGGTGGTGCCCGTGGCCGAGGCGGCAAATTCAAGAAGTTCACACGAGGAGGTACTTCTACTAACACTTGATATACACATACAAATTACTGAACATCTCTAGGTGGCAAGCACTTCTCCAAGAACCTCCGTCCCCTCGACTCTGACGGAAACGAAATCGCAGAGAAAGACCCCAACGCATCGTCATCCGAGGAAGAGTCCAGCTCAGAGGAGGAGTCTTCATCAGAGGAGGAAGATGCCGAGAAGCCAACTATGACTCGCGAGGAGCGTCGTCAAGCCGCAAAGGCCAAGAAAGAGGCTGCCATCCGTAAGAAGAAGGGTCAAACCGTGGAGCCGGGCGACATGCCAACCAGCTCTGAGGAGGAAAGCGAGGACGAGGATATGCCTGCCAACCCCAATCACTCCAAGGCTTCGAGAAAGCAGGCCAGTGCTGCACCAGTCAGCGTAGAAGAGGCAGCTGAGGGCGTCAAGGAGATGAGCGTGGGTGGCAAGGGCAAGGGCAAGCCAGTTGCAGAGTTGAGCCGTAGAGAGCGGGAGGCGGTGCAGGCACAGCAGGCTAAGGAGAGATACCAGAAGATGCACGAGGCGGGCAAGACGGATGAGGCAAAGGCGGACATGGCTAGGCTTAGGCTGATTCGGGAGAAGAGAGAAGCTGAGGCCGCTCGGAAACAGGTATGTACAATCCATTCTCTCACTTGCTACCATGCTAACAGCGCCAGGCCGAGAAAGAGGAACGAGAGGAGGCTGAGAAGAGCAAGAAGGCAGAGATCGAAGCTCGTGAGGCGAAGCGAAGAGAGGCTGCTATGGGTCCAGCGAAAGGCAAGGGCAAGAAAAAGTAACTTGCTATCAACTGCGTAACATGGTTTGTTTACCAGGGCTGTTTTCATTTGTATTTTGTTGGGTGCGGATGCATATCGTGAGTGATGAAATAGAAGAATACCCCGCAATGCGTGTTCAACGCAGCGCATATATTCTACACTGTTTTATCTTTTCACATCAAACTAATGCTGCCGTAATAGAATGATGAGGTCTGCAAATAAGTGAATCTTCCTGCAGACTTCTTAACAGCTTCGATTACTGATCCGTGGGCATCAGCCTTGAAACCCCGGTGCCGTACATACATACAAACGCCGTACAAATCTCCACCTGATTGCTCCAAGAGCCAGCCGATGCTGTGCACACTGAGCCAGCCACCTCTCTCACCGTATTCCTGTCGCCAAAACCTCGATGCGTCACAGTCAGCAAGAAACATCCTTACCTCCATGCCCCTTCTAGCTATATACCCAACCCCGTAAGCAGATTTTGCAGCGACTCAAGCATCTCCTCCTCGAACATTTCAAAATACAAATTAGCTCGCAGAATCACCGCTTGCTGTCCCATCAACCAACACAACAGCGAGTATTCTCAATCGTTGTCAAAGGATCTCCTAGAAAACCATGCCAAGAACCCGCCTACGAGGATAAATTCACGCTCTCTCTCCGCTAGAGCCAGAGATGTCATGCGTGTGTTTAGTAGCTCTGCTCTCGGATTCTGGGAAATCGTGCTCTGGGGTTGTGGAGATTGGATTGGCTCGTTGTTATACATACACGTCTCCTGAGTGCAGAAGCGGTCTCGCCTGGCCCGATTACCTGCCCTGCCCCCTCCGCCAACTCGCTCAGGTGATATAAAAGCGTTCCGAGACACCTCTTCTCTCAAAAACGACCCCAGCGCAAGATATACCTAATCGTATGTAGTTGTCCATCATTCGTATGAAGGGCAGCACGACCGGCCACGGCGCTATCAGGGACGTCTTTAGATCCAAATATAAAGCCAACTCATCCTCAAACTCCGCTTCTTATGATCATATCGCTACCGGTACCTTCCTAACCGGTACCGCCAACTCCATCTCCGTCTACCTCCACTACAGATCCCGCTCAAGGCTGCGTACCCCCCCCCCCCCCCCCCCCCCCCACCTCGTCCCTCTTGACCTCCTCCTCTCCTTTTTCTCTCCGCTCCGGTCTCGACTCTCGACGGCGCACTTCCACCGTGCTGATGGTTCCTGATACCGAGATGCTGGCTTTACGCAAGTGACAATTTCTTTCTGAGCCTGATCGATGATTATCAGGACCTCCGGAAAGAGAGAGGGTATGAATGGGCTGGTGAGTTGGCGGAGTAGTTGCTGTGGCTATTGATACTCGATAACATGGCGAGTGATGCTGAAACGGGAGGTACGGACAGAGAGGCGGCGAGTAGTTATATTCCGATATTGAGGAAGCCGGACGGTGTGAAACAACTCCTCGCTGGAGCTGTCCAAGAACTTGCTGACTGGACCGAAATGATGTGGTGCTTCTGACTATGTCTCGCTGCTCTAGCCCTTGAGAGGAGTTACTTGCATGTCCTTTTCGTTTTGCGAGAATCGTAGAAACCTTCACTTCAGGATGGATGAGCTTGGGAATACGGTGTTGTGAATTTGACGATCGTAGTCTCCTTCCGGACGATGTCATGAATTGTGTTCAATAGAGAGCAGATATAGTGGTCGAAGGATTCTGGGCACTGGTATTACATCGACCCATCGAGGAGACATATACCAATCAAACAGCCACAACATATTGCTCCTCCCCCAGCGTGAGTCTCTCGCCCTTCGCTTTTCACATATAGTCTGGGCGACAGCCCTGGGGATCAAGAGCCAAACACAATTCCATCCGCTCAGACCAATCAGGAGGGCTAAAAACTCGCTTAAACTAGCCCCCACCCAAACAAAACAAACAAACAATCCAATAATTCAATATCGACTACTTGTACCCCAACACCAAAGTTGGTACTTTAACTCAGCCCAGGGGGTGTGTAATGAGATGTAATAAGGGTTTCCTAACTTGTCCGATGACGGTACGATACCACGGCGTGCTTAACATCCACGTCGGTTCGATCGTATGCCGAGGCACCCCTTATGCGATGTCGTCGTATCTCTAGTTTGTATATTCGTAGTTATTTAGTTGATTTGATTTTTTTTGGCCCTTTTTTCGTTTTGCAAACGTTTTGGTATTTTTTGGACCCAGTAACAATTTTTTGGGGCGATTTTTTCCCTTCCGAATGGACGGGGCTCGGCGCTTGAGTTCGGTCCGCTTCGAGGTGAATGAAGGTGAATGCTAGTGCCACCACCGGAGCCTCGTCTTCCAAATGAGATATTCAGCCTCAGGGCCTCACATTTTTGCTACGCCTTAATGATCGGCTCTGATACAGAAACTTTCCACCGGGCCAGATAATGCATTTGCTGCAGCGCAGAACTGAAGTTGATTGACATCTGGATCATCTAGGTATTACTTTTTCTATCAGAGAAATGGCTGTTGCAGCTTTCACCGTTCACGAATACCGCTCTGGATCTTGCGAGCGAGGTGCAGAGCTACATACTTCATGTGGAGACTTTGCAGCTTGGCTATCCGCGGCCCAGCAGGGACTTGAAAGGGTCATCTTCAATGGAGGTTTCAGACTGTCACCGAATTTTGGGGGGCTGAGCTTTGTTCCATGAAAATCAAGAGGCAAGGTGAGAACTCGCAAACAAGGGGCCAGTCAGGCGCCAGGAATGGGATGTTCATGGAGCTCGCTGCTTCTAGTCCTTTGCTGACATGTTATCATATGTGCATTGGTATATATATATACGTATTTACTGCCCTATATCTGAATTCCTCCTCCTTGTCCACTTATTCTATCAATATATTTCGCTCTACAGCGTCGTGAGTTTTCTATCTGTCAGTTGACGAAGTGGGCCATCTTTGACCTGAAATTCCGAGCGTTGGGTAACAGGCAATTAAAAACATCAATCGAGATGCAGAATAGTATGAAAATTCAATCAAGGATAGAATATTACTATCTACCTTGGAGGAACTTCAGCTTTGATACACACGCTATCTCCTGTCGTCGTCGAGTTGTGTTTCTCTTTTACTGGATTGAAGTCACGAACACTAGTGCTCCTTCCCGGAAGGGAAACCTGTCATTTACGTGTGTAAACCCCAAGGTCTTTCCACGTCAATGTTTCTTTCTTTCTTAAATACAACCAAGAAGAACTAATGGAGGTACTTATCCCTTGCCGTGATAAAATTCCGCTCTACGAGCGCGGCTGTGCGATGACTTGGAACTTCCTGACCTCGAGGAGGAGGAGGAGGAGGGGGAGTTCGATGAGCAGCTGGTATACAAGAAGACTCCTGTAGGTAGAGCGCTCACTGTTTCCGTGCACCTATAATCCGCTCGCTTTGCTGTCATGGACGAAAAATCCGATTACGCTTGTTACGTCAACTAACATAGCTGAGTATTCTCCATGCCCATAGAAGATATGTAAGCGCCATCTTTGGCGATAATCATCCAGGCGAAATATCGCGAATATCTTCTATGGCCTGCTTTGAGAATCTCCTTGGTGACCATTTTTCCAATCACGTCAACCCCCAATCGTGCGAGCTCATTGTAATACCACAAAAAGCTGACGTTATGCCTAGAAAAATAGGGAGAGCTTTCTTCTACCTGGTCCTATAAGACTCGGACGAGACCGGATTTTCTCGTAAGGATAGTAAGTGTGTTGTATCTGACTAATGGAACCATATACTAGTTCTTATACCGGGTTATCATACAGCAAGGACAACCTAGGAAATCACCGTCTCTCCTCTTTCCAACTTCAACCTTGTCTCCGTATATTGAACTTGACGTTGATTGAAAGTGGGCGGATGCCTTGCTTGTCGTTCTTAGGAATGGGATAGGATGGTAGGTTGGATGCTATTCAAGATACCATAAACATGGAGGAATCTACCGAAGCTGGGATGATAAGGTTGACTTTCGGCCCAGTCTTTGGCAGATGGGTCTGACATCCGTTTCAAGGGCCGGGCATACCAAATATCACGTTGTATCTTGCGTTGAAAACGAAAGTGTACTGACAGTTATTAATCGTTATTCCATATCTCCGTAGAGGTGAGGTCCTTTCGCTCCAAAGCATTGAAATGCCCTCCGAACATGGTTTAGAGAAAAGTGTGCTGCTTGCTTATGGCGGGGTATATGTGGGTGAATACCACTGCTTCAGTGGGCCATGACAGCGTCGACTTGGTGGGGAACAGCACCTTTAGCAGTAGCTGGTTTCTCAACACCATCCATATCCATATCAGCGTCACCCTCTCCCTCGCCAGCACCCTCTTCCTCCTCAAGCTCCTCATCCTCGCTTCCACTGCTCTCAGCCTCGAGGTCCTCACTACCCTCATCGGACTCATCGGCAGCATCACCATCGGCTCCAGCCATCTCGGCATCTTGCTCCATGGCATCAGGGTCAGCAGCAGCGGCCTCGCCCTCAATAGCCTCATCTTCTTCCTCTTCGGCCTCCTCAGCTCCATATTGATCTCCATCAGCAACTAGGTCGGCCTCGGGTTGCTCGGGGGGGAACTCGGCTGGGGCAGAGGCCTCAGAATCCCTGCAGATCCAGATTAGCAGATGAGCAATGACCAGGTGGCTGCCTAACGTACCACTTTATGGCAAAACGGGTGACTCTGGGCTTCTCAGCGAGAACGTTGCGGCGGACCTTCTCAAGGATGGGTTTGGCTGGGGGATCCGCATTGAGCTCCTCAGAGTCATACTCGTTGTTGACATAGTATCCGACTCGGACGAATTCGCGGCCGTCGTAGGCGCAGGTAAGGAGGATGACGGTGACGCCGAGGATCTCAGCATCTGGAATGCGGGTGGTGTTGGGTGGGTCAGCCTGGAAGATAAACTTGTTGACGCCGACTGGGATGGGGCCGACGAGGAGAGAGTCAAGCTCTTGGTCATGCTCATCGCTGCTGTTGTTAGCTGCGATTCTGTCAGACGAATAGAGGAAGAGGGCATACGAGGTAGCAGAGCCAACGTAGGTCAACTTCCACTCGAGATCTGCCAGATGCGAATTGATTAGTATTTGTTTGTATCTTTTGCTCCATCTGCGGTGTCACATACCCTTCTGGAGGGGCTCAAGACACTCGAAGGTGATCTCGAACTCGTACGGGTCGCCGAACTTGGCTGGGTTCTTGAGAACGTTGACGCCGAGGAGAGATACGACCGACATATTGGAGGCAGTAGAGTTTGATGTGTGTTGCGATGTTCGTGCAATGGAAGTTGGCGGTTGGATCTTGGAAGTTGTAGATTATAATTTCTATTGAGACCAAAATTGCTTCGAGCTATGTTGTTCTTGTTGTTTGTTTGTTTGTTGTTGTTGTCGTCGTCGTTGGCGAAGGGAGGGGGTCTGTTTGTAATGAAAGAGCGAGTGCACGGTGCTCCAAATAGAACGCGAGAAAGGCCCGTTGGACGGTTAGGAGGCGCGTTTTTGGCATTTGGTCCCACACCGCGTTTTTCAACCCTGCCAAGATATATTAGTCACGTGGTATGTATCCTCAACGCTAACCTGGTCTTGGCTTAGCTCCGACCTGGCAGAGTCTTTGATACTTGAACGCGGCAGTGAACGACTCCAACCCAGTCACCGTCTTCCGTATCATCTTCTGTCAAACACGACAGCTCTCTAGTGCAAAAAGTGCCGCCTTCCTTCAAAGATTGACAGGTCCATCAACTCTCCCTGCTTCTAAGGTACACCAAACTGACTTGCGACAAGACAGTGCAGTAGGCGTGCTTCCCAGCCCCCTCAAGTCCGACTGCTAAGTCCCAACTACGACCTTCCCGGATTCCCCAAACCTACTCTTTACTATGGCGGAGGAAGATGCAGAGATCGCTCTCTTACATCAAATGCAGGCAGGGCAAGACAGTGTAGCATGGGATGATGAGGTTGCAATTGGGGCCGCCACAGGCGATCTTCCATCAAATACTGAGCATACAAACGATCAAGAAGTCAAAAGAGAAAATGTTGCAGATGACCAAGTTCTTCGTGCTTTATCTCCTTCGGCATCTGGTGTGGCTTCCGATGGGGGCGATTATGATCCGGCTTCTATTTCTATTCTTCCTGCAATTTCCATTGCTACAGAAGGGGGATCCAGATCCAGTTCGCGAGGATCGACGCGGAAGCCAAAGACCGTGGGAGGATTCATCGCCGACGACTCGGATGAGGAGTGCGATGCAGCAACAGCAGTGCAGGTTGGAGCTCTTCAGTCAGCAGCTAACCCTCATAATCGAGCAATTTCCCCTTCTCCACTCCAGAACTCTGTCAATTCGCAAGATCTGCCAACCAACCCCGAGAATCAAGGTGATTCAACGGCTGCACAATCTCCCACTACTCTTCCCGTGAACTCAAACCATACTGGACGTGCTTCTGTACCAGTTCAAGCAGCACAGGTACTTACTTCTGCAGCTCCCGCACAAGTTGTGTCTCTTCCAAAGGCTCGTCTTCCGCATGACCGAATCGGCATTCTTGAGGATCGAATCAAGGAGGACCCTCGTGGTGATATTGACGCCTGGTTGTCTCTCATCACGGAACATCGAAAGCGCAACAAGATCGATGATGCTCGAGCCGTGTATGAGCGATGCCTCAAAGTTTTTCCCCAATCTGTAAGCATTTTGAAACAATTCCTAGTGCCATGTACTAATGCATCACAGGCGGAATTATGGGTTGCTTACATAGAGATGGAGTTGGAGAACGACAACTTCAGCTATGCCGAAGGTCTCTTTGGCAAGTCCCTCTTGACGGTCGCCAACGTCCAACTTTGGCTCGTCTACCTGAACTACATTCGCCGAAGAAACGACCTTACAAACGATGTAACTGGAACGGCACGAACTACTGTCAATCAGTCTTACGATTTTGTCTTGGGTAGCATAGGCATTGACAAGGACTCAGGCAAACTATGGCAGGAATATATCCAGTTCGTTCGTAGTGCGCCCGGCCAAATTGGTGGAAGCAGCTGGCAAGACCAGCAGAAGATGGACCTACTCCGAAAGGCATACCAGCGTGCTATCAATGTCCCCATGTCTTCGTTGAACGGTCTGTGGAAGGAATACGACCAGTTTGAGATGAGTCTCAACAAGATCACTGTTGGTTGCACCTCCTAGCTTTCACTAGAACCGGAATACTAATGTCACATAGGGTCGCAAATTCCTCCAAGAAAAGTCTCCCTCGTACATGTCTGCCAGAAGTGCCAACACAGCTTTGGAGAACATCACCCGCGGACTAGTGCGAGCAACTCTACCTAGATTACCTCCCGCTCCCGGATTCGAAGGGTACCAAGAATACCAGCAGCAGGTGCAACTCTGGAAGGGATGGATCTCGTGGGAGCAAGAAGACCCGCTGGTTTTAAAGTCGGAGGAGCCCGAGGTTTATAGGCAGCGAGTTTTGTATGTTTACAAGCAAGCAGTCATGGCCCTTCGATTCTGGCCCGAAATCTGGGTCGATGCTGCTGATTGGTGCTTGAATAATGGTTTGGAGAAGGAAGGAGATCAATTCCTCAATGATGGATTTCTTGCCAACCCGGAAAGCTGCTTGGTTGCATTCAAGAAAGCTGATCGTCTGGAATCTACACTAGCAACGGGCGAATCTGACAAAGGCCTTGCCGAGCGCGGTGCAATCGTTCGAGCACCTTTTGACCAGCTGCTCGAAACTCTGTACGAGATGCACAAGGTTATGAAGGTTAAGGAGAAGCTTGAAGCAGACAAGGTCGATGAGACCCCCTACGTTGATCCAGTCGATGCCTCCATCAGAGCCATCACTAACGCGGACGAAGACGAAGAGGAAAACGATGCAGAGAGAGAGTACAGGGAAATAGCCAAGGCCGCCAAAAAGAAGGAGATCAAGGACAGTTACGCAGCACAGACTGAACTGCTCTCAAAGACCATCTCGTTCACATGGATTGCTCTCATGAGAGCCATGCGCCGAATTCAGGGCAAGGGCAATCCCAAAGAGGCAGTGGGTGGGTCAAGAAAGGTCTTTGCTGATGCTAGAGGTCGTGGCAAGATAACGAGTGATGTGTATGTGGCAGCTGCTCTTATTGAACATCACGTCTATAAGGACCCGGCTGGCACGAAGATCTTCGAGCGAGGAGCAAAGCTGTTTCCCGAAGATGCTGCTTTCACACTAGAATATTTGAAGCATTTGTTGTCCATTAACGATACGACGAGTAAGAATTCCGGAACTTACCGCAAATTCCGTGCTAATTGCCACACAGACGCCCGTGTTACGTTTGAGATGGTGGTCAGCAAGTTGACATCGAAGCCAGAAAGCGTACACAAGGCGAAGCCGCTTTACGCGTACTTCCACAAATATGAATCCCAATACGGCGAGTTATCCCAGATTAGCAAGTTGGAGGCACGTATGGCGGAGCTGTTCCCCGAGGACCCGAAGTTGTCCCAATTTGCCTCACGGTACAGCGGCGTAGGCTTTGAGCCGACGGGCATTCGTCTTATCGTCTCTCCTGCCACCCAGACTCGGCCTAAGGGTGTAATGCAGTCTATCGAACACCCACCGCCTGCTATGCAAATCAGCCCTCGTCCCCAGTATGCGCCAGAACCTAGCCGCAGTCCCAGACCTCAATACGCCCAGACAGCAGTCACTACCAACTCCCCGAAGCGCCCATTTCCTGTTGAAGATGTGGAGAGTGAGCTCAATAGACCTCGAAAACTAGCTCGTGGCGAGTCTCCTTTAAAGGGAGCCGCCGGTCGACGCTTGGACCAACAGAAGCGACTTCAACAGGGCACTCCCTCGTGGAACGCTCCTCCATTTGTGGTTCCCCGTGATATTACATTTCTACTTAGCATTATCCCCCGAGCTGATCTTTACGCCGCCACAAAGTTCAAGCCTGATGCCCTCGTCCGTCTTCTGAGAGAGACTATCGTCCCCGACTACACCACCTGGAAGCAAGCAAAGGAGGAGTCTCAGGCTCCGCAGCAAAGACAATACGGTACTGAATCTCATTATGCTACAAAATATTCCGGAAATACCCTATTCTTACCCCAGCAGCGTACACTGGCAAGAAGTGGTCCTGTCGAGATGTCCAGCTGGGGAGGTTATATCCATAAACAGCAAAACTACCATGGCTCTCAGGCTCCACCTTCTTTCCGTGGTGACCAATTTCCTCGTCCTCTTCTGGGAGCCAGTGGCATGCCTGCGTTTCTACCTCCCCCTACCCCCCTGTCGCCAGGATTTCAGATGCCATATCCGTATGTAGCAGATACAAGTAGATCTGGCTACGGCTACGGTGATGAGCAATCTGGTAATAGAAAGCCTGCTGTCCCCCCGCGCTTGTGGTCTGCTGCAGATTGGTATGGATCGAATCGCTAATTTTTGGGTTCTCCGTCAGGATATTATGGTCGATAGGTTGATGCGTCAAACCTAGTTTCTGTCTCCTGTCAGACTGAAACGGATCCTATTTGCGGTCTCAAATGAACGACATATATGAACGAGGAAAGAATAGTTGATGGGAAACGGATGGGATGGTGGGTTCCCTGGGGTTGGATGGGCAAACGTTTGTATTTTAGCGTGGAGTGTTTCCTTTTGCCCGTGGTGTCGTCTCTGCATGCGTAAATGCATGCTATTCCACAACTCAGATGGGCTGGGTCATGGACATTTTTTTTTTAAAGTTGAGGGGGCTCTGCCCGACCTCCTCGAATATTCATACCACAGGCACGGCGTTCAGGTGGTCTCTCCGTGGAAAGCAGGAGCGGAGTGCTTTCCAAAATGTACCAATGAAATAATGCTAGGCCAGGAAGGCTTTTCTTGACATTTTCGTTTGTTTGTTTGAACTGCATCTATTGGATTTTCTTGATCTGGACATTTGGCTTCTGTCCTTACTCTTGCTTTGCGGAATTGCGGTTATGTGCTCTATGCTTGCTTGCCTGTTGTTGTTACCATTGTTGTTGTTATTGATTTGCTTCTGCGCAATCACTCACGCCCCCTCCAGCCATTGGAATTGGTTTGAGCTTGTGGACTCAGCCCTGTACATGTTCATCGAAAAGAAGAGTAGGAAGAAAAAAGACAAGAGAGACTCCAGCGGTTGCTTGCGGGGAGGTCTGTCTCGTCTCGTTGTGCTTGAACCCCCGAGATAAATGCATGGTGTCAACCTCCAGTCCTCCAGTCCTCCAGTCTTCCAGTCCTCCAGTCCTCCATGCCGTCCGGCTCCTTGCACCTTCCCTATCCCCATCACAGGTCCCGAAAAGCGGGTCCACGCACTAGTCCTCAAGCGACCCATATCTTCTTTTGGGCTTAGCGCAGCGCAGCGACCACCTACCTGAGATTTCCCTTCTTCCTCCATCTATCTCTGCTATCCTCCTCTCCCCCCTCCTCATCCTCAACCTCTTTCCTCCCTCAAATTCTTGTCTTCCACCTTTTACGTACTGGGGTCTACCGGTCGGTACTCAGCGCGCGGTTCTCTGGTAAGTACGCTCCCTGTTTGCGGCTCTCTTGTGTTTGTTTGTTTGTTTGTTTGTTTGTTGGCCCGTTTGCGTGGGCAACGAGTTGAGATCGATTGGTTTCGATCTCGAACTTGCCGCTGCGCCCCTCCGCTTCCATCTATTTAACTTGTCGGGGCCAATCGGATTCATACAGCTCGCTGACTAGGTTGCGCGCAGCACTTCGTGTGGCAAATCGTCTGCCGTCTTCGTGCAGCAGTAATAGCAAGTACCGGCCCAAGCAGTGAGTTTCCCCCCTGTTTACTTTGCCCCTTCCCCATGCCGTGCTCGCTCGCTCGCATACGCTTAAACATCGCTGCGTGTGTGCTCGCCGTCGTCGCTTGCAGCGATTGATGCCACCGCCGCTATTTGGAATGGGTCTGTTCAATTGCTGATTCTACATCGCGCGCAGGAAGTCTAGCAAGCCTAGCAAACCAAGCCTAGCAACCATGCCTGGTGGGGTCGGAGCTGGTCGTCACCGCAATGGTGACAACAACGGCAGCAGCGACAACAATGGCGGAAACGGCGGTCACAACGGACAATATCACGGCGGCCACCCACTCTATCAAAACCAACAGATGTCCCAGAACGGAGGTCCTCTTCCTTCCAAGCCTCGATCGGGAGGTTTTGATGGTCCTGGAGATCGCTCTGGTAACCTCTCCAACATGACTGGCCCCTCTACTCCCGGTGCCAATACCCCTTCAGCCTTCACTCCTGGTGGTGGACAGCGAGCTTTTGCTCCCTCTCCATTCCCTGGTATGTCGGCCAATGCAGGTGGCACAGGAACTCCAAGCTCCCAGCGAGGTGTTCCCATGCAATCGCAATCCCAACAGGGTCCACCTCCTCAAGTCGCTCAAGAGCGCCAGAACCCCTACGCCGGCAAGGCTCTTGGATATGATCCCGCACGTCCTTCCGGTCCCGTACAAGAGAAGACAAAGGTGATCACCAACACTCGTATGGAGCTGCCCGAGGAGGCTTATCGTGTACGCGACAATGGAGATGTATGTTTCCAACTTCTCTTTGTATACTTGAATCCGTGTGTGTTATGCTGTTTTGAGAAGAATGGCCTACAGATTGCTCCAGTGGAGTGACTTAGTTGATTGCCTTCACTCAAAATAGAACTATGCATATAGAAGCTCTTGCCTCTTGGGGAGTGAGGTTGTTCCTTCTCAGATTCAATCTAAATGGTCAATCTTCACTTCACTTGCCGGTTTTAGAAGGCTCTCTGGGCGTTCCTTCCCCATTCATTGCCCGTTCACGCTTCACAACAACCAAAAGTGGGGTAACCTAGAGAACCGAGTTCTTCAGGCAGGAATTCAATTCTCGCCTCAAACACTTCTCAAATTCTTACTTGAACCCGCCTTCCTCACCAACTTCCTAGAAACAAACAACAACTCCTCCTTCTTCAAACTTCTTCCCCGTACACACAGTCTACCAAGACAAACAAACACCTTTCACATATCTATCCTCTTCTTTTCATCGCCTTCTCTCAACCCACATTTCCCGTCTTCGTGCTCATCATGGAGCCTTTCAACTACCAACTGCGCCGCCCAGCCGGCATGGATAGAGAAACTAACATTGAGCCCAAGTACAACTTCGAGAGCAAGTTCCCACTGAGAAAGGGTAACTTCAACACCACCGGCAAAGCAATCATCATTCGTGTCAACCAGTTCAAGGTTCTTCAATGGCCTCAAGGACATATTCAACAATATGATGTAAGTTTCACCCCTCGTGCCCCTTCACCTTCAGTAAAATCATCATCGAGCTCAACTTCAACTCGCCCTGTCCATTCCCATTCTCAACACGGACTTCACCTTTGAGGGTTTCACTGACATCATCCAGATCCATATCGGTGATGGTGCTGAGACGCGTGGCAAGGTCTATGCCGCCTGGAACTCCAGAAAAGTTCAAGATCAGCTTCAGAAGTTGTCACCTAACTGGCTCTGGGACGGTAACAAGATTGCATGGTAAGTTTCATGTCCACATTTTTTACAGGTAGCTTTGCTAAGTCCCCTTACAGGTGCCTCGGAGATATCCCTGAGCAGCGCATTCTTGTTGATTTTAATGAGGAGAAGAACAAGCGTGTTCGCCCAGGAGCCCCCCCACCCCCCGAGGATAAAGTCTTTGTCATCATCCGCCCAACCGTTAAAGTCAACATGAGCGTCGTTCAGGCTTATTTGGATGGCACTCTTCCTACTTTTGACAAGAGCATCTTGGCTGCTATCAGTGAGTCCCTCCTTTGCATTTATTGATGTCCACTTCTAACTTCTCTAGACTTCTTGGATCATGCCATGCGCCAAGGCCCATCGGAGACCTATACTATGATCAAGCGCTCATTCTTCAGCAGAGGAAATGTCAGCACTCAGCTGGACAATGTCGTTGTCGCTATGAAGGGTGTCTACACCTCTATCCGCCTTTGTGACGTGAGTTTTGCCGCCATCCTCCACCTCTGTATTTCATCGCTAACTTCCCCACAGCCCAAGGCTTCTATGGGTACTCCAAGCACTGGTTTAGCTTTGAACGTTGATGTTGCCAATGGCACTTTCTGGGCTGCGCAGGAGATCCACCAGGCCGCTCGTAACTACACCAGTCTCCCCCGCAATAGAGCACTCTCCTACCAAGTCTTCCGTGACAATTTGCTTCCTGTCCGTGGTCCAAATGGTCAGCCAACCATGTCTGAGGATTTCAAGACTCTTCGCAAGATGACCAAGTTGAAGTTCATCGTGAAGCATCGTGGCAAGGGTGACGGTAAGCCCTCTCTAATTTTAAACCTTTATTCAAACTCTTTGCTAACATGATGATCCAGACCATAAGCAATACACCATCAAGAGATTTACTTTTGAGAAGGGTGATGCTTATGCCAAGACTGGTGCTCATGCCAGAAATACTAGATTCAAGTACAAGGATCCCAAAAACAACTACGCTCTAGTTGACATCACCGTTGATGAGTTCTTCAAGCGTGTTTACAACATCGACCTCCAGTACTGGTGGCTTCCATTGGTTGAGACTGCCAAGGCTGGCTTGTTCCCCATGGAGCTCTGCACCCTTGTCCCTAACCAGCGTTACAACTATAAGTTGAGCCCTGAACAAGTAAGCAATTATATTCCCTCGCAGACATTGTAATCTAACTTCCCCAAGACTGCCGCCATGATCAAGTTTGCCGTCACCCGTCCCAGAGAGCGACTCCAATCTATCCATCATGGTGTTGGTATGTTGAAGTGGGCTGAGGATAAGTACCTCAAGGCCTTCGGTGTCAAGATTGACCCCAATATGTCCCTGGTATGTATCCATTCCCGGCAATGACAAGTATTCCAATGCGCTAACATCTCAGACCGCTGCTCGTCTACTCCAAAACCCTGAGATCCAGTTCGCTGGTGCTAAGGTCAACCCTGGTACTCAGGGCCGCTGGGATCTTCGTGGCAAGAAGTTCCTCTTGTCCAACCCTGAGCCTCTCAACTCTTGGGGCTTTATCATTGTTGAGGGTGCATGCCAAGAGAGTGTCGTTCGCAACTTCGCTAATGTCTTCATCCAAACCTACATTGGACATGGTGGCAAAGTCCAGAATAAGAACCCTGTCATCTACGCCCAGGCGCATCGTACGAATATTGCAGAAACCATTGCTGCTGCGCGCATTGCCATTGGTAACCAAGTCAAGGCTATGCCTCAGATTCTCTTCTACGTTCTCCCTGCTCGCGACTCATTCTTGTATGAGCGCATAAAGAAGAACTCTGAGTGTCGATTCGCTCTGGTCTCCCAGTGTAAGTTTTCCCGTTTTTCATTTTCCCGTTTTTCATCTCTGAACTTTGCTAACCATATGCAGGCGTCAACGTTGTCCACGTCGTGAAGGCCCAGCCTCAATACTGCTCTAATGTCGCCATGAAGGTAAATGCCAAGCTCGGTGGTACCACTTCGAAGATTGCCGCTCCCAAGGGCTTCTTCAGCATCCCTACTATGATCATTGGTATGTACCTTGTCTCCTGCTCACAAGTGCTTCTGCTCATGAATCCAAGGTGCCGATGTCTCTCACCCTTCTCCGGGTAGTCCTCAGGCCTCCATGGCTGCAGTCACTATGTCTTTTGACAAGGATTGCTGTCGCTATGCAGCTGGTGTTCAGACCAACGGTCACCGCGTCGAGATGATAACCAGACATAACATCGAGACTGTGGTCATGCCAATGGTAAAGAACTGGGTCAACAAGGTCGGTGGTGGTAATCCTCCTAAGCATATCTTCTACTTCCGTGATGGTGTCTCTGAGGGCCAATACACCCATGTCTTGGACCAGGAGGTAGCCGACATGAAGAATGCTTTCGCGTACATGTATCCGGGCAAGGGTGAACATGTTAGTATATCCTCCGCTACTTTTTATGGCTTTTCTGACATTTAGATAGATCAAGTGGACCGTCGTTGTCTGCACTAAGCGTCACCACATCCGCTTCTTCCCCAAGGAGCATGACACTCAGGCTGGTGACCGCAACGCCAATTCCCTTCCGGGTACTCTCGTTGAGAGAGACATCACCCATCCATTTGAGTATGACTTCTACCTGTGTGCCCATGCCGCTATCCAAGGCACCGCTCGTCCGGTTCACTACCATGTGATTGCCGATGAGATCAAGATGCCCATCAATGAGTTCCAGAAGATGGTGTACCAGTCATCCTACCAGTACATGCGCTCCACCACTCCGGTTTCGCTCTGTAAGTCCTCCCTTGCTCCCTGATATAGATCCAGCTAATAGTTTCTAGTCCCCGCCGTCTATTATGCACACTTGGCATCTAACCGTGCTCGTGCCCATGAGTCCAATCCCGCTTCTGACGGCCCTCGCGGTGGTCAGAAATTCGAGGAGAAGATCCAAGACGATGTGGCCCTACGTCGTGTTAATACTGCCGCTCATGGTTCCTCCCAGACCGGCACCTCGGTCCGAACCGAGGCTGCTCCTCTCATGCCTTTGGGTAACCCCGAGAGCGTTGAGATCATGACAAAGATCCGCACTTCCATGTGGTACATCTAAGTCAAGTCTGGTGTGGTATGTGCGTGAGCTTTAGCCCTTTGCTTCTGCTCTTTTCCAAAACTTTCACTTCTTTCTACGAAGATTTACATACTTTTTTTGATCTGCGGATCCCTGGCTGCTGGGGTTTCAGCGCTCATCCTTTGCCTGCTTTCTTATGACTGCGTATGGCGGTGTTGGGTGGCTCCCTCCAGACTTGCAATCACAACTTCACTTCGATGCATAGGGCTTTGATAGAGGCATAGGGATAGACGGATGCCTAGGTACGGAAAACTTTATGGATGATGGGAGACCTGAGACTGAGGATTTATTCAGCAATGGTTAGATAGGAATGCAATCCTTTACAATAACTCTGCCTTTCCCCCGGCCCCTGATTGAGTGTGATTGTGTCTGTGATTTGAGTGACTTCGATTCCTAGGTTTCCTAAATATTTTTAAAATGGTATATAACTTACGGTATTTCAATTTGCAAATGATGGTTAAAGGTGGGGGGAGTCTGGGGGCTGAGAGACAGTCCGGGTGCGTGCTTGACTTTGAGTTTTCGAGATGTTTGAAGATGGGGTTTTTCACCTTCTCCTCATTTCTCTTTTCTCCCATCTTCTCTCTCGTGATAATATCATGATGAGTAAGACGGATGTGACGGGTATGATATAACGGACATGCTATCGAACGATGTACGGTACGTACTTTATATATTCTTTTAGGGGGAGGGGGGGGAGAGGTTTGACGGAATTGGCTATTGAGATGTAGAGATGTAGAGATAGGGAGAAAGAAATGTTGTGTGGTTGTGGGTGAGTAAAGGGGGGGGGGGGGGGAGGCCTTAGGGGAAGATTGGTAGTTTTTTGAGGGCCGTTGAGATGGGATGGGGTAGGTTGGGATGAGATGAGATGAGATGGCATGGGATAGGGATCTGATCTAGGAGACGTCTAATTGTAGGAGAAAAGGAGAGAGGATGGCTTTTTTGGGGGGGAGGGGGGAAAAGGGAGAGGGGGATGATGGGGATGATGTGGTTAATCATCCATTCGTTATTATTAATACTACTTACCTACCTACTTACTTACTTACTTACTTATTTACTTACTTGTGCTATGTTGTACATCTCTTACAAAGTATATGGGGTGAATTTGTAGACTTTTAAAGAAAAATGGATGGGTATAGAATTATTATTTTGTAAGTAAATAAGTGATACATGTCCTTCCTTGACGTTTCATGAAGCCCTTGATACGACGGCGTAAATGTCAATGGAGAGATGCTGGGGATTGTAATCTGACTTTTGAATGCGGTGGAAGTTCTGCATTTGGCTACAGCGTGACTTTTTGGTATCCGCATCCAATTAAACACATGATTCGCACTTTCCACACCCGGAACAGCTCCGCAGCACTATCCTGAAATGCTTTCTAGGGCCTTCTGGTATATAACCCTATAGCTAAGAACGTCGCCGTACCCCATTCGAGGTCCTACTGTGGCAGGCTCTGCCTGCCACCCGCCCGACGTAAATAAATACAACAAGAACACCCCCGGCACAGCATAATTTACCAGCATGGTCCTATAGCACTGAACATGCTCCATCTTTCATCCATGCACTCACTCCTCTCCCTCTTTCTCAACAGCCTGAACAGAATTCGCCCCCGTCCTGAAATCCCGTCCCTTCCCCCTATGCCCACCTCCACCCCTCTCCATCTTTCCAGCAGCAAACTTCTCCCTCGCAAGTTGAATAGCCGATTTCCTCGGCGCTACATCCGGCGCACTCTTCATCACCTTCTTCTTCTCCGCCCATTTTTGATCCCGCTTGATCTTGCGATTCTTCTTCCCTTCGCCGGGTTCAGAGATTGTCGGCTGCTTCTTTCCTTCTTCTTCTTCATCTGCGGCCGGCGCCGCAGTAGGTGGCGGAGGTAAGGATGATGGTTGGGATTGGAGTTTGAGGAGCGCAGACTCCTTGACTTTCTTGACCCAGTCGCTGCGGCGGCGTTTGAAGAGGTCGAGAGACCAGTTTCGCAACACGATGCGGCCTGGGTAGCTGTCGCGGAGCTGGTGCTCGTGGCTGAGGAGAAGGGCGCCAATGCGGTCTGTTAGGGAGAATAGAGGGGTGCTCGGGGATGTAAGGGTTGGTGGGGCAGCAGTGGAGAAGAGCAGGGCGTCGAGGACGTGGGAGCCCGTGGATGATAGGGCGAGGGTTATGGCCGGTGGGAGTTGTGCGTCGTCCGTGGGGGCGGAGGAAAAAAGGAGATTGTTGATTAGTTTTCGGCGGAAGAGAACGTTGTTGGTAGTTTTCGTTTCCTTGGACTTTGTCTTGGAGTCCCACGCGGTGAGGGAGGATGAGGTAGGCAAAAGTGCGGATTGGATGATGTGCGATGTTGTGGTATAGTTTGAGAGGGCGAGGAGCTCGTCTGCGGATAATGCGAGGAGCGCGTCTTGGATAAGAGATTCTGGGGAGAGAGTTTGAGGGGAAGGCTTCCCTTCGGCATCTTTGCGGGCGAGATTACCCGGAATGGAAAGCATACATTGGGCGAGCAGCGAGCCGTGTAGTTGATAGGCGCTGGGTTTCATGGCTGCTGGTGGCGCGGATGCTTCTTCGCCTCCCTTAGGGGGTGCGGGTGACATGATGTCTTCGATGTTGTCAATGCAAGCCATTTTTAGGATGAGTGTCTTGGGATCAGAGCCGTACGCCTCGGCGATTGATTTGCAGAGTTCTTCCGTGTCTGCACCTCGAGCATGGCATCTTTCCAGAATTGTTTTGAGAATGACTGTCCTGTTGCGCTGTACCAGGCCCTCTATTTGGGGGAGGATGGCTGTGACCGCTTCCTCGAGATCCTCTTTGCTGAGACGAGTCAAAACCTTGATGGCTACATATGAAGATATCTCATTTCTAGATATGGCAGCGATGCGATCCTTGAAAACTGTCTTGTAGATTTGCTTGAACAGCTTTCCGGGTGCAAACGTGCAGATTGTTTCTAGTAGACGAGATCCTATAGCATCGTATAGGATACCGTTCACAAATGTTTGGGACTCGCTACCTTCGGCCGTGATGTCGTCTGGGAGTAGAGCTGATATGATGGTCTTCTCGGACGTATTTATTCCCTTTTTGGAATTTGGATTCGTAAGCTCCAGCTCGAGAAGTAGTTGAAGTGTTGGGTTTCCTGTTGGGTGGGTGGCCAGGACTCGGATAAAGGATGTATCCATCGTAGCAATCGTATCTGAGATGATCTTCTCGACGGCGAATTGAAATGAGGATGGGACGGCTCGTTTATTGAGCGAGAGTTCTGTGGGTGCAGTGTCCAGGCCTGTAATGGAGATCTTCTCTTTCTTCTTGCTTTGCATAAGGGTTCTTGTAGACGCCTTTTCGAGAGCTTGGCCCGAGAGAATAACAAGTAGAACCCGGAGAGTGTGGGATGCGAATCTATCAGTGAGCAGAAAAGTCATCTTGCCCTCCAGCTCGTCCAGTGTCGCCAAAAAGAGGTCCTCCATTGACGGCAATTCCTTCCCCTCCTTCATCTCGGCATCCACTTCCACCTCCACACCTTTCTTCTTCCCCTTCTTCGAATCCGCCGTGAGCTCTTCCGTAACAATCGGCGCAGACTGAATGAAGAGAGTCTCGCAGCAATGACTGGCAAACCGATGCTGGATCAAATGTGGATAATTGTCCTTGAATTTCTCAAAAATCCTCTTTTTCTGCTCCACCGTACTCAGCAGTATCAACCTCTCCATCAACCGCGAGCATGACTGACTGCATGCAATCTTCAGCTCCTTGCCTTCTGCCTCTCGGTATACATTCGCCAGGAACAGGGAGCGTTCTTCGTCAGATGGGAAATCGTTATTCTCGAGCAGTTCATCTGCGCGCCGAAAGTATTCCTGCTCTTGGTCCTCGAGCATTCCATAAAAAGGTCTCTCGGTATCCTCACCCTCCTCCTCATCGTCGCCATTAGGATAGTGCGACCTCATGATGGGGTCATCGAGGCCAATGAAGCCGACCTCGACATCCTCCGCGGGCTCTTGCGATTTCTGTCTCTTGGACTTGGTAGGCTGCTCCTCGCCGTTATCCCTCTTGCGCTTGAGTTTCTTCTCTTCTCTCCTCCCTCTACTGTGTTTGTTCTCTTTGGGCATGGTTGATTGTTCTGTATTAAATATCCTGTGTATTCTGCCGTCGTCGTCGTCGCCGTCGTCGCCGCGGGATATTGAGCTGTTGGGTCTCAAAACCGCCGAAATTTTGAACAATTTTGCGGCCGCATCCTAGGCGGTGAGCCCTTCTGAGCGATTCTGCCAATCCCGCCCCACCCGACCCGACCAACCCAATGCCGAATATCTCGCATCATTCTGGCCGCTTTGGTTCTTTTGTTACCAAAGCCCTTAGACCGTGGGGAGGATCGGATTACGCTATATTTGCCCCCCTTAATATGTGATTTTTCATTTCATAAATTTTGCAAATTTTTCTTCCTCTAGATTTCATTCTTCAATATGTACCTTGATTCTTCCATTATGGCTTCAAATGGCACCTCGCTACCTTTAAGAGATGGGCTTGCACAGAAATCGCTTAATCGAGCTGATGAAGTGGATGATGTGAGGATTGAATCTCCCTCATGACGGCTTCCTTTATTCACATTTACCTACTACCATCTTGGAAATTGAGATTGATATCTGACTGACTGAAATAATCACAGTTGTTGAATGCTGTTCAATCTCTGATCATCCCTTTCATCAGATCAGCAGACGAAGATGCTGATACCAAACGTGCGGGTCATGGACTCGCTATTCCTGGTGGCGGTCCTCGCACTGCTCTGGTCGAGCACCACAAGCCTCAGAAGCTTGCTAGTATCATGAACTTTGACCTCCCTGGAGATGGGAAGGGAAAAGAAGGATTGCTAGCTACTGTTGAGCAATTGCTCCAGTACAGTGTCAATACTTGGGATCAAGGCTTCTTGGACAAGCTGTATGCAAGCACCAATGCCGTATGTTTTCCACTTCCATGGAATTCGGCCATGCTATTTTTCTAACCCAAAGAGCCAGGTTGGTGTCATTTCTGAGCTGCTGCTCGCAGTCTTGAATACCAATGTAAGGTTCTTACTCTCTTGTAGATCCTCAGGTCCTGACAGCCTAGGTCCACGTCTTCCAAGTCTCTCCAGCCCTCACGGTAATCGAGAAAACTACAGCAAGAAACTTCGCAAATCTCTTCGGCTTCAACGGGCCTCACGCAGGTGGTATAAGCACGCAAGGAGGCAGCGCCTCCAACACAACGTCTATCATCATCGCCCGCAACAACCTCTACCCAGCCAGCAAAACCGAGGGCAACGCCAACTTTAAATTCGTCCTTTTCACTTCCGCTCACGGACACTACTCCGTCGAAAAAGCAGCTCAGTTGTGTGGTATGGGCACCGATAACGTCTGGTCTGTTCCAATCGATGCTCAGGGCCGCATGATCCCCTCCGAGTTGGAGAAATTAGTTGAGAGAGCCGAGACTGAAGGCAGAACGCCACTCTACGTCAACGCCACAGCTGGCACCACCGTCCTCGGATCCTACGACCCATTCACAGAAATCTCAGCCATATGCAAGAAACACAACCTGTGGCTGCACATCGACGCCAGCTGGGGCGGTCCTGTCATCTTCTCCTCTGAACACAAATACAAAATGTCCGGCTCGCATCTAGCCGATAGTCTAGCCGTGAACCCGCACAAGATGATGGGAGTGCCTGTCACATGCTCATTCCTACTCGGGCCCGATCTGACAAAGTTCCATAAAGCGAATACCCTCCCCGCAGGCTATCTCTTCCACGAAGACTCCTCTAGCGGCGAGGTCTGGGATATGGCGGATCTAACGCTGCAATGTGGACGGCGTGGCGACAGTTTGAAGCTTGCGTTGAGCTGGATCTACTACGGGGCTTCTGGCTTCGAGTCACAGATCGACGACGCCTTTTCCATCGCTTCGTACTTCGCTAGCAAGGTTGAGAAGAATGCGGACTTCGCGCTAGTCTCGGACAACCCGCCTCCTTGTCTGCAGGTATGTTTCTACTATGCTAAGGATGGGAAGTTGCCGGAGAGCAAGGAGGAGAATACGAGGACGACGAGCGCGATTGTGCAGAAGCTGATTCCGAGGGGTTTCATGGTCGATTATGCGCCTGGAGATAAGGGTGCATTTTTTAGGGTTGTGGTCAACAGGGAAACAAGGCGGGAGACGGTGGATGGATTGGTGTTGGCGATTCAGGAGGTTGGGGGGAGTTTGTGAGACCGGGGAGGTAGACTTGAGATAGAGAAAATTCTGCCTTTCCGTTTATTGTTGAAATCAAAATATCGTGATATGTGCTACTTTAATGCGAGATATTCCACAAGCTTGTCAACACATTCAATTGCATCGTCTAGGATACGAAATTAAAACACGGACATAGCGAGAGCGTATATATCTCGTGACCACTTTCCCTATCCGTCAACGTCATAGCTTCAAACACACATGAACTCCTTGCTTCCGTGGACACTTACGGAATACACACCGCAAGGAAACAGAGGCGATGTGCCGAAAGTGGACTTCCTGCAATACTAATACGCAATACTAGAGTACATACTAGCATGGACCTATTTTAGTCTGCCAGAAAGGCGCATCGCCTGTATCTAATCGACAAGTATGAACCCGAGGGTCATTTTTGCGACTGGCCAGTCACCCGCTTACATGCAACCTGGCAACCACCTGAAGATATGGAAAGCAATTATTGTGCGGGAAAATACAGAATGAAGCAGTTCCACCTCTTTTCTTTTGTGAAGTATTTTCATTTCCAAGAAGGATGAATTCCGGATTCCGGATTGCGGTGAAGATATCGTATAGAAATAAATAAGGTAAGCGCTGGCTAAGCGGAAGCGGCGTGAGCAGAGCAGTCAACATGCCGAGCTAGCTAATGCCCGATATTAAAACCTCCAAGAAGTCTTGAAAAGTTTTCCTCAACATTTCGCTTCTTCTTCGTTAGAGCTCTTGACATCTCGATTGGCATCTTATTCGATGGTCGTCTACCCAGTCGAAGTCGCATTCTCGGATGACTCGCCTTACGAGGAAGTCTGAGCTGCTGTTACATAGGACTACTGTTGGAATATAGGGTTTCGCACCTATTCCCTTGTCTAGATTAGCCTCTTGGCTACTCTCACGTATATAGCCCTCAGCACTCTCACACTAGATTCGATACCTTCTACACTCTTGATTCTATCAACTACCGATGGGGGAGGAAATGCAAAACGAAATCAAAAAGTGCAAACCCACTCACGCTCCTTTAGCAGTTTGGTCTTCTCAGGCCTCCTCTCCAACTACGAAGTACATGCTCCGGAGGCGCTACGCGGGATGGTGGCACAGCTGAAACTACATCACCGCCGCCACCTCTCGACGCCGGTCTCGTCATCTCCACCATTGTCAAGTTCTTCGCGATCACACTTCCGGGCGTCAATATTCCCATCTGGTGGGGCAACTTCGCGGTCTGTAATACCACCGTACGTATCTTGTGCAGAAAAATATCGTGTTTTGCATGGTTCCAAATCAAACGCCGTATATCGTGACGTAGCTCGGCTGATTGAGTGATGATAAATTGTATGTACGAGAGAGATCTAGCCTACCTATCAGATCTGATTACCTTGTAGACTACCTACTGTCAACTCAATTCTCGAGCAGGTGCATGGAATATATCTGGGATGTCGAGAAGTGGATGCCAAGGCTCGGTTGGAGGATATGATGTCGGTAATGTAACAACATCTGCTCTAAATCGACAAAATCGTCGGGCATCTAAGCATTGTTACCCCAATATTATTTTATCTTGGCCCGTTGGATATCATCGCTCGGAGAAAATACCTTCCGGGATTTCCCCGATCCAAAACTGTACACAGGCTGTTGGCGTGTCCAAGTCGGATAAGTCAGGAGATCATAGCACACGTGATGTAAATCGCCGCCCATACTTAATGAGCGTCTGCAATTTTGTTCACGTACCCCAGAGATCCAAAGAGCTTAGATTATAGCGGAGTCTCGCTTTGTCAACGATAAAAAACTCGGCAGGCTCGTAAGACAGGCCTGATGGAAGACCGCATAAGACAAACTCGACGATTAGAAAAGCAGCTTCGATATCACAGAGTACGTCGTCGGACCTCGCTGGTACGCGAATTATAAATTATATGCAGCAATTAATGTACCATCCGTCTTCTAATCTTTGGCACCGATATTGACAGCCAAATAGTCGGGAATGGAAAAAAAACCCCCCGGAGAAATTGTCACCGGTACAGTAAGAGAAAATCAATGAAGTGGTAGCGAATAGATATTCATTACTCATCATAGCTTGCCGAAGTAGCTGTTCGCGAAAGATGTTTCCCCATCCGATCTTATCCTTCCGTTCGGATTGATCGCATCTTTGACTTGCGTATTACAATGTCTCATTTCGCTGATTGTGTGTCTGTGTACATATTTTAGAGGTAATTTAGAGCCAGCGTCGGTAGACGCTTGATAAAATGTTAGTGGGTATTTTCAGAATGATCTCCTCATCTGGAGCCGAGGGGTGAGACATACACTTGATTACTGCGGCAGCGTCGAATGCTTCGACATTTCCGTCGGGGCCGGAAATCGGTGCGGCTTCGGCCTCGACTTGAGAGTGGTGATAACTGGGAAAAATCTAGCTGCGTGGTCTTTCGGGATGGCGGGTTCAGACTGAGGTCTACGGTAGAATTGGAGATTGATCTTGACTCATCCAAAACGGAGAACTAAGAGAGACGTACCACTAGGACGTTGAGGCATATCAATAAGACCAGCAAAGGTAATAGCAACAAGGGACAGAAGAGCAGCAACAGTGAAATACATATTAAAGGTAGTTTATGTCGAGGAACCTGAAAGCTGGCTGAAGAAGAGCGAGGGTTAGGCCGTCCGGCAACGGAGATCGACTGGCTAGCAGGAAGATAGAAAGTAGGAAGTAGAAAGTCGAGAGCCAATATATATATATATATATATATATTGAGATAAGGGGAAATAAAATGAATATAGAGAATGAAGAAAAAGAAAAACAGACAGCAGGAGTGGGAGGGTGATATGTAGGTGTAGTGCCAGGGAGGTTACGCTTCCCCCTGTTTATCTTGAAGGCGAGCTCGGTTATGGGATATTCGCCGGGCTGAGCCTAGACAGCGCCGACCACAGCTGCCATCTCATGATGGAGCTGTCTGCGTAGCAATTCCAGGTTCAGGCCTGCAAGTCCATATTCAATTTGGAACTGGCTGATCAGCTGGGTAGTGCGATACGCTTTTGTATTTGGGACGAGGCTTGTCTCGCGGCTTGAGGTTGAAGGCTCAAATCCTTGTTAACGACTGGCTGTGTTCCTGCAAAAAGGAGGATACTGGAGCGGGAGGAGTCTGAACGAGTTCTGAGAAGTTGAGACGAATCTGAGAAGGGGAGTAAGATGCATATGATGGAAGCGAGAGGGTACGAGGCTCCTTTGGGTTGGAAGCGCCGGTTTTGAGGATGGGAAGAGCAGGATCCGATAGACAGATCATTTACACGCTGCAATTTAAAATCTCCAAACTGTACACTGAGATCGGCGTTGATAATTCTGAGAGCTGTCATCTTTCGACAGTTTGATGTTGACGGACAGGAGGGTCTGAGACGAGGTGTTGAGCCGTAAGAGATCAGGGGTAGTAGACGAATCACGTTGCAGTGGTATTCTCAAGCCAAACGACGACAAAATAATATATCGGAAGCAAGAGAAGACTCGTTGAATTACATAGATGCATACTTACGAATCATCAAGGAGTATCAAGAAAACGTTTCTTAATAATCGGGATATAGTATCACGTGCATTACGCTCCTGCACTTGTACCCCCGCCTTGATGTCAACCCCGCGATTCCATATGGACAACCCAAGCGTCACATCTCAACTATTGTCTTTTCTACGAGCTCACTCGGGATTCCCCAAGTCTAGATCTCACTCTATTAACTTCACCCGAGTCTTTGAGAATAATTTCAATTTAAAGCTTCTTATGAACGCCGACCTCGTTCCCCTTGATAGTCATCCTATCATATCATATCACAGCTTTTCCTCTCCCCTCCTCTCCTCAACCTCAACCTCAATCTCAACCACAACCACAACACCACCGGCATCATGGCTTCCGTAGAGCACTGCCTCTACTGCTTCGAAGTACTCTCCGCAAATCTCGAAAAGCGTCAACCCATGACCCTCTACCAAGTCCAAGCCTCCTGGGCCTCCTACCACAAAGGCCTCGAAGACGACGACGACACAACCCTCCCCGAACCCGACGACACCATCGCCACCGTCTCACCCTCTCCATCTCCCCCGTCTGGGTCCTCAAAATCCAAACTCCGAATCCCCGTCCTCCAACGCCTCGGAAGAAGCTCTTCCTCACATTACACGCCCTCAACCTCAACCTCGTCATCCTCCCTAGCAGCAGACACAGCAGCCACCACACCCGAGAGCTCCACCAGGGCATTCTCGCCGGTGGGACTCCACCCGCGACGCACCTCCCAGCGCTCCAACACCATATCCTCCTCCCCGCTTTTCGTGACTTGGAACACGATCGACTCGTCCTCGTCCCGCTCGCTGCGCGGCTGCATCGGTACCTTCGAGTCGCAGCCGCTGTCGAGCGGCCTCAGCTCCTACGCCCTCATCTCCTCGCTTCAGGACCACCGCTTCCGCCCCATCACGCTGGCCGAGCTCCCGAAACTCGAGGTCTGCGTGACCCTGCTGACGGATTTTGAGCAAGCCACCGATGCCCTGGACTGGGAGCTCGGCGTGCATGGGCTGAGAATCTCCTTCTACGCGAGGAATAAGAGGTTTGGGGGCTGCTATCTGCCCGACGTGCCGGTCGAGCAGGGCTGGGATAAGGAGGAGACGGTTGTGAGTCTGATGCGGAAGGCTGGGTGGAATGGGCGAGCGGAGAAGTGGAAGGATGTCAGTGACTTCAACACGGTGCGGTTTCAGGGGAAGGCGGAGAGTTTGGGGTTCGCGGAGTTCAGGCGGTGGAGGGAGTGGGTGAGGAAGGGGGAGGGGGAGGCGAAGCAGTAGACGAGAGGGGAGTATCAAAGACTAGGATCCTGGGAGGCGTGATAGGCTGCTGATGAGGCGTTCTTGGGGCTGGGCTATGGGAGAATTCGGATCAGGCCTGGGACCGGGTATGGGGTGTATGCGCTGACTTGATTTGCTTTTAGATTCGGGGCATGGTTGAGTCGAATGTGGCAGACATTTAGACCGCGCAGGGCTCGTGGAAGTAGCACGACAGAGCAGACTACCATATGTGTTCAGCACAGAATATCTCTTTCTCTCTCTTTCTCTCTCTTTCTCTCTCTTTCTCTCTCTTTCTCTCTCTTTCTCTCTCTTTCTCTCTCTCTCCCCCACCGCCCTCGTCTCCCTCTCATTCATCCATCCATCCAGCTTAAGCGAGTGCTCCGTTTCTCCAACATCGCCCTCCTCCCCTAGCCCCCTTTCCTTTCAAAAGCTCCTCAGCGACTCCTCATTCACCCAGCAATAAAATCCATGCCACCCAATATCTTTATAAACAGATACCTTCTCTTCTTCTCCCCCTTCTGTGCCTCACACCTACACCCACAGAGATACTTCCTCGCCTTTCCTCTCCTCCATCATCTTCCTCTTCTTCTTCCCCACCCGGATTCCCTGTTCGCATCATTTGGATATCGTGTTTTGCCCTAACCCGAGCCTCCTCCCCCATTCCCTTTCCCAAAGATGTCCCAAACCCCGTACTCCCTTCATTCCAAAGTGGCTCGCGAGCCACCGAGGTTAACCAGAACAAAAGAAAAAAGTGCAAAGCGAACGGCCGTGATTAGAAACATTGTGACAACAAGAAGAAGAAAAACATCCTTTCCTTCCCATCTGTAAGGGTACAGTGCAGTGTTTTCCCTCTTATTTTCTTCCCCGTCAGATAGGTCCTTGAGATCTGCCCCGTCTGCGTTTTCGTCTCGCTTCGAAAATCTGAGGGTGGAGAAACAAGGCTGTTCCAGTCGTGGATGTGCGTGTGTGTGTGTACGTGTGTGTGTATGTGTGTGTGTGTGTGTGTGTGTGCGCGCGTATGTGTGTGTCTGTGTGTATGGGTATGGGTGAGGATGTCATGTTATTGCTTCCAACACGCCAAATTCCTCAGAAGAGCCTTCCACCTGCGCCCCAAGCCCTCTTTCGGCACCTCCAAACTCATCACCTTCTCCGCCACAGGAAGCGGACTCAACGGCGCCGTGACTGCCCGCCGAGTCCCAAACGCGCTCTCCCCGCTCGCCCTCTCCTGCCTGCTTCCCGCCTCGGAACCGCCATCTACACTCAGATCCCCATATTGCCCGATAAGTGCCTGCCTTCTCGCCTCTACCACCCTCCGTACGATCAGCGCAAAGGTCTCTTCGATATTAACCGTATTCCGCGCGCTCGTCTCCATAAAGCCGCATTTGTGTTTCCGTGCCCACTCCAGCCCCATCTGCGCGGACACCTGTCGCGACTCCTGCAAGTCGCATTTGTTGCCCGCCACGATCTTGATCGGCCTCACTGGCCCCGCTGCATTGACACCTGTACCCAAACCCGGCTTCCTCTTCTTCCTGCCCAGCGTCCCGGAGGAATGGTGATCCCGCTCCCAGGCATCCATGCGCGTCTCCGCCTCGATGTCGATCAGGTCGTTGAACTCCTGCAGCGCGGCCAGGCTGCTCAGGTTCGTGATGTCGTAGACCATCAGGAAGGCGTCGGAGCGCAGGTTCGCCGACGCCCACATCCCGCGGTACTCCTCCTGGCCGGCCGTATCGGTGAGTGCCAGGTGGTACGTCTGCCCGTCAACCTTGCGCGTTATGCTGTAGGAGTCCTCGATTGTGGGGTCGTACTCGTGTGTCCATTGCGAGCGGACGAGCCGCAGCGTTATGGAGGACTTGCCGCAGCCGCCGTCGCCGCAGATGGTGATTGTGATGCGGTGAGGTAAGTCGGCGGAGGTCGACATGGCGAGGAATGTGTCTCGTAGAAAGGTTTTTGAACGGCTCCCGGTGTAGTGTTGTAAGCAGATAATTTTTGGAAAAAAGGGGGAAGGTGCCGAAGTGGTTTATCGAACTGTGGTCACTCTTGAGCTTTGTCTCCTAATCTTCTCGACTGCTGGGAGACCTGTATGGCCTTCTGAGCGTTTCTCGACCCTTCGCCTTCGTCGCCGACCCGATTCACTGCTCTCCTATCCTATTTGACACTCCTGGCACCTGTGTTTTTTAATTTCTGTGAGGCCTTGCGATCCGTGCCCCTATCGCATGCCTGATTACGGAGCAGAATCCGCCTCCTATCTCCGGCACAATTCAATTAGGCGCGGGAAAACGCCGGACCGAAGGGTACTTGTTGTTTTTGCGTTAATTCGTGGCTCAAATTGTCGTTGTCGTGTTTGTTCTGATGAAAGACGATGTCGGTGTCGGTGTTGATATACCGCGACCAGGATGCTTAAACTGGAAGGAACTCCGGGGGGCTCGGAGGTTGGCTCTCTTTCGAGGAAAGTGCGAGGCCGATGGTCCTTGGGGATGTCGGCGTCGATCTAGCGATGCTTGTTGGAACGTCAATCTGGTCCTGTGGGTATTCCAAGAAGTCTCATGGAAAGAAGGCAGGGACAAGAGATGAGAAGGAGGAGAAGGGGGAGAAAAGGGGGGATTGAGTGGAATATAAAGTTTGGATGTAGTTCTGATTGCTGTTTATGCTTTGAGAGACAAGACCCGGGTATAGATATAAAGGTATATATAGGGCGAGCGAAAAACATATATATAAATATATATGTTTATATTTACAACAACAACGGGATAGAAAAAATAAAAAAGAGATGAGAGGATAGGATATATCAGAGAGGAAGGACCGGCTATATGTTTGTGCGTGCGATTTGAGTCTATAAAAAGGCATCGTGAAACGACAGGATATATTCGATTACGAAGACATGGGTTGCTTGCTTTTGAGGCCGTCAACGCGCACCCCCGGCCCTCATTGGTCGCCTTCAATCTGGTTACTAAAACCTTTTCTCTCCGCTGCGGATCCGGCTTCGTTGGGAATAGCTTCACTCTGGGAGCCTCCATCATGTATCAGCGGAAGAGGAACACGACTCGTATCGCGGCGTGCTGGTCGAGACTGTATGGTCTGGTCTGGACATCGATAATCTGATTCCCTATTATTCTCACAATTTTTTTTTGACAAGCGGCGGTCTCAAAAGCTAATTTTTTAAGGTGAGTCAAGATTCGATTCGACGTCAAGAGAAACTCTTAACCCAAGTTACTATTTTTGATGTATGCTTAGAAAGTATATCCTCAATCTCACCGCTCTCTTGGGCCTCCTGCCTCGGTCAGGACTCGCTTGCCTCGGTACTAAATCCTGGAAATCATAGGCAGGTATAGATGAAACCGGCTCTCATATCCTCTGGAACTTTCATCTTGCATTTGGGCGTTAGTCCTCCGAAAATTTTCCAGGTTCAAAATGCTCGTTTGTATCACAGCATGCGTACAATTGCAGTTGGGTCTATCGCACATAGGCGGCCAGGGTCGCTTTAAGCTCTGACGATAGATCAGCTTACTATTCTGCAGAATATAGAGCTTGCAACGTACTTGAGGGTGTTAGAATTTTGCTATTTAAAGAAACTAATTGTATCGATTGGGGACTGCAGGTGGCTGTTCATGCGAGTAACAATAATCCCTCTTCAGCTACATAAGGAACGCAAGTTCGCTTGACTTATAACTATATATTATAAAATGTCCACTTGCTGCAGTGCAGAAGCTGTCTTACATACACGCGTTAAGCAACTCAAACCGTTTAAATTAACAAGCATAGGTACTATTCTACCTGTTCACTATCCGCATCGCAATATTTCATGAAATAAGCGAGCTGCGAAAAAGCGAAAGAGGACGGCAACGCAAACCGCAAGCAGAAAGTAGTATAATCCCATGCTTAAAAGCAGCCACGACAGAGACTGGAGAATCGTTGCAATCCCCCGTCCCACAGCCCTGTACTCTCGTCAGGGAGACCTTTCTGCCGATGATCGGTACAATTCCAGCCCGAACTTTGTCCTGGTCTTTAACAAGATTGGTCGATTTCCTGAATACAAGAATCTGAACTCAATATCTGGCATTACAAGGGAGATGGCATCTTCCCTAGATATGATCAATCTGCCATGTGCGGACTCTGGTGCAGGCATCTAGGAAAGCAGCTCTTCTGGTAGTACTTCAAAAGTCGCCCGCGTCAAAGCAAGTATCGAGACGTACTGTAGCGCGCGGAGATGGTTCTTGGCCATCCGGGAATGGCAACGTACTGTGTAGGTAGAGAGCCGTATCAGATTTCGAGAGCGCCCAGGATCTGTTTTGGGCTACCTATTATTCACACGCGGAATTTCTGGGTGTTAGGTGAGAATGCTTGCTACGAGGCTATAAAGTAAACAAGAGAGCGGGTACGGTTCAGGAAATTTCCTCTCAAGAATTCAGCGGTGGCGACTGTCATTTTGGGGTTCTCGGATTTAAGCTAATAATTTGTGAAGAGGTAATTGGCGCCGAACTCAGCAAGGCAAAGAGTGAGTTCGCATTGGGGAGCGTAGATCTAGGTATGACCGACTGTGGTGTCTTGCAACCATGTCAATTTATCCACCTTCACGCTCGGAAATTTGAGCCAGGCTTGCACCTAACTGATTTAGTGCTGAAATTTTGCCTGAAATTGAAGTTGAGGAAGAAACGAAGTTGTTTTCATTACTGATCATTGCAGCCATGTCGCACGGAACGGGGAGGATACTCGAAAGCCGAGGCTGATCATGGATTGGGCCCCTTTCTTATAGGAGAGACATGTGCGAGAAGTGACTATCATTTGAGTCTCACCATGTTTCTGTGCTCCATCTTATCTCTCGCGTATGCATTCGGCATAATTTCCAGAGATCCAAAGGTTACGTTACCTACGGAACCAAATGTTCCCTTTCAACCTCACTACACTGACCCTGCCCATCGTCATTGTCGCCTAAACAGCTTTCCCCAATAGTACGGAAGTCTTGATAATTTTAATTCGTATCCGCCGGGCAAAGATCTGCTCGTCGCCCTACAAGGCCGAAGTGTCAAGTGAAAGAGTGTGCATGGCTGGCATACACGCTAAGCGAAGCCAACAAAGCTAAAACCCAACAACGAACATTCTAGAAATACGCAGTTCCCCAGCAGACGATCCTCCCATCTCTTTCAAACTTGATATCTATCTAATTTATATACTATCAAGGTGATCGAGGGTCGAATTCTAACATAATCCCGAACATTGCTTAAGCGCTGGCCAGCTCGCAGACTTTCTCTCCGCGTTTCCCCCACTTGGGCGCCCGCACCTGATCCACCGCCCTGTTTTGCTTACCTGGGCCGCATCTCTATCCATCTCACACTGCATTGTTGGTTTGAGATTGTAGAATGAGCCCCGAGCTACATGCCTGAGTATCTGCTTTTTTTCAAAAAATAACAAAAATGAGGTTTGTCAAGTTGATAACTCAAATAGCAGCCAAGTGCCGTTGAACTTGAACTAATCATTTTGTTTTGGCCATAATCAACTCTGCTACCTCTTAAATCGATAATCTGTTGCTTAGTCTTTTGTTTTGTACCGCTTGTTGCGAATAGGATCTTATCGTATACCGCCCAAACCTCAACATGCTTAAGTCTTATTTACGCCTGGTCCTGTCAGTGCTACTGCCACTGGCGCCTTTCCACCTCGCTACAGCACTACCATTCCATCCTATCTGTAGGGGAAGGGCGCATGCGACAGTAGCCCTCGCTACAGCACTTTGAATTGCTTTCTGGGGCCTTCTTGTATGTAACTCCTTAGCTTAGCACGTCGCGGTACCCCATGGGAGGTCCCAGGGCGGCAGGCTTCGCCTGCTACCCGCCCGACGTAAATAAATACAACAACAACAAAAATACAGCACTACCATAACAAAAACGCCAAACTCCGTTCCTATACCGTCTCCGCCCTCTCAAAATCCTCTCTTTGAGAACAAACAGTTGTCGTCGTTCGATGAGCACCTCGCCTACTTCGGCACCATCCACGCACCCTCTTTCGCCCCAATGCTCACCCCACCTCTGCACATTAACTTCTTCATGTCCTCAGGAACTTGCCAGCCATTATCAGCTTCCCTCCTTCTTCTCCTTTCTGACGTGTCCGAAGCACTGCTTTCCACAGACCTCAGTCTCATACCCCGGCGTTCTCTACTCCCGGTTTACGTCACAGCCAGCATCAACGAGCAAATCCACTTCGAGGTTTTCGTGCTTAGCCTGTCAGCGGTTGTGGAACCGTTTGGGCTTGAGTCCGTAGAGAAGGGGATGGATTTTTATGGAGGAACAGAGAGGTGGCGGGGCATTGTGAGGTTGTTGGAAAGGGGAGCGCTGGAGCTGGATACGGCTGCGAGGAAGAGGGATGGTAGAGGCTTGGAGAGTATACTGGTTCTCGAGATAGAGGTTGCGCCGTAGTATGTAAGAGTTGACAGAGTTGATCTGTATGACTTTTGGTAATGGGGCACTCTGATTCGCTTCGGTTACGGTGAGAAGGAAGCTTGGTAGACTCTTCAAATCGTTAGAGGTGGAGGGGCTGGTGTAGAGATTGGTTGAGTGGTTGAGAAAGGGACACACATTACGCTATTGGGACGATATGATTAAAAAGGTATCTTATAATAAATCAATACTCTGAGATGATATTTCGATGGGTACTGAAGTTATGGGTTCCCTTAGGCGGTTGGCGTAGCGGCAAGAGTTGTGCGCTTGACTACTCCCGGAGAAGGCGCATTTTCATGTCTGACGATCTGCGGCTTGCAGCGTACGGGTCAGTATATAAACGAGCTATGATAAATTCAGTTAGATAAATACTACAGCTTTACCCATCTCCTCTTGTCCTCAAGCAGCAGGCATATCTGAAAGACGATGTCTATCAGCATCGAAGCAGACCCCACAGCGGGTACTTGTTGTGTAATTGCTCATTCGTCGTAGATACTAAAACTGAATCCAAGAATGAAGAAGGAAGTAGCAGCAGCGAAAGTACTAGCCAGCTTAGCCATGAGATTCCTACGTATCCTCCATAACCCCCCTAAAGAAGTCACAGCCCGTTCCATCAACCACTCTCGCTCAGCTTATAAGCGACGCCGACTTCAGCACTAGAATACGTCGGTCCTCGGGCGTAGTATCGCTTCGCAGTAGTTCAGCTTTCCTTTACCCGAATTGACGCCGGTAGAAAAATTGAGGCACCTTTATGATCCAAAATATCATTAAGATATTTCAACCAGTGGCGCAGGTACAATGGTGTACTTGTCAGGTCAATCTGGCAGGAGGATCAACAACTTGTAACGATTTGGGGCCGAGTGGTATAGACGCACCGAACCACACACGACAAATCACGGCGGAATATGATACGACAAAAGATGTAGGCATTCGACACCGGGCCGAACTTTTTGATCCTTTTTTTGATTTTGATCCTTTTTTTTTTTAATTTGTTGAATGATTTTTTATAATTTTTTATTTTCATTCTCCTGAATGGAAATCAGTCGGATGATGACAAGATATGCTTATCACCCATCACCGCCACCAACAACGGCAATTAGGCGCTAGACATGCAAATAACAATAAACAGCCAACAAAATAGCGGATGAAAGTCTTCGCCCTAAAAAATTAACAAAACTTTCCGCAGTTAACCACGCGGGAGCAGGGAGGTAGGTCGATCCACGCCTGGTAGCATCTTACAGAGACGGAACCGTTGTTTACCCAACCTTCCCCTCCCCCTCCTCCCCCCCCCCCACCCCCCCCAAGCCAGTATTTTGATCGCGGTATCGAATATTCTTGGACTATTGCGAGGTGATGTTCCAAGAGAGAGGTCGAGTGGAAGTTACCTGCGAGAATGTTTGAGTGGTTTTTTGTTTTGTACCGAGAGCTTTGTGAAGCTCTAGATTGCGCCATTCATCTATCTAAATATCTATAAGTGAATTACATAGCTCAGAAGCCCGGAATTCGGGCGAGACAGCATTGCCTACAGTTAAGATCAAAGTTAGACTTGAAGTGACTGGTACTTGAATGGTATTCCACAATAGGAAAGAGCGATGTCATATCTCGTTCGTTCGCTCGAAGTACTACTTACTTACCAACTTACTTGACTCAGGTTCCACTAGCCTGTCCCACTCACTTATTCACACACTGAAAGAAGCCTCTTCTCCCTCTATACCTTTTTGAAAGTGTGTAAGAACGAGCATTCTTTAACTCATCTCATTATACTTATGCCTCCTCAAGTACTATACTCACAGTGTACTTTCCATCGCGTACGTCGCCGATTGATATAGACAAATTATCCAACGCAGCTAAATGACTGCCGCCAAAGATACAGCCATATGACAGAAGATTGAAAGTCACGAATCTCATATTAGCAAGCTTGCCTGGCTTCCAACGTATTGCTTTTGTTCTCTCTGCAACCTGGGAGAATGTAATCTCAATATCTAGAGTAATTTTTCGCTAATGTAGGTGAAGCGGTAGACGTTATTGAGTACGCGATATGTGATTCACGACGTTTATATTTTTACGTGTAGCAAAGCCGGTAGCTAAACCCTTTCTTCCCTGTCCTGGCCCCCACCTATGAGTGTTGCATCAGCAATTTATAAATACTTCCTACAGAAGAGAAGAGGTCGGACAGAAATTGATGACGGGTAGATGTTGATTGTGTCTAGCTAGAAAGGGAAGCCGAGCTTATTTAGCGCTCATTAACCCGCCCTCCTAGATCTGATAGCGCATTT
Source organism: Drepanopeziza brunnea f. sp. 'multigermtubi' (assembly GCF_022702325.1). NCBI lineage: Eukaryota > Fungi > Ascomycota > Leotiomycetes > Helotiales > Drepanopezizaceae > Drepanopeziza > Drepanopeziza brunnea. The sequence continues at coordinate 502,347 of NW_027094068.1, forward strand.
CGTACTTCATGCTTTATCATATCATTCATCCACTGTATCCCTACCTACCTAAGTATTGCAAATCTCCTATCGCTTGTGCTTCGTCCTGTCATGCCGTTATAGTAACCGTTGTAAGTCTGCTAGTCATCTTAGCCCTGCTCTCTTCATCCGCAACTCCGATCATTCCCCATAATTCCATCCAGCCTGCCGAAATAGCCGTCGAAGCAAAATATCCATTGAAAACATGACTCCCGTCGTCCTTTATCATCTGCGGAGATCAATGCTGGAATTGCGTGCCGAGTCCATACTTGGCCGAACGCTGCTTGAGCTTCGTCTTCTGTGTGCTCTCTGCTCGTTGGGACTTAGTGGATTCAGACCAGATTGACGAGCGAACAGGTTTAGGATATCGGTTAGAGAGATGACGCCAGTGAGACGACCTGATATACGGGCGCTAGGTAAAGCAGCGGCTGAGACTGCCGGGAATGAGGTTGAAAGATTTGGGGATGCCGGGCCGGACACCGCAGGGGATGAGAGAATTGCGCTGGACATAGGGGAGGTTGAATTTGAAGGGTTTGGCAGAGGTGTAGCGCCAGGAGACGGGGAGGCTGCCTCGACGATCCACATTCGGTGCGAACGAGTTGCGACGAGCTTGGCGACTGTGTGTGCCAGGGTTGAAAAAGGGGTGACGTGGAAGACTGTAGATGTAAATCAGTGTGTATTGTGGCATATTGGATATGCCTGCTTACCTGGGAATGAATCTTTTCCGTCACCAATTCCTCTTTCGCTGAGAATGACCGAAATGAAGTGGATACAACTAGACTTCAATAGGGGCAAGCTTGAGCTGTTGGTCAGAAGCTTGACATCTACTGCGGAGATGTTTCCAACAACATTGAATGCACTGTCCACTACTGCGATACTTGTAAGACCTTCTTCATTCATCAACTGAAGTGCATCCGTCAGAACTCGGTCGCCACTGCAAAAGATTTAGTACTGCAAAAAAACGACATCGTAAGGGACCTACTTGATAGCAATAGTCTGAGGTGTTCCGACCTCCAAGTCTCTCAGAATCTTCGGGTAGAGAGCGTTGATGGCAGGGAAGCTGGTGCCATTATCCCAGAGAAATTTCACCAGCTTCAACTGGCTCAGAATCCCTACCACCTCCGTAGAGTCATCTTTGGTAATAAGTATACGGTGTGTTCCACAGGCGAAATGCTCGATGGCCTTGGAAAGGTCTTCCGATTCAGACAAAGTCACCAACGGGCCTTTCTTGGCCAGACCTTGTATCTCCTGCAATGGTATTTCGACACCCTCCCGAGCTTTCTTGGCCAGAGCATCGAACACAGCTACTTGTTCACCTTCAGGGTTGGCTAGGCCTACTACAACTAGTAGATAGGCATTGAGGTCGCTATAATCGAAGGTGCCGCATGCGTTTACGCTGCTCGGTGATTCGCGCAGCAGGATAACGTTTGGAGGTCCCTGCTCGATCAAAAGCTATTCTAGTGTTAGGCAATGCATCAAACGTCATACGGAGTACGGAAATGGGGCCCTCTCTACCTTTGTAGCTTGCTCGACCCCAGTATCCAGCCGAGCCCATCTAACTTCTTCCTTGTCCACGAGCTCTCCGACACGAATCTGTCGCCATTCCCTGCCCGCAAATCTCGGGTCCGCGGCCCTCGCCAGCGGCGGGTGGTTGAGAAGTTCTTGCACTGCGGACTGGGGGAATGACGGGCGTCTCTGTGACCGGGGGGAGTGACGAAGATTGTCTGCGAAGCTTGATCGCTGACTGATGGTTTGGCTGCTGTGCGAGGGGCTTGCTCCGCGTTCAACGAGCGGCTGCACGGGGTCTACCATTCTTGGAAGTTGGTCGGCGCTGTCGTTTTCGTTGTGGTCGTGTACTTTATGAGTTGCGTAGACGTAGACCAGATGTGAGGTTTGTCTAAGAGAAGAGAAGATTGGGTGCTGGCTTGTAATGAGTAGGTAGTAAGCATGGGAATCTGGAAACTGGAATTTGGTAGAGCACGAGAGGCGCGTCGACGAGCTATTGGCGGGGTAGCTACCACGTGACTATCAAAGCAGTGGTGGGATTTGAAGCGGCTGGAATTCAATCTCGATTGAGGTTGATCAACGAATTACTAAAAGAAAGTCTTGGTACCCACCCATGTTATCAAGATAGTGATAGATACCGTATGCACTCAAAGCGGAAGAAAACAGTGCAATCACACCCTTTTATGCATTGAGGCTGAAATATTGTTGGCGCATCAGTTAGTTAGTAGAGCAAATAATTATCTTTGGATATTTATTATAAATCATTATCAATACCTGGTAGCACAGAAAGAATATATAAAATGAAGGTATGAAGGTACCCTGTGCTGCTCATTGCTAACCAGCTACCTTATCTAAGGTAGCAGATGACGATGTTGCGACGCTGTGATTGGCCAGCGAGCCTAGTGCGGCGGGGCATTTTTTTTTGTAGATTCGGCCCAAAGCCAAGACTCCGCTTCAGTCCCGCACTCGACTTGACCGACCCCTCGATGCATCTTCATAATTAATAACAACCTCAACGTCAACGTCGACATTAATATCGACTTTGACTTTCACATCTGACGACCGTTGCTGAAAATCAAAGAGGCCAGTAACCGTTGTCCAGTCCATACCAACGAATAGGCTGTAACCGGCTACAATAAAGCAGAGCATACAACTGCTACGCTACAGCGCGCCGACTGACTGGTGAACGGTGCGTTGACATGTATGATTGATCATGCTAGCTATGATTCAGCCCCTTCCCTGGCAGACGGAGATGAAAATTTTGCATTTGTGCTGCCGCTGATGAACTACTATCTAGGAACGAGCTGAGCTGCCACCACCTGCTCACTGCGGCGCTGCGGGACATCCTCATTCCACACCGGCCTTATCGCTCAATATCGCACGAGATCAATTCTTACGCGTCGCGCCCTAACTCTACGACTTCATTTCCTTGAACGTACATACCTACCGACCTACAGAGATACGCACTACCCGTAAAGATGTCCGTCCTCCCCGCCGACGTGCATAACGAGCTAGCTCAGCTGCTTGACGCGCTGCAGTCGTCCGACAACAGCGTTCGATCTCAAGCGGAAGAGCACTTGGCCAACAACTGGACCGCCACGAAGCCCGAAATTCTGTTGATGGGCTTAGTTGAGCAAATTCAAGGCTCCAACGACCCAACGGTGCGGAACTTCCCTCTCCCTCAGTATCAGTATTGCTAACGTTTAATGCTTCCGTAGACGCGTTCCTTCGCAGCTGTGATTTTCCGGAGGATAGCCTCAAAAGCCCGCAAGCAGGATGATGGCTCCACCGTGGAAACCTTCCTTTCCTTAGATCAATCGCAGGGCTATGTGATTCGACAGAAACTCCTCGAGGCACTGGGCACGGAAACCACAAACCCCGTGAGAAATAAGATTGGAGACGCGGTTGCGGAGGTAGCTCGAGAATATTCTGATGCTAGTATGCCGTCAAAGCCATTCTACTACCTGTAAGATGAAAGCTAACGAGGCGCAGGGCAACAATGGCCGGAAATCTTAGGCGTGCTCTTTACTCTAAGCATGTCAAGCCAAGTTGGACAGAGGGAGATCGCGTACAGAATCTTCTCAGCAACCCCTGGCATTATCGAGAAACAGCACGAGGATACGGTACTCTCTGCTTTTACGAAGGGCTTCAAGGACGAAGATATCCAGGTGGGTCATTTCTGGCTTATTTTTCTTTTAGCACAAGTTTCATATCTGATAACGAGCAGGTCCGTCTGCCAGCAATGGAGGCTTTCTCCTCGTTCTTCAGAAGTATCAACAAAAAATCTCAGCAAAAGTACTACGCCCTTATCCCCGACGTCTTGAACATCCTCCCCCCTCTAAAGGAAAAGCAAGAGTCGGAGGATTTGACCAGAGCCCTGGTTTCACTTATTGAACTTGCGGAAGTTGCACCCAAGATGTTCCGACTCCAATTCCGCAACGTGGTCGCTTTCAGCATCTCAGTGATCCAGGACAAGGAGCTCACAGACCAGGCACGTCAGAATGCGCTCGAGCTGATGGCCACATTCGCGGATTATGCTCCAGGAATGGTCAAGAAAGATGAGACTTACGTCAACGATATGATCACCCAATGTTTGAGCTTGATGACAGATATTGGTGCGGATGATGATGATGCAGCGGAGTGGTGCGCTTCTGACGATGTAAGTCGTGACGCATATTTCAACGGTCGGTTTACTAACTTGGCATAGATGGACCCTGAGGAAAGTGACCTCAACCATGTCGCTGGAGAACAATGCTTGGATAGGTTGGCGAACAAGCTTGGCGGCCAGACTATCCTCGCACCCACCTTCAGCTGGCTCCCGAGAATGACGAACTCTGATGCCTGGAGAGACCGACATGCAGCACTCATGGCCATTTCAGCTATCTCTGAGGGCTGCAGAGACTTGATGATTGGTGAACTCAACCAAGTTTTGGAGCTTGTGGTTCCTGCCTTGAGAGACCCACATCCACGAGTACGATGGGCTGGCTGCAATGCTCTGGGCCAGATGAGTACCGATTTCGCTAGCACCATGCAGGAGAAATATCATCAAATTGTATTACCAGCCATTGCTCTTGCCATGGATTCTCCGGAGCCCCGCGTCCAATCCCATGCCGCTGCTGCATTGGTCAATTTCTGCGAAGAGGCTGAGAAGAGCATCCTGGAGCCATATCTCGATGACCTGCTCACCCATCTTTTCGCGCTACTCCAAAGCCCGACACGCTACCTCCAGGAGCAGGCACTCTCAACTATTGCCACAATTGCCGACTCGGCTGAAGCAACATTCTCTAAATACTACGACACCCTCATGCCACTTCTATTCCAGGTCTTGCAACAGGAGAATACTAAGGAACTCCGTCTTCTTAGAGCGAAGGCAATGGAGTGCGCCACCCTTATCGCCCTCGCTGTTGGCAAGGAAAGACTTGGGAATGATGCTATGAATCTTGTACAAACCTTGGCAGCGATCCAGCAAGGAATCACAGACACTGATGATCCTCAAGCGCAGTATCTTATGCACTGCTGGGGACGTATGTGTAGAGTTCTGGGTGCGGAATTCTTGCCATTTTTGCCAAGTGTTATGCCACCACTTCTGGAGCTGGCTAGCGCGAAAGCTGACATTCAGCTTCTGGATGATGAAGAGCAGGTAGAGAATATCCAAAACGAGGACGGTTGGGAGCTCGTCCCGCTTAAAGGCAAGGTTATCGGCATTAAGACAAGCACTCTCGACGATAAGAATATGGCCATCGAACTGTTGGTTGTATATGCTCAAGTTCTTGACGGTGCATTTGCTCCTTATGTCCCTGAGGTTATGGAGAAGATTGCATTGCCTGGGCTGGCTTTCTTCTTCCACGACCCTGTCCGTGTAAACTCCGCCAAGTGTGTCCCACAGCTCCTGAATTCGTTCAAGAAGCATTTCGGAAGCCCATCGAATGAGTTGACGGGTCTTTGGGAAGGCACAATTACGAAGCTTTTGGAGGTCCTTAGCGCCGAGCCGGCTGTCGATACCCTCGCAGAGATGTACCAATGCTTTTACGAGTCTGTCGAAGTAATGGGTAAGGGCTGTCTGACCGAAAGCCACATGCAAACATTTATTGACTCCGCACATTCCGCTCTGGAGGATTACAAGGATCGTGTTGCCGCCAGAGCTGAAGAGAGAGAGGAGGGTCAACAGGAAGAAGGCGAAGAAGAATCCGAGGATATGATGTTTGCCATCGAGGATGACCAAACTCTCCTTTCTGATATGAACAAGGCTTACCACTGCATCTTCAAGAACCACGGAGTTGCATTCCTCAACGCTTGGCAGCGGCTTAACCCTACCTACGATCAGTTTCTGCGCAGCGAAGATCCTACCCAAAGACAATGGGGTCTATGTATTATGGACGATGTTCTCGAGTTTTGTGGCGAGCAGAGCTGGAATTACTCTCAGGCTATCATCAACCCACTCATCGCCGGGTGTAAAGACCTCGCCCCAGCGAACCGCCAAGCAGCTGCGTATGGTATCGGTGTCGCTGCGCACAAGGGAGGCCCTCAGTGGTCCCAGTTCCTTGTGGGCGCGGTTGAGCTTCTCTTTCAAGTGACCCAGTTCCCAAACGCTCGTGGCGACGACGACGTATATGCGACGGAGAATGCATGTGCAGCCATAGCTAAGGTTTTGCACTTCCACCCCAGGAGTTTGCCGAACCTGCAGCAGGTAATTGTGCAGTGGATCGAGACATTGCCAATCGTAAATGACGAGGAGGCCGCGCCGTTTGCGTACCGCTACCTCGGCGAGTTGATCGAACAGTAAGACACTCTCTCAACCGAATTTGTTTTCTTTCTAACCATACCTTTGTAGACAAAACCCTGCCGTTGTTACTCAAGCCGGAAAGGTCTTCATCTACATCGCTCTAGCTCTGGAGGCCGAGACTCTCCAGGGACAAAATGCACGTATGGCAGTCACAGCTGGCAAAATGCTCCTGCAGAACGCGGGTCTGGAACCAAATCAGATCCTGCTACAGCTCTCACCCGAGGCCCAGCAAACGGTTCGCGCACACTTTGGTTGATTGCATTTTCTGGGTCGGGACGGAGTTGCAGCACACCTCATGGATAGGCAAGGATAGACAAGGGAGGGAGGATATTGAAAAAGCGACGACGATAGAACGATTTGATACCACACTCGCACGGGCTACTAGTCTTTCTTTTTGTCCTTGGGGGATGGCCGGTCGGCCGTGTCACCATTTAGCATAGCGAGACTTTGAGGGAGAAGTTTGTGTTCATTGTATGGTTCGTCGGGGGACTTTCTGTTCTTTGGGGTCTTCGAATATTTGGGCAGCTAGGCCTGAGCGGGTGGAGTGCAGAAAGGCCAGTGCGTGCTTGCTGTATTACCCGAGTGGCTTGTAGAAGCTCAATGCCACAGCGTTTGTCTCTATCGCTATACGTAGTTCATCTTGTGGAGAGGATCGGTATGGTAATCTGTGGATACGATGTTTTTTTATTTACTTGCTGTCCAGCCTGGCCCGGTGTGTCTTGAATGCAATGGCGGGGTTGGTGGCCGGACGGTGTACGCAGTAAGGAGAACGAGATAAGGTTTGCCCCGTCCGGCGAATAAACAGCAATGCCATCTGGCAGGCCAACCTCGAGACGAGTCTTGAGACCAGAGAGCCTCAACCTACCTATCCTGTGTCGATCTCATCAGATCACCCCACATTCAACATTTACGGAGCATCATCACATCACTTCTCAACTTCATTTTATGACCAGTAAATAGTCACGACCCCAGCCCCAACCCGCCCAAGGCCCAGAGCAGACAGAGCAAAGCTCCCTCTCCCTCGACGCCCATGCCCGCAGAAGCTGGCCCACGACAAATATCGCCGCCGTCGCACATCTTCAACACATGAAAACCTCCCTCCGACGCTGATCTCCTCCCTCTGTATCTCCGCTAAAAGAGCATCGTGTCGACCCGACCCGACCCATCCCCAGGTCCGGCTTGGCCTGGCCTCCCGTCTGCGGATCAAACCGCTGGATCGAACAGCGCGACTTGGTGCAGCTACGACGATCTGCGATACCCGCTTCGGCCTAAACTTCCCGATAGCCTCATTGCTAAGGACGGGAACCGGAACGGGGACGGGGACGGGGACGGAGACTAAGCAGAGCCTCGACGGTCACGGACACATCTAAATCGAATTACCGGCACGGAGTCGCAAGGCGAAAGAAAATAAGAGGCGCAAATACGAACGACAGGGCATTTTGGTCCATTCCATCTATCCATGATAATTCCGCCAGCCTTGCTCTGCCACTGCCACCACCCTCATGATTCCACTCTGTCATTATAAACCATCCACGGCTCAGGCAGATTGACAGTACAGATGCTGGCTGGGACGATGGACAACTTCTTCAGCTCGCAGTATTCCCAAGAAGATTTGCAACACCGGCTTACCCAGCGGAGACGGAATGGCCCCTCACGAACGACAAGCACAACTATGGTGCCACAAGTAGGCTCACCAAACGGTAATGAGGAGATGGCAGGAATGATGCCGAACGACTCGCTGCCCGACATGATGATGCAAAATAGCAACGAGTTTCAACAGGGGCAGAGCATGCCACAGGGGTACCAGAATCAGGACATGGATCGTAGAGCGTCAATGATGGAATTCGGTGCTGGGGATGGCCCCTTGAATGGATTCCAATTCGAACCCCAAGCCACATTCCAAGAAGATTCGCGAGGCAACTTGCGGGACACACCTGGGAACGAAATGGGCATGGGAGGCGGGTACGTCAACATGAACTCTGGGATGAACATGCCAGGTCAAGAAATGGGGTTCACATCTTCTATGCACATGCAAGACTCTCTGACGATGAACAATAATTCATTTGCCGGCATGAATGGGGAAATGATGCAGAATCTGATAGCATACTCACCTATGGGCATGAATGGATTCTCTGATGAAGACTCGAACGCGATGAACATGTTCTCTCCGCAGAACTACGGGCAGCCTTTCGGAACAGGGAACATGGATACCATTCAGGGGAATTTTATGGCCTCCCCGAATATGCCTGACGGTTTATCAGCTCGCGGTCCCAGTGGGAATGCTCTCGATGGCCCGGAGAACATGACCCCGTCTGGACAAGAAGTCGTCGTGACTGAAAACGCGACCTTGAGCCCGACGAGGAACTTGAGCGTGGACCAAAATCTGGAGCAGTATGGTTCGCCCGTAAAAAACATCCCTCCAGATCTGGAGAGATCAAATCAAACTTCATCTTTTAGTGTACCGGCACCTCCCACCCCTGCATCAGCGCCGGGTGCTTCGCCCAAGATCGACGTCAAGCCGGAGCCACCCGAAACACCTATTCAATATCCAGGCATATACTCCTCGAGTGGTTTTGACATGTTGGGAGCTCTGATGAAAGTTGCGACCAGGAAGAATCCGGAAATTGATATTGGCAAGGTTGACATGTCATGTGCATTCGTGGTCTGTGATATCATGACATACGATTGCCCTATTATATACGTCTCCGACATTTTTGAGCGGTTGACTGGCTACTCCAAGCACGAAGTCATGGGTCAAAATTGCCGCTTTCTGCAATCACCAGAGGGCAAGGTGGTGGCTGGAGCACGAAGAGGATTCGTGGACAACAGTTCTGTCTATTATCTAAAGAACAGGATAGCCGAGAAAAAGGAAGCACAGCGTAGCTTGATCAACTATCGCAAAGGAGGGCAGCCTTTCACGAATCTTCTAACCATGATACCCATCACTGGCGAGGATGACAAGGAAATTAGATATATTGTGGGATTTCAGGTTGACCTGGTCGACAAGCCTGCTTCCATAGAGGCAAAGAACGCGAAAGGCATGTATACTGTCGACTACTCCCAAGGCCTACTGGAGAAATTCATATGGATTCCACCTGAAAACAATCGACAAGGTCGATACCTGGATGGTGGGCAGACGATTAGTCGGGATGATGTTAGTACTGTTTTGGGTTCGGTCAATAGCAGCACGGAGTCGGACTTGACGAAGCGCATGTGGGACAAGGTCTTGCTGGAGAACACAGATGATGTTGTCCACGTTCTCTCTCTCAAGGGTCTCTTCCTTTACTTGTCGCCATCATGCCGCAATGTTTTGGAGTACGATGCATCGGAGCTTGTTGGGACTGCCTTGTCGTCTGTGTGCCATCCTAGTGACATTGTGCCTGTTACTCGAGAGCTGAAGGACACATCGGCAGGAATGCCAGTCAACGTTGTTTTCCGCATTCGGCGCAAGAAGAGCGGCTACACGTGGTTCGAGAGCCACGGATCACTATGCGTAGAACAAGGCAAGGGTCGAAAGTGTATAATTCTTGTTGGAAGAGAGCGGCCCGTGTACGCTCTCCATCGAATTGATATTGAAGCAGCCGGAGGCATCGGCGAGAATGAGATTTGGACCAAACTGTCTACTTCGGGCATGTTCTTGTTCGTCGCGTCAAACGTGCGGACTCTGCTAGACCGTTCTCCCGATGATCTTGTGGGCACCAGTATCCAAGCGCTGATGCGTGCCGAGTCACGCGTAGAATTTGGCCGTTCGCTTGAGAGGGCAAGAACTGGCAAGCGCACGACGCACAAGCATGAGATTTTCAACAAGAGAGGCATCGTTTTGCAGGCGCAGACGACACTGTACCCAGGTGATGCGGCCGAGGGCCAGAAACCAACATTTCTCGTTGCTCAAACGCGATTATTGAAATCGTCGACACGCGCTGTGGCTCCCGCGCTTGGCTCTCATAGCTCGAAGGCGATCAGTCCGATACAAAGGATGGATCATCAGTCTGATGATGCGAGCACCCTCGTCGTCCGCTCCGCGTCAGCGACGCTTGGTGAATCGTCGTCCACCGCACCCTCGTCCAGGCTGGGGCCTCCCGTGCCAGGCCTCATCTCACAGGCTGGAGGACCGGGACTACCGATCGGCTCACAGGATCTTGCCTTGGCATCGAAAGAAAACATCTTTGACGAGCTGAAGACGACTCGCTGTACGAGTTGGCAGTTCGAACTTCGCCAAATGGAGAAGAGCAACAGACTCTTGGCCGAAGAGCTGGCATCTCTTCTATCAAGCAAGAAGAAACGCAAGAGGCGGAAGGGGAGTCACCCTCAACGCGACTGCGTTAATTGCCATACCCGTGTCACCCCTGAATGGCGGCGTGGACCTAGCGGTCAGAGGGATCTATGCAACAGTTGTGGATTGAGATGGGCCAAGCAGGTGAGTCGCAGTAATTCTGAAGCTAGTGACCCTATCCGACGTGGAATGAGCTGTTCCCAGTCAGACTCATCCACGTCGCAAAGTTGATGTATTTGACGATACACACGCCCTTGCCCTTATTGTCTTTCGCTTGCTTTTGGATGCTCAACCTTCGAACTTCGCACTTCAGATTTTTCGACAGCCGACAGGGCTTGTAAGGTTTGAAAATACGAGGCGAGATGCCGTATTGCTTTCAAAGGGTTATTGGCCATCATCTGCTTCGCCGCGTCTGTATTGGTGTCAACAAGCGCCCTGCCAACAATCACCGCCGCTTTTCTCTGCCCTATCTGTTACCCCACCGCTTAAATGTTAGCTGCGACACCTTTGTATCCCGGTCAAAATTTCATACCACCAAAGCAGATCTCATATTACCCCTGTGCACTTCGCTAACACCTCCACCCCTCACAGACCGGGCGAGTTTCCCCGCGCAACTCGGCAGCCCGAGGCGGCGGTGACGGCTCTAAGCACTCGCAGAACTCGTCGTCGCCGATCCACTCCTCGCCGCTACAGAAGGAGGTCCCGCAGTCTGGTCCCTCGAAGCCGAACCTCAACGTCGACCAGTCGACGGTGGGTGATGTGAAGGGCAGCGGGGCAGCGGTGCCGGAGGCGCTGGGTGGTCGGAGCACTATGAACAGTATGCCGATCCACGCCACGAGCCAGGGGTTCCGGGAGGGCGGGCAGAGGATGATTACCAATATTGACGAGAGAGATGAGGGGGTTACGTGAGGCGAAAGTAGGGCGTTTTGTGGTATTCCATCCTAACAGGATCTGGATCTACGAGGCCAATTATCTTGAGGTGTAGGCTTTTGGCAGCTACGCTCGTGGGATTTCAGAGAGAGAAGAAGAGATGGCAAGAACAGAGGGATGGAGTCGAGTGGGATATGAACAGAAAGAGAAGATTAGTGAGATTGCGGGAGCTCGAGTTGAGGCTGGGTTTTGGAATTTGGGACAAAGGGGTTCTGGACCGAGCTAGTGTCGGACGGGGGCGAAGTAGGAATGGATAGGTAGGTACATACATGTATACATGCATAGTATCCAGTGAAGAAACTTTTTGCTTGTGTAGCTATTTAGCCAGCTGGCGTATGAATTTTCGAGCTGTATCTAGTCTATTATAGCTCGGCCGGATTCGGGTTCCGGCATGCACGGGGATAAGTCCAGCGGGCGCTACTGAGGATGGGAGATGGGGATAAGGTGAGCTGGAGAGGGGGAAGGGATGAAGGGAAGGCTACCTATTTCAATATTTTATCTACTGAAGTTCCCCCCCGTCGTCTATAAAGATGGATGGATACCTGCTTGCTTATCTATAGACCTCCCTACTACTTATTCACGATACAGACTATTTCGTGAAAATCTGTTGCGCTATTTTTTGATTCTGGAATTGGCCGACGGACTGGTAGGGATGGATGGCACCCCGTCTTGCATGATCTATATCGGATGAAAATAAACACTGACGGTTCTGAACCGAAAATGAATTCAAGGGTGCGGGCGGTGTTACTATAGCAGCGGTCGTGGTGGTAGCGGTGGATCTCTTCCCTGGCTTTTCTCATTCTCTCTCTCTCTCTCTCTTTTTTTTGCCTTCTGGCTTTTCGGTGGAGACTTGTATCATGTCATCGCTTTGGAATAGTTAAATTGAGTTATGCAGGATGAAGGAAGGTTGCTGGTATCATCTTCTGTATCCGTGTATCTCTCTATAAGGATGAGATGGATGGTGGAGAGGGAAAGAGAGGAGAAGAGAAGGATGCGAATTTGTCTGAGCTGGCGCGGAGAAGGAAGGAGGTTCGCGGCTCGGGACGGGTGTTCGGTATTTTATTTCGTCGGGGTGGTGATGGTGTCGTGGCTAGGTATTGCGGCTTGCGGTGTGTATTAAGGTTGGCTGGTTTTCCAGGATCGGGGGTGCCCGGACCTGGTTACTTTCATGGTGGTGGGTTCCGATTATCTGTTTTGAGTGTTTGGTGCTGTGTAGGGAAGATTTATGGGCAGGAGAAGAGTTGATGCAGGCGGCGGACGGACGAACGTTGGGATTGGGATTGGGATTGAAAAGGGGAAGCGAGGCTCGGCAGGTTTAAAGAGCTAAGCGAGCCCCTGGGCTCATGGCAAAGCAAAGAAGAGCAGAGCAGTCCAGCGTGTGCGAGGCTCACTTGATAATGCACAAGCCACAGCCACCAGTCTCATCCTTCTTTAAGGTAGATTTTCGATCTTTGTGTTACATCAATCCCCAAACCGCTCAAGCTCATTTATATCCTTCCCTTCCTCTTCCCCCAAAGGCCTATTTCATCACCTGATCTTCGGACTCGGACTCAGATCCATTTCGGAACCAGCTTCACCCTCGCGCAACTCGCCGGGTAGACATCATCAGGTGCGTTGAAGCCCTTGATGAGCTGGAACAGCTGCGGCAGATTCGCGCCGTGGAACCACTCGCACGCGAGCCAGCCGCCGAACTCGGTGCTGTTAATGATGATGCCCTTCGAGCCTGGGTTTGCAAAGCCTGTGCTACCGTAGCTGATGCCGATGGACTTTGGCATGTTAGCTTCTTAGCGGGCTCCTTGGAGGGTTTTTTGGCGGAGAGGGCGGGTATCAAGGTTATGTATGGCTCCAGACTTTGGAGATGTTTTTGTTTAGGAAAGGGAAGGGGCAAGGGCAGAGCGGTAGCGGGAACAGTATCAGTCTTTAGTTTTCACATACAGTCGGTTCCCATCTTGCGTAGTTGCTATCGCCCGCACTCGCGACCAGCGAGAATGGGTATGCGTTGGCGTCGAATTGCAGCTGGGTATTGTTCAGATAGGCAGGCGTCCCGGCAACTTTGAAGACAGGGTCTGCGATTCCAGCTCCGGTGTGGTAGGCTTCAACTGAATGATGATGGATTTAGAATTGATGTGGTTTGGGGAGGCAAAAGGGGGGGCGGAGTGGGGGAGTATATGTACTTTGCTGGCCGTCATACTTTGTGAGGAGAGTGCCTTCGGTTACTACCATCGTGACGTAGAACTCGCGTGTGTTGTTCACGGTGCCGGAAACGAATGATGCGGGCCTCTTAGCAAGACTGGATATCGATGGAGCTGCGGAGGCGAGACCAGCTGCAGCTGCGTAAGCGAGAACGAAGGGGCGGAGGGAAACCATGATGTCGTTGATATTGAAAGTTTTGATATGGGACGAATTTGGGATTGTGTTTCTGGACGATGATGACACGGGGATGGGTGTATGCAGAGGGCTGTAGGTCTTTATCTTTCTCGTAGGGTGAGACTTGAATACACAATAGACATTGTCATGTCGCACCTCGCTAGTCGATCTTGTTATGATTGTTGTTATGATCTATAAGCTGCACAACCGATTCGGTGCGCATCCCTTCGTATTCTGCCAGGCCATTCTTAACACAGGTAGAAGGCACTCTCTCCGATCTCCGAGGTAAGAAGTCAGGTGCGCAGGTTCTCTCTGGACGTTTATATTCTGCATACAAACGTCCAGTTGATATTGGAGCAAGCAGCGCGTAGTGCAGTGTGACGTCGCTAGATGTGGTCAAGATCTATTTTACTACCAAACATAGCTGATTTTGCTAAGTAAGCTTGAAAGATTTCATAATCCAGTCCGGCAGCAGAAATATTCATCCGTTCCTTCTGGGGTACTGCCGTCGTCCTGTTCACTAAGGAGATATAGGATCGTCTCGGATACTAGTGGGCGACTTTACTGCTGGCGTTCATCGCTCTCGTGTGCTGCGCGATTCTAATATCTTACAATGAAAAAAAATATACCTTATCAGGCCTCAAAAACTCTGGAAAACCATAACAGAACTTGACTTTCATCTCCTTTTGAAGCTCGCTTCACAGCTACCCATATTCTATCCACGTGATCTTGTAAATCGGCGCCGTCTCGGCTAGCTGCACCCGCCGGTACCCAGTGACAGTTTTTGTTCTCCGTATTTCCAGATTGAAGGGTCCACCTGCATCTAAGCATTTTCCAAGCCGCCATGGAACATCTTTACGTTGGCAACTACTGTATCTACAGCCTTCTTATCTCCAGATTGAGGCGATTATCTGAGTGAGATCTTGAGATGAGATCTCAGATCCTGAGATGAGGTCGCAAGTGCAAGCTCTCACACAGCAGCTGGCTGCGTAAGCCAGCGACGGCAGGCTCGCCACGCAGACCCGCCATGGCTCATATTTCTGGATCTTTTCCCTTCTCTAGCCATTCAGAAGAGAGAGATAGGCTTGCTGTTCGGATCACTGGAGATTAAAGATGGGGCGTCGGGGTGGGTGCCCCGAGTTTACGGAGCGCAGGGCACGAATTGATCCCTAAAGAAAAGGAAAAGAAAGGAAAGACTAGTCTTGCGTGAGACGGTGAGACCACGTTGCTGCTTTCATCTCTTGTTTCTCTTGTTTTTCTTGGAGAAAAGCTTCTTTGGCTTGGCCGATTGCATTTGCTGTTCTTGACCATCGTCAAATTCTATTGACCCCTTTATAGGGCTTATCGCTCGCTCGCTTGCTTGCTTGTTCTCGGATGCCAATTCATATACTATGTACAAATTGCTTTTCGGCCCTGCTTTGATTGATTATCGGATCCAATAGATTCTTCCCTTGGTGTAAGGCTCGAGTGTCCTGGCGAGGATTGAAGATGAAGGGGACTCGGATCTTGGCTGCTGGAGTGGCCTCTGCTTCGTGGACGCAACTCGTGGCAGCTGGGGTGACGTTAGACATCACATCAACAGGTTCGCTCCCATTTGAAGACGCCACCTCGACATCCGTCTAACAGCAAAAAACTGCAGACTCGATAAAGTCGGCAGCTTCGACAATAGCCTACGGCATGATGAAATACTACACTGGAAACAATACTGGCGATAACCCAGGTAACCTCCCTGCGCCTTACTACTGGTGGGAAGCTGGCGCTACTTTTGGAACGATGGTCGAGTACTGGTACTATACCAACGACACCTCCTACAACCCAACCGTAACCGCTGCGATCCTCTCCCAAGTCGGCGATGACAAGGATTTCATGCCCAAGAATCAGACCAAATCGGAAGGAAACGACGATCAAGGTTTTTGGGGCATGACCGCTATGTCTGCAGCAGAAATGAATTATCCGAACCCGCCTGACACGGAACCGCAATGGCTGGCACTCGCACAGGCTGTGTTCAACGAGATGGTCGCGAGATGGGATACCAGTACGTGCGGGGGAGGAATGAGGTGGCAGATCTTTACTTTCAACTCTGGATATACGTACAAGAACTCCATTGCGAATGGATGTTTGTTCAATATCGCGGCGAGGTTGGCAAGGTATACGGGAAACCAGACGTATGCGGACTGGGCGGAGAAGACGTGGGACTGGATGGAGACGATGGGCTTAATCAGCGATGATGGGAAAGTCTACGATGGGTCCAGCGATACCGAAAACTGCACGTCGATCGACCACTTGCAGTTTTCGTACAACCACGGCATCTTCCTCTTTGGTGCTGCGGTGATGTATGAATTCGTACGTTGCCCGGTCTTCGCCGTTTGAGTTTCGGTCGCCGAAAAGAAGGGAGATTGAGAAGCTGACGCAAACACAGAAGAACCAATCGTCTGTCTGGCAGGGTCGCCTCGAAAGCCTTATCAAAAACATAGACATCTTCTTCAAAAACGGTGTGATGTTCGAGGCAGCATGCGAGACCGTCAACAACAACGCCGGAGCCTGCAACACGGACCAGCTGTCCTTCAAAGCCTACTTTTCGCGCTGGCTGGCCGCAACGGCCAAGCTCATCCCAGCCTACCACGATACCATCATGCCCCTTCTCAAGACCTCCGCCGCGGCCGCCGCGGCCCAGTGCAGCGGCGGCACCGACGGCGTCACGTGTGGCGGGCACTGGTACCTCGATTACGACGGGAACTATGGCTTGGGACAGCAGATGAGCGCGCTGAGTGTTATCCAGGCGATGCTGATCGACGAGGCGCCGCAGCTGCTCACCAACACGACGGGCGGCACGAGTCAGGGAGATGTGAATGCCGGCACTGGAGATGATGCTTCGGAAATTGTTGTCATCACGCCGGCGACGACGGCCGATAAGGCCGGGGCGGCTATCTTGACGGCGGCTGTTCTCGCGGGGTTAGTCGGGGGAGTGGGTTGTTTGGTTCTGGGGTAAGACGCGAGGGGGGGCGAGGGGGGTGGGATTTAGCATTTAATACTGTTCATTGCCGTCGGGTGGCCAAGAACCAGTGACGCCGCGGTACAACATATATGCTCCACCGATGACCACGCGGAAGAAGGCGAGCTATGTGATCCATCCCGCAATAAACGTAATGAGCCAACCACAGGTGAGGCCGTTCACCACAAACCCAATAAATGCTGACAAGAAAGAGTTGAAAGCCCGGAACTGCGGCCACCGCAGTGCGTCGATACGTCTGTTCAGGAGGAAAGCCCTGCCTACATATGATTTGGAGTGTCGCTGTGCAAGTCTCGAGATAGTCTCTAGAATAGATTATCGTGGCTTACCGTGGCGCAAGCTTACTCTCAAAGGCTCGAATCGTGAGGCTGATATCTAGCACCGCAGTTTATTGGCCACTGTGAGCGAGAGCGGCAGATGCCTGCATAAGCGAGGGCAACATCACCTAACTGGCGACCATCAAGAGTCATACATACGAGGTGCGAAGGCTCATATATGTAATTAAGATAAGCAATTCAGACTCATACAGACTCTCGACCTGTTAGTCGATCTATTGCGACGGAGCGATCCGGGCATAAAGATCCTTCACATCAGTTTGTTTACGATGTTTAGCGAGAGGGCGATGGGGGCTTGGCACTTACCTTTCACATCGTTAGTACTAAGTAATCACAGCAAAGATCAATATACCGCAGAACTACCCCCGTCCCGGATCAGCAACGTTGGAACGAAAGTGTTGCGTATCGTCGTTGGCAGTTGTGGAGTCATCCTGATCTGCCAGGGAAGAGAAGACCCTTCAACCTGCAGAAAGACGTGTACTGTCTGTCAAGACAGGTAGCGTGTATGCGAATTGCGAAGCTCTCTCACGTGCCCATCGCTTGTCGAAGATTGCCGCATAAGGCGTCCATCCTGAGTCCGCTGCAATAAATAGAGAAACTGATTCGTACTGAAAACGAGTCTGGTAGTGCTCCAGCTCGCAAAGAATGTTCGATGTCAACAGGCAGGAGCGGGTGCAAAGACAAGAGAGAGGGCTTGGTTGGAAAAACAGGGTGTTCAGGCTAGTCTAGCTTCACACATATGTAGCGCGCTTCAACGCTGAAGAACTGGAGGGGGGGGGGATGCAGTGATAATACCTGCCATGCATGATGTTGTGTCCGCGAATAACTGAAAAATAGCTTTGGAAATGTCAACAAACCCTGGCAATAGCGGCAGTTTCCAGAAATGCAGTTCTGGTAGCAGAAGCTAACCAGCTACTGCGTACATTCCCTCAGTTAAGAATAAAAGCGACCTCTTGAGCTTTTACAGCCTGGAAATGGATCGATTGAAAAAAGAGCTGTAGCAGATCAGCCTCGCTATCTTCTGCTAAGAAAAAAATCAACCATCTAAATAACATTTCACGTCAGAGCGAGGGCAGAGAGATATACAGATTCTATTTTCAACTTCCTTCCACAACGGAAACAAATCTTATGACGAGATGAGTGTGTAACGCGAACTCCACTTGGCTACGAAAGGTCCATGCCGGCGATGAGCTAATCTAAAGCACCCTGCACCTTTTTTTGTTGCACGTCGCATATTGCTCATTACTCAGCGCGCCCGCTACAAGAAAGACTTGCTGAGTCAAGAGAAGGGGCATAGAATACCAAATCCTTTGAAAAACATTTCAAATAAAAGATAAAAATAAGATCGAATTCGCTGTCGGATTCGGATGTAGCAGATCTTCACAGCCGCGAATCCCAAAAATACGGAGATCTCTCGAGAAAATCCGCATTCTGAAGAGAAGCGGTAATAGAAGTCTGCCCCAGACAGCCTCCACACGTTCCAGCCTTTGGCAAGATACGCAGGTACAGCGTGTCGTCTCGCTGAGGAGTTTGATGTCTCGCATGGAATACAGAGTTTCAAGGAATGTTCTCGCCTTGTACTCCACCTGGCCTCGCGAATATTGTGTTGCTCGGATATTCCAATAACGAAACGAAAAAGAAAAGTGAAGAAAGACAGGGAAGAGGAGGATAGAGGGCAAGAAAGAAGAGGGGAAGAATCAGCTTACCGTGCCGCAGCAAATTGGCATGTGTAGGTGGTACTTATCGTCTTCGCCCCGGGTATCATTCATACACTAGAAAACATCTCATCTGAAATCCCATGATCAAGGCCTGTCGCCTAGAAAATCATCTTCCGCGCACTTTCTCTATTCTCCATGTTTGCCAGTGCCTGCTCGATGCCCATGACGTCCAACTCACCTCCATTGGTGCGCGTCTCAGCCAAAGCAAGTCGACCAATTGACTTCTCAAAGGATGACTCGCGCGCAGGCTTTCCTGATAACAGCAGCATATATCGATGCTCGCCCAACACGAGGATGTCGGTCGAGAAGCCGGTAGAGTTGGGAGTCTTGGCAATTTGCTCGATCCCTGAACAGCGTTCGCCTAGGAGACTGATGTTCTCGATCTTGGTCATGCGAGCGCCTGCAGGGCCATTGAACAGGCTTCCCCCTCCACCAGTCTTTTGCGCATTGGCAGCCCAGTATTTGGCGAGGTTGGGAATAATGGTGTAAGTTTCTCCAAGCCAGAAAAGGACTGATTCATCGGCCACAGAACTAGGTGAAGATGACCGTACTTCGGAAACCGATATTTCCCCTCGAACTGCCCCGTTGGATCGCCCACTGAATGGGTCCGCCGACTTTCGCGTGCCTGGTGTCATAGGAACAAATTTCGAACTAGGAATTTGTGGTTGTCCAGAGGCCCGAGGCGTAACTGCTCCGTCGATATATCCTGTGAGGCTATATTGCGACTTTGATCCTCCCTTAATACCCTGACGACCAATCAGACCTTGTGGTGCACCTGGACCGACTCCTTCGATATCCCAGATAGCCCATTCTCCATCATTGAGTAGTACGATGATGGCTCTTCCACTCGATACCCACTTTGCATCAACTATAGTCTTTCTTCCAAAACCCGCGTGCAATCCATTGTGTTGAAGTGCTTCCGGGTCATTTTTGATATTTTGGAAACCGGCGTAGAGAGATAGGAGCCAGGTTCCCTGCTCCGCCACTCCAACCTCCGAGGGATCTTCGTTGGGTCTGACGAGGAGCTTGAAATCATAGATACGACAGATCCCAACAGATTCTGCGACTAGCAGGTGGCTCGCATATTGTTTGGAGATAGATGAGTTGAATGTAATGGATTTGGCTGGAGAAGACAAGCTGACCGACTGGAACGGCTCTACGCTTTTGGGGAAAGCCTTGACGGGAACCCGCCACAGAAGCAAAAGTCCGGTCAGCTCTCTCGAGTGAGAAGCAACGACTATTTGTGGATCGAAGCGTCTAGATTCTACAGTAGCCGGACCAAAGTCTGCCGTCATTGAGACGCCATCTGAGGGTTTGCGATGGCCACTGAGCAGTGTCACAGTCTCTCCCCATGTGCCGCTCCCAGCGTATGCAAGTGTGAAGTCGCTCCATAGTTCAGATCGGGCTTTGCTAGCCGGCGAGGGTGGAGTAAGAGGTAGGTTGACCAGACGAACATAATTATCGGCGCAAGATGCAGCGAACACTATCTTCTGCTTCAAAGGCTCTAAGCCTTGCCATGATGGCCCATCTGCTTTCAAAACTGTAGGAGGCAATATCGCGAGGTGGAAGACATCGGTCCCGAACCATAAGTCGAGCTCTTGCAGCACGCCGGGGTATGGCCTCGATGGGTCCAGTTCCTCCTCGTGGTCTTCGAATTCTGGCTTATCATCGAAAGCTTTCTTTTCGGGGGTCTCGTCATCATCGGAATCAAGAGATATGACACCAGAATTACTAGCACCGTTGGTCTTCTGATGATCGGGCAACGCGGTCTGCTGCGGTTTGAATTTTCTGCCACCTCTCCAAATTATCTTCACGCCATTTTCGTGCCCATACAGAATTACTGTAGACCCGTTCGCAGAAAGGAGAGGATACGCTTTTGCGGTGTGAACTCGATGAGGTAATTCGTAGCTATTATTGTTAGTCCGTTTGCTATTTGTCCTGGGGGATGATCTCACGTCAAATGAACCCCTTGAGGAGTATTCGCCATTCTAGGCTGGGAATAAACTCCTGCCATAGTATTTTCAAATGGACGGCGAATGCTGTGCAGGTCACCCAGCTATCGTAGTTTGGGTCGTGGAAGCAGATTTGTTGTATGCCGGGGTGTGGTGAGCGCGTTGTGACTTTGAAGGCGCGATTTGCCAAAATCGGACTTAAGTTCCGCCGTTCCGACCCCTGTTCGGCGACTCGCCGGCAACATTGCTCGTCTCCTTGTCATCCGCCGTTGGAAAATGGAAACAAAACAGTACAAGCGAGTGCCTAGTTGCAGAGGTATTCTTCACGTTGAACTCCTACTAGTCGGCCCGTAAGAAAGGGGACCTATAAAGCTGTCCCTCTCCCTCTCTCCCTCTTGTGGTCTCTTCCTAAGAAAGAAAAGAAAGCAAAGAAAGCAATACTCACGTGAGAGCGTACTCATTGATATCGGTACTGACCTATAATTCCGGGGTCAAGACAAGCAGTCAAGCGAGTCTAGTGCGGATATAGCGGCACCACTGTTGTCTGCGCCTCTTCATTCAGCCACCGCTTTCGCCCTAGGAGATTTTTAAATCTTCGCCAGACGCCCATTGCCAGACATACGTAGTATTCTTCTGACAGCCCAGTATCTCGAACACTTTAATCTCACTCTTGGCCCTGGTCGAATGTCTCGAAGTCAGCTTCAACACTGACAAGAGCAGCATTAGTAATACAGTACAGACCGCTTTATCAAAAGCTTATGTACCGGTATAGCCAGCCAACTTTGCCCAGGAACTCTTTCTCGTGATGCGGGTTGGCAGAATTTGTTATGACTTTTCTCTTTGGTTCTTAATCCTCACTGTCCCTTGCCATGCCCCAGCTCTAAGCATCTCTGCCTCTTGACTCTTGACTCTTGACTCTTGACTCTTGCACTCTTGCGCTCGGGAATCCCTCACCCCTACATTCTTGTGTGGGGTTACGCACTTCAACCCTACTGTACATTCTTGTGTGGGGTTACTTCCCGCATACACCAAAAGCTGGGGTGGGGTACATACACCACTCTTTCGGTGAATATTTTCGGTGTCTCTGCATCTACCTACAAATTTCGAGGTTCCGCAGTCAGCGTATGGGTACTATACGAACATCCTATCGGCATCACGGGGATGGCAGACTTCGGAGGTCCAGAGAAAGACCAAGTTCCCGAACCGTCTTCGGGATCGCATCTCACCCAGCAGCGCTCAAACGATCTGATGGAGGATCTAGAGAAAAATGTTCACACATTAGCATCCTTCCCAGCACACACCTCACATTCAAACTCATCTCACGAGTCGATAGACACGGATCCGCCATCACCCCTCGAACGCGCCTTGACAGCTACAGATCTCGCTACTGAACCCGAGCAAGAAATCTGCCAACCTCTAACTTACACCCGGACCGGAGCTTCGCTCGCCACCACTGGATCCCAAATCCCAGCTTTCGAGGTCGATTTCGCTGAGAATGATCCCGATAACCCATTGACCTGGCCCTTGTGGTACCGCAGTATGGTGATCACGGCCGTCAGTTACGGGACATGGACTGTGGTTCTGTTCAGCACGAGTTACACATCCAGTATACCTGGCATGATGGAGGAATTTGAGGTGGAAAGCAGGTTAGTAGCGACAATGGGCTTCACAACCTACCTTCTCGGAATGGGTGTGGGAGGATTGGTTTTGGCACCGATGAGTGAGATGTACGGGAGAAGGATCGTGTATAATCTCAGTCTGGCTTTTTTCTCTTTGCTTGTGTTACCATGCGCTCTAGCGCGCTCGCTCTCTGTAATTACGGTTGTTCGCTTTATGAGGTAGGATTGTGTTCGTCACAAAGAGTTATTTGTAAGCTGACTTGCGTATAGCGCCTTTGCTGGCTCTGCTATGACAGCAAATTCGCCTGGAACAGTGAACGATGTTGTGACCGAGGACCATCGTGCTCTTGCTTTCAGTATATGGAGTATTGCCCCGATGAATGGACCCGTCACGGGACCCCTCATCGGTGGGTTTGTAGCGCAATACCTAGGTTGGCGATGGACGAATTGGCTTGTGTTAATTTTGGCTGGGGCAGGATGGATTTGGTGCTCATTGATGCGAGAAACGTACGCTCCCTTAATATTGCAAAGGAAAGCAGCGAAGATGAGGAAAGAGACTGGAGATGAAAGATGGTGGTCTCGCTATGACCAAAAATTGAGTGGTAAGTTGCAAAGAGAGCCGTGAATTTTGGAACACAGCTGAATGTTTGACTAGTCTTCGAAGTTTTGAAGACCAACCTCTCGAGGCCCTTTGTGCTGGCAGTTACCGAGCCTATATTATGGTTTTGGAACGCCTATATTGGCGTAAGTAAAGTCGGTGTCTTGTGTTTGTAGAATTCCCAAACCTGCTCGCGACCAATTAGGAACTGCAAAGGCCCCCTTCCCAATCTGGAACCCTCGCTGAAAAAATCACCAGTTCATTTACGGTGTGTTATACATGTGCTTTGTAGCGTACCCAATAGTCTACACCGACCTCCGTGGCTGGTCACTAGGCATGACCGGCTTGGGATTCGTGGGCATCGGAATCGGGACCATGTTCGCAATTTGCACCGAGCCTCTGGCCCGCCGGATCGTGAACTCCCACCCGAAGGACCCCGAAACCGGGCGCGTCTACCCAGAAGCTTCAATCAGCATCGTCTGCTTCGCCTCCATCCTCTGCCCGATCGGCCAACTGTGGTTCTCCTGGACTTCCGTCCCTATCACCATCCATTGGATCTGGCCTATCCTGGCAGGAATCCCATTCGGAGCCGGCAACACTCTGGTCTTCATCTATGCCTCGAACTACATCATTGGCTCGTACGGGATATATGCTGCGTCGGCCCTCTCTGGCAATAGCATTACTAGGGCGATGGTCGGTGCGACGCTGCCTCTTGCGGGCCCGAAAATGTTTGCGGCGCTGACGCCGCAGTGGGCCGGTACCCTCTTGGGACTTGTGCAAGTGGTGATGATACCTATCCCGTTTGTATTTTACAAGTGGGGAGATCGGATCCGTGCCCGGAGTCCGCTGATCAAGCAGATGCGGGAGGACCAGGAGAGGATTGCGAGAAAGGTTGAGGTGGCTGCGACAAAGGGTAGGAAGAAGAATGTTGCTCCCACGACGGGACAGGTCTGGGTGGTTGAAGAGGAGAGGCAGGTTAATGATGAGGAAGAGGGGGGTGGTGTTAGTTGCGCTGGGGTGATAGGCGCAGAAAAGAACTGAATTCTGGTTGGAATTGGTTGAAAATACGTGTGGGATAACCTGGAGGATGGATATCTCAGAAGAATAATATGAATATATTGTCGGCCCGGATGATCTACCGGCACCTCGTCGGTAACCCGAACGTGCAGTCGTCTCGTGTCACGAGTGAGATCACATGACAATACAAGACATCACATGACAAGGCAAGGCAATTAATCAATTGCGGCGCAGATTGCTCGCTTGCTTGCTTCTCTTCAAGCATTGAGCCTTGAGGTGTCGGAACTCTAATAAAGTTCCGCAACGCGAGAGGGTTCATTGGAGTGGAAGAGCCGCATGGTTTGCATGCTAGATTGAGTAATTGCTCGCATCTCGGGGTCTGACAACTGCAATTGTTTGTCGGTGTATCACAGGCAATTTATAGCAAGCGTAGATGTGTAACTAGAGTACGTACTTTACAGGAAGTAAATGCTCCTGAGTGCTGATCTGGCAGGGGAGATGACCATATCAGCCAATCCTTCTCAGTCTTGGGCGACTGATATCTGGCGGCCAACGCTGATGCAATCAATAAATACAGCGTAATAATAGCCGACGATCCAACTGTTCTTTGTTTGGCTGGGACATAAAGGAGATTCGAACGAATGGATAGATAGGCTACGGGTGTTGGCTTGATTTTTCTCCTCAATGATAACCTCACCTTATTGCAATTCAACTTGATTTTTCTATTGAATCTGACAAATACGTAGAGCTGGTAACACCTACCCACCTCGTCACTTTCCTCACTTCATTTACCCTTTGCTTTCTTGTTGACATCGTCAATCGTGATATCGACCCCACCAGTTTGGTCTGCCGGCGCGACTGTACTTAGCATTCACTTACCTAAGCGAGTCTGAGCCCCGGATCGGCCCCAGGCTCAGCATAGAAAAGTTCGAAACGCCATCTCGTCTTTCTCACTCACTCACGCACCTCCACCTAATCCCACGGTACGGTACTCGTCAATCAATTCCTACCGGTGTAGTCAATCCTCCCAAATATCTTCTTCATTGTGTTCATTCTGGGATCCTCCAATCCGGATCTGCTCTGCTCTGCTCTGCTCTACTCTGCTCCCGCCTCACCGCGCAGCCACATCGACAGCATCACTATAAGTAACCATCAAGCATTTCCCCCCTCTTCCCAGAGACACCGCAAAACAAAACAACGCAAGAGCCATCTCGAAGTCGACCGCCTCCATCGTCCGAAACAATAAGGCCCCTCGACGACGTCGCAGACACGATTCGCACCTGTTAACACGAGAAGAAGACACCCTACAGCAAATATCACTAGATTCATCTGTGACTTTCAGTAGTCATGGCGGTTCCTACGCAATTTGCCTACCGAACACTGAAGGAGATTGGCGTCTACGATGCTGACCCGGTCTACGAGCCTTTGCCTGGTTTCCAGAAGCCCGAAGGCTCCTCCCGCTGCGCTGTCTACTCGCCCTGTGGCCGCTACTTTGCCTGGGCCTCCCCTACAGGCGTGACGGTCATTGATGCTTCGGTCGGAAGCATCATTACCACCCTACCTACGCCCAACGTCTTCGAGTTGGGTTTCTCTCCTCGAGGGTCCTACATCATCACCTGGGAACGCCCCTCCAAGGACGAGAACGGCGATGCGGTGAAGAACCTCAAGATTTGGCACACGGTCGAGAGCGTACCCGAGGGTGGGGAGAAGCAGGTCGTGGGGAGATTTGTGCAGAAGAATCAGTCGGGCTGGAACTTGCAGTACACTTTCGATGAGCGTTACTGTGCCCGCGTTGTCACCAACGAGGTCCAGTTCTACGAGAGTGGCGACCTGGGTACCGTCTGGAACAAGCTGCGTGCTGAGGGCGTTGCCGACTTTGCTGTCTCTCCTGGCAACAACTATTCGGTCGCTGTCTTCGTTCCAGAGCGCAAGGTAAGCATCAATTCAATTTTCCGAAGATTGCATCTAACAGACTCCTCAGGGCCAACCATCCGCCGTCAAAGTCTTCAACGTACCTCAATTCACCAACCCGGTTTCACAAAAGACGTTCTTCAAGGGGGATAAGGTGCAACTGAAGTGGAATCAGCTTGGTACTACTTTGATTGTTCTAGCCCAGACCGAGGTTGATAAGACGGGCAAGAGTTACTATGGAGAGACTACACTGTATGTGCTGAGCGCAAACGGTGGATTCGATTCAAGAATCACTCTGGACAAGGAGGGCCCAATCCACGATGTGTCGTGGTCACCAAACTCGAAAGAATTTGGTGTGATCTACGGATATATGCCAGCCAAGACCACAATCTTCAATTCACGAGCTGTGGCCACGCATACATTCCCACTTGGCCCGCGAAATACCATCCTGTTTTCGCCAACCGGTCGGTTTGTTTTGATTGCCGGTTTTGGAAATCTGGCTGGGCAGATGGACATCTATGATCTTGAAAAAGACTACAAGAAGATCGTCACTATCGATGGTGGATCCCCCAGTGTCTGCGAGTGGAGCCCGGACAGCAAGTACATTCTGACTGCTACCACGAGTCCCAGACTGCGTGTCGATAACGGCATTCGTCTGTGGCACGTTGGAGGTGCGATGATGTACAACCAGGATATGGTGGAGCTTTACAGCGTTGCGATGAGACCACAAAAGTTCGAGAGTCTCCCGTCTGGAGACCCCCTGCACCCGATGCCCACCCCTCATAGCTCGGCCTTGGCGTATCTTGGCACCGTCAAGACACCCTCGAAGCCAGCCGGTGCGTACCGACCACCTGGAGCACGTGGAACCTCGACCCCCTTGCACTTCAAACGTGAGGATGAGGGAGGAGCTGCTCACGTGGTCAGCAATGGCACTTCATTGGTAGGATCCAACGGATTCGGAAAGCAGAGACGGCAGGTCCCAGGTGCCGAGCCCATGGAGCCGACCCTGCCTCCCGGAGCCGCTCCTGCCAACGGAGCCGCACCTGGAGCTGCTGAGGGCGATGAGAATTTGTCCAAGGCGGCATTGAAGAATAAGAAGAAGAGAGAGGCGAAGAAAGCCAAGGACGCGGAGGCCAAGGCAGCTGGGCTTGTTCCTAGCCAGGAGGTAACACCAGCGAGCGGCGACGGCAGGAGCACAGAACGCCGAGACGGACATGAGCGCAGCCACTCCAGGAACCACTCCCGAACCCCATCTCAGCAGCGACTCCGCACTACCAACTACCAATCCAACCAAGGTAGACGGCAGTCGGGCGACGTCAGAGTCCAAAATGGTAGCGGCTTCGGCGGCGGTGCGATCCCCAACACCAATGTCAACAACTTGAGCTTGAATCTCGCCGCGTCCCGTATTCAGGATGCACCAGAGCTCTCCATCACGTCGCCTAGCGGAGGCAGCCCCAATGCCAAGAAACTGAGAGCTCTGCAGAAGAAGATTCGCGCCATTGAGGATCTTGAGATGCGCCATGCTGGTGGTGAAAAGTTAGAGGACACGCAAATGAAGAAGATCGGCACCAAGTCCGCCGTGCAAGCGGAGCTGGATGCTCTCGGAAACGAGTGATTTGTGCGATACCGAGGGCCATGAGAGGCGATAGTGAATTGCGCTGGTCTCGAAGTAGTGAAGCGAGGCTTCCTTGTTTTCTTTGGATTCCATTGGATGGATTGATGGGTGGGTGGGTTGATGGATGAATGAATGGGTATGCGTATGCACTCATGGAATTTGAGCGGGTATGAAAATGCCGGTGGATCAAGACGAGTTGCCTGATGGACGGCTCTGCTTCTATTCTGGCGTACCAACCCAGACTGGAGTGAAGCTGGTCTGGATGGATGTATAAGCTCCATGAAAGTAAGCGAAGATATTAACGACATCATTGTCTGTCGATACCTTTTTTTTTTCTTCCCTTTTAGTCGCGCTTATTTTCGCTTAATATATCTTGAAGTACTTCTTTCGTGACTTCCTTTTAAGGCATTAAAAGGATTTGAAGCTCGAACTATCCAACTCAACTTGCATAACGAGTGATTTGAGATTTTGCAAGCTCGATTAGATTGGACAGTTAAGTGTTTTGATTCAATTCGATATAGAGCGAACGCCCTTATTTATTATTAGCTTCCGCTGAAGAGGGAGAGAGAGAGAGAGAGAAAGAAAAAAAGAAAGCAAGAAAGCAAGAAGCGCAAAATCATCCTCTCCCCTATCTCCATTGCTGCTACAAGTACTATATATATTCAAAATAATATATATATTTTCTTTTTCCTTTTAAATCGCGCTTATTTTCGCTTAATATATCCTGAAGTACTTCTTTCGTGACTTCCTTTTAAGGCGTTAAAGGGATTTTAGAGCGCGAATTGTTTGGCTTTTAGATTAATTTGTATAAAGAATAGTTTAAGATTCTGTATGCTTAGTTAAATTTAATTAGATTAGATTAGATAGATTAGTTAAGTGTTTTGATGTAATTCGTTATAAAAAAAAGCTCTTGTTTATTTATTGTCACCAACGGTGACTTAAGATAAATTCTAGTAGTTGTGGTGGTGATGAGTCATCCAGTAGTTGTGGTAGTGGTTGGTCATCTAGTAGTTGTGGTGGTGATTAGTCATCCAGTAGTTGTGGTGGTGGTTAGTCATCTAGTAGTTGTGGTGGTGGTTAGTTATCCAGTTACGTGAGACTATTCTATACGGATCTAGCAAGATTTGTGAGCGTGCTAAGACTTTTATTCTATGTTAATCTATTGAACTTTTTTCGGAACGGGTCGGCCTGTTTAATTCATGTACAACAGCTAAACCTAATCGAGATAAGTGGCTTAGCAGCACGCGCAGTACCTTATAGCATCTGCACGTATTAAGTACGTACCCAACTTTTTCGTCCTTTATCATCTGCTTAAGTATTGTTGCAACCTCTACTAATTCATAATATGGACCTTCGTATCTATACTCACACGCGATATGTACTTAAGAACACCTTTTAGCTTATTACATCATTTCAAGACTATAGTTAAGGTAAAATATTCGCCTTTTGCAATGATTGTAGAGCTAAAAACAGAGCTTCTAAATCTGCATACAGGGCAAAACATTCTTTACCTCCGTCTAGTGACGATCACGATCTATTAGCAAAAAAGCCTCGCGGCCGACCTCGGCGCGCTCCAATTGCAGCCTCTTTCTTACGAGCCTCTCTACGAAAACCACGCTCCTTACGATATTCACTACTAAAGCTTGGTCACCCTTACCTTACGCAGCGTACCCTTCGCAAATACTCTTATGGATCATCCCTTTTATTGCGGCGTACCTTAAACAAACCACCTTTCTTACGCGATCTTGCAGTTCGGCTTAGCCCGCCTTCGCCTTCTCTATTACGACATACGCGTAGGCCTGCCCGAAGTAGTGGCATAAGTGGTTTTGGCGGAGATACACATAGTAGTTTTATGCGTAGGCCAGCGCTAGGTGGCATGAGTAAGTCTTTTTAGCTAAGTTACTAAAGTTACTAAAGTTACTAGAGTTATTAATGTTACTAAAGTTTCGATTCTACGGCTTAGCGCGTTCAAGATTCAGGTTTCGGCGAAGATACATACGGTTCTATACGCGGGATTGCTTAAAGTGGCACAAGTAGTAGCATAAGTAAGTCATTTCAGCCAAGTTACTAGAGTTACTAAAGTTACTAATGTTATTAAGGTTTCGATTCTACGGCCTAGCGCACCTAGGTTTCAGGTTTTGTTAAAGGTTTATATAGAGGTACATATGATGGTTTTATACGTGGGCCTGCTCGAAGTAGTAACATGGCTGGATTTGGCGGGGATACACACGGTAGTTCTATGCGTAGGCTAGCGCTAAGTGGCATGAGTAGGTCCTTCTAGCTAAGTTATTAAAGTTATTAAAGTTACCAAAGTTACTAATGTTATTAAGGTTTCGATTCTACGGCTTAGCGCGTTTAAGATTCAAGTTTCGGCGAAGATACATACGGTTCTATACGTAAGCTTGCTTAAAGTGGCACAAGTGGTAGCATAGGTAAGTACTTCTAGCCAAGTTATTAGAGTTACTAGAGTTATTAAAGTTATCGAGGTTTCGATTTTACGGCCTAGCGCGTGCAAGATTCAGGTTTTGTTAAAGGTTCATATGGTTCTATACGTAAGCCGCCGCAAAGTAGCATAAGTAAGTCCTTTTAACCAAGTTACCAAAGTTATTAATTTGCTAAAGCTCACTTCTTCCGAATCGGCGTATTAGATTTGCAGCAGAGTCTGAAGCTTTCCAAAGAAGCTTAAGCGGTTTAAGTATGTTACTTAAGTTACTAGAGTTACTAGAGTTACTAGAGTTATTAGAGTTACTAGAGTTATTAATATTACTTAGGTTCTTCTAATCTGCGATCCAAGCTTACCGTTTTGATCTTATACACTTTGCCACCACTTAATATACTTAATACGGATAACACGTCTTCTTTTGAAGAGGTTCCTAGTACTTTGCTACCGTCTTATCAACCATAGCGAGACAATAACTAAGAAGAGGATTCTAAGGATAATGAACTCTTACTCTCGTCTTCATCCCTTTTAATAAAAGGGCGAAGAGGTCGCTTAAGAAAGCTTGCTTTTCGTATCTTATTAGAGTCGCAATTGCGTCGTAGCCGTCTTAGAAAACAAATTTCTAGCTCATCTCTTCTATAATCGTCTAGCGTCTTACGGAACTCTTCTTTTAACCGCCAAATGTTCTTTTTTGATTCCGGATCCGAACTAAAGGTTACCGGCTTTCGCTTAAACGACTTAAAGCAAGGTCGTGAGACACGTAAGGCTCGAAAGATCCAAGCTAATATCGAACGAGAGAACCGCTTATAGCGGAAGGATGAACGAAAGGCTGCTAAAGAGGCTGCTTAGGCCGAGCAAGAACGCCGCCGAAACTTCTAGTTCTAAAGGTCTATCTTTCTCTCGGATATGTCACAACTATATGCTACTCCAGCCGAGTACAAGCCGGCGGTTAGTAAAAAAGAATGGAAAATGATTCAAGATTTTCACTCGACTATAAGAGCTATCTAAATGGACCTTTGCTTTCGCTGCAATGAAAGATGGTTCGAAATACGACTTAAAAAAGTCCGCGGCGATATCATTTGTCACGAGTGTGACCGCCGTAATAAATCTATCAAAGAGCCGGATCTCCTTAGACAGCTTTATCTCATGACAGCTAGCAATAACATAGACCCAAGTAAAGTGCCGGATTACTTGCCGAAGCTTTCGGCATTAAAAGAAGCGTTGATCTCACCGTTACATGTTAACATATCGCTTTGGCGCTACCGCGGCCACTAATATAAGTACTCGGGCCACGTAGTAACCTTTGCTTCTAATAACGCTAAGTTCTTTGAAAACCTTCCTTTGCTCTTTAAAGAGGTTAACGTGATTATTCTCAAGCCTAAGGGTTTTAATGAAGACCCCCGGATCAGCAAGCAGTTCAAGAAGGAATGCCGAGTTCGGCGCTTTGCGATTTATATCTGGCTTACTTTCTTGAAGGCAAATAATCCTAAGTATATTAATATTAATATAGACTAGGACTTAGTGGATTCCTTGCTCGTGGATAAAGATATAAAAGGGCGGGTCACAATTATTGAAGACGAAACACTTGAACAGCCTTTACTAAGGACAGCGGCTCTAGCTATAGAGTCATCGGCATAAAAACGCCGCCGCTTGCGCCGAGAAGCTCGCGGTAATCTTAAAGAAAATTCGAGCGAAGATGAAGCTCTTGCAGACGATAAGAATGCTTTACTTGATGTAAAGGATCACTTGGATCTTGACGATGACTTACTTGATGATTAAAAGCGTCCTCTTTTAAAGACCACTGTTCTCGATTTAAATCCAGATACTACGGAATCCAATCAGCTCTTTGCCCAAGTCAATAAACTCGCATCGAAGCAGCATGTTTTTGCCTTTGCTCCAAGCTAGCGGTCCACCTTAATCTCTGAGCTAAAACCTAATTAAAAGCTCTTTAGTTTAGCCTTTCTTACACTTTTCCTTACCGGCGCAAGCGATTTCCATACTTAACGATTCCGAAAGGTTAGTATAAAGGATTATGCTGAACACTTAATAAGGTACCGCGATAAGCGTTTTGCGACCCACTTTCGTTTCCGGTTCTACCTTTTTAATATTCTAATGCGCTTTAAAGTCGCAAAAGTATCTTTTTACTTTGTCAAGTCTCGAAAAGATATCAAAGACTTAAGTATTAATAGTTTGCGAGATCAATTGAAAGAGCAGCCAGCCCTCTTCAATCAGATCGTGCGCTGTGAGCAAGCTATCGATAGCACTCGTCCTTTTTAGAAAAAGCAAGGCTATCAGCTAGAAGCATTAGCTAAGTCCTAGCCAAACGCTACAGCAGCTTTTCTTATATAAAGTGTTGCGGACATGCAATAAGAAGACCTTTAGCGCTATTTTCCTCGGTATAATGAATACAAGGCCGCTAATTAAGCTGAGCGAGCTAAAATAGTATAAGTCAATATCTAAGAGAACCCGGCTATCATTGCTTATTACATCTACATCCGTTAGCAAGCTTTTTTACAGGACATCTTAGGTCATTATTTGCCGTATACTGATTTTTGAGTACGATAAGAGTGGCAAGACCGTGGCTCGGGCTATATTCACGGTATATTTTAGTTAGAAAGCAGACCGAACGATGCGGGCGAGCTTGAACCTGGTATAAACTTCAAGAAAGACGATTACTTTCGTATCTTAGACTTCGTTAGCTTTTGAAAGGATTATATCACCGCATATAACCCTGATGCTACTCGTTTACCAGATCTGCAAAACCCGACCTCTCTACCCTTCAGTATGATCAAGAATACCGTCGATCAACTTATTGCGTTAATTAATCGAATGCAAATCCATCGCGTTTGCTTAACCAAATACTGTTTACGCAAAAACAAAGATACAGGAGTCCTTTCTTGCAGATTTTACTATAAGCGCTTTATGCAGCTTACAGCTGATTATAATCGAAAGATCAATCTTCGCAAGTATCAATTCGCCGCTCAGCGCAATCATCTTTTGCAAAACCTTTTTTCACTTGTTTTTGTATTAGGCTAGTTAGCTAATACGGATATACAGCTTGTGTCCAGCCTTAAGGGTCTTTTAAAGTACGCTTCTAAGTATTGCTTTAAGCATGAAAAAGAATCGGACTCTTATAAAGACATTATTAATATAATCCTAGAACATATTAATACTAAGGCTCCGGCGCTATCTTTGGTATCTAAAATGCTTAACAAATTGCTAAGGGAAAAGGATTATAGCGCTCAAGAAGTATGTCACTTGCTCCTTAGGATCAATTTGACTAAATCCATTCGGAACTTTATCAATTTGGATTGCCGATCAGATAAAGACAAGAAGTACTAAGTGGAATTAAATGAGTATGGATTGGAACCCAAACTCTTTAACTTTTAACGGTACCGACAACGCCTCGAGCGAGTTGAGGATATTACTCTTTTAGACTTCCTTAAGGTCTACGATATATACACTTGCAAAAAGAAGAATTTCTTACGAAAAGGCAAGCTTTGGATCATCAATTACTTCTTTTAGTACTTAAACATTAAGGTCTATGATAATTATAAGCATAACGCACGTACTTATTTAATGCTGCACTATCTTTACCGAAAAAAGGACGACTTACTTACTGATGTTACCGAGGAGGAGCATCCGATATTCGCTTTAGCTTATAGCGCTTGCAAGCGCCTTTATCGAGATCCTTATAGCGATTCTTTGCATATGCCCGATTACTACGATCCTCTTTCTATAGCTGACGAAGAAGATGAGGCTAGTTTAGACGATGAATACGACATGGAAAGCCTTGAGCTTCAAGACCGTAATGATATTAACGCAAAAGAAGAATAAAACTTACGGAATCCTCGAAATCTTAATATTGTCTTTGTAGACGAAGACGATATATCGAATCGCTTCGAAGATCTTGCTTATAATTAAGATTCACATGTTGGCAAATACAACATCTTATCTACTTATATTCGAAATTGAAGAGCTGCTGCAAGAGTATCTGACATGCGAGTTAGCGCTACTCGAAGTTGTGACTTTAAAAAGCTTTCCGATGAGCAGAAAAGGTTTTACTATTCTATAATAGACCATTATACTATAGTATTACTAAATCAACCTTTTCTACAGCTGCTAATTCATCTCGACGGCAAGGCTGGCACGGGCAAAACTTACTTTATTTTAGCTACTTGCGTTCGGCTTCAAGATATGGCGGATAAAGCTGGCAAACTAAATCTAGTCATCCGAGCAGCGCTTACAAGTATTGCTGCTTTTGGCATCGCAAGAGCTACATTACATTCTTTATTAGCGCTACTAATCAAATACCATGCTATAGACAATTCTCTTGCTACCTTCTAGACCTTCTAAGCGAAATTCAAGGACTGCAAGTATTTAATTATTAATGAAAAGTCAATGATTGATCTAAAGGATTTCGCTCGAATTCAACGGCGCTGTGCTTAGATTTTCCTTGAATCTTAAGAGCTATTTAAAGGTTTGAGTATTTACCTTTATAGTGATTTTTACTAGTTACCGCTAATTGAAAGGAAGTCCTTATTTGTAACCTACAACTTTTCGCCGGAACAAAAGATCGGTCAGTCTTTTTATCGATTATTCAACAAAACTATTCGATTTGAGGTCATTATGCGTTAAGAGGGCGAGTCTTTAAAAGCTATCAATTTCCGCAAAGCCTTTTTAAAACTCCGAAAAGATAACCTTTCGGTGGATAATTAAGAACTCTTTATTTCTCGAGCCAAAATGAATATCCGGCCGGCTAATAGAAAATCTTTTAAAGATGCCTTTCGTATTTACTTTACGAACGCGGAAATGAAAAAATACAATTACGAGCAGTTAAAAAAGCTGGACGCGCTTATCTTAAGACTCAAGTTAAAGAATACGAGCAGCGCGAAAGCTTACAACGCTGATTGGAAAAAAGCTGAAGGCTTAAAGCAAAGCATTGATATATGTATTAGAGCTAAAGTAATGTTGAATCAAAATCTCTGGACAAAAATAAAGGTAATCAATAGGTCTATAAAAATAATTAAGGATATCTTCTAGGAGGCAAGCGTCAAACTACGCGAAGAACTGCTATAAGGCATTATAATAAAGATCGAGGATTATACTGGTCCTACTTTCGAAGAAACTAGATAGTTCTTAGTATTTACCGTCGATCGAGACTTTTTTTACGACAATAAGCTTTGCAATCGTCGGCAGCTCTTTCTTCGCGTGGCTTACGCAATCACGGTATACAAAAGTCAAGGAATTTCCTTGATTAAAGCAGTGATTAGCTAGGCTAGGGCTGAATTTGCCTATGGGCTATATTATGTATCAGCTTCTAAGGTAAAGACTTTGGCGGGGGTTATGTTTAAGAATGTGTTTGATTTTTGCCGCTTTAAAAAGAAGTCTATTAGTACTAGTATTGATCGGGATACAGATTATGTGTATAGAGAGCAGCTTGCACAACGATTGTAAAACTTATAAATAGATACAAATGGTATAGATGTTACCGCTAATTACAAAAGTTACAGAAGTTACAGAAGTTACAGAAGTTATAGAAGTTACAAAAGTTACAGAAGTTATAAAAGTTACAAGATCTAATAAGAATCTACTATTACTCGCTTAATTCAAATAA
This sequence comes from Drepanopeziza brunnea f. sp. 'multigermtubi', assembly GCF_022702325.1. NCBI lineage: Eukaryota > Fungi > Ascomycota > Leotiomycetes > Helotiales > Drepanopezizaceae > Drepanopeziza > Drepanopeziza brunnea. The sequence goes on from NW_027094068.1 coordinate 538,056, forward strand.
AGGCCTATTTCCACGTGCACTTAGCTTTAGTAAAGTATTTTCTTTATATTTAAATACTTTGCATTTACGATATACCGAAATCAAACAATACATAGCAACAAATCACCTTTTTTATCGCGATCATGAATACGAAGCAGGAGAAAGAAAGTGTCACTAATTATATTAAGGATATTGAGGAAGAAGGGGAGCTGGAGGAAGGCGAGATTCAAGAGGAGAACGAGATTAAGGAGGAAGGCGAGATTGAAGAAGAGAGCGAGATTGAAGAAGAGAGCGAGATTAAGGAGGAGAGCGAGATTGAGGAAGAGGGCGAGATTAAAGAGGCCGAGATTGAGGAAGAGAAGGAAAAGGAGATTACTACACTACTATCGAAAACTCTTTTGCTAAATGACCTTTATTACGCAACCTTACAACGCGCATTTATCGCATCATTACCCAGCTTGCTACGCTAGCGATATGAATCACCCGATCTCTTCGGTAGTAACGACGAGATGACCCGCATTATAAGTGAGATCAACCTTAAAGGGCTCATCGATGCTTTAAGCAGCTAACAAATCAAAGTTGATGCTTAAGGCAAGGATGACACACAAGATAATGCCTAAAGTAAAGATAAAACACAAGATGATGCGGAAGGCAAACGAAAAAGCGAAGTAAGCAAAAGAGGCTAAGGTCTTACACTTACGGACTTTTTTAGATTCATATACACGACGTATAAAGATAAGAAAATATACGACGATCTCGATGTATACCGCGCTTTCGGATAGATCGACTAATCTAAAAAGATCAAGGCCGAAGCAGAAGCATTGGATTTAGCGCTGGATTTGCCCTTTCTTCTATTCTTTCTAACTTCTAGGCCAGGTATAAATACGATATATCAATCTCTACCGCGTCCTGCGCCTCTCGCACTTGCTTAGCTACTTAAAAGACTTATCAAAATCGAGTGCGCTAAGTGTTATACCTTCCGCTTATTGCTATACTTCCTTATCTTGAACACTAGTTTGCGATTTACTACTTGCCTGGATTGCTGTCATCAACGACGCTACGAGCTGGCTAAAGAGTACTCTATTCGGGATACAGCTCGGAAGGCTTTGGTTGGCAATTTGGCAGATATGATGATGTCGGAATATACGGCGAAATTGGCGGACGAACCTTGCTGGGGCTGTTTGAGTCTATTCTCGTAGAGAGAGCTAGATAGCTTATATACTTGTTACCATTGCCGTAACAAGCGGACCTTTTAGCGCTTATGTGTTTCAGATGGGCGTATAAAAAGGGCTATTCAAAGCTTAAAAGCTCACGCATAGATCGAGCTTAAGGCTCACCGATTGATGGCCATAGAAGAGTATAAGCTTAACGAATTGTAGGATGTACACTAATGGTTTATTGTTAAAGGTGGTTGTATAGCTATTGGCAATTAATCAAGGGTAAATAATGTATTTAGATTGTACGGTTAATTGCGCCGAATCAACTGTAACCTTTGTAACTTTTGTAACTTTTATAACGTTAATAATTTTGTATGATTATGCATGCCAAGCCGATGGATTTAACAAGAGCGAAAATTTACTTGTGTTACAAAAGTTATAGAAGTTACAAAAGTTACAAGAGTTACAAGAGTTACAAGAGTTATAAGAGTTACAAGAGCTACAAGCTATTATATAAAATATTGTATAGATATACTGCTATACCGACGAATACGACAAGTGTGAGAATTTGGCTGAGCACGGACCTTTTTGAAAGGTGAATTCGTCTGTCACTTTTCAATATTTACTATAACTTAAATATTCTTCTCAACCTCAACCTTAACATTAATATCAACCTTAACTCCAACCTCACTTTCAACCTCAACTTTAATTACAACTACAACTACAACTACATTCGCAATATGATCTCACTCCGTTAGCGCAACTTTCGAGACGGACCTTATACAGGGCGGGTGGGTCGGCCGGATCCGGCCCAAAGGCGGCAGGTACAACTACTTCGCAGGCAGCAGTGGCTGCTTTTACACCCTTTCTCTTCCCCTTAACAAGCCTTGCCTCTTGCCTTGCTTGTTGCCTTGGTTGAGCCCGCGGTATAAGTGATAAGTAATACACTCTAGCTACTTACGCTAATATTATTATATATAGATTTAATCAGGACGACGATGATGATGAAAATGAGCTAATAATCTTTCGCTCTCCTTCCTCCTCTCTTCTTCATACCGTCCCCGCCGTCCCCGCCGTCCCCGCCGTCCCCGCCGTCCCCGCTGCTGCCTTGCCTCTTCCTCTCTCTCTTCTTCTCCTTGCTATAGATTTAGCAGTAAGAGAGGTCGAGAAGGAGGTAGAAGAGGATGAGGTGATAAAAGATTTTGGGCCCTTAATATAAGTCATCTTGAGATCAAGTGATACATTCGAGTTACTTACGCTAATTACATATATATATATAGATTCGAAGACGACGATATAAATGAGCTAATGATCTCTCGCTCTCCTTTCCTTTCTCTTTTCGTCCTTTCCGCGCTATCGATTCTTATCAGCGTCCCGGCTCTTAGCCTCGCCTCGGTTCTTATATTCTTCGCCGCCGCCGTGCCCCCTTTTGCTACGCCACCTGCTACCCCTCGCTTTATAAGCTTTGGACCGATCTTACCTTTACAATAAGGCACAAGCGTAAGTATATTTTCATATCTTTTATTAATGCTTATTGATCAAATCAATAGATGTTTGCGTCCCCGCCGGCCGTTGGTGGGAGGACCCTCTTTACTAAGGCCTAGCTTAAACAAGCTTAATCGACTGCCGGGTTTGCGCGGCTCCTTTGGGCCTGGACTACTTAAAAGAAGAACAAGGACCCATACACGCCTTCCGTTATAAGCATATGGTAGTCGTATAAGCAATCGGACTTGTTAAAGCTCTCCCCTTTTCGCCGTGCTGTCATCGGCCACGTCGGCCGTATCATGGAGATCGAATTGTAAGAATTACCTTCTTTTATCTTCTAGCAACCTTGGGCTAATACAAATATATAAAGGTGAGCTAGTAGACTCGCTTTGCGATGCGTGCGCTGCTGCTCGCCAAGAGTGCTGGGTATATTCTTCGGCCGGTAGGGCACAAATATCTAATTCGAGGGATGCGTGTGCTCGCTGTCGGTGGTCTCTTCGGAAGTGTACTGCGTTTAAGAAGAGCTTACGTAAGAAACGTGGACCTGGACCTCCTTCTCTTGCTCGAGACCCCCCCCCCCCCCCCCCCCCCCCTTTTCCAGGTGCACCTTCTACAGCTGGGTTAGAGATTCGGGTTTAGACCTTCTTTAATGCATATTCTTGGACTTAATAACTCTTATAACTTTTGTGACTTGTATGATCTTATAGCCTTTGTAACTTCTGTAACTTTTGTAACCTCTGTAACCTTTGTAACCTTTGTAACTTTTGTAACTTTTGTAACTTTTGTAACTTTTGTAACTTCTGTAACTTCTGTAACTTCTGTAACTTCTGTAACTTCTGTAACTTTTGTAACTTCTAATATTTTCGTAATATAAGTAAATATATAAATATAAGTAATAAAGGGGGTCCGGGGTCTCCCCGGTATAAAAATGAAAAGATGAGTAATAAAGGGGGGTTTAAGAGGGTCTCCCCCTTATAATAAAATATAAACTCGATAATAACTTTTGTAATTTTTGTAACTTCTGTAACTTCTATAACTTCTGTAACCTTTGTAACTTCTGTAACTTCTAATATTTTCGTAATATAAGTAAATATATAATTATGAGTAATAAAGGGGGTCCGGGGTCTCCCCGGTATAAAAATGAAAAGATGAGTAATAAAAGGGGGTTTAAGGGGGTCTCCCCCTTATAATAAATTATAAACTCGATAGTTTTTAATATAATAATACTTTTATATATATTTACTTTTATTTTACGATCTATTGAATAAGTTTGATATTTAGCAAAAGATAAAGTCCGATATAATATTATCAACGGGCTAATTATTAATTGTACAAAAATCTAATTTAATAATATACTAATGAGTAATTAGCCCGTTGGTGACACTACAGAGAACTTGGTCCTTTGCCCTGGTTATTATTGTTTTTATTAGTTTTTGCTAAAGAAAAAGAAAAAGAAAAAGAAGAAAAGCAAAATCATCTTCTCCTTTATCTCTATTGCTGCTCCAACTATTATATATATTCAAAATAATATATATATTTTCTTTTTCCTTTTGAATCGCGCTTATTTTCGCTTAATATATCTTAAACTACTTCTTTCGCGACTTCCTCTTTAAAGCGTTAAAGGGATTTTAGAGCGCGAATTGTTTGGCTTTTAGCTTAATTTATATAAAGAGTGGTTTAGGATATTGCATGCTTAATTAGATTGGATTGGATTAGATAATTTAGTTTAGTTAAGTAATTTGTTTTAGTTCGTTATAAAAAAAGGGATTTTGTTTATTTATTATTATTATTGTTATTAGTTTTTGCTAAAAAGGAAAGAGAAAAAGAAGAAGAAAAGCAAAATCATCTTCTCCTTTAATTTAATTGCTGCTCCAACTATTATATATATTTAAAATAATATATATATTTTCTTTTTCCTTTAAATCGCGCTTATTTTCGCTTAATATATCTTAAACTACTTCTTTCGTAACTTCCTTTCAAAGGGTTAAAGGGATTTAAAAGCGCGAATTGTTTGGCTTTTAGCTCAATTTGTATAAGGAGTGGTTTAGGATTTTGCATGCTTAGTTAAATTGGATTAGATTAAATAATTTAGTTTAATTAAGTAATTTGTTTTAGTTCGTTATAGAAAAGGGATTTTGTTTATTTATTATTATTATTGTTATTAGTTTTTGCTAAAAGGGAGAGAGAAAGGGAAGAGGAAAAGCAAAATAATCTTCTCCTTATCTTTATTGCTGCTTTAAGTATTATATATATTAAAAATAATATATATTTTCTTCGTCCCATTGAATCGCGCTTATTCTCGCTTGATGTATTTATAAGTACTTCTTTCGTAACTTCCTTTTAAAGCGTTAAAGGGATTTTAAAGCGCGAATTGTTTGGCTTTTAGCTTAATTTGTATAAAGAGTGGTTTAAGATATTGCATGCTTAGTTAGATTGGATTAGATTAAATAATTTAATTTAATTAAGTAATTTGTTTTAGTTCGTTATAAAAAAAAAGATTTTATTTTTTTATTTTTTTATTAGTTTTTATTAAAGAAGGAAAGAAGGAAGAGTAAGGGGAAGAGAAAGGAAGAGAAAGGAAGAAAAGCAAAGTAATCTTCTCCTTATCTTAATTGCTGCTCCAACTATTATATATATTCAAAATAATATATATATTTTCTTCTTCCTTTTGAGTCGCGCTTATTTTCGCTTAATATATCTTAAACTACTTCTTTCGTAACTTCCTTTCAAAGCGTTGGAGGGATTTTAGAGCGCGAATTGTTTGGTTTTAGCTTAATTTATATAAAGACTAGTTTAAGATTCTGTATGCTTAGTTAAATTTGATTGGATTAAATAGATTAGTTTAGTTAAGTGTTTTGATTTAGTTCGTTATAAAAAAAAGCTCTTGTTTATTTATTGTTATTGTTATTGTTAGTTTTTGCTAAAGAAGGAGAGAAAAAGGAGGAAGAAGAAAAGCAAAATCATCTTTTCTTTATCTCTATTGCTGCTGCAACTATTATACATATTCAAAGTAATATGTATATTCTTCTTCTCTTTAAATCGCGCTTATTCTCGCTTAATATATCTTAAACTACTTCTTTCGTGACTTCCTTTCAAAGCGTTAAAGGGATTTTAAAGCGCGAATTGTTTATCTTTTAGCTTAATTTGTATAAGGAGTGGTTTAGGGTTTTATATGCTTGGTTAGATTGGATTGGATTAGATGGATTAGTTGGGTGTTTTGGTTTGGTTCGTTGTAGAGAGAGAGAGGGCTTTTGGTTATTTATTATTATTGTTTTTATTGTTGGTTTTCGCTGAAGGGGGAGAAAGGGGGGGGGGAAGGGGGAGAGAGAGGAGGAAGAGCAAAATCATCCTCTTCCTAAGTTTCGTTGCTGCTGCGAGTACTATGTATATATGTATGTATGAAATAGGATGTGTTGTTTTCATCTCTCTCTCTTTCTCTCTCTCGTTACGTACAGTCAATCAGTCAGTCACCTCACCTCACCTCACCTCACCTCTCTCTCTCCGACCTGCTCACGCATCAATCAATAAACATCTACCTTTTTTTTTTTTTTTTTTTTTTTTTTTTTTTTTTTTTTCTTCCTTAGCAGATCTCTCCCTACCAATACTTTTTGACTAAGCTTTACAACTTTCTCGTGATCATATTGACCTTGATCATAAGGAGGTGGGGTAGGTAGGTAGGTAGGTGAGCTTTGGAAGAGGTGAAGAGGTGAAGGAAAGAAATTTTTGATGGGAAAAATTAAGAAGAAAAGAGAAAATTTGAAGAAAAAAAGAGGAAGAAAAATTGAGGTTTCGATGCGGTAACGAGGAATGGCGTGTGGGGTAATGATGCGTGGGGGGGTCTTGTTTTGTATTATTGTTGGTTGTTGTTGTTGTTGCTGTTCTTGGATGGGGTTGGTGAGGAGGAGAAATACCTGGGACCTGGGGGAGGAGGTGGGGGGAGAGAGAGAGAGAGAGAGAGAGAGAGAGAGAGAGAGAGAGAGAGAGAGAGAAAGAAAAAAAAAGGAAGGAAGCAAGGAAGGAAGGAAGGAAGTTGGTTTGTTTGTTGGGGGGGTTCGCTGCTTGAGATTAAGAGGAGGAGGGAGAAGAGAAGGGAAGTCTTTTGGAGGAGAAGGAAAGGAGAAGAGAAGAAGGGCGGCCGGATTTTGGCTGTATATCTTTTTGTAAGTGTACTTCCTCGAAGATGGAATCGATAGATATCGGCCCTTTTTTTTTTTTTTTTTTTTTTTTTTTTTGGAGAGGGGGGGGAGTGTTGACCCGTAGTTTTGGTGCGAGAAAAGGTGGTGCTGAATGCGTTAGCTGTTACCAAGTACTGTGAGGATGATGACGACGACGACGACGATGATGATGATGATTGTGATGAAGATTGTAATTATGATTATGATCATAATGTGACCAGACTGGTACGTAAAGGTACATCCAAAATGACAAGTCTGCATGATGAGATGACATATCGTTATAAATAGAATACGAAATCAAATGAGCGTCGAAACTGCTGAAACCGTAGAGTGAATCTATATATAAGCTATATTCTGTCATTTGATTTGGATATGTACAGCGTAATCTCGGGGGGCGAAAATCGTGTATTTATTTATTTTAGGAACTCGTCGTATATGCTGTGATTTGAATTGTTATATTTTTGGGTATCTCTGTAATTAGTCGTAAGGTAGGGTACTCCCAAGTAACGGTTGTTGAAATAAGCATCATATTGCTTCTTGGGGCCGGACTGAACTGTTATTCTGTGATCTTTTTATAGCAGTAGTAGAATTCCACGTATGGATATATAGATATAGTAGTATTTACAAGGAAGGGGTTGCAGATCTTTTAGAGTATTGTGATTTAAATCAAGACTGAGACTAAGGCTGAAACTAGGACGGAACGGGCGAGATGAGATGTAATTCAGATGAACAGATAGTAGTAGATGGATGTCTTCTTCAACATACGTAGTACCGGTACAGAAAGACCTGGACTAGGATGCGATGCACGGGTATTCTGTTCGTCGCACTACCGTACCCTGTCAACGGAGGTACGTAGTACAGTGGCCAAGTGTCGTAACCCTCGTCGACCCATGGCTACTATATCTAACCCACTTGGGCAATAACGTGATCGCTAGGCACGAAATTTTCCAGAACCTCGTTTGAACAGAGCCCGATTAAGTTAGAAAAAGTGGCTGTGGGTCGACGAGGGTTACGACACTTAACCGCTGTACTATAGTATTTCCGTACTACACGCGGCCATGGTGCGGCGTGCGTCATCGCACCTCGATCTGTAACGTCAAGTACGCACGGAGAAGGTGAAACCAGCTCTCGGCCCCTCCTCTCCTAGAGGCGCGCGTTTGCTTTGTTGGTATTGTTGTCGTCGTCGTGGTCGTCGTCGTGATCGTCGTAGTCGTCGTCGTGGTCGTCGTAGTCGTGATCGTCGTCGTCGTAGTCGTGATCGTCGTCGTCGTCGTGATCGTCGTCGTTTTAAGTAGACGGAATTGTTATGCAGAGGTAGGGAAAGACGCAAGACGGATCGCTTCGCTTCGTCATGGATGGATGGAGGGATGGACGGACGGATGGCGGGAGGGATGGATGGATGGACGGATGGATGGACGGATGGATGGCTGGTCGGCGCAATTCTTGCTCCTGCTCCTGCTCTTTCTCTTGCCATTTGAAGTTATCCACCTATACACGCTGGCATGAATGCATAAGAATATACTTTACCGTAGAGAGTACAGAGTAGAGAGTAGAGAGTAGAGAATAGAGCATGCCATGGCTGGCATACGGAGTACCGGTATACGGAAGGAGTCCAAGGCTGAGTGAGACTGACTGACTGACTGACTCGTCCGGTGTTGGGCGTTCGCAGTCGCATCGGATGAGTTTGAGTCAGATGGTGATTACGTTTTCCATCTACTACCGGTACTACTACTATTACTGTACTACTGTACTAGTAGCCGCCCCCGGTGCCATGCCCCTGCTACCGTACATCATCCCTTTTTTTCTTCTTTTCTCTCTCTCTCTCTCTCTTTTCCCCCCTTCCCCTTTCCCTTCCCTTTCCCTTTCCCTTTCCCCGCCCGGGCTCTCCATCCTTCCCTTTCCCTTGGCAGAATCCCAAAAGAAGGAAACTCTCAAACGGTAGTCCTGCGCCGGATCCCGTGTCGGGCCCGTGATCCCCGTAGACCATTGACCCTCCCGTGACCCCTCGTGACCCGCCCGTGACCCATCTGCCCCCCCCCCCCAGCCAGGCTATGCCATTGCCAGTAATACCCCGAGCTCTACTCTACCTGTGACGCCGAATGCCGCTGCTCATTGGTTCCCGCTGTCTGAGGCCTGACTGTCTGGACCTTGACCATCGAACTCGAACCTTGACCTTGGGCTTGGCGGCTTTTACTCCGAAGGCGAAGCCTCTTCCATACTTGAGAAGAAAAAAAAAAAGAAAAAAGAAAAAAAAGGGGGGATCTGACCCCCGATGGGTCCGACGAGTAAATGCAAACTAACTGTATCTGGAACTGCAACTGCACACATATTCACCTTCCACCCTCCACTTCTCTATTTCTTTCACCTCCACGGCCACAACCACAACCACAATTACATCCACATCCGCATCCGCATCCACATCCACATCCTCCTCATCTTCTTCTTCCTCTTCATTCTTTTTACCTGCTGCACCCCCCCTCCCCCCCCCATCTGTGCCGATCCGCCCATCCCCTTCAGCCCTATCCCACCTGCACTGTCGTTTGCTTATATTGCCCCCGACTCTCCCTCTCCCTCTATCCCCCATATCAATCCGCTTGACGACGCCTCGATCTTCGACTTTTTCTTGTTGTCTTCCTCTCTTTCGTCCTGCCTTGCTCCTGACCACCGACCACCGACCATCGACCATCGACCACTGGAATTGGTGGTACTGGCTAGTCTTCCCAGAGCGAGATGAGCCTCACGACCAAGCCGGAGAATGTCAAGTGGGTGGATGTACGTGGGAATCCGCTCTCCTCTCTCCAAGCCTTCAGGCCCCGCCACCATGATACAAGAACTGACTGACGCTGTGAACAGGGCATGCGTGGATTGGCGTCTCTCCTCGTCGTCTCCACACATATTGCCCGCGCCTTTGACGAACCGCTATTCAAGCCCACGAGTGCCGAAGGGCAAGCCCCTCGCATTCTCCAATATCCCATCATCCGGATCCTCTTCCAGGGCCGCATCGGAGTCACCATCTTCTCCCTCGTTACCGGATACGTGTGTGCCTTGAAGCCCCTGCGGCAGTTACGCGCCGGCCAGCAAGATGCCGCCTTCAAGGGCATCTCGAGGAGTGCCTTCCGCCGTGTCCCCCGCCTCATCCTCCCCACGTCGTTCGCCACGACGTTGATATGGTTCTTCTGCCAGTTCGGCGTCTTCGAGGTCGGCAACCGGGCCGCGGGCTGGTGGTTGAACTACACCTCACCGAGCATAACGCCGTATTTCGGAAATGCGGTCAAGAGCTTGATCCTCAATTTGATCACGACGTGGACGAAATCGTGGAATATCTACGACAACAACCAGTGGACGCTGCTGCCGTTATTGAAGGGGAGCATGCTGGTGTATATGTTCCTGGTGGCCACGGCATACTGCAGACCAAGATACCGCATGATCTTGGAATTGGCCATGTTCGTGTACTACTACATCAGCAACGATTGTGAGTCCACACGGAACCCCCCACCGGACAAAGCTAACCCCATACAGCCGCATTCGGCATGCAGTTTTTCTTTGGCGTCTTCCTCGCAGATCTATCCCAACACCCCCCTCACCAAGCCTGGGTCGCAGCCCGCACCTGGCCCGGTCGCGTGCTCTCGCCGGTTCTCATCTTCATTGGCCTCCTCCTCGCCTCCTACCCCGAAGACAAGGCGCAGTGGATGAAATGGTCCAAAATTATGGGCCAAACCTCCGTCTACATCTTCCCCAAGGACAACGAAACGCCCCGATTCTACTCGGGGATCGGTCTCATCTTCATCGTCCTCGGAATCCATTTTTCGAACGCGGTCAAGAACGTTCTCTCCAACAAGTACCTGCTCTGGTGCGGGAAGAACTCGTTCGCCGTCTACCTGCTCCACGGGTCCCTGCTGCGAAGCGTCATGGTGTGGATGTACTTTGGCATCAAGACCCCCCCGGACGTCAAGGGCGCAGACGGGAAGATGGTTCCCGGGCCCAACTTGAAGATATGCGGACGGGCGCGCTGGTACTTCTGGATGCCCATCTGGTTCGTCCTGATGTACTGGGTGGCCCACCTCTGGACCAAACACGTGGATCCCCTGTTCGCGAAGATGACGGAGGGTCTGGTGCACTATGTCTTTGAGGATCAGCCGGCCCCGGATTCCGAGAAGAGGGTGCTGCCGCAGTGAACGGAGAGTGAACCCCGATTTCGTGGCAGACGAAAACATGCCAGGGGAAGAGGGGGAAGGTTGTGTAAGCGGAGTCAAGCGGACAGGAGGGCGGTGGATCCATATCTACGTGAGAGGTGGGCATCTACGACCAGGCATGTTTTTACCAAAGGCCCCTGATAGACGAGATATCTATTGAGGGATGGCGGTGAAAAGAACAGGGTAAGGCCCTCTGGTCCCGCAGGGCGTGTGGGCGTCTCGCGGATCCGCTCTTTGAAGGGCAGGGAGTAATAATATGAGGAACCAGACGGGTTTCTGTCTGTGTCTATGGATCGATTGAGGGATGGAACCTGCCTGGAGGAGCGGGGGAGCTGTATAAAGCTGTACAAAGTTTATTTGCCTGCTGCATATGTTCTGTTATATAATACCCCAAGAATAATAATTCCGTTTGTACATTTGGTTCCAAGTTTACACGTATGTGAACGATTCTTGTCTGTCTGTCTGTACAAAAGCGGTAAAGTAAGGTAAAGAAAGGTAAGTAGGTAAGGCCCTGTTTGGATAGGAAGTGCGACCAAAAGTATACCACCCAAAAATAACATCCTCGAAGCCAACTTTTGAAAATCAAGCAATGAGTTCGACCCCTTTTGGCAAACTTTTGAAAAGTTGTGATTTACCACGGTCCAGGCCTGAGTGTTACAGCCTGAGGATGCCTCAAAATCCTAAAATCTCCACTATCTACCTCCTGGCCACCCTACCCTCAGGGCGTAACACTTCCGCCTGTGACGTTTGTCAGTCGATCTGTTACCTATCGAACTCGAACATCTTGACGTGACGAGCACCAGAACCCAAAGTACCATAGTACGAAGAGGTCTCGGTACGGTACTTCTACAGAAGTCTCGAGGTCACGGACTCTTTTATTCCTCAACCGTTTCTCCACCACAACTCTACCGGTACATGTATCCTTTGCCATGACACCTTTCTATTACGTAACGCTGCTACGTAGCTACGACGTACGTACTGCGTATATTACTATTATTATCATCATTACAGCGCTTACCGTATAGCGCTTCTCTCTCTCTCTCTCTCTCTCTCTCACACACACACACACACAACGAAACGAAACGAAACGAAGCGAAACGAAGCGAAAGCGAAAGCGCAAGAGAGGCATCGACCACGGCAACTGCCATCTTTCCTCTCTCCTCTCACCATCCGCGTCTCGCCAACGACAGCAGCGCCATGCAGTGCAATGCAATGCAGTGCAATGCCAACCAGCACGAAAACCAACTCTTCCCACCACCCCGCTTACCACACTTCAGCTTCAGCTTCAGCCTTGCCTTGCCTTGCCTTGCAACCCCCTCACCAGGAACACTATTACTTATTACTGACGTCGCAAGCTCTCAGATGTTATTCGGATCGAGAAAGCTACCGGTACGTCGGAGCCACCACTCGAGACGGCTGCGGGTACCTCGAGGAGGCGTCGCTCTGGTTCTTCTTCTGCTGCTTCTTCTTCTTCTTCTTTTTTTAAAGAGGCATGCTTTCCGCGAGAAGAAAGAAAGAAAGAAAGAAAGAGCGAGATAGATATATGTATACCTACTGTGTCGACGGGGTAGGTAGGTAGGTACAGCACAGTACAGTAATCTGAAGCAGTTAGTTATCCTTATTCGTCTGCAAAAAAAAAAAAAAAAAAAAAAAACTCTGGGAAGAACTCGCGCGAGAGCTCCGCGTGTTCGAAATTTTTTTTTAATTTTTTTAATTTTTAATTTTTCTTAAAAAAGTGGGGGGGGGGGGGGGGGGGGGGGGGTAAATAGTAGGTAGGTAGGTACGTATGAGAGATCTTTTCGTAGCGGGATTCTCTTGGTTGCGTCTGCTCCTGTGTAATATGACTACTGTGTAGTGGTGATAGTAGTAGTATACCGGTATCTATTCTATCGTACGGTAAGGAAAAGAGCGAGGGGTTTGCTACGTAGGTACAGTACAGTACAGTACAGTACGCGCGGGAAGAGAAGGTTCGGCTGGGCACAGGTTACGAGTCGACTTTTCAATATATATATATATATATATTTTTTTTAGGGTAGCCCGTGCATGTGCGCACACCTCTGTGCTTTCAAAAGTTGGAGTACATCTACATCTACATCCACATCTACTGCACTACCTACGTAGGACATCTATCTATCTGACTTCCTATGCGAGCAGCGAGGCCCTGGGGTAAACTTTCCTTCCGGATCTCCGGGCAGACGTCTATCCGTCCCGCTGCTTCTTTTTTTTTTTTTTTTTTTTTTCGTCTCTGACTCGCATCTTGTTTTCTTTTCTCTCTTCCTATGATGGATGGTCTTCCCCACTTCTCCCTATGTACTTCTCCCTACAGTATGCACCTCTCCCTATGTACAGTAGTACGTCCCAGGCGTGAGTAAGTACGGTACTACCCCTTGAGGGGAGGGTAACTAGGGGGTTTATGCGTACAGTAGTGAGTGAGTGGGAACTAGACTTTCGAGGAGGCACCCTCGCGGTGCAATACTAGTACTTACTACGTACTACGTACCGGTACTTACGCCTGTACCGTGGGTACTTCTCGCTTCGCACCGCTCGCCTCGCTCGGAAATGCAGGAATTCAGGAAATCGAGGGTTTCGGGATGTCAGGATTTGAGGGTTTCAGGATTTCAGGGTTTCAGAGTTCAGAGTTCAGAGGCTCCGTAAGCTCCGTTGAGAAGAAGAAGAAGGAGAAGAAGAAGAAGAAGGGTAAGAAGTGGAAGAGGAGAAGGGGAGAGAGTCAAGAGTTCGGGAGGCCGTACTCCGTGAGGCCGTACGGAGCCGTACGGAAAGTAAAGAAAAGGGGAGAAGAGTTTGGGAGGGAGAGAGGAGAGAGTCAAGAGTTGAGGGTTGAGGTTTAAGGGTTCAGAGTTCAGAGTTGAGGATTGGGAGTTAAGATTTTTGGGGGGGCTTGGGTTTTTTTGAGGGAGGGTTATGGGGATGGGAGTGGGATGAGGGGGGAGATATGGAGGGGGAGGTGGGTAGCAGGGAGGGGAGGAGATCTCATGAATTTGAGGGAAAGGAATGGATGGATCGGATTTGGATAGTTGCATCGTTCCACATCCAGTATCATGGTATCATCACATCGCATTATTGTTACGGTCCGAGCAAGGAACGTTCTACAGTAAGGAGTTAAGGTTGAGGTTAGCTAGTCAGCCGAAGTCACATGATATCCCGCTCCCGGAATGCATATACTCTCGGATTCTAGTACTTCCTCTCCTCGTCTTACTTTCTCGATACCAAGCGTACGGTTAGATACTATTCTACAGAGGTACAGCTACTTACAGTACAAGGGTGAAGTGTTGTAACCCTTGCTACTCCACAGCCACTACCCTAACCTAATTGAGCAATAACCTGATCTTGTACTGTATAAGGTTCCGTGCTTAAGGTCAGGCTATTGCTCAACAAGGACAAAATAGTGGCTGTGGAGTAGCAAGGGCTACCTACAACATTTCACCACTGCACCTCGGTATTCCAGCCGTACAGTAGCAATCATGTAGGTATCTTTCGGCTTTCTTTAGGTTAGGTTAAATCTCTACCGCTCGCTTAGCCATCTGGCTTGGTCTCCGAATGTTTCGAATTAATTGATATGCGGGTGTGGAGTGTGTTCTTACTTTTACTTTTATATGTTGTTTGGGATTTCAAAAAGGATAGGGACGTACAGTAGTACTACGTACGTACAGTAGTACGTAGTGCTTGGGTACCGGTAGCTTGAAACCCTTTTTTTTTTCTTTTCTGCATGGGCAGAATGGTGCCAAGTAATCGCTTCGCTTAGGGCGCCGCCCTTTTTCCTTTGAACATTTCACGGGGACTTGAATTTTAATTTTTTTTCTTTTATGTTGTCCGACAATACGGATACACAATATCGCTGATGCCTCGGAAGGCGGGGGGGGCGAAGCTGATTCAGGGCGTTCTTTTAACGTTTCTCGATGCTGATATGGTAGCAAGTAGTACTACGTACGTCGGAACTACATTTTAAATCTCAACTTTACGATTGATAGCGTGCCTGTTAGGTGATTACCTCCCAGGTGATCGATTCCATCGAGGATTTCTTGTCCGACGAATAACTACTACTATCTTCCTGCGCAAGCCAGCCAGTCCTCTTGCCAAGGGGCTATGTGATCGATCCAGAAGAGCCTAATAGCTCTAGGCGCTGGATTTTGGACGCTGATTTTTCGATTCTATCCGAATCTGATAATTATGTCACTTTTAAATTATGAATCCAATATAATGTTTGGATATTCGGATATTGTGTTCTTCACTACGGAGCAAGAGGATGGCGCTAGGTATCTTTTTTGATAGTCTTTCCGTAGTATTGAAACTAGTAGTAGATAAGCGAGAACTTATTCAGCCTTCGGCTAAACGTGCGTGTGGCGTCGGACAACCTTAAAAAAAACGGATACCTTTAGAATAGAGTTTAAGATACAAGCCCTTATGAAGGGTTTGTTGGGCAAAGGTCGGCCCAAGCGATTAGGCGGAATACCGGTAGTGAGGGAAAGAAAAAAAAGAAAAGGCCGATGGTTCCCACTGCCGCAAAGGTGGAACTGCATCGTCCCGCATGCCTTGAGCACTTAAACTTGCTTGCCGCTCTGCAGTATGCAAGCCCCCTGTCTCCGTGTCTCCGAGGCAGTTTTGAAGGTACGGAGGATACTCCGTAGAGTACGAAGGGAAGAGGTGAGGCTAGGTATTCACGCAGCTAATTTGTTAGCTGAGTCAGACATACACGTAGTAGTAGATGTGAGGTATGGGTTGGCAAACGAGTCGAGAATAGAGTTTATCTGATACCTACTATCAATCAAGTTTGCCCTCCTCTCATCAGGACAGTTGTTTCTTGTTCCTTCTTATTGTCCCTAGCTAATCTGGCTGGCCAAGGTATTCGCTAGCTTTTTTAACACACTACTAGTTAGGTAGCTTTTATCTCTTCCTGTCTTTTTCTTTTCAATCTTTTCGAGCCAGTTTCAGTTGCTCTCAATCGAGCAAGAGCAAGCAGGAAAGGCGCCCTTTGTCCATCTGTAAACTAAACCCATTGTTTGGGAATTGCAACCAGCTTGGGCGTCCAATTTAGCCGAGCATCAGTTTTCCAAAAAAAAAAAAAAAAAATTAAAAAAAAAAAATTAAAAAAAAAAAAATTAAAAAAAAAATTAAAAAAATTAAACCCCCGTCATTTTGTGAAAAATTAGTGAAACTAAGTGGCGGCCAGAATTACCTAGTCGGTATTCCAGAGCCTCCTCCCCATTTTCAAATGTGCTAGATACCTACCTAAGCATCATGGAAAGATTGTTTACGTTGAGGCGGCAGTCAAAGTTAAGGCGTGGAGAGCATGCGTGACACGTTCCACTACGGAGTAGGTCAGTACTGTATGTTCGAGGCATTTGGAAACAATCGACCGGGGAGAAAAGGAAGGTGATTATGCTTTCGCGCTAGTATCGGTACAGTACAGTAGCGACACCTCGCTAAGGATTAAGGTTTTCGTTTTGTTTTAAGTATCAAGTATAAAGTATAATCTTATCAGCGATTTTCTACGGAGCAGGTGCAGTCAGTTGAACTTGATTATTAATCTCCGATTATCAGCAACGGTGCTGTCAAACCGTTTGGCTTGGAATTTTGACGTACTGCTGCATGCAAGGGAAATGCAAGGGGCGCGAACGAAGAAGGCGACGAGGTTGAATGCCGTCAACTTCCAACTAGTAGTACCTAGTACAGTAGCATGCAGTCCTTATCCCTGCACGTTCTTTTCGTTTTGTTCCTTTAAAATAAGCGCCGAAACCAGAGCTTTTTGATATCGATAATTGATAATCACTAATTCAAAATTCTCGATCTAATTATAGTCTTCGAGTCTATATGCTTCTAGAAAAAAAAAAGGCCGAGAGCTTTAAAAGCACCTCTTTATCAACTCTTCGCGCACGCATCTAACGCATCTAACTCAATCCCGAAATCGATATTCTTCGTTAAAAAAAAAGACCTCGCTTTAAAAGTCTCCCCTCTGATAACCGCTTTTTATTTAAAAAAAAATCGGCTTTACAGCTATCGACCTCAAGTTCAATTTTCAACATTTTTCTGGGTACAGAAATCTGTTAGTTGAAATATATTTAGTATCAAGAAAAGTCTACATGTAACATAATCAACTCCCTTCATTAAAGCCCTTTGGCTATATCGATTACCCTTTTTCTTACGACTGAAGATTACCTTTAGACAGAGTAGTCCGTTACTTACTATCGCCATACATATAAGCCAGGTCGCTCGATTCGTCCTCTATAATGATTCAACGTATGCATACGCCTCCTCGTGCCTCCCTCCCTCCTTTGTAATTCTAAATCAACCAATTAACAAGCCCCTTCGCTACATGTAAGGAAACCCATCTCGCGAACCTGCAAAAAAGTTGTTCTAAAGTCAATATGACGATCCAAACAAAAGTCTTATCCATCCATCCATCCATCCATTCCTTGCCAGCGAGCTTCAATATAAGCTAATAATCTTTTAATTTTTGTTCAAGCTGACGTTACTATACGAAAGGCATCCGAAGAGTTGTATCAAACAACTGCAAGCAATATTGCGTATAAATTTCTTGCCTTCCCTCACGCCCGCCCCCGCCCCCGCCCCCGCCTTTTTTTTCTAGGAAAGAAAAAAGAGAGGTTTCGCCTAAGGGAGCCATCCCATCTCGATAGCGTACGTGATCGAAGGCGCAATCACCAAGGTTAGGATTTCCCTCTCTGTGAAAATGACGTGACGGACGGACCTAGCCTTTGCATCTCTCCACTTTGACAGAAGATTTCCATAATCGGAAGAAGAGCGAGTGTTAGGAAGGGAGGACCGACGGCGAAGATATCCACTCGACCCGGATTCCACGTTGAGCTGATTGCGAAGATTCGAAGAGTGCACTGTTCGCATTCTCATTCTTGGATAGTGATCCATGTTCTTTTTCTTCCAACTCCTGCGCCAAAACAGCACCTACCGTCACCTCGAACTCGAACTGATAATGCACAAACTCTCATTTCGCTCCCGAACTCTTTCCGTCTGAGAGCTTGAACTTTCTACAACCATAAGTCTTGAAAAGTACATGAGAATTATAAACCTTTTATTGGCATAAAATAGCGTATGGTTATAAGACGGTTTTATATCATATTCATTTTTCAATGAAGCTAATTAAAGCCAAAATATAGAAAGTCGGCTTTCGCTTAACTTTAGAAGGAGTCTTTTAAAAGGGAACAACTTTAGCTTTGTCTTTCGTGTCTAGGTCTATAAAACAAGCAGATTTAAGCTTGAAGGTTTTGATGAACTACTTATTTGAAGATATAATTAATAAACACCGGCTAATGTTGGTTTTTTTCGAAGTGTTGACCCTTAGTTTTGATGCGAAAAGTGGGTCTATGCATTAGCAGTTACCTAGTACTGTACCTACCTACTCGTCGGCTAGGCAAGTCGGGACATTTGTCAAAGTTACTCAGGCAACCAACAAGTAAAGCAATAGTCGGGAAATCAAAATCAAAATCATATATATGCGTAATCATGCGGAAGAAGCAATTGTGTGTGAATATCAGTTTGACTATTTTTTCTAATGCCATCAGCTAGCTGTGATTGCTAACCTCTCGGCATTCTGTAAACATGGCGGGGTACCTCTATTGAAAATCAACGAGCAAGCTGCTTTCAGGCAAGCAGACCAGCATCGTACACACGCAAGAGATTGTCTCCCCGCACCAGCCATCCTGGCTAAACCAATCTCTCCGCCGCACCTAGGCTTTCAACCGAACGTCGATCTTGTAGCCTGACAATTCGACCATGTCGGCAATGATGGCCGAAGCAGGAATGACGTACGTTAAGAGCTGCCGCGAATTCAGTGAGGTTTGACCACCATATAGTAACCCGAGCCATTTTCCACCCGCGTTGAAGATAGCAGCCCCAGAGTCCCCTTCCCAGCCGAACATATCAGTGTATAGATCCCCGTCTCCAACAATCGAAATCTCGTCAGTCATGTCTGTTTCGGGATGCCATCCTAATCGAAACTTCGACCGTGTGTCTGGGCAGATGTTACCGGTAGTGCAACCGGTCATGGCGCCGATTTTGAATACCCGCTGGGTATCATGGTGGGAAATGGCTGTACCGAAGTTTGTATCGATGTCTTTGATTGCTGTGACTCTTGGCCGAGCAAGCTGCTTCCATTCGTCGGCACGGTGACTGATCTACTTGATGTCAGTAAAGCTGAGAGATGAGCAGAAGCCATGAGCTTACATCGTTTGAAGCATTAAGAGCCGCTTCGTTCTCGAGGCTGATTGCGGCGACGTCAAGTCTTCCTCCTAGCCCAGGTACCTTTCGAGAAAAGCCGCCAGAGTACCAAACACACCCCAGTTGTTGGACAGGATAATCTGGATCTTGAACTTTCCGGATGAGCCTCCTTACTTTCTCAATATCTTCCTCGATCTCCTCCAGCCCCTCTCCTTCCAAGACGGGTATATCCACGTCAAGCTCTGCCATCTCTGCTTCCAGTGCAGATATGGTCGACTTGATTGCTCCAAAGTTGGGGGACCGAAAAACACAAGGCGAGATGTCCTTGGCCAAGCATTGCTGGGCGAGGACGCTGTAGCCATGGTTGTCCACTTCTAAACCGTTGTTAGAAAACTTTGTACCTCGAGACAGCGATCGTTAGAAGCAAACCTACTTTCACAAATCGAGCCTTTCACGAGTGCACGCCAAATCGGGTCTTCTTTTACAACAGAAGAAGGCTAAGGCATCACAAACCCCTTCAATGCGGTACGAATGACGTGGTGATTCGTCAAGACCACTGTCGTCAAGAGCTCCGTCGCTCCGGCCTTGAAGATCTCCAGAACCACCCCAGCAGTTCCAACTGGCTTGGACTGGGTGTCATCAATAGACCCCGAGGAAATTATGCTTCCGGTCGAACGTAGGAGCACTCAATCTGACCTGGCTTAAGACCAACCATCTTTAGTTCTTCTCTTCGATCCACACTCAAGAATACTTCCCCACGTTCAAACTCAATTGGGACATCATCGACGAGCTCTGTCTTGAAACAGTTAAGCATGCTTCCACAGAGGTCCACCCAAGCCGGTGGATCGAGGCTATAGTCGACTGTAATTGTAAGGACCACCGGGTTTTTTGCCGAGTCTTCCATGTCGAAACCGAAACGGAGAACATTCATAGAGTGCACCTTGCCCGCTATATAGCGGTCCCTATTAATTAATTCAAAGAACTTCTATAAGAGGCCTGCATGCCATTTTTAAAGGAAAAGGTGGCCGATCTCGACATATGCAAATTTTCTCGGTGCCCAGAGTTTGTGTCCGATGATCTCGACTGTGATAATTTCCCCCCTGAGACCCCTGATATCTTTTCTATCGAAAAAGTAGAAAAGCTGGGCAACGCACTGTCGCTGATTCTCGAGAACGAAACTATAGTATCTAGGGGTCTGGATGTAGAGGGTAAGGCGAGCCTCATCTGGATTTGAGTCCTCCAGATTTCTCAGCCACAGCAACCCGTCAATCTCATTTTCGACCTCGATATTATACTCTTTGACAGAAATTTCAGCACTAAAGTCTATAAAGGCTTAAGGCTAGCTCAACTTACTGCAAGGTATCCCGGATATCGTTCTGCACTTCCTGAGACATGAACTTCTCGTACCCGGCATTTTTTTTGTAGGTAATCATAGCACAGCAGAGGCAGAATGACAAGAGCATGTGTCCCTACTCGAAAATACTCATAGGTGTGGTTGAGAACGCTGAGGCCATCCTCGGGACCGTCCCATGATCGTGTATCCGAGACCTGGATGCGGCGACGCTTGCTTTTGGGAATATTCCTTGCATAGAGATCGGGTGACAGTGGTCGGTGAGATCCCTAAATAACGAGAGGTCAGTAAATGTTTCCGAGAAACGAGAACGTAAGAGAGGGCAATAATGAATACATACAAGAACTGATGTCATGGTAGCTAGATGCTCCTGGTTATAGTCGAAAGCAAGAAGATAGGCGGGTGCAGAAAGATTGATAGTAGTAGTAAGAAGGAGAAAAAGTAGCAAGGTGAGTAAGTAAGTTTAAATACTCAGCCTGGCCTTAAAGAAGTACGGGAACGCTAAGTGATCAGGTGACTAGAGCTATAAGAGCTAAAGGATAAATAGAAAGGTGAAAGAGAAAAGGCGAGCAAAATTGAATGACAATAAGCAAATTTGTTACCCGCTAGCTCTTAGAACGTAGCCAATTCTATTCTCTAATCTAGATTGGAACCGGGAGCTACAGGAGGGAGCTAAGTGACATTAAGGAGGATGCTAAAACAAAAAGGAAAAGCAAAAAGAACCATTAATGTGTTTCAGGGTAACGGTAAGGTGCAGCTAACATAAAGCATGGTATGTATCAGGAATTCTACTTTAATTCTTGACTTGGAGTCTTATATTGAGCCTCTCATTGATAAAATCTCCTTAAGACATTCACTAGGCTTGATCGTAGTTTCTTCAGGCCAGGCTTAGTCTCGGAAAGATAAGGGGCTAGTAGAAAGCACGAGATCTAGGAAGGAGTGAAAGGCGTCGAGCGTTGCAATTTGTGGAGTGGGACGTATGGTAGATAAAAGGGATTGGGTGGGCTGGATATCGAAAGTGTTTAGGAGGGAACGAAGAAGTTTAAGAGATTGGTCATGAGGTGAAGTACAGCAGAAAATTCAAGACTACTGCCTGGATGTGCTTAATTCGAATAGAAAATAGGTTCGCGTGCCTCATTCATGACGGCGAAAGCTATATGGCAACAAAGGGAGTTGGCCGAAAGTACACTTAATGATTGGTCTCAGAGCACTTGCTAATATAGGCCGTAACATCATCGGAACCCTGACAAATAGCAATAAGCAGTTCTGAAATGTGTTCCAAATTTCGAGATCGAAAAAAAACATATATACTGACCGCCATACAGTCCCCTATTACACTGAGGAATGACCCAAAGCCCAAAGCCCAAAGCCCACCGACCCTTCACTTCTACCCTTTATGGGACACTAGTTGCCTCTAATAATCAAATCTGTGAAGTCAGCCTATTCACGCTTCGCTCCTCCAATCGCCGGTACCCACGGAACCTGACCACGAGCGAAGATCTCAATATATGGAATACACTCAGTAGCAGGATCTCTTCATTCAAAGAGATCAATTCAACCTGCTTCGATCGCCATGACGCCTGGATATCCAGCGGACCAGCACTCGCCCTCTACAAGAGACCGCCACATTGGCCACAAGAGTCATTGGTTATTGTTGCTGCTATTGATTGACTTGTCCCAGGTGGCGGAAAGGGTGCCTTTCGATTACTGAGATTAGCGGTTTAGAAGAAGATGATGAGGACGGAGGCGGCACCCATGAACTCATGCCCGTCTGTATAGTAGCAGCAAAAGCAATCGTCGTCGTATGTAGTGACTATGCCATAGAGACGAGAGGACTGTGTCAGCAGTGTCATTGCTAGAGGAAACCAGTCTATTAAGATGTGTAAGGTCTGGAAGCTATTGTTGTTCGTAACAAACCTAAGCCAATGTTAAAGCCAACGTCAACCGAGGCGCCGCCTTGTCGTCAACATCTAGTCTAAGACCTATAACAGATATAGAATGCTTGTTGTTTAATAGAAACACATATCTAGGGACTTCATTCAACCAAGTAGAGCTAGCAGCTCTGGGACTTGCACTAGCGTCTCAAGAGTGGCTTTGATGAAGGAGTCCCAGGAAAAAGTCCTGGAAATAAAGAAAAGAATAGCAATGTTTTCTCAATTAATATGGAAGTTTATCACAACTATGCGGAGATTACTCGAGAGAATTGGAGATGCCTAGTCATGGAGTGAATCTAGTGCAGTAGGTGGTATATATATATATATATATATATATATATATATATATATACATATCGATTGACGTTGGGAGCCAGACAATATAAGGAAATAAGATGATGGAGCAAGGTGGTTATTCTTGTTTGAAGCTCAGAGCAAGCGTGAGGCTGCTATATACTTCTCCTAGTGGTCTGTGCCACCTATAGTAGCCTGGTGGCCTAAGGCCACGACAGAGCCGGGCCAAGAGCTTTCACCGCCCCGGTAGATCCTCGGTCTGTCGCGGCGCGTCTTCTACAAATTCGCAGCCGCGTTGGAGAACTAGAGAACGATGACAGCGACAACGACATCAAGGAGCTCGAGATTGAGAGTACTGCCCACAAAATCCAGCGAAGCAGAGACTTATCAGAACACTCACGACATGCCATCCCCCACGAAATGGCGAGCGTTACATCCCTAGGTCTCCATGAGCCTACCGGCCTCCAATACGCAAAGCAGGAACATATCGTGCCGCCAGACTCCACCAGCAACTCCTACGAATGGCTCAATCACTTCAACAGCAGTGCCAGCTCCTCTTTCGATGATGACGAGCTGCTGGTAACTCCGCGATGTGTTATATGGAGCAGAGGTGGGGTGTTCCGCAAGGCATATAAGTTCGATCTCGAGAAGGAAGAAGTTACTCAGGCGCTGTTCACTACGTTCCCGAATCTTGGGCCTCTCGCTGCAAAAGAGAATGGGGCGCACCAGAAGAAAGGGTCACCAGGGCAGAGAGAGACGGCAATCGTAGTGTTCCTAAAGACCCAGGCGCACGTCTACTTCCTCGCCGGTACGAGCCATGTGATACACCTACCATTCGAGGTCGAATCCGTATCTGCCGCTCCGAAGGGGCTCATAATACAGCGAAAGCTACGACTCGATAATATGGTTGCAGCCTCGCTCAGATTTCCTCGCGTACCGCCCAATTCCTTTGTTTCCTCCCAGCCTCAGCCATCGTGGTCTGCGGCAAGTTCGCAGCAGTCAACATTCTCGCTTGCGGAGCTTGGGGGGTTGAAGCAGATGCATATGCCACAGTTAACTCTGAAAGATATGTGGGATCCACCGACGTTGAAGAATGATTCAAATTGGCCTCGGCTATTTTCGTTGTCAGATCCCCTCGCTGACATGAGCCTTGTTGCTGCCCAGCTCTCAAAACCTGCCGGTCGTCGAAACAGGGAGAGCTTGTCACAGACCACAACATTGGATCCCGCGGAGGAGCTCATTCACGTTTCACAGCAGGATGAGTTCTCTCCCAAGAATAGCGAGGACCCTCTGATCCTCGCATTAACTTTAAATCGAGAGACGAGCTGTTATACGGTGTGGAAATTGTCATACCTCCCGCCCAAGCCTCCTTTTGGCGAGAAAAAACGAGTTTCGAGTGGAGTGATATCTCGGCGGAGGAGTTCTTTTATGCCAGGGGGGGCCGCTACTGGAGCTACTACCCCTGTTGGAAATGGTCGACCTAATTTTAGAGACAGCATTGGAGATGCACAGCAGGGGATCGGTTCACTGAAGGGTGTTCCCAAACAGAATGAATCTCGAGGCAAAATTGTCGATTTTGCATCCTCGCTCGACCCAGACTTTGAAAGTGCCCTGATGCCACGGAAGAAGTCCCGGCGTGTAAGCTCTATGCTCGCAAGAGCAGATCTTTCTGCATCACATGAGCGCTCTGCTTTCTCGGAACTCGCTTCTGGTCATCCAAACACCGTGAAGCGGCGAGGGGAGTCTCTGGGAAGCCAACATACAAGGACGAGTACAGGGGCATATGCTGGACTGGGCGGTACGAGCTTTGCTCAAACACCACAGTTTAGCCACAGTCTGAGCGGCTATCTTGAAGCCCCAGTAGACGACTTGCTGGACGAGTTGCGGGCTGGAGGTGACTTTGAGGGTTTCCACAACATGGGTCTTGATGATGATGAATTCAATGGGCTAGAGAAAGAAGTTGTGCTTACAAAGATAAGCAGTGTCTCTGCAGAACACAACAATGTTCGGTATTCGGTTCAAAATAAGCCAGCTGCCACTCAATTCAAAGTTTTCACGCTTCCTGCTCCAGCCTCTGCGGCGGATGACAGGGGTAACACGATCGTGGTCTGCATTTTGGATCCTGACGAGAAAAGGCTAGTCGTATTGACTCTTCTCTTGGAGACCAATAAAGCTAGTGTCGATATGGTCAATAAGGAGCAGACTGGAGCAAAATCCGAAAAGGACAGCACTGTGATATCTTTGGGTCCAGTAACGCGGGCGAAGGGAGTGATAGATGCCTGTAGACTTGATGATGGTCGGGTCTCTCGCATTCTAGCGCTAACAGAGACTCTTGATGGGTTCGGGGAGCTGAGTCTGCAGGCCCCATGGAGTCTCCTCATGAAAGTGGCTCTTCCCGAGAAGTTTACGATAAGCAATACTCGAAATTTGAATCATGACCCTACACCCCTCGCCAAACGAGACGGAGGCTTCAGACGTGTCTTAAGTCAGGGGCCACGAGCTTTGCTAGGACTGCGGAATGCAAGACCAGGAGGCATCGTCGACTTGGTGGATGATGAAGGAAAGATGCATCAGCTGCAACTAGTACTCGAGCCACGAAACCCTCACGTTCGCAAAATACTTGAAGTTTGTAGGGCTGTTCTCCCAGCGGGCAGCGGTGGGGAAAGAATACTCGTTTGTTGGTGGAACGTCATGCAGTGGATACGACTCGAGGATGTCGATACAATAGATCCGGAATGGACTGCTCTTGTTATCACGCTGTTCTCAATGGTACTCGGCCTGAGCAGCGCGTCCAAACCTGGCAAACCTGGACAGATGCACCCCAGGAAAAACCTAACAAAAAGCCATGTGAGATCTGGCAGCGGAGCTCAATTGAACTTGGAAAACTGGGATTTGATGCAGGCGGAGGAGGCATCCCACGGAAACCCAGTACCTTCTTGGGGAAGCAACACCGGATGGAAATGGTTGACAGAGGATGATGATATGTTACTTCAGATCCCCGCTTCTCCGGCGTCTGTTTTCACCCCGACTAATAGCAATAATCATCTACCTTTCGTCCGCAGGCATGTAAAACTCGCACGAGAATTTGTGCGCACCAAATTGGGCTTCGACTCCATTTCTAATTGCTTGCCTACCTCCGGAAACACAAGTCTGGAAGTCAGAAAGGCTGCATTTACGGATGTGTTCATTGGCCTTCATCTGCTATACGAGGAGCAAAAGCTCGATACAATGATGGCAGATTCCTTCAGCACAGGTGGCTCAAGCGTAGCGCCCATTCTTGCACAAATTGCCAGATGGCTAGGTTGGGACAGCTGGATCCAGCATTACGACCTCGATGAAGCTTTGTTGCTTTACGTAGACTATGATTCTGGTAATGATCGTTTCCAAATGGCAAGACGTAGCTTACGCGCCTTTAGAACAACCCTTAGATTCGTCAATACCACAACCGATGGAATGTCCTTCGGTGTATGATTGGATTCAAACATGTCTGCGCACACGCAGTTTGATGGCATTCACAACTCTGCCAGACTTAGTTGCGACGCGCTCTACGTCAATAGAAAGCACTTACAACCCCGAGCAATGGTTTTTACTCACACCTCGGACCCTTGTCTTCGTACAATTTTTTTCAGTCATGCAAAGCAACTGGTCTCCCCAGAAGCTTGTAGAGGCACTCTCTTCTGCTGGCGCAGACCAGCTCTTCCTCGAAACACTTCCCGAAGCCGTCCTGGCACCTCTTCAGGAGGCTATTGTAAAGAGCCAAGCAGAACCACTAAGTAGTTGGGATAAGAAGCTGCTCAGTCTTGTGGGTCGGGAGGACATGACTGTGCTTCTTACGCCAGGGAAAAAGCCTCGGCAATCGCAATTGACTTTACTGGTAAGACCTGAGTATCATCAAGAAGGAATACTGCTGACTAGCTACAGGCACCCACCCACGAAGCAAACCTGGATATCCATGCAGTCTGTCTCTCGGTAACGGATACCGAGGTTGCTGGCTCTTTCGATGGATCTGTCGAAGTAGACCGACAAGCAATCAGTCGCTCACTATTCAAGAACGACAGAAGGATGAACGAAGCTATCAAGATTCTCAGTTCGACGAGAGCTACTGTGGCACGCTGCAGGGTCAATCCCCAATGGTCGGAATCAGAAGTGCTAGAGGCACAAAAAGAACATGCACAGATGCTGGCATATCGCGTACTAGCGATTCCTGCGGGGAGTGGACTGCTAAACTACAGCGCTCGCATACCACTGCTCACACAGAAATGGACTATCCGAGGTTTCAATTTGAACTTCGTCATGAAACCAGACAACCACACTGTCACGGCAGACAAGTCCGCATTTTCAGAGGAGAAAATTGGCTGGGCTTTCTTCCATAATGGTGTGGCTTCTGGTCTCAGCATTTCGCGCGATGCCAAAGGCATTGATACCTCCTGGATCCTGTACAATAAGCCCACTCCGGACCTCAGCAATCGACATGCTGGCTTCTTGCTTGCTCTCGGATTGAATGGACATCTGAAGTCAGTGGCAAAATGGGTGGCCTTCAAGTATCTAACACCGAAACACACTATGACTTCCATTGGATTACTGCTCGGTCTGGCTGCATCATATCTTGGCACGATGGATTCGTTGGTGACAAGACTATTGTCTGTCCACGTAACACGAATGCTGCCACCAGGTGCAGCGGAGCTAAATATCTCTCCTTTGACCCAGACGACAGGAATCATGGGCATCGGACTTCTCTACTGTAATACACAACATCGCCGCATGAGCGAAATCATGGTTTCTGAGATCGAGCACATTGACTCGGAGACTGAAGAAGAGCCTCTGCGAAATGAAGGATACCGTCTAGCTGCAGGATTTGCTCTTGGACTCATCAACCTAGGAAAAGGCTCCGACTTGAAGGGGTTATACGACATGCGTCTTACCGAGAGATTGCTTGCGCTCGCTGTTGATAGTAAGAAGGTGGACCTTGTACATGTCCTCGATAAAGCAACCGCCGCAGCCGTGGTGGCAATCGCCCTCATTTTCATGAAATCGGAAAACCAGGTCCTTGCCCGCAAGATCGATGTTCCGGCCTCTTTGCTTCAGTTTGATTACATCCGACCAGATATATTTCTTCTCCGCACGCTTGCAAAACATCTGATCATGTGGGAACGGATTTCTCCTTCCTTTGAATGGGTCAAGGATAATCTTCCAGATGCGTACAAGAAACGGAGTACGCTCGAAGAGATCAAATTTCTGACAACCAAAGACCTACCATTCTACAACATCATTGCTGGAGTTTGCTTTAGTATCGCTCTACGCTTCGCCGGTTCGGGCAAGGCTGATGTTCGCGACCTGCTCATCCACTACTTGGACCAGCTCATGCGGATATGTCGACTAGGAGCCGGCACGTTCGATAAGAAACTGGCGAGGATCACTGTCCGAAATTGTCAAGACCTGTTGGCTCTCGCAGTTGCAACCGTCATGGCCGGCACGGGGGACCTGATTGTTTTCCGACGACTCCGATCCATGCACGGACGTGACGACAACGAGACGCCTTACGGAAGTCATCTTGCAGCTCACTTAGCCGTTGGGGCCCTCTTTCTGGGTGGCGGCACATTTACCTTTGGCACATCGAGTCTGGCTATAGCAGCATTGCTGATCGCTTTCTACCCGATATTCCCATCCGCCGTCCAGGACAACAAATCCCATCTACAAGCATTCCGCCATTTCTGGGTCCTGGCAGCAGAACCGAGGTGCCTTGTGGTCAGAGATATTGACACAAATCAACTGGTTTCTGTTCAAACCATCGTCACCCTACGGGATGGGGACGGGGTCCCTATTACTCTCCATAGCCCTGCCCTCTTGCCTGAACTGCATCTCATCAAGACAATCCGTACCAACAGTACCGAGTACTGGAATCTTGTTCTTGACCTGGAGAGTAACGAGGCACACATGAACGCTTTCAAATCAACACAAACGATCCATGTCCGCCGATGCCTTGCCAATGATGGCGGCAACTCGCCCTTTCAGGCAACCCTGCAAGCCTTGAACGAGGGAGAGGGCACCGCTTCCCAATCTCTCGAGTGGCTGTTTGAGTTGCCCGCATTTAAGTCCCTCAGCAAGGCCGAGAGGGCTTTGGTGCTTCCTCCGGACCAAGGCGGTGCCAGTGACGTACACGCAGGTACGGATGAAACCGTCGTCGACGCTCGACTGGTGTTGGAGAATGGCTCTCTGGACAGCGGGAAGAGAGACCGATTGCTAGGATTGAGACTGCTCTTCGAGTTTGCAGATCAGGCTGCTCGCGAAGGGAAAGAAATGCAATGGATACGCATGGAGGTGGTCGATCGCTTGAAGGCGAAGGTATGGAAGATGACAAGCGAAGAACAGACCTTGACCTGAGCTTTTGATTTCGGGGCTGGCTGTGCCTGGGATTCTTGCATCGTTAGCGGGGTGGGAAATAAACGCATTGCGGGAGCCAAAGGTGGGTGGGTCGGTGTGTGTGTGTGTGTGTGTGTACGGTATTTAGACATGATCGATGTCTAGGGTTATGAGAATCTGAATCAATTAATCAAATTTAATTCATTGTGTGATGTTATGCTCGCTCGCTCGCTAGAATAGGCAAGAAGGGACTCTCCCCTCAAATGGATACATCACGTCGTAGCTTCTTTATCACGGGACAGGTTGAGATCCGGCGAGCACATTGCCAACGCTGCTCTCTTCATGATCTGGCTTCCCTCTTGGTCTCGCTGGAATACAAGACGTTGTCTCAGCTCAGAATTGTGAAGCTCATCTTCAAGAAGAAGAAGAAGAAGAAGAAGAAGAAGAAGAAGAAGAAGAAGAAGAAGAAGAAGAAGAAGAAGAAGAAGAAGAAGCCCATCTCCAAGAAGAAAAAAGAAAAAAAGAAAAAAAAAAATCGAAACAGACTCCCCAAACAAGCCATCCTAAAGCCCCGTACCGTATATACCACACCCACCCACCCTCTCTTCCCCTTCCCATCCCATCCCGGCCTCCGTACGCACCGGTGCCGATCCAGCCGCAACACGGAAGAAGAAGAAGAAAAAAAACTCTCGCCATGCAAAGCGATCTACTTACTGTACAGACGATGCCGCAGACCGGATACGCGTCTCCCGTCGCGCAGTGCAGAGTGTAGTCCACAGTGGCATCTTGGTCTGGGCTCGTGTCGCTGTAGTTCGCGGGTTTAGGGATATTTCTTTGGTGAGGGGAGGGGAGGGAGGCAGGAGAGGGAGATGAAATTTATAAGGGGAAGGATGAAGGGATAAGACGGGAGAAGAACGTGCGGTCGGTTGATCGTGGATTAGGTAGGTAGGTAGGTAGGTAGGTAGACTAGCGCGGATTAGGATGTAGGAGGAAGGAGGAGGAGGAGGAGTATGATTTATTTATATGTATATGTATATGTATATGTATATGTATATGTATATGTATATGTATATGTATATGTATATGTATATGTATATGGATGTATGGACGTATATCGAGTTCGTGATTGTTATGAAGAGCCCTTTCCACCCCTTCCACCCCCGCTCCCTCTACAATCAACCAACCCCCACTCCCCAACCCCCAACCCTTCCACTCCCACGCGCTAACCTCTCCCTCCAACCTTCTACAAACCTATTACTCCGAAT
Organism: Drepanopeziza brunnea f. sp. 'multigermtubi'; assembly: GCF_022702325.1. Taxonomy (NCBI): domain Eukaryota; kingdom Fungi; phylum Ascomycota; class Leotiomycetes; order Helotiales; family Drepanopezizaceae; genus Drepanopeziza; species Drepanopeziza brunnea. Next base: position 568,457 of record NW_027094068.1, read on the forward strand.
AGGCCCCCCCCCCCCCCCCCCCCACACCTCGGTCCCGATAGGTACATGAATGAATCTAGGGTCGGGAATCGTGTGAGCGAAGAGACTACGGGACCTATCCTCATGGCTGATTGGGATGGGGTAGGGTAGGGTAGGGTAGGGTAGGGTAGGGTAGGGTGGTGGTGGGGGTGGAGACGGTGAGGCTAGATAGAGATAGATGATGGGAGATTGGGGTGATGAGAGTGAGGATGGTGGAGATGGGATAGATCTATTGTCAAAGGAATGGGGAAGCGCCTGCTAGGATGAGGATGAAGGAGGCTGAGTGCAGATATGATTGTCAGGTTGAGTAGAGAAAGACTTTCATAAGTACTAACCAGCTTCGGGCAAATATTTACTTACCACCTCCCGATTCCGAAGTTTATAGGGTGCATTATGTGTTCTGCAGGGAGAAAGCAAGCCGTGGCATCATATTAGGTATCTATCGTACACTCCTCCTTCCTCCCTCTGCTTCCCTCTGCTTCCCTCTGCTTCCCATCCATCGGTCCTTTATAATTCGTCATTATACCACTGCAAGCTCTTACATCTTCCCCTTCACTTCATTCGCCTTTCCCTTGGCCTCGCCAGCGACCTCATTCGCCTTTCCCTTCGCCTGGCCCGCCAACTCAGAAGCCTTGCCCTTAACCTCACCGGTCGACATGCCCGCGACTTCCTGGGCCTTGCCTGACACCTGGCCGGCTACCTCACTCGCCTTGCCCTTAACCTCACCGGTCGACATTCCCGCGACTTCCTGGGCCTTGCCAGAAACCTGACCGGCTACCTCACTCGCCTTGCCCTTAACCTCACCAGCCGACATGCCCGAGACTTCCTTGACCTTGCCTGCTGCATTCTCTACAAGACATTCAAATCAGCACATATCCCTCAAACGAAGACTAAACTCTGCAGATTCTATGATGATGATCATGATGGTAGAGAGAAGAGAAGAAAAGAAGAGGAGGAGGAAGAAGAAGAAGAAGAGGAGGAGGAGGAGGAAGCAAAAAGAAAAAAAACCCACCACCAGCCTCAATCCCACCCACAAGCACATCCGACACCTTGCGATCGACAGTCTTAACGCTGTCCTTGACCGTCTCGGCGGCGCTCTTGCGTGCAGCGAGCGAGGTCGAGAAGAAAGCAGGGCGGGAGGCGACGGAGCGCGCGCTGGCGGCGCTGCGGACGGAGGTGCGCATGAGGAAGGACATGGTGATTGATGGTTTATGTTTTGGGAGGGTTGGATTTGATTTGAGCTGGGTGTTTTTGAAGAAGTTGTAGCTGAGTGCGTTGGGAGGATTTGATTTGATTTGTTTTGATGTGGATCTGGATCTGGATCTGGATCTGGATCTGGAGACAGAGAGAGAGATGAATGGGTGGGAGGTGAGAGGTGAAGAAGAGACGAGAAGGTCGAGGGGACGCGTTTGTTCATGAGCTGAGTGAGCTACTTTGCAGCTAGTCCCCTGGGGGAGGGGAGCTCCTCTGCGGTTGACGTCACTGCGTTTGTGTGGGGAAAGCACGCGAGGGAACTGTGGACTGGACTTGAGAAACAGGGTAAAAAGTGGAGCGAGGCCAGTGGCAAAGCTTGTATCCGAAGCTTATAGAAAGAAGCACACAACGAACAGGGCTAAATTTGTAAATCCTTGTATGGCCTGTGCTTTCGGGTCGGTGTGGGTCGAGTCTTGCTATGAGGAGGATACTGACCGGATCTCGTAAATACTATACCTACTATAGACATCTGCTTGTGAAGAGCACGATGGCATAGACATTGCACACGTCTGTCAGTATACAGCCTGCAGGCCGGAATCCATAGGCAGGTATCACAACACAGAATATCTTACTTACAACTTCATCTCCCCTTAAACACAGGCGTCCTCTTCTCCCTGAAGGCCACCAGCGCCTCGTTCCTATCCTCCGTCCCGACAACCCTTTCGTACATCTCATTCTCCACCTCCTCCCGCGCATACCCGACCGCCTTCAATGCACCTCGAACCGCCACTGGCCCCCCCGCGCATATCTCCCCCGCCAAGCGCACAGCAACGCTCAACACCACATCCTTCGCCTTAGCCATCAGTTCCGCCCTGTGCTCCTCTCCCTCCTTCCCCTCCTCCGGCCGCACCTCCACCAGCCGATCCGCGATCCCCAGAAAGTAGGCTTCTGCGGCGCTGACTCGCCGTCCGGTCAAGATCATGTCGCGGGCGCGGCTAAGGCCAATGATGGCCGGGAGGCGGTAGGTACCGCCTGCGCCGGGGATTATCCCCAGCCGGGTCTCCGGGAGGCCTACCTGGGCGGTGGATGCCAGGACGCGCATGTGTGTGCAGAGAGCGAGTTCGAGGCCGCCACCGAGGGCGAGAGAGCTGATTGCGCTGATGGTTGGGACAGGGAGGGTGGAGAGCGCTGTAAATGTGTTGCGAAGATTGGCGAGGAAGGCTGCTGTTCTGCTGGATGTTAGCTAGTTCGACAATGCATATCTGGTGCCCCAATATATCTCGACATGTCCCAAGTACGATCGATCATGCAGTCCTCGAACCGTGTTCTCCCGGTGAAGGACCTACTCCTCAGCAGTAAAGCCCGCTCTCTCCTTCAGATCCGCGCCTGCGCAGAAACTGCTATCCACGTCACTAGCAAGCACCACTGCCCTCGTGGGTCCCTTCTGATCTGCACCCGCCGCACCGCCAAAGATCTTCTTCGCGGGCACCTCATCGCCATTGCTGTCGTATTCGGACGCTACGAAGTCGATGTTCGTGCGGAGCTCCTGGAGAAGCTGCCGCGAGATGGCGTTGCGGGCTGCAGGGCGGGCCTGCGTTGCCAATCAGCCTTGCATCTACCGTTCTGTTCTCGCACGTCGGATCCTGGGGAACAGTTTGTCCAGTCGCAGAAGCTGTCACAGGATGAATGGGCGAGGAGGGCGGAGAGCTGCGAGGCTTACTCACCAGAGACAAGATCCGTATCCTTCCACTACCCGGCGCCGGCACATCCAGGACCCTCACCAACGGCGTCGGTTGCGTTGAGTAGCATCGGACGAGCTTGGGCAGCGAAGTTGCAGGTCGGAAGATGCGCATGGCGAGAGGTGTGGTGTACAATCGCAACCTCAATGAATGTGCCCTGGATGTAATAGACTTCTCTTTTCGCGCCTTCGATCGGCAACCCCAGATTATGCACTCCGGGCTGAGCCGAGGCTATGACGAAAGTCTTGGCGGAGATCAAGAAAACCACCGGTACAAACGTCAAACGACCGGGAAAACCACGAGTCAACAATGGTTCGTAGACACCACTCCAATTTCAGACGACAACAGAAAATCTGGGAGAGTTGGGAAATCGGGAAACTGCGAATTGCTCTACTTGAACAGAACCGAGATAATAGATAGCCGAGACAAAGGATGGCTTCCACAACAACAACAACAACAACAGCAGCAGCAGCAGCAGCAGCAGACGGCCTCCCACCCGAAGCCATCGCCCTCGCAACGCGATTCTACGACGCCGCTCGATCAGGGCAGATGGCCATCTTCCAGCAAGCACTACCCGCTGGCCTCCCAGCTAACATGACGAATGAGAAGGGGGATAGTCTCGTAAGCACTCCCATCCACATCCACATCTAAATAAATCTCCCCAACCCTCTCTGCATAGACAGCAGGAGACACTGTTCGCCTTTTTCCCCCCCCCCTTATTTTTGCTTTTTTTTTTTTCTCCCTCTCTTTTTCCTTCCTCTCTTTTTCCTTCCTCTTCCCCCATAGCCATGCAGCCTTTCCCATCCGGACACTAACGGTGCGGTGATGAAAAAAAAAAAAAAAAGATCATGCTCGCAGCCTACCACGGCCACGCCGCGCTCGTCCGCCTCCTGCTCCAGCACGGCGCGGACCCGAACAGGGTCAACGACCGGGGCCAGTCGCCGCTGGCGGGCGCTGTTTTCAAAGGCGAGCCGGAGGTTATCGAGGTGTGTTTCTCTCGTGCCCGTGTCTTTTCCCTTCTGGGTGTTCTTCTTGCTCTTCTTGTTGTTCTTCTTGCTCTTCTCTATTTCCTCATCGTACACACATTCTCTCTCTCTCTTTCTCCTCCCTGTATATTTGTCGCCGCGGGTGCCAATGCTGATTGACGCATGAGCGTAGGCCTTGCTGAAGGGAGGGGCAGATCCCGATCACGGCTTGCCGAGTGCGATGGAGGCTGTGACTCTGTTCAAGCAGGAGGAGGTGTGGAAGGAGAGGTTTGAGGGGGCGCCGGGGAGGGGGAGCGCTGATAGGGAGGGATGAGGGATGCGGGATGGGGGATGCGGGATTAGGGATGAGGATAGAGAGATGTCAATGTTAATGTTAATGTTAATGTTCATGTTCATGTTCATGTTCATGTTCATGCTAATGCTAGCTAATATCAATGCCAAGGTGGTTTCTGCCATCTGATTTCGCCAAGTTGAGTTGTGCGTTGATCTGAAAGATGATGGATGAGAAGTACCCTTTACCCTCAAGAACCGGTGGATGTGGCTGTTAGAGTCCTGGCTTCTCAGAGGCGGCGTCAGGTCCCGGTTGCCATTGCGCAAGTAAAAGTAAAGTAAGGGCAAGTACATGAGATAATCGTTACATCAATCCACACTAAATCAATCCACACTAAATCTATCTACACCGACTCTATCTACACTGAATCCATCTACAAACAGAATGTACTCTGGGGTGATTTTCTCCGGTAGCATGCATGCATACTGTATGTGCATCCAGAGAAGAACCCGTCTGGGAGCATGCGCACCTCCAGACGGATCTTCTCCGGCAGCAAACATACATCGAGCCGGACCTCGGGCCGCTCTCACTTGCGACCCCCAGCCCCCGCAGTAGGTGACGAAACTGCTCCGGAGCACCGTGAGGAACGTAGACGTAGATACGAGAATGTGGATGCCGCCCTTCACAGTGCCCCCGCACCACAGAGGTCGAGGTCGCACCTCCCCTCCATACGCGGTGAAAGAATGTCCGCTCCGCTTGGGAGGGGAGAGTCCTGTGCAGGAGCCATGGGCGGCGGGGAGAGGGGAGAGGAGAGCGGAAGCGGGGCAGATCTGGCCCACTCTAGACCCGTGGCCCTCTCCTCCCCCGCAGCGCGGGTTGCGGGGCTGGGATGGTCTGGCGATGTAGATCAACGCCATGTAGAAGAGAAGCAAGCGGACTGGGGAGTTCGAGTCCCACCGCTTCCACCGGGTCCCACGAGGGGTACCCCTTTCAATTTGATGTTGCCCGGTCCCGGGCGGCGCTGGCCCCCGCAGCCAGATCGGCTGGGATTCTTACCCTGTGCCCGATGGCGGGAGCGCGCACTCCGGGTTATTTGGCATCTGCCTTTGCCAGTCTCCCACTCCCGGCTGATCTGGCTTGTAGAAGAGAAGCGAGGGGATGGGGGGGTGTTCGGTGGAGCCACCGCTGGGGCTCGCGGAGCCGGCCGCGCTGCTGGCGGTCTGATCTGGGGTGCAGAAGAGAAGCGAGCCGACGTCGCTGGCGTTGATGTATCAGCACAGGCTCGGTTAGAGAGTAGGACCGCCACTCTTACCAAAAAGCACTCCCGGCACTTGTCACCACATATTCGTGCTTCTCCGGAAGCGTCAGTGGTATGGAGCCTGTACCGCCGGCGTCACCACCCCATTTCTTGCCGATCTGGGTTGTAGAAGAGAAGTGAACAGACGTCGCTGGCGTTGATATCAGCACAGGCTCGGTTGATACTTAGATACTAGGACACCATTCTTACAACATATTCGTGCTTCCTGGGAAGCGTCAGGGGTATGGACCCTGTACCACCAGCGACGAAGGGTGTGATGAAATTCTCAAGGGTAGCTAGACGGGCTGGCCATCAGCAGATGAAAAGAAGGTGAAGTGAAGCAAGTGAGGTGAACACTTACAGATCTTCATATTGAGCTTGGGGGGCGTTTTCTTGGGGGGCGTTTGCTTGGGGGGGTTTGCTTTTCTTAAGGATCTGCGTCACAGGTCAGCTCTGGTGTATCTCTTCAGCTGGCGATCACTGACTGGTATACATTGATCCCATTTCTTCCTCAGTCTCGTGAGCTTCTCCGCCTCCTCCGTTCTATGTGGTATACCTACAGCAAGTGTTAAAGGTCTCTGCGTCGGTGGGGGCGCTCGAGGTAAAGGGGCTGTCAGGAAAATATAACTCTTACCTCGACCGGAGACCATGGTGCCGGTGGTGACGGCGGAGCCAATTCGCATCCCTCACCTCATGTCTTGGCAGGGATGATCGCGCTCTGCTCTTCAGTGGCAGATCGAGGACGGATAGTTGATCGACTCTCGCTGCTGTCTCCAAACAGCTCTTGAGGGAAGGGAAACTCGTAAGCTGCCGGAGAACCTCGATCTGCCACCCAAGCATCAGGAGGTCAGCGACCGGATCTCTAGCATTCGAGGCTAGCGCCTGTTGTTGATGCTGCTCATGTTGATCTATGCGTGATAGGAGTTTGAGAGGGAAGAAGGAGTTGATGAGGTAGGAGGTGGGTGGTGGTGGGTGGTGGAGGAAGAGAGAAGTAGGTGGGGGGTGTTGGGGAAGGAGAAGATTTTCAGCAGAATAAAGGGAAGAATAATCTTTTGTGTGCGCGCCGAGACACTAGGCTAGTTTAATCATGTGAAAACTGGATCCTGTTTCGACATAATGTCTTTCTTAAACCATAGGGTCTTCACTTGGAGTAGCTGCTGTAAGGGCTGTGTCGAAAGAAGGTAATGTGTTGGATTTGGCGGCTGGAGACTGAGTGCCAAGCCGTAGCAAGATGCAGGTAGACTATTTAGGATTCCTTGGATAACTGCAAAACATATTTATACTACTGAATATGCTCGAAAGGTAGAAAGAAGTTAGGGATGCTTGGAGTCTTGGGAAAGCAGAGTCTGCTATATTTCCATTTTGAGGCACAGAGCAGCGAGTAGAAGTATATGAAGAAAAAGGAAGACCAGGAAAGAAATTCTAAGCATACAAAACGCAAAAAAAAATACGGCTACTGGCAGAGAGCAAGCAGGCTGGCAAGCAAGCAATTAAACAAGAGGGCAAGGCAAGCAAGCAAGCATCCGAAAAGGACTGTCAAAACACAAACTGAATGTCTAGTTCTTCTCAGTACTTAATACTATACAATACTTGGGTGTGACAGGAACCGAAGTAGTAATAGTGACTTCAATGTCTTTCTAAACTTGAATTTAGAGGTCGGTAGACTTAGCTCAAGAAATATCCCTGGCTGTAGAGCTCACGAGGAAGATAATTGCTATCAATGTACAATCCCACTATCGATACAAAGCATCAGAGTCTTACTTTGAAGAAGGAGTCAGTGAATAAACAAATCAAAACAATTAAAAGCTGGTTGCAAACAATGATATGAGAAAGCATCAGCGTTCTTCTAATTGTTAACCGAGAAGTGAAATAGGCACGTGGATGATTGAGGACCACCTTCTGCCCTAAGCGATACTGGAATGATTTTGACTGACAGGTGAAATGAAGCCCAAGAGTACCGATCAGCTGAATGAAGATCAGGAAACATAGTACGCGGATCGCGACCAGCGGAGCTCTGCGAATCCGAATAAGCGAGCGGGTAGTCAATAATGGTACCTTGAGAGGTAGTAACTCATCGCTGTCGCAGTGCGGGCCCTGGAAGATAAACATACTGCTGCTCTAAGCCGGGCCACGACCGAGATGCAAATCGGATCGACCTTCCTCGTGTTTGACTGAGATGCAGGATCGGAAGTCCTGCTTGCGTAGCCCTTCATACATAAACTTCAAACTTAAACAATACATACTGTATAACCCCATTCCATATGTACCAACTCTGAGCTAAGTATCATACTTTTGTTCGGCACGGGTCCAGGTCAACAGGCTGGAGCACCTGCAGAACCTGGGGGTCAGGTCTTTCTTTCATGATCCGGTAGAGGTAAGACCCGTTCCAAGATTGGTACTGGTGGTGGAAGGGTACTGGTGGTGGAAGGCTCGATACCGGCGGCCTGTAGTTCGCTCAACTGCAACACTGTGAGTGATATTTATAGATACAGAACAACAGAACCAACCACGTGTAAAATTGAGTGGATAGAGACTGAGTATGACGCGCGAATATGCAAAAGGAAAGTCCCCAGTGTTGGCATGTCACGTCACCATATGCACCACCGCAGCATCTCGAGTCGCCCCCATCCAAGGGGCGCAGGTTCGTCGCTATCCCAAAGAGATTGACTTCGTTCAAAGCGTCTGATCAAACTGATGAAAATTAAATGATACTCAACCCCCCTCGCAATTGTGGATATCAGTAGGTCGGCGCACAGCTAATAATAAGACTGGTGCAGACCGCATTCCAGAAAGAAACAAAGCAAAAAACAGTCAGCAAGAACCTCGATGCAGATAGAGATTGCAAAGCTTGATCGAGACCGGAAGTGGGAAAAGACGCGACTGTTGCTGTCAGAGAAAATGAGAAGAAATTTGGAGATTCCCGGCGCATCCGTTGCAGAAGCGGCTGCTCCCTTGCTTGCATCATTTATTCATTCGCCAGGATGACTGGTCTCAGTCGGTCTGTTTACTTACTTAGGTACTTACTGTACTTAGCCCTTCCTTTGTATGCAAGTTGACGAGAAGGGAGGACAGCAAAAGCGGAGCGTACCGGTCGGTCCCTCAGTACCTGGTGCAGTGTTTTCAACCATTCATGGAATACAGTACAGATATTGAATCACTGCCTCCAGTTTTCCTTTCGCTGGCAAAGGAGGGTTCCGGTCCACACCGCTCCTCTCGCTCATAGCAGTAAGCCTTCGCCAGGAGTGGCTGGACGGTTTTACTACGTACCTCCGAGTCCCGATGTCTGGGACACGGACGGCATGGATCTCCGTGCCAGCAGTCCCGGTTCAAACGGCCGGGGTGGACAGCAAAGCAACCTGCGTACATGTACCGGTTAACCGACAAGTACATCTCGTACATCTCGTAGTACGGTATGGCATGGAAGATTGCTTCACATCCCGACTCTCTACTGTACTACCTATATCGATGCTTGGTTCAGATCAGGGGACCATAGTTACAGTTACTGGATGATTACCATCGATCTCCGTAATAAGTAACCGGCATTATAGTACGGTATCATTCTCGTCATGATTGATGGAAGGTGATGTACGGACTGACTAGCTAGCTGCTCTTGGTACCTATTCCAAAGACGCCCGAGAAAAGGCACGAAGATCGGACGGGATCAAGCTCATGTTTGTCGGGTAATGACAGCGATAATGCACTCTTACTGCACACTTACAATCAGTAGTCAGTAGTCTGTAGTCTAGTCATATGCTTCAATATCGTGATTCCAAATCGTCTTATAAATATCTTCGCCCTCTTTGATAGGGCCCCATGCGAGATCATGGCACGACACAACCTTTTCTTGCATGCGTCACATCATGCAGCATGGAATTAAAGGGAAGGAGAAGAATCACGATTCGTTCGCATATGCTGCGCCGGGCTGCAACTTTAATTGAACAATTTCCCTTTGCGTCATCCGCATCACGAAAGGGAGATGAAGAGGGAAGTGGGTTTGGTTGTATGTAGAGGAGACTGGAGTACCTAAGGTACATACCTACATAGGTACTACCTATAGTAGTACAGCACGGTAACGGTAGTACTGGTCCTGTAAGTAGTAGTACTTTGTACTCTACTGTAGTTGCAAGTACCTACTACTACCTTGGCAAGCTATCTTACCAGCCCCCTTCCTCCACTGTCTCCCCTTCTCCCCTTCTCCCCCTTCTCCGTAGAGCTTGAGCTTCACCCACTAAATTATTTCCTTCCTTGCCTCCATCCTCGATCCACCCCCCAAACCAACCCCCCCCCCCCCCCCCCCCCCCCCCCCAAAAACCCCAAACCCCCCCAACCCCAACTTGATACATCCGGCGTCCGCTCTCCCACCCCCCCCCCCCTCTCCACTCTCCCCTACACCAACAACCAACACATACATGAACGAATACACGAATACAACACAATACAATACATTACAATACAATAATCACAATCACAATCACAATCACTATCACAATCACTATCATCGTCATAATCTTCATCCATCACACCTGGCCCTCCGCTGGAACTGGCGCCGCAAACCAGGCAGAAGTACACGAGCTCAACAGGGAAGGGAACCGTCGTCGATAAAGGACAGATCAAATTGCGTCAGGGTACATGAGGTCGCCGTCGCCATCGCCGTCGCCATCGCCCTACAAACCAACCCAACCATCCGAGCTGATGCCAATCAGGCTCACCGCCCCAGAGGCCTCGACACCAAGACACTATGCAGTCCTTCGAAAACATGCCGTTATCAGCCCCGAGGCGCGTCGGCGCTTCCATCAATATCGATACCGGCAGCAAGGGAAGTAGGAGGGAGATCCCCCCCCGGCGGAGTCTCTCCAGGACAGAGACGTCTCGCCCGACCATAAATACGACGTTCGCTGCGGGCCGGGCGCTCAATGGACGATCGGACCCGAGGGAGACTTTTCTAGACGATATCACACCCATCGATTCGGTGAACAGAGGAGGCAATGAACGGGAAGGCGGAGGAGGGCGTCGGGACTCCCACGACCTATCTTTGAGCCCGCGCCAAGTGACCCGCGATTCGCTGGTCGATAATATGCTGATGTCCTTCGACCAATTTGCGTACGGGAACGAGAGAGACGTCTACGGCAGAAAACTCACACACGATGAGGCGCAGTTGTATGCATCCTTCGCAGGCCCGGACTCGTATCAGCCAACCCAGCATTTGGCGTCGAGAAACGGACATGGCGCGGGGCATACGTATTCGTTCAGCTCCGACTTCGACTCTGCGGACGACCTGTCTCGACATCCCGGAGGCTCCCTCTCGCGAGAAAGGAGGAGTATGAGCATTTCCAACTTCCAGAGTAACTTGGGCAGGGGGAATAGCCTGCGGAAGGACGGCACGGCATCGTTCTCGGGCTCGAGAGCTCCACCGCCGCAACAAGTCCCCCATCGAGTACTACATACCCGGAGTGGAAAGGGAAGCAAGGGAAACAGTGCTACGAGTGTTGAGTTGGGTTACGCGCAAGGGACAGGCAATCAACGCTGGGTACATGGACAGGCTGGACGCTCTTCGAGCTTCGACTACGGGAGCGACCGAGCTGCGATGAATGTGACCTCGCACGCCGGGCCTCGACAAATTGAGGCAGTGGCTCCCTCTTTCAACCAATACGACTACGATGCGGCGCCGACGCCTACCATACCCGTCGGTCCTCGAAGGATGATGCCGCCGTCGGCAGCAATGGGCCCAGTGACAGATTCGGTGCAGCCAGAGCCGCCACAAAAGCTGGAGAGGAGACGGAGCACCAAATCTTCCAAAAGCGGATACAAGGGGAGACTGGGAGCAAATAACCCAGCAAGGTTCGATCACGGTCTGATCGATTGTTCTCGTGAGCTACCGCCCATGCCCGCGTTCATCAAGGAATCCGCAACGGCTCCAGCACCGCTGGGCGGCGGTGGAAGATCCAAGGAACAGAGCACAACCCGTGCGCAACCTAAGGAGCGGCCTGGATTCTTTAGGAGAGTTTTTGGCTCGAGGAGTAGCCCTGCGGTGCCGACTGCCTCTCCGCCCTCGCACGGTTCCACGACATCTGCTGAAACGACGGATCGGCCGCGTGGCCGTCCCCAGCATATCGGCACCCAGATCAAGGTACAACATACGCAGTCGCCACCGGAAGTTCCTCCTTCGCCCCCACCGAGAGAGCAAGCGCATGTTCTCTCCAAGAGGCCCTCATCGTTCTTCAGGCGGCGGAAGAAGTCTATTCGTGAGGCCGAGCCCCCAGTCCCTACGGTCCCGCATTTCGCGTCACAGATTACTGAGAGGGAGCCGTCGAGGGTGGCTCCGAGCCCAGTCAGTAGCCTCCGGACAGTCATGAATCCATATCTGAAGACCCCGGCCCGAACCCCCGTCGAAATAGCGCCCCATGCTGCTATAGACCGGCAAATGAGTGACAGCCCGGAGCCCAATGATCGGACCGTGAGGGGCTTCTCTCCAGACTACGATCCCGACCGGAGCGCGACCATCAGGGCTGTGCGACCAGTCGAGCGGTATTCAACGGACAATTCGTCAGTCCCGCCTCCGACTCAACCAACTCCGGCATCCACTTCGCAGACCGGAATGTCTCGCCAGGGCAGCTCGAGGGACGTAGGCCACGCTAATTTCCTGCCGAACAGCAGTGATAATGATCCGGGCACAGATTCCACCCCAAACTCAGTACATGGTCCCGAGAAGAAATGGTTTGCTGAACATACCATTTTACCGCCGTCGGTTTCGAAGCAGATAGCGCTGGTCGCAGATTACGAGAGAGCGTATGTCAGACGCTCGCCCTCCGCAACAAAGCCAGAAATGGGCCGGGCATCACCGACCAATGATTCCCCTCGCAGCCCCACCTCGTCTAATTCAAGTATAGAACCGACATCAACGCGAGCAGAAGCGCCCGCGAAGGATGAAGAATGGGTGATGCTGACGCCAGAAAAACTGGGGAGCCAGCAAGATGTCCAGGAAAATCGTGTCTACCTTGAAGCTTCATCATCGTCAGAAGAAGATGGCACAGAGCCGGCCTCGGGCTTGAATTCGACCCCGGAAGAATTACGAAGCAGCATAGTTTCTGGGTCGACTGAGACGGCATACAAATCCGCAACCAGCCTGCCGATTCTGCAAATCGAGGGCAGAGAAGAGAGCGCGTCTCCATCACAGAAGAGCGGGCTTCTATCGGATGCCGACTGCTGCAAACCTTTCGATTCCGAGAGCACGGTTACGGACGAGACTTTACCAAGCGAGGGTGACCGCGATAATGCAAGAAAGATATATGATGGCAATGAAGACTTCATTCTGAAGGAGAGAGCGGCTGCCTGGCTCGGAGAAGACAACCCCATTCACCTGCGAACATTGGTGGCTTACATGGAGCTTTACAATTTCACCAACCTGAACATTCTTGCTGCGCTGCGTCTCATGTGCGGCAAGTTAGTTCTGAAGGCCGAAAGTCAACAAGTCGATAGGATTCTGATCAACTTTTCCAAGCGGTGGTGTCAGTGTAACCCTAACCATGGGTTCAAAGGGATCGGTAAACTCACCCCCCCCCCCCCCCCCCCTTTTTTTTTTTTTTTTTTGGCGACGCTCCAGCTAATCAACACTCTAGACATCGTCCACACGATCTGCTATTCGATCCTCCTGTTGAATACAGATTTGCATCTTGCGGATATCGACCAAAAGATGACCAGGAGCCAGTTTATAAAGAATACCATGCCCACAGTCCGGAGAAGCGTGGCGGATTTGCCGCCCGACACGTTTGACCCATCAAGGCCTTCGATCTTGCCCGGGAAGGGTTCAACCTTCGAGTCTATCAAGTCGGATGATAGCTGCCCGGCGAGTACAGAGAAACATTCGGTCGAAGTCGAACGCCCCTCGTGGAGAGCATCCTTCAAACCTGCTCCGCGGATGGACTCGGACGGGACAGTGCCCACGCCGCTGGACTACGACACCCCTGTTGATGATTGCGGGCCGCTGGTCAAAGCACCCTTCAATGGTACCTTACGAACATGGGAGGTACAGGTCGAGATCGTGCTGAAAGATTTCTACAACTCTATCCGGAGTGAACGCCTGCCCTTGTTCGGCGCGACTACAGACAGATCGCTCCTTCAGGCCCCTTCGTCGAACAGCCTGTCACTATTCACGAATGGGGTGCTGCGAAGATCGCCCAGTGTGTTGAGCAAAGCGCCATCAGAAGCTCAGAGTTATGTGCGGGGCAGAACAGCCGAGACATTACGAGTGGGCAACGGCAAATGGTCGAGTAAGAATCGGTCCCGACCTCGTCTGTATTCCGGTTCGGGAATAAATTCCAGCCGAACCAGCCTGGACGATCAATCTTCCACGTGGAGCCCATCTGTTTCAACCAGTACGTGGAGCAAGTACTCGCTTGGAAAGACGCCAACATCCATGTCTGTTGACTCTATTGGCTCGGGATTTGTTCAGGGTGACTACCAGCAGTCCATCGGGTTCGCCAATGCTCTCAGCCAAGCAATCATCCGCGAGGAGACCATCGGAAGTGCTGGGAGTACGGGTAGTGAGCGTGGAGAGTACGACGAGCCTCGGGTTGCCCCTTTGCTGGAAGATGAATCTCTGGAGTTGCATGGGGCTCCATGGGCGAAAGAAGGAATTGTCAAGCACAAGCATCACCTGGAGGCTCTGGATAAGAAAGCGAAGGACCGCAATTGGAACGAGGTATTTGCCGTGATCGAGAAGGGCTACATGAGCTTGTTCTCCTTCTCGTCCAAGAGCAAGAGCAAGGGCAAGGCTGCTGGAGGAGTCGTCGGGGGTGGTAATTGGCAGGAGAACGCCAAGAGCCTCGGCTCATTCCTCCTCAGGCAGACCATTGCCAGTGCGCTTCCATCGCCAGGATATTCTAAGGCGCGTCCCCATGTCTGGGCCCTGTCACTGCCAACGGGAGCTGTTCATCTCTTCCAGGTCGGTACTCCGGATATCGTCAAGGAGTTCGTTTCGACGGCCAACTATTGGAGTGCCCGCCTATCGAACCATCCCCTTGTGGGCGGCATCTGTAACATCGAGTATGGTTGGTCCGACGCCGTCGTTAACAACTCGCTGGTCCACGCTATCAACGAGTCGACCAGACCATCGACCAGACATAGCATGCAGAGTTCTCGATCTCTACGCTCTAGCGTGGATCATCCCTACGGTACATCCTTCAAAGCTCGACTCCCTGGAGACAAGATCACCATCTCGGACTGGACACCACCAACTCAGAGCATGAGGGCAAGCAACCTGATGGAGGCCGATCAATTGCGCACTCTGTCGGACTATGTTGCTGGTATTGAGGAGGAGCTGCAAAAACACAACGAGTTGCGAAGCCCTATGTTGCTTGCCGTAAGTCATCTTCCAACGGCACCTATTTGGACCTCGCTAACAAATCTCAGTTTACCCCACGGCATCCTAATTCCCAGAAAGCCATGGCAAACTGGGAAAGAAAATCCTCTTATCTTCTCCGCGAGATTGTCAAGTTTACCACGTACATCGACTGCTTACAAGCTGCCGAGGCGGGCAAGCAGGCAATATACTCGGAACGCGCAGAACGACTCGTACCTGAGGGCAACGACGATGATAGCGATGATGATGCTAATAATACGCTCCGACCAGAGTAAGGTGTGAAAGATCTGGTGTTCTTGGCACAACTTCTCAATATCGAGATGAGACTTATGTTCAACGTGCTCCCCTTATTGCGATTCCACCTTTGGCGCTTCTCCTTCTGAAACACATACACTCGGATTGCTTGTGCACGCACTGGAGTTTCCATACACCCATATACCTACGTGCCCTATTTGAGTACTTCCTTGCTATCTGGCTTGTATTCTGAGGGCCGAGAGGCGGGTGATGGCTTGCTTGCATGGGTTGGATGAGCATATTTTGCTTCATGCTTTTGGCCGGCGTTGGGGCTTTGTTTTTTTAGTTTATACCCATTCTCGTGTTCTTTATTCTTATTTCCGTGTAGCCGCTTCTTGCTTGCAGATAGATAAGAGCCGGGCTGTGCATGGTGGGTGGGGGCCCTTTCTCTTCAATTTTTTTATTACCGATGGATTGAATGAATAGATGTTCTGCTGGGCAGGGAGGCGCTTGTGGATAGAGGTAGAGAGAACGGAGGAGATAATGACGGAAAGAAAGAGAATGAAGGGGTCGTTACATATATGAATGAAGTATGAATGTCATGAGCCAGGCAGCAGGTTTATCCGGACGAAGACAAATAAGAGAGGGACCTTTTGGTCGGATTCTTAATTAGGTTTTGCTGTTTCATGTTGGAAAGATGGGCGGGGGGCAGACGGTTTTCGCTCTGTTTCTAAGAATACCGCTATTTCCGCAGTTTCACCCGACGTGCGTACCCGAAGTAAAATCATCCAACTTCTACCAAAATTTCGCTCTTCCTGTGTGTGTGTGTGTGTGTGTGTGTGTGACATCTGGGGAAAATAAAAAGATGCCGCCGGTCCTCGATACCCCCCGGGCACCCACAACCAGACAAGACAAGACAGGGCTCACGGCGATTGGGGGATCGTCGCAGCCCTCTGACCCTTCCGGTCTCGTCTCCTGACTGACTCTTCCTCCTCTCCAACCAAACTCGGAAGGGGGGAGAAGGAGAGCATGAATCCCCATCATCATCATCATCATCATCATCATCCACCGAACCCGTCTGTCTCCCCGGCGCCTCTGGTACCTACTCGGATACCTGGACCCAGTTCATGGGGCTGTTCCGTTTGTCCCGTTTGTTTTGTTTTGTTTTGTTCTGTTTTGTTTTGTTCTGTTCTGGAGGGCTTCGGAAGGGAGCGGAGGGCTTCGGAGGGGAGCGGGAAAAAGGTGGTCTCGGATACTAGGATAGGAAGTTACCTACCTATTCTGGTGTGTGGTGAATGGTGTATGGTGAGTTTGTGAGTTTGTGAGTAGCGTCAGGTCTGCCCGGTGGGGAGTTTCGTCTCCGGCCTCCTCGAGTTTCTCGGCCTCTCGTTACGACGCTTCTAGAACGCGGCTGCTGGCCTCCCTGGCGTGCAGGATGGGGCGGTAGGATAGGGGAAACCAGGTTCGGCCGTGCTCGTCTGACCTGGTGGCCCACTGGGTTGCGAGAGGGTCAGTGAGGGAGTTTGCTACTGTATCTACGTGGTTTGTTTTGTTTTGTGTTTGGGGGGGAGTTGATGGATGTTCTTTCGAGGCTGAATTTTTACGTCTGGCCGAAAAAAAAAAGGGGTTTTTTTTTTTTTTTTTTTTTTTTTTTTAATATATGGCTCCGTGCAAGGACTTGTTGCTACTTACTCCCAAACCCATCGGGCCGCGAGACACGTCTTCTTCTGCCGTCTCCAGCGTCCACGGCGCCCAGCCGCTCCGAGCCTGCGACAGGCTGTCCACGGTCAACATCGCCTGCTGCAGCTCGGCGAGGGTGCCCACCCGCTGAGGATCCTCCCGTCTCCCATCCTCGAGCTGCTCGTCCGCACGCCACACCAGCGGTGGTGGCGACGCGCAGTCCGACTCGGGATACTCGAGGAGCCAGGGCTCGGTCGTCCAAGGCAAGTCGTCCTCACCCAAGCGGAACTGCGACGGAAGCGGCGGGAGTGGCCTGTCGACGACCCTCTCCTCAACACCGCCTCTCGGCATGCTCGGCGCGTGTGGGAGAGGGCCCCGTGTTCCGCTTGGGGTCAGAGGGGGACTCGAGGGATCGGACCGCAGGTCGGATAGAGAGGATGGCGATGGCGGTGGAGCGGAACGTGGCCTCTGCTGGCTATCATCGCCCCCCGTCCTCTCACACGCTGCTCTCCTTCTCAGCTGATGGTAATACGGCTGTCGTTGTTGTTGTTGTTGTTGCTCAGCGGCGTAATGCTCGCTGCGAGAACAACCCCCGCTAAGCGGCGTGGGGGTGAACGACGGACGCTGGCTTTCAAAACTCGCGGCTTCGTGCGCCTGAGAGTGCGGATCCCATCCCGGTGATGCAGGCTCTTCCCGTGGCCGCTGCTGCTGCTGCCGGCGCCGTCGATACAAGCTCTCTTGCAAGCCTCGCGGAGTTCCGTACGCCACGGAAGCTATACGTGGATCTTCGCCACGATTCGAGAATGAGACCCCGAATTCGACCCTCACGAATAGACCGGGCCAGGAAACTCGATGGGGGCTCCGGAGACGGGAGTGGCTGCCAGCAGGAGGAGGAGGAGGAGGAGGATGATGATAATGATGATGATGATAGCAGGGCTCCCAGCTCGCCATGGCTTGAAGAGACGGGCCGGTGGGAGGATCCACGGCGCCAACAGATACGCCCGTCCGTGATGCAGGAGTGGGAAGCTGGCTTCCTTCTGAGGCAAAACTTTTCTTTTCAAGCGCGAGATCGGTACAATGCGGTCGACGGTGCCATGTCTGGTTATTTCAGTTGGGGATGGGGAGGGGCCGTTTTATGACCCAGAAAGATGGAGATGAAGATGATGAAGATGAAGATGTGGGTATGACGAGAGAGGGGGAGAGAGAGAGAGAAGGGTTCACGGATGACGCCGCGCTTGTCTCGTGCGCGCTTTTTGGGGCGGCACAGCATTAGGTGGCTAGAACGCCACTTGCAGATCATGGAAGGCATCGCGGCGACGAGGTACATGCTCTTCTGCTGCCCTCTTCTTTTCCTTCTGGCCTTCGCTGGGTTTTCTGGATTAGGAATAGACTCAGAGTTGTGATGAAGTTTCCGATCTGCTGTTCCTACTCTATTACAGAAGCGAAGCGAAATGAAGTGAACGAGCATGACCGTGCATAGAAAAAAATGTATAAAAATAGCCGGGGATGATGGTAAGCCGCAAGTCAGCTATGGAAATAGAGAGATACCTGACTGGGTATGGAATACATCGTTGCCAGAGATCATTCTGCATTGCATTGTATTGGGATTGCATTGGATTGGAAGCCAGCTCGAAGGATCGACAGAGGTCCACCCCAGTATCTATTTATCTATCTATCCTCTCCCCAACAGATCCGTACTACGTACGGGTACAGACAGAAAGAAACACTTCAAACATCTGGAGGGTGGCAAAACAAGAAGCGCAGACTTCCGAATCACCTCGATGCGCGCGTCATATCGCATTGCAACGCGAGGTTTCCACTCCGGCCCACGTAGGCTGATCAGTCACACACAAAACCTGCACTCCGTTCGTCCTATGCTTAACCCCATGAGCATGCCTTCCTTCCTGGGCTTGGTCCATCAATCACCACAGCAACGCAAGTGGCCCAGGATCGCAAGCTGCAGCCGTCCAGACGGCGTCCGCATCTCCGGAGCAGCACGTATGTATATACCCAGGCAGGCCCGACCAGACAGTCCGTCCGTCCGCCCGTCAGGAATTGTCATCCGGCTCTGCCATCGTGGGAATGGAGTAGTGGAACTCGCTGTTGCAGCCACAGCTTTCGTCTCTCGGACCCAGAGTTGTTCTCTACTGTACTACCGATAATAATACTCACCGTTTTGACTGGGAAGGTCTCGTTTGAGCGGGTTCCCCGGCGCCCGTCCTCACAGTCGGGAAAACACGCAGAGGAGATCCTGCGTGGCACTTTTCAATTGTGGAGTAGGTGGTGTGAATCTGTACTGTACCGGTACGTTCCCTATGCCCCCAAGAAAGGCGACGTCGGGGTGAAGATCAATTCGCCGTGTCGTTCCGGCGTTGGGCTCCGTTCTGAGTGCGCGAAGAAAAAATATTTTACGGCTAGGTTCATATATCCAGATGGGTTCCCGACTGTTATCCAGTAGCAGCAATTGGGCTAGACGTGCTCTCTTGTCGGGTCACCTGGTGTAGTTGGATCAACAAGATTGGAACGATTAGGGGCCGAGTGGTTAAGAATGTACCGAGCCACCAAACCACGCGGCGGAATTTCGATACGACAAGAGATTAGGCAATCGACACCGGGCTGAACTATTTTTTGTGTTTTTGGTGTTTTTTCATACAAAATTTTCGGTCTTTTTAGAGCTGGGAGGAGACGAGAATCTTTTTTTGGGGTTATTGATGACGGCGCCTTTTAGCGAAGCGAATCTCAGACAACAGCCGGAATCCCAGCGAGGTAGTCGCAGAGTTTAGGCGGGAGCTCGTTTTGGGTTTCTATGAGGGTGGAAAGCTTGCGGCTCATTGATGACGACGACCCGTAACACGGGACAGCCATCTAGTGGCTCGAAGAACGAAGTTTGTGGTCCACCGATATGAGTTTGACTTCTAAAGCAAGAGACAGGTATCATGCATGCAACGTGACTTCACATCCCGTATAACCTCCCACGCCTCGAGAGAAAACGGAATATAAAATCCAAGAGCAAGAGACCGAGGGTATGAGAACCATCCGCCTCCGCTCCCACGCAAAAGCAACGTCACGAACTGGACGGATGCGCCGCAACGCCACGAGTTGACGGACCACCCTTCTCTGCTTCACTCGCCGGGTTCTTCGCCGCCTCAACCCTCCCCTCTTGATGCGTATCCCAGAAGTTGTGGTTCATGTTACGTCCCTTCACCATACCCGCAAAGTCAAAGGGATCGAGGAACGTGACGAGAAAAGGTCTCTTGTCCAGATAGCCCGGGCCTTGGATCTCGGTTACTCCGTCTTGGGCCAGGTAGATCGTGTTGTCCCTTGGGATGAAGCGCATTGGATGTCTGAAATTGAGGAGGAACGAGTTTATGATCATGAGTACACCTTCGAAGACCCAGAAGAACCACTCGTAGCGTATGATGGGGGAAATATCTGATTGCTTGGTCGTGTCGGTGGCGTGCAGGCTGGAAACTGTGAAGTATTCGACTGTGCGGTAGATGGTCCGAACCCCGATCAGTGTTGATGAGATGTACAGGGTGATTAGTGCGGCGTGGAGATTGGGGGGTAGCAGTTTCGCTTTCTTGCATCGGCGGTGGAAGTGCGCTGCTAGCAGGATGAACAGTGCAAGGATAACGAGCTGGAGGATGAGCGCCGACTTCAGCAAAGCTTTACCGACATCTTGTTTCGATTGAGAAAGACTGGTGTTGGCTGTGTAAGCTGCACCGTTCCCATTCAATGCTTCCACAACGACTGACAACGCGCCGAATGTCGTGAGGACTCGACCGGGATGGATTGGCGAGTGGTAGGGTACGTAGTAGAGGGCCCGGGATAACATGAAGTAGTTGGAGAGTTCATACAAAGGTCTATGGTCGTCAACGTCGACAGGGAATCTATTCGAGAGCGGACACAACTTACGGAGCGCAATAGATGAAGACGAGACTAGCGATGAACACATTGAGGTTGTCGTAGTTGAAGGCTCCGACTTCTCGAAGAATATAACCGACAACGAAGAGGCAGGAAGCCCAGGGCAAGATGCCGGACACTTTCCAAGATTTGTAGTGTCTTTTGGTGGTCATTTTCTTGCTCATTGGACGTAGAGATGAAACTCACATGCATTGCCAGATGTGCCAACACCCAGAGACGAGGAATAGAAATGCGAAGACGACAGGAGCGGCCTTGTTGGGGGCATAAAACCACAGGCTACCCTCAACTAATGAATATCAGTCGATCTCTCAATACACAAGTCTCTGATCCTCTGAACAGTCTTACCATATTTACCCTTCTCCATCGTAGCTTCAGATATGTGGTTCAAGGTCGAGTGCCGGAGGTGCTTTGGGTTCGATCAGCAGATCAGGCCTGTGTAACAAGCAAGTTTTATTCTTACGAGTAGCTTTGGATCTCTTGGTCATTTATAGTGACATAGGCAATGAGGGTACACTTCAAAATGCGGAATGAAGGTGAGCACATCGAGACTGCAGCATGGGGGTAGCGTCAATATATAAAAAAGCTGCACACCAGATCTCTGATGATCTCATGGCTGTCCTTTCCTTCTGTAGCCGTTGTAAATACGAGGAGCCCTGCGATAATTCCACGCTGCCACTGGGCGCCACGTCTCACTCAGCCAGAAGAGCAACTCGCTTCGCCTATATTGCGACTAAAATCTGTTGATGGGTTGGCAGGAGCAGCACCATCTTCGAGACGCTTCCTTCCGCCTGTGCAGGCGAAGCTATTAGCTATAACACGAAAGTTGTACCTTTTTCGGGCGTAACAGTCGAGCTATGCGGTTGACCACGGTGAATAAATAAAAAAAAGACATATGATGCTTCCGTGCATGTAAGGCTTTTGCAGCTGCATTCGGACGTCAGACGGGATAATTCCTAGCCGGTGCTTCAGGTTACCACATGATTTGTCTGGTCATACAGACTATCAGGCAGATTGTACCGTGATCGATGTGTGGTCGACTCGGCGAGGAATGTGGCCATTGGCTATACATCGCAGCCCCTATTGCTTGCTGACTTTGTTTTGAGAGAGGGCTGTGAAGCGAGAGTTTGATTAGTGGGGCATGGAGGAGCAAGATTCAGCTCTTAGTTGTACAAAGTATAAGACGAAAACGCCGGAGGAGTCTCGGAAGTTGCCAAAGACTTGGAGATCTTTGGGCTCGACGGAAAAGGGGATTAAGTGTTGAGAAGAGTCTATCATGGATAACCCCGAGGTGACTGCTGCATGAGTCTTCGTTGCTTCTTTAACTTTCCGATGCGAAAATACAGACTTCGATCGACCTCGATATATGATCCCTGGATATGTACTGCGAAAAAAACATTGAGATTCTCCTTTCCCTAGGCGTGTGTACCATTGTAGATTGGCTACTCTCATGGTTCAATCATTTCCATTGCCAACATGAGATTTCATATCTGCGGTATATTTAACGTGCTGATACAATCGTAGACCTCCAGGCTGTTCAAAAGTTCGTCCGCTATCAATTGCATCGATCGGGCCCGTTGCTCGGTCAACTACTAGCTCCGAAGCCGCAAAACACTGACGTTTCTTCACCCGCATTTCCAGACGACCCGGACAGCATCGATACAGAGTACAAGTGTCTCTTCCAAGTCAGCATCTCAACTGCGACACGTTTGTTTGCTTTTTTCGCCTTTTACTTTCGCATTAATTTCTCCATCGGCCCGCGATGTCTGTCCGTGGTAAGTTGCAACCCTAAAAAAAAAAAAAAAAAAAAAAAAAAAAAAAAAAAACCCGCGCTGCACCCGGACCTTGGAGCTAACATCCCCACCAGTCGTGGCCCGAATCCGACCTACGCTGGGTGAGAAGGAGCTCGAGAAGGACACGATTGTACGCGCCGAAAGCAGTGTGGAAGGCAAGCCCTTCAATGTCGTGCGGATACCGAACCCCAAGAACGAGGCGGAGGAGTTTAGCTTTACGTTCAATGGCGTCTATGACCAGAGTACAACACAAGAGGAGCTGTTCACCAACGAGGGTAGGAGTAGCGGATCTGATCTCCACGCTGGCGCTGATCGAGGATAGTTGCACCACACTTGAAGTCGCTGTTCAATGGCTTGGACGTCATGGTATTTGCATATGGAGTTACAGGAACCGGGAAGACGCATACGATGAGGGGAGGACTGAAGCTTTCCGAGAGAGGGATTATCCCCAGATTGCTGAGTGGCATCTATCGACGGGGCCGGAAAGTGACCAAGGACTCTGGGAACGAGACAGTGGTCACCGTCACATTATCTTATTACGAGATATACAATGATAAGGTATACGATCTCTTCGAAAGCCCCGACAAGCGTTCTCTGGCGGGTCTGCCATTGCGCGAGAAAGATGGGAAGACCTTCGTTGTGGGACTGTCGGAGCACGCTTGCGACGACCTGAAGGATTTCGAGAGACTTTACATCGAGGCCAACAACAACCGCAGTACGGCTGGGACCAAGTTGAATGCGCAGAGCAGTCGAAGTCATGCAATCCTTATGGTCAAGGTAACACAGACGAAGGGGGATGAGACTTTGATTAGTACGGCATCAGCAATCGATTTGGCCGGATCAGAGGACAACCGACGGACGGAGAACAACAAGGAGAGATTGGTGGAATCGGCGAGTATCAACAAGAGTTTGTTTGTGCTTAGCTCTTGTATCGATGCAATTGGGCGGGGCGACAAGAGGATTCCATTCCGGGAGAGTAAGATGACCCGGATTCTGAGTCTCGGGCAAAATAACGGCATCACGATCATGATTCTGAATCTCGCGCCACTGAGATCGTATCATCTGGATACTCTGTCAAGTTTGAACGTGTCGAGCAGAGCAAAGAGAATCGAGGTCCGGGAAATCGAGAACGAGGTCGTCTTCACACAGCCACCGAGGAAAACTGCCCAGCTTACAGGAGGCTCGATGAACCGCCAGCCACTGAGGCCTCTGGCAAATGCCCACAACACACATGCCGCAAATCTCGCTGCTCAGAAAGGAGACAAGCCGGCCAAGGCATTTTCGGTGTATAGCGACAAGAGCAAGACCACAGGGCCACCTCGCAACATAGCTCCTCAGACTATTCGTAGATCAGATTCCTCAAACAAGCGTCCCTCGGAGTCATCTACGAATCCTCGCCCTACGAAGATGGCCCGCCCTAATACAACTGGTATGAGAATTGCACCTGAGCTATCATCGGCCAGAATAGAGGAAATGGTCGAGCGAAAGGTACAAGAAGCTTTAGCTGCCCGCGCACTGGATCAACCAGCTACAGCTCCGACCGAAATCAGTGAAGCAGTCCAGCGCAGACTCGAGGCCCTGGAGAAAAAGATCGAGAGTGGAGAAGCGGAGGATGCCAGAGCTGAAGGGTTGCGGTTCTTGCTAATGGCCAAGCAACACAAAGAGCGAGGCGAAGACTCGAGTGCTCTGAAGATGTACGAGCTGGCGGTCCCGTTCTTCCCAGGGCAAGAGAAGCTACAGAAGAAAATCGATCACCTGAAAGCCAAGATCCAAGCCAAGCGGGAGGACGCAGCTGCGCGAATGCCGCCACCCGAGATCATCGTCAAGCGCTCCGAAATTGAAACCCGTAAAGCCCCAGCAATCATGCCCATCGCTTCTCTCCCCTCCCCTCTAATCTCTTTCGAGATCCCCAACGACGACCCCCCAGCCAAGCAGCGGAGGGCTAAGGCCAGCGCCGACTCCGACGACGAGTTCAACGGCTTCGAAGCAATGTACGAAGCAGACTCCTTCGAAGACGACGACAGCTTCTCCCACCGAACCGCCAAGTCCAAAAAATCCAAACCCAAATCGGCCGCCTCCAGATCCGCTCTGAACGTCTCCTCCGATGAAGCCGACCACAACGAAATGGAGCCCCCGACACCGCGAACCAAGCACCTCCTCGACATCGTGAACTCGCGCAACGTAGCTATGATCAAAGGTCTCAGCGGGGTCGGAGCGAAGAAAGCCCGTGATCTGGTTGAGTATCTCGAGCTGCAGAACGAGGACGAGGGAGGCGAGATCCGGAACTTGCAGCAGCTGATTGCGGTGCCAGGGCTGGGAAAGAGGAGCGTGGAGAGAGCGTACGAGGGAATCGTGACGGCGTTGCTCGTATGAATGAGATGATGGGGATTCTCCGCGTTGTATTATTTGTTGCATCGGTGGAGTTTGTTTGGGTAACACATTCACAGGGTTTTTTGTTGATATGGGTTGGGCTATCGTGGGGGGCAGGGGGGGAGCTGGGCGTTTTAGCAGGTAGTGATTGTTATTGTGTTTGGACTATTCATGGATATACCTTTTTGGACTTTTGAAATGCTGATTCTTTCCTCGTTGATGGCTGTAGCGATATTTCTTTCCCTGATGATCTCTTTCTTCAAGTCTTGACTATTTTTGACTCTTTTTTTTACCGGAACGTATTCTGAATGTCTTTGCTTTTCTCTTTTATGATATTTGCTTGGCTTTTATAATCTCTTTTTTTTTCTGAAAAAAAAAAGGGCGAGTAAGCGAATTGCGGCGAAAAACAGCTAGCTTACCTTAGTCGCAGCTCGAACTTGGCGCATTGTATGTACAAGATGGATATACGAACACATAGCTACAGTACACACTGTTTAATATACTTGTAGATATATGTAAACATGTAAATACCCACCAACGAAACACATAAAAAAGTAAGAGTCAAACAGATAGACAGCCAAACAGATAGACAGAACATATCTCCAAACGAAGAAAGAAGAAGAAGAAGAAGAAGAAGACGATGAGTAAGAAAATAACAACACCAATCCAGCGAGCCCGGGATGGAGCTGGTTAATCTAACGAGCCGAGCCGAGCCGAGCCGAGCCGGGTCTATCTAGCGTAACCTGACTTCAGCCTAGCTCCATCCAGCTTCTAAGTAGCCCTCCTTCCATTTCAGCCGTGTGTATATATAAATATACATACCTATATAATATATATATCTATATATATATATCTATCCCCCTCCCCTCCTCCCCACGGACAAGTACGCCGAAGAAGAGCCATCTACCTAGCTACCGCTACCGCTATCTCTCTCTCTATCTCAGTACTCTTCCCTCTTCCACCAATGTACCTACCACCCACCGCTTACTAGCCTAACCTAACCTAACCAAGCCCAGCCCAGCCCAGCCCAGCCTAAGCGGGAGATCCTCCGTCCGAGTGGGTATCTAGGCAGGCTCTCTAGGCTAGCGGTAGGTGGAGGGGAGTGTTTGGTTAGAAGTAAGTTCGTAAAGAAGTGAGTAGGTAGGTAGGTGAGTAAGTGAGTAAGTGAGTAAGTGAGTAAGTGAGTAAGTGAGTAGATGAGCAAGTAGATAAGTAGGTAAGTAAAGTAAAATAGCTGGAACTCATTTACACGCTGGCACGCTGGCACGACGGCACGGCACGGCACGGCACGGGAACGAGCGTACATACATACTTCGTACATATATACATATATACATATGTCTACCTGCATGCATGCACTCCTCTCCTCTCCCCGTCGTGCCTGTGCCTGTGCCTGTGCCTGTGCCTTTACTCCGTACGGAGAAAGCTGGTGGCTGGTAGTCCCGTGCTCATGCATAATATCACGAGCTTGAAAATGAAAAGCAGCAAGCCAGTCGGAGGCGGAAGGGAGTAAGTCAGTAAGTACGCCACCACTCTAAGCTAAACAAAACTAAACCAAGCTAAACCAAGCTAAACCAAGCTAGAATAAACTAAACTATAGCTTCCGCCGCTGTCGTACCTAGTACTCCGTAGTGCTACTACTACTACTACTACCACCGAGCTGAGCCCAGTGCTCGGGGTGCTGGGTAGGACACGACACGGCAAGTAAGCTAATTACGGAGTTGTATCTATGGTGATCTGACGGACTTAAATAAACATGCGCGTGTGGCTCTCGCGGTGGGCTTGCTTGGGGTCTTGAGGACTAGCTAGCTCCGCTATCTAAGACCTGGAGGGACCCCGGAGGGAGGCATTGCATTACCAGAACGAGGTACTGGCAGCGAGCGGGCTTTGAGACAGATTACCGGCCGTCGGGTCGTAGTCTAAAGTCGATATGGAACGCGGAACGGCGTCGTAAGAAGAAAATTCCAAGGGTAACGAATACAGAGGGGTGGGGGGTAGGGGGCTGGGCCTGGGTCCTGGTCAGTGCGACCACGACTGTGTACTCGCTACGGCTCTACCATATGTAGCATTTCGGTCGACGATCATCTGTGGCTGGCTGGCCAGTCAATCGCGCAGATCTCTATTGACCCTTCGAGTCTGTCGATTCTTCGGTCGTCTGACAAACGAAAGCAGCGGTTCAGGGCGGATGGAAGATGATCGAGAGGGGGATCAGTAGGGAGATCTTGCAAGCCGCATGGACGTTATCGGCGGCTTGTGAAGCCGTGACGGTCTAGAAGTGCGAGAAATCCTTACAAAGCGGGATCTCCTGCAGATTCAAAATGGGAGGGACATTCATTCTTCACTCCTTGGCGCGTTTTATGTGTTAGTTGTGAGAGCCAATTCGTTTGCCGAAGAGCGACTTATCAAAATGCTTGGCGGGGGACTGGCTACTGGCCATGGACATAGTGAATAGTAGAGTCAACAGAGTCAATGCTCGAGTGCCAGAGGAAATGTAAAGTGAAAAGAGGACCGGGGATGTAGTATTGCGTTATATTCCTGGGGCTTCCCCTAAAACTGCTCTGCTCCTAGCCCTGGCGCCACAAGGGCCTTCCTTTCCTTTGCCTGCTGCCGATCGACTCGAGGGAGAAGGAAAATTCGTGTACTTCGTAACGCCGTGAAGTTCCGTCTCATGAGAAATGTGACGAAAAGAAAGTGTATGTCGCTCTTGGGGAGCTCGAAAAGAACGGAACTGAAGCAAGCCTGCCAAAGTATGTTCGAGAAAGGGGCGGTGTACAGAACGGCCTCAAAAGCCAGAGAGCCTTGCAAAATCGGGCATCCCAGCGTGGGAACGCTGTGTCACCTGCCCAATGCAAATCCTCTAGTAGTTGTGTCCCGCAGAGGGAACTGGTATCTTAAAAAAGCAACATGACGCCGATCGATCGTCTCGACCACACTAGGCAAATACAACCTGCGATACGAAACAAATACATGCCCAGATACAGGGCTTTGGGTATAAGTCAAGAGGTGTAATAAAAAAAATAAAAAAATAAAAAATTTCGAAGAACTTGAGGCATTAAAACATTAAGCGAAGTTCGTATCCTTCGGTGTGGGTAACGTGTTGGGTTCCGCTTGCATTGTCGCCGTCAACTTGGACGTCGAGTGACATCTCCCATTCTCGTTTGACTGGATTCTGGACCTCTGAAATCTCCATTATGACATCCTGGCCTTCCACAAGCTCGCGGATCACGTCGTCGTCGACCTCCACCTGCAACCCGCGGTCAAGAATATGGAGCGTCCGTAGTATTTTGGTGGGCTCGATATTCCACTTCGTAGCGATGCCGTTGGTGAAGTCCTTCAGGGTCCGCTGCATCAAGTAGACAGCTCGGAAGTATTCGTGCTTCTCTGGTTGATGGGGATCGCGGCGGGCGACATAAAAACATGCGATTGGTTTTATCGCTCTCTCGACAGGTGGCTCGTACGACGAATCGACTCCCAGCGCTTCGATCCAACCGCTCAGATTACTACTACCATCCGCTTTGGGAATCTTGGTGATTTGGTCTGGAGGGCTCGCCAGCTGCTGGGGATTCGAAGATTGCACATCTGCTGTCGCGACTGATTGGAAGTCGTTCCGAATTCCAGGTGCCCCAGTTGCCGAAGTGACTGCCATTTCTTGGGAATGCAGTGAAAGAGAGCTTGGAGACGGCGATACAAGCGAGGACGTTCCTGTCGTCGAGCTCCCGTCGCCCCTTCTCTGTTGCCAGATAGCGCTGCCCCGCGAATCCACCTTTGTAAGATCCAGTGGCTCCCCGGCCAGGGCCACTGGGTGGAGATCCGGATCGTCCTGTTCCGATCCTCGAAGGTACAATATGCTGACAGGCCTGGTGCTTGTAAACATATCCTGCATGTTTTGCAACTTGAAATGCAGGTCTTCCTCGATAGGCATGCGGCCTCCAGCAGACGAAGCCGATGACATGGACCAGGTCCTCTTGTGCTTCTGCACCTTCCCAGGCCGTTGACTTGGCTGCGGCTTGGCAGTCGTCGAACCAGTTCGTTTTCTCTTGCCAAAGTCTTTCATGCCCGTCTCAGCTTGCGCTATCTGTTGCTTGAGCTTGTCAATCGTCTTCTTGATGTGTGCCACATCGTTGGAAAGCTTGCGTTCCGCGCCGTGGTCCCGGAAAAGCTTCACCTTGCAGAAGGCCACCTCCGAGTGTTCAGGGCCGGAACGAGGTGATCCAGTTGGAACGGTCTCGGTCTTTGCACAGAGGCGAACGGGTATACCCTTTACTCCCTTGGAGTGGCTGAAATCGGTAGAAAGGAAGTTGAAACGAACGGCGATGTTGCATTCCGTTGTGCCGTTGACGCCTGGGGTCCAGAAGACCGAGAATCCATCGAAGGAGGCGGTATCGAGTTCAACACGAGTCCTCTTGTCATCAATCTCGGCGACCTGATTGGCTTCCACGTACTCAACTGCTTGGAGCTTGCCTCCACGTTGATGAGCCTCGTTCGTTCCTCGCCCTTCTTTCCACAGTTGCCAGCAGTTCGACGGTTTCTGTCGTTGCTGCTCGTCCTCGAACGAAACTCTGACGAAGGTCCGGTACCTGGCTCCGAGAGGCAGTGGAACATTTGGAGCCGTGTCTACAATCGATATCGAATAAGCTTGACCCTTATTGAGATATGTTACTGGTATCTCATCTGCATGCTTGATCATTGCCGTCGGGGCATTGAGGGTCACATGGAAGCGGAATTTTTCGGCAGATGCAGGCACTGCAGTTGCCATGTGGTATTGGGACTGGTAGCTCATGATTGGAGATTGGCGCAGAGCTCCTTCCATGGGCACCATGCGCCCCTCGTCGTCGTCCAAAGGGGAACCGTCATGGTCCATGGTTTCGTAGCCAGTGTCCTGGTGAATGAATGAAGATGGCGCAAACGATTGCTGCTCGGGCTGGTGTTGTTGCTGCATATTTTGCTGCTGAGAGGTACCAAAGGGGTTGTAGTTGTGAAATTGGTGTGGCATTTGATGGCCAAACGCAGACATTTCCATCATCGGGTTGGTGGCGAGCCCATCAGCGGAAGTGGGCAGGGACAATGGTGTTCCAAGACCCATACCCATTCCCATGCCGGGCGTATGCAAATCTCCAGCTTGGTTATGGTACAGGGTGTTCGTGCCTCCCGGAGTTGGAGTGTAGTAGCCAGGCGGTTGGTTAGCGAAGGCCGAAAAGGCAAAAGAGTTCGGGTCGAGCAGAGAGGGAGTGAAACGCCATGGCTCATGTTGCGCTCTCGGTGTAGGGTCGAGATCCTTCATATCCTCGTGTCCCAGACTCATGTGTCTAGACGTTCAGGACATTGCCGCACGTCAGCAAAGTTCGGACTTCGGTGGTTTGGGGAAGCCAAGAGCCAAGCCATGCTTCCATTCAGAAGCCTCTCCCTCAGGAACTCTAAATGTGGAGGGCAAACAGGCTCGTCAGCGAGGAAATTGTGCTTACCGAGTTTCGTGGGGGGGCGCTGCAGTTGCATGGCGGAGTGAGGAGGCATTTCCCGAGCCCGAGCCCGAGCCAGCAGACGAGGTCGCAATCGCAACCTCAGGGAAGCTTTGCCTGAAATTCGCAATGAAAGCATCGCCGGGCTTTTGAGACGAAGTTCTGTTGGTCACCCAAAAATCAGCTCTTGAACCGAGCCAAAACACCAAGGACGCGCAAGAGGGGCGGGGGATTATTTAGTTTGGTTTGCTTGCTTGCGCGCCGACGCGAGGGCCAATTCTGAGCCGAGCCGAGCTGAGCTGAGCTGAGCTGAGCTGGGCTGGGCAGTTCCTGGGCAGTTCCTGGGACGAGTAACTTACCGATTTCGAAACATCGAGAGATGAGATGGAGGAGTTGACACAGCTCCTCGTCTATCGTAAAATCTGGCAGTTGGAGGAGGAGACGCGTTCCTTCTCCCAAGAATGCGAGGAGGAGGTAGAAAAGAGCGCCGCGTGAGCTATTTTCTTTGTCGCATTCAAGCTCGGGTACTCTGGCTGAGGATTCGTCACGTTGGTAGTAGGAGTCGCGAGTGTGATGGGCTGGCCGTCGGGACTGTACTTTACTGTGCTGTGCAGTATTGTACTTTGTTCGTTTGATATGTCGTTGTTTTCTTTCTTTCTTTCTTTCTTTCTTTCCTTTTTTCTATCTGAAATGAAAGTCGCAGCGGAGGAGGCTTGTTATTATATGAGACGAGGGTGAGGGCGAGGGCGGTAACGGGAATGACAGATCTTTCCACTATGGGCTTCGGGAGACCAGGACATGGGGATCCATTGAAAAATATGGAAGTTTGGGCAGGAGTCGCAGGGGACGGGGATAGGGGGGCGGGCAGCTGGGTGGTGGTGACGGTGATGGTAATGGGTAATGGGTAATAGGTGATGGGTAATGGTATGAGATCGAGGTAGGGGAAGGGGTATCGGATCCACCCACGTTCGGCGCAACGATGCACGGCTGCTTGCGGTGCTGTTCTGTCCGTAGAGTGCCCGACGGTGTATGCAAACCGGGTGGTGGGGGGGGGGGGGAGGCGAGATGGAGATGGGATGCGTGTCAGGGCCGGGCCACAGATGACGGAAAAACTGGAGATATGGTGGTGATGGTACTGGTGGTGCTGGTGGTGTTGTAGGGAGTCAGGGCGTAAGTGGTCCGTCAACCAGGAGGAAGGGTTGATATTGACAGGATCCGATGGGAATGGATGAGAATGAATGGATAGGAATGGATGAAGGGGAAGGGGATCGGCTAAGTCAGGTAGCGCGAGCTTAGCGAGGAGATGGAATCAAAAGCAGCGGGTGGGTCCCCTTTTTCGGTGGGGGCATGCATCGCATTGCATTGCTTAGTACCACTAGCGTTCGGCCCAAGACGGGAGACGGCCCACTTCAGCACACAGCCACAGCCCTAGCTATAGCTACAGCCACAGCCGCCACAGCCGCCACATCCACCCACAGCCACCACAGCCACCACAGCCACAACCGGGACCATGATGGAAAGATTGTCGTCTTCGTACATAACGCTGTGGCGAGAGGAAAGTGTATCTGTACTTTGTACAACCTCCGAAACCTCAGGAACCTCAGGAACCTCAGAAACCCCTCGACTCGGACTGCCTGCACTCGATGTGTCGCCCGTAATGCCGACCGTTGTTTGGGTTTTGCCTTCCTTACCTTACCTTACCTTACCTACTGTACCATCATTCGTCTCGTGTAACCTAGACGCCGTCCTCTTCCCTCCAATCTCCCTTAGAGCCGAGATATGGTCTCAGAGACCCGCGGGATTGGTGTTTAGAGTACATGCATCGGCACGCAAAGCGAGATTACTGGCACTTCAGCTGTTGACCTTCTCTTTCTGCCTCTGTTTCTGTTTCTGTTTCTGTTCCTGTTCCCGTCCGTTCTCCAAGCTCAGCTCTCAGCTCTCAGCTCTCAGCTCTACAAAACAAGCTCTCCACTCCAGGCTCTCTCCCAGCTCTCCCAGCTCTCCCAGCTCTCCCAGCTCTCCAAGCAATCCCGGCAATGCTATCTACCTACGACGACTGGTCTAAGCGCTTTTCGCGGCCGGGAAATATGCCTAATATACAATAAAAAACGAGCGACCCAATCAACCAACCAACCAGCCAGCCAGCCAGGCAACCAACCACCCCCACCCAGTACGGTCTTCTCGCCAAAAAGCCATCAATCTACCGCAGATATCCCCTTGCAAGGCCGAAACGTGTGCGGATGCCTTAGGTAAGTAAGCTCTGTGCTTCACAAGACAGAGAGGCGCCTCCCCTACCTACCTACCTCCCTACCTACCTCGGTATCTACTTCTTACTTGTATCACTCACTGTAGCTTTGCTGTCGAGCTCAGACAAGATCTTCCGAGTTTCGACACGTCGGGAAGCTCAGCCACAGCGCCACAACGCCACAGCAGATCCAGACTCGAATACATAAGCCTCGGAAGGCCACGCGGCAACCATCACGGATATGCAAGCGAGTCCGTAGATAAACATGCAAAGCTTAAGCGCCGCTCTAACAACGACAGGGTCCTGAGGGCAGAGGGGAAAGGTAGGTATCACAACAATCTTTGCGTACCGGTGGCTGATAGCGGAGATCATCAGCCGAAGTCGCTTTCCTCTGGATGGGAGTTATTGGCATGTCGATTTCGGTCAAGACCCCAATCTCAATCACGAACCAACTCACGAACCAAACATTGCCACCTCGGAGGGAAATATACGTGGCTTGACTGTTGTGGCTTGAGCTTTCATGGCTTGAGCTTTCGTGGCGGTGCAACGGTCTCAGGTCTCCGTCTCGCCCCGTCTTCCCGCCCATGCTTTTTTGACTTTACGGCTAGCCGGACGACTTACCGGTGAAAGTCAAAACCCGAATCGCGACGTCTTGCAATATTGTACTTCTGACTTCACAAGAACGACACATCCGGTATGGCATTTCCGATCTGGCCTATTCCGAGTCCGAAGCTTCCCCTCCTACTTCTGCTGGCCTGCTTTTTCTCTACTTTTTATACCTTTTGTCGGAGTACAGACGAGGGAAGTAACTCGACTTGGAGCTCTTATGCCCAGCCAGCCCAAATTACTCTCGGGTATACTAGGGATCGAAAGACCCCTTTTCGTCACCTCCCCTCCCTACTGCACTGTTGAGTAATTCTGTCCATTCATTTATCCCCATCTTCTTTTGTTTATTCTTCCAGTCAACTAACTGATCACATTATCTCCAAGCGTCACGGCTGCCGCTCCAAGCTTACTCGTGTGCTGCTTAGCATAGCGGTACTTCAAGAAAAAGGGTCTGGTCACGTCATCCGTGCAGAAGTAGGTTAGATTATCTCTACCACCGGCTCGGCACGGCTCCGCTGCCGGCTGCCATCATGGAGATTATACTTCGTCTTCTACCTAGTACTGTACGGAGTATTATTGCTTGATAGTATGTAGTAACTTACAGCCCAGCAGCTACCCATGTCCGGAGTCAATTGCATTCGCCACATCGAAAAGGGTGTGGGGTAAAGGTTTGCAGGGAGTAGGCTGTCCGGTATATGTTGCCATAACTGGGATTTGTTTCCATACTCCGTTCAGCCTGAATTGACGGACGGCCACGATTGAGGCTCAGTGAGGAGCGGGAAGCTTGCGGAAAGAAAAAGAAACAAAAAGTGACTTGCTAACTGAGACAGACGAATTTTGCATTATTTCGTACTTACATCATTAGTATACTCCGTACTCCGTACACAAACGAGACAGTAAGTACGGAGTAAAGCAATTACACGTGAAGTTGCAGTAAGCAAGCATTTTTTATCATAGTCGGCGAAAACCCCTCACTCGCCGAGATCTGCAAAAATAAAACTCAATTGACATTCCCGGCGACGGCCCTGACTCACTTTTGACCGAGAGCGGGAAAGAAAAAGAAAAAAAGAAAACAAAGGGAGGGAGGCGGGTCTGCGGGCGAGTAGATCGGACGTCACCTGTTACTTATCTGTTCCTCATTAATTAAGACTCTTCGATGGATGTGCGCAGCAATCCTTCGATCCGATGTTTCGATGTGCGCAGTGCGCAGTGCGCACGAAGGGTCCAGCGGACAAGCAACAAGAGACTGCCCAGCCCTGGGCTGTCCGTACCGGGCGCATCGAAGGATTGCATTGCCGGCGGAGGAGGGGTCGGGTCGGGTCGGGTCGGGTTGAGTCGGGTCGAGCGAGAGCGAGTACGAGTGAGTGCGAGTGCGAGTCTTGAGTCATAAGAAACTCGATTACTGGTCGATGGTGCCATTGGTGTGAGTAATAAGTAAGTGGGTGAGTGATAAGTTAAGTCCGATCTCTCTCGCGCGCGCTGAGAAGAGAAGAGAAGAGAAAGAAGTGGCGATCTGGATCCCATCTATTTATATTCTACTATCGGGGTTCCTCCAACGGTCAATCCGATTGACGATCTCTTTTGCAGACAGGCCGGCCGTCCTTGAGAGGTTCCTTCGTCATCGTCGGTTAGTTACCTCGAATAATGATTCGGGAGAAGTTTTTACCGACCTGGCGCACCATCACGGCGGGACGGTGCGGTTAGAAGAGGTATTGAATTACAAGTATTGATATAGATAATAAATTAAAGAATTGGTGTATACATGCTCGGAAAACAGTACTGTATAAACGTGAATCTTTGTAGGTATGAAGATGCATTTATTTATTCCGAGTCGATACGTTAAGAAAAGTAGTGGAAATATAGCTCGGAATTGTCTTGAACAAGGGAATTTTTACTTGTCCGCCTCGGATATGTTGGCAAAAACATCCTTGATTTAAAAAAAGTCTTAAAAGAAAAAGAAAAAGAAAAAAAATCATGCATCGAAAAGAAATGATCGAGTGTATGACATCGCAAACGGTCTTAATCAATAAAGAAAAGTTGATGCTGGTGCGAATATACCCTTGATGGGTGTTCGTAAAAATACTGCTTTTCGAATTCCGCGCCTTCTCTAGTATTCACACGGGAATCCTAACATGTACGCATACCTACCTCGTACAAGAGTATCAGGATCAGCTCTTGTCGGTAATCCATAGCAGGTAGCCTCTTCTCCCAGGAACAACCTCATCCATTGTACACTAGAGCTCATCCATAGTTCGCGTAAATGTTCAAATCTAAACTTCAACTTTTTGTTATTATTATCGATACCCTTATATGCAGCGCATATTTCAATTATTACAACTAATAAATCTATTCAATAGATTCCTCTAAGGTAATAATCAAATGCATAATACGATTGCTATCTGGAAAACTAGTAGTTTACGTGAGCTGTTCATTCACCTCTGAATTGTGTTCCTGATACAATTAATTCCAAGCGATACGTGATCAAGCCTCAACTTCCTCTGTTAATACTCATATAGCTTCTCTTCTGTTTTCTTTCTACATTTTCAGCTATAACGACCACAATAACCACAACAGCCACAACCTGCTCCAACAACAAAAAACAGTTGAAACGCGAGGGTGGTACGCTTGTAGTAAAACACGGGGGTCGTTCTGAATCAAGGTGGAGATGTACGCGAAAACAAGGTATGGGATGAGCTCTAGTGAACAATTGATGAGCTACCCACCCTTCTGTACTGTACGCTCCCTCGCCCCTGGATTGACCTCGGACGCGAATATCAAGCTGCTTGCTGATCTATCGTCGCTTCCTGCTTCTTCATCACCTGCATCGGTTATCAATCTATGATGAAAGCTGTTGGGAGAGAGAGAGAGAGAGAGCCTAGGCGCTTAGCTTTCCGAGCTCGAGCTCGAGGAAAGTGTCGTTTTTGTTGACTCTTTCTCGCTTGTTGATTAGCGGCGCACGGACGTGTTAGTCATGACGAGATGTGATCAGAAAGAAGGAGTACCATTTGTATTTTAATACTTTTTTTTCACTCAGCACAAGAATAGGAGAGAAGAGCGGTAGATGAAGTGGAATTGTGTGAAGCTGGTTGGGATTAGGATTTATAGGCCGCATGCATCCTTCGTGTTATAGAAATCCTTTGTGTTATAGAAATGATAGCGATACGGTGAGTGGTTTGATTTTTCTGGCGAGCTTGGGAAGGCACAAGGAGCTGCTCCAGCCTTGGTGGTTCGGACTTGCTATGGCAGGTCGGCTGATTTCTTTGGGTGGGATCTATGGTGACCGATGATGGTTCGTGGAAAGGAGGAGAGAAGAAAGACAAAAGGAAAAGGAAAAAAGAAGGTCTTTCTTTACACTATAATCGTACGAGCTTCGATTTGGACCCTGAAGAGATCGGTTATTGATTCTTGAAATGGGCCTTCTTTTAAATTTTTTTAAAAAAATAAACCCATTTTAAATACCATAAAGGCAAGTAGGAGGTCATTTCAATAAGTCCTCCTTTGATCCTCTTCTATAGGACCGCCTCAATCCAGTCCTAAGCTTTAATCAGGGCCAGCTTAGGTAGCTCACAGACCGTCTGTCCTATTGAAAGAGACCGCCCCGTGGCGTCTGTCCTTACAGCTGCCCCCGTTCAATTATACAAGACGAGAATATTTTCAAAGCTCGTTTCAATAAATAATTTTTTTTTTAAAAAAAAACGATATTTGAACGGTCTAAGTAGAGGTGCTGTTATGATGTAGAGACCGCTTCTACGAACGATACGGGCTGGATCTTGATTATCAAGCTGATGTTCGTGCCGAGGTATTGCTCGGGATCGCTGCTATAAGTTATGTTGAGGCTTTGAAATATTTGACATCAGAATCGGTCGATTGAGCGAGAGTTCAGCTGGTTACCGCAGAGCTACTCCGGTAAAGGGGGGGGCAGGAAGGAAGGGAATGGGGGAGGTAGGGGAGGGGGGAGGAATGGGGAGCAGAAGAGTATATTCTAACTGATTTGCCTGTTACTATAAGTTCTCGAGAACGGTTTTGGGTTGGGAGATGGCCAGAGGACGGCCACGGGACGGTCCCGAGACGGAGCTCTCCAGAACGACGATCTCGATCGATTGACTCGGATTACACTTGAGTGATAGTTTTGTTTTTCAAATACAGATTAGTTATATGTTTGATTCCAATTCGCGCGTAGGCTCAAGGTGATCTCATGACTATGGTAACCTCTGAGAGAAATATTCTGTGACAAGTTCTACTAGGATTAAACTTCTTGATGAATAGTTTGAAATAGGTCATTAGATTTGATATTTCAACAATATTGAGATTGGTACAAAATGCAGTTAGGATTATACCCCTCTAGAATGGTTGTCTATAAATTGATTAATATCTGAGCAATATAAAGGAAGGAAATGCTCGAGAAACAAAAGAGATCTAATGTACAGGAGAGTACTGATGTACAGTCTAGGAGCCAACCCATCGCGGAGGGTTCATCGTGGGTTTCGCCCCCCCCCCCCCCTAAACCAGCCATCCCCACACACCTAAGAGCCACGGTTGGCCCACGATTAAGGCATGGTGGTTGGGTCGAGGATACCCCAAGCGGACCAGTTAACATCGATCGACGAAAACTGCTTCATCTGCTCTGCTGACTCAAAGCAGCTGGTCTGCAACTTCAATTCACCATCGTCAACCACGTGGTTGGGGACAACCATTTGCACCTTCTCCTTGTCCTCGACCAATGAGAAGCGCAGCGCGTCATTGGAGTCGTCAATCTTGGCCTCGTGCTTGATGTAGTGCTCGATGGCCCTCTCGTTACCCCACAGGTTCACTTGCACGGTTTTACCACGGAGAGTCTTCTTCTGGTAGGATTGAGGGATGTAGACCTTCTTGGCTTCTATGGTCTTCTCCTCGTCCGCTCGGATGACACAGAACAGACTCCCTTGAGATGGGGCCAACCTGTCAGGCGAGTCCACTATTTAGATTATTAGCTCCGCATGATGGGTAACGATGTATAGAGATCGACTCACCCAGGTAGAGGCCAGGTCCTAGGTAATTGCCGGTTGGAGTTCCCTCCGCCTTTATCTTGTCGTCGTCGTCGACATCATCGGCCTGGTCCTGTAATTCGCGTACTTAGCGTTGGCTTGTGTGAGTATCAAGTGAAACCTACCTTGGTGAGTGCTGCGTAGCCGATCACAATCTTCTTGTTGAAAAGTCCATGGGCTCTGCTGAAGAGAAGGCTCAGGGTGAGCAGGGCCGCGAGGAGGGAGTTCGATGATCGGAACATCTTGTCTGATAATGCGAGCTGACGAGCGGGAGCGAACGTGTTAAATTAGAGACTAAGGAATGGAGATAGCAAAGAAAGACGATGATGAAGCGAATCTGCTGCAGATGCGGGATGCTGATCATGGAGAGGTGCAACAGGGACTATATATCTCTTTTTCAGAACCTCACTTGAAAATCCTACGTCGGCTGTAAACAATCGTGCAGCTAATAATAACCCGCGCACTATCATCCGAACGGGAAATTATGAAGGAGTTAGTGAAGGAATTAGCCTGGTGGGTATATTCTTGGCATAAAAATCAATTACGTACTTTGATCCTTCGGTGACTTGTACCTGCCAAGCGTGCACCGACCAGGCTTATGGCTGTTCTTCTCTTCGTATTTGTCATTTCGTTTTTACTACGTAGTAGTATATAGAAGATATTATTTAAATATAAACTATTCATAGTATTGCAATCTTCCTTTCCGTAATCACCTTTGATCGATGTATAATACCGCATAAGCCCGACAAAGTGACGTGCGGGGGCTGTTGACTCCACAAGATCGACGCACTGCCTCCCGCGGCTTCTAGAACTACGTAGTAATTAGTGAAGATGTACTACTATATCTATTATACTACGTAGCTCCGGCGTCCGTAATTTCGTAGTCTATTTACGGAGGTACACCAGTTACTACGTAGTACGTAGTATAGTATGTAGTATCGTAACTCTCGTCGCCCTACACCCACTTTTTTTAATCTAAATAGCTTCTGTCCAAATGAGGTTCTTCGAGATTCCGAGCCCACAGTCCCCCCCTGAATAAAAGACGGACCCAGTTTAGCCCCATAAATCGTAGAGCGGTGATTTCTGAATGGCTCAAAGTCTTATCAACTCCATTGCACAGACTAAATACTTGCTTAAAGATACTTTTCAAGGCTGAATCCTTATAAGTTGATTGGTTTAGGCCTTGGTAAGAGCCCTTGCAGAATTATACTTTTGTGTTTTATCTATGGGTGGGGGGCTGTAGCGGTCAGGTATTGTCCAAGTGGGTTAGAAATAGTAGTTGTTCTTGTTCTTGTTGTGGTTGTACTACCGGTAAGTACGTAGTACTACGTACCGGTATTTATTACTATCCCCCCGAATAAAAGACGAAAAGTATAATTTTACTAAGGGTTGACCAAGGGGCTGTAACCCTAGCTCTTGGAAAGCAGTTCCTTAAGAATTTTGAAGAATTTATCATTTCTTGGTGTAATTCATGGTAGAATCGATGTCGATCAGCAGCGATTCATGCACAAAGAGAACCTACGAAATACTTGAAAATCAACGTGTTCGTCATTTTGCTACATTTGATAAGCGGTCAGCTATAAGATCAAAATATGCTTTCACCAAGTGGGTCCGTCTTTCAAACCGTGGGGATACGGTACCTAGTAACGTCGGGCGGGTGGCAGGATTTGCCTGCCGCCTTGGCCGGGACCTCCCATAACGTACGGCGACGTGCTAGGTAAAGGAACTATATACTACGTACTACGAAGTACTATTTTAATCGAAAATAGAAACCACCTTAGGAAAAAGCAGCTTTCTTTTAATTAGCCCTGGGTCTCTAATCCCGCGGTGTCGCGAACTATTATTTACAAACCTTTCAAAAGCATTGAAATAACTTGCGTCGAGTTGTCCTTCGGTAAATATCGAATACGTGTGGCCCTACGGGCGGCCTCGATCCGTATAAATATTACAAACATCGTTTTCTTTTACCGTAAAGCTATAAAATCTCGCGTTCGTAGCCCTTGTATGAAACTGGTGTATTTGAAAAGCGCTTTTAACCGTGTTCTCGATCGATCAAACTAAGCTCTTCCTACCGTACTTCTTCCTTTATCGCGAATCCTTTTGGTCTTTTCAATCGGTATGCCCGTCAGGTCTACAGAGAGAGGTACCGGTACAGCGGTGAAGTGTTGTAACCCTTGCTCCTCCACAGCAACTAGTCCAACCTAATTGAGCAATAACCTAACCTTAATACACAGTAAAG
The DNA here is from genome assembly GCF_022702325.1 of Drepanopeziza brunnea f. sp. 'multigermtubi'. Taxonomy (NCBI): domain Eukaryota; kingdom Fungi; phylum Ascomycota; class Leotiomycetes; order Helotiales; family Drepanopezizaceae; genus Drepanopeziza; species Drepanopeziza brunnea. Next base: position 608,888 of record NW_027094068.1, read on the forward strand.
TGTTACTCTGTAAGGCTTTTCGAGGTTCTATAAGGTTCCGTGCTTAAGGTCAGGTTATTGCTCAGTTGGATTAGAATAGTGGCTGTGGAGTAGCAAGGTTTACAACACTTCACCGCTGTACCTCTGTACTTGTACCACGGTACAGGTCTAAGTATTACCCCTCGAGGGTGCCTTAAAAGTTTAGTTTCCACTTTAAACCCCCTGTTTTCCCTACCCTCGAGGGGTAATACTTAGGCCTGTACCGTGGTAGATCGTAGTCGGCGTGATGATCGAGATAGAAACAAAGGTCCGGAACCGCCGATAACGAAAAATCTCTTCGAGGAGCCGCGGCATATCGCTGGTTTAATTTCGGCTTCCTAAACTCTCTGCCGCGACAGAGAGGGCTGAAGGTTCGTAGGAGGCGCCTCGTACAGGTAAAGAATCGTAGCCTTCCTATTAGTAAATGCAGACCCAGTGTAGCCTTACAAATCGTAAAGCGGTGGTTTCTGAATGGCTTAAAGCCTGGTCAACTCAATGGCACACATTAAATACTGGCTAAAGGATGCTTTTCAGGGCTGATGAATCCTTATAAGCTGATTGGTGTAAGCCCTGATAAGAGCCCTTGCAATATTATACTTTGCATATGTATTCATGGCGACTGTACTACGTAGTACCGGTAGATGGACCTCGAGATTACGCTGGACTTGAACTTAACATACTACGTATCTTTACTGTATAAACTATGAAGCGTCCCGCCGTTCCACCTGATCATCGTTGATTTCGCTTAATCGGGTGTTTTATAGCCATAAATGAATTCCAGCTGAATGGTAATACTAGAAATATTCTAATTGATCAGTTCTCAACGCAACCATATTAATTCTCATGCAGAGATGATTTTAATCGTGGACAATAACGATTATCCGATCAGTTGGTTGACAAAATAGTCTAACTCTGTTTAAACTCAAGAATATAAACGATTGCGCTCGTCATGCCAGTTACCTTTCTACTTTGACTGCAGCGCGCAAAGTGATCTTTTATTCATAATCTATCGATTTATCGCACTTCTTTCAATATTTTATAAACTTGAAATAATATTACTTATCGTTACAAATATTCTTCTTTCAAATCGATTTGCGATTATACGTCTTTTTTCAGTTACGCCGCCGTATCCTTTAATCCGACGAGCATTTACTATCTGATGATTATTAAAAAATACAAAAATTAAATTACAAATTCAACGAACCAAATAGATTTTTGCATTTTCGCTTCGATCATAAAACTTAAGATAGATATACTTATAATCGCATAATACTACGTAGTTCTCAACAAGTTTGATCATACCAAAAATGCTTTGAAAAGGTCATTTATTTAATAGTCAATTGCTAAGCTGGAATTTCGATTATGAATTTTTTTTTTTTAAATATATCCAAGTCGTTTTTATTTCTGCTTCGTTTTAAAAAATCAAGATAAATATATTCGATATGACGTAATAATTCTGAACAACTTTGGTCGTTCAAAAGAAGCTTCAAGAGCGGTGGTTGATTGATTACTAATTATCAGGTAAAAAATTGAGTTATACTACTAAATGACCCTCTGGCTGAAATTCACTTTTCGCTGTACCTCATCTGATTAAGAGCGGGGGGCTACGATTCTTTTCCTCTAGCTCTCTTTCCTCCGGCAAAATGAGTTTAGAGAGCCGAAATTAAATCAAGGTAGTCTTTTCGAAGAGATTTTCCTTTACCGGCGGCGATTCCGAACGAGTCTTACTTACCTCGACTGCCATGCCATCTACGATCTAAACGTGACGGGCATACCGATTGAAAAGACTCAAAGGAATTGCGATAAAGAGGGAAAGAAGTGAGAAGGAGATAACGAGGTTTAAGACGATCTACCATATTGCACCTTCGGCAACGGCTTAGCTATCTTCAGTCCGGCCTCGGATTATCTCGAACTCATATCGACACCTGTTACGGTCCTGACAGGAGGTTCTACCTGGCTGGGTCGGTTGGTTTAGGATTTGGCTGTATGCTTAGTCATATAATGTCACGGGACATCACGCTCCCGCAAATGCATATGCACAGACCTCGGCCCTGTATTGTAGTTATTCCCTTCTCGTCTTTCTTTTACACTACGTAGCGTACAGATTGGTAGCTACTATAGTGCCACCTTTCCTCAGCCGTAACAATACCGAGATACGTTACTTACGCTAATAGTCGATTACCTTGAATTCAATCTGTAAAAAATCCAGACCTGGTGCAGCTACGTCGGAATTTCCAAGGCGGGACAGAAACGGTACAACACTTATTGAATAACATCTACTAATGTAAACCAATAAAAAATCAATTTGCTCTGAAAAATCGCTTTATAAATGTGAATTATTAATAAAGAAATGTATTGATTTGTTTCTTATTAGTTCATTTAAAAGTAGTGAAAATGTAGCTAAAAACTGTGTTAAATAATGAGATTTTACTTATCCGCTTCGAACTTCTTGGCAATCATAAGTTTAAAAAAAAACGATTTATAGATAGGAATGAAATAATCGAGTTTATGGTACTACAATAGGAACTAACTATTAAATTGAATTGGGTAGTGATAAGAGTGTACCTTTGATGGGTTTTAGTACAAGTCCGATTTCTGTGTTCACATACAGGGGAATTCTGATTGATATGCATAGTAAAACAGTATCAAAAACAGTATCGAAAACAGTTATTATCGTAACCTATCATACCTTCCTTCCTTATTTGACGTACACAAACGCCATCGTTAAGCTGGACGGTGATTAAGCATGGTGGTAGAGGTCTCGATTAGTACTCGATCGATTTTGATGAGGTTGAGGTTTTAGACACGCTAAGCCTCTCAGCGTACGGACCAGTAACGTCGAAAAGTACAATAAAGTACACTAAGAGTACCATTTTTTACTACTTATAAGGACCAGTACGATGCATCTTTTTACACAGAATAATTTCGATATAATAGTCGTTTGATTTTCTGTCGATTAAATAAGAGGGGAATCTACTATCCCGCCTTGGTGGTGCCAGGTCGGTGATTCTTTTCGGATTATTATTTAGGGTAACCGACGATTATAACCTCCTTTCCCGGTCTTTTTTGAATATAAGATTCTATCTTTTCTGCGATCTGTTTTATTTGTAAAGGGAAGGCATAATCGACAGCAGCTGCGCTGCACCAAATTGAAATGCTCTTAAAAGGCTTTTAAAGATTATGCGATACCGAGTGATCAAAGACCCGAGGCTATCAGAAAGAGAGCTTTTCCTTAACGTGGTTTTTGATTTCGATTAGATAGTACTTTATATGTAATTCCTTTACCTAATATGTCGCCGTACCTTGCAAAAGGTCCTAAGGCGGCAGGCGAAGCCTGCCACCCGCCCGACTTTAATAAAATACTACGTACAACAACAACACCTGATTAAGCGAAATCAGTGAAAATCAGGTGGAATAGCGGGCCGCCTTACAATCAATTAGCTATAAAAGCTACGGGAGGCAGTACGTGGATCTTATGGAGTCAACAGCCCCCGCGCACCACTTTGTCGAGTTTATGCGGTATTCGATCAAGGTCCGGCGGAGGATTTGAGAAATAGTTGTTAATATCAACAGATGGATGAGCTGAGCCCTGATAGTCCGACTTGACCCAAGCGAATATGGATCGTCCGTCTATTATTCTATTATTTTTATAAGCTCCCGTACCGCGTTGACCTTCTGAGTCTTGATACTACCATGTCGAGTCTCTGTGTACCGGAGTGGCCGCTTGTCGCTTGTCACTTGGCGAGCGCTCTCTCTGGTGGCGCTTACGTACGCATATGGAACGATAGAGGACAGCACCACGTGGCTCATTGATAGGTCATCCGACATCGAGTTATATCAGTCAGCATGAGATGTAACGTGATCACGATCAAGAATAAGGGAGTAGATCACTCGACCAGAATTATACGGAGATAGATGCTTTTCCTCGGTAGCCATCGACCATTTCCCTCTCCTTATGCCCGATGCCGTATGCATCTTTCGAATTCTCCGTAGAAATATAGGTACCAACCTTATTTCTATTCTTATACTGCATACACACAAGCATCCCTTATCCGCTGCCAAGCGAGCTATCGTCTTATCGCGAACAGCCTCGTCGTCATTTTCCTTGTCCCGTACTGTACTTCCTTACAGTAACAACACCCAAGACCCAAGACCCAACACCCAATACCCAATACCTAACAACCCAAAAACAGGGCGACATTCCTCAACCTACCCACTGCGACTATCTCAGCAAACCGACATAAGCTGTCACCTCTGCCATCTCCATCTGATTAATACTTCTCATATCAATATGGCATCAGTATCATCAGGCTCCCACTACGAGACCCCGCCAGCCTCGACCGCCCCCTCCGAGTTCACGGCGAGCAGTACTCTGGCCACAGCGGAGAAGCCTCCCGACGACTCCTCGAAGCTGAAAATGTTCCTGGGCATCCTCAGAAAGTGAGCGCCCAATTGAGCAGGCAGAGGGAGCTCTCTGCTGGCAGTTTCAACGCAGTTTCAACCGCTCTATCCTCGGGCTTTACACGCCAAATCCACTAAACCGTGTTTCCAAGATGTTGTGAAGGCCTGACTGGCTTTATACCTTCAAATACAGCTTGCTAACATACGTATCGGGTGGTAGATTCATCGGCGTATCAGACATTGCATCAGTGCGGTTTTCCTTACCGGCCCAACTCCTCGAGCCGACCCCCAACTTGGAGTACTGGAACTACCTCGACCAGCCCAACACGTTCGTAGCCATTGGCGACTCGGACGATGCTTTCGACAGGATGCTGGAGGTGTTGCGGTTCTGGTTTACCAAGGACCTGAAGTACGTAAAGGGCAAGCCATGCAAGCCCTACAATTCGACGCTGGGGGAATTCTTCAGGGTATGTCGGAATCGGAATGCTGCTAGATGTTGACACGGGTGCTGATGATCTGGGTAGTGCAATTGGGAGGTCCAGGACAGTATGCCTGCTATCACGGCAAGCAAGATGCAACCGACGCCTGGAAGTGCGGCTTCGTCTATGAGATCGAAAAAGACGCCTGCAGTTTCGAGGAACCCCTCGCTACGTACAGATACAAAGGCTACGGATAAAAGTGGGCAGGTAGTGAAGGTCTCCTTTCTTACGGAACAGACGTCGCATCATCCTCCCGTGTCAGCCTTCTTCGTGGACTGTCCCGAGAAAGGGCTTACAGCACGAGGCTTTGATCAGATCTCAGCAAAGTTTACCGGGACAAGCATACGAGTTACTCCTGGCGAGCACAACCTAGGGATTTTCATCACACTTGCAAAGCGAAATAATGAGGAATACCAGCTTACACACCCAGCTGCCCACCTAGGAGGCCTACTGCGAGGTAGTCTTAGCGTAACAGTCGGTGACCTTTGCTTCGTCACCTGCCCACAAACGAAAATCAAGACCATCTTGCACTACATGGAAGAAGGTTGGCTCGGCAAGACGCAGAACAAAGTCGAGGGAGTAGTATTCCGCTACGACCCCGACAACGACACCAAGAAATCCATAAAGAGCGTGCCCGACAAAGATATTCTGGCCCACATATCAGGCAACTGGAAAGAGAAGCTGTACTTTTCTCTTGGACCGAAAGGCGTAAGTCCTCCTTATTTTTCTTGGTGCTCAGATTAGCCGAGCTTTGTGTTTACATGACATGGGTGTGCAGGGCGACCAAACCCTGCTGATAGACCTCGCCCCCCTCTCCGTAGCGCCTAAGCTCATCCCACCACAAACGGCGCAACTTCCGAACGAATCCTTGCGTTTCTGGTCCGGCGTCACAGAAGCAATCACATCGCGGCAGTATGCGCGCGCCACAGAACTCAAACAGGAGCTCGAGGAAGCGCAGAGAATGAAAGCCAAAGAGCGGGAAGATGCCGGCGCAGTATGGACGCCCAGGTTCTTCGTAGAGGCTACGACGCCTTTAGGAAAACCAGAGCTGACGGAGGAGGGAAAAGAAGCGTTGAGGAGGCTACAGGAGGACCGGTGGGAGCTGAGCGAGGATCCGGTCACTAGTGCGTAAGGTCGGTGTAGTGGGAAGCAGAGAGCGGAGTACATAGGTTTAGAAATGGATACAGCGGAAAGTTTGTTTGAGTGAAGATCATTAGAGGGCGGGCCCGGGGTTAGATATTAAGACGGCGGCATACTGGGCATGGTTATCAAGGGGGCTCTGGTGCGCCGGCCTGGATAGGAAGCATTGTGCATCGCATCTACAGAAGCCTGCTGTACACACTTCGTTTTCGTTCTCTTTCTCTTTCTTTCTCTTTCTCTTTCTCTTTCTCAGTTCATCCCTTGTGATATTAGATGGCTTTGCAAAAGCAGTTATCGATTTATAATCTGATTTTCGTTTAGCACCTCGCTTCTTGTATTGAAGCGGCCGCGGGATGTGGTTATCGTGCCGAATAGAGAGTACGGAAGTGGAGGGGTTGTGAATTAATTTACGAGCTGTACGTCGTATATGTGTGCGGGTTTTTTTTTTTTTTTTTGGTGTGTACGGGTACAATAATAGGAGAGCGGGAGAGTAATAGGGGAGTGGGAGTCGGAGAGTCGGGGTCGGAGTACCGGTAAGAGGGTAGAAAGTAGAAGCGAGCTCGCTTAAAGTTAAACCAAAATAACGACCAAATTCCCCTCAAAAAAAATAAAAGACGGAATAAAAATAAAAACCTTCCAGAGGGCCGCGCAGTTGGGGGAGGATTCTGGAATACAAGACATGATTCATAGAGGTGTTTTTTTTTTTTGGAGGGGGGGGGGGGGGGGAGATATTTAGAATCTCCCGTTTTGGTAGCTCAAAGAGCGAAAACGAAAGATTGGATCGGAGGAGGTTGATGATGTGCTAATATACTAGGTGGACTGGCTAGATGGATATTTTATGAGGTATGGGTAGGAGGGATGTTTGAGGGTTTTATATACAAGAAAAAATATTTATATATATATATTTATTTATTTATTGGCGGCCATCGGCTCTCGGACAGTGCATCGGACGGACTGTTGGTCGGATCTACACGGTAAGAATACGTAGCTAGCTAATTGATAGAATAGATAGATACATACCTAGGATATCAATGCTAGTGCTAATGCTAATGCCAGTGGCAAATAAATAGATAAACAAGTGAGCGACCATTTCCATGAATCAACTAATTAGCGTTTATAAAATGACGCGAACTATGGATGAGCTCTTATGTATGATGGATGAGGTTGTTCTGTTTTTTATATGAGCTTTATATATATATATATATACACCAAAACAAACTGGTCATAGCTAGCTAGATTGGTAACGCCTTTAGCTTAGCTGTTGTTTCTGTTGTCTTTGAGAGAGAAAGAGAGAAGTACGTGCCTGTCTGGGTTCTCATCTCGCGAATTGGTGAGATCTGGGCAACCAGAGCCGGACCTATGGATACGAAAGCTCCTGATGAGAAGCCGTACAGGATGCAGAAGATGATGGTGAGGATGTGCCTGACGAGGGGAGCTAAAGGTTGAGGACGATGATAGCCGAGAAGGCGGTGATGATAACCGTCACATTGAAGCGGCCAACGCGATCTGCAATTATGCCGGGTAGGATACGCCCGAAGATACTAGGTGATGTTAGCAAGAGTCATGCGAACAATTCAGACTTACTTACGAGGCCGCATTGAGGATTGCAATACGGTAGATGGATAGGCTGGCTGACATGCCATGACTTCGTGCTCTGCAGTTGGTTAGGAATGTTCCGAGGAGAGGTACAAGACAACTCACTGCAGAATGATATAGTTTCCTGGCAAGAATGTCCCAAAGAAGAACAGAAACGATGCGAGGCACAGCAAGCTAAAGGCACGCTCTTTCAGCGGTCGAACGAAGCTCATCGCATCGAATTTCTTGGGTTGCGGCATCAATCTGAACTTGACAGTGAGGTTGGCAACAACAAGCATCCCCAACATCACAAGAGCCACGGCTCCCAGAGTCCAAGGATATCCGACCTAAGGGATCAACTTGGATACTTGAAGAACCAAGTTCCCACCGAGCTTATGGCCGCGTAGAACACATCACTCGCACCTAGAGCACTACAGATGCCTTGAGCTAGGATAAACTGATAGTGCTTGGTCGATAGCGAAGTCATCATCAATCCGAAGATATAGAAGAATGTGCCGCCAAGCAGAAGCCACCTCGGACTATAGTTATCGAAGAGCTTCCCAAACACCGGCCCTCCCAAGAACATCATAAAGATTTGCAGCGACGGGATCCACGAGATGGTACTTGACGAGTAGCCCAGCAGCAGGCTCTCCTGGTAGTATTCCTGGAACACCCCGATGCAGTTGATCCATCCGAAGCTGCAGATCAGGCACAGCTATCCTCCCAGCACCACCAGACAGGCTTCTCACCCGCCGTCGGGAAAGCCAACAGGGCTCACACCACGAGGAGCCGGTGCAGACTTGGGTATGGCGCCTGCCTTCTCTAGATCTGCCGCTACTTCCACCGCGGATTCAAGGAACATGCTGGCGTCGTCTTCTTGTTTTGACTCCCGGGTTAGTCGAGTCGGTTGCGGGAGAGGCGATGGTCTGCAGCGGTCAGCTCCAAGCGGGTCTTCCTCTTCTGGTCGACGATAGTTGACGCGCCTGAAGCTAGCATATTGGCAGTCGCAGTCATATAAGCCGAGAAGCGTAGGAGTGGGAATCGAAGTGGAAGTCGAAGTCGAGGAGGGTTCGATGCCCGATTCCCGGTGACGATGAGTTGAAACCTTCACGGTTCGGAGTTTTAGAAATTCTAGGAATTTTCTCTAGTAACATCATCATTGCCAAACACGGCAAGCACGACAACCGCACTGGCCAAGACGGCACGCGAGAGTGTCGACACAATAAGCCTGGACCGGCTGAATAAAGCCTTAGTATTCACCGCAGAACAAAAATGTAATATTATCCTCACTACGTATTCAGGTGTGTCTGGCTTGCTCGGAACGTAGTAGCACACATACCATATCGACGAACTTCTTGCGATAGGGAAGGTTAGTAGCATCTGATATCTGCACTAGCCCCCCTTATGACAGTTATCATTATCATTTCAAGATATCTGGCGGTCCCTCTACAAGTAAGATAGACCATCATCCTATATAATCCTACACCAACAGCCCCTAGACATTTGTCGCAACACCAATTGATCCAGGCTACTAATTATTATGTCAGCGGGCTTGATATCAACGTAGGGTATACAGACTCTGATAGACGCACATTAATCTTCAACATAAAATCGCAAGGCGGGCATCCACGCACTGGTAATTAGGTACTATCTATCATAATAATAGACAAGTCCGCTTAGACTCGCTCGCTTCTACCCAAGCCAAAAAATGTTGTCGGTGTTTACCTACGTTAGGGCTCTCCAGAGAATTTTCTTTGGCTACAACCTTCAATTACCCTAAAAGGCGTATCGGGATGTAACAAGATAAATAAAGAAAGGTCTGCGGATAGATTAGGCTATATCATAATAGTAATCTTCCCCCCGTAGAGTGACGTGGTCCTCAACATTGACTGATCGATTGCTTGGAAGTCACTTGCTCATTTTCCCTACCCGCCATTCCCTGGCCACACTTTCACTTACTCAGAATGGGCTTATTTGTGATCTTTACGCTACTTGAGCTTAGCTTACTTGCTTCCCTGACAGCCGTGGCTTCTTCTTCTTCTTCTTCTTCTTCTTCTTCGCCCTCTTCCCTAGCAAAGCTACAGCCATTTCAGCTACTCCAGAGAACAAGCTTGCTAGAACGCTAACACCAATCAATCAATCAAAGCTCAAGGACACCACCTCTCAGCCAAACCCCCAGGTCCCCCCCTTCGACCCATTCCCCTCTTTCCCAGGCAATCGAGTTTGAAGATAAACAGAAGAAGAAGAAGAAAAGACGATCAACCTCACTTCACTTACGCATAGCATACATAGTAATCCTCACCGATCCTGACCATGTAATCGGTGCCGACCTTGACCCCGACCTTGACCTTGACACGTACGATCCACTGCTCAAGGACGTGACTTTTTCCCCACCTTTTCCCCACCCTCCTAGCTATATCTCAGCTCACCAGACCCGACAACAACCCAGCTTGACTGACAGCCATGTAACCATCCATCCATCCATACAGCGAGGTAGGCAACCCAGGACCATTATTCTCGATAGAACCATCCAACAAGGTCCAACTATACCATCAGAAACCCCGCTGCAAGCAACTTCTATCGGTTTTCCCACTCTCATTCGCGATTCGATCGGCCCCCAGGTCGTCCTCAACCGACCGACCGGCTTTTCAACCCCCTCGACCTGATGACGCCTGAGGTCCATCATTTTCTGCAACCGGGGGTCTTGCCTATCAGATCAGATCAGAGCGAGGGCCAACAACACTCACTCGCAGTATCACTTACCACTAACACTGCCAGTACGTACATCTCGAGCTATGCCGATAAGTAATCCAAGGATAGGAGAGGATTGCCGAAACGTCCCACCGTTCCTTAGTTACCTCCTTGCTTACACGCTACCTACCTACCTACCTACCTACCTACCTAACCCACCCCATGAAGGAAGGGTGTCCGCAAGTGATACAATCAACGCAAATCATCCAAAGAACTCCCTCCGCACCGCAAAGCCGATTGGCGAAAAGCATATGCTTCTCACTCACCAATAATCCCCCACACGCCCGTCAAGTATCGGATTCTGGAACTCCAGACACCCAATTTCGTTCCCCGAAACCGTGCGTGCACGTTGATCTTTGGAAGGAAAGCTCTCGGAACGAAACGCATCATGGTCAAGCTTAGCAGATAAGAAAAGTATACAAAAGGTAGGACATACAGCTAGCTTCCTCGATCGAAAGGGTTTACCGTCGAACCTCTCTTCGCTGCGGCGGGTGGTGTGGCAAACAAGGCATTGAAGAGAGAGAGAGAGAGAGAAGGGGAAAAAAAAAAGGGGGGGACCTGCCGCCGATAACACACTGTGAATCCAGCAAGCACTTATACCTTTTGATCATGATTGGGAAGAAGCTGGAGAGAGAAAAAATCGACTAACTGAATGCATGACCTCGGTCACTTGACTGAGCAGCAAAACTTGAGAAATTTGTAAGCAACGATCCCTGATAAGCATATCGATCCAGTGTATCTGATATCCACAATTCATGAATAGACGCGGCCTCCCGCTGAGGAATCAGTTTCTCAAGGCTAAGCCTCGACAAAGTCAGTTTTTGATAAGCAGCTTTCGCTCGCCGCAGTCTCGCCGGAGCCCTAATGTTGCAAATTGAAAGGACAAAAGAAAGATCTTGCGTCGAGCAGATCGGCAGAATCATACAAAGCCGTTCTCTCTCGTTCTCTCCAGAAACATAACGACATTAAGAACCGCTCAACAGATTTCGCCTTGTGCATAGGCATAGAAATGAAAATAGCACCCAGGATCCAACACTACCACCTCTGATACGATGCCAAATCCTATGCCCTAGCAACATCTTCCTATTTTACTTCTCGTCCACACACCCGGCTCTGGCTGTTCTATCCCCTGCCGCCTTTGCGCCAATCAATCTTATCCAGCGCCACCTTGCTTATTCTCCGGTTGACCTTGGGATCCTGGGTGGCATTGGTATCGGTCGTCGAGTCGCTGGCGCGGCTGCTACCTGTGTTGTGTTTTGTGGAATATGCTGAGGTGGGAGAGTAAATGTATTCGCCGTCCACGTATTGAGCTTCAGATACGAAGGTGCTGCGGCGATTGCGCGTGCGGGTGTAGCGTTTCTCCAGACGGAATAGCTCGAATTTGGATTGGATAAGTTCGACGATTCTGTTTCCCATGATTGCGGGTGTAGTATGGGCAATCCGCCGAGGTGGATGTTGAGCGTGGGTTCTAGTCTCTTCGTTGGGATCGTTGGGATGGGTAAATAGTTGCAGATCCGTTCGTGCTCTGAGGGGTTTTCAGTCCTCCTGAATAGGTGGTGGGCTGGTTCTGGTCGTACGGGTTTTCAAGTATTGATGTGGCAGACAATTGCTTTCGAAGCCGGGCTCGAATAGTCTGTAATGATGAATAGATTCTGTCCAAGGAAGGGCTTCAAATTCGCGAATCCAGTTCCGCAAGAAATCGTGTGGTTGTTGGTTCGTTTGCTTGCTTGTTTGTTTGTTTGTTTGTTTGCTTGTTTGTTTGTTTGCAGAATCGGATGGTCGAGTCGCGTCGAGTCAGTTTGAGACAAGTCGTCTGTTGAGTGAGTGTGAGTGTAGCGAGTGGCACGAACAGGAGGTAGGAGATGCCCAAGTCAAGTTAAGTCAATTCAAATACCCCGGAACCGACCAACGCCTCACGGAGATAAGACCCCGGATTAACTCCCCTCCCGGCCGAGTCCGTACCAAGGCCGCGCCAATTTTGGCCAGATAGGTTGTAGTACTGTATTCCGTACTTACCACGGTACAGGCCTAAGTATTACCCCTCGAGGGTGCCTTAAAAGTCTAGTTTCCACTTTAAACCCCCTGTTTTCCCTACCCTCGAGGGGTAATACTTACGCCTGCGACGTAGTAAGTACAACGTAGTACTATATGTGATAGGCGCATACCAGGGTGTTTTACTGTATTTGATAGGGCCTCGTTCGTCTGGTCGGGGTCGAGGGTCGGGGGTCGGGGGTCGAGGGTCGAGGGTCGAGGGTCGAGGTCGAAGCCCCCTTGTGTTGGGCTGTACTCCGTACCTACGGCCCTCCGGACTCGCACCTCCTCTTGCCACTTGGTGGTTGGTGAGGGGGGTTGGGGGGGGGATATGGGGATTCTCTCATCGCGGCTCGGCTTCATGCTGAAATGTTCGGTGTAGCAGTACAGTACCGTACAGAAGACTTCCACATGCGCGACCTCGTTCGCTGCAGTAAGCCAGAGAGCCAGAGCGGTTCATGGGAAGCGAGATCAGTCAGTCAGTCAGTCAGTCAGTCAGTCAGTGCACGTGCAACGACAGGTACGGTAGTTGGTTTCGTGATTTTCCAGAACAGAACTGACCCCGGCTTGATCTGTGTACCTGTACAGTACAGTATGTGTGTGGCTTTGCTGAACTCAAAATGTTGGGGCTCCGATGCCCAAATTCAGTCCAAAACGTACTACTACAGTACAACGTAGTAGTAAGTAAGGGGATGTTCCTTCCGCTCCAACCACTCCAACCACCCCAAATCAAGCCTTTCGACGACGGGGGTCCCGGGTCGGTCAATCTAATCCCCCCCCCCCCCCCCCCCCCCCAAAAAAATCAGACACAGGGTACGAATGCGACTGATGTTACAGATTCCTGCCAGCACCCCCCCCCCCCCATACCAAAGGTATGAATGGCGGCTTCTTCTATTTTCTCTATGGATATCGATACATTCACGATTCGGTTTTCGACTCTCGCCTTGTGAATCCATTAAATCAAGACTTTGGTTGGTCTTATCGTCTCCCGCTAGTATCAACGTCCTCGATTTCGATTTCTCGTTCTTCTGCTTCGTCGGAAAACAGTGTTTCTTGAACTGTGACCCATGTTATTTATATATTTGAACATGGACAAGGGCAACAAGAGAGAGGACTTACCACTCCAAAGCTCGGAATAGACACCGCCAGTATCGATAAGCTCGCGATGAGTACCGCTCTCTGCGACCTGTCCATCCTTGAGTACAATGATCTTGTCACTATCGTAAATCGTTCTTAGCCGATGGGCGACGAACACACTCGTCCTCGCCTTATCCTTCAAGACGCTGTTGATATTTTGCATGAGAGCTTGCTCCGTGTGCGTATCTAAGGCCGAAGTAGCCTCATCGAAAAAAAGCAGTGGCGGGTCCTTCAAAATCAACCTCGCAACGGCCAAGCGTTGCTTTTCTCCTCCGGAAATCATCATGCCTCGCTCTCCTACCAGGGTTTTGTAGCCATTTGGAAATGCGGAGACAATGTCATGAATCCTCGCTCTTTGAGCAGCAGCCAAAACCTTTTCGGGAGAGGCATTCAGATCACCATACCGAATGTTGTGCTCGATCGTATCGTTGAAGAGCGGGGTATCCTGGGGTACAACACCTATTGCCCTCCTTAGCGAATCCAAGCTAACGTTGCGAATGTCTTGACCATCAACCAGGATTCGGCCTTGTTGAATGTCGTAGAACCGGAACAAGAGACGTAGAATGGTCGATTTTCCACAACCACTCGGCCCAACGATAGCAATCTTCTTCCCAGCCGGGATGGTCAAACTCAGATTCCTCAGAATCGGTCGATCTGGATGGTACCCAAATGTCACATTCTCAAACTTGATCTCGCCTCCCTGGCTTAGCTGCAGCGGTTTCGCATTGGGCGGCTCCTTAATCGCAACATTGACCTTCTGAAGGTTGAAAAGAGTTTCCATGTCCAGAAGCGACTGGCGAAGCTCTCGGTAAACTGATCCGAGAAAATTCAGGGGCACCGAGAGCTGGAACACCAGCTGGTTGACCATGACCAGATCACCTACGCTCAAATTCCCTGTTGCGACGCCATCGGCAGCTAGATACATCATAGCCGTCAAGGCACTTGAGAAAATCAGGTTCTGCCCCGAGTTGAGAAAGGCTAACGATGTCGCAACTTTGATGGATGACTTCTCGTACTCCTTCAGTGCTTGATCGTACCTACTAACCTCAAACTTTTCATTGTTGAAATACTTGACAGCTTCGTAGTTGATGAGCGAGTCGACTGCCACGGTAGAGCCCTTGTTGTCTGCTGCATTGGCTGCTCTTCGAAATTTTGTTCTCCAGGCAGTCGTCCAGATTGTGAATGCCGTATAACCAACCATGGTCAAGACAGTAATGGCCGCAAATTTGGCACCATATTGATAAGTGAGAATTCCACAGACCATGGAGATCTCCAGTGCCGTAGGTAGGATGTGGAAAACCATAGAAGTGAGGAGGAAACTGATACCCTTGGTACCTCGATCAATGGCTCTAGTCAGCCCACCGGTCTGTTTCGTAAGATGGAAATTCAGGTCCAGCCTCAGTAGATGATCAAACACATTGCAAGCAACCCTCCGAATAGCCTTCTGGGCAACGCTGGCAAACACAGCATTCCGCACTTCTTGGAAAAGCGTAGCTCCAATCCTGGTCATACCATATGCAAAGATCATAGACCCCGCCACTGTAGCAGCTGTACCTCCCACCGCCACAAAATCCACGTTCATGGAATCAACGATGTTCTTGAAGTAGAACGGGACCTGGACGTTCAGCACCTTGGCACCAACAAGCAGTACCAAGGAGAGTCCAACTCTGAACCGGGTTCCAAGGTTGTCCTTTGGCCATAGATATTTGACCATCTCCTTCATGATAGCCCAATCTGCTTTTCGTTGCTCCTTGTTGGTCTTGTCACCGAGAGCCAGAGGGTCTTTCCGAGCAGCAGGAATCGCAGCCGCGACTTTCTCAGCCGTCTCTGGTTTGGCCCCTGGTTGATTCTCTGCAGCTTTGGGCTTTCGCAGAGCTCCGCCCTGGATCGTAGTGTTCTGAGAATCATCCTTGGAGACTCTGTTTGTGCTGGTAAAGACTCGTAGTTCGGCCCTATATTGACTCCATTGCTGCGGCCGGACTGAAGCTCGCACGCCCAAGCACGAAGCTCTGTGCAGACTCCGAATAATCATCCTCGCTGTATTTGCAGCTCTCTATCGCCCCGGCTTGATAGAAGCTCCTCCCCACATTGTTTTTTGTGTTGTTGATTCGGGAGAATACGGAGTAGAGGGGTAGCTCGTGGGAGCTGTCGTCGGGTTGTGGAGCTGCGATATCAATAAACAACAACTTCTACCCAAGAAAAAATCTCGTAATTTAATCGAAAACGAGAAGAAACTGTTCCGAGTGATGAGAGATCCCGCAAAGCATTACCTACACTGCAGGTAGGCTGAGATGCCGAGATGATGGCGCGACGGGTCGAAATTTCGGGCCCAGTATTAGCACTCGAAGCGGCCTAGTATGGATTTAACTGATGACTAAGCCATGGGGAAAAGATGAGAGAGTGGTAGAGAGTAGACGCAGCAAACTTGAAGCTATTCAGACTTGATATTGGGAAAAGAAGAGGGTTTTCAGAGAGAGTAGTTCTGTATACTCAAGAATCAAGTTGATTTTGCGCTAAGTTGGCAGCAAGCTTCATCGCTTCCGCTCTTTCTCTCTTCCACCCTTGTCGCAGAACGCCTATCGCATCTTGGAATCCTAGCTGTCAACGTAACTGCTTCAACCAACTTCACGACCAGCCATGCGCGGTCGAATACCGCTGGAAAATGCTGTCCGAAGCGTCGGGCAGCTTCAACGCCCTTGTGCTAGAGGATATGGACGACGATTCATTCAAATCAGCGCAACCCCGACGACGGAATCCCCAATACTCACTGCCGATGTCCTCAGCAGCTCAATTGATGCTGCCTCGGACTCTTCAGGTATGTCGAAGCTGTCAAGCTCAATTGAGCAATCATGCTAATGTGTTGTTAAACAAGATGCGCGGTTTGAAGTCCTAGGCGCGCCATATTCTCTTTTGTCCGTTTCCTTATCAGCTTCTCAAGAGTTGTACACCAGGAAGGGGACATTGGTTGGAATGAGTGGGAAAGCAGAGAATGTGGGCAATTTCAGCTGCAAGTTAAGAAATAGTCGCTGATATTCAACAGACCAAATCAACCTTGCGCATGCTACCAGCTTTCCGGCGAACTCTTCTTGGCATACCCTTTCTATACCAGAGAATTTCTGCAACAAGTCCCATAACCGCTCTTATTTCGACGAGATCGCCTCTCACTTCTTTTACTGTATTACATCTTAATGGAACCGTCGACTGGATGGTGGCGCAACGGGGGGCATTATTGGCATGGACGGGTCATACACTTCACGTATCTCCTGCGTTGAATAGGGGGATGAGTCTTGCTCATTGGGGTAATTCAGAGATTACAGGGAGAGGTCTCGTTGCTTTGGCTGGACCTGGTCAGGTCTATCAAATTAGCCTGAAGGCAGGGGAGGAGTATGTGGCGCATCCGGGCAACGTCGTTGCATACACGATCACGCAACACCCTCCATTGCCTTACAGACTACGCTCATCGGATATTCGATTTCAGATTCCCAGTCTTGGAGTCGGAGGTCTGATGCAGAAAATAAAATTCTTCCGGGTGATGAAGGAGTCCGATACCTGGAGGGCTATCACAAACCTGATGTTCACTTTGAGGACGGCAGCGAGAAGAACAATATGGGGAGATCGATTGTTCCTCAAATTCCACGGCCCAACCACCATTTTGATGTCTTCAAGAGCATCACGTATCAGCGACGTTTTGACCTCGAGGGATGTGAACGAGATTGCCGATACTGAAGCCGGAATCGTCCAAAAAGCTGTCACACTGGCTAGCAAACCAAAGGATAGCGAAGAGGGTACTGCAAAGCAGTTTACAGATGTGCCTACGGGTTTTCATACTGCGGAAGTTAGCCGGGATGGCAAGGTGAAATTTGAAGACGCTCCCTCGATGACGAGGTAGAGCAAGCGGGATTACGAGAAGTGGAGGATTGTACAGTAAGTAGTGCCCTCTGATAGAGATTTGCACTAAATGTATCAATCGCTGCTGAATGATAAGTAACAACTACCTACTATCTTCTTCTTATCGTACTGCCCAGTGCAAATTCATCATCCTGTACGACACTAGTCGTCTTTTCAGCTTTCATTACCAACTTCGTTGTTCTTCCAGCTTTTCTTCTTCTTCATATTGCTTGAGCTGTATCCTTCTGCCCGGCAGGATTTGGTCGTTGAATCTTACATACAAACTCAACGGCCATGCAATGATGCCTAGGTGCCCCGTTTCCCGCATATTCTGAAGAGGGACCACTAATATAGTACATATAGTATGTCACTGGAATTCTATCAAAATAAGCATACTGTTATCAGAATACCCTAGCCTTATCTAAAGCGTTTCTGCACTTCAATCTTTCTCTGGACTCTTGACAGCTGCCACCTACTCGCTTAGCTACTCATATACTCATGAGATGCCTCACCCCGCAACCCTACCTAAGTATTTGCCCCCCCTTTCGGCTTGCATGAGCCTATATTAAACAGAAGAAGTTCAAAAAAGCAGCAATGTCTTAGTAGAGGATGTATCTCGGAATCTGCGCAACACTGCAACCGGCCGCTTGCCGGCTTGGCTCTCTAGCCTCGACTGGGTGTCTACTTTAACGTGTAGGGAGACCATGATAGATACACTTACTTGACAACCTACCCAAGCACATTTCCAGATATGGGGTCAGAAGATGGGAATGAGTATTTTATCTGCGAAAGCGACGCCGACGACTGGACGTTTTCTTACAGGAAATCTCCGCCCAGTAATGACCTTCCCCCCCTCCACCCCCCCAAATAACCTTACACATATAGATGGCATCACCATCGTGGCCCTGTACCAAGTCATCTTCGATTGATGCTGTACCCGGACTCATCTAGGAGACATAAATCTTCGTGTCGCCATGATCGAACAGCCAAGCCAGGAAGAGTATGCATGGCAGTGCGAAGTACGACACGAGAGCTAATGGCTGTTCCTCGCACTCTGTTTGGACGAATCGGTCTAAAGAGATTCTTGCTCTTGATACTAAGATCGGGACGGAGAGTGGTGATTGAATTGAGAACGAGAAGCTGGGAGCGGGTGTACCGCCGGCATTGCTGAGTACGTTCAAGCAAGCCAATGACGTGGTCGATAAGTAGAGGGTGCGAGCATAAGAAGATATTGAAGGAGCCAAGGGATGGGAGTTTTGGGAGGAGGTGTTGGTTTGATTTATTTGATGAGTGGGCGAGCATTGTTTATTTTCGTGATGCTTTGAAGTCAGGGGCTCGCTTGACGCCGTTTATATTGCTCTTGCCACTTCACGTTCGAAGCAGTTGGCGGGCATTTAGCTACGGGACCATAAACAGAAACTATACTATAATTCCGAAATCGGTGTTCTTTTAGCATGAAATAACCTCGGCATAAAATCATGCGTTCAAGTACCCAAAAAACACGGAATGATGTAATTCTTTATCTGTTTCATTACGAATAACCAAAATGGATTCTGCGCCACGTCGAAGGCGTCCGGTGAAGACTCATCACCGAATTCGAATCGAAAGGAGCCACCAGCAGGCAGGCAATCGGCAGCCGCAAGAGCCAACTCTACAAATGTCATGAAGCAGGGAAGTGAAGAGGTATATAGCAAAGAAGTAGATGTATTTCTTTTAATTAATGTCGATTTTCGCAATGTACTTGAGGAGGCTTGAAATGCTTTGTTAAATTTCATAACGTGCAAAACCTATAACGTCTTATAAACGCTGTTTAGAACACAAAAGTCCCGAGACTATTGTGGAGGGCAAGAGCTCCGACATTTAGGGTGTGTTTGGCTCGCAGATGCAAGCCAAGTTGCACTACCAAATATTCTTGCATCTTTAAGTTGCACGTCAAGATGCAAGAATTGCCTTAATCTGTTTGGCTCGTGCACGTAAATCTCGCAAAGTGTGCAGCTGACCTTGCAACTGCAGTTGCACTATACAAATCGGACTTTGAGCAAAAAGCTCTAAGTCCCAAGTTGCAAGCTCAAGTTGCAAGCTTTTTTCGCCCCCCCCCCCCCCCCCCTTCTTATTCTATACTCTTTTCCCTTCTAATATTTCTCAACTACGCAACCTTTTTATCATGCCGTCTCCGAAAACCATTTTAAAAAAGCGCAATCTACGGAATCGCAATATTAGAATTATCGTCGCTGCAATTGAAGCTTGCGCCGCCGTTTAATATTACAAAAACAATTTCGCAAAAACGCTTCACTTAGTATACTTCCGATCTGATAGGCCTTCAATAAGTAGAAAAGCTTCTTATAAGCCACTTACTACGAATTAAAAATAACTTAAGAGTTACTCGAGAAGGATTTCGATACATTCAAGACCTTTTGATACGCAAAGCTAAACTTCGAAAAACTCGATATAATCATCGTATATTATTTATTGCATTGACAAATAATTAATAATTGTAATAACGAATTTTTTTTCTAAGTCTTAAGTTGCAGTTTGCTAGTTGCGAGCCAAACAGGCCTTAGTCCGTGCAACTTCTACTGTCAAGTTGAGTTGATCCTATTTAGGATCAACTCAACTGCTCAGTTGCACGGACCTGCAACTGCGAGCCAAACACACCCTTACCTTACTGCGAATCAAGTGATATATATATAGTCATGGTAGAATCGTGAATTAATAAGCAAATAATCTTTTTTTCCTTTCAATTACTTGCTAATCTACCCTATACCTATTCAACCACCCCCTCAACAAACCCTTTCAACAATTTGCGCGAGTGAACTTTTGCTGAATCGATCGATTTCGATTATAAAAAATTTAAAGCGTTGATATGCAAGCTATAGCAGCGATGCCGAAAAATATCTTAGCATAGATTTTAATAAATTATTAGTAGATCGATTTTATTTGAAAAATAATGTTTATTTATAATTGTATCTTATTTGAAATAGTTATCGAACTATTTTAAATTTTCAATACGAGCTTATTTATAAGCCTATTTTAAAAATACGAACGGGGACGGCCATAGGACGGCCATAAAACGGTCCTAAGCTCGGGGACGATCAAAAGAGTGAATTATTCTTGATTTGTAACTATTACTGACTTTAAATGGTCTAATAACCGTCTTTTATAAAAGAGGGTTAGAGGACCGCTCAAATGACCCCCTATAGTGGCCTGATACTTACAAGGCCTGATGCAGGGGCAAAAGTAGACCAGGAGGCCAGGGCCAAAATAGATCCGGAACGCCAGCTCCACCACACTATCAGTTGCAAAAACAGATAATCATTCTCCAAAATCAACTCCTAGATTTCCTCAACCAGCTCTTTAATCCAATTCCATATCCGTAATAACAGCTTGCCCACTTCTACTTGCCTGCTCCTCCGACAATCGCCGATAATCATCAACGATAAGCTTGGCAACATTCATTCCCATCAGAGCGTTTGTTTCCATGGTGCTGATGAAGCTCTCCATACCGCCAGTGTAATAGAAATCTCGTGCGAGCTCGAGTTCTTCAAATGTGCTGCGGGGGGACCCGTAAGGGTAGGCTTGCCAGACCTTGTGGTAGTACCACGTGATCGCATCACCACTGTCAGCTTTTACAGTGCTGAGATCATTGGGAACTAGCAGTATTTTAGCAGTGTCTGAGGAGGGAGTGTCGAGGTACTAACGATCTGTACCGAGAAGCCTTGACAGAAAACTGCTGTCTAACTCCTCGCGCGAGAAGACCTTGTATAAATACTCTTCGTCTAATGTGCTGGGATTGACTACTCGGTTAAGCGTGGTGATAGTGAAGAATCCTGGAGATCCGGCACTCTTTGTAGGGTCTGGTACTTCGCCAGGCGGGAGAGTGGTCAGAATCGTGGTGGGGACTGATTCCCCAGGAGCTAGCTTGAAGAACGAAGGGCTCATGGTTCTTTTGCTTGTGAAGAGAGTTACATGGAGGGTCACATAAGGTATTTCGTCAGGTACTCGGTTTAGGAGATCTCTCTCAAATTCGATGTCGGCGTACTGGAAGGGACCCGCAAGAACGACTGTATCGAACGGCTCTTCTTTTTCCAACAGTTCCTGGGTGATCGAGTCCTTGGAGACGATCTTGACGTTGTATTTGCCGTCAGACTTGGAGATGGAACTGATTGTGGTATCGAGAAGTGTGGTAGCGTTCAAAGTTTGCAACATTCTGTCAAAGATCCGCCAATTACCGCCCTGAATTTGATACGTAGTACCAGTAACCATAGAGACGATGGTCTCAAGTCCATGAATTGACGCGACATTTTGGCCATAGTTGATTCGAGTAGAGGCCTGGACAATTTCGGTTGAGAAAGAGGCTCTAATCTAGAGGCTGTCAGCAAGGGGCTCGCTCTTTGTCTGAAAGACTTACGCCATTTGCAGCAATCAGCTGCGCCCCAGTTTGAGAGCTAACGGATGCCAGATCAAGTTCACGAGCTCTATCAGAGAGCGATCGAAATGGGAAGAACGGACCTTCGTACAGCTTCTTAAATCGACCAACTACGCTCTGCACCAGACGATCAATTCGCATTGGGTCTAGTCCATATTTCCAGAAGAGTTTTGCCACGTCCCAGAATTGCATGCCAGTGTTTTGAGTGTAGACGAATGAATTCCCATTCCAGATTCCAACCGATTCTTGAAAATTAGCATCACCACGTTGAGTTAAACCGAACAAAGCAGTAGCATTCATCAAGATCGTGTTGATATCGACGAAAATGCTTGCTCCAACTTCAACAGACTCTAGTGAGTTACCGTAGGCGTTCACGGTAGTTGTGCGACCTCCTACATAGGAATTACGCTCAAATACGGTTATGTTGAGCTCCATGTTGGACTGCTGGGCAAATCTCTCCAAGTAGTAAGCGGTAGAACTTCCAGCGGCTCCGGCTCCTGCATACGCCAATCAGCGATTTATGATGAGAACAAATGGACTCCAAATCATTGAAAATTTAAGGAACTACCTTATCTCAGAGTGAACAATATCTGCAACGATAAGACGCGACGAATAGGGGAACTACTCAACATACCAATAATCGCAATTCTTTTGAGACTGTCATCTGCATAGCTTTGACAGCAAAAAAAGGCAATAAGGAGCGTCAGCAATAAGTTCCGTTCTGCGAACATTGCGAACATTTTGAAGATGATGTTGAGAGAAGGTCGTGTGAATTTGGTGGATGTCGAACGACTATATATATATGTCGTTGAAACTCGGACATCCTCTGCATCCTCCCATCATTCCGCCCTTGCAGCCTTGCAGCCTCGCCAATTCTTAATAATAGGACCTGACGTTGCAAATTTAGGGGCACTTCCCTACTGTAAAGTGGGCGAAGCAATTATAACCCGCGGAAAAATTGTGTCTCGTGTCGCATAAAGGAAGGAAGAAATCAAATTTGTTTTTTAATTAAATTGTTGATTTTATTACTTTATAAATATGTATAAACAAACTTTATTATTTTATTAATTTATTATTAGATCTTAATCAAGCTAAAATCAACTAATTGTACCTCACGTCTTTTAAATCAAATTATACGGCTGACTCCGGTCCGGCCTCGATACAAGTCAGTCGTCTTGCGACTTGAGCGTAGCTATGCAATTACGATGGCCACGGCAGCTTGCACCTGCCTTATTCTCTTTTTGGTTACCTTTCCTCTAACGAGAGATTCTCTTCTCACTGTGATCCATCCTATCTGTAAGGGAAGGGCGCAGATGATAGTAGCTTCCTTAAAGGGGAATGCAGGAGCATTTAAACGGTCAGCTGATCGTCTAATAACCATCTCTTTTAAGGACGATTTTAATAAGTTGGCATGGCTGGTGGATCACCTTAAGCTTATACTTAGGATTGAATAGAATTTGAAAACAAACGATTTAAATTATTTAAATCGTAGCTAAAATAAAACTATTTTTTTCGATTAAATCGTTTTTTTTAAATACTCGTCTTTTCGTATAAAAACCGTCTTAGGACCGTCTTCGAGCGTTTTAAGACCGTCCTATAGCCGTCCCTTGGCCGTCCTATAGCCGTCCTTGAGCTTAAAACCGTCCTTGAGAACGTGAGTTAGTAAGCAAATAATCTTTTTACTGCTTGCTGGTCTATTCTTTATTACTGGTACCTGAACCCTTCATACCATTACACCCCTATCTTATAGATGCCGCAAGGGCGGCCGTCGTACGCGGGTAAACTTTTGCTAAATCGATCAATTTCGATTATAAAAAAATTAAAGCGTTGATATACAAGCCGTAGCAGCGATATCGAAAAATATCTTGGCGTCGAACCTCTTAAATTATTATTAAAATAATTTTATTTAACAGATAATTTTTATTTATAAATAATCGTCGGTTACTTTGAATTTAATTTGTAAAAAATCCCGACCTGGCGCAGCCAGGTCGGCATCACCAAGGCGGGACAGTAACGGTATACCATTTATTAAACAACAACTATTATTATAAAAAGTTAAAAAAAATCATTATATGCTTAAAAAATTTTGCTTTACAAACGTAAATTAAAATTATAAAAATCCATTTATTTATGGTAATCTAATACATTGAAATATAATGAAAAAATGATCAAAAACTGTCCTAAATAATTCAAATTTACTTGTTTATTGCAAATATCTCAATAACCACAACCTTAATTCAAAAAAACGTTATATAGATCGAAAATAAATGATTTAATATATTATATTGCTAAGTGTATTAATTATTAAATCAAAGTTAGTAGTGATGCACGTATTTTTTTGATAGATTTGAATAAAAGTCCGATTTTCGTGTTCCTCGCTTATTCTAATATATACGCGGCAATTCTGATATATACGCATTACTAAAATTGAAAAGTATATATCAAAAGTATTATTTTTATTACTTTAACTCAATGTAATAAAGAAATAACAACTTGTAATTAAAATTCAATCAATTGATTAGTATTAAACTAAATACTGCACATCTTTTAATACACAAATAATTAATCTATAATAGTTGGTTGATTTTTTATTTATTAAAAAGGAGCAAATTTTACTGTCCCGCCTTGGTAGGTGTCCCGCCTTAGTAGTGCCGACTTGCTAAGTATAGCAAGTCGGTCAATTCTTTCGAATTAAAATATAAGGAAACCGACGATTATATCTTTTTTAAAATGGTTATCGAACTATTTCAATTTTTTTAAAACGAGCTTATTAATAAGCCTATTTTAAAAATATAAACGGGGACGGCTATAGGACGGCTACAAAAT
This sequence comes from Drepanopeziza brunnea f. sp. 'multigermtubi', assembly GCF_022702325.1. NCBI lineage: Eukaryota > Fungi > Ascomycota > Leotiomycetes > Helotiales > Drepanopezizaceae > Drepanopeziza > Drepanopeziza brunnea. Next base: position 633,560 of record NW_027094068.1, read on the forward strand.
GGTCTCTTTCAATAGGACGGTCTTTTCGATAAACTATTCTTGAAAAGAGCTTAGTATTGAATTTAAGCGGTCCAATAGCCGTCTTTTATAAAGGAGGATCAGAGGACCATTTACGTAGTACGTAGTAGTAGTACCGGTAAATGACCCCCTACCACCCTTTAAGGTTTTGCTACACCACTTTGAACTGCTTTCTGGGGCTGTCTTGTATGTAACTCCTTAGCTTAGCACGTCGCCACTATGGGGAGTCCCAGGGCGGCAGGCTACGCCTGGTACCCGCCCGACGTGAATAAATACTGTTACGGCTGAGGAAAGATAGTATATTGTGGTAGCTACTTGGTACCAATGGAATTGATTACAAGTAAACCGTCATCAGGCTACTTACTACCCCCCCCCATGAATAAAATGTCGGACCCAGTTTAGGCCTATAAATCATAGAGCGGTAGTTTCTTAACGGCTCAAAGCCCTGTCGACTCCACTGTATAGACTACTTAAATACAGTACTGGCTCAAAGATACTTTTCAAGGCTGAATCCTTACGTACTACGTATAAGTTGATTGGTTTAAGCCTTAGTAAGATCCTGTGCGAAATTATACTTTCGACATGTATTCATAGCTTAAACCAATCAACTCATAAGGATTCGGCTTTGAAAAGTATCTTTGAGCCAGTATTTAGCCTATACAGTGGAGTTGACAGGGCTTTGAGCCATTAAGAAACCACAGCTCTATGATTTATGGGCCTAAACTGGGTCCGACATTTATTCATGGGGAGAGTAGGGGGGGAAAGTATGAGGCAGAAACAGGCATACACGCATAACACAGCCTCTTTCGCTACCGTATTTCTCCCGCCACCTTTTCCGCCATCTCTCTCGCCACTTCTCCCGCTACCACATCTTTCGCTACCTTTTTAGCTACCTTCTCCGCTACCTTAAAGGCAGGTAGGGGGTTATTTTAACCGTCAGCTGACAATCCGATAACGGTTTCTCTAAAAAACGATTCCAAGAGGTTGGCATAGCTAGTGGATCACTTTAGGCCGATACTTAAGATTGAGCAGAATCTGAAAACAAACGATTTAAATTATTTAAATCGTAGCTAAAAAAAAAAGTATTTCAATCGATTAAATCGTTTTTTGTAAAAGCTCGTCTTTTCGTTGAAAGATTATTATTAAAATAAGATTATTTTAATCGATTAAATAGTCGTTTATAAAAGTCGGTCTTTTTACGAAAAGACCGTTTTAAGACCGTCCTGTGGCCGTTCTGTGGCCGTCCTAAGGCCGTCCTTGAACTTGAAACCTTTCTGGAAAACGTTGATTAATAAGCATTTTTTTTTTTCAATTAATTAGCAGTCTACCCATTACTAGATAGACCGCCCCCTTACTACACCACCCCCCCGGTGAGCGACAGAGGCGCATCCAAGCGGATGAACTTTTATTGAATCGATCGATTCCGATTATTAAAAATTTAAAGCGTTGATATATAAGCCGTAGCAGCGATACCGAGAAATATCTTGGCATCGAATCTATTAAATTATTATTAAAACGATTTTATTTAAAAAAATGATTTTTATTTATAATTATATTCTCTTTAGAATAATTATCGAACTATTTCAATTCTTTAAAACGAGCTTATTAGTAAGCCTGTTTTCAAAATATAAACGGGGACGGCCATAAGACGGCTATAAAACGGTCTCTTTCAATAGGACGGTCTTTTCGGCAAACTATTATTGAAAAGAGCTTAGTACTGAATTTAAGCGGTCTAATAACCGTCTTTTATAAAAGAGGGTCAGAGGACCGCTCAAATGACCCCCTACCTGCCATTAAGGTACTTATAAAAGCCGAGCTTTTATCGTTTGACTTAAAGCAAGTTTAACGAAATAAAGACGATTTTTAGCCTTTATATAATATCGAGCACGTGCGCCCAATTTTTTTACGTCACTTTTATTTTTTTTTCATTCAGTTTAGCTGATTATGAGCTATTTTGGCCCTTAATCGATAACGTTTATTCACTTCGAAATGAACCGTTATTTATATTAAAGAAGCTTTGCGTTTATTATTACATCACGTGTTCTTCGAGCGAGCACGTAAGGCTCTTCGAACTTCCGCTTTTAGCATTTCTTCTTTCAGCCTTCTTTTTTTTGCACGTGTGTTGGATCGCCGGTAGCGATCTCTCGTAAATATTCGTAACGTCGTAAAAAGTACTCTTGCAATTGCAAAACACTCGGTTATAAAGGTATCTGAATTCTGTATTTTTGTATTTCTGTATTTCTGTATGCTCCTCAAAGTTCAGGGGAGCTGACTCCTTCTGTACGCTTAAAAGGAGTCACGTATATTAGCTAAATAGTAGCTTTTACAGTCAAGTTGAGGGTCCCCTGACGCGCGTGAGTCATTAAGCGAAGCACGCTACTATGGGTAAATAATATACAATTCTAGTCTGTGCACACTGGATACTTGGCAATACTGCTTGGATTGTTATCGTTATATCATTATCGTTATATCATTAGTAGTATCCTTTATATAAAAGCCTTGTCAACGGAAACCTATAGAATCGTGCACAAACGGCGTTTGCATATTATTTCGGGCATATACCAAGTACTACGTAGTAAGTGACTCGTGAATCATAGTTTACGGGTAAATTTGGCCACATCCCCCCTAGCTACTATTAACTAAGTTAGGTCGATATGGAGATATCGACAACGTGCTTATTGGCTCCTCACAGCACGTGATATCTGCTAATTCAATCTGATTTTTCGAAGAAGAACTTCAAAAAAAAAATACGCTCGGTAATTCGATAATTAACGCTATCGGAATATTAGAGAATGAAGTTACGAGCCTCGCACGTGAAATTCGAGCCAGATAAATTACAAGCGAAACCTAAAGTTCGATTCGAACACTCGGCCTTGGCACTGGATCCCATTACAACCTCGCCCCAATTCCTAGTCTTAGATAATACAAGTCAATCAACCACACATCATCAGAATCTTCCTCGTGACCATCAACTACTGCTCTATTACTGAAGAGTACTAGCCATGAACTTTATTTTTAATATTACCATTTTAATAATGATTTAATAAAATCGATGCCAAGATGATTCTCGGTATCGCTGCTACGGCTTCTATATCAATGCTTTAAATTTTTATAATCAGAATCGATCGATTCAGCAAAAGTTTAGTTGTTTAGGCTGTTATCGGTCAATTTAGCATTATAATCGTAGGAAAGGTTAAGAGCAATACTCCCCCCCCCTATAAATAAATGTCGAAAGTATAATTTCGCAAGAGATCTTACCAAAACTTAAACCAATTAACTTATATCTTTGAGCCAGTATTTAGTTTATATAGTGGAGTTGACAGGGCTTTAAGCCATTAAAAAACCACCGCTCTATGATTTATGGGCTTAAACTGGGTCCGATATTTATTCATAGGAGGGGATAGTAAAAGAAAGCTAAAGGTTTTCGTGGCTCGCGAAACAAGCTTGGAGATTCTTAAATCTGCGTATAAATAGCGGAGAGAGTTGAAAAGCGTTTAACTAAAAGGTATTACGAACGAAGGCCGATTATTTATTATGCCCCGAACATTATGGAGTTGTTTTTCTTATGCCTTAACCCACTTTTTGAGTGGGCCGCCTAGCCAAATCTACTCGCTGCTTTGTGCGAATTTTTTTTTCCATAATGCCGCTTACATTTGAATACTATATAATTGCAACTTAGGTATTATTATCGCGATTTGTTTAGTTATAATAGCGGAAATCTTTATTACCGACGCTGCTTTAGATGTTTTATTAGAATCTTTAAACGCTACGTTTTACGACCTCGGCTTCGATATACTTGATTTTGATACTACCCCCTCTTATAAATAAATGTCGGACCCAGTTTAGGCCTATACATTATAAAGCGGTGGTTTCTTAATGGCTCAAAGCCCTATCAACTCTATTATATAAACTAAATACTGGCTCAAAGATATAAGTTAATTGGTTTAAGCTTTGGTAAGATCTTTTGCAAAATTATACTTTCGACATTTATTTATAAGAAGGGGTAGTACAGATATAAATCTATTTCTTAAAGCTTCATAAGAGAAACTTAGTTTTATTCAGCAAAGCTATATACTATTATTTTATAATTTAAAAGCTTTTAAAAAAAGCAACACTTAATTAAGCTATCTACGAGCGATAAGAGCTTAAGTGTCCGAATAGCGAAAAGACTTCTATAAAATACGTATGCTACTTTAACGATACATGCAAGTAGCGCGCTCGTTGCAACTATAACTTTCGAACTGAAGAAGCTAAGGTATCGGTATAATAAAGGAAATATACATGCCTTAATCGTATTCGTCACGTAGACCGTTGGTTGCGCGGTCTGAAAATTTTCTTGCATAGAGCAGCAGGTAGATTTGGCTAGGCGGCCCACTTAAAAAGTGGGTTAAGGCCTGGGAAAAACAACTCCACAATATTCGAGGCATAGGAAATAATCCACCTGATACGAAGGACTTAATAGTAATAAACGTAAAGATCTTTCGTATAATAATCAAGAGTTCGATAGAACGCGTTAGTTATAAAACCAATGCCAGCTACGCCAAGACCTACCAAGACCGTAACATTACTTTCGTTTTCAAATTACGAAAGTTGCGAAGACCAAGACTGTAAAAATAGCCAATATAGCACGTCGCCTTCTTCAGCATATTCCTTTCTATATTTCAGAATCAAATTAAGTCACGTTATTAAGGATTCATAACTGTAGATATGTTAGAGTCACGTTCTAATAACAGAGGTAAAAATACTAACAATTAAAGACTAGAGATATACTATTATTTCGAACATCAAATCATTCAAAAAAATACGCTTCTTGAAATTCTGTGAGCTCTTAATTGCACGTACTACATATATACGTTAGTAGATGCACTCTCAAAGTCGCTTTGCTAGTACGTAAGCTGCTTGCCATTTACCTCAACTTACATAATATCATAGTTCTCCCTTTCTCTCCTCGTCTTTCTTTCACCTTACATAGTGTACGTTTGGTAGCTATTACAACATTACTCTTACCAGCCGTAACACATATCATATAAAAATCTGTGCGGAACAAAATTGTTTCGCGGGACATAATTGTTTCGCCCACTTTAGAGAGGGGCCCCTAAAGTTGCGACGTCAAGTCCCACTATTACAGTAGCGGCCGCCGTAGCTCAGTCGCGAGAAAGTTCTGAACCCGCGTCAAGATAGAGAAAACCTAGCTACAATCAGACAACAAACTCCTCACGGCCTCTCGTCCACGAACAAACACATTCCATCACGATCTATTGCCAACATGTCTGCCGCGCAGCTTCTCAACCCGAAAGCAGAGTCCAGAGTACGTCTTCGCAGGTCCAGGGTAAAAAGTAAACATTTACTGACCTTACCTAGAGAAGAGGAGAAGCTCTGAAAGTCAACATCAGCGCTGGTGAGGGCCTGCAAGATGTCCTGAAATCGAACCTGGGTCCGTTGGGGACCATCAAGATGTTTGTTTTGCCCATCACTCCTGTCTGGCTATTGCTAACAACTCCAAGGCTTGTTGACGGTGCTGGCGCGGTACGAGAGCTCCCAGCAGTTTCGCCCTCCTCGAGCTAATCCGTCGTGCTTTGCAGATAAAACTTACCAAAGATGGCAACGTTCTGCTACGAGAGATGCAAATCCAAAATCCTACGGCGGTCATGATCGCGAGAGCAGCCACGGCCCAGGACGATATCTGTGGTGATGGCACAACTTCTGTGGTTCTACTTGTGGGAGAACTCCTGAAGCAGGCAGACAGATATATTTCGGAAGGTTTACATCCTCGAATCGTCACCGATGGCTACGAAATCGCGAAGACCGAGGCTCTGAAGGTATGACTCGTTATTAAATAGGCCGGAAACTCGCTGATCAACTTATAGTTCTTGGACACTTTCAAATTAGAGAGAGAGGTCGACCGAGAGCTTCTGCTGTGCGTTGCTCGCACATCCCTCTCCACGAAACTCAACCACACGCTCGCTGATAAGCTCACCCCCGATATTGTGGATGCAGTCCTCGCCATCTACCAAGCCCCAGCGAAGCCCGATTTACATATGATCGAGATCATGAAGATGCAACACAGAACCGCTTCCGACACACAACTCATTCGAGGTCTTGCGTTGGATCATGGTGCCAGACATCCCGACATGCCCAAGAGAGTGGAGAATGCGTTCATCCTAAGTCTGAACGTAAGCTTAGAGTACGAGAAGTCAGAAATCAACTCTGGGTTCTACTACTCGAGCGCGGAACAAAGAGACAAACTTGTGGAGAGTGAACGCCGATTTGTGGATGAGAAGCTACGAAAGATCGTGGAGTTGAAGAAGGAAGTTTGTGGCAATGATCCCAAGAAGGGCTTCGTTATCATCAACCAAAAAGGAATCGACCCCCTGTCTCTCGATGTGCTCGTCAAGAATGGTATCTTCGCTTTGAGACGGGCCAAGAGACGTAATATGGAGAGATTGCAGTTGATCTGTGGTGGTACTGCGCAGAACAGCGTGGATGACTTGTCACCAGAGATTTTAGGATGGGCAGGAAACGTTTACGAACACCAGCTTGGAGAGGAGAAGTACACGTTTATCGAGGATGTCAAGGACCCCAAATCGGTAACGATCCTCATCAAGGGACCCAATCAGCACACCATCACCCAAATCTCTGATGCGGTTCGGGATGGTCTTCGAAGCGTATACAACATGATTGTCGACAAGAGTGTTGTTCCAGGTGCAGGAGCTTTCCAGGTAGCATTGGCTGCCCACCTGAATAGCGAGGCTTTCCGCAAAACGGTAAAGGGAAAGGCGAAGTGGGGAGTTCAAGCTTTCTCAGACGCCATGTTGATCATTCCAAAGACTCTGGCTGCGAACGCTGGTCACGACGTCCAAGACGCGCGTGAGTATTCTTGACCCCTGCCAAACTCAAGTATCTAACATCTGTGAACAGTTGCCAGTCTGCAGGATGAGCAAGCCGAGGGCAATGTCGTCGGACTGGACCTGAAGTCTGGTGAACCGATGGACCCTGTTCTCGAAGGTGTCTACGATTCATTCCGTGTCTTAAGAAACGCAATTGCTTCCAGTTCTGGGATCGCATCAAATCTCCTTCTCTGCGATGAGATGTTGAAGGCGAGGCAGATGGGTCGTCAAGGAGGCCCTGGACCGGATATGGACGGCTAGAGAGCCGCCTGGTGGTAGTTCGGCTCGTTCTTCCTTGCGGTGCCTGGCATGGAACTGGTCTGGGCGCTCTTCAATAGACGATGTAACACCGCGATGTACAGTACAGCACTCACCCATTTGGGAGGGGGAGAGGGGGGGGGTTAGAGGCACATGCACCGGGTGAAGGATCTCGGCAGGGAGCCGTTGTCGGTGGTGGTGAGGTACATTCGCTGGATTGCCTTAAAGTAATGCCCGTCTAATGAAGGCCCCTACGTCAAGGAATATGTGTCCCAGCACATAATCACTTCAGACTTCTACAGAATGTCGCTAAATAATTTTTCAAGAGGCAGTGATGAGTAGATATAGCCGGCGATGTGGCTGGCCCGTGATTGTTTGAACTTCTCTCTCTCCCCCATGGTTAATTACCGGTATCTTCTCTCGGGTTCATGCTTCAATGGTGTACACCAAAGCGGCATTATTACGTTATTGGGACAGCCCAATCCCATTCCTTATTCTACTCTTTCTCTCCTCTGTTCAGGGTAGAGTACCGGTACCCACGGAGGTGGTCGGGCATCGGGTAGACAGGGGCAGGGGCAGTTGCAGTAGTTGATTGAGAAAAGGAGAGCTCAGATGTCCAATCCAACATCCGGACCGTTGTCAGTTTCGCAATCTGTCTTGTAGTAGTACAAACGTTGTAGAGTACTTGGCTTTAGGTTTGTGGATGTATCCGTACGTACATACATAGGCTTAATACATCCAACTAGAGCCACCATAATCGACTGCAAAGTATAAAAATAGGCAGGTCACTCACCCCCTTGCTGATTCTGAAGCGCAACCCAACGCAGCCAAGAAAAACCTGCCTTCTTATTTACTTTACTCACAACGGCTCACTTAGCGGCGGACTGCGGCGCGTCTCGACAGATCTTATGGGCTTTTATCGTTGCTTTGCGCCTTCGATTTTCCCATATTCATGCTCATGGTCATGGACTAAACACACTCATTGCACTTCACCTCATGCTGCTTCAAGCTCAATTTCCAGCTTCCGTACCTTACGTGCCCGCCCTACCGAGGGGTTCTTACTGATCTTAATTTCACAGGCCCGAGTGGCCAGCAGCATCTCGAGATGCCCAGGTTACGACGCTACCGCGTATTCGTCCTCTTCGCCGTCATCTTCATTTTCCTGGTTGTGCATGTACGAAGAACGAGCAATTTGCTGGATCCCGCGCATGTTCAGGACTTCGATTCTCCATCTCAACACGATGCCCACGAGCACGACCATATCCAAGTATCTCCGGACAAGGAAGCGCAGAACGAGCCGATGAAAGAGTCTCTCCAGCCTAAAGCCGCGAGTAAACAGGAGCCAATTGTCGAGCTAGCCTCTAGACCTGCGGCACCAGCCGAAGCCCCAGCTCCGAAGCCTGATGAGGATCTGCCAGATCCGCAGTCAATTCCACCGACGAAGGTCAGAGGAGATGATGTAGTGGACGAAATACACGCGGTATCCCCGCCAGGCAGGCAGGAACTTTCATCTTTACCCCCCGAACACCAAGTAACCATACACTGGGAGAGACAAAAAGAACATTTCCCAGTGCCTCCGGGATCCGTCATCAAACTTCCCACAGGGGTCCCTGTGAAGATACCTAAAATTCAGCATGTCTTCAATGACGAGACGACGGATGCGAAGATCAACAGGGAGAAGCGCCAGACAAAAGTGAAGGAGGAGTTCATGAAGGCCTGGACAGGGTACAAGTCCAAGGCCTGGCTTCACGACGAGCTATCGCCTGTCTCGGGCAAGTTCCGTGACCCCTTCTGTGGATGGGCGGCAACTTTGGTAGATAGTCTGGACACGCTCTGGATCATGGGCTTGCACGACGAGTTTGAAGAAGCTACCAAGGCGGTTGATTCGATTGACTTCACCACCAGTCCACGACGCGATATTCCAATGTTCGAAACTACAATCAGATATCTAGGCGGTCTTCTGGCAGCCTATGATGTTAGTGAAGGAAAGTACAAGAACTTGCTAGACAAAGCTGTAGAGTTGGCCGAAGTGTTGATCGGAGCTTTTGATACTCCCAACAGGATGCCAGTATTGTTTTATAACTGGATGCCAGCTTATGCCTCTCAACCACATCGCGCCAGTACGCGGTCCAATTTGGCAGAACTTGGGTCTTTGTCCATGGAATTCACGAGATTGGCACAGTTGACCGAGGAACCTAAGTACTATGATGCTATCGCTCGAGTAACGAATGCGCTTTCAGAATGGCAAGATCGTGGTACCAGGCTTCCTGGAGTGTTCCCAGAAAATGTGGATGCTTCTGGCTGCAACAAAACTTGGTCGACTAAACCGCAACTACCTGTGGCGAATCCTATGTATGAGCCAACACCCAGTCCTGCAGAGCCTTCTGCAGGATACCAGCCCTCTACCCCTGATACCGTTTCAGAGACTGACTTGAGAAAAATAGTACGAAGAAAAAGAGGACTGATGTCTCTGACCCTCCAGCTGATATTAATGCAGCACGGGAAGAGGTAGGTGCTAGGGTCGGTGAGTGGGATTGTAAGCCACAGGGCCTGGAGTCACAATCGGAATTTGGCTTAGAGAAATTCTCCATGTCAGGAGGTCAGGATTCGACTTATGAGTACTTCCCCAAGGTGAGTAGGTTAGGCCAGCCGTCGGACTCAAAGCTAATGTGTGTAAGCAATATCTTCTCCTTGGTGGTCTAGACGAGACTTACAGCAAGATGTATTTGAAGACCGTTGAGGCTATTAGAAAATGGATGCTTTATCGTCCCATGACTCCCGATAACCGCGATATCCTCTTCGCAGGATCCGTCACCGCTACCAAAGACCCGAAAAAGGTCCCGAAATTGACTGCTGAGGCCGACCATTTGACTTGCTTTATTGGGGGAATGGTGGGCATGGGAGCCAAGATCTTTGGCATAGACGACGATCTTGAACTTGCAAAGAAGCTTACCGATGGTTGTGTCTGGGCCTACGAGACAACCGAGTCTGGAATCATGCCTGAAGGTATCATCGTGCTTCCTTGCCCGAGCACAGATCAATGCACCTGGAACGAAACGAAGTATTGGGAGTTCTTGGATCCTATGGGTGCCACGAGAGACCAGAACGTTGCCAATTACGACCAGAAAAAAAAGGAAGCGGATGCTGCTAATGCTGCCACGATGGCCGAACAAGCCGAATTGGAGGAAACTCCCGAGCTATTGTCTCCCTCTACTGGTGCTGAAACGCTGAAAGAGAATGGGCCCGCCTCGCTGCAGAAACGTCAGACCTCTCCAGAGGACCCCAACGCCCCTGCTACGGCACCAAAAGTCCAACTTACGGATGCAGAAGAGAAATCAAAAAAGTTCTATGATGAGAAGTCCAAAGAAGCTGAACTTGAGCTTGAAAGTATGGCCAAGACCGCTGGACATGGGGCTGAGAAGCCTCTCGTTGACGCTGAAGTTTCACCGTCTGCAGTTGTACCTGCGTCTATACCTGCGCCAGAGGCGGAAATCTTGCGAGATCCTTTGCGGCCTATGAATCACAAGGAATATGTAGCGAATCGCATCCTACAGGAGAGAATACCTCCTGGATTCGTGTCTTTCAAGTCCAAGAAATACATCCTGAGGTGATTCAATCAATTCCTTCCAAAAGATCTCTTGTTAACCACTTGCGCGTAGACCCGAAGCAATAGAGTCAGTGTGGTATATGTACCGCATCACCGGCGACCCATCATGGCAGGATAAAGGCTGGAAGATGTTCGAGGCGATCATCAAGGCGACATCGACCGAGCATGGCCACTCGGCAATCTACGATGTCAGCGCTAAAGTACCCGCAAAATCCGACGAGATGGAGAGTTTCTGGCTCGCGGAGACGTTGAAGTACTTCTACCTCCTCTACTCTACGCCCGATACTATCAGTCTGGACGAGTGGGTGCTAAACACTGAAGCCCATCCTTTCAAAAGGCCGACGGCGTGATCTTAGGGGGGTGGGGTTCCTTGAGTTTAATGTACGCACGTAAGCGAGCGATTCTGGGCTGTCTGGGTAAAAACAGATGATTTGTCTCTGGAGTCCTGGGATACCGGTGTGGGGGCAAAGGCGCGGTGAGAATTTTCGCAGGCCACAAGGAGGAGACTCTGAACATGTAGCAAGCGTAGAGGTAAACCAGGCGTTAGGTTTAGGGAAAGCATGCATTACCAAAGCGAGGTGGGGACAGGCCGCTGGCGATCTCTTTATTTCATTCCAACCGGGAAAAAAAAAAAAATTCTACAATTCTCGAATTTCTATTTTGGGATTCCCTGCTTCTGCTCCTCTTGCACGAATGAATGATTTCACAGTATATTGTGGTTTTTGTTACTGGAGCACGAATTGTGTGATTCTGGATCTTCCCTTACCGTCCCGTTCTAGTATCACTCACTTACTGGATGTCATTATAATTGTGCAAAATCAATAATCCACATTCGAGATGTGGAGAGAGAGGGGCGGGGGGGAAGCGGGGAGAGAAGGTCAGGACAGGGAGGAATGAATCACAAGTTCAAATATGCTGCCGGTAATTCCTGAAACGACTCCCTCCATGCAGAGAGAAGGGCATATAGAGAGAGGAAAGAATCACAGTCTATATTGAGTTTTGAAATAGTATCATTTCGTCTTGTACTCCATACACGTCTTAGCAGAGCAAAATTGTCTCCAACGCCCGCCTCAATATGCCCTCCATTCCCACTCAGCGGTATGCAGTAATGAAGTTCTTTTCCTTTTCCTTTATAATCCTTTCATTCCCACGCCCGCACCTTTTTTAAATGCATCCCCATCCTGGAATCGACTAGAACTCCCAACTACACCACTCCCTCTTCGGCGGCAGCAGTGGCATTTTTCCGCCCTCGAACGCCCCCGTCGCCTTCGCGTGCTTGTAAGCCACCTCGAGCGCCTCGTCATACATCGAGTCGTGCATCGCCGTGTCCTTATTAAACACTGGCGGCCCATCAGGAAACCATATCCGCTCCCAATTCCCGTTGGCGTCGGTGAAGCCCGGGGTACCCATTACGGCGGGCTTCCCCTCAGTTGGGGGTATATCGTCTTTGTAAATGACTTTGTGCCCCTTGAATGTGAGCAGCCTATTCGTCCCTTTGTTTCTCGTGCTGTAGGTGCCTATGTCAGGATGCTTTGCGCCCAGCTCTGCGTTGGTGGAAATTGGTCGTGGTGGAGCACCGGATCTGATTCCAGTAGCTGGAGGAGGGCCAGCTGGCGGTGGCTGCTTGAAAGGGTTTGGGGAAACGGGTGGACCCGAGACTGGGTTTAAAAATGGATTGGGAGCCGCGAGGTTTTGAGGTTCGTTGGAGGTACGGCCCATGAACGGGTTTATGTTCCCTGATGATGGTGGCCGATCACCGAATGGATTCTTTGCGGAACTTGTTGCTCCAAAAGTCGAACTTGGTGCTCCGAAAGCGTTATTTTCAGCAGTTGATGCACCAAATGCTGGGGTTCCTGTTCCAAACGGGTTCGCAGTTGGAGTTGGACCTTGATTGAACGGCTGGCCAAAGGGATTCGCTTCAACTGGCAGAGAAGGTGCCCCGAGAGGATTGGAAACAGGAGGTTGAGGAGCTCCGAAGGGACTTGATCCGAATGGTGTTGACTCCGGCTGCTTCTGTCCAAAGGGGTTTGGATTGCTAGCGAAAGCAGAAAATGGGGCTGCAGTGGTATTTGAAGACGGAGCTCCAAAAGGATTGGCTTTCTGGCCTAGAGCAGAGGGTTGCCCGAAAGCTCCTCCAGAGCCAAGCTGTGTAGTCCCTCCAAACACATTCGGTTTCTGACCCAGAGCTGAGGGCTGACCGAACCCACCACTACCACCTAGATTGGTTGGCGCACCGAAAGCTGGTGCAGACGGTGGTATTCCGAAAGCTGATGGGGAACCAAATGCCTGTCCAGCTGGCTGTTGGATTGCTCCGCCAAAAGGCACATTGGCTGCCTGCTGAAAAGTCGACTGATTGCTGAGAGGATTCGTCTGTGAACCAGGTCTAGCAGCCAGGCTTTCCTTGACAATATCTATCCTATTCGGATGGTCCTTCTCGGCAGCAATGACAAAGTTTATAGCACCATCGATGTTGTTGACCGCGTTCTGGATCTGTTGCTCGGCAGACTGGAATAATTGCTCTGCATCTCGAACCTGCAATAACTTAGTTCCCTGCCATGTGTTTCCACTCAAGTCGACCTACTGCTTGCTGAGGATTCCCTGCTGCTGCTGCCACGTAGTGAAGGAGTCGCATTTCCTCGAAGCTCTGCTCACGTATAGGTCCGCCGAATAGCTGCGCTGGAGCTGCCCTCCCCGGTCCATACGCAGATAGAATCCATTGCGGCCTCTCCGATGTCAAGTCGACGCGTATTAAGTTCTTGTCAAGGGAGTATGGTAATGTGCTGGCAGGCGGTGCTGCAAAGGCGGTTAGTTAAACTCGGCGGCGGAGGAATGTCCTCTTGCCTCTGTTCTGGTAGCCATTGTTATTGTTCCGCGTATTCGAGTTGTCCTGTAGGGCAGCGAATCGATTGCCGTTAACAGGCTGCTGATTCGGATTCGAGGTCGAATTTGACTTTGGGTTCTCATGCAGAAATCTGCAATTATCTGCACTGGCATTTAGCTCCGACCATAGCTACAGAGATCGAATGCGTAGGCCTACTCACTTCCGTGGCGGCAATTCCCTTGCAGCCAATATCTGCATGCTTGTGGCATCCTTAAAATCGCGAAGGGGTCCTACTTCTGGTGACGACGCGCATCCCGGGGCATCAATCACATCGCGGTTCGAGTTTAATCAGAGGTCCGAGGTGTTTAGAAAATACAGGAGAGGAGGGCCGTGGGGAGTAACAACTTGTGGAGAATATCTTCCGACCTTGCCTCCCTCGTCAAGAAAATCGCGGCCGCGGTTCAGCCTCGCTTCGTGAGTTCGGCTTTCAACCGGAGGAATGCCAGGGCCCAGAGGTGAGAAGCTACCGGTATCTAGCACAATGTTCACACCGGCTGCAAATAATTCTTTGGGGAAATTTCGAGAGTAACGTCAATTGCTCACACGTTGAAATTGATGATTCATTACTCACGAACAGAAAAATTGTATTTATCTACAGAACACCCCGAGTGGATATCATGAAATTTGGGTCAACGCACCAAAAGAAGTAATAATTACATGGCCTAAGAGCCGCCCTGCTTTCCACAATGGCATGGTATCATACAGAACATTGAACTGTCCATCATGTTCCAGAGTACACCGCCGTCACGCCTCTCCCACACTCGACCCTCTGCTCCACGCTGACGTTTCTTCCACCCAATTTGATCTTCGTCCGTGGAGTTATTTGGAATCTGTGCTCCTCCCTCCTCCCCTTCTCTTTATCGGCTTGAACATCAAGAGGAGCAATGTAAGTGGGGTTGTTCACGTTTTTCCTCTTCCCAGTCCCAACCTGATAGTATTCGTTCCCTCCCCAGAACAAAATGTCAGCTCCCCAATTTGTATCATTCTCGCTGCTGTCCTTGGTAGCTCCTAGGTAAGTAAGATTGTCCATCACGGCAGCCATATGGGTATCCCCAACAGAAAGGCGAGCTAAACGGATTGGAACGACAGTATTCTTGACCTCATCGTACTCAAAGAGGCCTGATAATGCTTTGATCTTCGTCGGAGTGCCTTGCACATGGGTCCACTTCCCATTTCCCAGGCCACCGAAGATGCCCTGCCCACATGCCCAAGTATCTGCAGTGACACGTCCAAGACCTCGAGGGTCATCCTCTCCTTGCCCAGCAATTCGGGTCGCATCGATGGTGAAAAAGCTGTTGACTCCACCAGCAGCGATATTCGTGACTTTGGGAAGAAGAAAGGTTCCCTTGTAGAGCTTGTCGATCGGCAAAAGAGAAGGCGCGTCGATGATGGGCGATTCCTGGGAAGGATCAAATCCTAATTGACCAACCGAATTGTCTCCAAATGCAAAAACCCGGCCAACTTTATCTACTGCAAGAGAATGGAAATCTCCAGCAGCAATCTTTGATATTTCGAATCCTTTCAGAGTGCTGATTTCGTGTGGTTGATCGACTGGACCGGCCGGCCTGGTTGCCCAGGTCAACCCCGGAACTCCCAGCTGTCCTCTACACGGATAAGATGAAGAGTCTGCGGTGGCAACAGAAAATAAACGGCCCTTTGAAGAGAGAATGAGAGTATGCTCGAGACCACTGCTGATATCTGATATTTTCTCGCCCCATGACATATCCTTTGGCTGGATTATCCGATAGCTGATGCTGGATTTACTGCTCCAGAATGGAATCCATGAGCTTTCCAGTGGCATGGGCCCCGAGAGCTGATCTTTCTGGCTTGCAGAAATCGAGTAAACCTGTCCAGACGAAGAAAGGGCTATTATGCGGTCCCGAGAAATAGTCAACTTGATTAGTCCTTTGCCTCTCAACGTTATTGTTGGCTCCGTGGCATTCGAGAAGCCGGCGCCCCATTGTAGCAAATCTCCATTCTCAGCAATGGCTGCGCCAAAGTTCCTGTCCAGCTTTATGTCTCGAAGTATCTTGCCCTTGAAGAACTCGATTCTCCTGGGCGTTTTGATGATGGGCTCGTCCGAATCGGGTGCTACTACTCGACCAATATTGGATCCCCACGCATATACTCCGGGAGTCTCCCAGCTCTTCTTAACTTGCAGATGCTGTGAGCTGATCAAATCCCGGTTATCCTCGCGCGAACTCCCCTTCCTTCTCGGTTTTTCAAATATAACTTCGGCTGGGGCAGGTATTTCCTCTGCATGCAGACTTCTTGGGTAGCCCAGGGAATGGAGGAGGCCTCCTGCTGCAGTGATCGATAGGAGAAGGCCTGCTGTTCGAGCTGGTCTTGCTCGGGCAACCCTGGATTGTGCCTGGCTTTGGTTTCCAATGCATCGTCGATGAGATGCAGCCAGTGGTCCTCGCGACAGTCGAATGCGTGCATGTTGAATGTGACGAGAGCCCGGGGCGGTCTTGGACGAGATCATACTGAAGATATGCGAGTGTGGTAATGGATCGCTTGATTTAATTTTGCAGGTCCAATCATCTGATACCGAGCTTGAGTTTCTTTCGGTGGTTAATCAATTTTTGTTTGGTGTTGTTATCATTCTTTTTTCCCTTCTTCATGTCTTCTTTATTTCGCGCCTTTCTTCAGCCTTGCGGATCCATGACGATACCATTTGATAACCGCTCTGGTCGCCAAGTGAGTGATCTGTGCATATCGACCTCAGCTCCTGTCCAGTAGCCGAAGCGAAACAGAGCCTGTTGTTGAAATCGTCAGCCTCGTCCTTCGTGTTGGAGCAAACATAGCACACCACAGCACACCACAGCACAGCAGTCCCTCAAAATTCAATTCAGTCTCAACATGTACGATGGTCCTTGGTATAGCTTCGTACCAGATTCGCAGTCCAAAAAAGATGATGCTGCGTCACAAGCTTCAAAACACCGGCGGAGGGAATCCTTACTGAAACAGCCAGATGTACAACCCTCTACACTATCTTGGGCCTTTACTAATATACTCAAAGGGTCAAAACAAGGCTTCAGATCTTCCAGACCCAATACTGGAGCTCTATGAAGATACCGCCGGCCTCAAAGGACCACCAGTGGCAACCCTTGCTAAAAGAGCCAAATCTTACAGCGACTTCTACGATGTCGCTGTTTCTTATCTTGGCAAGGAAAGTATGAAGGAAACGCCCAAAGATTCGTTTGGTCCTTCAGAAAATGTCATAGATACTAGGGTGCTTGGAAGCAGCTTCGAAGACTTTGAGGAAGAGCTACTCGTCGAGAGCCAAGAAGATTATCGGTAACTATAACCACCCTCTACGGTCTGGAAGGCATGCCTGACTTTCGAGCAGGCTCTATAGAGATCAGCTCATACTTTCCGAGCGGCATCTCGATACCTTACTCAGTGATACGACAGCCGCTTTGGATCTATTGGCTTCTCTTTCCGAGTCCTTTGTGACCGTTGAGTCTGAGACAACAGCATTTCAAGGTCAATGTGAAGACCTGTTGGCCGAACAGAAACGTCTTCGAGACCTGGCGGACGAAGTGGGAACAGACTTGCAATATTATGCTTATCTGGAACCTCTGACCAGGCGTTTGAATGCCCCAGGCTCTGGAAGACTTGTTAGAAATGATGATTTCTTGGAAATGCTCCTGAACTTGAACACCTGCATCGATTTCATGGACCAAAATGTAAGTCCTCCTGTACTCAAGCGGGATGAAGGAAAAATTATCTGACAATGGCAGCCATCTTACCGCGACTCGACAGTCTACAAGACTCGGTACACCACGTTGCTAGAGAGAGCGCTTGACCTTGTTCAGGTATCTTTTTCGTCTGCTCTTCACGATGTCTCGGATGGAGTATCAAGGGAGCTCAAGGCAAAAGAGCACAATGAAACTGCCGAGTACATCCTGCTCTATGGAAAGTACGAGACTGTCTACGAAAACTTTGGACTTCCTGTACAGAAGTTGTTAAAGAGTGCGGAATTTGCTTTTGGGCAGAAAGGTGATGATAAGGCATCAAGTCCCTATGTCCACCAATATCATGAGCTATTCAACCAGCTCATTGATGCTTTCCTCAAGAGTCGTGAGCCAGTCGGTACTATGGTTACCAAGAACCTCAAGAAGTTCGCTACAAAAGAGAAGCCGGACACCGATT
Organism: Drepanopeziza brunnea f. sp. 'multigermtubi'; assembly: GCF_022702325.1. NCBI lineage: Eukaryota > Fungi > Ascomycota > Leotiomycetes > Helotiales > Drepanopezizaceae > Drepanopeziza > Drepanopeziza brunnea. The sequence continues at coordinate 651,369 of NW_027094068.1, forward strand.
TCGAGCATTTTGCTAGACTTTGCGTCCAGCACGTCTTGGACATTTGTCACAATGAGCAGAAGCTCGTCACCCAATTCTTCCAAGATGGGCCCCTCTTGGCCGACTACCAGCCCATTGAAGCATATACCAAGAGCAGTGAGTATGCTGGAAGGCTTGAGAATAATATACTCTCTCATCTTGAAACGCTTCACACATTTCTATTGCCGTATCTAAGCAGCGGAGATCTGCAACGAATATGCGATTTGGTCAACTGGCTCGAGACGATGTACATGGCGTCCAACGACGATGATTTGGATGACGATCAGCTTGGGGATAGCCGGAGGTCTATTGCCCAGGCTCTCCTGAGCAAGTATCTCTGGAAGTCACTGGATGCTCTGTTTCTCAAAGCAGCTACCGAGATTGAGCATTTTAAACCAACGCAAGAAGATCTCAGGGTCACTGCTAAAGCGAAGATTATTACGAATGAGACTACCAAGGCAGCAAATGGGGAGGGCCCTGATGGAGTCCAGGTGCATGGCAGCCACGCCCCGCTGGTATCTAACTCATACCCAACTGTCAAGACTGCCGTCAAATTGCTAGTTATGTACAACGAGGGTGTTTATGACAGGCCTGTAAGCCTCCACTCCTCAAATGCCTACCACTCCAAAATACTAATCTGCAACAGCGAACAAGTGATGTACTCTACGAAATTGTCCACCAAGTTACGGAGTCCCTCCAAAAAGCCGCTACAATTATCAAGCGCAGCTCCAATATCATGGACGCGCAACTCTTTCTCATCAGGAACCTCATGTTCATTGAAAATCTGTTTATGACCCAAGAGATCCCAGATGTCATTCGACAGTCAGCCGAGCTCGACTTCTCGCCCATCTGGGACACGATCCAGCAGCTGCAAGATCGCAAGCAGCTGTTCAACCCACTCGCCTACATCACGCCTCTGGTGAAGGGCAACCTGCTCCCGGCAGTTGTCGACAGGGTCTTTGACGCGCGGAAGGAGCTGGAAAAGGTTCTCGTCCAACAGATTACTGCCTTCACGAAGACCTGGCAGGCACGGCTGGCGGAGAAGGATATAAAGAAGAGGGCTCTGATCGCTAGGGAGCTGGAAATCTTGCTGGAAAGGGCTTTCGACGAGGAGACGACGAGGGCAGCTTTGTTGAAGATGATTCAGACAGATGATAATGATCCAAATTGAGGGGAGAGGTTGACTCGTTTACATAAGTTGAACAGACTCAAATTTGGGATATTCTTCAATTCAAAATACCATTGGAAACTTTAGTTCTCTTGATCCAGGGTGATGCATTTTCTGATTTCAGTTTTTTTTTTTGAAGAGAAAAAAAAACCTATATTAGGGCTCGTAGCGAGTACATAACGGATCCACCCATTCAAACAGCTACTTCACAACCGCCACCAACTCAACTCAACTCCACTTTCAAAATACAAACAACACCCCCGTGCCGCTCGTTATCCGACTGGTAATCACTGCAAAGTAGTATGATGTTACACCACCTGTTCAAACAACAATGTTCGACCAGCAAACCCCACCCCTCACCGTTCTCCTCGACCTCGCCTCGGCCCTTCCAGCAGAGTCCAGACTCTCTGCTCTCTGACGAGCATTGATGATGATGAAGGCGAGTTATAGTGGCTAATATAAGTAGGTGTATTAGCGCAAATGGTCTTTGGGAGAGGGGGCGAGGGGGCGAGGGGTGGGATTGGATCCATGAGAGGGAGGTTGGATGTATGTGAGCCTAGGTTTAGGTTTGGCTTGGATTTGGATTTGAATTTGGATTTGGATTTGGATTTGGATTTGGATCTGTTTAGGTGGGGGGGTTGGGTTGACGCTGCTGATACAATCTTTTTGAAGACAGTGGATTTTTGACATCGTTATGGTGCTTTGCTAAGTTGCGTGCATGTGACATAACTCGTGCAATATCAAGATGCGATTAGTTAGGAAGAAGGTGGCGTATCGACTCATGCTTCTGCTGCAATACTGTACTTGGTAGATGGCTTTTTGTAGCTATAGAAACATAGGTGGCCAGGGTTCCTGGACGTGCATGAGGACAGATTCGAAATAGGGCGACTTGGAGTCATCAAATGGGTATTCTGTAGCAAGAGATCTAAACACGATCGTTCCTTTGATAGATAATTTCGCTCCTATCTGCTTCGTCGCTTAGATGCCGCCATCACTTCTCCATGAAGAAATTGAGAAACTCTTGATCTGCATCGTATCAGCACAACCACTCCCCGGAATTCGTATCGAAGAATAACGTACAATCGATACTCCCGTCACCGTTCTTGTCCACCTCCTGAATCATAGTCTTGAGATCATCGTCCGTAAGGTTCTCGCCGAAAGTCTTCATCAGCGCGCCAAGCTCCTCAACAGAGATGCTTCCCGAGCCGTCCTTGTCGAAGACGTTGAAGGCGCTGCGCATCTCGTCTTCGACATTGGAGGGCTTGCTCTTGATGCTCATCATCTTGATGAATTCTGAAGGCGGGGGGGATCAGTCTGAGAAAGCGGACCGGTCAAGCCTGACGGGAACAACGGTTACCTTCAAGATCGACGGTCCCAGTTTGATCGAGGTCGACTTCATTAATCATGTCCTCGATTTCAGACATTGTCGGGTTGAGGCCGAGGGATTTCATGACTGCCGACATTTCCTCTTTGGTGATGACACCTGAACAGATGGCTTTTTAGTATTTACGCAAGGCTTTGGACAAAGAGGATAAGCTACCATCATTGTCACTGTCCTGATTAAATTTTAGTATCGACGTGGTAGAACGGAGTATAGAGAAAGATAGAAAGATGATCACTTACAAATAGCGCAAAAGCCTCCTTCAGAGCAGCAACTTCGTTCGTGCTAGGCTCACCCTATATAGATATCACCAGATTGGTAAGTATGTATGTACGCGTACATGAAACCAGCCAAATCCGAGCCGGCGGGACTTGACTTGGGAAGTCTTACGGATACAACTGGCTCATGGAGTTCTGGCATGTTGATTGAAAAGCTAGAGAGAGAGAGAGATTCCGAATTGGTAGCTGGAGAGGTTAATGCGATGTGTTCGTTTTCGTTCAAGATAGGATTGTGGGATGGGATGGGATGGGTTGGTTTGGGTTGACAGTTGCTCTTGTACTGTGTTGTATGTATTGTAATCGTCCGTAGGTAGGTAGCTGGGAGGAAGGAGGGGCAACTCGGTCACGGTCCGGTCACGGTTATTGTCAGCTGCTGGTATCATCACATCATCACATGATATTTTCAATTGCACGGGCATCATGTGGATCTTCCGGGCTTCCCAGCAGGTTTCATGCTAAAGGTTGGTTATATTTAACACCTCAATGTTACGACATGATCGTTTTAAATAGCCGACAGAAGCATGCTTGCATCAAGGCAAGTGCGCAATGACGGGGGACACGGATATGGGTTGACAAGATTATGCCCCTTGACCCTTGAGCGGCTTAAGATTGCGCTTTCTTCTTGAGTTACAAGAGTCTCCGAGTTCCCGGCAGCATTTGGTAGAGAATAGCGGCCATATGTGGTCTGCAGCGTCGCTCTATAGCTCCAGATAGAGAGATAACTTGGGAAGAGTTGATCATCATAGCTCGCATGTAGCGAAGTTTCTTTGAACTTCTCAGACAAGCTCGAGCCGGCCGACACGAACAGCAAGCCTGGATCCGGCCCTCTGTTGGGAAAGATGCCGATTTTCCTCAGCTTCGAATTCGAGATTGTCTGCAGTTTTTGTCACGGTGATCATGTCCAAAATCGTAGCCATGTGAGTGTTTCGGAAAGCATTCCGAGCAACCTTTATTCATTCGAGGCTAGCCCTGACGGATGTCCATCCTAGTTTCCATGCAAGTGACTCCAGCTCCACCCAACCCAATTCCTCTCCTTTATGCTTGAGTAGTTTTGGCAGCAGCCTGGTTGGGGTTGACCTTCTTTCCGTCCTTGTTGTAGCGGACACGTGGGGGAGGAGCGCGGTTGCGGCGGCCTTCACGGGAGCGGACACTGCGAGAGAATTGTTAGCCCTGATGTCCATCGCAAGAAAGGATGTTCAACCAAGGTTCTTCTCAGTGCGCGACATACCGGACGATCTTGCCATGGATAGCGCAAGAGACACAGTACTGCAACTTGAGGTACATCTTGGGAACGGTGTATTCTGGGAATACAGATGCGTCCGAGATATCTCCTGGAGAAAGAACACCAAGTCAGCCGAAATCTTCCTATATTGTCTCCGTATTGGGGGTACAAACTGATTGCGGCACTCTCGACCACTATAGAAAGTTAGCAAGCTGGTTTTATGAAGAAATTTGCTCAGATGGATCACGTGCTGTTTCTGATAGTAAATCTCTTGACTGTATGGTAGTTAGCAGAGCAAAACATCAACCAGGGCGAAAGACTTGCTTGCTTTGTCTGCATCATGTTAGCATACATCAAAATCTTGCGGGGCTGGAACGCGAACCCTTAGGAGTGCATCGAGAGCAGTTGCTGCAGCGGATGGGCTTAACGTGGCCGCGACCGTTCTTGTTGCGACCGTTGGCGGATCGTTTCTTCGGCATATTGACAAATGCTGGCTGGTTGTTGGTTCGGAGTTTGGAGTTGTTGACGATGAGGAATAGAATTATTTTTCGCGGGGCTCTTGTGCGCATATATCCTTTAGCGACCTGAGGTCTAGCGCTTAAATTAGTCATGTCACGTGTTTTGCGCTCTCGACTTCATCAACGTATGGTAGGTAACGATCGAATCTCCAAAACCGAATTCATTACTATTTTATGGTAAGAATTTGATACAATTTTCATAGAATGAGCCAAGTAGGAGCAGTCACAATCAACATTTTGTAATCATGGCAAATCCTCGGCCAGGAACCATCCTCAAACTTGTCCTCATATAATATAACAAAATGTTCGGGATCCTGTACCATGCCAATCTGTTATCAAAAAACCACTAGCTGCTGGTATTCGCGGGGGCAATTCTTGCCTGGCATCGCGATAAGAGCATCACAGGTGTCTTTGAATCAGTAGTGGTGGTGATTGTTGTTATCGTTGTTGGGCTGTAAATGAACTCCAACTCAGGAGGCGTCGAGGGGATCGCAAAGCTCTTATGGGCTATTCCGAGTCTTTTCTTGCTCCATCCTTATGGACGTTCCAGGCACATTTGATCTTCTAGTAGGGTAGAGGATCTGATATTCCCTAACTTGTTTCCGACTGACCTCCAGGGTTACTTCATACTTCTCCCGGGCCGTCGTGTCGAGCTTCGTCTCGCTACTTCCTCATCCTCTCTCGTCGGACTTGTTATCGTCCGTCGTCTGACAAGTACTTATGGAGAATACCATAAATAACATTCGCCCTCTTTCTGGACTACGTGAACTTCCGCGGTGGTTGTCTACGCATACGGTTTTTGGGACAGCGGAGAGGGCGATGGGTAAGAGAAACCCTAAGATCTAGGCCGATTATAGACTAGCGCTAGAGCTGGAGCGAGCTAGCGGCCGCGCACGAAAACCGCTTTTTTCAATTTCGTTCGCATCCCGCTCCTCCTCTCCTCAAAAGACACGACAACTTGATTGTAAGGATACCAATTCATCGTTGGTTAGGTACGTTCTACGCCAGCTGCTCTCCACGGAACATTGGAAACTGACTCTTGCACAGGCAATCATGCAAATCTTCGTGAAGACCCGTACGTCTCCTGCGCATCACGAGCCTCCAGCGCCACTTCTATTTCGCAAATCCGCTGATATTACACAGTGACGGGCAAGACTATCACCCTTGAGGTGGAGTCCTCCGATACCATTGATAATGTCAAGTCGAAGATCCAGGACAAGGAAGGAATCCCTCCCGATCAGCAACGCCTGATCTTCGCCGGCAAGCAACTTGAAGACGGCCGTACCCTCTCGGACTACAACATCCAAAAGGAGTCAACCCTTCATCTCGTCCTCCGTCTCCGTGGAGGTATGGCCAAGAAGCGTAAGAAGAAGGTTTACACCACCCCAAAGAAGATCAAGCACAAGCGCAAGAAGACCAAGTTGGCGGTTCTCAAGTACTACAAGGTCGATGGTGATGGAACGATCGAGCGTCTTCGCCGAGAGTGCCCCACTCCCGACGTAAGTTTTCCAAGTGCTGGGTGACCTGCGACCTAACTAACGATCTTGCAGTGCGGTGCCGGTGTGTTCATGGCTGCCATGCACGACAGACAATACTGCGGTCGCTGCCACTTGACCTACATCTTCGAAGATGCCGGAAAGTAAAGGAATGTTGTGTAACATGGATGGATGGCTACGGCACGGCTTTGAATGTATCTACTTTTGAGATACCACAAATTCTGAGCTGGTGCTGACTGAAGACTTGAGACTCCTACGGATATTTGTGATGTGACATGAACCTGGCTCGTGCAAGCTCTCCAGGTATCTGAAGAAAGTCAGAGACTCTGTACTCGGGACTTCTTTTTCGCCGCCTCGTCTCTTCGTCCCTACCTCTCGCGCTCGCTCTGGTCTGTTTTCATTCGCCTACCTCGTCTCCAATGGCATTCTTGTCAAACCCAGCTCCTAAGGCGACGAGTTTCAGATTCTCTGTACATTACGGCGTCTGGCTCCTCGTCCACAACACCAGCAGATGTATTCCACCCGGCTTCACCGTTTAACCTTTAGCCCCGCACTGCCAAGGCGCAGCTCCCATTAAACCTCATGGAAAATGCGTCGCAAAACAAGTTTCCTTTATCTTGCCGCCGGCCTATCCTATCGGTCGGATTGAGCTTGACTGATTGACTGGCTGACTGGCTTAACCAACCGTTTCTGCTCTGACGTAGGTCTTGGTAGCCGTCACGAGGTGAAGTGAGTGGATAATTATACCCATCCATCCCTCTTGCTCCTCCCTCAGTCCCCCCTCCTTCCTCCCAAAGCAAAACACATCATCTCCTTCACAACACAACATCAACCCTAAACACAACTCTACACACACACTCTCAAACCAACAACCGCAACCATGGATTACCTCAATAAGTTTACCGGCGGTGACAACAAGGAGCAGAACCAGAACCAGCAACAAAACTCGGGCTCCACCCAGCAGTCCGGCGAGAGCAGCGGCGGTTTTCTCAGCGGCCTCAGCAACAAGCTGAATTCCGCTGCTGGAGGCGGCAAGGAGAGCGAGAAGAACGAGGACTACCTAGGTATTGATTTTCCCCAGCTACCCCTCTTTACACAATGCTAACGAGAACCAGATAAGGGTACGTAGGAGAGCAATCACCCCCCATTGAATCTCAAACCAGCTACCCCCACACTCCTCTCCTAAGCGTCACCTTACCTTACTACGGAGTCCGGACACTCTCGAGCCACGAAGGAAGAAAGGATGTGAACGGCGGCTGACATGACATGATTTGCACGCAGGAATCGACTACGTTCAGGAGAAGTTCATGGGCCAAGGCGCTCAGGACAACGAGTCTGCCGTTGAGCAGGCCAAGGACGAGCAGATCTCCGACTTTATTCGCGGCCAGTACAAGAGTGCGACGGGCAAGGACATCCCCATTAAGGATAAGGAGACGAGACTTGGTTGAAGCTGGTGGTCGTGAGAGTTATACGCATCATGGATTCGCATCGGGAATTGGCGATGCTGATGTGTCATGGGTAGTGCAACAGGGTGGGGGTGGGAGGCACACACGCCTGCATGCTTTTTTAGGTTGATAGACAATGGATGGCGAAGATTTGAACAAGGTTTCGAGGAGAGTGTGAGAACTTGATGTTTTCTCTCGGCAGTAACCAGTGCATTGTCCCGGGTAGAGACTCGCATTACGGATTTGCTCCACATCTAATCTACACATTAGGTGTGCAAGCCGAGCCACCACTTCAGGGTCTAATCACTATAGGGAGGTCCCATGACTAACTCCCTCCGAGAAGCTACCTTAAAGGCAGGTAGGGGGTCATTTGAACGGTCCTCTGACCCTCTTTTATAAAAGACGGTTATTAGACCGCTTAAATTCAGTACTAAGCTCTTTTCAGTAATAGTTTGCCGAGAAGACCGTCCCATTGAAAGAGACCGTTTTGTGGCCGTCCCATGGCCGTCCCCGTCCATATTTTTAAAACAGGCTTACTAATAAGCTCGTTTTAAAAAATTGAAATAGTTCGATAACTATTTCAAATAAAATATAGTTGTAAATGAAAACCATTTCTTAAATGGAATCGTTTTAGTAATAATTTAATAAATTCGATGCCAAGATATTTCTCGGTATCGCTGCTACGGCTTATATATCAACGCTTTAAATTTTTAATAATCGGAATCGATCGATTCAGTAAAAGTTCACCCGCGCAGATGCGCCTTTACAGCACCCGGGCAGGAGGGGGGGGGGAGGGCGGGTGGTGATAAGGGGGTGGTATACCTACTAGAGGGTAGACTGCTAAGCAATTGAAAAAAAAAAAAAAAAAAATTGGCTTATTAATCAACGTTTTTCGGGACGGTTTCAAGTTCGGGGACGGCCTTGGGACGGCCTTGGGACGGCCACAGGACGGTCTTAAAACGGTCTTTTCATAAAAAGACCGTCTTTTATAAACGACTATTTAATCGATTAAAACCGTCTTATTTTAGTAATAATCTTTTCACGAAAAGACGAACTCTTATAAAAAACGATTCAATCGATTGAAATAGTTTTTTTTTAGCTACGATTTAAATAATTTAAATCGTTTGTTTTCAGATTCTATTCAATTTTAAGTATCGGCTTAGGGTGATCCACTAGCTATGCCAACCTCTTGGAATCGTCTTTTAAAGAGACCGTCATCGGATTATCAGCTGACGGTTTAAATGACCCCCTACCTGCCTTTAAGGTACACAGGAGAGAAAGACATGCCATCTTCTAAATCACCACCAGACATATGCGTGTTGCTCTTTCATAACGTCACCGCCGAAGAAGTGGGAAGAGAGAAATATCATGATTGATTTGATCTGTTCCAAATTCATCGAGTCTCCTGACAACTAAACTATGAGCCCTTTCTACCTCCGAGCCAGAGCCGTTTTCAGACCAACTAGATGTGTCTGATAGAGCAAGCAAACGCAACCCATGTCTGGCTTTGCGTCTCTTCCGCCTAAAGCCAACCCACATGTCTGGGAAGACAAATGAAGCAAAGGTGAGTGAGCATCGGTTGCTTTAGCAGGGAGAGAAAGAAAAGCAGAATAAAATTACCCCGAACGCCAGCCCTCCGGTTGACGAAATCCTAGCCTAACAGACAGATCTAAAGTACATCCTGGGTATCACAAAACAGAAGAAGTAGCGCCTTCCAAATCACACATTCGCCAGCGCAAAATGACACGCATAGGAATCAGATGAAAGACCCCAGAATATCACCTAGCTTCATCTTCTTGTTCTGAAGGAACTTGGTAGAGCGCTGCTTCACGGTAGACATTGCGGAAGTGCTCCGCTTCAAGACGTTATCGTCGAGCTCTTCCACGACTCCATCTTCTACGGTGGGTGAGCGCTGGTCTTCTGCCCGAGGAGCCTTGATCCGGATGAAGGTGATGTCCTGGATGTCAGGGGCGGGTTGGGGCTTCTTTCTCGCCACTTTGGGCGCTGGACAGATTCTATCAGCCGGGATTGTAGTGAGATGGGGTCGCTGAACAGGGAGGAGCATCTGAGAAGGGAGAGAAATTGAATCCGAGTGCATACTTCCGTAGAGGGATTTGATCTGGTTGTTCATGCGTGAGGAGAGGAGGTAGGATGGGGAATGGCCGAGACGCAGAGACGCCATCGGGATGGAGTTCACAAGCTCGTCATCCGCTACAGCTTGATCGCCAATGTCCAGACCAGCTCTCGACAGATCCCGGTCGCTGCGCAACTCACCGATTCGAGAGAAGATGGTACAAAGATCAAAGTCCCATTTTTGCTTGACATATGTCGGTCTACGCCTAGCCATCTGGTCCCGATTGAAGTCTCCAAATTCCCAGGGCCCAGACACCGGAGGAGATTCGACATGCTCAACAAGAGAATCGATAGCTATCTGGATCTCTGACCACCGTTGCGCAGCGTGGCTGGGCTTTGGTTGTCGAAGCGATCGGCTTGGGTTAGTCAGGAAAGCTGCAACTTCATTGCGGGGTAAGCGGCTGATGGTTTTGCTATCGTCTAGCTGCTGTGAAGGAGCTCTTCGGATGGGTTCGATATTGTGGCCATCAGCGATGATACGCAAGCGCACGGCCCTCTCTACACATGCAGCTTCATAAAGAGCGAGAGTGCTGGGATCCAGAGATGTCTTCCAGCCTAGTGATTGTGCTTTGGCTCTAGCATCAGCGCCCAAGTTACAACCTCTGATATCGCACAGCGCGAGAATAGGAAAGCTGTTCAGATAAAGGATGGATTTACTTGTCAATTCATTGTGATTCCAAAGCTTGAGTATCCGCAGGACTGGGAAAGCACCTTTGTTGATTGCTGCTTCCTGCCAGGTTCGTAGGAGCCGATCAGAGACTGCAGATTCCATGACCTGACCGGTAGTATGAATAATCTCCAGAACGGCCAAGTTGGTGATGCTTGAAAGGGTGACAAGGTCGGAAACAGGGAAGGCCGTGGTGATGCTCAGCGTGGCGAGGAAGTCAAAACCAGGAGATGTGATAGCGGTCGAGTAAGACCCAAGTGACAACGGAGGCAGTTCAATCTGTTGACGATATCTCAGAAGACTTAGGGGAATGCGATCTTCTCTGGAAAGGTCTCTTGAAAACATACTCCAGACTGTCAAAGGAACTGTATATCTGGAATTTCTGCATCAGCTGTTGTTCGAACTTTCAAGTGGGCTAGCTCTAGATATCCCTTCCAGCTATCCTGGCTTGCATGGAGGTTGATCCGTTCAGGTGCTGAGTAAGCTTTCCTGCCTATCGTAGTGGGTCGAAGTGCAGAACATAAAGGTATGGAGTAGACAAGTTGAGACAAACAGACCTCTCCCTCGCCAGCGCCCATATGCGTAACTTCAAGTGCTTTGGTAGCTCTTGGATCCATTCGAAAGTCAAATCGCCTAGGTTTTCGACAATGCTGTCTATCGCAAGGTCTCGTAAAGCCCGACTGCCACGGATACGTCGTTTGTTATTTTGCGCGTCGAATGTGATGTTGCTTCTGGGACGTAGAAGGCAGCTCCAGTTTCTATCTGCGCTGCTCTGCGCGCGGACGAAGGTTTCAGTGAACATCTGACCTGATCCTTCGTCGAACTTGAGGTTATCGTTGTCATTGCTGGCCGGCAGAGCAGGTATCCTCTCATGGCCAGCCCTCTTGCGGAAATATCGGTGTTTGGAGATGGACCACTTCATAGCAACTGGAGGGAGAGGTTGGTTCCTATCGAAGCGGACGGTGGTCGAGCGTTCAGATCGGAGGTCTGTATTGAATTGAAGTTGAAGCTGAAGTTGAAGCTGAAGACGCGCTTTTCCGAGAGCATCTGAGCGGGCGACGCGAACCCTTGTCGAGAGCGAGCGAGGGGCACTTGTTCTTGTTCAGTATCTTAGTGTCTTGGCGTCTTGGCGCTTGGCACCCGCTTGGCATAGGATGGAAAGTCTCAAACAACCAATTCGCTCGTACTTGCTCTCTCTTGCTCTTGCCTTCTCACCCCTCCTTCTCGCCATCTCTCTGCCTCGCTCTCCAACATGTATTTATCTGCCCTCGCCACCCTCGCCATCCCCCTCGCCATTGCCCTCGCCCACACTCATAACTACATCCACACCCATACCCACACCCGCATCTTCCATCAGCCATGTTGAAGAAATCCGCCGTCCGCTTTTCTTATCACAATCTTCATTCTCTCCACGCTTCAGCCCCGGCTTCAAAGACGTCATCATTCTACGCGACCCCGATCCTGACCCCGACCTCCACCTCCCCCTCCACCTCCACCTCCACCTCCACCCGGCAGCAGCAGCACAAGCTCATGCAGAGACAACAACGCCGCTCATATATAGTCTCTGATGGCCACAGCACTCACAGCCATGGATCTCTGCGCTGGCCAGAAGTCACATCCGCGGATGGAATTCCCACCCCATACCAAATTTTCGGACAAAAGAAAGGCTCCCCCTACTCCAAACGGAGATGGCTTTCCCTCGTGAAAAAATACCACCCGGACCGCCACGATATATCGTTGATGGACGGATTGTCATATACTACAAGGCTGGAGAGATACAGATTAGTAGTTGCGGCAAATGAAATCTTATCGGATCCTATCAAGCGGAGCGCTGTAAGACCATGTCCTGAGAAATTGTTAAATCGCTTTGCAAAACATCTAGACATGGCAATTATTGACTCCTCATGATCTAGTACGACACATGGGGAGCCGGATGGAACGGGGCTCCAGACGTCGCAGCTCATCCGGATCAGCCAGGTTCTGCATCTCACTGGGGGCGTTGCTCTCGGAACGCAACCTGGGAAGATTGGGAGGAATTCTACCAAGAAAACGAGTCTAAAGAACGGCAGGAACCCAGATTCGTTTCCAACAGCACATTCGTCGGCTTGATCATGACTTTTGCCCTCATTGGTAGTGTTAGCCAGGCTTCCCGAGCTGGTCGGAGTGGAACTCAGTTTGTGGAACAAAGAGATTCCTTACATCGGACCATCTCTGAGGATCTCGTGCGTACGCGGAAGGATACTACTACCGCCTACGGGAGTAGAGAAGAGCGGATCGACAACTTTATTAGACAGAGAGATCCGCTTGGGTATGGAGTGACAGACCCGAGAGAGGAGCTTTATAGGAACGCTCTGCCGCCGCCGGATATGTGCTCTAGCTGCTCTAGTTAGGATATCCGGGGCTGGTGAGATGCGAACGATCGTTGAATGAATGAATGAAACTCTGCATAATAGAAGCTGTGCCAGATGTGAGAAGTTCAACATCTATCCCAAGTCACCGAGTTCAGAAGCATTGTCACCAGCTTTGCTCACTCAGCCTTGTGATTGATTGGAACTGATCCCAAGCCTCACCTGTCCCCACTTGTCCTCGCCTGCGGCATCGTTGTCGCAACATCAGTTCACCCATCACCCAAAAGTCCATCCCCTTCCTCCACTTCACTGTTGATCGAAAATTCTGTCATTCTCATCAGTTTCCTCACATATCGTATACATCGCGCGTTGCCAGTTCTCGGCACTATAGTACCATTTTCCAACCAAATCCCAAACCCCAAACACCCCCAACATCACAGAAACTAACATGGGTGGAGGCGATGAGTACCGTTCCGTCGTGTATTTTGTAAACTGGGCTATTTACGGAAGGAAGCACAAACCCCAGGATCTGCCCGTCGAGAAGCTCACTCACGTTCTCTACGCGTTTGCCAACGTGAGACCGGATAGCGGAGAAGTGTAGGTCTGGAGATCCAACTCATGTTCCTAGATTATTCATATACGTATACTAACACGTTCACAGATATCTCACAGATCTTTGGGCAGACAAAGACATTCACTTCGAAGGCGACAGCTGGAACGACACGGGCAACAACCTCTACGGCTGCCTCAAGCAGCTCAACCTCCTGAAGAAGAAGAACCGCGCTCTCAAGATCCTCCTCTCGATCGGCGGCTGGACCTACTCATCCAATTTTGCCGTTCCAGCATCTACTTCCGCCGGCCGCGAGAAGTTCGCTTGCTCAGCCGTCGAACTCGTCAAGGACTACGGCTTCGACGGCCTGGACATCGACTGGGAATACCCCAAGTCCCCCGCCGAAGCGAAGCACTTCGTCCTCCTGCTCAAAGAGTGCAGGAGGGCCATGGACGCGTACAGCGCCACCTTACCGCGGCGACACCATTTCGAACTCACCGTCGCCTGCCCCGCCGGGCCGCAGAACTGCAGCATCATGGACATCCGCGGCATGGACCCGCATCTGGATTTCTGGAACCTGATGGCCTACGACTATGCCGGGTCGTGGGACTCGTGCGCGGCCCACCAGTCGAACCTCAAACCCTGTCACCGCAATACCGCCGCGACGCCGTTCAACACCGGTCAAGCGGTTCGGCACTACCAGGCGCAAGGCGTGCACCCCTCTAAGATCGTGCTGGGCATGCCGCTGTACGGCCGCGCGTTCCAGAACACCGACGGGATCGGGAAGCCGTACAGTGGTATCGGAGAGGGGAGTTGGGAGAATGGCGTCTTTGATTACAAGGCCCTGCCGCTGCCAGGAGCCGAGGAGAAGTACGATAAGGAGGCGAGAGCGACGTACAGTTATGATCCGGCCAAGAGACAGCTGGTTACGTATGACAACTGCGAGATGGCCCGGGAAAAGGCGAAGTGGATCAAGAAGCATCATCTGGGAGGCGGGATGTGGTGGGAGAGCAGCTCGGATCGGGAAGGGAAGCATAGTCTGATTGGGACGGTGGTGGATGTATTGAAGGGACTGGAAACGAGGGAGAACTGCATCGAATATCCGCACTCCAGATTTGAGAATGTGCGGAGGGGGTTCGAGGGGTGCTAGAAGGCACGGTATTTAGCTTGGCGATGAGCCGAATGGGATGCGAGGTTTGGGAGATAATTTGTTTCCATGTTGCGGGGCGAGAGTAGATAGGACATGAGTTCGGATCTCATTATGCGACAACCTGATGAAGCCAGTGAATGTCGTGTGTGCAGTTCGAGAGAGCTCTGCTGGCAATATAGAAACAGTTTTCAGGCTTCAGTACTTTATCACAGAATGATTGGGCTGTGGAACATAATGGCCCCCCTAATCGACTTTCATCTTATTAACTTGCAATATGGACGATAAATTCCATGACCATCCGGAAAGATATCCAGCCAGCTATTTCAGGCCGTCAAAACGAACCCAATAATAGTCGGGTACCGAGTCCAGTAACATTAAACATACGCCGAGACCCAAATGCTCCTTGCCACATAATACATAAACTCCACAAGATAGTTCGACGCTGTACCTAGTGCAAACCAATTACAGTGGTATCTTACAAAAAATAGTACACTCATCTGAATCAAGATATGTTAAAGAAATCGACTAATCGATTTCACAGGTTCCAACGGGGACGATGGCGCCAGAGGTCTTTGCTTTCGGTGGGGCAGTCTTGGAGATAGGATTGCCGTAGTCATCTTCGTACAGAGTGTTCGAGCCGTATTCATCCTCAAAGTCCCAGTGGACTGCTTCCCCATGTCCTGATAACACGCCTCTCCATTCTCCAGCCGCTATCTTGGATGCAATGCTGATCATCAGGTGAAACAAATGGCTTGGCGGGCTCATTAATATTTCGCAAGTCTTCTGGATGATGGCTGTAGGAAGGTGTCTGGAGGTCCGAAGATGGCGCTGTCGCCGCCTAGGAGGTGAAAAGAGGTTCACAGCGGCGGGGAGTGGTGACAATTCTCGTCGGCGTGAATTACTGCTTGTAGTGGCTCGATGCCTAACCGAAGACCTCACAGTTGGAGGTGTCGTGATCTCATACTTCTCTTCATCGGATTTGTCACTTCCATCATGTACCAGATTGGGCGGTGTCTTGGGAGGGGGTGACAAACTCCGTGCCTTGGATCGTGCGCTCGATGCGGTCATGTCCCAGACTCTCGATTTTTCACGTGTAACAGTAAGCTCAGAAGCTTCACGAGTGTAAAGAGAACGCTTTGGTAAGATGATGTTCTCGTGCAGGAAGGGATATGTCGACGGTGAACCAGGTTCGGAAGTCGGCGGCGATGGGGGCGCCCAAGATTGGGTACTATGGAAGGACTCAACACTTGACGAGCATTCGGAGCTCGCGGACTCGAAAGATGTTGCGGTTCGGAGAGGAGATTGAGTTCTCGTTTTTGGTATAGGGCATGTAATTAGAGAAAGTAGCGGAGGTGCTGTTACCGACCGACTACTATTCGGCATTGACTGTAGTCTGTTATTCTCGATTTCGGTATCCGCAAGTGGAGGATGGGCATCTGTGCTGCTTCTGAGGGTTAAAATTTTGTTGTTGGTAGCTTCACTACAGCTATCGCTCTCCTCGCCTTCTGCGACATAGCCCCCAAATACGAACTCCGATTCCGAAGTCCTCAGCAATGATAGATTCTCTTCACTGAGAGCTGGGCCGCTGGGTAGCTTTTGTGGTTTATTGTCACTGGCACGGTTGCTAGACGTGATCTTTGAAATGTCAACATCCTCCACTGCAGGTAGAATTCCGCATTCGGAATTCTTGGACGACAATCGACGATTCTGAAGGGGAGTCGGTGGGCTAGCTGGCCTTCTTTCCATAGATACAGAGAGGTTTGGGGCTGGACATGGAGTCGATGGCCTTGATTCGTCCTCGATTGCTATAGCCTGTACTAGTGGTGATGATTTTGGGGAATCATCACTCTGTGGTCTTTCCACAGGTCTCCAAGGTCGTTTCTTCACCGGAGTTTCTGGTTTGGCGGGCAGTTCCACTACAAAGTCCCTCTCAAATGGGCAAGGGGTTTTGTCCAAAAGAAGGACTTGTTCCAGAATTCTCGTGAGCTCAGCTAGCATCCGCAGTTCCTCTGCAGTCGTAGTCGGAATCTCGATTCGCCAGTATTGTGGTGGCCTGATTTGAAGGACGAATTTCGCCCCAGTCCCATCTACAAACCATGCTTGAGACTTCGGTAGTATCGGACGCAGAGCGTTGACGCAACTCAAGAAGGCCACACTCCCCGGGGCTCTGTATATACGCAAAGGCCCTGGACCACAAGTCAGTGTGTTATCCTATAACCGGATGGGAAGATTTACCAACGGCGATAGTTCTCTCGAATGGCGAGGCCCACGACAAAGTTCCCGGCTCTTCCTCTGTGTTTGTTGCTCCGCTACTCGAGCCAGGCCTGGATGAAGGTTTGGAAGAAAAGGAGATGACACGCGCAGATGGCAAGGTAAATAGGATTTCAATCTGCGGATCCGGACTGCTTGAGGCAAGTCTCGGGGGGGGAAGGCTCACTGAGCGCCGGGGAGCTGACGTTGAGGGCATCGCCATGGCGAGTCTGTTCCTGGATTGTGTGTGCGAGTGCGAGTGCGAGTGCCAGTGCCAGTGCCAGTGCCAGTGCCAGTGATCATGATATAGGACCTCGTGGCGGGGGGTGGAGGGGGGGGGAGGTGAAGTGAGGTGCTGCAGATCGATAAGTAAGTCCAGGAGGTACAGCCAACGCGTTCGCACACGTTCGATCGATCAATGCTTAATTGCAAAGAATTGAAGACAGGTTGGGGGGGGGGAAGTCGAGTCTAGCATTGGACGTTGGTTTTGGTCTGCATCTGCATCTCCATCTGCATCTGAATGCGCAGGCGGGCAAGGGGGTTGTGTGGAAGTATATGTGTCTACGAGACTCCTCCAACCGTCTAGGAAGCTCATAGTATACGGTAACTGTTATACGGGTTATACGGGACTAGAAGCTCTGACTTGAAAAGCTCGGACCAAAGAAGCTCGGACCAGAAAACCTCGGCCTTGAGGAGCTCGTCCTGAGTCCTGACACTGCCACTTCCAGCTTCCCGACTTCACAGCCACCTCGTCGCGCTCTGACCTCCACATCGTCGACGACAACAACATCGTCATCTACATCTGGACCAAGAGCTGCGTCCCCGTGATAAGTCCGTACAGCAGCTATGTCCGAACGCAGATCGAATCTCCAGTCCCAGAAGCCGCTCCTGAGCCAGGAACTGCTCAAAAAGAAACTGAACATCTCGAACTTTGACCCCAATGCTGTCCTGCGAGGCGCCCAGCTTACTGTCGTTGGTGGTAAGACCTTGACTTGACAATTATTAAGCTTCCTTTGCTTCGAATCCAAACTCCCAGCTGATGATCTTTTAAAAAGCTCTGCGAGCTTTGCAGAACCCTGCTCTCTTCACATCCGCACATTACAAGCAAGCTGCTATAGCTGTTGCCGCTGGCATTGCCATCCGAATTCTCATAGGCATTCCGGTAGGGGTGCCCTGCTCCAAAACCAGAACCCTCCGAGATGTTGACGGCTCTGGCAGATCATTGGGATCAAGGTCTTACTGTGGTTCTTGTCTTTCGTTGTGGATTTCACAAGCACTACATGGGACAATGACATTGTCAATAGTCTCGACTTTATACAGAACTATGTTCTACAGGTCCCTTTCTTTCTTATGACTATGATGCGATACATTACGCCAACTCTCGATAACATGTCAGTGCTCCTCATTCTTGTGTTCTTACATAGATACGTACATAGATACATCATAAATACATACAAATCTGTGCTAACAGACTTGTAGGTTCATGGATTCGTAGGTCATTCCGAACATAATCATGATGATCCCCGCTGACGGTCCCGTCGACTTGCTTGGGTCGACCAAACATACTATCAAAAGCACAAAGGCGAGGAAGTTTCAAGCCTGCGAGAGACATATTACACCAACCTACGCAAATACCCCACTCGAGATGGTAGCACCCATTCCAAGAGTACGGCGGAGGCGGTTACGATGTTTCTCATGAGATTCGGCAGGAAAGCGGGCATTTCTTTGGCAGTCTTCACACTTTCTTACATTCCATACGTCGGTCGATTGGTTCTTCCAGCAGCGAGTTTCTATACTTTCAATTCGGTAGCAGGCCTCGGGCCTGCTGCCGTTGTGTTTGGAACCGGAATATTCTTACCGAAAAGATATCTCGTGATTTTCTTGCAAAGCTACTTTTCCTCTAGGAGCTTGGTGAGAGAATTGGTAAGCTCTCCTTCCGTCTCCTACCCTCGCTGGTCTTCGGGGGTGTCATAATTCTGGGCACCCTTCATTATCTTTACCTTTGACCTAGATGTTCCAATAGCTTTGTGGCCGTTTACTCACTGTAGCACTAGCTTGAGCCGTACTTCTCCCGAATCAGATTCACCAAAGAGCAGAAAAAGCACTGGTTCCACGACAGAGAGGGACTTCTCTTTGGATTTGGTGTTGGCTTCTACATCTTTCTGCGCATCCCTCTGCTCGGCGTTCTCATCTACGGAATAGCCGAAGCATCCACAGCATATCTCGTTACAAAGATTACAGATCCGCCTCCACCACCAGCTCAAAGCGAAGGTTTTGCCGCAAGCCAGCAAGAGTGGAAGAACAAGCACGAATTCTTGAACCTCAAGCTTTCGAACCTCGATGCCCACACTCACAAGAAACCCGACTCGAGCCCAGCTGCCCAAAATCCGCTAGAGACTGGAATGTCTTCAGGGGTCCCGCCAGGACCGCCACCAGCATACAGTGAATTGAAGTCAAGATAAGGATAGCAGGATCGAAAGTGTGACTTTGACTCCTAACTATCTCTGACGTGCACTATGAGAAACGAAGCAATGACAGCTAAACAGGCATTTGTTTGTAAATTTGTTGAGTCCTAGGAGGATATCGTCACAGAATTGCCCAATCACCTCACACAAGATTGAATGGAATCAGCAACAGGAACCAATGCGAAATTTCTCTTGGCCGGTCTGTCCAGGCTTGAACAGTCGCAAGTCAGCAAATCGTACTAAGAGGGTTTGTGCGACAACCCGGCCAGCTCTTATCGACAGCTCCTCATTCGTTCCTATGACATAGGACAATATTAACCCCACTACTACCAGTATCTCGAATCTGCGGGGTTACTAAGGATGTAGAGCTCTAATAATAATAAATGTCGTTCCACTTCAACTTCATCTTTGATTTTTGCTAAATATCAAATTTCTTCAATCTGAACTTGTCTCTTCGGCCCCGATATCAGTGCCCAAGCCTGCTCCACCATAGCCACCATGGGTAAAGTCGGCATCCGCAACATCTGTAAAGTCTCTCTGGACATCCCAGCGGACCAGCAGCCAAAGCTGCACAACCGGTGGCATCCAGATGTTCCCTTCGCAGGAACCATCAAGAATGGCGAAACTGTGAAGATTGAATGCGTATGTGACTGCGCAACAGTTCGCACCCACACTCTAACATTACCTAACATTATCTAGGTCGATTGGACTGGAGGCCAAATCGGTCAGTACATCGGATCGTTGCGATACAGCATTGATTCACAGTAGTGCAGGCAACAACGACAGTGCCGACGACGTCAAGAACGTGGATCTCACCAAGATCCATTACTTGTCTGGACCTTTCGAGATAGAGACTGCAGAGCCTGGAGACGTGTTGCTAGTAGAGATTATGGATGTCCAGCCGCATCAAGATCATCCCTGGGGATTTGTAAGTAACTCGTCTCTAGAAAGTGTGGAATATTTGCTGACTGTGCCTAGACTGGTTAATAACTTGGGTATTCCTCGGAGGTGAGCTCGCTGATGATTTGCTAGGTATATTCCATAAGGAGAACGGTGGAGGGTTCTTGGATGAGCTTTATCCCGATGCGTAAGTGCAATTTTCCTCTAGCGAGTTGGTGCATCTTTGGACTACGAACTTTTAGCTGCTGCTTGATTGAATACGCCTAGACACTATTCATACAATCAGGCGTGCTCGTTGCTTGAACTTTTGTGAATACAAGAGATCGACTTGCTTCCAATTCTACATGTTGAGCCTCGAGTCCGGCGAGGAAGTTTTTACAGTTGCTCAGTGTACAAAAGAAGACTTTTGGATTGAGGTAAAGAGATTAACTGTCTAACATTCACACATAGTGCCAAGGCAATCTGGGATTTTGAGGGAATCTATTGCACATCTCGCCATCTTCCACATCTCAAGTTTCCAGGATTGATCCACCCGGGTATTTTGGGGTGTGCTCCATCTGCTGAGGTCAGTCAGTCATCCACTATGTTAGAACTCAGAACTTGCTCACAAAAAATCCCATCAGATCTTGAAGACATGGAACACCCGTGAGGGAGCGCTGATTGCAGCAAACGAGCTCGACAGGATCGTTGCTCAACCTCCCAACCCAACAAACGTTCACGCCGGATCAGCATCCGAGGAGATCAAGGAAAAAGTTGGTCGCGAGGGAGCCAGGACTATTCCAGGTAAGACAGTGTGCCCAACTGTTTACCAATGCTCGCCTAAACAGGCCCAGGACGTCCTGAACACGGGGGAAATTGTGATATCAAGAACCTCAGCAGAGGTAGCAAAGTCTACCTCCCCATCCATGTGAAGGGTGCCAAATTCAGCGTCGGCGATCTCCACTTCTCCCAAGGAGATGGCGAGATCTCTTTCTGTGGTGCCATTGAGATGTCTGGTGTTATCACCATCAATTTCAAGGTCATGAAGAACGGGATGGCGGATCTAGGCATGAAGTCTCCAATCTATCTTCCTGGACCTGTTGAGCCGCACTATGGCCCTGGAAGGTACTTGACGTTTGAAGGCTTCTCGGTTGACCAGCATGGAAAGCAGGTGTGTCAATCTTGCACCTGGAGGCGAGAACATTGGACCTGACCTCTGAATAGCATTACATGGATGTAACTGTTGCTTACCGACAGACCATTCTCCGTACATTCCGATTCCGGCTTCCCTTTCCCACTCCATTTTTTTTTTCTGGCGCTCACTGACTTGTTCCAGGATGTATTGAATACCTCCGTCGCTTCGGATATTCGGACTACCAGGTCTACCTCCTCCTGTCCTGCGCCCCCGTCCAAGGGCATGTCGCCGGAATCGTGGATATCCCCAAGTATAATTTCTCCCACTCCACTGCTTGCAACGTGAAGCTGACAGACTACTCTAGTGCCTGCACAACCCTGGGCCTCCCGATGGACATCTTTGACTTTGACATCTCGCCCTCCGGGCCAGCCCAGAAACTCGACATGGGCAGCTGTGCGTACGAGACGGGCGTGACGGAGGGCAAGGTCACAAACGGAGGCGAGAACAGCGAGCACAGTTTCGGGGGCGGTTTGACATTCAAGGAGAAGAAGCCCACGTTGATGTAGATGAAGGTTATTGGGTCTTGAGTAGATACGGATTGTAATTATTCGATTATTGATATTGATGAAACTTATCTGTTCATCCGTCTGCTCTACTGGCGTGCTCTACAGGAGAAATTTGTGGTCCTTGGAACTGAATAGTTGAAATGAAAGGCGAGTTTAAAAAGGTATTACTTACGTAGGAGAGTCAAGTGTATCTAGCATCGCTAAGCGCCCAGCACGACCTACCGAGATATTAGATGCACTGAGATCGCCAAAAAGAAGAGAGCCACAAGAAAAAAAAAAGAATTTACATGCAGTGCGGGGGAAGATGGGATGGATTGGATTGCTACTCTGCTGAGAGAGGAGAGAGAATCTCCTGGGATGCAACACTTCGAAGCTCTTCGCGGCAGGTATTTATAAAAGCAAAAAAAAAGTGTGCTCAATAATGAGTCATTGATAAAGGCTGGTTGGTGGTTGCGAATCGATGCGCAGTCGTTAGCCATGGTACGTACTGCTGGTGTGTAACAACAGAAAGATTTGGAAACCTGTATGTACCGGTATAAACTCTTGCAACAGTGCAAAAGTAGCAAAAAGGTTGAGTGGACTGAGATGCGTCATGAACAGGATTTGAACCTGCGAGGCCGAAGCCATAAGATATCTATCACTGAGGATTCAAGTCTTACCCATTAACCACTCTGGCATCATGACGGTTTTGAGTTAGATGTTCCGGGGAACCGGATTTTATTTATAACAACAGTTAACTAAATTTCGAAAGAGTGAGCACAGACGAAGTCTGAAGCTCCGAGTAGGCAACGCGGTCAATTGGCTAGACCGCTAAATCGCCAGATCTAGAATCACAAATCCATAATTATTCGTAATTCACAACTACCCGGAAGGATCCTCCCTACCATTTATCTGGCGCACGCGCAGTATCGTGAACATTACGGCCATGTCAAGAATGTGATGAGCTGTCGCTTTACTTTCAAATTCACTGCAAACCTATAAATTGCCAGAATATCTGCGAAACAGCATCCATTACTACGCTCACACGTTAGGGCGCATCACATTTCCAAGCACAAATACAGAGCGAACATCTTTGTTGTCTCAGTAATTGGGTTTGCATTGAGTATCTTCCTTCGCAGCGTGGAAGTTATATGATTACTACCCATTCCTCCACCAAGTGTCTATTCCTCAAGCTACACTTAAGCAGCGATGGTGACCTCGACCTCGACACCGGCCTCGATGTTGATGATGATTTGCTTGACAACCTCAGTAGGGGCATTGAGACTGTACCAATATTAGCATTGCGCCACAACCACCATATATGCCGGGCGACGTACTCGATGAGGCGCTTGTGGATTCTCATCTCAAAGGTATCCCAGGTCTTGGAACCCTCACCACAGGGGGTCTTTCGGGTGGTGACCTTCAAGGTCTTGGTTGGGAGACGGACGGGGCCCTTGACACGGAGATCCTTGGTCTTTGCGCGGTCAATGAGTTCAGTGCAGACCTTCTCGAGAGACTGCACGTTGCGGCTGGTCAAGGTGATACGGATCTTGTGGGTTTTCTGCGAATACCATCGTCAGTATGCGCCTCCGGCCGGGTTTTCTGCGTGCGCCAACGTACTGGGCCCTCGCCGAACTCCTTCTCGGGCTTTTGGTAAGACATTTTGGTGGTTGGGAGGTTCCTTCACGACTCGATCGTTTGATTCGGCAAAGTGATGAAGGTGATCGGGAGAATTGTTGTCGATGGAGATAGGAATTTAGATCTGACTTTGTGATTTCAGTTTATCAGTTTGTCGGTTTGTCAGTGTGGGCGGTAAGTCTTGGCGTCGGGGATCGGCGTTTCTCTAAGCGATCAAAGCTAGACCTGATTAGTTTGCCCTACACCACTCAGCTTTGCCTCTCTGCACTGCGTCATCCAGTTTGGTTGACCGATCACGTGAATTGTGATATCTAACTGTCAACCTCAATATCCGGAAGGAGATTCAACAACACCTACCTTTCCTGCCGCGTGATGACATCTCTACCAGCTCTGGTCCCATTCCCAGAGACGGCCTGGAGAGATCATCTCGTCCCGGAAGAATGGGAGGCCTGTCTCGATGCTTGGATTGCGCTTACTGGAGCGCATCTCTCTTTACCCCCTGCGGACTTTTCTCGACTGGCAAAGACAGATGAATCCTTGCCAATATTCCTCAAGACATATGCTACGGAATCTGCATTATCGCCCTCCTCCGTACCGCTCTCGAAGACAAACCAGCTCCGCAAGCTTTGCTACCTCCTTTCAAGGAGAGCTTTGGATCTTGAGTATCCTCCGGAATCCATTCTCCACTGGGAGTTTTTCTCGGACCTCAGCAAAATCTACGGTCTCAAGAATGGCGGCAAGCTCGTGTCTCTGGCATGGAAGCGGCATTTGGCTTCACTGGAAAAGTCCCTGGCCTCGCTCAAAGCTTCTCTAATCAAGGAACTAGAAGGTGGACTGAAGGGGAATTTGAAGATGGCCGAGTTGAGTCTCAATCGACTGAACCATCTTCTCCATGCGTCTCCTGAAGCTGCCTCGTTCTTCATGGCTGGTAGTGATTTTGTGGATTCTCTCATCAGCTGCTACAAGATCATGAATCCTCCTCTACGGAAAGCCATCGTCTCAACTTTATATCTTTGTTTGATAGGACTTACGGAAGGCGAGAAGCCAAAATTCTCGTCCCTGGTCGACCAGCTTTACTCTCTAAAAGCTGCTGCAGATACGCACAAGGCTGGACCGACAAACGTTAACGATTCACTGATTGCTGAGCTGGTAACTGACACTCCTGTTTTGAATCAAGTCCAGCAACGAATTGATGCAAGTGGGTCCGGCTCCGTCAGAGCCAAATCGGTTCTTAAATCTCTTGCGGAGTTCAAGAAGCCTACCACGGGTCGTCCAGTGCGACTTAACAGGAGCAAGGGCAACAAGGGGAAGGGTATTTCCATTGAAGATATCAATGGTCATGGACAGATTCACGTCCACAGAATGAGCTTAATTTCCCAAGTCCAGGACTTGTTTCCGGATCTTGGATCTGGGTTCGTCGTTAAGCTTCTCGATGAGTACAATGATAATGCGGAGCAAGTAATTGCTCATCTCTTGGAAGGTTCTTTGCCACCGCACCTCGAAAGTGCAGACCGATCAGAAGAGCTGTGAGTTACTCCCCGTGCCATGCAACTCTGACAGCTGTTAACTTCCCATAGTGATACAAACTATCAGCATATTCCTGATATGGCGCCTAGCTCTACACCTCCTCTAATGCCTACTCGCCGTAATGTCTTTGATGACGATGAATTCGATAAGCTGGCCGTCGATGCTTCAAGATTGCACTTCGGACACCGAAATCCGAATCAGAATGCAGATGATGTCCTTCAGGACCGAGCTAATGCTCCTAGCAAAGCAGCGATCCTTTCAGCATTGGCTGCCTTCGACTCAGACGACGATGAAAGAGACGACACCTACGATGTCGAAGACGTCGGAGGAACAGTTGACTTCGCAGCCCCTGGGAATAACCCAGAGGAGAACATCTCAGACGTTCGAGATGCACATGATGAAGCTCTGTTCAAGGCTTACAAGGCTACCCCTGATGTCTTTGGCCGTGATGCTGCAACTCGTAGAGGAAAGCCCAGAGAGATGCTCAAAAATGAGACTGGAATGACTGACGAAGCGATTGAAGGGTGGGGTCTTATGCTGTCTCGCGACCAGAAACAGATGCGGAAACTGGAGGCAAAGTTCTCCAACTTTACAGGAGCTCAGAGAGATTTGGGCCCTACCGCCTGGAGAGCGAATGGATCCGGCACCGAAGACTCTGATAATGCAAACGACCGAGGAAGGGGAGGTAGATTGCGGGGCGTTCCTCGTGGTGGAGGCAGAGGTCGGGGACGAGGCAACGTCGCCGGACCAACTGGTGATAAGGAAACCGAGGCTGCTCGCAATCGAAAGGAAGCCAACAAGGGCTCGAGGGCGAATCATAATAGGAGAGATCAGAGGGCACGTAAGATGGCTCGAGGAGGCTTTCCTGGTTGAGACGTTCTGGCGTCGTCCTCAAGTAAATAAACAATCGAGATTCGTGAATCTCTGTACGTTGTATAGTCACAAGAATCTCAGATACATTGGTTTCGTTCGCCAAACTTCAAAGTTCATGCAAGGGCTCAGACATGTGCCGATAGTGCTGAAATTGTTGCCATTGCGTGAGTATATGGAGGATCAGTAATTGTAATGAGACCCTCAAACGCCCTTGTCGGTTTTTTGTTGGATATCTCCCCATGAGAGGCAAATCTAATTATAAGCTTCGATCAAAAAAAAAAAAAAAAAAAAAAAAAAAAAAAAAAAAAAAGGTATTGCCCGAGATCCCTCACTGTGCCCTTCTCAGATCCCCCGTCATGACATCTCACGAACCGTCGCTGAATTCTCTGCCCCTCACCTCTCCTCACTTCTTCACGCCCTCCACCTCCCTCCCAGCAACCACCACCCTCCTCTTCTCCGCCGCCGAGAACAAACTCGCACCCGCCTGCAACGCCGCAATAAGGATCGGCAAACTCTCGCTCTTGAAGTCCTCGCTCGTACGCAACTTCTCGAGATCGTCCTCGAACTCTCGGGTTGCACGCTCCATATAGAATTGTGTAAACTCTTTTGAGATCTGAGCGTCTGTCAATTCATTACTCGATGATGATGACGTTGGCTCAGGAGTCTAATGTTTCTTAGCATTGATATTCTTGAACGGGGTTTGGGCTCTGAGGGGGGGAAATAATAGATATATAATATGTAATATGTAATATGGAGTGTTTTTTGGGGGGGGGGGGGGGGTATAAGGTAAAGAGGGTGGAGGGAAAAAGGCTGACCTCCTCCGACGAGCTCGATGAATCGCTCTGGGCCTGGGCCTGGGTATTTGAAGCTCGAATTTTAGCTGATGGCGATACACTCTTCTTCTTCGTCGTCGTCGTCGTCGTCGTCCCGGCCGGCTCGCTGTCGGAAGATGAACTAATATCTGACTCCACTTTTTTTGGCATGGTATCAGCGTGACTGTCTTCTTTCCAGATCATCTAGGCTGCAAGGTTCTACAAGTACGAACCTGTCGTTCTGGACTTCCGCTTCTTGTGTCTTCGGGGCTTGGGCGCGGTATTGGGCGGCATCGTGGTGAGATTTGTAGTCTCTAAAATTTGGACGGTGACGGGATGGTTTGTACGGAAAAGAACTTTCTCCGGATTGGGTTTGGATTTGATCTAGGTAACCTGCTGGTTTACGGTAAGCGAGGCAAGCTCATATGCTTACCAAGCCACCTCACTAGGTAGAGCGACTTATACTGGTGGAGAAGCCGAGAAGCTGGCAAACTGGCAGACTGACAACTTGCCATGCTCACTTTGCAGGTGGATGGATAGCAGCTGTATAAAGGATCAACCTCCCCTTTGCTTTTCCATATTTCCCGGTCCCAGTCCCAGTCCCAGTCCCAGTGCTCCATCCCAAACAAACCAACAAAACCCCCTTTATCAAATTCTCAATTCACTATCACACGCTTCGTGAAGCTGTTATTTTTCATGCTTGGACAGCTGCTCTGCTAATTGTATCAAAAGGTCGCTAAACATGATCCTGAGTCTCAAAGCGAGGCGGCATAGTATTTCACAAAGGACTTCAGGCACTGGGGATGCGCCCGCAACTAACTGATTTCAATCATGGAACGGAATGGGCCTCTTATACCCATGGACAAACAGTTTCCGGCTGACTGGAGAGGCTTTATAAAGACGTTGGATGGAGGGAGAAGCAGCAGTCCTCTTTTGCTGGGTTGGGGTTTTTTTTTTTTTTTTTTTTTTTTTTTTTTTTTTTTAATAGATCGCGATGCCTTCCTTTTACATTTGTCTCTTCTTGGTAAGAACACTTTAAGCAGGTTGTGTTCAGTTGGCGATGTTTGTAACTGCGCAAATCTTCTCTCTTAGGGAGGGAAATCGACTTCCTTTCCATTTCTCGCTGTCGCACAACGAAGGATACTCTATGCAAAGGCCACTCACTCATTTTTATTTCGGGATACTTTTTTCACGATTATGGATGGCAGATAGGCCCACTCATGCAACTTTCTGTCGGGAAGGAAATTCCACTTCCTTCATTTTTTATCACCTCTTGAGAGAAATGAACCATCTGAACTTCCTTTATTTAACCAAATTATGTAGAATCTCTTTATGCTAGCTCCAATGCCATCGCATCCTAAAAACTCAAGCCCCTCGTGGATGTTGAGGTAATTCTTTCCTGCTCACTCATGTATTACTAGTTGTTGCAGTGACAAAATAATCAATACATACTGAGTATACTAAGGTTCGTATCGCCGATACCCTTACTGTCTTTCTTATAAAAACCTGGCTGCAGCTCTGCATAGCTTTCGACCAACCTGCGCACACTCGTCACTAGCCCGCGCCATGGTTCTTTGAAATCATAGATCATGCTTCTATGGCCTCGCCTTCAGCGCTCTCATGATGTATCGACGATCTACCGCGCTTAGCCACCAGTATCTCTCCTCCTGATCCTCGTGAGCTAAGATATCGGAATAAATACGCGCACACTCTCCCTTTGCTGGCGCCATGTCAATGATACACTGCAGATAGAAGAAACGGTCGTTCTTCTGCGCTTGTGAATAAGCATATTGTGAGCAGTCGAGGCTGTTTCCCACCAATGGAGGCTCATTTGTCAGTAAGCGTGGATAAGCCGCCGAAAATTGCAAGGGAACCATAGTAGCGAGACCCAAATCTATGACGCTCAATTTGCGAAATCAGCCTAGAATCTTCGAGTTCCGTCGATGTGACTTACCATTACACCTGCCCTTTATTCATGATAATGTTAGAAGATTGTAGGCCGCCGTGAATAAGGACATGAGGGTCAGTATCACTGGCTGGGAAGTGAAAGTTAGGTAGGCGACGCGGTAAAGCCTCACAGTCATGGACTGGGACTCCAGGAATAGATCGACGAACCCGGGCTCTAATGATCTTATCTTCGATCCATGCCACAGCAGAGCCGCCTAATGGACGTCGGTTTTGGG
Organism: Drepanopeziza brunnea f. sp. 'multigermtubi'; assembly: GCF_022702325.1. Classification (NCBI taxonomy): domain Eukaryota; kingdom Fungi; phylum Ascomycota; class Leotiomycetes; order Helotiales; family Drepanopezizaceae; genus Drepanopeziza; species Drepanopeziza brunnea. Next base: position 680,050 of record NW_027094068.1, read on the forward strand.
CAGGACAAAGGTATCCTATCAGCTCACCCTGCTCTCGTACGTTCAACAAGTCTAAGCTGACCTCAGCCCTATCCTTGATGATACTCTTCCGGGATTTCATAAGGGGATAGGAATCTGTCCATTCCAGTTCCATCTGCCCACGTTGTAGCAATCATGGGTGTCCATGCTTCTAGATCGTGACCGATTAATTGTGGTAGATGACGAATAAATTTCCTGCTGATAGCTTGTAAAAGTTCAATTTCTGTCCGACCTGAGAGCGAGTGTCTGAAGACTGATGTCGATCGATGCGAATCCCAAATCTCTCTCCGTTGACTTCCACCGCAAAAACGGTGCACTATCACCCATATGTGGATCAGAATCGGTATTGAGGATAAATCGACAAGGGAAGCCAGTAATGCGGACTACTAACTCAGCAGCCTTTGCGGATGATTGAGAAATGGAAGATGGTGTGATGGGATGGATCGCGTATGTGATACAGAAAATTCATGGAGAGAGAGGAGGAAGAGCCGTTTCTATACTTATCGTTAGGCAAAGCTAAACGAGTTGATGAGTATTTTGAAAAGAGGGTTGAAGATGAAGTAGTAGTAGTAGTAGTAGTGGTGCGGCATCTGGTCACGTGTAAACATGTACTCGTAGTGCCAAGAGGAAAAACGGATTGATTTCACGTGACTTTTAAGGTCTCGGCCCGGCCCGCGGTTAAATCCTGTCGATTCGCCCTTGGGCCTTCGGCCAGCATCCGACGGCCTCCCAACTCCAGAACACATGAGACTTTTAGCCACTGGATGTTTCTTTTACAAAGTCGGGCGGTTCTTCAGCCTCCATCTCTCCGAATTCGCGTCCTTGACAACTTTCTCCTCCGCCTCGAGCTTCCGGAGGGTCTGAAGAATACCACCGCTCGCTGCCTGGTGGAGGTTCGTAGGAACATTCTTGTAGATCACCTTGACAAGCTCCATCGTCGTCCAGCCATCAAGTTCATTCCTTGTCTCGATCGCGGGCGATTTTCTGGACTTCAGAGTCTGGATAACCTGGTTCTCACGCACCTGCCTATGCTTGATATATTCAATGATCTTGCTCGGGCCACCTTCGACAACTGCTCCGTGCCCGGGATACGCTCGCCCATGGAACTTGGACCTCATATTTTCAAGACTCTCCAGATATACCGTCAGATCTTCAAAAACAGCGGTACCATGACCTAGGAGATTATCGCCAGTGAACATGGCATCTTCATCCTCGAGAATAATGACCACGTGGTCGCGGGTATGGCCGGGTGAGTGCAAGGTTCTCAAAGAGGCACCTTCAACTTCGAAATGCTGGCCATCTTTGATCTCGTTTTGACCCTCGTCTGGCAGGTACTTGTATATAATAGTGGTTGGTGAAAACTCCAATAGGTCGTGAATGCCTCCCACATGGTCGTAATGCCTGTGGGTGATGAGAGCTTTTGTTATGGTTGCGTTCTCGGTCCGCAAGGCTTCCTTGAGAGACGCAATCCAAGCCGGCTTTCCTTCTCCCGTATCAATGAGGATTCTTTGCCTCCCAGTTCCGACAATATACGTATTCGAACCTGGAGAGTCATCAGACGAACTGTTCACAGGACTGGGCTGATCTGTTACCTTGCAAAGTAAACTGTTGCGGTTAGTGAATGTCTTGGGGGGGCTCGGAACTAATTAACTCGCTCTTAAAAGACATAAATCATGTTTGAAAGGGTCATATATCAGGTACGGCCAAGCTAAGGCGCATGAATGGTAGCTACGAGTAGCGAGCATAACAAGGAAGAGCGTTGCCCAGAAAACCCAAGGGCCCAAGGGCATTGTTAAATATCAAAAGCTGTGGCTCTACCGTACCAACGCTAGAGATTCCGCTTAAAATGCTGATCATGATGGCGACAATAAAAGCACTTAACGCGATGTGAGGCTCGACTGATATAGAATGTGGAGCTGCTCGCTCACCTTGCCAGGGTTTCCTCCCAGAACCCGAATTACACGTGCACTTAACCTCTCAATCTCTTTTAACTGTACCAGTTGTGTAGCCATTCCTGCGATGTTCGATATTTGATGCTCGATGGGCGATACTGGTGTTATATGGTGGAAAAGTTGGACTGGCTAACTTAAAATCATGACGGTCGTTTTAGCCTCGGCTTCATCGCCCCGTATCGTAAGCGAGTATATAGTTACCTACTTACTAGGTATATATCAAGAGCCCGTCGAGATTCATCATTTTATCGCCCCCGACGCTCTCAACACCTTCAACAGATTCAAGATGGGGTCCTCGCGACCTGCCACGCCCGCGTCGCCCAGAGTCCCCAAAATCAAGATGGCCCAGCCAGGTGTCCCCCTGTTCGGCTGTGGTACGTAACGTAGCGAAAGTCGCAGCCTTGCCGGCCAGCCTGCTCACACGAACCCATAGAACACATCCGCATCCTTCTGGAGGGATCTGTCGAGATACTACAGAATACAATAAAACACTACAAAGACTGCCTGAGCGTAGTATCCGATCCTACTAGAAAGACCAGTTGCCAAACCTCCCAAGGCCCTAACGGAGAGGCCCGGACAACCCTCACTCCCAACTACCTCTGTCTCCAATGTGATCGCACAACCACCGCAGAAGGCCGAACTGAGCATGGAATGGAGACTAAGCATCGACTCTGTAGGCTCTCCCCATCTGCAGACTTCCCTTATCTGCAGACTTTTAATGTGCAGCTACTGACCCCTATAGATGTTGAATCGAGAAATGGTTATCTCTTCTGTCAGATGTGTGATGATTTCGTCTTTGACCCAACACTCGAGGACCTGAGACTAAGGAAGTTTGGTACAGGAAGCTTCTCATGTAGGTGGAGCATTTGTCTCTGTTATCCCGTCCATATTGAAAGGAATGACACGATGCTAACCTCGGGCAAACAGCACGGAAACGAAAACTCGATGACCTCTTCACAAATGCTTCTAAAGAGGATGCCCAACTCATGTCTCTGAACACTAACAACACGCCGTGCCGTGCCAATGGGATACGTGGCATCTACAATATGGGGGCTACTTGCTACATGAATGTTATTCTTCAGAGTTTGATACAGAACCCTCTGTTGCGAAACTTTCACCTGGGCGACGGTCACAGAAATGCCGAGTGTAGTCGGAAGAATTGCGTAGCTTGTGCAATGGATGAGATGTTCCAGGCCTTCCATGCACAGCCCGACACAGTTGGGTACTCCGCACACAACATGCTTGCTTGTTTCTGGATGTCGAAGCGGAAAGCCTACGAGGAACTCGCCAGCAACAAGGAGCAAGATGCACATGAGTTCTTCCAATTCCTAACCGAGGAGCTTCATGAGATAAACGCCAGTGCGAAGCTCCAGTCGATCGAAGATGGTGCCCCTTCTCCAAAGCGCACCAAACCCGATTCGAGCTGTAATTGCATCGTCCATCAGACCTTCTATGGCCGTACACAGAGCACGATTACGTGCCAAGGCTGTGGTGAGGTCCGAACTTCAGTCCAGCAGTTTATGGATCTTAGTCTGGGTCTAGATGTCCTTTCGAAGAAGAAAAGTATCAAAGTAACTGGACTGAGCGTGAAGCGATGTCTTGAGGCAGAGTACACGGTTGCAGAACGTTGCGAATATACTTGCCATGTGTGTGGGACCAATGAAGCAAAGAAGCTATCGAGCATCAAGAGTCTACCAAATGTACTCGCTCTTCAGTTAAAGGTCGGTTTTATTTCCTCGATTGCCAGAATTGTCTCTTGCTGACCTTTTGCAGCGCTTTAAGCAGTACAATGGCAATGCCTCGAAGATTGAGACAAAGGTCTCGTTTCCTCTCAAGCTCGACATGTTTCCGTACACCAACCGGGCCCGGCAGGACATTAAACAAAATCCCGAGTTGGCAAGAGGATGTACATATGAACTTCAAAGTGTTGTCGTTCACGTTGGCAACCTCGAAACTGGTGAGCCACAGGTCTTCGTTTGAATGTAACAACCATGCTAAGATTTTAGGTCATTACATCTCGTACTCACGAGTCGGCAACCAGTGGTTCAAGTTTAACGACCACAATGTCACAATGGCCTCCAAATCAGATGTCCTCAACGCAGAGGCCTTCATTTTATTTTACGTCATACAATCGTTGGCATGATTGGCACGCTTGCACGGGAAGGCAATTCCAGTTAAAAAGGGCGGATGGATAGGCAGTTTAGGCGCCGGTTAGATTTTTGTGAATGTAAGAATACCCAGGCTATGGAAGACGCCTCAGCATAATTGCACAAAAGCATAATCTATGGTTTCGGCCGGCTCCTGTACAGTACTTAGATTGGCTATCAAAGCCTCCTCGAATTCCCCAAAGGGAAATGATTGCATTTGATCTCTTCGTTTCGAAACTAAGCTATTCTGAGGTGTTCTTCCACTTCCACTTCTGGCACTCGAAATTTGCGTAGCAGAAGAATTCGTTGCTCAGCCCCTTGGAATGGACAGGCAGGAACGTCGTAGTTGCAATACCTTGAGCTCGATACAGCTTGTTGACGAGTGTCTCCATCCTCTCACCGGTGCACTGGATCAACCGCGAGTGGGTAGCTCTCTTTTCCGGTGCCACACCCCAAGACTTCGATAGCCACCGGACAGTCATAGCAGCTGTTCTAGCTTAGTCTCTATCCCGACCCGAGAGAAGAACCCACTCATACCTTTGGTCTGGCAGTCCTCACTCAAAAAAGGGGGATCACAGATAATATGATCAACACTCGCCTTCATACTCGCTACTCCTTGTCAGTAGTCACCTCCTCCTACCTTCCATACAACAGAAGGGTCAACTCACGTGGCAGCTTCAGCGGATCGTTGAAATCATAGAAAACAAACTCCGGAAAGACCTCGAACCGCCTGTCGAATTCCAAGAGCCACAGCTTAGGCCTCTCGCTCTCCTCTCGGTCACTCTGCGCCTAGCAATCTCGTCAATTTCCTTCCGACAGGTACAAGAATTTGGAGGTAGGGCCGCCGACGGGCGTGGATGGATGGATAGATAAATGGGGGGGGAGGAACTCAAACCAAGATATTCTTCAACTGTACAAACACACTCGGCGCAGATACAACTGCAATGCTCGTCCCCGCCCCGGCGCCCACCAGCAGCTCCGCAGCTAATGCCTTCGCCGTCTCGTCCGAGTACTACCTCACGCTCACCGATCAGCAAAAGTGCTCTCCTCACTTTTCCAGTCCTCACACCTCATTCTAGCCAGCCAGTGAGCCGTATCCAGATCATCAAAGCACCGAGGACCCGTGATTTCCAGACTGGATAGCAAGAGAGACAGAGGGGACAGAGAGACAAAGGGAAAAGAGAGAGAGTTACGGACCCAGAATTGGCTCTCGTTCCAGTCCTCTGCGAATGCGTCCATGCTCAACGGTGCTTGCTTAGTAGCCGCGTCATGTTTCTGCTCCGCGACATTCTTCAGATCCTCAAATTGCTTTACACGGGCGTCCCGCTCGGCGTAGAATTCTCTGAGGGCAGAAAGCGCTGAGCTGGAGAGAACTCTGTATTTTATATCAGGAATGGCGTAAGCGTAGAGATCTGAAAGGAAGGTTACGGGTTTTCATCGTCAAAGTCATCCATTTTTTTGTGGTGTTTGCAGTCAGGCTGTATGTCATGGGCAAAGGGAAAAATGCTTCGGTACTGTAGGCGAGAAAATTTGCCGAGTTGAAGCCGGTGCAAAGCTCCCCGCGAAAATTAAAAGGGGCAACCACAGGGCCTATGTGACACAGGACTTTGGTAATTTTTTATCTTATTAGTAGTACTTCAGAAAATATTCACCGAGTAGTTCTGGGCAATGATCACTGGAGAGCTGTATTGAGGGCTTGAAAATTTTTAACATATGTACAATTGCTATTCAGTTTACTCCGTACATGTACGCCGAGAAGACCACATGCTCTACTGGTCGTCAATAACATGCAGGTATTTCTTCTCTTCTCTTTTCTCACGCTCTGTCGACGGCGGCAAGTCGTAGAATGCAGCGCTTCGATAGCCTTGCTGGAGGGAAGGTTAGAACTAGACCAAGAGTATATATCATGCAACGTGAACTTACCAAATAATGGAAGGTGAGACTGCTGAGCTCAGCCGGTTCAATTCCGAGGTCTTTGAATGTTTTTGCGGAAGGATCGATGGTTTGGTCGATAAACTCACGCTCAACCTCATCAGCGGAGATAACAGGCCACCAGAGAGCCTTGTTCAAGAGCCCAGCGGCTGGCTTGAGGATTGCCTTAGGCAGGTTGATGTGTCGGCGGTGCTTGACGATTTCTTTGTCTACCAACTCGGCGATTTCAGCTGTTGAGTAGTTCTTTGGACCGTAGAGCTCATATGTCTGCTCGGCTGTGCTATCATCGTGGAGCATCTTCTCAAGTGCTTCACCAACATCAATTGCCTGAAGAAATTCATTAGCCATGAACAGTCGGGAAGCACGTATTGAACTCACATGAACAGGCCAGTAACGCTCTTGCATGTGATTAGAGGTGAGAACGTTCGTCACACCAGCGAGCTTGTGAAGGAGTCGGTCCTCAAATCCAAATAGTGGAGCGGGTCTGACAATGGTAGTCTCCGGGAAGATGCTACGAGCAACAGCCTCACCACGTCCCTGGATCACATATTTATATTTTTTCCCGCCTCAATTTTTGATATTTCTGGACTGACCTTGGTAGAGAAGAACTCTGAAGGCGAGTTGACATTTGCGTTGTATGAAGAGACGTGGATGAACCGGTCAACATCGTACTTGGCAACAGCTTCTGCAATTCTCTCGACACCTTCAACATGAACATCTTCAAGGTCAAAGTTCCTAAAGATTGTTAGGGCTTGTCCCAAAACTCAATTCCCAGAACACATACTTGGTGGGGTACATCCGCCCGACGAGGTTGTAGACCACATCAGAATGTCTGACGCTCTCCTCGAGAGATGCGGTATTTCTGAGATCATATTCCTGAAACCAACGTGAGCGGCATCTCATCAAGAAGGCTTGCAAATCCCACCATGAATATAACTCTTCCCAAATCTCCTGCCACCTTCAAATGTCGTTTGGCCATTTCCTCCCGATATGGTATAATGACCGTACATCCTTGCCTGGCTATAACCCTGACCGTCAGCCCCAGACCAAGCCATTGTCTAGTATCGGAAGAAGCGCACCAATTCTATTGACAATGTATCGTCCGAGGAATCCCGTTGCACCGAAAACGGTCACAGTATGTCCTAGCAATATATCAGTCATGCCCTTCCAGCTGTGGTAGGCCTGCCAATATACCTCCGAGAGAAGATCTGTAGAGCCACGAGTTAGGACAGGCCCAATTGATGCAGCAGGCCAGGTACTGACCTTCCGCCCTGCGTCCGGAGTATAGGCTTGCCGGTTCTGGTGATGGTAACGTCGCTGATGTGCCGGTTCATAGGAGGATTGTTGAGGCTGCTCCGTCCCAGCCGCACAGCAGTCCGGAGACTTTTGAGACCCGACGGACTGCAGGACTTCTGCATGGTGGGCGGTTGTAGGCAATGTCAATTCTCGGTGGTGGGAGCTGGAAATGCGAATGCGAATGGGATTGACTGAGGTCGTCAGAGTTGAGAACCCTTGCTGAATCTAAGCTCGCGCGGGATTACTTTCGGTCCGGCCCAGGCCCCAGGCACAAGCGCCGCGAATGTTTCCAGCCTGGTCGACACGAGAACAATCAGTCTCCCCAACTTCAACATTGCAACCAAACTCCCAAACCGCAAACCCTCTCCCTCATCCTCCAGCTCTCTTCCTTCGACCTTACCCACCACGCACCACTTTCCAGCTCCCTGTCTTCCACACCACTCTGCCCGCCATGAATATTGATTCGCCGATCCCCGATTTCCTGGCCAACTCGAGAGACGATGCTCCCGCCGAGCTGCAACACTTGTTCCTCGAATTTGAGGATCTGTGGGAGAGGAAGCTCTGGCATCAGCTGACGGATAGACTGGTGGAGTTTTTCAATCACAAAGAGAGCGCCCCTCAACGATTAGCCTTCTACAAGACCTTCATCCTCACTTTCGCCGACAAGATCAACCAGCTCAAGCTCATTACTCTGGCCCTCAGCGCAGCTTCGCAATGCAAAGGTAAGGCTACGACTAGCATCAGGGTCTTGAGCTTCAACTCACGCGATCAATAGATAGCGAGGAGCGCCTCTCCTTCCTGACTGCGGCCGCGAATAAAGTAAACAACCCTAATTCCCAAGATGCGTACGTCTATGCCACCGTGGCATTGGCTACAGCAAAGCTGGAGCTGAAGGACTTGGAAGGAGCAAGAAAGGATTTGGATAAGTCGGAGAAGCTTCTGGACAACTTCGATTCTGTTGAGACGATCGTTCATGCCGCTTTCTACCGTGCCAATGCGGAATATTACCAGGTACGCGCAATGCAGACAGAAAAAAAGTTCCCTGCTAACAGAAGCAGTCCAACCTCGAATTTGCATCCTACTACCGGAATGCACTCCTCTACCTTGCCTGTATCGAAATCACCGATTTGTCACCAGCAGAGCGCAGAAGCCGGGCTTATGATCTTTCCATTGCGGCCCTGGTGTCCGACTCAATTTACAACTTTGGAGAGCTGCTGTTGCACCCAATTCTCGAGGACCTTAAGAAGGACGACAAGTGGCTCTATGACCTCCTGTTTGCATTTAACCGTGGAGACTTGGCTGCTTACGACATTCTCGCCGGTCACATTTCCTCAAACACTCTGCTCGTACAGCACCGCGATGGTCTCAGACAGAAGATCTACCTCGCAGCCCTCACCGAAGCCGTTTTCCGCAGACCTCCACACGACCGCGAAATGTCCTTCGCCACCATCGCCGACGAGACCAAGGTTCGCCCCAATGAGATTGAACACCTGATCATGAAGGCCTTGAGCTTGGGTCTTTTGAGGGGAAGCATCGATCAGGTAGATGAGATTGCGCGGATCAACTGGGTACAGCCCAAAGTGTTGGACATGAAGCAGATTGACGCTATGCGCTCAAGACTGCAAGAATGGGATTCGAGTGTCAATCAATTGGGCAACTGGATTGAGGCAAAGGGGCAGGATGTATGGGCTGCCTAACTTGGTATGGCATGGCGTCTGGGTATGATGAAAGCTGGCTGGGATGTACAATAGATATCTCTAATCATGAGACATGCATTTGTCTTTACGGACAAGATACTTCAGCCGTGTAGGCATGAAGTTCACATTTGCAATAAAAGAACCAACAAAAAATTACATGATTTTATGGTCTCGTAATGAGGTGGCTTGAAAATCGACGAAAGTACTTGAAAGTCAAGGTATATAGTCTATTCCCAGCATACGACTTGTATCGAGCCTTGTTGAGACAGACGTGGGTGTCGGAAGCTCAGGAGTAGTGTTCTTCCGACCAATTCCAATGTTGCCCGATTCTGGCGACTTTGGAATATGTGCAATATTCGAAGCTGTGTTGGATCCTTGTTTGTCACCAGTATGATGCAGTCTCCGGGAAAAGCTGTGTATTCTAGTATTCTAGGTATATGAATGTGTGAGGATCCAGACGCTGGCTGATATCAAGAGTGTCTGATCCGAACGAAGGCTAAAGAGATACAAATCACGGATGAACAGCTGATGCAGTCTAGAATTTTGCAGTCCGGATGTCTAATATCCTATCCTTTCACGAGCTTTACCTCAACTTCCTCGCCGTCTTCCCTCGGTCTCCCAAACAACACAATCATCCCAATCAACCAAGCGGGCCACCAGACACACCACACCATGACCTGGGTATTCATCCCCCAAACATCCCAGCCAAACGCCGCCTCCTTCAGCACATGGGTAATACTCAAACCCCAGTATTTCGTTCCCACCACGACAATCGTGGTAGGCGCTAGCATAGTCAATGGGATCGCTAGAATGCCGGCCATGATTGGATGGCGAGGTAGAGGCTGGATGTAGGTTAAGGGGGTGGAAAAGAGGCCTATGAGGAAGGCGAGAGAGAAGTTAAGGGTTGCAAGAGCCGAGAGGAACATGCCGAGAAAGAGGAGGGAGAAGGCTTTGATGAGCGTGTATTGTTGCCGGGTAGGGACGAAGTAGGTTACAAGAGCGTAGGAGAGGAGAAAGGGGAGGACGCAATTGAGTAGAGCGGAGAAGATAAACATTGCTTGCAGCATCTGGAGCAGTCAGCTATGTACCGAAGAGATGGGCTGTGAATCTTACATTCTGAGGCGTGTGATTGAAAACGAAAAGGGGTAAGACTCCAAGGAATTGGATGGCGGCTACAATAGCCAGAGGAAGAAACAGCTCTCTTTCTCGGACGATGACGACCTCCTCTGGGACGAGAGCCTTGATTCCTCCTTCCTTTACCATGACCAATGGCTTCTTTTCAGCCTCAGATGGAGACGCTTTGGCTGACATTTTTGGCGAGCCGCTCTTGATCCAGAGAAAGATTGCCATGATAGTAAAGTTGACAGCCACAAGCATCGCGCTTGGGAGGTAGGTTCCAATGCTCACAAATCGATTGGACTGCATGAGCAAGTAAAAGAAGAAACTCTGGTGGAGATGCTCCAGCAAGTTGTTGAGACTTCGGAAAGTGCTTTCAATGACTCTTCCCATAGCCATCTCATCTTGCCAACCTTCTCCAAAAGGCTGCAAGGTAATGGCGTCTACATGGTAGGGAATGAAGCTGCTGTGAGGCCCGGAAGCATGTCCGAGGCCTTGCTTCAACATCCCTCGAAGCATAGTCTGAAGTCTATCGTGGTAGCTGTCCGAATGCTTCCACATCTGTTGCAAGGAGACTCCGATTCCCATTTGACCGCTTGCAATAGATACTACAGTGTTTAAGAGGTCCAGGTTGGGAAGTTGGCCATTGGTACCGTCGTAGACGACATGGATAGACTCGAATCGGTGGTCAAACGGGTAGTCGATTACGACAGCACCTTGCAATGCGCCGCTCTTCAAGGGAAGAGAGTCAATGGCTGGAGATTGGTGAGTATCGTGGTACGCATCGACCCAAGCCTGCGGTCCAGCCGTGCTATCGGCTGTGACCAAAAAAATGATATCCTTCGACCAGAGAGACCACCTTTTGAAATACCGGGCTAAAGTGAGAACGAGAGCCACCCCACTTCGGTTGAGTTCATTCTCAATGTTCTTCCAAGCTCCAACAAGAACAATAGCTTCTGTAGCATCTCCTCTAGGAGCATGGAGTATGGCGTATATGTTCTGCCCCGAATACGTCTCCCCTGCAGACTTGTACCTGTAACTTTGCCTTGCAACCTTCAACCCGGAGGCCTTGAAAAACTCTTCCAGCTTGTCGTTCACCCTAGACTGCTATCAGCTCCGGAGTCCACTCGCATTGCCAGGCTTGGTACTCAATGTTGCTCCTCCCCTCCAGCGCATCAACCTCGTGCTTGTACCCTCGGAACACATTCTGGTCGCTCCCAGCGAAATACGTGTGGACCTGGCCGGGCAGCAGCGCGTTCTCGGAAATGTATGTCTTCCGTGAGTAGTCGTTCAGTGGTAGGACGAGGAGCCATGCGACGCCAATGACTATGCAGAGAAAGGACAGATATGGAGGTAATTTGAGGAATAATGGATTGTGCCGTAGCAGAACGCCCGAAGCTGTGAGTTGTTAGCAAGACGCAGGACAAGCCTTGGAGAAACTTGCATAACAGAGAAACCATATTCAAAGAGAGATACGTGCTGATGGCGCGTTGGACATCCCGAGGCTTTATGGATGTTGAGCTGAGGTCGCGCTCTCGAGTCACTTCAGCCAGACGGACGCGACTGCAACCAATATGGGGAACTCAGCTCTACACGAAAATTTTGGATCTTACTGTATGTACTATGCAGCTTGAGGAGACGAAAAATAGATTAAACTTATGGCATCGAACTTGTACAAAGTCGCCATTGAGCAAGCAACATTTAATCAGTTTTCATTTTCACATTCAAACTCGATGACTTGGACTCCCATCATATATTCGCAATGCCCGTGACAGGCTGACAGGCATACCACTTCCCGAAACCCCCAACGCCGAATTATGCCTGGTCTTTGTACAACAAGAAAATCCTCACTCTTCACCTCGATCCTTGCCAGCTATTAATGAGCTTCTTAGGGTCCTAACCTCTGCGAGCTAGCTACATAGCCTAAAGCAACCTCTCCCGGTATTGCCGGATTGGTGGTGGGGAGCACACCATACCGTCCATATGTCTTCTGGTCCACGGAAACATAATGCGGAAGTCGCCCAAGCAGATTTAGCTTACCTTCTATCCATCGGAGAACCCGCTCCGGCGGTGCGAGGAATTTGAGATATCCAAGAGCCCCTGGTAAAGTCATCAGCACTCCCCAGGGTACTGAGAGGAAAGTTTCACTTACATCCATAACCAAAAGCGAGCCCACACAAATGACCCAAGAAACTGGTATTGGGGATCAACACTGAGACGAACAGTACCATCACGATCGGCGTTATCCAAGTTGGGATTTGAGTCGTCCCAAGCATAAAGTAGGGGTTGGATTTGTAGGTCTTGACAGCCTCCATTGCGATCAAGGTGAATACCCATATACTATAGAGGCTATTAGAACCTAGACCGCTTCTACCATGGGATCTGCTGTGACCTATACCTAGCCCCAAGTATTGTGGTGTTCATATGAAAGATTCCTCTTTCGATGAATGTGTATAGAAGCGCCGGAATCGTGGAAAGAGCTATAATCCCCATCAGCAATGCGCCTCCAAGGTCGTAAAGTAGGCTCGATGAATGGCGGATCACGTACGACCCATGAACAGTGCCAGTGTCGTCAGAGTCCCATATTCCGCCTCGAATCTTTCCAGCAAGGGTGTCAAAGACAAGGTGTTCAAGAAGGCGTGGAAGAAGCCGACGTGGACGAGTGGAAATGTGTTTGTCCTATACACTGAATAAAGAGAATTAGCTTAACCTCAAAAGCGAAACGCGATTGTCCCTGAAGAAAGCCTGCGTACTGGTACTCAGTCCGATCTCGCCGGGTATCAAAGCTCCCCATTGCTGCACATCCCAAACGGACTGTATACTCGCGATCCAAAGTCCAGTAATAGCAATTATGACACATCGAGTAAACAAAGGAATTCGGAAAATGTATGAGCGCAATCGAGTGGCAGGGAACGAAGGAAGAGAGGTAGCCATTGCAAAAGGTCAGAACTGTCCTCAACCGTCGAGCTGGGTAACTTCAACTAGGAGGGCTGGAGGATTCGGCACTCGGAGAGCAAGTTCGGGGCCGTTTCAGTAAAGAAGAGAATCGATATCCCATATGGTGATTGCCTGCTTGCTTGGATCCAGAGCAGAAAAGTGATGTGTATGTGAGGAAAGCTTTTGCCGGCTGACTGAACCCTGTGATTCGAGGCTGAAATGGTGACAAGGCTGCGGACTAATAACAGCATTCGATATTTTGCTTCAATCTTTACCAGAATCCCTCTTCCATAAGCTCACAAATCTAAATTTCAAGAAAGAATAATTTTGATAAAATATTACCTATTTTACAAGCGTATAGAAAGTTGATTCCAAAATTCTTCAACTAATTAAAATACTGTGCCAAATGCTGATGAGGCTACTGAGCATAGCTCCAGGTCCGGGGAACGAAAGGCTATGTCACCACTTCTGAAAGATAGGTAGTGCCACTTCTAAAAGATAGTGCATTAGCTCCACCGTATATTGAAAATCTTGAACTGAAAGCCTCCTAGTTGCAGATCCTAGATGTATACACCAATTTCTTCTTATTAGCGGGTATTCTTGAACATCGAGACGTAGTTGAGCATAATACACAGTACTTCCTCGCTTGCCTTGGCAACATTGTTCACTGGGAAAAGACCGAAGTATTGAGGATTACGTTCATGAATTTCGTTTTTACAAGTAGGGAATATGCATCGATACCTAGGGAAACGCACCGATCCATTCGCAAAAATACAACTTCACTAAAAAAGACCTAACACCATCCTCCCAAGCCCTTACGACGCATTGGCCTTGGCCATAGTGTTGAGTGCCGACCCGTTCTTGAACCACTCGATTTGGGGAGCGTTAAACGTGTGAGCCAGCTTGATGTCGAATGTCTTGCCGTCTTTGGGGTGCACTCTTAGAGTCATGGGCTTTCCAACTGCAATTTCGGTGCAGAGAAGATCAACCTTATCGTAGGGCTGGATCTTCTCATAGTCCTCAGGGTCGACAAAGGTCAACGGAAGCATACCTTGCTTCTTCAAGTTGGTCTCGTGGATACGGGCAAATGAGCGGGTGATGATGGCAAGACCTCCCAAATGTCTGGGCTCCAAAGCAGCGTGTTCTCTTGAACTTCCTTCTCCGTAGTTCCAGTCTCCAATAACAACCCAGGGAATTCCCTTCTTCTTGTAGTCTCGAGCGGTAGCGGGTACGGCCCCAAACTCCCCTGTGGTGAAGTTCTTGACTTCGTTGGCTTTACCATTCGCGGCATTCGTGGCACCAATCAACATGTTGTTGGAGATGTTATCCAAATGTCCACGGTACTTCAACCAAGGACCGGCCATAGAAATGTGGTCAGTGGTAGTCTTTCCCTTACACTTTATGAGAATCGGAAGGTCCAGCGCATCCTTCCCATCCCACGCGGTGAAAGGCTCGAGCACTTGAAGTCTGTCACTGCTAGGCGATACAGCAACGGAAACAGAGTTGCGGTCTGCGGGAGGAGCTTGGTAGGTGTTCTGTCCTGGATCGTAGCCGGCTGATGGGAGACCTGCACCGGATGGTGGAGACAGGAGGAACTCGTTTCCGTCCTTGTCCTTCAGCTTGTCGGTGAGGGGGTTGAAGTGAAGAGATCCGGCAATGCTGAGAGCAACCACAAGATCTGGCGATGTGACAAAACTGTGAGTGGAGGGATTGCTATCGTTGCGACCTTCCCAGTATTAGCAAACCGATGCGTGATAGTTTACACACATAAATTACCTGTGAAATTGCGGTTGTAGGATGAGACGATGGAGTTGGCTTGACCCTTGGCCACGTCTTTACGATCCCACTGCCCGATGCAAGGTCCGCAGGCATTTGCTGCAGAGTTTATTAGATTTTCGATATGATTAATGGGGCTGGAAACCTACCAAGCACGACTCCTCCAAATTCTTCGAGGATCTCCAACTGACCATCACGGGCAGTTGTAGCACGGACTGGATAATGATGAGCAAGGTCACATATCAGACATGGGTACTATGAACGAAGACTTACTTTGCTCAGAACCTGGGGTAACAGTGAAGAGAGATTTGGACTTGAGACCATGGTCGAGGGCATCTTTGGCAATCGACGCAGCGCGGGAGAAATCTTCGTAAGAAGAGTTGGTACAGGAACCGATCAAACCGACTTTGAGCTCCTCGGGCCAGTTATTAGCCTTGACAGCCTCGCTGAATTTGGATATGGGAGTAGCAAGATCGGGAGTGAAAGGGCCGTTGATGTGTGGCTCAAGCTCCGATAGGTTTATCTCGATCAGCTCGTCGTATTGAGCACCCTCATCCTCGCGGAGTTCCTTGGCGTATGTGCGGGCAAAGTCACCGATGTCCTTACGCTTGGTAGCAGCAAGGTAATCGTACATGCGATCGTTGAAGGGGAACAGGGATGTGGTTGCTCCGATTTCAGCGCCCATATTGCATATTGTTGCCATCCTGTAGAAATTTCAGCTCGAGTATGCATGAATAAAAACGGAGGATCTAACCCGGTACAGCTGATTGATTCGGTACCAGGACCACTATATGCGAAAGTCAGTATGTCGAATGCCACAAGGAGCTTGGGCCATTTACAAGTACTCAACAATAGCACCAGTTCCTCCCTTCACAGTCAAGATTCCCGCGACTTTCAGGCTGGAAGTATCGCAGTTAGTATAGTTCTGCTCAAGAAACAAATAGGAAGCCTCTGAATCATGCTCGAGGGAAACATCGAACCATGACAGAAAGGAAAATCGTCCATGGAATCGTCCATGGAGAAGCACAAACTTACATAATGTCTGTTCGAGGTTAGCAATGCACCCCAAGTCAGTAGTTGGAATATGCATCAACGTACCCTTAGGGGAAGTCCATCCAGACATCTCGCCGGTCAATTTGATACCAATGACCTTTGGAGCCTTCAACTCCCATGGCAGATTGGCCATAACGTCGACAGCATCAGCACCACCTTGCAAACTAAATCAGCACTGAAAAATCGCGTTTGAAAGTAACAGATAGGCCATGGGCAAGCCACTGTCGGCAATTCAGGTATTCGAGTAGCTTACCAACTCCAATGGCTGCCATGCCTAATCCACCAGCATTGGGTGTGTGCGAGTCGGTACCAATAAGAAGACCGCCAGGGAAGGCGTAATTCTCAAGTATGATCTGATGAATGATCCCAGAGCCAGGTCTCCAGAAACCAATGTTGAACTTTGCGCAAGATGTAGACAAGAAGTCGTAGACCTCCTTGTTGATCTCGGTGGCGCGCGCCAGATCCTTGACACCGCCAGTCTGTGCCTCGATCAAATGATCACAATGGACCGTGGTAGGGTTTGCCACTGAGGGCATACCGGCAGACATGAACTGCAGAATGGCCATCTGGGCTGTGGCATCCTGGCATGCGACACGATCCGGGCGGAGCTTCAGGTAGGAGACACCACGCTCGATCTCTTGTCCGTGCGGGTCGTCGAGATGGGAGTAGAGAATCTTTTCTGCGTATGCGAGGGGACGGTTCAATCTGGAGCGGACAATCGCGAGGTTCTCGGACATCTTCTTGTAGTTGATGAAGTTGCCCTCTTCGTGGATGTTCTGCTTCACCTTCTTGTCGAGGGGAGCATCGCTGACAGTCGCCATGCGGCGGATGCCATGGGCAATGGCTCGCCGCTGAGTAGCAGCGAGAAGCTGTCGGGAGGTGGACAGCATGGTGGGTAGACTTGTAGGAGGAGATCTTTGGAGGAGGAAACTTGGAAAGGAAGAGAAAACCGAGAGAAGCTCTTCTGATAATGAGCCGCCGGCTGCGGGATGGATCTCGGCTACCTAGGGTGGGTGGGTCAGACGCTAGGAAGTGGGGCCGCTACGGCCAATGGCGCATGCTCAATTGGTTATGTCGGGATGCTTGTGACTGATGAGCTTTTGTAGTAACCATACGCACTTTTCTATCATGGAGGTGTTGGTCAGATATATATATATATCTCAAGAGCAATTCCTACATATGGCTATCTTCCTGACCATTGCCAACCCCAAGGCGGGCTTTGTGATCATAAATATCCGGATATATATAGAGATATATAGATATGGACCGCCGTATACGGAACTACTATCAACCTCGGGTGACGGAAGCAGGTGGGGAAATGCGGGCTAGCGCGAAAATTCCTGCGGTCTGCAGGCCAGCTTCTAGCTCGGTTTATCGTTTACCACCGGAGCCTTCGTGGACTTGGCTGATACGCGAGTGATTTTTGGTTTTACCCCCGAACCGAAACCGATCCGAACCGCAAGGTAAAAGAAATCTCAGACTATCAGAACCAGCACTTTATCTAGCCCTCTCGTCCTTCCCGCAAGATGGGAATCCCCCAGAAGAAAACCAAGACCAAGACTCGGAGAAGATTGAGGTGAGCGTTATTCCAAACTCCTGGTGATCCCACTCCCCGCCATGATAATTTGAACTGACTTTTCCGAAGGGATCTCGATCAGATCAAAGCTGATATCGCCTCCCCGAAACATCTCGAGCAACACAAGAGCACTAAAGCTCCTGAGGATCTGCCAGGTCTGGGCCAATACTACTGTCTCGAGTGCGCAAAATGGTTTGAGAGTGAGCACAGTCTGGTTACACATCGCAAAGGAAGCACACACAAGAGACAGTACGCATCTTCTAGAAGTTGTCACTCTTCCAGACTCTTTCCGACACTGATTCTGCCCCAGGGTCAAAGCATTAAAGGCGGAACCATACACGCAAAAGGAAGCCGAGGCAGCCATTGGGCTCCAAACAGACAATGGACCTAAATTAGCCGCCAAACAGAATACCCACGATGTGGAGGCAGAGATGGAGAATTCGGGCTTCGTGGAGGATACTTGAAGACGTCACGCTCGATCAACATGGTAAACCAGGCTGCCAGCCTTCGGCCTTCGGGATATTACAGTGTATCATATTGGCCTATTTTCGCTACTTCACACTGCGACCCTTTGCAGCTCTCGCCAGACCGCTGCCCCGCGTTCCTCTGAGCCCACCACGAACTGCCCCACCTCTTCCTGCAGGTCCCCCTCGGCCTGCGCCGCCGATCTTCGAAGCTGGAGCGGGTATGGAGACTTTCGACGTCGCTTTAGAGGATGTCGGTGGATTATCGATGAAGGACGTGTCCGTGGTCCTGCAGAGAGTAAGCCGTAGCAATCATAGGGAATGCGATTGACTTACAGGAACGTCGTTTCTCCGTCCATGATTTCATAATCACCGCGGGATCCTGTCGAGCGTCCTACGTACTGTGAATGAAAGCTAGCGAGATACGGCAACGGCCTACCTAGTTGATCCTCTTGTTCCCTTGCTCTGCGAAAGGAGTCCGATATTGGGGCCTCGTAAATGGTCAACAAGGGCAGCGCGTTCATCTATATGACACTCACTTCAGGGAAATCAGTTGTAAAAGCGTTCATATTCAAGCCGTACAAGAAACTGGCAAAGTTCTCGGAAAAGCGCGACAGGCTGTCGTTGAGAACCTGCAAATTCATGAAGTTTAGTTCCAAATCGGCCATGGAATCTGAAAGCTCCGCGAACGACGGCTCAAAGGCCTCCAGGGGCGCATAGGATCCTCCTCCAGCGCTGGCTTTCCCAGATTCACGCAACGAGGACCGAGATGAGGGTCGCAGGGGGGTCGTTGGGCGCGAAATGGGTCGTCTGCGAGTGCTTCCTGTCTGTGGGGTGGTCGAAGCCATGATGGACCATGTGGTGGTGGTGGGGTGGTGGCTGTCGCACGGCTGGGCCAACTCGAATATTTGGGATGGATCAATGCACGCGAGTTGAGATACTTGGCTTCGGAAGTTCGTCCGTGGATGGAAGATCGTGTCGCGGTCGTCAAGGTTGTTGCCCAAGCCAACGCGTTGACCAGCAACTGTAAGGGTGTCGCGTGCTGTCAGTGTTGATATTCACGTTGTAAATATCTACCCCGGCTTCCATGTACCTCCGACTCCGAGCGCCCCTCATCCCGTGACTTGCCGGCTGTGAAGCCGAGCCACAGAAGAAATTGTCAAGTAGGTAATCGGACGGACATGCGAAGGGCCCAACCCTCGTCTCCCAAGCACCTATCTGCCGTCGTATTGTCGAGTCCACATCCACACCCACTTCATTAATATATTCGGCTCCTCTCCTCCTCTTCCTGTCTTCCCATGCCCAAGCTTCTGCCTGTCACTCGGTCTGATTTAATTCAATTACGCCGCGGATTCGCGACCGTCGCCTCCATCTCGCCCTCGCCCTCGCACCCCCCGCCTTGGTATATCTTCCGCAGGCGCAACGCTGCACTGCCACCCGTTCGACAATTTACCCCGCGATCCTACAACTACCATAGCGGCCCAACCGCTCCGCGTCTCCTCGCCCAAAGAATCCACCATTCGAGGTTGTACAGCGCGAGGCTATCATCTTTTCCTGGAACTGGAGACTCTCAGGGCCCGAGAAAGCAGCAGTCGTCATTTAAGCCAGGCCAACAGCATCTTCACATCAAGAGTCCTCTGGCGCCACCCACTCCGCAGACTGTCAGGAGTTCATTTTCCTCTTGGACGGCGATTCTGTTACTCTGCGGTCTTGCTGTCTATTCAGTATTGCCTGCTATCGAACGCCCCAACACCAAAGAGGTTGAAGAAGGAATCCTTTCCCATTCTGTAGACCGTACCGATCAGAGACCCGACAGTATGACAGGAGAAGCACTTCCAGGTCGGCCGGGAACGTTAACTCCAACGGAGGAGGAAAAACTTCGAGAGTTCTGGATCGCGACACTCCAAGTCTTTGGAGTTATACCGAAGGAGAGGGATGAAAGCAAGGAGACTAGAAGCGCCAAGACGGATTCATCAGATTCCAAGAAGCCAAAAAAGAAGAAATTGTCGCTCTTCCGGAAAACCAAAGAGGAGGACCCTGAAAAGGTCAGTTCACCACAAAATGCCGAGGACGACAAATACGGCCAAACGAAGGAGTTCCAGGATGCGTTGTCAAATATGTCTCCCGAGTTGCTCCGCGCCACATTCTGGGGCATGGTGAAACACGATCATCCAGATGCTCTTCTCCTGAGATTTCTGAGAGCAAGAAAGTGGGATGTCGACAAGGCATTGGTGATGATGGTCTCTACTATGAGATGGAGATCAACAGAAGTGCGTGTCGATGATGACATCATGAAGAACGGCGAGCTGGGCTACCTGGAAGATTCAACTGGCACTGATGCTGCGAAGAAAAAGTTGGGCCACGATTTCCTTGCTCAGATGCGCTTGGGGAAGAGTTTCTTGCACGGGTTGGATAAATCTGGGCGGCCAATGTGCTTCGTCCGAGTGCGGCTGCACAAACAGGGAGAGCATAGTGAGGAGAGTCTGGAAAAGTATACAGTCTTCGTGATAGAGTCTGCGCGTATGATCCTATCTCCCCCTGTTGATACTGCTGTAAGTGTTGTGTCGAGACCAGTTTTGGAACAATGGCTGAATTAGATGTAGTGTATTGTGTTTGACATGACAGGGTTCTCCATGGCAAATATGGCAAGTCGTCAAGGCCGAGCTTAAAGCTGTTTGAGAGTTTCGCTAATATCATAACAGGATTATGGTCCAGTGAAGTTCATGATCAAATGCTTTGAGGCGAACTATCCAGAATCTTTAGGCGTTGTCCTTGTCCACAAGGCTCCATGGATTTTTCAGGGTTAGCTTCCACCTCTTCGGTGCCAATCAACCGTACTAACGCATCCAGGCATTTGGAAAATCATCCGGGGGTGGTTGGATCCTGTTGTAGCAAGTAAAGTTCAGTTCACAAACAGTAACGACGAGATGGAGCAGTTCGTGCCCAGATCTCAGATCATCAAGGAACTGGGCGGAGACGAAGATTGGGAATACAAATACATCGAGCCTGTACCAGGAGAGAATGACAAGATGAAAGATACAGTAACCAGAGACAAGCTTCTCAAGGAACGCGAGACCTTGGTCGATCAGTACGAAAAGTCCACTCTGGACTGGATCAATGGAGAGGGCGATGCGGTGTTGGTCAAGGAAACGAGGAATAAGCTGGCCGCAGCTTTGAGGGACGACTACTGGAGACTTGATCCTTATCTACGTGCTAGGACAATTTATGACCGGGTTGGAATGATTCAAGGAGGTGGAATTCTGCAGTTCTACCCCGACAAAGCAGAGGCACCTACGAACGGAAATAAGCCTACAGAAACGTCTGCTGCTGATCTGGACTAATATTTCCTTGCCCAGAATTCGGCGACCAGATATATTTGTCTACATGGTATTGGAAATGTGGCAAGATAGTATTGAATCTCGGTTGTTCTAGAGGCGGTCCACAACGGCATCCGTTATGAAGGATAAATAGGATTGAAGCTGATTGCCCAAAGACTAAAAAATAATGGATATTATTGCTACTTGTCACACATTATATCGTCACTCATTCACAAGGTCACTTATTCATTCCCACAAACTCCATCGCTCCACACACACACTATACTCTACATCCTCGACTTGATCTCCGCGAACAGCGCCTTGAGCTTGTCCATGTCCGTCTTCTGCTGCGGCCATCCAATCGACATTCCCTCCTCCTCATTCGGCTTTGGAATCTGACTCGCATTAGCAACTGCTTCCCCTTCCCTCCCATCTGGTGGAAATCAAATGAAGAAAACTCACCATATGGAAATGCACCTAGCCCCCGCAGAAAACCATTCATTAGCACTCTATTTCTCCTCCCGTGAGAATCGAGTCCCAGGGCGACTTACATGATCAACCACCTGGTGCGCAATCCTTCCATTGTTCTGCAGCACGTTGTAGTTCTCCGCCCCTGTCGCCTTCACCAGCTTCTTCACCACCGGCTATCATAACGCACATCAGCCATTCGCCCGCCACGTCTCTCCCACGGGGAATCCACGTACTAGGATCTCGGACAGTTGGTCGTCCGGGATGTCGGTCAGTTTCTCGCCGTGGAACTTGGGAATCACAAGCTGTCATCCATCCTCTTAGCTAACAAGGATGGGAACAGAAGGGTGGAGGGGTCAAGGGATGCGTACGGCGTGTCCTTTGCTGAGAGGATTGATGTCGAGGAAGGCGAAGACTTTGTCGGATTCGAAGAGCTTGAAAGAGGGGATGTCGCCTGTTTGTTTCGTTAGGTAGGATATATGGGAGGGGCAATTGGGGGTTGGGTATGGGGGACATACCCTTGACGATCTTGCAGAATATACAGGCTGCTGCCATTTCGACTGTGAATTATGTGTGGGTTGGGAGGTCTGCGAATGGTAAAACGTGTGTGTGGGAAAGCAGAAGTTACATCTTCAGCTGAGAGCTCGAGGCGGGGTAATAGCTCGAAGCTCCAGGGTCCAGTAGTTGTAGTATATTCCACGTGATTTGAATCCTACAAGTACATCACATATCTCATAGAATGTCACGAAAAATACAGTTTGAATGATATAGCATTGAAATCCTCGGTCAAGTGGAACAACTTGACATCAAAAGTCGACTTCGAGAAATTGTCGAGGCGAAGTCCATGCAACGCGATATGGCTAGCTAGCTCCCTGTTGCTGCGTTGCTGCGCCAACCTGTCTCCTCCAGTCAATTTTGAGGCTTTGATTTTCGATTCGAGCCCCTCGTGATCAGAACATCTTCAGCAATGGCCAGGCTAGTAGTGGAGGATAGCGACGACGAGTTTCCGGATTTGGCAGAGATCTTGAGTCGCAAGACGGAGGTCCGGATCCCCAAACCAGAGTCGCGTACGAAGAAAACAGTGAACACCGATGGCGAGTCTCCGAGCAAGAGAACGGACAGCAGACTCAAGGCAAAGAGGGCAGATGAGTTAGCAGCAGGGAAACCTAGGCCCAGGAAGCGGATCCTGAATCCGACGTCTAATAACCCGCTATTACGTCCGTTGGCAAACTTGAGCAGGGGATCTTCTGAATCCTCGGGCAGCTCAAAATCAAAGCTCGACATTTCACCAGAGAGATCAGCTAGGAGGCGGGTTGTAGCTCCTCGGCCATTAGCAGTCCTGGATGCCGAAGCTGTCCCAGAGAACGATGACTCTGAACCTGAAAAGAGAGCTCAGAAAAAAGACCTAAGGAAGCGGACTACGACTCCGAGTTTCCAGCAATCATCTGTTTCGGAGCCAGTGAGCGTCGCGGGAAAACATGTGGTTGAGCCCAGAGAAGAGCCTCAGAGCATGGAGGCCAGGGAAGAGAAGGCAAAGGCTCCCAGCAAGCAGACGGTCATTGATTCCGATTCCGATGACGAGGAGTTCGAAGGAGCTTCTGGGCTATCGGATTTCATTGTTGATGACAGCACTTTTCTGGATGAAGAGTCTATCATCCTGCCACCTCCTAGGTCTTCCCGGAAGCTTGTACGAGGAAGAGGGCGGCCGAGAGAACTCGAGGACTCTGATTCGGAGGACTTG
Organism: Drepanopeziza brunnea f. sp. 'multigermtubi'; assembly: GCF_022702325.1. Classification (NCBI taxonomy): domain Eukaryota; kingdom Fungi; phylum Ascomycota; class Leotiomycetes; order Helotiales; family Drepanopezizaceae; genus Drepanopeziza; species Drepanopeziza brunnea. The sequence goes on from NW_027094068.1 coordinate 703,540, forward strand.
GGTCGTGAGATGGCCAGGCTTAGGGTGGATGATGATGTGTTCCAGGTTTCGAAGAGGCGAGCAGAGGAGAAATTTCTGGAAGAGTTTGCAAATGATTACCGCGAGAAAGAACCAGCTCTTCGTCTGAGAGGGCCCAAGACAAATTCCAGGACAAAGAAAGATCCGCCGAGAATAAAAGCGAGAGTGTCGACTTCTGATCTTGAAGATCCCTTTGCCCTCAGATAGTAAGTAAAAAACACCATATCGTAGCCTAAATGTTGTATGTACTGATCGCACTCCCAGCTCGCCAGTAAAAAGCCAGTCCATGAAGACATCCGAGGAAGCACCGTTTGTGACACCACCAGGAAGTCCTGTCCTCCAGCCGAGAAAACTCCAGTCCCCCAAGAAAGAGCTTCTCCGTATCCCAGCAACGCCACATCGTCAAAGCACGGACAACTTCTGGAAGCAGGATGTGGTCAATGACTGGAATGACGAGTACTCTCCTCTGAAAGTCCTCCAACCAAAGCCGAATCCTCTGCCAAAGGAACATCCGTATCCTAAAAAAAGCCCCGGGAAGCTTGACCGGGAAGCGAAAGAAGCTAAGAAAGCATTCTCTCAAACGAAGCATGCACTTGCTGATTCCTTTCTGACCGAGCTCGACGCCAAAATCACCAACGGCGAGATTGCTAGACTTGCTGCTTCGACCGGGGGGGTGAAGATCATCTGGAGCAAGAAACTCAACACTACCGCCGGCCGAGCGAACTGGAAACGCGAGACGGTCAAGCCCGCACCTGGCTCCACTGATGTAAAGTTGATACATCGACACCATGCTACTATTGAGCTGGCCGAGAAGGTCATTGATGACGAAGGGCGTCTGCTAAACGTCCTTGCACATGAATTCTGCCACCTGGCAAACTTCATGGTCAGTGGTATCAAGACCAATCCTCACGGCAAGGAGTTCAAAGCCTGGGCAGCGAAGTGCTCCCGGCATTTTGGTGACAGAGGGATCGAGGTTACGACCAAGCACACTTACTCGATCGACTACAAGTATGTGTGGGAATGCGTGAACTGCAGTACGGAGTTCAAGAGGCACAGCAAGAGTATTGACCCGTCGAGACACCAGTGCGGGAGCTGTAGGAGTAAACTGGTGCAAACCAAGCCCGTGCCGAGGGCGAATGCTGGGGCATCGAAGGTCAGCGAGTACCAGTTGTTCGTGAAGGAGAATATGAAGAGGTTGAGGGAGGAGAACCCAGGTAGTCCTCAAAAAGAGATCATGGGTCTGGTAGGAAAGAGATACCAGGCCTTCAAGGCGTCGAAGCATCAGCTGGGAGGTGATGCGCGGCTAGAGAGTGTTGATATTGAGGATGATGTTAGGACTAAGGAGGGGACTCTGGATGATGATACCTGGCTTGTCGTGAGGAAGCTTGACTTTCTAGACCTGACGAGTCCATGATATAGATCGTAGTTCGGCAGAACACATTCGAAGTCAGAGCATGTATCAGTATCCCTTCCATCTGAGATTGAATTTCAACTACCTCATGTCGCTCTGTCTGCTGGCCGTGGTTCCATCCATCATAACCTGTGGCCCATCTGATAAAAAACAATCGCTAGAAACCATCGCAACGCCGCATCCATAGAAGCAGTGCTCTCTACTTCCAACACCTCCCCCCAACACCCCCAATACCGGCCCCTCCGCCCCCGTTTAATCCCATCAGACCTCATTGAACAGACCCCAATCCTTGATCTTGAACGTCTCCCAGATCTTGGCCGCATACTCCACCGCACTCTCAATCAGCTTCCCCTGCTTCCCCATCTGCATATCCACCTCCTCGACCGTGTACTCGCCCTTGATATGCGGTACGTTGATCGTGATGAGGATATCGGTGCTCTCCCTCTCGAGCCGCACCAGCGTCAGCACGATGGCCGTGAAATCCGGGCTCTTGGAGCCCGGCTGGGGAGGTGGCGTCTGCGTCGCGATGAGGGTGTAGGCGGGGGTCTTGTCGCTGGACGGGATCACGTGCGTGTCAGTTATCAATAAATCAATCAATAAATAAAAACCCCGCGCGAGGCAGCAGCAGTAGCAGCAGCGGGGTGGCCCCAAAACCCCCCCCAAAAAGATATAAAAAGATAAAAAAAAAAAAAAAAAAAAAAAAAAAAAAATCAAGGAGAGAGAAGAAGGAGACGCACGGCAGTTTCGAGAATTGCGTGTTGGACGTGTTCCACACCTTGACGGTATCGTCGTCGGAATCTACTATGTCCTCGAGGTGCGTGGTCAAGGCCGCGCCATCGACGGCTGGCCCGGTGCCCGGTAGACCAACCCGCTCGGTGATGTCGAAGATGATGCTGGTGAAGCCATCTTTGTCCAGGTAGACCTCTTGATGGTCGGGGACTTGACGGATGGTACTATTTTTTGGGGGCGGAAGAGGGGACGCCAGTATTAGATTCAGGCTGGGATTTGTGGTGGTGGTGGCATGAGGATATATATATATACGTACCTAACGTCGGCAAAGCTGGAGGGGAGGTCGACGATGAGGGCGCCGCCGAAGAGGGGTGTGCTGGTGTATGTGGACATTTCCAGTTCCGAGTTGTGGATGTGGATTGTGCTCGCCTGAGGTCTGAGGTGAAATAAAGGTGGTAGTGTTGTTTGTTGTATTTGGTCAGGTCGGGGGTTGAATGGATCAAAAGTTAGCATCCAGGCTCGTTGTCAATGATGATCTCGGGAGCCGCAGCATCACGAGTACCGGTATCAGTTCAATACCTAGGTATGAGTAGCGGATAACACAAGCAGGATGGTGTTCATAGTTTAACAGTCTCCGTATGTAATCTTCGATCACCATTACTTATTTACAACTGACTCTCTACTCTTTGCCTCTGAGCCCCTCTGCTTCTTCAAAGCGGTGAAAGTCCGGGCCCCCGTTCCTCGGCTGCCCAAGAAAGAGACGAAAAAAAGCGTGAAAAACCAGTGTGACACAAAAAAACATGAAAAATATCGCCAAAAAATCTGCTATGCAGAAGATGTGTTTCAAAGATTGGTAGAATGGAGTATTATGGGCATGAGCCACGGTCATCTCTGGTAAAAGGCCTAGACATTGATTAGTAGGGTGGCTGAGTGCTGCTGTATGGGATGAACTTACAAGAAATGAATTCTGAACTAGCTTGTCCCACTCCAGGGTAGCTCCACCCTTTAAGATGATCTATGTACAAGAAAATTCGGTCCTTCTGTCAGCACATCAGTCTGTGTCGCTCTTCTATTGTCAAAGAACACGATCACTTGGATGAAGGCCTGACTGGCGGCCATTTTACTGCCATTATGTTTTGGTCGGCGGAGACTCCATTTTCTGGAGATTTTTGAGATTTCGTCGCTCGCCGGTCAATGGCATATTATTTGATTGGTGTGACTTTGTACAGCATGATAGGTAGGCGAACAACTACCGGAGCTCCTTCGTCTGCACGCGCTGGACTACAAGTCAAGTCTGCCCACGGAAAATTCGCAGAACAAGATACACAATCCACGCTTTCTGACCTTGAACTTTCAGTTTCCACTGCACTACCTGCCCTGATGAGAGCCTAGCTAGTGAATCTTGCTGGACGTCTGAAGGTCCTACTTGAATCAATCTTGGCATCGATCGAGGCCTTGCTTTGGGCGAGATACCACTTACTATATGTCTCCGCCCAAAAATGATGGCCTTTGAACCATTTCGTTCTTCCACCTTTTACCGTGGTAAGAAGGCAAATAAAGCAGGTAGCTCTCTCTTCTCTCTCTCCTACTTTTCGAGAGCCTTCCCATCATCTCCCCCTCCCATCATCTCCCCTTCCCATATCCTCTTCGACACTCTTCAAAACCCCTCTTTAGCGTAAACGGCAACCGCAAGCTCTCCTCTTTGGCAGAGAGATTTCCGAAGCCCACCAAGGTGTGTACGGACGCACGATCTCAATTTGACCATTTACTAATCCTGATACTAGGAGCACACTCACTCCGTTCTCTTTTGAACCTGCGGTGATTCCTCTGGCTTACATATACCTACCTATCCACGTATCCATTTGTCACCCAGAAATCTCTGCCACCCGTGACAGGGTATTCTGGGACTCCGCAGGTATATTTACTCAAGTCTGTCCCACAGCGCAATGGCACATGAACTAGCTTCTGTACCAGTCGTTCCAAGAATCCTCTTGGACCATTCTAAAACACCACCAACCACCATGGACACCATCATTGCGCTCATGGTGACCCTCTGGTGGATCCGCTTGAATCTTATACCGCCATCAAGGATGCACCCGATCTTTCGGAAGGTCCTCTGTAGCGAGGAGTTCCTAGAGTCACTGGTGTCTCTCTCTGGCATCCGTGTCATCCGCTCCTTGTCTCTTGGAGAGCCGATCAAGTCGGCGATACGCCCCTTGCCGTTCCTGCCAGTATACAATGCAGTGCATACGCACTTTTCTTGAAAAAATCTGGTCATCGTCCGTGTCTGTATGTTTGATGAAGGACTACTACTAGAGGAGGTGTTAACAACCGTGTCAAACCCCATGGGAAAGATTGACACGCCTCTACTACTCATTTTTAGACTTGTTCTGATGTCTATCAAGCCGGCTTCGAGATCTCATCGTCTGGGTTTTCATGCTTTGTTCCACTTCCTACGGTCAGTGTGGTCTTAATTCTGCGCGTACTATTTATGTTACTCGAAGCCACCTTTAATCTTCTCTTTTGGGCAACTTCTACTAAGACTTCTAATCACAATGATCCTGACGCATTGTGTCCTTGGGCAACGGTAACTTCGGCTAAAGACAAGCCCGAATAGGATGGCCTTTGTCCTCACTCCCCCGCGAATCAATTTCCCCGGAGTGATTTCACTCTTTCTGCTGAAGAACTGGTGGAACAAGCTGCAGAAATCGCGGGGAGGAAAAAGGCACTTGGGAGAGTGAACAGGATCACACACAGAAATGCAGATCTCGTTGCATACCGCGAGAAGGTCAATGAGGCCCAGAGAGTATGGCGCAAGCAGGCTGCTGTAGTTGCTTCTCGAAGCAGAAAAAGGCGAGGTACCAGGAAAGAAGGCCGAGCCCCTTCATGCAGACGGAGTGAGCTAGGGAAGCATTGATAGCCTACACACGAACGGTGTTTGTGCCCAATTCCTTGAAAGCCTCTTCCGCCAGCGGATCTGTGAATGAAGAGTCGCTGAAGGTAGTGCCGGTAGAGCTGACATCTTGTCGGTGAGTAAGTGGGCATGGATGGATGGATGGATGCAACAGCAACAACAAAGGAGTGACAAGAGGGCCATCAGAGTTGCGTGGCAGCGGCAAAAGCTGGAGCAGGTACCTCATCATAGCGTCAGCAGTTTCTGTCTGTGGACATGCTTTTTGGTTTTTGTTATTCTTTTTCTCGTTCTTCAATTTCGGTTTTCGAAAATGAAATGGTCACGTTACTTTGGCTGATGTTGATCGTTCACGTTCAAACGTCGGGTGGTCAGGGAGAGAGAATAGGGCAGAGCGACGGGCCGGGATGTGACGGGAATGAATGTCAGGGTGGAAGGGGGTAATACCGGTATATCTACATACGGCAAGAGGTACCGACCGAGCATGCCGGCCGGCCATGCCCGCGAATACTGTACTAGGTACTTCGTTACAGTATCGGTAGCATTACAGAGTACAGATATACTGGTTTATATCCTGATTGTTATGCCTTGATTGGTGATCACTGATGACGGAATGCTTATGATTATGATTATGATTATGATTACAGTGATTTTCCTTGATCCCACATCTAAAAGAAGGCATTCATTATTCACCCATGACTTATTATTATACCTAGATACCGGTATGTGATATCTAGGCAATGCACACGCGTTCGAAGTAATATACGTAGGACGTACAAGTACGGTAGTAATGAAGATCGCGCGTCTGCGGCACGGTGGGTCCCACCCCCTATTTCCGACATGTGCCCTCTTCCAATCAGACGATGGCCAGATGAATATGGCGGTCCAGGATGCCCCATTTCCGAAGCTAGTGTGATTGCCAGTACCCCCCGAGCACCCCACAAGCACCTCCCAAGCACCCCCTTCCCCCCTTCCCCCTTCCCCCTTCCCAATTTCCAAAAGCCAAAGCCAATAACCTTCGCTCTCGCCCTCTGTCTTTCGATCTCCCCCTTTTCGACCTCTCGCTTTCTCTTCTCTCACCCCCATTCACACACCCACATACCGGTAGTAGTAACAATCCCCCCTTTTTTTCGGAGCCAGGTTTTTCGTTCCCATTCCTGCTACTTGTTTCTACTTCTCTCGTTCGCTCCTTTGCTCCTCTCCCGTCTTTCCAACCACGAACCACGTACGTACCGGTACGGTACTCCGAACTCCGTACGCCCACTCGCTCCTTCCCCGGCCAACAAAACAGGTATCTTAGATCTTAGTTCAGCCACCAAACCCAGCCCCGAGCCTAGCTACATTTAGCCTCGACCCCAACCTCACCACCACCCACCACCCACCACCAACCACACCACCCTTCACCACACCCTTCATTCCCGCGCATTCCCGCCTTCGAGAGCAGAATCCTCACGCGTCAAATCCCTCGGCCCTTCGAGGAGAACCTCAATTCCGTACTGACCAGCACTTGACTTCCATCGTCTCTTGCCCCATTGCCTTCCCCCAGTTGCGCAAACGCTTTGAACTGTTAACCCGTCGTTCATATTCAACTTGTTCGCCCCCAACTCGCCCAGCCCTCGTTATTTCCACGCCGACTCGGCCAGCTACCAAAACAACTCCCATTGATTTTCACACACCTCACCGCGACATCCTCGTGGCATCAATCGCTCATTCAATGCGCATCTGAATGGTACGTGCTATCCGCAAGTGTGTTCGTTTCGCCGCTGTCCCCCCCTTTCCCCCCTTCCCGGCCTCAGGAGGTACCTGGGCCAGACATTCCGACAGTGCTTTGCATCTTCCCCATCTTGCATGAGATTCAATCGGCGGCTAACGTCAACACTCCTTCAGCTCATCAGTTGAGAACGATCGCAATCATGTCGGGACATCCACCTGGCCACTCCCAAGGGCAACAAGGCCATTACGACGACGGCTACGGCCACCATCAGCAAGGAAATTCCGATGCATACTACCAGGACGAGCATCAGCAGTACTACGACCACAATGGAGGGGGTCACTACGCCGATCAAGGCCATGGCGGACATCCACAGGGAGGGGATGGGTACTATGACGAGTCGTAGGTTCCCGGAGCACCGGAAACACCGGAACCAGAACTGACCGGGACGCAGGGGCTACTATAACGCGGATGCCAATAACCCATACCAGCAGGAGGGTGGATACTACGAGGGTAACGATGGGCGTGGGCACAACGGCCAATATCAAGACGAGTATTACGATGGGCAGTATTACGATCAAGGAGCCCACGCTGCCGGGCACCACGCCTCACATGGTCAGGGGCATCCGAGGCGACGTGGAGATTCGGAGGAGGATTCGGAGACATTTAGCGATTTCACCATGAGATCAGACATGGCCCGAGCCGCCGATATGGACTACTATGGTCGAGGTGATGAACGCTACAACAGCTACAATGAAAGCCAAGCCGGTGGAAATGGCTATCGTCCTCCCTCGTCCCAAATCTCCTACGGCGGTAATCGTTCGTCCGGAGCTTCCACTCCAAACTACGGCATGGATTACAACAATGTCCTGCCGGCCGGCCAACGCTCCCGAGAGCCATACCCAGCCTGGACCTCGGATGCTCAGATTCCTCTGTCCAAGGAAGAAGTGGAGGATATCTTCCTGGATCTGACAGCCAAGTTTGGCTTCCAGCGGGACAGCATGAGAAATATGTACGATCATTTGATGACCCTGCTCGACTCCCGAGCTTCCCGAATGACCCCAAACCAAGCTCTCCTGTCTCTCCACGCCGACTACATTGGAGGAGACAATGCCAACTATCGAAAGTGGTACTTTGCTGCCCACCTGGACCTCGACGATGCTGTGGGATTCGCCAACATGAAGTTGGGCAAGGGCAACCGTCGAACCCGGAAGGCGAGACGTGCCGCAAAGAAGAAGGCTAATGTGGATCCGCAGAACGAGGCTCAGACTCTGGAGCAACTCGAGGGTGATAACAGCTTGGAGGCGGCCGAGTACAGATGGAAGACGCGGATGAACCGTATGTCGCAGCACGACCGGGTCCGACAGATCGCTCTCTACCTACTGTGCTGGGGCGAAGGCAATCAGGTTCGCTTCATGCCCGAGTGTGTGTGCTTCATCTTCAAGTGTGCCGACGACTACCTCAACTCCCCTGCTTGCCAGAATCTGGTGGAGCCAGTGGAAGAGTTCACCTTCCTCAACAACATCATTACCCCGCTGTACCAATACTGCAGAGACCAAGGCTACGAGATCCAGGAGGGAAAGTACGTTCGCCGGGAGCGAGATCATAGCCAGATTATTGGGTACGATGATTGCAATCAACTCTTCTGGTACCCTGAAGGCATCGAGCGCATCGTCATGGAGGATAAGTCGCGCATTGTGGACTTCCCCCCCGCCGAACGTTACTTGAAGCTTAAGGACGTCAACTGGAACAAGGTCTTCTTCAAGACATACAAGGAGACCCGGTCGTGGTTCCACATGCTGGTCAACTTCAACCGCATCTGGGTCATCCACATCTGCACGTTCTGGTTCTTTACGGCCAAGAATTCTCCTACGCTGCTCATGAAGGGTTACGAGCAAGAGCGCAACAATCAGCCGCCGGGATCGGCACAATGGTCTGCCTGCGCTTTGGCGGGTGCGGTTGCATCTCTGCTCATGATCGGTGCTACCCTTGCTGAGTGGAGCTACGTTCCTCGACGATGGGCCGGAGCGCAGCATCTCACGAAGCGCCTCCTGTTCTTGCTCCTGGTCTTCGCACTCAATCTCGGTCCCAGCGTGTACATTTTCGCCTTCCCCGATAAGCAGAAGGACCGAATGTCCTTGATCCTCGGAATCGTCCAGTTCTTCATCGCTGTCGTCACGGTCTTGTTCTTTTCGTTCATGCCTTTGGGAGCGTTGTGGGGAAGCTACCTCACCAAGAACTCGAGACAATACGTTGCGAGTCAGACGTTCACGGCCAGTTACCCCCGGCTGACGGGGAATGACATGTGGATGTCTTACGGCCTGTGGCTCTGCGTCTTCGTCGCCAAGCTCCTCGAATCGTACTTTTTTCTGACGCTGTCATTCCGTGACCCGATCAGATACCTGTCGACGATGAGGATCTCGAGCTGCCAGGGAGACCAGATCATTGGCACTATTCTGTGCGAGTGGCAACCCAAGATTCTATTAATCCTGATGTTCATCACGGATCTGTGTCTCTTCTTCCTTGACACCTTCTTGTGGTACATCATTCTGAACACCATCTACTCCGTCGCGCGCTCCTTCTACCTGGGTGTTTCCATATGGACACCTTGGAGAAACATCTTCTCGCGTCTACCAAAGCGTATCTACTCCAAGGTCTTGGCCACGACCGACATGGAAATCAAGTACAAGCCGAAGGTCCTGATTTCTCAAATCTGGAATGCCATTGTCATCTCCATGTATCGGGAGCATCTCCTCGCCATCGATCACGTTCAGAAGCTGCTGTACCATCAGGTGCCTTCCGAGCAGGAGGGAAAGCGTACTCTGCGAGCCCCCACCTTCTTTGTCTCGCAAGAGGACCACTCCTTCAAAACCGAGTTCTTCCCCAGCCAGAGCGAGGCCGAACGCCGTATCTCCTTCTTCGCACAGTCGCTCTCCACGCCGATCCCAGAGCCTCTGCCCGTGGACAACATGCCAACGTTCACGGTCCTGATTCCTCATTATAGCGAGAAGATTCTGCTTTCCCTTCGTGAGATTATTCGGGAAGACGAACCCTACTCCCGGGTCACCCTGCTTGAGTACCTCAAGCAGCTTCACCCGCACGAGTGGGACTGCTTCGTGAAGGACACCAAGATTCTGGCCGATGAAACTTCTCAGTTCAACGGAGATCAGGAGAAGAACGAGAAGGATACTGCCAAGAGCAAGATTGATGACCTCCCCTTCTACTGCATCGGCTTCAAGTCTGCTGCTCCCGAGTACACCTTACGCACCCGTATCTGGGCCTCTCTCCGCTCGCAGACACTCTACCGCACCATTTCTGGGTTCATGAACTACAGCCGTGCTATCAAGCTTCTCTACCGTGTCGAGAATCCTGAGGTCGTCCAGATGTTTGGCGGCAACTCTGACAAGCTCGAACGCGAATTGGAGCGCATGGCTCGCCGAAAGTTCAAGCTGATTGTGTCCATGCAGCGTTACGCCAAGTTCAAGAAGGAGGAAATGGAGAATACGGAGTTCCTGCTCCGGGCATACCCCGATCTTCAGATTGCCTACCTAGATGAGGAAGCCCCGCTGGTGGAGGGAGAGGAGCCCCGTTTATACTCTGCGCTGATCGATGGTCATTCTGAGATCATGGAGAACGGTATGCGCCGCCCCAAATTCCGTGTACAACTCTCGGGAAACCCAATCCTCGGTGACGGAAAGTCTGACAATCAAAACCACTCCATCATCTTCTACCGTGGAGAATACATCCAACTCATCGACGCCAACCAGGATAACTACCTCGAGGAATGTCTCAAGATCAGAAGTGTGCTTGCTGAATTTGAAGAAATGGTCACCGAGAACGTTTCACCCTACACACCCGGTGTCGAGAACATCAAGACCGACCCTGTTGCCATTCTCGGAGCCCGTGAATACATTTTCTCCGAGAATATCGGTATCCTGGGAGATGTCGCTGCTGGAAAGGAACAAACATTCGGTACTCTCTTCGCACGCACGCTAGCAACCATTGGGGGAAAACTGCATTACGGACACCCTGATTTCCTCAACGGTATCTTCATGACCACTCGTGGCGGTGTTTCCAAGGCTCAAAAGGGTCTACATCTGAATGAGGACATTTACGCCGGTATGACTGCTCTTTTGCGTGGAGGTCGGATCAAGCACTGCGAGTACTATCAGTGTGGAAAGGGCCGTGATCTCGGGTTTGGGTCCATCTTGAACTTCACTACCAAGATTGGAACTGGTATGGGGGAGCAGATGCTCTCTCGTGAGTACTACTACCTGGGAACACAGCTTCCGCTGGATCGATTCCTGTCTTTCTACTACGCTCATCCGGGTTTCCACTTGAACAACATGTTCATCATGCTGTCCGTTCAAATGTTCATGATCTGCTTAATCAATCTCGGAGCTCTTCGAAACCAGACAATTATGTGCAGATACAACACCAACGTGCCCATCACCGACCCCTTGTTCCCTACTGGTTGCGCCAACGTTCAGCCTATCTTGGACTGGGTTTACCGCTGTATCATCTCCATCTTCATCGTTTTCTTCATCTCCTTCGTACCACTTGTGGTTCAAGAATTGACCGAACGCGGCTTTTGGCGCGCGGCAACACGTCTCGGAAAGCAATTCTGCTCCTTGTCGCCGTTCTTCGAGGTGTTTGTCTGTCAGATCTACGCCAACGCCGTTCAGCAGGATTTGTCTTTTGGCGGCGCCCGATATATTGGTACGGGCCGTGGTTTCGCAACAGCGCGTATCCCATTCGGAGTCCTCTACTCTCGGTTTGCGGGTCCGGCAATCTACCTCGGTGCACGATCCTTGATGATGTTGCTCTTCTCCACCTTGACAATTTGGCAACCGGCCCTGATCTACTTCTGGGTCACCCTCTTGGCCATGTGTGCTTCCCCATTCATCTACAACCCCCATCAGTTTGCTTGGAACGATTTCTTCATCGACTACCGCGACTTCCTCAGATGGCTCTCGAGAGGTAACTCACGATCCCACTCGTCCTCCTGGATCGCATTCTGTCGTTTGACTCGTACCCGAATCACTGGATACAAGCGCAAGGCTCTTGGCGACCCATCCGCGAAGATGTCTGGGGACGTTCCTAGAGTCCCATTCACCAATCTCTTCTTTGCCGAGATCATTGGACCTCTTCTCATCGTCGCCGTCACCCTCATCCCATACATCTTTATCAACTCGCAAATTGGTGTCACCGCGCAGACCAACCCTGACGCTGATCCTGCTCAACTCTATGCCACGGCATCCTTGCTTCGTGTCGCCATTGTCGCCTTTGCTCCCATTGCGGTGAACGCTGGTGTGCTGGCTGCAATGTTTGGCATGGCTTGCTGCATGGGGCCCGTCCTCAACGCGTGCTGCAAGAAGTTCGGAACAGTTCTTGCTGCTATAGCCCATGGTATCGCGGTCGTCATGCTCCTCGTGTTCTTTGAGGTAATGTTCTTCCTCGAAGGATTTGTCTTGGCCAAAGCTCTCATGGGAATGATTGCTGCCACCGCCATCCAGCGCTTCGTATACAAGCTTATCATCTCCCTGGCGTTGACAAGAGAATTCAAATCGGACACGTCTAACATCGCCTTCTGGACCGGAAAATGGTACTCGATGGGTTGGCACTCAGTCTCGCAGCCAGCAAGAGAATTTCTCTGCAAGATCACCGAGCTTGGAATGTTCGCCGGAGACTTCGTTCTCGGCCACATTCTCCTCTTCATCATGTTGCCTGTTCTCGCCATTCCACACGTCGACAAGGCACACTCTGTGATGCTCTTCTGGCTTCGTCCCAGGTATGTTCCTTCTGTCATCCCCAAAGATTCCACTACTCACATGATATAGTCGTCAAATTCGCCCTCCAATCTACTCCATGAAGCAGTCCAAGCTCCGCAAGAGACGTGTTTGGAGATATGCAGTCCTCTACTTCACAATGCTCATTGTAGCTCTTGCCCTCATCGTCGGTCCTATTGTCGCTAGAACGATAATTCTGGACGGGACCGCCGGGATGAGAAAAGATCCCAGTAGTTTGTTCTACCTCGCCCAACCTTACGGGTTGAATAACAACGACACGAACGGAACGACCGAGACTGGAACAGCACTTGCTGCACAGACTGCCGCTCCAACTGGCACTGGCACTGACACCGACACCGGCAACGCCAACAAAATCAAATTGTTCTAGACTGGAGAGATTGGAGAAGTGCATGTCAACACTGGCCGCCGGACTGTATATTAGGTGAATAAGGGGTTCATGTTCAATGAGTTTGGGTGCAATGGGTAGTCATGGTTGTGCTTCAGAAATTGTCTTCTTTTTGGTGTTCGCATGGTAACGGCATAGACATCTCATACCTATTCGCCCAGCGCTTGTTTCGCGATGATGACTACATATGTGCTCCTGTAGCGAGGCTGTCAGGTGGTCGCTGCTGGATACAACAAACGGCGCTCGTGTGATGCCACGGAATCATAATACAGGTTCACTTCTTTCAAACCCACAATATTCCCGGGAGCATTAGCCATATATTACTATAGGTGATTCGAACCTCGCTTGTTCTTGTGTCTCCGGTGCAAAACCCCAAGTTCTCGAGGTTTAGTAGGGTATTCTGTGCATCACGCACCGAGGAAGACTCGACGCGTCCCGTCCCGCCCGGTCCCTCTCTCCCCAGCCCCGCCCGAGTCGGTAAATTGTCAAGCGAAACGCCGACGTGACGCCAGGGTCAGCCAAGGCCCGAGTCGGGACCTCACCGTCGCCGTCGCCGTCGCCATTACCATCGCCATCGTCTCCGTTCCCTTCACCACCGGAAAAAGCAACACCCTCCTTCCTTGAACCAGCAAGACAAAATGGAATTCCAAGACGTCCAGAAATTCGTAGTCCGCTCTATCAATGAGATCACGAGCACCTTCCAAAAGGTGCCGGGCTCCGCCATGTTGATCCGATACATTCGATCCAGCTATCAGGACGATCCCGTCCGCTCTGCCATCGAATTGATCCTAGTGATCTTCTTTATCCGCTACCTCCTGTCGCCCTCGTACGTCACGCATACTGGGAACTTTGTGAAGCTCTCCGAAGAAGTAAGCCAGCCAGCCAGCCAGCCAGCCAGCCAGCAGCGTTCGGAGTGGAAGAAGGGCAGGGAAGGGAATGCATGTAGCTGGGTGGACTGGAGGGGAGGGGAGTGGTGGCCGGGAGTCCTCGAGTGTTGCATTGCAGTTCTGACTCTGGGAATAGGAGATTGATGATCTGGTCGATGAGTGGACGCCGGAGCCTCTCGTTGCGCCGCAGACGCCATTTGAAGAGGCCGAAAGCGAGAAGCTGCCTATCATTGTTGGGTAGGTATTCACAGCATCCATCCTGCCCCGCACACCACTCACCCTCTTCTGACCGTGAAATAGGCCTACTGGTCCTCGAGTCAAACTCTCCAGCGGCCGAACGGTCGTCAATCTGGCCTCCTACAACTTTTACAATTTCGTCGGCAATGAGCAGGTTAAGGAAAAGGCAATTCAGACCTTGCGAACATATGGGGTGGGACCTTGTGGGCCTCCTCAATTCTACGGAACGCAGGATGTACACATGAAGACCGAAGCAGATATCGCCTCCTGCTTGGGCACCGAAGGGTGCATTGTCTACGCGCAGGCCTTCTCTACGATCTCGAGTGTTATCCCGGCTTTCTGCAAGAGAGGGGATATCATTGTCGCCGATCGTGCCGTCAACTATGCTATTCGCAAGGGTCTCCAGATATGCCGAAGCACGATTCGATATTACGAGCACAACAATATGGAGGATCTGGAACGGGTCCTGCAGAAAGTCATCAAGGACCAGGCGAAGAAACCCTTGACGCGGCGATTCATCGTCACGGAAGGCCTCTCCGAGACGGTTGGAGATTGTGTCGATCTACCCAAGCTGGTATGCGACGGCTCGTTTGCGCACATGCGGATTTACTCTGACCCGAATGCAGATTGAACTCAAACTTCGCTACAAGTTCCGCCTCATGCTCGACGAAACATGGTCTTTCGGTGTTCTGGGACGAACCGGTCGTGGTCTCACCGAGGCTCAGAATGTCGACGCGTCCCAGGTCGACATGCTGGTTGGTTCACTTGCCGGGCCTCTCTGTGCCGGAGGCGGATTTTGCGCCGGCTCTACGGATGTGGTCGAGCACCAGCGTATCTCTGGCGCCTCGTACACCTTCTCTGCCGCCCTGCCCGCCATGCTGGCCACGACAGCGAGCGAAACGCTCAACATGCTTCAAACCTCCCCCGAAATCTTGGTACAGTGCCGAGAAAATATCAAGGCTATGCGTGCACAGCTGGATCCCCGCAGTGACTGGGTCCACTGCACCAGCGCGCCTGAGAATCCCGTCATGCTGCTTGTCCTCAAGACGGAGGTGGTCAACTCACGGAGGCTGAGTATCGAGGAGCAAGAACGGGTCCTCCAGGAGTGTGTTGATGAGGCAAGTCCCGCCCGACGCTCGCGTCTCTTTCAATCCCACTAACCCGGCACCAGACCCTCGCCAACGGTGTTCTCATCACCCGGCTCAAGAGCATGCCGGTCGGGCCTAGCAGCGGCAAAGATGAGGACTGGAAGCTGCAGCCCGCGCTCAAGGTCTGCATCACCACCGGCCTGACGAAGAAGGAGATTGAGAAGGCCGGCGTGACGATACGACACGCTATCACCAAGGTCCTGACCAAGAAGAGTAGTATGAAGCTGGCGCTCCCTACCGCTCTGTGACTGGTTGACTTCGCATGTTAGATGATTGTATAGGCACCTTGTAAATCAATTTGATCGATAGCGATTAGCGTGCTATTTAATGTATAATGCGTCTGGCTATTGAACGGCTCTCGAACGATGCAACGTTCGTTTCGGCTCCTTACCGCTGTGACTGCTCTTCTTCGCATGTTAGATGATTGTATAGGCATCTTGTAGATCAATCCGATCGATAGCGATTAGCGTGCTATTTAATGTATAATGCGTGTGGCTATTGAATGGCTCTCGAACGATGCAACGTTCTTTTCGGCTCCTTACCGCTGTGACTGCTCTCCTTCGCCCTTAGATGATTGTATAGGCACTTTGTAAATCAATCCAATCGATAGCGAGTAGCGTACTATTTAACATATACTGCGTCTGGCTACCGAACAGCTCTCAAACGATGCCACGTCTCGCTGCGTCCGTCTGTAGCTGCTGCTGCGGTACAGCGATGGATGGGCAACACGGGCGCTGCCTCTCTCCCGCCTCCTCCTGCTTCGATCGACGTGCCGCTCGTCTCCCGAGCCTCGTTGCGCGTCGGCTAGAGACCTTTAAGGCGACCAGATAGTAGTACCGGTACCGGTACCGGTACGGCCTTGGGGCTTCCGGGGGATCGGGGGTGCGACGTTACGGTAGGGTAGCTCGAAACCAGGGGCACCGGCACACATACATATATACGTAGTAGGTACATATATATACTCTTAACTATCGCTCTGTCGATGTCTCTGTCTCTTTCTTGGGGCCATGGATACTTTTATATCTAGGTAGGTAGGTATACCTAGGCTAATATTTCTGTTCTGTTCTGTCCCACGGCGGCGGCTGTCTAGCAATGTAATGCTGTAATGTAATGCAATGGAATATCAAGCAGGCAGGCGGGCAGTTAACAACAGCAGGCGGGCGGGCAGGCAGGCAGTTAACCTCGCAACCTCCCAACCCTTCTCGAGTCTAGCCGGCCCGCTGATGCGGGGCCGACTGACCGACCGACCGACCGACCGACCGACCAATATGAAGCCCTCCCCCCAACACCCCCCCCACAAGCGAAACAAGTCCCATCCCGTCTTCTCCTCTCCTCTCCTCTCCTCTCCTACCGGCATCCATCCATCCGTTTCAGCCCCGCGAAACAAGCAAGCAAGTAAGCTACCTACGTACTTACCTACGTACGTCAGTTACAGTAAAGCTACATAAAGTAAAGTAAATCTCTGCAGATCTCCTCTCCCCTCCCCGCAGGAAAAGTACCGTACGCAGGACAACCAAGATCAAGCGAGGGGGATAATACCTGTAGGCGGAGGGGAAGTGTAAGTGTAAGTGTAGATCGCGGGGAAATCAGGGGGAGATCAGGGGGAGAGGGAAGAGATCAGTTGTTTGATTGATTGAGTGATTGTTTGATTGATTGATTGATTGATTTAATTTAATTTAATTTAATTTAATTAGTCGTTGCGTGCGTATGTGTGTGGGTATGTGTGTGGGTATGTGGGAGTAGGTAGGTAGGTACTTTATTTGAGTGGTGCGGGTGCGGGTGCGCGCGGGTGCGGGTGTGCGGGCGCGCGCACATCTTTAATCTAGATGGGGAGGTTTATCGGTATGTTGATGGAGGCTGGGAGGTTAAATTGAGGACGGTTGGGAGTTGTGGATTGGGAGTTGTGGATTGGGCTTGGGATTGGGATTGGGAGTTGGATTTGGGACTTGGATTTGGACTTGGGACTTGGGACTTGGCCTGTTAGTACCGGTAGGTACCTATGTCCAGCTGGGTTTTTTCTGTGTTTTTGTTAAATCTGTTTTGGTTTGGCTTGAGCTTGCTTGAGCTTGGGATTCAGAAAGGCAGACGAAGGATGTGTTTTTTTTTTCAATTTTTTTTTGAGAGGGTTTTTTGTGCGTGTGCGTGTGTGAGTGTAAGGGGGAGGTAAGGGGGTTTTCTCTTCTTTCTTGAACGATTCCATTGATCAAGCGGTTGGAAATTTTTTTCATTATTTTTTAACATATATGTATATATATATATATATATATACATATATTCATACATTTTTATTTATTTTAAAAAAGGGGGCTATTTTTCTCATCACCTTTACGATGCGCATGAGATAGGTAGTATCTACGTAGCTACGGGGAGTCAGATATCTACTAACAAAACCCAACGCGTCGGCGGAGGCGTGTCTGAGTACGGTAGATTATATCATCTGTTTTACAAGTAAGTAAGTCAGTCTCTTGCAGAGGGGGCAGGTGGGGTTTTATACGAGAATTAATTTTTTTCCATTTTTTTTTTTTTCAATTTTTTTCTTTCCAAAATGTCTTATTCTAATCCGTATCGGGATACATACTACATACATACATTCCGGGGGACAACAGCTGGCGCTTCCCTCGTGGCCCGTACTACTCCTACTGTCTTAGGCTCTCCAGAGGATGCCGGCCGGCTGGCGTGACGAAGGCCGGAGAGCCCAATGCGTCCGAGGGAGACACTAGTCGCGTCCAACGCGGCGAATCCGACTCGACGACGAGTTCTGTGCAGCGGAGACCAACGGAGAGCGAAGCGTCACTCGCACGCTCGATGGGTCAGTAGTACGTAGTAGTACGTACGTACGTAGTCCAGGGGCTACACTCACGCCGTGCATAGGATTCGTGTTATATTACTACTACGTACTACTACGTATATTACGAGTCCACTACGTTGAATTGGGGTTGGGACGTCAAGGCTGCAGTGCAGCGCATTTCAGCTCTGCGAGGTGGAGCTTGGCGGAGATGTGACAGACGGGCTGCCAGTGCAGGGTCGGATCGCGACGTCGAGGCTGGTCACGGATGGTTTGTTTGCAGCGTGGGTGACAGCTGCCATCCATTCATTCATTTCGAGTTTGCGCGCTGCACCGGCCTCCTTCCCCGTATCCAGGCGACACGTTTGGACGAAGGGCTCCTTGGCCGTGCGCATTGGTGCTCGCTGAGCGGTTGGCGCAAGGGCCGTCGGCGCTACGATGGGACGGAAACGCCAGATGGCCCCAGAGGCCGTTCCTGGGCTACGACACTGGACCTGGACGCGGGACCTGGACGCGGGAGGCTGGCGCGTCTACAGTATATCGGCCCCTACATCGCGTTCGGACGGACCGGCGCGCTCGGAATCTCGGAATCTCAGACTCTCAGAATCTCAGACTCTCAGATGGAAGGCAGCGGCTGCCACCCTTGGCATCGAGCAAAACGAAATGACAGTTCTCGTGATGGGGGCGAGGGGCTGCTATTACTGTCCCTCCCGAGCTGGGTCCGTCCTGTGGTGCAGGCCCGTCTGTCCGTCTATCCGTCTGTCCGTCTATCCGGAGTCTTATAAATAAATGTTCTGCACGCATGAATATATTTGTGCATGAATGAATACACACAGAGAGATATATGCATATATATATATATATACAGATATATATATATACACACACACATCCGACTATATATACACACGTCTGTAACCCGATGGTTAAATATACCCAGATGTGGCTGCCCCGTGCTGGGCATCTCAGGGGAATGCCAGGAACAGCATCGTCGGTGCCTGGGACTACCAGTCTTGGCCGTTTCGTGCGTGGGTGGCGGTGGAGGGGAAGGGGGAGGTGGTTGGTGGTGGTGGTGGATGGGAAGGGGAAGGAGAAGGGGAAGGGAAAGGGGAAGGAGGAGGTGGTGGTGGTGATGGTAACGAGCGCGCTGGGAGCGAGTAGGGGCAGAAGAAGTCAAAGTCGAGAACAGCCTTCGGTATTCCGTAGTGCTGGAGCGAACGGTACAGTAGGTACGACTAGTACGTACTAGTCGGTACAGTCAAAGTCAACTCAAATGTCCAGCCAGGGAAGGGGGGGGACGCGTCGATCAACTGGGCACCAAGCAAGGTCCGCCCCAGCCAAGACGAGGGTCCCCTGGGCACCAAGCATGGGAATGGCCTCTTCCCACCTGCTGTATGGGCACAGCCCAGCCAATGACAGCCCATCCCAGCCCATCTCAACCAATCACAACCTAGCCCAGCCTATCCCCCTGCACCAAGCGTCAACACGACGACGACGATCCACATGGCGAAGTTTATATGGGAAATTTGCCTCGGACGCGCCCCGGAGGTCTGAATTGCTTTCGTCTACCCTTATTATTATTACATCTCCTATTCAACTTGCCGTCTTTTCTCCCCTTTCTCTCCACTCACTCTCGCTCGCTCACTCTCCCCCTTTTCTCCTCATCAGCGACTGATATACACTCTTTGCATCATCGCTCTGACTTGCACTTCTGCAACCTGCTGCATATCCCCCCCCCCCCCCAACAGTCATTCCAGCCCGCTGACCCTGCGGCACACATTCTTACCTTCCTTCCGGATCCCCAACCAGTCCTTCCCTCTGGAGACCAGGTACGTCGAGTCGGGTCCAGTCCAGTCGAGTCGAGTCGAATCCAGACGAGAACGATTGAATCCATCCCTCTTTCCTTTCCTGAGCCATGTCAACAAGCCACTGCGCAATTCGCTTCCCCAAGGGCGGCCTTCATCGAGCTTTCCAACCCTTCCCCCTCCCCCATTCCATATATCCTACCGCTACCTCTCCGTAGCTTTGCCCTCTCCCTCCCCCCTCGGCTCCATCTCCCATTCACCTGCTCCATTTTGCTCCTTTTTGGCCGCTCTGCTGCTGTTCCACGCGCGTGCAATTTCAAGAGACTAACCGCTGGCCGGTACAGACAGACTCATCCACATCTTAGAACTTCAAGATGAAGTCCACGACGCTAACCCTCACATTCGCGGCTCTCTCCGTCTCCCTCATCCAACTTGTTGCCGCTCAGCCACACCGTAAGTAGACCAAAAAAAAAAGAAAAAGAAGAAAAAAAAGAAAGCAAAAGAAAAAAACCCCCTTCATGTCCACCTGCTAAGACCACATGAAGGTGTACGGCACCCGCGACTCCATAAGAAGGGCAATGTCGTGGTCACAGTAGTCAACACGGTCTACGCGACGCCCACCGAGGCGCCCAAGGTGGTCGTCTACGTCGACCAGAACGGCATTCCCGTGGCGACCGTGGTTGACCATCCGGAAGTAACCGTCCCGCCGGAGCCCGCCTACACCCCCTCCTCGACCAGGTCCTCGTCGACGTCCTCGTCGTCCCCCCCCGTGAAGCCACCGTACGTGGCCAACACCGCTCCGAAAGGGTACCCGGTAGGGAACCCGCCCATGCCTGCCTACGCCCCGGCCCCGGTCGAGACACCGGCTGCCCCGGTGGAGACTCCAGCTCCGGGCTACGTCCCGGTCCCGGTCGAGACACCAGCGGCTCCAGTCGAAGACGAAGACGAAAAAGAAAAAGCTCCCCTTCCGGCCTATTCTCCGGTCCCCATGGAGAAACCCGCGGCGCCTTCCTCCGGCGACAAATCGGGCTTTGGTCTCGTTTACTCGCCCTACAAAGCCGACGGCACCTGCAAGACCCAAAAGGATGTCAGCCTAGACTTCGAATCCATCTCCAAGGACTACACCCTCATCCGATTGTACGGAACGGATTGTGACCAAGTCGCGACCGTCCTCCCTGTCATCAAGGAACGCGGAATCAAACTCTTCGCTGGTATCTTCGAGATCACGGATCTCCAGAGCGAGGTGAACACGATAGCGGAGGCGGCCGATGGTGACTGGAGCAACTTCCACACCATCTCCGTGGGCAACGAACTCGTCAACTTTGGGAAAGCCACGCCCGAAGCCATCGTCGCCGCCATCGGGGAGGCGCGCGGGCTCCTGAAGGCGGCGGGCTACACCGGCAACGTCGTCGCTGTCGACACCCTGGTCGCCGCGCGGGCCAACCCTTCCATCTGCGACGCCTCGGACTACTGTGCCGTCAACTGCCACCCGTTCTTCGATGGAAATGTCGCCGCGGAAGATTCCGGCAAGTTCCTCACGGAACAGACGGCCACCCTGAAGGAGAAGCTGGCCGACAAGAACATGAAGGTGGTCGTCGCCGAGACGGGATGGCCGTGGCAAGGACTGACCAACGGAAAGGCCGTCCCCTCTCTCACCAACCAACAAGCGGCCATCAAATCCATCAAGACCAGCTACTCGGACAGTCCCGAGTCCGTCATCCTGTTTACCGCCTTCAACGATCTGTGGAAGACCAACGATGCGTCGCAATACCAGGCCGAGGAATTCTGGGGCTTGGACGGCCAGTTTGCCCCATCCGGATAGAACGCTCGCTATCGCACAAGCTCCTCTCTTCCCGGACTGGCGTGAGTATCACCGTACGGGCGCCCCCGGGTCGTGGCTCCCGCCCTCTGGGGGCTCTGGGGTCCGGGGGTCCGGGTGACTTGGGTGTTGGAGGAAGAGATGGTAGCCCCCGTGTTCTTGGGTTGGGTACGTCTCGTGAAAAAGCTTGTTGTTCGATGTCTACCTACCTACTTCCGCCTGACCATGAAAGAATGGGAGATGGTCCTTCATTTCCACTTGTACCAAGATTTTGGTCGCATCCTCTGTACATACCTACATTTGCCCCTTAGGCTTGGAGCTCTTACCTCTGTGCTGAATTTTGACGCTGTTTTACCTCATTCCTGGCCTCGCCTTCCAACCCCCAAGTCCATGCAGTTTGCGTTCGCGTCGGTGTGAATCCCCCACGGCACGGCCGAGAGAGATTTTCGGATCCTGGCTGCTTCGTGTCCCTCCGGGCCGAGAGTCTGTGGCACTGGGTAGCTCCAGAACTACGGGATCCACGGGCTCAAACGCAGGTGCGAAAATTCTCCTTTCATCATTGGGTATCGTTTAGAGTGATAAAAATATCTCGGCCCTGCACCCGAGTCGTGTGCATGCTCGGCTTTCCGTCCCGCCCAGATACTATGCTTGTCGTATCGTCTGCACCTCCTCCATATCGTAGTGTCCAAATCGCTCAGCATGCCCACTAGCTTGTCCCTGCCCGTAGACGATGCTGCCACATACGTTGCATCTGATAGCCATACCTCCCGTATCCGTGAAGTAATGCTTCGCCTTCAGCTTCTCGCATAACTCCAGCGCCTTGCTCAATATCCTGTCATCCGTCGTCGGCCACACTTTCTGATCGCATTCCGGATCCGTGGGCATGGGGCTCTCGGCCACCGTGTCGTAGTGGATGCCTGAATATACCAGTATACACCTGTTCTCGGCCCCTTCGTTGAATTTGTCTATTCGCAAAGATTGTACGTCGATGCTGCAGATTTCTACTCCGAAATAGTTTGCTAGTATCCCCATTTCTATAGCACCTCCCCATGCGTCCGGAGTTTGGATCCAGGTGCAATATTCGTCGGGTTCTTGTTCGAGGACCACCTTCGAGTATGTCTCGCGGTCACCTTGGATGGCCGTTGCAACTATCGAGCGCAGTTCCACCATGCTGAGGTCGTCACCTGGGACGAAGGCGGTACCAAATGCGCGGAAGAGGCAAGAATTATCATCAGGCATTACTCGGAGAACTGGAAGAAGATGGACTGTCAGGACCTTGCTAGAAGCAGAGACCAGGGGTGATAGACTTGCCCACAGTAGTCCCCCTCTCCGGAAACGGCTGCTCAGGTACATCCCCCTCCATAGCTTTCCGTGCCAGCGATACTGGCCCGGCTGACCTGCCCTCCTTGGGTATTGATGATCCAGCTCCAATCGGGGTTGACCCAGCCTTTGGTGCCGGGGCAGAGATGCCGCCTTTCACATTTGTGACTATTGTGTCTCCTTGGCCCGTAGGAAGACCATCCTTTCGGCTTATGGTGAGTTGTTCGCCGTCTAGCTTCACGCCCAGGGCGCTGAGGGGTGAGGAGGTATCGCTCTCTTCGAGGAGGAGGGGCTTTGGGGGGTAGCCAATTTTGGTGTGAAAGCTTTGAATCGATGTTTTCTCCGTGATTTGAGAGATCAAGTCTCCCACCGTGGCGTCCTCTGCCAGGGTGAGAAGGAAGGCCCCGTTCTCGGATCTGACCCTGCATCGCATGGTGATAGAGATGGAGTGGGATATGACTGGGATTCTGGAGTCTGGATTGTGGAAGCAACGGTTATTATATTGGGATGTTGGGTTGCATGGAGTACCTGTGGAGTACGGAACGGAATAACACTCCGGAATAAAGAGTGGGCGGGCCGGCCCGGACTACTTCGTACACAAGACTTCGAAACGCGAAAGATCGCGAATTTAACAACTCACCTCGGTCTGTGTTGAGCCACCACAACCACGACCACAACCACAACCACCGGCCGATTCGATTCGGCAGCCTCGAAATGTCGTCGCTCCCGCCAGATCACCCCAGGGCCGATGCGCCGATCAACGACGAGCACCAGAACATGCCCGAGGCTGAATCGCAGATCAAGGCCGAAGAACCTGTGGCAGCACCCGCACCCGCACCACAGAGCAGCAATGCGACTCCTGCACCTGCCCTCGCCCCGAAATCTACACCTACACCTCAGACTGCCTCCCTAGCCCCCCCCATGGCTACCCCTACCCCTACTCCGACAGCAGCACCAGTGGCAGCACCAGTGGCAGCACCAGTGGCAGCTCCAGCTCAAGCACCAGCTCCAGCACCAGCTCCAGCTCCAGCTCCAGCTTCAGCACCAGTAGCAGCACCAGCTTCAGCACAAGCTTCAGCTCCAGCACCAGCACCAGCTCCAGCACCAGCTCCAGCACCAGCACCAGCATCCTCGAAGGCGATCGCGGCCGGTCTTACCAAGAAGGATTTTGAAATCATGAACGGCATTCTGCAGCGCCTTACGAATCACAAGGACGCAGAGTAGGTCTAGCCAGAAATATAATCTCACATTGGACCACGACTGACGGATAAACAGTGGCCGTGAGGTTTCCAAAGACTTTCAGCGAGTGGTCAGCAGGAGAATGTTGCCGGACTATTACGAGATCATCAAAGAACCGACTGCTTTCAGTACTCTTCGGGTAGGTGATTGCTGCCCGCACTCGCTTGGACTGAACTAATACTCCCAAGAGCAAAATCACCAAGAAGCTGTACACAAACTTCAAAGAATTCATTCGAGACTTCGCTCTTATCAGTCACAATGCCCAGGTGTACAACCGCCCTTCGGCCATGGTATACGGTGATGCCATAACTATTCGGACCTTGTTCAAGGCTGAGCTACAGAAGCTGGTAGAGGACAAGGTCATCACTGTAGAAGAAGCTGAGTTGCCATACCTTGGTGAAATCCCGGAAGTCGAAGACTCTCCGCCGCCGCTTCCCGAGGACGAAGAACTTGACGAGGACGAAGATGAAGAGGACGAGGATGACGAGGAGGATGACGACTCCGACGATGACAAACCCCGGCGGAACCGAAAGAAGGGCAGAAGATCCCCGACAACGGCGAAGAAGGACGGCAAATTCGATGAAGGTGGTGGCAAAGACGACCCCGAGGCCCAGAAGAGACGCGGGCGCCCGCCGAAGGTGCTCACTCCTATGGAGGCTCGAATCAACTCTATACTGAAAGGACTACGCAAGCACAAGAGCTCCGATGGTGAGCTGAAGATTCTGCCCTTCGAAAGACTGCCAGACAAGTCAGAGCTGCCAGATTACTACCAGGAGATCAAGAACCCAATCGCAATGGATACGATCAAGAAGAAGGCGAAGAGGAAGAAGTACCATTCTGTCGACCAGGCGATGAAGGACCTGGAGCTGATGTTCGAGAATGCTAAGCTCTACAACGTAGAAGACAGCGAAGTCTACCAGTTTGCCGTCGACTTGCAAAAGGAAGCCCGAATCTTGGCAGAGCAAGAGAAGCAGAAGCCTGATAGCGATTTCGTGGATGATGACGGCCGCCTTCCTGTGCCCGAGATTCTGTACAGCAATGAGATATGGAAGGTTGGAGACTGGATTCATTTGGCCAATCCCAACGACGTGACGAAGCCGATTGTCGCTCAGATCTATCGAACATGGCAGGATCCTAAAGGGGAGAAATGGATCAACGCTTGCTGGTACTACAGACCCGAACAGACTGTGCACCGTTACGAGAAACACTTTTTTGAGCATGAAGTTGTCAAGACCGGTCAGTATCGAGATCACAAGATTGAAGAGGTTGTTGATCGCTGCTTTGTCATGTTCTTCACCCGCTTCAATAAAGGCCGCCCCCGTGGCTTTCCGGCTGACAAGGAGGTGTATGTCTGCGAGGCTCGCTACAATGAAGAGAAGTTCAAGCTTAACAAAATCAAGACTTGGGCGAGCTGCGTTCCAGACGAGGTTAGAGACAAGGATTACGAGATGGATCTGTTTGATTCTCCGAGAAAGATCAAGAAGGTCCCCAGCCCTATCAAACATCTGCTGCGAGAGGATGCCAAAGAGGATGACCCCCTTCCAAAGCCCACCTGGGGAGCCCCGAACGCCCCACCCATCGTGGGAGCTGTTCATCGACGACCGAGGGAAACAAATGTACGTACTACCATACTTATTTTTCCAACATTGCCTCCAGCACACTGGACTTACATTGAACAGGAATCTCCACCTCCAGAGGCAACTCCTTCGCCACCTCCGCCATCACCTGAGCCTGTTCGCCGTTCGGCGACAAATGATCGACTACACTACGAGAGGGGAGATACCAACATGTCTGGTGCATCACCAAATGCTCCTCTGCCATCACCCTCGGCACCTCAGAATTCGGGCCCAGCGTACAACCAACCATTTGCCCAGTCCCGCCCAGCGGCTTCGCCCGCGCCTCTCAAACATCAAACTTCCTATGGATCCCATGGGGCGAATCCCGGAATTCTTCAGCCGCCTCTATACCCGCCCCAAAGTGGATACCAGTATAACAGTTCTTCGACACAAATAGCCCAGCAACCTAATCCACTTGCCAACCACAATCAATACCAGAGTAGTCATACAACACCGAGATCAACCGTACCGGCTCATCACTCCTCTGGCGGCGCCGTCTACAATCCGCCACGTGCAGTCGAGGTTTATACCCTCGGAGAATCTGCGAATTTGGCCATTCCCGCTGACATCCGTGCTCAATTTCATCACGATGAGTCCGGCAAGGTCATCTTCTATACCGCGCCCCCATTGGATATCAACCCTATTCCACAAGAGAAACAGGCCCTCGGTCACAGTCTTCGATACCTTGCCGACAAGGCACGTAGTAAGGAAGAAGATGAAAAAAAGCGTAAAGCTCGCGCCATCGAAATGGAAACAGCAGCCAGTGCAAGACTGAAGAGATTGAAAATTCACGCCGAGGGTAGGTCGGATTGGATGTTGACCGAGAGGCTGAATCTCCTCGGTCGGTGGAATGATGAGATCAATAAGGGAACGGATGAGTTGTATCAAAAACTCTATGGCGAAGATTGGGAAGAAGTTCGGGATCAGGACATCATCAGATTGGCCGCTCGGCAAGAGCAGACGTTCGCCAAAGAACGGGAAGTCGAAGCTTTTTATAGAAAGCGATCGGAGAGCAGAGACGTTAAGATTGAAGGGTTTAGATGGATATGATTTGATTACTAGCGTTTTGAACACGCGATACGATAATTATTGCAATCCACATTTTGACGATTATATTTCTATGTATTGGACGCAGGCATTTGTTTACGTGTTCATCAAAAGCGCGTGACTGATCTATAGCTCTGTAATGATAATAAATTAGATAGGCTGCTTTTCCGTGTAAGGTGAGGCCTTATAAGGAAGTCTACTACTCCATTTGCCCTATGGCTGTAATGGCCTGAGGCCATGAGACACGCGTAGGGCACACGTGCGCGCTAGGAGGCTATAAAGAATTCTTCCGCCGAAGAGAACTTGGAAATATCAACTTCATTTTATTGTTACCAACGTTAACCCAAGATAAGTTCCATTGGTTATGATAGTAATAAGACTGTCGAAGCTATTGTGACGACACGCTAGGTCTCTTAAGCGTATCCCTACATGCGCCAAGCTACCTCCTTCCTTTTTTCCTACCTTGCATCTTTTCCTTCGTATTCTTCGCATTCTCTCATTCCCTTCTTTTGACTTATGAACCATGGTTCACGAGTCCTTGGCGCTCTTACCTTCGTGTATATAGACCTTAGCTACCTTCGACCTTTATACTCGGTAGTTGTTGATTCTAACTTTTGCTTATTTATTGTCACCAACGGTGACCTAAGATAAATTCCAGTTGATGTGGTGGTGATGAGTCATCCAATCACGTGAGACTATTCTATACCGATCTGACAGGATTTCTAAGCAATGCCAAGAGAAATGTCGGCAGATAATTCTAGATTTCGGAAAAGGTCGGCCCGAATTAAATATGTCTTACAGCTAAGCTTAATTCAATCACCGCTATTAATTCTGCCGTACGTAACGTACGTAAGGCTGCTATACGTAACGTACGTAAGGCTGCTATACGTAACCTACGTAAAGCTGCCACACTTAACTAACGTACGTAAAGCTGCTATACCTAACGCACGTCGCTGCCTTACGTAATACGTAAGGCAGCTAAGCTGCCACACGTAACCTACGTAAAGCTTCTATACGTAACTTACGTAAAGCTGCTACACGTAAAGCACGTCGTTGCTTTAAATATAAGTAATTCGCAAAAGGGTATAAGATTTCTTTAGTAAAAAAAGGGGTTTAAAAGAGTCTCCTCCTTATAATAAATCATTACATATAAGTAATTCGCAAAAGGGTATAAGATTTCCTTAGCAAAAAGAAGGGTTTAAAGGGGTCTCCCCCTTATATTAAATTATTAAATATAAGTAATTTGTAAAAAGGTCTAAGGTCTTTCCGGTAAAAAAAAGGGTTCTAAAAGGTTTTTTTATAATAAATTTTTAAATAAATTATTCTTTGCGTTAATTACCTTTATATTTATTTAATTTTTATTGTTATTTATTTTATAATTTACTTAAATATATAAAGATTTTTATAGTCGAGTAATTAGCCCGTTGTGTGACATTGCAAAGAACAGTAAAACCGATATCACTTTAAGCTTATAAGCGCAGCTTTCGACGATAAAAGCTATTTCGAAGCTACGATAGCTTAAAGTATAGTTCGATCGGAAGATGACTTTTAAACGCTACTTATTTAGAAAAGTTAAAAAAGCACGACGAATAGCATTTTATATTAAAAGCTTCGCTCGCACGGCGAACGGTCTTTCCGCTTACGCGTTACGCAAAGCAATAATCACTTGCGTATTGCTATCGATCTTATATAGCACTAAAGCTTAATACGAAAGACGAACGAAACTTTTACGATATGTAATTAAAGACAACTTAAATAAAAAAGTTAGCGTAAGCTTAAAAAGACATATCGATACGGTTAATAAAAATTTTACTTACGTAACGAAAAGTGTTTTTTTTACTTAGCGCACGGCTTTAACTATTACTTTTCTAAAAGACGCCGGACTTTTTTCTAAAGAAATAGCACTTAAAGAAATTAAAGTACGATAAGTATTACGGCTGCGAATGATTAATAAAGCTTATTCGATAATAAAACGTATTTTTCTTTTTATAATTATTAAAAGTCTTGCCGCAAGCTTTCGATAGCGGATCAAAATAAAACTTTAAAAACTAAAAGTTATACTTTTTTTTTGTTTACGACCAAAGCTAGCTTACTTTTACTTTTTAACTAAGTGTTGTACGAACTTTACTTAGAGCGTTAAAAAAAAGCAAGCCGCTTAAAACTTTAAAAAGTAATAAGCTTAACTTACCGACCGAAATATCATTTTTTTTTAAACGGCTCGAAGCAATATAAAAACGAGTATAAATACGTCGAATATAAATACGCTATTTATTAAAGATAAAAAAAGATTGCTATAAGTAAAAAAGCTATTAATAACTTATCGCACGTCTTTAACGCAAAAGCAATAAGAGCTTAAAAAGCGCTCGAGCACGCTATTCGGCTTTTATTAAACCTTACTTATTGCTACATATAACTATGCATAAACAATACGTCCGTGATTTAATATATACGAAGCACAACTTTAGTTATTTTTTAATAAGCGTTCTTACGCATTTAAAAAGTAATAAAACAATTAAAAGTTAGCGTTAAATAAGCTTCGAGATATACCGGTATTATTAATAACGAAACGGCGGATCGGCTCGCCGACGAAAAAGCAAAGCTTAAGCTTGCATTAAGCTTTACTTCCGAGCTTACGGCGTTTAAAATCAAGTTTATCATTAAGATTTTAATCGATCAAGCTCGAGATATATAATAAAATGCAAGCAAAGCGAAGCTTTTTATTTAATATCGCGATTAAAGTCTCGAGTACGTAAGTAAAGCTTCGTTAAAATTATATTTGCTTAAGCACTTTGTCGGTATCTCCATATCGACCTTAGCTAGCTAGTAGTAGTAGTTGGGGAAAGCTCACCCGTGAACCATAGTTTACGGGCCACTTAGCATGCCTCGCTTAACATGTCAGCAGTCAAGGGACCCTTAACTTGACAAGTAAACCTATTAGTTAGCTAATGCACGTGATTCCTTTTAATCATATAAAAAGAATCAGCTCCCTTAAGCCTTAAAAGGAAGACAGAATTCAAGTACCTTATCAACCGAGTGTTTTGCAATTGCAAGTACTTTAACGAACGTTACGACCTTACGAATATATTCTTAATCGCTTAAAAGCAATCTAACACTGATCAGTGGTTGATTTACTATTAAGTGATCAATCACAGAAAAGCTAAGAATACTTTATAGCGAGGATATTTTTCATTACGATACCTCTCTCCTTTTACAACGGAAAAGCGATTCCGTACTAAGTCGCTTCTTATACTACCGATTTTCCTTATTCTTACGGAAGAGTGATTCCGAACCAAGTCACTTTTAAAAATAACAACTTCAACGTTATAAGAGCCACGCTTGCTATATATAGCAACTTAACTAAATTTAAATCGACTTACACACAACTAGATAGCAATTATAGCCGATCGAGCAACTAAACCTTTAAGTAAAAAGTCTAGCCGATAAAGAGCGGGGTATTATACCCTTCGAATCTTATCATCACTTACGGAACCTCTAGCTGTTCAGCCGAAAGAATCACTATACTTAAGACTCTTAAGCCTTTCGGAAAGACTAGACGACGAGATATCAAGCATCTCGTTTGACTTAAATGAACTATTATACGCAAAGCTCGATAATAAGATCACGGCTCGAGCAATAGTAAAAGACTTCTTAAATGCGAAGTGCAAAAGACTAAAAGATTACGACTTATAAAGCTTATTCCGATACGCGTTCTTACGCTAAGATTAAACGAGCTTTACGATGACGGAGAATAATATAAAAAGAAACTTTAAGTTTGCTACTTTTATTAAGCTTAAAGAACACTTGATATCTAAAAGAGTGTGGTGCTTCTTAAAGCAAAAGGGTTACGCTAATAGAATGGTCAAGCTCTTAAACGACGAGCAGCAGCACTAATAGACCTTTAAAGAAATAAAAAAGCAACAAGCAACACTTTTAAGCCTCGAATCAAAATAGACCGCCGAAAACCTTACGAACGACGAAGATATTACACCTTAACCACTTTTACCCTTACGAAGTCCAAAAGAAA
Organism: Drepanopeziza brunnea f. sp. 'multigermtubi'; assembly: GCF_022702325.1. Classification (NCBI taxonomy): domain Eukaryota; kingdom Fungi; phylum Ascomycota; class Leotiomycetes; order Helotiales; family Drepanopezizaceae; genus Drepanopeziza; species Drepanopeziza brunnea. The sequence goes on from NW_027094068.1 coordinate 734,442, forward strand.
AAGAAAAAAAGACTTCAAGCAAAAAAGAAGAAAAGAAAGAAGTCCAAAGGTTACGAGAAGAGTTTTTAAAAGAGAAGAAAGATATAAAACGAAATATAAAAGCTATAACAAGACAAATAGCGGAATTATAGACTTACGCTATACAATCTAACGAAAGATTACGACGAAGTACTTTAGCGTACTCATCTTCAATTCATTAATCGCTACGCAATACGCTAATCATACAGCAAGAGCTAAAATCACTTTAACGGCCCTTAAACCCTTTTCTTAAGAGCTACACCTAGTTTTCTAAAAAGCTTAAGCTTAATAGTAACAACAATAATAGTCTTAAAGTTATTATCGGATTAAACAACACTCGAAGCTACGGGAATTACACGCTAAAAGAAGACCCGCTAAAACTTAAAAGCATTCCGAGCAAAATCAGCTTTCATTAAAGACAACGTACAGATTTCTATACCTAACTTTAGCAATTCGAAAAAAGGATCTAGCACTCTTAGACGTACCGATGAGCTCTTCACATCTCTCAAGAAGCTACGTATCAGCAAAAAAGATATTAAGAGTATAAAAATCGCTAAAAGCAAGCTTAAAGACACGGATATTATTAAGCGAAAGTAGGCTGCTCCATGGGGTAGGGGCCCTATAGGGTTTTCCTCCCCATTCCCCTTATAAGGTCTTGGCCGATAAAGGACTCTTTTTTTTAAACCCTATAAAAAGGATTTTTTTTTAAATCAAATTCCTTACGAAGGATAAGGAAACCTTATAGGTTTAAAGTAAAACAGCTAAAAATAATATATGTGAGGCCGCTAAAAATAAAACAAATTTACGAATATTTATTAATTTTACTTAATTATTATATTTATTTATTATATTTATTAATCATATATATTATACTTTATAATTATATTGCATTATATTATAATAAACTAAAATTACTAAACAAAACTTTTAGTTATAATTTCTCGCAATTTTTTAATTAACGCTATATCTTTGTTTTAAATCGTTACTCGTTTAGCGTAAATAGTATATAAGTTCGTTACTAAAAGTGATTAGTAAATCGATTAGTAAATCGATTAATAAATCGATTAATAAATAAATATATAAGTACTTACTTTCAAACTCTTTTACGAAGAATGCTTTTAAAGCTTTTTATAAGTATTTTAAAGCACCGCTTTGAAATTTAAAGTCTTGTTTAAAATCGTAAATGATCCTTCGAATAAGACGCTAGAAAAGAGTCTTTTTAATAAGAAGCTCGGTGCTTTTTTAATATCGTCGGATCTTTTTTAACGCAATAGCTATATAAATCAATAACTGTACTTAAAAATCAATTTATTAATTAATTAAACTTACTTTTTAGCTTGTAACGACGGCGCTTTCGTTAACTTAAATCTCTTTTTTTCGTAATAATTATAAACTTCTTAAGATACTTGCCCTTTTTAAATTTTTAACGAGAAAAAGTTTTAATTATTAAAAGTGATTTGCTAGCTAATAAAACGAAGCGAGCAGCTTTAACTATCGAAAGTGATTTTTTAGCTCTTTTATATTAAAAAAAAAGAATATTATTTTCACTTAAGTTTTCTTTATCATCGCTTTGCTCTTTTTTATTTGTATTATTATAAAGCATCGTCTTCGTCGCGGTTTTTATAACTATAATTAAGCCCGAGATAATAAAAGACTTTTTAAAAGCTTTTTGCGCGAAAGCTTTTTTAATGCGATTGCTAATAAAAGTAAAAAAAAGTTTAGCAGCTGCAAAAGAATTGTTTTTAATACTTAAGTCGTAAAACGGATCTTTATTTTAAAGCTAAGTTAATGCATTCGCTTAGCTCGTCGATTATTATATTACTTTTAAAACAGTTTTAAAACAATTAACGAACGAAAAAAAAAGGTTTAAAAAGATTAAACTTATTAAAAGCTATTAGTATTTATGCTAGTATTATTAAGAACGATGCTTTTGTTTATTTCGAATTGAATAGCCGGAGTAAATCTAATTGCGTTTATTAAAGAAAAATTTAATTAGTAAATATTTATTAATTATAAGTTAAAAACATTACCGGATCGAAGTTTAAAAAATGATAAGTGCTAGTTTATATTTGCGCGAAAGTTTATTAGTATTTGAAGAGCGTTACTTAAAATGATAAAAATTAACAATTATTAATTAATAAAGTAATTAATATTTATTAGCTTGACCTTAAAAAATTCGGCGAGAAAAGGACGAAGATAAATCGGTTTTTTATTATAAACTTGTAATACCGCGCGAGGTTTTAAGAATTTTTATAAATGCTTATTAGCTATTTGCAATTGATTTATTAATCAATTTACTAATCAAATATTAACCGGATAGCTGTCGAGTTGTAATAGCGCGGCGCTTAATAAAAGTAAGGTTAAGAATTTTTATAAATGCTTGTCAGCTATTTGCAATTGATTTATTAATCAATTTATTAATTAAATACTAACCGGATAGCTATCGAGTTATAATAGCGCGGCGCTTAGCAAAAGTAGAGTCTAGCGCATCCGTAACTAATTAAGCTTTGCTAGACTAAAAATAAAGATTTGCGTTAAGCAAAGTAATTAAAAAAGTATTAATAATACTTCGATTAAATAAATATAAACTTATTTTGTTTACTTTATAAATTTAAGTTTTTTTCTTTTACGCTTTCGCCGCGTATTATATCTGCTTCACTTTTTTATGCTTCGTCCTTATTTGCTTGACCCTTAACCGCTTAACCTTTAACCGCTTAACCTTTAGCCGCTTGACTTTTAACCGCTTAACTTTTAATCGCTTGATTCTCAATTGCTTTATTAATTAACTTATCTTAACTTGAGTTATCTCTTATAGCCGTAATGCTTAGTATATCGGTAAAAAAAGGTCGGTCCGAAAGCAAAGGTTCGTTTAATAAAGAAGTTATTTAAAAGTATTAATAAAAAGACTTAATCGCGATAATCTAATTTACGATTAATAAGTTAATAATTTTAAATAAAAAAAAGACGACCTTACAAAGCAATGAATAGCGTTATATTTAAAAGCGTAGCAAATAAAAAAGCGATAATTATAATTAATTATTAAATAATAATAAAAAGAAATCAAATTTTACTTTATAAAATAAAAATTGCGCGAAGCGGCCGCTTTGTTTTAATTGCGGCTGCTTTATCACTTCGTAAATTCATTAGCGACCGCGTTAAAATATTTTAAAAATAGAATATACGAGTTCACTTTTAATTATAACACTTTTATTTTATTATTTTTAATTTTACTTTAAACAATTACTTTTAACGTTTAGCTTTTTTATAATACTATTTAATATAACCGCTTATAAATTTGATTCGATAAAAAGTATTATTGCAAATACAAATTAGCTTAATTTAATAAAAAAGATTAAAAAATTTATAATAAAAATCATTTTCTTATTTATTAATCTATTTATTAATTAAAGTCGTTTTTCGTAAAATGCGGCCGATACGACGGCAATCGTAGCGGTAAGCAATCCGATATTAAAAAACTTTAGCAAGCGCAAAGTAAGTATTTTTTTTACGTAGTATTTTAACTTTTATTAATTTATTAATTTTTCTTAAAGGAAAAAGCTAAAAAAAAGCTAATTATCAACTAATCTTTATATAATAAAAGCTAATGCTCGTATAACAAAGCTGAAATAAGATCTTTAAGCAAATAAGCTTCGAAAAGCTAAAAGACGAGATCAAACGGCCGTTAATCAGCTTTTTGCAATTTAAAAACAAACTTTAGAATATTTTTAAGCATTAAAAGCTAAAAAGAAAACTCGATAAGCCGAAATGCGAAAGAATCTTATAAATAAACGGTACTTTTTCTTTTCTTTAATTTATTAAGCAATTTATTAATCGATTTTAAAAATAATCGAAGCATTTACGCGGATAATTTTGCTATGCAAGCCGCTTCTTTTGCAGCTAGATTTAATAATAGAAAATACTTGAATAACGATTAAGTTGATAAAGGATTTAATTCAAACGAAAAGGTTTATAAAGAATTTAATTTACGAAAAGACGAAAAAGAAAATAATAATATACTTCGCGATAGATACGTTTCGATTACTAATAAAAAAATAAAGAAAGTCACTCGGCAATTAACACGTTAACACGCATAAATAAGCTTTTATTTTATTTAAATATTTATATTTTACTAATAATATAAAGTTACGCTATATAATAACCGTTTAACAATTTCGTCGCTATTAGCAAAGTATAGCGCAGTCTTTGTTAATAAAATGCCGAACTGCTAATTTAAAAAGTAAAGAAGCTTTCTTTAAATTAATAGCTTAAGACTTAGCAAGCACGGTTTTAAAACGAATTAAATAAGAATTTATTTTATTATGCTTTTAATTAATTAAATTAATATTATAACTTTTAATCTTTATTTAATCAAGCTTTTTTACGTTTACTTTTCTTTTAATAAAAAGAAGTATTAGCGAGTTAAAATTAAAGCAAATACCGATAAGATTGAATACGAATTGCTAAGTCTAGCCGCTTAATAGAATATAAAAAGATTCGAAAAAAATACTAAATTTAAAAAAGCTGATTGCGATCTTATTTTATTTTAACGCGTTATGCAATTGATTTAAAAAAAAGACGAGCTAGCTCCGGAGTTGTTTTACGGCGTTAAAGATAGCGATACGGAATTAAAATCATTTCTAAACTTAATGCTTAAGTTTATATAGAATAGAATTCACAATTAATTATAAATTTTATATTTTATAAAAATACTTTTATTTATTTTATTCATTAATTATATTTATTAATAATACTTATTAATTATATTTACTAATTATATTTACTAATCATATTTATTAATCACATTTATTAATTATTATTAAAATGCTTTTCGCGATCGAAAGATATACTCGTAACCTCGTAAAGTCGCAAAGTATATGCAATTGCAAAAGACTTTATTTGCTTTTTAAAGTTTAAAAGAGCTGACTTTTTTTATATAATTAATAGAAATCAAGTGCACTAGCTAACTATTAGGTTTTCTACTTAAGTTAAAGGTCTTTTAAACTATAATATAATAAGCTAAGCATGTTAAGTGACTTATGAACTACGGTTTACGAGTAAATTCTTTTAATTATTATTAGCTGGCTTAAGTCTAATCACATTTATTAATCACATTTACTAATCATATTTATTAATTATATTTACTAATTATATTTACTAATTACATTTACTAATTATATTTACTAATCATATTTATTAATCATATTTACTAATCACATTTACTAATCACATTTACTAATCGTCGGTTTCTTAAAGTTTTAAATCAAAAGAATTAACCGACTTGCTATATTTAAAATCGATATAAATATATTAATAAATTATTTTAACATTTAAATTTATTAATTATATTTATAATTAATCATATATATATTTTATTTAATATAATAACGATTTTAAAACTATCTATATAAACTCATCTATTAATTTATAATAATGAAATTCAAAAAGCTTTCGCAAGCTATCGAATTTATTACTTTCCTTTCTTACGATACTTTCTTTTTGTATATAAAAAGTCTTTTGCCTGCTAACAATACTAATTCTATAATATCCGTCGTTATGTTCGTTTTTACTAATCTATTTAATAAATAGCTTAATTTTATAACTGTTATTTAAAAATCGCTTAACTCGATATTCGTTTATTCTAACTAACTAGCTACAATTACGCTCTTCTTCGTTTAGCATTTCTATTGTATACCGAGCGTTTCGACCGTTCGTTCGTTTAATAAAAAGTGTTGGATTGCTTCCAAGCGATTAGGAATATATTCGTAAGGTCGTAACGTTCGTCAAAGTACTTGTAATTGCAAAACACTCGGTTGATAAGGTATCTGAATTTTGTCTGCTCCTTAAGGCTCAAAGGAACTGATTCCTTTTATATGATTAAAAGGAATCACGTGCATTAGCTAGCTAATAGGTTTACTTGTTAAGTTGGAGGTCCTTTAATTGCTAACATACTAAGCGAAGCATGCTAAGTGGCCCGTGAACCTTAGTTCACGAGTGAACTTCCTAACTATTACTACTACTACTACTACTACTAGTTAAAGTCGATATAGATATACCGACACCGGCAACTCTCTTTTTAGCAAGCAGTGCCACTGCCTTGCTAATTATTATATCGACCGAAAAAGAAAAGAAAGTAATCAAACAAAAGAAAAACAATCTTAACCCTCCTTTTCTTACAGCGGCCTTTCTACTTATTTATTTACTTGCACCTTCAAGGTATTAATTAAAACTAGCTTTTGCAAAGAAGTATTAGCTTTAATTTTAGTTATAGCGTTAGCAAGGTTAGATTTGCTTCTGATCTAGCGTACCTTAAAGAGCTCTCGCTTTTCGTATAACTTTCGAATAGCTATAATATCGATCATAAGGCGCTTCTTTTTAATAGTTCTTAGCTTTATTATATACTCGTAAAGCGAGTAAGAGTTAATGTACACAATTACGAAAAAATTAAAGATCTTTAATTAAGCTATAATTTAAGCAAAAGTAATCGATATAACAATAATTATATCGATACTTAAAGACATAGCGTATAGCTTAAAAGCTAATACCGCTTTCGTTATCTTCTTGCACTTTTATAATACTTAATAAAAGATGTTACTCGTTAAAGTAAACTCGTTTTTACTTACGTAAGCTTTATTATTAAAGATAGCTACGAAACTAATCTAAAAGCTAAGGTTAGCGTTGTTAGCAAACGCTTCGTCTACGAATACAAAGAGCTTCGCCGTCTTTAGTTTTAAAAGCACGTAATAGATCTTTCGAGTTAAGTGATCGATTAATTACTAAATCACTTTATTAAAAGCTTTATAATCTTCGTCTTTCGGTTCTTAATGCTAAGCAGCTATCGATAAAGCATAAGATGCTTTTAAATAGCAAATGATAATTAAATACGCTTTTCGAGTACGTTGCTTTAAGTATTCTTTAGCCCGTATAATTGAATCGAGCTTGATCACGGCAAGCTTTTTACTTTATCTTTTTTGCTTAACTGATAATTCGAACTCGTCTTTATTTAAAGATAGCTTGTATCTATTAAATACTATCGGTTCGGCGTATGTAAAAGTCTTTATTTCTTTGCTTTTTAGCTTAGATTTAACCAACTCTTTCTCTTTTTTTACTTTTATAACTCGATTGACAACTATAAAAACATCGTTCGTTTATAAAACAGCTATTCTTAATTGATCTTTATTAGTTAATATAAAAAAGCAAGAATTAAAGCTCGATTGCTTTATCTCGAAGTTGTCTATAAAATGCTTTGAAAAACGCTTATACTAATGCGTTTTTGCTTCGAAGATCTCGTATAAAAAGCTAATTATAAAAAATAAAATGCTAAAGAAAAATCGATAAGTAATTTCTTTAAGTGATCGCACGACGATTATTCGTATAAGCTTCGTGCTTAATTAAATGTAAGCTTGCGTGATATCTTTATTATAGACTTAGCATTCGTAATCTCTTATTAAAGAAAGAGCTAAAGCGCAATAAAGTCTTTAGCCCGCTCGTTATATTATAAAAGACTTGATAAGTACTTTCGTTTTGCTTTTATCTTAAAAAGCTTAAACTATTATACGAGATTTCTCGTATAGCGTAAGTGTTTTTTTTACTTTTGATTTTATTAATAAACTTAGATTCGAAGATCTTAGCGCTTTTAACGCGTAGATCAGTGCTCGAGATCACTTAAAGAATGCTTTAAGCTATTAATCTTATTAATTTCTTTGCTTTAAACTCTTAAAACGGTGCCTCGAGGCTTTTAATAATTCCTTCGGCTCGTAGCTTAGCTAAAAGCTTATAGTCTCGGCGTTCTTTATCGGTAATAAATACTTCGAAGTCCTTAGTAAATAAAACGTAAGAATCGCTTTCTTTTTCGTCAAGCACGGTCGAGATATTAAGATCGTACTTTTAATAAAGTATTCAGATTATTAGTATTATTAATCTTTAAAGATTAGCAAGTTGAAAGTTAAAAGAGCTGTTTGCTAATCTTAGCGAGCTTTTTAGATTAAGCGACCTTAATAGATTAAGCTAATGTTAAGGTTTAAGCGAATTTCGCGGTTTTAGCTTTTTTTCGCTTTCGCTTTAATCTTCTTTTACTTTTACTTTAAGTACTTGCAACTCTTTTAACAGCTTTTCAATTTTAAAATAGTAAAGTTTTATTAAAGTTAACTTGAATTCCGTAAGCCTCGGACATGCTATTATGCACGTGTGCCTTTGCTTGCTAAGCAGCTGAAAAAGGCCTTTTTACCTTTAGTTTTCTCGTTATACGAGTACCCGTAAACTAATAAAAAGGTCTAGAATATATTCCGTAATCGGCTTATTCTTTCTTTTAAGCGCGTCTTTAACTTGCTTAACGGCGTAGCATTTTCGTACTTCTTTTATAACTTTGTTAATAACAGCAGCACGCTTTTAAATAGACGCGGCAAGTCGATCTTATTCTATTAGCTTTAATAAGGTCTTAAAAACGAAGAGTATAAGAACTAAGCTATTAAGTCTAGCTATATCGTTAATAGCTTTAATAGCTATTTAAAGCCGATCTTCTTTTAAAGCTTTAAGAAGCTCTTTTATAACGATCTTAAAAGCGCGTCGTATAAAGACGTAATAGCGTTCTACTAGCCCGACGCTATAATAAGCCTTTATAAGCATCCGCTTCGAAATGCTTTTAATACTTTTAAAGTATCTTCGAAACGTCGCTAAATTAAAGTTGGTTTCGAGATCGTGCACGACGTTTATAAAAGGTCCGACGTAAGTATTAACTTAATATCGACTGAATCTTTTAAGTAAGTGCTATTGTGGAAGGGAAGAGCTCCGACATATACCTAACGTCAAATCAAGAGATATATATGAATATAGCCATAGTAGAATCGTAAGTGAATAAAAGGGGAAAAGGAGGACGATCGAAAGACACTCGAATGTGTGCTATAAGTACGTGTATTGTATTATATAGTAATGTGGTGCTAGTTCAAAGAGGAACCAACTACTCGTTTATATAAGAGCCTGCACGTGACTTAACCACGTGCCTAGCAAGGCCAGAGCATGCAGCGCACCCACGTGACAAAGGTGCTTAGCATTAGTACTATATACATGGACAAAACAAATACAGAGCCGCAACTCCACCACACTATGCGGATATGCTTTTAAAAAAAGTAGCGGCTTAAAAGTTAATAAAATCGCAAACGACGTGCAATACGCTCTTGCTATTAAAGTGTATTACGTCTACGTATACCGTATCATTAAAGTTAGTATCATTTTTAAATCTAATACTAAACCTCGCTAAAAAGCGTCCGAATACTTAATAATAATAGCAAAACTTTTAAATATTATAAAGCAAATCTTGTTTGAATTCGTGCTTAACCTTTTTAAGAATAGCCGCGAATCGACTTGCCGAAAAGTAGCCAAAACGCTTATAAATAATCCTCAATTGTTCTTTTATAAAGTAGCAATAAACGGTTTCGCTTTCGATATTATAATAAATAGCAGCGCGCTCTTTACTTAATAGCATCTATACGTATCTAAATATCTTTACTATTAATATTTCCTTCTTCTTTTAGACTAGCACGTTCCGCAAGTTATTTAAGATCATTTTATACTTATCTATATCAGCTAATAAGAATAAAAAGAGTACGTCGCTTTTTACAACGTAAAACTCTACTTAACTTAAAAAAGTATTTAAAATAACTGCTTTAATAAAAATAGCAGAGCCGATGCCGTATTTAACGGACTTCTCTTTTGCTTAAGATATATTTAATTAAACTTCGAAGTACTTTTTTTAAAGTGCTCGTAGCTAAAGCAAGTTAGCGGTAAAGAAATTAGCTGCTCTACTATTAATTATAAAGCTTATAAACACGTTTTCAAAGTACTTAAAAGTTATATAAGTCTTTGCTTTACTCGCGAGCATACGCAGATCTTGCTTAAGCATCTTTTAAGTCTCTATTTAGCTAGTAAAAGCGTAGAATGCCGTTTAAATCTTTAGTTATTTATATACTTCGTTAGCGTTAAAAGTGTTATAAATAATTGCAAAACCTTTCGATATATTAGCGTAGCTGCTCGATTCGAGCGGCTCGTTTAGTAAGCTTGCGATGAACTAATCGAATTCTTTTATAGATACAAATAGCAAGCTTTCGATCGACGCTACGTATTAAAAGAATTTGCTTTTCGTTACTTTTTTTGCGTTTTTAAAGCTTTAGAACTTAGCTATAAAAGCCTTGCGCTCGTCGAAAATGTAGTTAATGCTTTAACAACTTAGCTTCTTATAAACAAAATACCTTTTTTTACTTTTAATAGCTTTAACAGCTTTCTTACTTTCGAAGTATTAGCGGTCTTGAATAAAGCATTCGTATTCTTCGTCTAAATCGAAGTCAGCTTTTAAAGTGTGCTAAAAGCAAGTGTGATCGTATAGCTCGCTAAAGCTCGCGTAAGCTTTACTTGCTTTAGCGAGAAGTCGAAAAGTCTTAATTGCAAACGCAATAACTTTACGAATATCGGCAATTGCGGCGGTAAAAGTAAACGCAAAGTTTATTCGTGCAATAATAGTCTTTAACACGTTTTTATAAATTAAATACAGCTTGTCGGCAAAGCTTCGATTATCTTTTAAACTTAGTCGTAATAAGCTTTAAATACTTTTAAGCTCTTTAGCGAGCTTTTTAAAGCATTCGTTAAGCGAAGTCTTTAGATTTTCTTTTTTAATTAAATCTAACAAAATTTCTTCTTAGCGGTCGTATTTTACTTGCCGCCGATAATTAGTTTCAAAGTAGTCTTTTACCGTAATAGCGTTCGCTTTAAAAGTCGGAAGCTTAGCTTTAATAACGTAATTATAATAAAAAGTAATAGCTTCTTTCGTAAGCATAATAAAGAACGCCGTTAAATAATCGTCGGAAGTCAACTTGTATCGGCTTATTTAATTAGCAAAAATTAGGCTGCTCCATGGGGCCCCATGGGGCCCCACGGAGTTTTGAGTCCTTCTTACGGGGGAACCCACGAGAGGTACAAAATTCTGCCCTCCTTATAAGGAAACCCTATAAGGCGTAGGGTTACTTTATAAGGTTTATATACATAAAAATATGCATATGCATAATTACTAATCAAGTTTATTAATTACATTTACTAATCACATTTACTAATCACATTTACTAATTACATTTACTAATCACATTTATTAATCAAAGACTTAAAGTATTAATCAAATTTACTAATTATAAAGGCCTAAAGATTAGTAAAGACCCGTTCTTTAGCCCAAGTCTACTAATTACAAAGAGTTAATAAAGACCCGTCTTTTTGCAATTACGTAAAATACGTTTAACTCGGTCTCCGCTTTTAACCTAAGTTCTTGCTTGTAAGCATAGTTCAAATGAATCTCGTCTGACTCAAGTAGCTCTTTTAGCTTTTAGCACTTATTGCTTTACTTAAACTCATTTTCATCCGAGAACTTAAAAGTGAAGCGTTTGTATACTAAAGTGCTATCGATAATAAAAGGGTATAGCATCAATAGCTTTTTTAAGATGCTTTTAGCTTCGGCATAATCGCTATCGAAAAGCTTAAGAGTAAGATCACTTAAAATCAATCGAACTTTAATATCTTTATAAATAAATTGTTTTTTAATTTAATTAAAAAAAAAACAAAGTGGTCGAAGAGATAAAAGACTTAAGCGCTTTCTTTTTAAATAAAAAATCAATCAGTGATCATAGTATATAAATGTTATTACTAACTTTGTTAGCACCGTAGTGCTTAATGCCGAACTCGTCGACAAAACCTTTGCGACCTTTCTATTCGTAATCGAGGCCGATTAGTCTTAAAAACAAAGCGGTATCTTCTTCGTTATAGCAAGTAAATATTAAATTAACAACGTTACTATTAGTATAAACGACTACGAAATCCTTATAGCGACCAAGTATCTCGTTGATTAGCTTATTGCTATCGATGCTAAAAGGGTTGACTTCGATTATAGCGTTATAAAGAAAAGGAATCGATATTATTAAATAAAAAAAATAATTAGCTTAAAGCAAAGAATCAAAAAGCAAAGAATCAAAAGGAAAATAATTACTTAAGTTAAATATAGTTGTAGTTAAGTGTTAAGGTTAGTTGAGAAGTTAAGTATTAAAGTTAAGAAGTTAAGTATTAAGGTTGAGAAGTTGAGTGTTAAGGTTAAGGTTGAGAAGTTGAGTGTTGAGGTTGAGAAGTTGAATAGAATATAGTTGTAGTGATAATAAAAAAAAGAAAAAGAAAAAGAAAAAGAGCGAGTACTTATATAAAAATAAAAGTGTAGCTTAATCGTAATCGGGGCATTGCTTCGATTTATTAAAGGTGAATTATAATATTTGAAACAATAAATCGACGCGGAACAAAGAAAATAACGCGTCGCATCGATGCAATACTTCGATTTATCAAAAGTGAATTATAATATTTGAAACAATGAATCGACGCGGAATAAAGAAAATAACGCGTCGCTTAATAATAATCGATGCAATGCTTCGATTTAATAAAAGTGAATTACAATATTTAAAACACGAACTCGACGCGGAACAAAGAAGGAACGCTTCGCTTAGTAAATCTAATTAGTAAATCTGATTAGTAAATCTAATTAGTAAATGCTGCACGTCCTTTTGCTACACGTGCTTAACTCGGCTATAGCTCGGCTATAGCTCGGCTATAGCACGTGCTTTACCGTACGTAATCTGATTAGTAAATCTGATTAATAAATCTGATTAGTAAATCTAATTAGTAAATGCTGCACGGAAAGAAACCTTGCTTGCTGCACGTCCTTTTGCTACACGTGCTTAGCTCGGCTATAGCTCGGCTATAGCACGTGCTTTACCGTACGTAATCTGATTAGTAAATCTGATTAATAAATCTGATTAATAAATCTGATTAGTAAATCTAATTAGTAAATGCTGCACGAAAAGAAACCTTGCTTGCTGCACGTCCCTTTGCTACACGTGCTTAGCTCGGCTATAGCTTGGCTATAGCACGTGCTTTACCGTACGTAATCTGATTAGTAAATCTAATTAATAAATCTGATTAATAAATCTAATTAGTAAATCTGATTAGTAAATCTGATTAGTAAATCTGATTAGTAAATGCTGCATAAAAAGAATTAACGTACTTAAGGCTGCTATACGTAACTTACGTAAAGCTGCTACACGTAACCTACGTAAGGCTGCTATACGTAACTTACGTAAGGCTGCCACACTTAACGTACTTAAAGCTGCTACACTTAACGTACTTAAGGCTGCCATACGTAACCCACGTAAAGCTGCTATACGTAACTTACGTAAGGCTGCTACACTTAACGTACTTAAGGCTGCTATACGTAACCTACGTAAGGCTGCCACACTTAACGTACTTAAAGCTGCCACACGTAACTTACGTAAGGCTGCTATACGTAACTTACGTAAAGCTGCTATACTTAACGTATTGCTACACGTAAACTACGTAAGGCTGCTATACGTAACTTACGTAAGGCTGCCATACTTAACGTACTTAAAGCTGCTACACGTAACCTACGTAAGGCTACTATACGTAGCGTACGTAAAGCTGCTATACGTAACTTATTCGTAAACTATAATTCACGGGCTATATAGCTTTACGAATAACTTAACTTTATTAAAAAACTTAATAGTTATAAAAAGAATCAGCTCTTTTAAAGTTTAATAAAAGTAATACTTATGATTAAAAGAATTACGTGCACTAGCTAACTAAAAGGTTTTATAATTAAGTTAAAAGTCTTTTAATTAATATAACATTTTAAGCGAAGCATGTTAATTAACTCGTAAACTATAGTTCACGAGTAAACTCTTCTTTTAACTATTATTATCGGTATTCTTAACTAGCTAGCTAAAGTCGATATAAATATATTAATAATAATAAAAAAACTAAAGATATCGATAAAAAAGAATTCAATTAATCATTGCAATTAATTATAAACAAGTAAATACAAAAACTTAATGATACAAAAAAAGCAATTTAATAAATAAAATCAAAGTCGCTAATTATAAAACCTAGTAAGAGCGATACTCTTTATAATTAAACGCTTGATTTTAAAAAAAGCTTTTTTCTTTTTATTTTATACCAATCCCGCTTTATCATCTTCTTTTTCTTTTATTCGTTTGCGCTTTAAAGTTGATAATAGATTTATAATTCGTTCGCTTATAAAAGTATTAGATAATTAGATTTAAGGTCGTTAAACTTATATATAATAATTGACTTATTTTAACTTTGAATAACGACTAAAAGAATTTTAAGTTTCGAAATATTAAGTTTCGGAGTTTAAGCGGCATTTAAGGTTCTATAAAATAGCGAATCCGAGTCCGGTATTCTATTAGCTTCCTTTTTATTTATTATCCTTTTATTACTTTGCTTAAGGCTTGATATTTCTTTCGCGTTAAAATAATTTTATTAAGAAATATTATTCGAATCGTTTTGATCGCATAAATTTGCTATCGCTAATATTTAAGTTAGAATTTATATTTAAATAAAAGCGTATATTATATAATATCGTACTTCGTTGCACTTTATTTTTGTAATTTATATAGCGTTTAAAGCTAGTCGATTCGTTCGTACCGTTCGAATCTGAATTTTCTAAATCGTTTTCGTTTTTTATATTATTAAGAACGTTTTAATTTATATCATCTTAAGTTTGCTTATCGAAAAGTAAATCCGTAGCTACTTTCGATTGATTTACTTTGCTTGGTTTTCTTTATAAAAAATATAATCGATTTGCTACGATTTTGCTTTAAGAAGCGGAAAAATGCGCTTTATATAATCTTATATAATAGTTAGTAAATCGATTAATAAATCGATTAGTAAATCGATTAGTAAATCGATAAAAAGTAAAAATATCGCAAGTAAATTAACTTACTTTTTAAATGCCTTTTGTAATTTAAAGACTTTCCGTACCGTAGCTATCGTATTTTAAACGAAACATTTTTATTAATATTTTAAAACTTATTTAAGTTCTCTTTTATTTAATATAATTAATAAATATTTATAAAATTAATATTATTTAAACTTACGTAATTCTCGCACTTTAGCTTTCAATATTATTAACTTAGCTTCTCGTTACTTAAAACTTATTGTTCGAAAGTCTTAATCGATCGCAAGATTATCGCAAGCAAAGATATATTTAAAATAAAATAAGCTTTGAAATTAATAATTTTGCTATTTTTAAAACTTTTATACTTCTTATTCGAATTTTTCTTTAAGCTGATCTTTATTTAAATCATTATAATTTATTAAAATCGATTCGAATAAGTGTCGAGCTTTATCTAAGCGAGTATTACATATCTTGAAATATAAAGTAATTATTTCTTTTGCGATTGTTAATAGCGATAAATTATCGCGACGATAATCGCAAATATTTCTTATAATATTAAATACCTTTTTTACGCAAACACTAATTAAAAAAATATATAGAAAATCTTTAGCTATTCAAGCTAGATTAATATACCGAAGCTTAAGGTTTCGCTAAGAAGTTAAAATCTCTCGTCCGTCGACCGTTAAACTCAATTAATAAAAATTAATAAAATTAAAGTTTTAAATTAAAATTTTAAACTTACGAGTTAAAAGATAATTATGCATTTCCGACGACTCGTGATTTATATCTTCGAAAAAAGCTTATAAAAAAGAACTTAATATTAATTTGCCGCAAAGTAATAAAGCGGCTATCGGTTAACGATCGATTGCTTTAATATTATTAATACGTTGAGCTATAGATATTAAAGACTTATAATGTTTATTAAAAAGCTTTTCGAATCTCGCTCGATATATTATAAATTAATTTTTTCTTTCGTAAAGCTAAGAAAAATTTAAGTCGAAAGTCTTTAGCTTAATAGCAAAATATAAGATTATCGCGAAAATAAAAATATTTTTTAATAGCTTTTGCGTTTTCTTATAATACTTATTTAATTTCTCGATAGCATTAATAACGCTTTCTTTTAATTGCAAGATCTATTCAAAATTATTGCGATCTTTTTTCGAAATCTTTATATATTTAGACTTTAATCGTGCTTATGCTTTATTTAAAAGTTCGAATATTTTATCGAATATTAAAAATCCGTATTAAATAATAAGATTAAGCTTTTTATTTAAATGCATAATTAAAAAGTGAAACGGTCGAAGGATATCGATTAGCTATAAGATTTGCTTTTATTAAGTATTAAATAATTTAAAAATACTTATCTTATCGATCTTTATATAATGTTTTTAAATAACATCTTTAAAAGTTATAAATCGATTAAGCATATGAAATATAAAATCTTATTTTATAATAATATTTAAAACAAGCTTTAAGCTTTTCGTTAAAAGATGCTTTAAATCGTCGATAAAAGCTTTTATCGTTTTATTAAATCGCGATTTTCCAAGTTAGCTAGCCGTAATACACTTGATAAACTTTCGAACTTAAATACGTTGATTAATAATTAATAAATATAATTAATAAATATATTTTTAAAAAAAAAAAAACTTACAATCGCAAGTATATATGCAATCTTTCGTTTATCGCGTTTTCTTGCTTCTTTTAGCTCGTTTATATTAGAATCTTCTTCTTAATGCTTTTTTAAGCTTTCGTTCGTTAGCGATAATCGCGGTCCGAGCAACGCTTTAAGAGATAATTATAAGACGTAAGTTATATACGAAACGTATAAAATCTTTTAGCTTATAAAAAGCTTTTTCTTAAACGCATCTTCGACGCATTTAAGCAACTCTTTTATTATTATATTATTCGAAGATGCGTTATCCGTTGTAATCGCGATTATCTTTTTTATTAAGCTTAATTTAATAAAGCGTTCGTAAATAATTTTTGCTAATTCTTTTTTTATATAATTAAACTTAACGTATATAAATTTAAGTATAAGCTAAATTATATACTAATCTTTTATAATTGCAATTCCGATTATGCATATAAAAGAATAGCGCTTAATGCTAGATTAATAATTTAATAAAATATTGAGTTTTTAATTATGTTGGATTGCTTCCAAGCGATTGGGAATATATATTCGTAAGGTCGTAACGGTCGTTAAAGTACTTGCAATTGCAAAACACTCGGTTGATAAGGTATCTGAATTCTGTCTGCTCCTCAAGATTCAAAGGAGCTGATTCCTTTTATAAGACTAAAAGGAATCACGTGCACTAGCTAACTAATAGGCTTACTTGTCAAGTTGAGGGTCTCTTGACTGCTAACATGCTAAGCGAGGCATGCCAAGTGGCTCGTGAACCATGGTTCATAAGTGAGCTTCCCCAACTACTATTATTAGCTAGCTAAAGTCGATATGGATATACCGACACCGGCAACTCTCTCTTTGGCAAGCAGTGCCTTGCCAACTACTATATCGACCGAAAAAGGAAGGAAGGTAATCAAACAAAGGAAAAACAATCTTATCCTTCTCTCTCTTACAGCGGCCTTTCCACCTATCCGTCCACTTGCATCTTTAAGGTATTGGTCAAAACTAGCTTTTGCAAAGAGGAATTAGCCTCGATTTTGATCATGGCGTCAGCAAGGTTGGATTTGCCTCCGATCTAGCGTACCTTAAAGAGCTCCC
Source organism: Drepanopeziza brunnea f. sp. 'multigermtubi' (assembly GCF_022702325.1). Lineage (NCBI taxonomy): Eukaryota > Fungi > Ascomycota > Leotiomycetes > Helotiales > Drepanopezizaceae > Drepanopeziza > Drepanopeziza brunnea. Next base: position 751,967 of record NW_027094068.1, read on the forward strand.
GCTTCTCGTATGACTCTCGAATAGCTATAATATCGATCATGAAGCGCTTCTCTTTAGTAGTTCCCAGCTTTACTATGCACTCGTAGAGCGAGTAAGAGTCAGTGCACACTACTACGAGGAAATTAAAGATTCTTAGCTAAGCTGTGATTTAAGCAAAGGTGGTCGATATAGCAATAGCTATATCGATACCTAAAGACATAGCGTATAGCTCAAAAGCTAATACTACCCTTGTCACTCTCTTGCACTTCTATAACACTTAATAAAAGATATTACCCGTCAGAATGAACTCGTTTTCACTTACGTAAGCCTTATTGCTAAGGATAGCCACGAAACCGATCTAGAAGCTAAGGTCAGCGTTATTAGCAAACGCTTTATCTACGAACACAAAGAGCTTCGCCGTCCTTAAGTCCAAAGGCACGTAATAGATCCTTCGAATTAGATGATCGATCAGCTACTAGATCACTTTATTAAAGGCCTTATAGTCTTCGTCCTTTAGTTCTTGATGCTAGGCAGCCATCGATAAAGCGCAAGATGCTTTTAAGTAGCAAATGGTAGCTAAATACGCCCTTCGAGTACGTTGCTCCAAGTACTCCTTAGCTCGTATAGTTAAATCAAGCTTGATTACGGCAAGCCTCTCACCTTGCCCTTTCTGCCTAACTAACAGCCCGAACCCGTCTTTATCCAAAGATAGCTTGCATCTATTGAAAATCATCGGTTCGGCGTATGTAAAGGTCTCTATTTCCTTGCTCTTTAGCTTGGATTTGACCAGCTCCTTCTCCTCCTTTGCCCTTATAGCTGAATTAACAACTATAAGAACATCGTCCGTCTATAAAGCAGCTATTCTTAACTGATCTTTATTAGTTAACACAAAAAGGCAAAAATCAAAGCTCGATTGCCTTATCTCGAGGTTGTCCGTAAAATGCCTTGAAAAACGCTTATACTAATGCGTTCTTGCCTCGAGGATGCCGTATAAAAGGCTAGTCATAAGGAACAAAGTGCCGAAAGGGAATCGATAAGTGATCTCCTTAAGTGGTCGCACGACGATTATTCGTATAAGCTTCGTGCTTAACTGAGTATAAGCTTGTATGATATCTTTACTACAGACCTAGCACCCGTAGTCCTTTATTAAAGAAAGAGCTAAAGCGCAACAAAGTCTTTAGCCCGCTCGCTATACCGTAAGAGACTCGGTAAGTACTCTCGTCTTGCCCTTATCTTAGAAAGCTTGGACCATTATACGAAACTTCTCGTATAGCGTAAGTGTTCCTTTGCCCTTAATCTCGTCAACAAACTTAGATCCAAAGATCCTAGCGCCCTTAGCACGTAGATCGGTGCTCGGAATCACTTAGAAGATGCCTTAAGCTATTAATCCAGCCAATTCCTTTGCTTTAAACTTTTGAAATAATGCCCCAAGGCTCTTGATGATTCCCTCGGCTCGTAGCTTAGCTAAGAGCTCATGGTCCCGGCGTTCCTTATCGGTAACCAGCACCTCGAAGTCCTTGGTAAATAGAACGTAAGAATCGCCCTCCTCCTCGTCGAGCACGGTCGGGATACTAAGATCGTACTTCTAATAAAGTATCTGGACTATTGGTATTATTAATCTCTAAAAATTGACAAGTTGAAAGGGGTCGTTTGCTAATCTTGGCGAGCTTCTTAGATTAAGCGACCTCGGTGGATTAAGCGAATGTTGAGGTTTAAGCGAATTTCGTAGTTCCAGCTCTTTTTCGCTTTCGTCGCCTTCACTCTGATCTTCTTCCACCTTTACCTTAAGTACTTGCAACTCTTCTGGCAGCTTTTCAACTTTAAAGTAGTAAGGTTTTACTAAAGTTGACCTGAATTCCGTAAGCCTCGGACATGCCACTGTGCACGTGTGCCCTTGCCTGCCAAGCAGCTGAAAAGGGCCCTTCTACCCTTAGTTTTCCCGCCACACGAGTACCCGTGACCCAATAAGGAAGTCTAAGGTATGCTCCGTAATTGGCCCATTCCTTTTCTTAAGCGCGTCCTTAACCTGCCTTGCAGCGTAGCATTTTCGTACTTCCCTCATAGCCTTGTTAATAGCAGCAGCACGCTCTTAAGTAGACGCGGCAAGTCGATCTTGTTCCGTCAGCCTTAATAAGGTCCTAAAAACGAGGAGTATAAGAACCAAGCTATTAAGTCCAACTGTATCGTTGATAGCTTTGATAGCCATTTGAAGCCGGTCCTCTTTTAAGGCTTTTAGAAGCTCCTTTATGACGATCTCAAAAGCGCGTCGCACAAAGACGTAATAGCGTTCCACTAGCCCGACGCTATAATAGGCCTCTATAAGCATCTGCTTTAGAGTGCTGCTAATACCTTTAAAGTAGCCTCGGAACGTTGCTGAATTGAAGTTAGTTCCGAGATCGTGCATTACGTTTGTAAAGGGTCCGACGTAAGTATTGACCTAACATCGACTGAATCCTTCAAGTAAATGCTGTGCGGATATGCTTTTAAAGAAGATAGCGGCTTGAAAATTAATAGAGTCGCAAACGACGTGCAATACGTTCTTACCGTCAAAGTGCATCACATCGACGTATACCGTGTCATTAAAGTCAGTATCATCTTTAAGTTTGATACTAAACTTCTTCGAAGAGCGTTCGAATACTTAGCAATAGTAGCAAAACTTTTAGATATTATAAAGCAAATCCCGTTTAAATTCGTGCCCGGCCTTTTTAAAAACAGCAGCAAATCGACCTGCTAAAAGGTAGCCAAAACGCTTATAGATAGTCTTCAATTGTTCTTCCGTGAGGTGATAGTAGACGGTCTCGCCCTCGGTGCTATAATAAGTAGCAGCGTGCTCTTTACTTAATAGCATCCACACGTGCTTAAACATCTTTACTACTAGTATCTCCTTTTTCCTTTAAACTAGCACGTTCCGCAAGTTATCTAAAATCACTTTATGCTTATTTATATCAGCTAACGAAAATAAGAAAGGTACGTCGCTCTCCACAACGTAGAACTCCACTTAACTTAAGGGCGTTTCCAAGGTAACTGCTTTAATAAAGGTGGCAAAGCCAATCTCGTATTTGACGGACTTTTCCTTTGCTCGAGATGTATCCAATTAGACTTCGGGGTACCTTTTTTAAAGTGCTCGTAGCTAGGGCAAGCTAACGGTAAAGAAATTGGCTGCTCCGCTGTCAATCATGAGGCCTATAAACACGTTTTCAAAGTACTTAAAAGCTATATAAGTCTCTGCTTTGCTCGTGGGCACGTTTTGGGTCTCGATTTGGCTGGTAAGGGCGTGGAATGCCGTCTGAATCTCCAATTGCTTATATACCTCGTTAGCGTTAAAAGTGCCGTAAGTAATTACAAAACCTTTTAATATGTTAGCGTAGCTGCCCGATTCGGGCGGCTCGTCTAGTAGGCTTGCGATAAACTGATCGAATTCTTTTATAAATACAAGTAGCAAGCCTTTAATCGATGCTACGTATTAAGAGAATTTGCTTTTCGTCACCTTTTTTGCGTCCTTAAAGGCCTGGAACTTAGCAATAGATGCTTTCCTTTCGTCGAGGGTGTAGTTGGTGCTCTAGCAACCTGGCTTTTTGCAAACAAAACACCTTTTTTCACCCTTAATAGCTTTGGCAGCTTTCTTACCTCCGAAGTATTGGCGGTCTTGAATAAAGTATTCGTATTCTTCGTCCAAATCGGAGTCAGCCTCTAAGGTGTTGTGCTAAGAGCAGGTGTGATCGTGTGGCTCGTTAGAGCTCGCGTAAGCTCTACTCGCCTTAGCAGGAGGTCGGGAGGTCTCAGTTGCAAACGCAATAGCCTTGCGAATGTCGGCAACTGCGGCGGTAGAGGTAAAGGCAGGGTTCATTCGTGCAATCGTAGTCTTTAGCACGTTTTTACAAGCTGAATACAACTTGTTAGCAAGACTTCGATCATCTTTCAAACCTGGTCGTAAAGAGCCTTAAATCCCCTTGAGCTCTTTAGCGAGCTTCTTAAAGCACTCGCTAAGCGAGGTCCTTAGATTCTCTTTCCTAATCAAATCCAGCGAAATTTCCTTTTAGCGGTCGTATTTTGCTTGCCGCCGATGGTTAATCTCGAAGTGGTCTTTCACTGCAATAGCGTTTGCCTTGAAAGTCGGAAGTCTAGCCTTAATAACGTGATTATAATAAAAGGTTATAGCCTCCTTTGTAAGCATAATCGGGAACGCCGCCAAGTAGTCCTCGGAAGTCAAACCGTATCGACTTGCTTGGTCAGCAAAAATTCCTAATTGAGTCTTAAAGTCATCGTCGGGTCTTAAATACTTCAGCTCCTTAGGAAAGCTTCGCGCGAACAAAGCCAATTCCTTCGCTCTTGAGTGAAGGTCTGCTGCCCCTAGCTCAAAGAAATCGTCTCCATCATCGTCAAGGGCGCTTAGAGTGCCGTACGCAGGCGTGCTTTGCCTAGCTAATGGTCTGATCGGTAAAGGGTTACCGATATAGTTGCCGGTGGTCCGTCCTCTTCTAAGGTCTCTAAGAGGCTCATTTCCGAATCCGGGGTCCTTTGAGGGTCCGTTTCCGAATCCCCTTAATGGTCCAAAAGGGCCGTTCTTACCTCCTCCGTGCCCGTAGCCTCGATCTCTTTGCTAATCTCCTCCGTTTCCTCTTCGTCGGTCATCGTCAGGATCGCCAAAGCCAATCGGGTTACCGGCTAAGGCTCTAGCTTAGTGATATCCGTACCTTTAAGCGCGCTCTTAACGATCCTTATACCCTTAATATCTCTTTTGTCGATACGTAGCTTGTTAAGGGATCTAAAGAGCTTGTCGGTACGTCCGAGGGTGCTAGATCCCTCTTTCGGGTTGCTAAAGTTGAGCACAGAAATCTGCACGCTGTCCTTAGTGAGAGCTGATTTTATCCGGAATGCTCTCAAGTTTTAGCGGGTCTTCTTTTAGCGTATAGCTGCCATTGCCTTGCGTATTATCAAGCCCGATTATGTTTTCGGGGCCGTTATTATTACTACTCGGCCCTAGATTTTAGGAAACCCGGTTGTAGCTCTTGAGAAAAGGGTTTAAAGGCCGCTAAGGTGATTTTAGCTCTTATATGATTGGCGTATTGCGTAGCGATTGCTGAATTAAAGGCGTCGAGTACGCTGAAGTGCTTCGTCGTAGCCCTTCGTTAGATTATATAGCGTAAGTCCGTAACTCCGCCATTTGCCTTGCTATCACCTCTATATTTTGCTCTATATTCTTCTTCTCCTTCGCAAATTCCTCGCGTAACCTCCGAATCTCTTCCCCCTCCTTCCTTGATACCTCCTTTTCCTTCCCTTTTGGACTTCGTAAGGGTGGTGGAGGTAGTTAAGGCGTATTATCCTCGTCGTCCGTAAGGTTTTCGGCGGTCCACCTTGAATCGAGGCCTAAAGGTACTGCCTGCTGCTCCTTTATTTCTTAGAGGGTCCATTAGTATTGCTGCTCGTCGTTCAAGAGCTTGACCATCCTATTAGCGTAGCCCTTTTGCTTTGGGGGGCACCACACGCCTTTAGACATCAAGTGTTCCTTAAGGCTAATAAAAGTAGCAAACTTAAAGCTTCGTCCCGTATTGTCCCTCGTCATCGTAAAACTCGTCCAATCTTAGCGTAAAAAAGCGTGCCGGAATAGGCTTTATAAGTCGTAATCCTTCAGCCTTCTACACTTCGCATCCAAGAAGTCGTTTACTATCGCTCGAGCCGTGATCTCATTGTCTAGCCTTGCGTATAGTAGCTCGTTTAAGTCAAATAAGATGCTCGACATTTCGTCGTCTGGTCTTTCCGAGAAGCTTAAAAGTCCTGGGTATAGTGGTCCTTTTAGCTAAATAGCTAAGGGTTCCGTGGGTGGTGATAAGACTCGAGGGGTATAATACCTTACTGCTCTTTATCGGCTAGACTCCTTACTTGGAGGTCTAGTTGCTCGATCGGCCATAATTGTTGTCTGCTCGTACGTAGATCGATCGTGTTAGTTGGGTTTGCTATGTATAGCAAGCGCGGCTCTACAGCTTTGAAGGTTATATAAAAGTGACTTGGTTCGGAATCACTCTTCCGTAAGAATAGGAGAAAATCGGTAGTATAAGAAGCGACTTGGTACGGAATCGCTCTTCCGTTGTAAAAAGAGGAAGGTATCGTAGTGAAAGGTATCCTCGCTATAAAGTATTCTTAGCTTTTCTGTGATTGATCACTTAATAATAAATCAACCATTGATTAGTGTTAGATTGCTTCTAAGCGATTAGGAATATATATTCGTAAGGTCGTAACGGTCGTTAAAGTACTTGCAATTGCAAAACACTCGGTTGATAAGGTATCTGAATTCTGTCTGCTCCCCAAGATTCAAAGGAGCTGATTCCTTCTATAGGACTAGAAGGAATCACGTGCACTAGCTAACTAATAGGCTTACTTGTCAAGTTAAGGGTCCCTTGACTGCTGACATGCTAAGCGAGGCATGCCAAGTGGCCCGTGAACCATGGTTCATGGGTGAGCTTCCCCAACTACTACTACTAGCTAGCTAAGGTCGATATGGATATACCGACAAATTAGCTAATAAATTGTCTAATAAATAGCGATCAATTTCTAAAATCTTATCGACGAAGTCTCGCTTAATAATTAAAGCATTAAAAAGCTTAAGATATAAGTTTTGTAATTCGCAAAGAGATTTTTAATCCGAGTTATTAATTATTCGAAACGAGCTTCGCGTAAATAATATAATATTTAAAACACTTTTTCGAAATGCTAATTTTAAGTCTTAATATAAAAGCGTTCCTCGTGATAGATGTATTTATTTAATATTAGTTTTATTATTTATTAATCAAATTTATTAATCCGATTTACTAATTAGATTTATTAATTAGATTTACTAATTAGATTTACTAATCAGATTTATTAATTAGATTTATTAATCAGATTTATTAGATTTATTAATCGAATTTATAAATAAAAACAAACGTATTAAATCGCGTTAAAGAGATTTAAATCTTAATTAAGTTTGCCGAAGCTTTTGTTTTAGCTCATTTACGACGCGTTTGCAAACGTCCGTTTTTTAATAATCGGCTAATGCTTTCGTTTTAAAAGCCTTTAGCTTCGAATACTTTAAAGCTCGGTCGCACTTTTTATAGCATACTATAAGCTTTCTTATTGATTTCTTAGCTGCTTAAACGAATCCAATCTATATAAAAAAAGTTTTCTTTTTATTTTAATCGATTCGCAAAGGATTTTAATTAGCTTCTTGTTATTAAGAATATTATAAGGTTTATAACTACTAAGTATTAAAAGTCTTAATCTCTTTAACGTTCTAAATATAATATTAATTAGAATATCTAATAATTGCTAATAGTATTAAGCTAAAGAAACTAATTATAAGGCTTTCGAACTCTTAACTTTGAAATAGATCGGTATCTTCGTAAGTAGTTAAAGTAATTTAAGATAAAAACGAATTAGTAGCTTAAGAAAATATGTTTAAATTCTAGCGAATTTGCTATTAAACTATTGATTTGAATTTATATATCAACGTCTTATATACTTGAATATTATATAACATTATTTTATGATTTAAATATATTTTATTAAGTTAATTTATTTTTAAAAAAGGTTTTGCTTACGCTTAATTCTTTTTAAGCAGCATTCTTGCGAGCGTTAAGTTTTAATTAGCGGTTTTTTTTTTTTATCTTTTCATTTCTTTTTATTTCTTTTTTATTAAAACTTAATTATAATTATATCTTTTAACACTTTTAAGCTCTTTTTACTTAAGTTGATTATTACGAACAACCTTCTTATATATAGACCTTAATATCGGTATATTTATATCGACCTTAGCTAGCTAGTAATATTTAAAAGAGTTCACGGGTTATTTAATATGTTTCGCTTAGCATATTATACTAATCAAAGGACTTTTAACTTAATTAATAAACTTATTAATTAGCTAGTGCGCGTGATTCCTTTTAATCATATAAAAGGAATCAGCTCCTTTGAATTTTAAAGAGCAATTAGAATTCAAATACTTTTATAACCGAGTGTTTTGCAATTGCAAGTACTTTAACGACCGTTACGAAGTTACGAATATATTCTTTAATCGCTTAAAAAGAATCCAACACTCAGTTTTTTTCAACTTTAAACTTTAACTTTCGATAATTATTAATTTCAAATTCAAATAATGATTTTATAATCTTCTTAAGCTTTATATGATCCTTTCGCTTTTTTATAAATTCTTTAAATAATCGCTCAAGGTCGTTATAACAAGTACTTACTTAAATTTATTAAGATTTAATTAGTATATAAGGATAAGGTGCTTATAGAAATCTTAATTTAAATATAATCTTTGCAGCTTTCTTTTCGGCTGCTGCTATGCGGTAAATAAAATTAATATAATTTGATAAATATTAAAAATAAAAGCATTTAATCAAAAGTTTATTATATAAAACGATAAAACACTTTATAATCGTATTAGCTTATAATTATATCTACAAGCTCGAATATCTATTATAATTAAAGAATAGATAAAAGAAATTTATATTTTAACGGACGCTTGCCGATTTATTTATAAGTGCCGTTTTATTATCTATATATTAATTAAGTTATTAATTTATTAAAGATTGCAAACCAACTAAACTCGATCTTTATTAAAGTAGATAACAAAACTTATTATTCCTTTTCTATTAAACGAACGAACGGTCGAAACGCTCGGTGTGCAATAGAAATGCTAAACGAAGAAGGGCGTAATCGTAGCTAGTTAATTGAAATAAACGAATATCGAGTTAAGCGATTTTTAAATAACGGCTATAAAATTAAGTTATCTATTAAATAGATTAATAAAAACGAACATAATAACGGATATTATAAAATTAGTATTATTAGCGAGCAAAAGACTTTTTATATATAAAAAGAAAGTATCGCAAGAAAAGAAAGTAATAAATTCGATAGCTTGCAAAGGCTTTTTGAATTTCATTATTATAAATTAATAAATAAGTTTATATTAATAGTTTTAAAATCGTTATTATATTAAATAAAATATATATATGATTAATTATAAATATAATTCATAAATTTAAATATTAAAATAATTTATTAATATATTTATATCGATTTTAAATACAATAAGTCGATTAATTCTTTTTATTTAAAACTTTAAGATGTAACGCATTTAAGCGATTACTTAAAAGAACTTACGAGAGCGCAAGAGTTTATATAAAAGCTTAAGAAAATCTTAAAGTAATAACTTAAAATCAATAATTACCGAATGTAAAAGTCGAAAGTAGCTAAGGTTTATATATACGAAAGTAAAAGCGCTAAAGACTCGTGAATTATAGTTTATAAGTTAAAAGCGAAGAATAAGAGAATACGAAGAATACGAAAGAAAAAAGGAAAGAAGTAGCTTAGCGCATATAAAGTGCGTTTAAGAAACTTAACGTATCGTTATACAAAAAATTAACGATTAATAAATGTAATTAGTAAATGTAATTAGTAAATATAATTAATAAATATGATTAGTAAATATAATTAATAAATATAATTAGTAAATATAATTAGTAAATGTGATTAGTAAATATGATTAGTAAATATAATTAGACTTAAGCTAGCTAATAATAATTAAAAGACTTTATTCGTAAACCGTAGTTTATAAGTTATTTAGCATGCTTAGCTTATTATATTATAGCTTAAAAGACCTTCAATTTAAGTAGAAAACCTAATAGTTAGCTAATGCACTTGATTTCTATTAATTATATAAAAAAAGTCAGCTCTTTTAAACTTTAAAAAGCAAATAAAGTGTTTTGCAATTGCATATACTTTACGACTTTCCGAAGTTACGAATATATCTTTCGATCGCGAAAAGCATTTTAATAATAATTAGTAAATGTAATTAATAAATATGATTAATATATATAATAAGTAAATATAATTAATAAGTATTATTAATAAATTTAATTAATAAATAAGATAAATAAAAGTATTTTTATAAAATACAAAATTTATAATTAATCGTGAATTTTATTTTATATAAACTTAAGCATTGAGTTTAAGAATGATCTTAATTCCGTATCGCTATTCTTAACGCCGTAAAACAACTTTAAAGTTAGCTCGTTTTTTTTCTAAATCAATTGCATAACGCGTTGAAATAAAATAAGATCGCAATCAGCTTCTTTAAATTCAGCATTCTTTTCGAATCCTTTTATATTCTATCAAGCGGCTAAACCCGGCAATTCGTATTTAATCTTATCGGTATTTGTTTTAATTTTAACTCGTTAATACTTTTTTTTATTAAAAGAAAAGTAAACGTAAAAAAGCTTAATTAAATAAAGATTAAAAGTTATAATATTAGTTCAATTGATTAAAAGCATAATAGAATGAATTCTTATTTAATTCGTTTTAAAATCGTGCTTGTTAAGTCTTAAGCTATTAATTCAAGGAAAGCTTTTTTATTCTTTAAATTAGCAGTTCGGCACTTTATTAATAAAAACCGCGTTATACTTTGCTAATAGCGACGAAATTGTTAAATGGTTATTATATAGCGTGACTTTATATTATTAATAAAATATAAATATTTAAATAAAATAAAAGCTTATTTATGCGTGCTAACGTATTAATTGCCGAGTGACTTTCTTTATCTTTTTATCGGTAATCGAGACGTATTTATCGCGAAGTATATCACTATTTTCTTTTTCGTTTTTTCGTAAATTAAATTCTTTATAAACCTTTTCGTTTAAATTAAATGCTTTATTAATTTAATCGCTATTTAAGTATTCTTTATTATTAAATCTAGCTGCAAAAGAAGCGGCTTGCATAGCAAGATTATCCGCGTGAATGCTTTGATTTTTTTTAAAATCGATTAGTAAATTGCTTAATAAATTAAAAAAAAGAAAAAATACCGTTCATTTATAAGATTCTTTCGCATTTCAGCTTATCGAGTTTTCTTTTTAACTTTTGATGCTTAAGAATATTTTAAGGTTTATTTTTAAATTGCAAAAAGCTGATTAACGGCCGCTTAATTTCGTCTTTTAGCTTTTTAAAGCTTATTTGCTTAAAGATCTTATTTCAGCTTTATTGTACGAGCATTAGCTTTTATCGTATAAAGATTAATTAATAATTAGCTTTTCTTTAGCTTTTTTTTTTAAGAAAAATTAATAAATTAATAAAAGTTAGAATACTACGTGAAAAAAATACTTACTTTGCGCTTGCTAAGGTTTCTTAGCATCGGATTGCTTGCCGTTACGATTGCCGTCGTATCGGCCGCATTTTAAGAAAAACGTTTTTAATTAATAAATAAATTAATAAATAAAAATATGATTTTTATTATAGATTTTTCAATCCTTTTTATTAAATCAAGCTGATTTATATGTGCAATAATATTTTTTATCGAATCAAGCTGATAAGCGGCTATATTAAATAATATTATAAAGAAGCTAAACGTTAAGAGTAATTGTTTAAAGTAAAATCAAAAGTAATAGAATAAAAGTATTAAAGTTAAGAGTGAACTCGTACATTTTATTTTTAAAATATCTTAACGCGGCCGTTAATGAATTTACGAAGTGATAAAGCAGCCGCAGCTAAGATAAAGCGGCTGCAGTTAAAATAAAGCGGCCGCTCCGCGTAATTTTTACTTTATAAAATAAAGTTTGATTTTTTTTTATTATTACTTAATAATCAATTACAATTATCGCTTTCTTATTTGCTACGCTTTTAAATACAACGCTATTCATTGCTTTATAAAGTCGTTTTTTTTTTGTTTAAAATTATTAACTTATTAATCGTAAATTAGATTATCGCGATCAAGTCTTTTTATTAATACTTTTAGATAGCCTTTTTATTAAACGAACCTTTGCTTTCGGACCGACTTTTTTTTATCGATATATTAAAGATTACGGCTAAAAGAGATAACGCAAGCTAAAATAAGTTAATTGATAAAGCAATTAAAAATCAAGCGATTAAAAGTTAAGCGGCTAAAAGTCAAGCGGCTAAAAGTTAAGCGGCTAAAAGTCAAGCGGCTAAAAGTCAAGCAAATAAAGACGAAGTATAAGAAAGTAAAGCAGATATAATACGCGGCGAAAGCGTAAAAGAAAAAAACTTAAATTTGTAAAGTAAATAAAATAAGTTTATATTTAATTAATCGAAGTACTATTAATATTTTTTCAATTACTTTGCTTAATGCAAATCTTTATCTTTAGTTTAGCAAAGCTTAATTAGCTACGGATGCGCTAGACTTTACTTTTGCTAAGCGCCGCGCTATTACAACTCGATAGCTATTCGGTTAGTATTTAATTAATAAATTAATTAATAAATCAATTGCAAATAATTAATAAGCATTTATAGAAATTCTTAACCTTACTTTTGTTAAGCGCCGCGTTATTACAACTCGACAGCTATCCGGTTAGTATTTAATTAATAAATTAATTAATAAATTGATTAGTAAATCAATTGCAAATAGCTAACAAGCATTTACAGAAATTCTTAAAACTTCGCGCGGTATTGCAAGTCTATAATAAAGAACCGATTTATCCCCGTCCTTTTCTCGCCGAATTTCTTAAAGTCAAGCTAATAAGTATTAATTACTTTATTAATTAATAATTGCTAATTTCTATTATTTTAAATAACGTTTTTTAAATATTAATAAACTCTCGCGCAAATATAAATTAACACTTATCATCTTTTAAACCTCGATCCGGTAATGTTTCTAACTTATGATTAATAAATATTTATTAATTAAATTTTTTTTTAATAAACGCAATCAAATTTACTCCGGCTATTCAATCCGAAATAAACAAAAGCATCGTTCTTAATAATACTAGTATAAGTATTAATAGCTTTTAATAAGTTTAATCTTTTTAAACTTTTTTCTTTCGTTCGTTAATTGTTTTAAAACTGCTTTAAAAGCAATATAATAATCGACGAGTTAAGCGAATGCATTAGCTTAGCTTTAAAACGAGAATCCGTTTTACGACTTAAGTGCTAGAAACAATTCTTTTACAACTACTGAACTTTCTTTTTCTTTTATTAACAATCGTATTAAAAAAGCTTTCGCGCAAAAAGCTTTTAAAAAGTCTTTTATTATTCCGGGCCTAATTATAGCTATAAAAACCGCGACGAAGACGATGCTTTATAATAATTCAAATAAAAAAAAGCAAAGCGATAATAAAGAAAACTCAAGTGAAAATGATATTCTTCTTTTTTAATATAAAAGAGCTAAAAAATCACTTTCGACGGCTAAAGCTGCTCGCTCCGTTTTATTAGCTAGCAAATCACTTTCGGCAGCTAAAACTTTTTTTCGTTAAAAATCTAAAAAAGGCAAGTATCTTAAGAAGTTTATAATTATTGCGAAAAAAAGAGGTTTAAGCTAACGAAAGCGCCGTCGCTATAAGCTAAGAAGTAAGTTTAATCAATTAATAAATTGATTCTTAAATACAATTATTAATTTATATAGCTATTGCGTTAAAAGAGATCCGACGATATTAAAAAAGCACCGAGCTTTTTATTAAAAAGACTCTTTTTTAACGTCTTATTCGAAAGATCACTTACGATTTTAAATAAGACTTTAAATTTTAAAGCGGTGCTTTAAAATGTTTATAAAAAGCTTTAAAAGCATTCTTCGTAAAAGAGTTTGAAAGTAAGTACTTATATATTTATTTATTAATCGATTTACTAATCGATTTACTAATCGATTTATTAATTACTTTTAATAACGAACTTATATGCTATTTACGTTAAACGAATAACGATTCAAAACAAAGATATAGCGTTAGTTAAAAAATTGCGGGAAATTATAACTAGAAGTTTTGTTTAGTAATTTTAGTTTATTATAATGTAATGCAATGTAATTGTAAAGTATAACATATATGATTAATAAATATAATAAATAAATATAATAATTAAGTAAATTAGTAAATATTGTAATAGAGTTGCGGCTCTATATTTGTTTTGTCCATGTATATAGTACTGATGCTAGGCACCTTTGTCACGTAGGTGCGCTGCATACTCTGGCCCTGCTAAGCACGTGGTTAGGTCACGTGCAAGCTCTTATATAAACGAGTAGTTGGTTCTTCTTTGAACCAGTACCACATCATTACACAATACAATACACGTACTTACAGCACACATTCGAGTGTCCTTCGATCGTCTTCCTTTTCCCCCCTTATTCACTTACGATTCTACCATAGCTATATTCATATATATCTCTTGATTTGACGTTGGGTATATGTCGGAGCTCTTCCCTTCTACAATATTCGTAAATTTGTTTTATTTTTAGCGGCCTTATATATATTATTTTTAGCTGTCCCACTTTAAACCTATAGGGTTTCCTTATCCCTCGTAAGGAATTTTACTTAAAAAATCCTCTTTATAGGGTTTAAAAAAAAAAGTCCCCTATCGGCCAAGACCCTATGGGGGGAATGGGGAGGAAAACCCCATGGGGCCCCCACCCCATGGAGCAGCCTAGCAAAAATACTTAATTAAGTCTTGAAATCATCGTCGAGTCTTGAATACTTTAATTCTTTAAAAAAGCTTTTCGCAAATAAAGCTAACTCTTTTGCTTTCGAATAAAAGTCTATTGCTTTTAGCTTAAAGAAATCGTCTTTATTATCGTTAAGAGCGTTTAAAGTGCCGTACGCAAGTATACTATGCTTAATTAATAATCGGATCGGTAAAAGGTTACCGATATAATTATTAATAGTTTTTTTTTTTTAAAAGTCTTTAAAAAGCTTATTTCCGAATCCGAAGTCTTTTAAAAGTCCGTTTCCGAATCTTTTTAATAGTTTAAAAAGGCCGTTCTTACTTCTTTCGTATCCGTGTCTTCGATCTCTTTACTAATCTTTTCCGTTCTTTTTTCGTCGGTCATCGTTAAGATCGCTAAAGCTATTCGAGTCACCGGCTAAAGCTTTAGCTTAATGATATCCGTACTTTTAAGCGCACTCTTAACGATTCTTATACTTTTAATATCTTTCTTATCGATACGTAACTTATTAAGAGATCTAAAAAGCTTGTCGGTACGTCCGAGAGTATTAAATCTTCTTTTCGAGTTGCTAAAGTTAAGCACGGAAATTTGCACGCTGTCTTTAATAAAAGCTGATTTTGCTCGGAATGCTCTTAAGTTTTAACGAGTCTTCTTTTAGCGTATAACTCTCGTAGCTTCGTTCGTTGTCTAGTCCGATAATGATCTTAAGATTATTATTATTATTGCTACTCGATCTTAGCTTTTCGAAAACCCGACTATAGCCTTTAAGAAAAGGATTTAAAAGCCGCTAAAGTGATTTTAGTTCTTCTTGTATAATTAGCGTATTGCGTAGCGATTAATAAATTGAAAATAAGTACGCTAAAGCGCTTCGTCGTAGTCTTTCGTTAGATTGTATAGCGTAAGTCCGTAATTCCGCTATTTGCTTTGCTATAGCCTTTATATTTCGTTCTATATCTCTTTTCTTTTTTAAAAACTCTTTTCGTAACTTTTAGACTTCTTTCCCTTTTTCTTTCTTGCTTGAAGTTTCCTTTTCCTTCCTTTTTAAGCTTCGCGAGAGTAAAGGTAAAAGTGATTGAAGTATAATATCTTCGTCGTTCGTAAAGCTTTCGACGGTCCACTTTAATTCGAAACTTAAAAGTGTTGCTTATTGCTCTTTTACTTTTTTAAAAGTCTATTAATATTATTGCTTATCGTTCAAAAGCTTAACTATTTTATTAGCGTAACCCTTTTGCTTTAAAAAGCACTATATTCTTTTAGACAGCAAGTGTTTTTTAAAGTTAATAAAGATAGCAAACTTAAGGCTTCGTCTTGTATTATCCTTCGTTATTATAAAGCTCGTCTAATCTTAGCGTAAGAAAGCGTACCGGAATAAGCTTTATAAATCGTAGTCTCTTAGCCTTTTATACTTCGCATCTAAGAAGTCTTTTACTATTGCTCGAGCCGTAATCTTACTATTAAGCCTTGCGTATAATAGCTCGTTTAAATCAAATAAGATGCTCGATATCTCGTCTTTTAGTCTTTTCGAAAGGCTTAAGAGTCTTAAGTATAATAATTTCTTCGGCTAAATAATTAAAAGTTCCGTAAGTAGTGATAAAATTCGAAAAATATAATACTCCGCTCTTTGTCGGCTAGACTCTTTACTTAAAAGTCTAATTGCTCGATCGGTTATAATTATTGTCTGCTCGTACGTAAATCGATTTTGTTAGTTGGGTTTGCTATATGTAGCAAGCGCAGCTCTATAGCTTTAAAGATTATATAAAAGTGATTTAGTTCGGAATCACTCTTTTATAAGAATAAAGAAAAATCGGTAATATAAGCAAGCGACTTAATACGGAATCGCTCTTCCGTTGTAAAAAGAGAAAGGTATTGTAGTAATAAGTTATCTTCGCTATAAAGTATTCTTAATTTCTTTATAATTGATCATTTAATAGTAAATCAACTACTGATCAATATTAAATTGCTTTTAAGCGATTAAGAATATATTCGTAAGGTCGTAACGTTCGTTAAAGTACTTGCAATTGCAAAACACTCGGTTGATAAAGTATTTGAATTCTGTCTGCTCTTTAAGGCTTAAAAGAGCTGATTCCTTTTATATGATTAGAAGGAATCACGTGCACTAGCTAGCTAATAGGTTTACTTATTAAGTTAAAAGTCCTTTGACTGCTGACATGCTAAGCAAAGCATGCCAAGTAGCCCGTGAACCTTAGTTCACGGGTGAACTTCCCAACTATTACTATTACTACTACTACTACTAGCTAAGGTCGATATAAATATACCGACAAAAAGTAAATAATAAGTTTTATTATCTACTTCGATAAAGATCAAGTTTAATTGGTTTGCAATCTTTAATAAATTAATAACTTGATTAATATATAAATAATAAAACGGCATTTATTAAGCTGCTCTATAAGGTGAGGGCCTTATAGGGTTTTCTTTTTTATTCCTTTTATAAGGTCTTAGCCGATAAGAGACTTTTTTTTTTAAACTTTATAAAGAGGATTTTTTTAAGTCAAATTCTTTACGAAGGATAAAGAAACCTTATAAGTTTAAAGTAAGATAGCTAAAAATAATATATATAAAGCCGTTAAAAATAAAACAAATTTACGAATATTTATTAATTTTACTTAATCATTATATTTATTTATTATATTTATTAATCATATATGTTATACTTTGCAATTACATTGCATTACATTATAATAAATTAAAATTACTAAACAAAACTTTTAATTATGATTTCTCGCAATTTCTTAACTAACGCTATATCTTTGTTTTAAATCGTTACTCGTTTAACGTAAATAGCATATAAGTTCGTTACTAAAAGTGATTAGTAAATCGATTAGTAAATCGATTAGTAAATCGATTAATAAATAAATATATAAGTATTTACTTTCAAATTCTTTTACGAAGAATGCTTTTAAAGCTTCTTATAAACATTTTAAAGCACCGCTTTGAAATTTAAAGTCTTGTTTAAAATCGTAAGTGATCTTTCGAATAAGACGTTAAAAAAAAGTCTTTTTAATAAGAAGCTCGATGCTTTTTTAATATCGTCGGATCTCTCTTAACGCAATAGCTATATAAATTAGTAATTGTATTTAAAAATCAATTTATTAATTAATTGAACTTATTTCTTAGCTTGTAGCGACGGCGCTTTCGTTAGCTTAGACTTCTTTTTTTCGCAACAATTGCAAACTTCTTAAGATACTTGCTTTTTTTAGATTTTTAACGAAAAGAAGTTTTAACTATCGAAAATGATTTGCTAGTTAATAAAACGGAACGAGCAGCTCTAGCCGTCGAGAGTGATTTTTTAGCTCTTTTGTATTAAGAAAAAAGAATATTATTTTCAATTGAGTTTTCTTTATTATCGCTTTGCTCTTTTTCATCTGTATTACTATAAAGCATCGTCTTCGTCGCGGTTTTTATAGCTATAGTTAAGCTCGAGACAGTAAGAGACTTTTTAAAAGCTTTTTGCGCGAAAGCTTTTTTAGTGCGATTGCTAATAAAAGCAAAAGAAAGTTTAGCAGCTGCAAAAAAATTATTTTTAGCATTTAAGTCGTAAAACGGATCTTCGTTTTAAAGTTAAGCTAATGCACTCCCTTAGCTCGTCGATTGTTATATTGCTTTTAAAGCAGTTTTAAAACAATTAGCGAACGAAAGAAAAAAGTTTAAAAAGATTAAACTTATTAAAAGCTATTAGTACTTATGCTAGTATTATTAAGAACGATGCTTTTATTTATTTCGGATTAAATAGCTAGAGTAAATCTAATTGCGTTTACTAAAGAAAAATTTAATTAATAAATATTTATTAATTATAAGTTAAAAACATTACCGGATCGAAGTTTAAAAAATGATAAGTGCTAGTTTATATTTGCGCGAAAGTTTATTAGTATTTGAAGAGCGTTACTTAAAATGATAAAAATTAACAATTATTAATTAATAAAGTAATTAATATTTATTAGCTTGACCTTAAAAAATTCGGCGAGAAAAGGACGAAGATAAATCGGTTTTTTATTATAAACTTGTAATACCGCGCGAGGTTTTAAGAATTTTTATAAATGCTTATTAGCTATTTGCAATTGATTTATTAATCAATTTACTAATCAAATATTAACCGGATAGCTGTCGAGTTGTAATAGCGCGGCGCTTAATAAAAGTAAGGTTAAGAATTTTTATAAATGCTTGTTAGCTATTTGCAATTGATTTATTAATCAATTTATTAATTAAATACTAACCGGATAGCTATCGAGTTATAATAGCGCGGCGCTTAGCAAAAGTAGAGTCTAGCGCATCCGTAACTAATTAAGCTTTGCTAGACTAAAAATAAAGATTTGCGTTAAGTAAAGTAATTGAAATAGTATTAATAATACTTCGATTAATTAAATATAATCTTATTTTATTTACTTTACAAATTTAAATTTTTTTCTTTTACGCTTTCGCCGCGTATTATATCTGCTTTACTTTCTTGTACTTCGTTTTTATTTGCTTGACTTTTAACCGCTTGACTTTTAGCCGCTTGACTTTTAGCCGCTTAACTTTTAACCGCTTGACTTTTAATCGCTTGATTCTTAATTGCTTTATTAATTAACTTATTTTAGCTTGCGTTATTTCTTTTAGCCGTAATGCTTAATATATTGGTAAAAAGAGGTCGGTCCGAAAGCAAAGGTTCGTTTAATAAAAAAGCTATTTAAAAGTATTAATAAAAAGACTTGATCGCGATAATTTAGTTTACGATTAATAAGTTGATAATTTTAAACAAGAAAAGGACGACTTTATAAAGCAATGAATAGCGTTGTATTTAAAAGCGTAGCAAATAAGAAAGCGATAATTGTAATTAATTATTAAGTAATAATAAAAAAGAATTAAACTTTACTTTATAAAGTAAAAATTGCGCAAAGCGCCCGCTTTATCTTAACTGCGGCTGCTTTATCACTTCGTGAATTCATTAGCGGCTGCGCTAAGATGTTTTAGAAATAAAATGTACGAGTTTACTTTTAATTTTAATACTTTTATTTTATTACTTTTGATTTTATTTTAAATAATTACTCTTAACGTTTAGCTTTTTTATAATACTATTTAATATAGCCGCTTATCAGCTTGATTCGATAGAAAGTATTATTACAAATACAGATTAGCTTGATTTAATAAAAAGGATTGAAAAATTTATAATAAGAATCATTTTCTTATTTATTAATTTATTTATTAATTAAAAACGTCTTTTTTAGAATGCGGCCGATACGACGGCAATCGTAACGGCAAGCAATCCGATGCTAAGAAACCTTGGCAAGCGCAAAGTAAGTATCTTTTTTACGTAGTATTTTAACTTTTATTAATTTATTAATTTTTTTTAAAGAAGAATATTGGATTGCTTCCAAGCGATTGGGAATATATATTCGTAAGGTCGTAACGGTCGTCAAAGTACTTGCAATTGCAAAACACTCGGTTGATAAGGTATCTGAATTCTGTCTGCTCCCTTAGATTTAAGGGAGCTGATTCCTTCTATAGGACTAGAAGGAATCACGTGCACTAGCTAACTAATAGGTCTACTTGTCAAGTTGAGGGTCCTTTGACTGCTAATATGCTAAGCGAGGCATGCCAAGTGGCTCGTGAACCATGGTTCACGAGTGAGCTTCCCCAACTACTACTACTACTACTACTAGCTAGCTAAGGTCGATATGGATATACCGACACCGGCAACTCTTTCTTTAGCAAGCAGTGCCTTGCCAACTACTATATCGACCGAAAAAAAAAAGAAGGTAATCAAACAAAAGAAAAACAATCTCATCCTTCCCTCTCTTACAACGGCTTTTCCACTCACCCGTCCACTTGTACCTTCAAGGTATTAGTCAAAACTAGCTCTTGCAAAGAGGTATTAGCCCCGACTTTAATCATGGCGTTAGCAAAGTTGAATTTTCTTCCGATCTAGCGTACCTTAGAGAGCTCCCGCCTCTCGTATGACTTCCGAATAGCTATAATATCGATTATAAAGCGCTTCTCTTTAATAGTTCTTAGCTTTACCATGCACTCGTAAAGCGAATAAGAATCAATGCACATAACTACGAAGAAATTAAGTATCTTTAACTAAGCTATAATCTAAGCAAAGGTAGTCGATATAGCAATAGCTATATCGATACTTAAGGACATAGCGTATAGCTTAAAGGCTAATACTGCTCTTATTACCCTTTTGCACTTCTATAACACTTAATAAAAGATGTTACCCGTCAAAATGAACTCGTTCTTATTTACGTGAGCTTCATTGCTAAAGATAGCTACGAAACCGATCTAAGAGTTAAGATCAGCGTTATTAGCAAACGCTTTATTTACGAACACAAAGAGCTTCGCAGTTGTTAAGTCTAAAGGCACGTAATAAATCTTTCGTATTAAGTGATCGATCAGCTACTAGATCACCTTATTAAGGGCCTTGTAGTCCCCGTCCTTCGGTTCTTGGTATTAGGCAGCTATCGATAAAGCACAAGATGCTTCTAAGTAGCAAATGGTAGCCAAATACGCCTTTCGAGCACGTTGCTCCAAGTACTCTTTAGCCCGTATAGCTAAATCGAGCTTGATTACTGCAAGCCTCTTACCCTGCCCTTTTTAACCAATTAACACTCCGAACCCGTCTTTATCCAAAGATAGCTTGTACTTATTGAAAATCATCGGTTCAGCGTATATAAAGATCTCTATTTCCTTGCTCCTTAGCTTGGATTTCACCAGCTCCTTCTTTTCTTTTGCCCTTATAGCTCGATTAATAACCATAAGAACATCGTCCGTCTATAAAGCAGCTATTCTTAGCTGATCTTTATTAGTTAATACAAAGAAGCAAGAATTAAAGCTCGATTGCTGCATACCGAAGTTGTTTATAAAATGCCCGGAAAAACGCTTATACTAGTGCGTCTTTGCTTCGAGGATACTGTATAAAAAGCCAGTTATAAAAAACAAAATGCCGAAAAGGAATCGATAAATGATCTCCTTAAGTAATCGCACGACGATTATTCGGATGAGCTTCGTACTTGACTAAGTATAAGCTTAAGTGATATCCTTGCTATAAACCTGACACCCGTAGTCCTTTATTAAAAAAGGAGCTAAAGCACAACAGAGTTTTTAGCCCGCTCGCTGCACCGTAAATGACTCGGTAAGTACCCTCGTTTTGCCCTTGTTTTAAAAGGCTTGGACCATTATACGAGACTTCTCGTATAACGTAAGTGTTCCTTTGCTTTTAATCTTATCAACAAACTTAAATCCGAAAATCTTAACGCCTTTAACGCGTAAGTCGGTGCTCGAGATCACTTAAAAGATGCTTTAAGCTATCAATCTAACTAATTCCTTTGCTTTGGACTTTTAAAATAGTGCTTTAAGGCTTTTAATAATTCTTTCGGCTCGTAGCTTAGCTAAGAGCTCATAGTCCCGGCGTTCCTTATCGGTAACTAACACTTCGAAGTCCTTAATAAATAAAACGTAAGAGTCGCCCTCCTTTTCGTCGAGCACGGTCGGGATACTAAGATCGTACTTTTAATAAGGTATCTGGACTATTAGTATTATTGACTTCTAAGGATTAGTAAGTTAAGGGTTAAAGGAGCTATTTGTTAGTCTTGGCGAGCTTCTTGGATTAAGCGACCTCGGTAGATTAAGCGAATGTTGAGGTTTAAGCGAATTTCGTATTTCTAGCTCTTTTTCGCTTTCGCTCTAATCATCTTCCACCTCTTCTTCCACCTCTTCTTCCGCTTTTACTTTAAGTACCTGCAACTCTTTTAGCAGCTTTTCAACTTTAAAGTAATAAAGTTTTACTAAAGTTGACTTGAATTCCGTAAGCCTCGGACAAGCTATTATGCACGTATGCCCTTGCTTGCTAAGCAACTGAAAAGGGCCCTTCTACTTTTGGTTTTCTCGCTACACGAGCACCCGTGAGCTAATAAGGAGGTCTAAGGTATGCTCCGTAATTGAGCCATTCCTCTTCTTAAGCGCGTCCTTAACCTGCTTCGCAGCGTGGCATTTTCGTACTTCCTTTATAGCTTTGCTAATAGCAGCAGCACGTTCTTAAGTAGACGCGGCAAGTCGATCTTATTCCGTCAGCTTTAGTAAGGTCTTAAAAACGAAGAGTATAAAAACCAGGCTATTAAGTCCAGCTATGTCGTTAATAGCTTTAATAGCCATTTAAAGCCGGTCCTTCCTTAAGGCCTTTGAAAGCTCCTTTATGACGATCTTAAAAGCGCGTCGTACAAGGACGTGATAGCGTTCTACTAGCCCGACGCTATGATAAGCTTTTACAAGCATCTGCTTTAAAGTGCTGCTAATACTCTTAAGGTAGCTCCGGAACGTTGCCGAATTAAAATTAGTTCCGGGATCGTGCACTACGTTTGTAAAAGGCTCGACGTAAGTATTAACCTAGCATCGATTGAATCCTTTAAGTAAATGCTATGCGGATATGCTTTTAAGAAAGGTGGCGGCCTGAAAATTAATAAAATCGCAAACGACGTGCAATACGTTCTTGCCGTTAAAGTGCATCACATCGACGTATACTATATTATTAAAATCAGTATCATCTTTAAGTCTAATACTAAACCTCTTTGAAGAGCGTCCGAATACTTAGCAGTAATAGCAAAACTTTTGGATATTATAAAGCAAATCCCGTTTGAATTCGTGCTCGGCCCTTTTAAGAACAGCAGCAAATCGACTTGCTAAAAAGTGGCCAAAACGCTTATAAATGGTCTTTAATTGCTTTTCCGTAAGGTAGCAGTAGACGGTCTCGCTTTCGGTGCTATAATAAATAGCAGCGTGCTCTTTACTTAATAGCATCTATACGTATCTAAACATCTTTATTATTAGTATTTCCTTTTTCCCTTAGACTAGCACGTTCCGCAAGTTATCTAAGATCACTTTATGCTTATCTATATCAGTTAACGAGAATAAAAAAAGTACGTCGCTTTCTACAACGTAAAACTCTACTTGACTTAAAGGAGTATCCAAGGTAACTGCTCTAATAAAGGTGGCAAAGCCGATCCCGTACTTGACGGACTTCTCTCTTGCCCGAGATGTATCTAATTAGACCTCGGGGTACTTCTTTTAAAGTGCTCGTAGCTAGGGCAAGCTAGCGGTAAAGAAATTAGCTGCTCCGCTATCAATCATAAGTCTTATAAACACGTTTTCAAAGTACTTGGAAGCTATGTAGATCTCTGCTTTGCTCGCGAGCACGTTTTGGGTCTCGATTTGGCTAGTAAAGGCGTGGAATGCCGTTTGAATTTCCAGCTGTTTATATACTTCGTCAGCGTTAAAGGTGCCGTGGGTAATCACAAAACCTTCCGACATATTAGCGTAGCTGCTCGATTCGAGCGGCTCGTTTAATAAGCTTGCGATAAACTAATCGAATTCTTCCGTAAATATAAGTAGCAAGCCTTTAATCGATGCTACGTATTAAAAGAATTTGCTTCTCGTCACCTTTTTTACGTCTTTAAAAGCTTAGAACTTAGCGACGGATGCCTTTCTCTCGTCGAAAGTATGGTTAGTGCTTTAGCAACTTAGCTTTTTGCAAATAAAACACTTTTTCTCACCCTTAATAATAGCCTTAACAGCTTTCTTACCTCCGAAGTATTAGCGATCTTAAATAAAGCATTCGTATTCCTCGTCCAAATCGAAGTCAGCTTCTAAAGCGTGCTAAGAGCAGATATGATCGTGTAGCTCGCTAGAACTCGCGTAAGCTCTACTCGCTTTAGCGAAAGGTCGAGAGGTCTCAGTTGTAAAAGCAATTGCTCGACGAATATTAGCAACTACCGCGGTAAAGATAAAAGCAAGATTCATTCGTGCAATCGTAATCTTTAGCACGTTTTTACAAGCTGAATATAGCTTATTAGCAAAACTTCGATTATCCTTTAAACTTAATCGTAAAGAGCTCTGAATGCCCTTGAGCTTCTTAGCGAGCTTTTCAAAGCACTCGCTAAGCGAGGTTCTTAGATTCTCTTTCTTAATTAAATCTAGCGAAATTTCCTTTTAGCAGTCGTATTTTGCTTGCCGCCGGTAATCAGTCTCGAAGTGGTCCTTTACCGCAATAGCATTTGCTTTAAACGTAAGAAGCTTGGCCTTGATCACATAATTGTAATAGAAGGTTATAGCCTCTTTCGTAAGCATAATTAAAAACGCCGCTAAATAATCGTCGAAGGTCAAACCGTATCGACTTGCTTAGTTAGCAAAAATCTTTAATTAAGTTCTAAAGTCATCGTCGGGTCTTAAGTACTTCAGCTCTTTAAGAAAGCTTCGCGCGAACAAAGCCAATTCTTTCGCTCTTAAGTAAGGGTCTATTGCTCTTAGCTCAAGGAAATCGTTTCCATCATCGTCAAAGGCGCTTGGAGTGCCGTACGCAGGCGTGCCGTGCTTAGCTAATGGTCGGATCGGTAAAAGGTTACTAATATAATTGCCGGTTATGGGTCTTACCTTTCCAAGGTCCTTAAAAGGCTCATTTCCGGATCCGAAGTCCTTTGGAGGTCCGTTGCCGAATCCCCTTAGTAGCTCAAAAGGGCCGTTCCTACCTTTTCCGTACCCGTAGCCTCGATCTCCCTGCTAATCTCTCCCGTTCCTTCTTCGTCGGCCATCGTCAAGATCTCTAAGGCTATTCGAGTCACCGGCTAAAGCTCTAGCTTAATGATATCCGTATCCTTAAGCTTGCCCTTAGCGATTCTTATACCCTTAGTCTCTCTCTTGTTGATACGTAGCCTCTTAAGAGATATAAGTAGCTTGCCGGTACGTCCGAAAGTGCTAGATCCCCTTTTCGAGTTATTAAGGCTGGGCACGGAAATCTGCACGCTGTCCTTAGTAAGAGTTGATTTTGTCCGGAATGCTCTTAGGTTTTAGCGGGTCCTCTTTTGGCGTATAGCTCCCGTGGCCTCGAGTGTTATCTGGTCCGATGATAATCTCAGGACTATTTTTATTGCTACTCGGTCCTGGCTTGTCGAAAATTCGGCTGTAGCTTTTGACAAAGGGGTTTTGGGGCTGCTGAGGTGATTTTGGCTCTTCTTGTATAATTGGCGTATTGCGTAGCGATTGATAAGATTGATGAATTGAGGACGAGTACGCTGAAGTGCTTCGTCGTAGCCCTTCGTTGGATTGTATAGCGTAGGTCCGTAATTCTGCTATTTGCCTTGCTATTATTTCTATATTTTGCTCTATATCTTTCCTTTCCTTCGCAAACTCCTCGCGTAACCTCCGAATCTCCTCCCTTTCTTCCTTTTCCTTCTTTTTTAGACTTCGTAAGGGTGGTAAAGGTAGTTGAAGCGTATTATCTTCGTCGTCCGTAAGGTTTTCGGCGGTCCACTTTGAATCGAAGCCTAAAAGTATTGCTTATTGCTCTTTTATTTCTTAAAAGGTCTATTGGTATTGCTGCTCGTCGTTTAAGAGCTTGACCATCTTATTAGCGTAGCCCCTTTGCTTTGGAGGGCACTACACGCCTTTAGACAGCAAGTGTTCCTTAAAGCTAATAAAAGTAGCAAACTTAAGGCCTCGTCTCGTATTATCCCTCGTCATCGTAAAACTCGTCCAATCTTAGCGTAAGAAAGCGTGCCGGAATAAGCTTTATAAGTCGTAATCCCTTAGCCCTCTACACTTCGCATTTAAGAAGTCCTTTACTATTGCTCGGGCCGTAATCTTATTATCGAGCCTTGCGTATAGTAGCTCGTTTAAGTCAAATAAGATGCTCGATATCTCATCGTCTGGTCCTTCCGAGAGGCTTAAGAGTCTTGGGTATAATAGTCCTTTTGGCTGAATAGCTAAAGGTTCCGTAGGTGGTAATAAGACTCGAAGGATATAATACCTTACTGCTCTTTGTCGGCTAGACTCCTTACTTAAAGGTCTAATTGCTTGATCGGCTATAATAGTTGTCTACTCGTACGTAAATCGATCGTATTGGTTGAGTTTATTATATATAGCAAGCGCGGCTTTACAGCTTTGAAAGTTATATAAAAGTAACTTGGTTCGGAATCACTCTTCCGTAAAAATAAGGAAAGTCGGTAGTATAAGAAGCGACTTGGTACGGAATCGCTCTTCCGTTGTAAAAAGAAAGAGGTATCGTAATAAAAAGTATCCTCGCTATAAAGTCTTAGCTTCTTTATAATTGATCACTTAATAGTAATTCAATCACTAATCAGTGTTGAATTGCTTCCAAGCGATTAGGAATATATATTCGTAAAGTCGTAACGGTCGTCAAAGTACTTGCAATTGCAAAACACTCGGTTAATAAAGTATCTGAATTCTGTTTGCTCCTCTAGATTCAAAGGAGCTGATTCCTTCTATAAGACTAAAAGGAATCACGTGCACTAGCTAACTAATAGGTCTACTTGTCAAGTTGGGGGTCCCTTGACTGCTAACATGCTAAGCGAGGCATGCCAAGTGGCCCGTGAACCATGGTTCACGGGTGAGCTTCCCCAACCACTACTACTACTACTACTAGCTAGCTAAGGTCGATATGGATATACCGACAAAGAAAGCTAAAGAAAAGCTAATTATCAATTAATCTTTATACGATAAGGGCTAATGCTCGTATAGCAAAGCTAAAATAAGATCTTTAAGCAAATAAGCTTCGAAAAGTTAAAAGACGAGATCAAGCGGCCGCTAATCAGCTTTTTGCAATTTAAAAACAAATCTTAAAATATTTTTAAGCATTAAAAGCTGAAAAGAAAACTCGATAAGCCGAAATGCGAAAGAATCTTATAAATGAACGGTACTTTTTCTTTTCTTTGATTTATTAAGCAATTTACTAATCGATTTTAAAAAGAATCGAAGCATTTACGCGGATAATCTTGCTATGCAAGCCGCTTCTTTTATAATTAGATTTAATAATAGAAAATACTTAAATAGCGATTGAGTTAATTAAGCATTCAATTTAAACGAAAAGGTTTATAAAAAATTTAATTTACGAAAAGATAAAAAAGAAAATAATGATATACTTCGCGATAGATACGTCTTGATTACCGATAAAAAAATAAAAAAGGTCACTTAGCAATTAGCACGTTAACACGCATAAATAAGCATTTATTTCATTTAAATATTTATATTTTGCTAATAATATAAAGTTACGCTATATAATAACCGTTTAACAATTTCGTCGTTATTAGTAAAGTGTAGCGCGATTTTTAATAAAGAAGTGCCGAGCTGCTAATTTAAAAAGTAAAAAAGCTTTTTTTAAATTGATAGCTTAAGACTTAGCAAGCACGGTTTTAAAACGAACTAAGTAAGAATTCATTTTATTATGCTTTTAATCAACTGAACTAATATTATAACTTTTAATCTTTATTTAATTAAGCTTTTTTACGTTTACTTTTCCTTTAATGAAAAGAAGTATTAGCGAGCTAAAATTAAAGCAAATACCGATAAGATTAAATACGAATTGCCGAGTTTAGCCGCTTAATAAAATATAAAAGGATTCGAAAAGAATATTAAATTTAAAAAAGCTGATTGCGATTTTATTTTATTTTAACGCGTTATACAATTGATTTGGAAAAAAGACGAGCTAGCTCCGGAGTTGTTTTACGGCGTTAAAAATAGCGATACGGAATTGAGATCATTCCTAAACTTAATACTTAAGTTTATATAAAATAAAATTCACGATTAATTATAAATTTTATATTTTATAAAAATACTTTTATTTATCTTATTCATTAATTATATTTATTAATAATACTTATTAATTATATTTACTTATTATATTTATTAATTATATTTATTAATTATATTTACTAATTATATTTACTAATTATATTTATTAATTATATTTACTAATTATATTTATTAATTATATTTACTAATCATATTTATTAATCGTCGGTTTCTTGTATAACGATACGCTAAGTCTTTTAAACGCACTTTATATGCGCTAAGCTACTTCTTTTATTTTTTCTTTCGTATTCTTCGTATTCTTTTATTCCTTGCTTTTAACTTATGAACTATAGTTTACGAATTTTTAACGCTTTTACTTTCGTGTATATAGACTTTAATTACTTTCGACTTTTACACTCGGTAATTATTAATTTTAAATCATTACTTTAAGATTCTTTTAAGCTTTTATATAAACCTTCGCGCTTTCGTAAGTTCTTTTAAGTAATCGCTTAAAGTCGTTACATCTTGAAGTTTTAAATCAAAAGAATTGATCGATTTGCTGTATTTAAAATCGATATAAATATATTAATAAATTATTTTAATATTTAAATTTATAAATTATATTTAAAGTTAATTATATATATATTTTATTTAATATAATAACGATTTTAAAACTATTTATATAAACTCATCTATTAATTTATAATAATAAAATTTAAAAGGCTTTCGTAAGCTATCGAATTTATTACTTTCCTTTTTTGCGATACTTTTCTTTTATATATAAAAAGTCTTTTGCTTATTAATAATATTAATTCTATAATATCCGTCGTTATGTTCGTTTTTACTAATCTATTCAACAGATAGCTTAATTTTATAGCCGTTATTTAAAAACCGCTTAACTCGATATTCGTTTATTCTAATTAACTAGCTACGATTACGCTTTTTTTCGTCTAGCATTTCTATTGCATACCGAGCGTTTCGACCGTTCGTTCGTTTAATAAAAAAAGAATAATAAGTTTTATTATCTACTTCGATAAAGATCGAGTTTAATTAGTTTGCAATCTTTAATAAATTAATAACTTGATTAATATATAAATAATAAAACAGCACTTACAAATAAATCGGCAAGCGTCCGTTAAAATATGAATTTCTTTTATTTATTCTTTAGTTATAATAGATATTCGAGCTTGTAAATATAATTATAAGCTAATACGATTATAAAGTGTTCTATCGTTTTATATAATAAATTTTTAATTAAATGCTTTTATTTTTAATATTTATCAGATTATATTAATTTTATTTACCGTATAGCAGCAGCCGAAAAGAAAGCTGCAAAGATTATATTTAAATTAAGATTTTTATAAGCACCTTATCCTTATATATTAATTAAACCTTAATAAATTTAAGTAAGTACTTATTATAACGACCTTAAGCGATTATTTAAAGAATTTATAAAAAAGCGAAAGGATCATATAAAGCTTAAGAAGATTATAAAATCATTATTTGAATTTAAAATTAATAATTATCGAAAGTAAAAGTTGAAAAAAACTAAGTGTTAGATTCTTTTTAAGCGATTAAAAAATATATTCGTAACTTCGTAACGGTCGTTAAAGTACTTGCAATTGCAAAACACTCGGTTATAAAAGTATTTGAATTCTAATTGCTCTTTAAAATTCAAAGGAGCTGATTCCTTTTATATGATTAAAAGGAATCACGCGCACTAGTTAATTAATAAGTTTATTAATTAAGTTAAAAGTCCTTTGATTAGTATAATATGCTAAGCGAAACATATTAAATAGCCCGTGAACTCTTTTAAATATTACTAGCTAGCTAAGGTCGATATAAATATACCGATATTAAGGTCTATATATAAGAAGGTTGTTCGTAATAATCAACTTAAGTAAAAAGAGCTTAAAAGTGTTAAAAGATATAATTATAATTAAGTTTTAATAAAAAAGAAATAAAAAGAAATGAAAAGATAAAAAAAAAAAACCGCTAATTAAAACTTAACGCTCGCAAGAATGCTGCTTAAAAAGAATTAAGCGTAAGCAAAACCTTTTTTAAAAATAAATTAACTTAATAAAATATATTTAAATCATAAAATAATGTTATATAATATTCAAGTATATAAGACGTTGATATATAAATTCAAATCAATAGTTTAATAGCAAATTCGCTAGAATTTAAATATATTTTCTTAAGCTACTAATTCGTTTTTATCTTAAATTACTTTAACTACTTACGAAGATACCGATCTATTTCAAAGTTAAGAGTTCGAAAGCCTTATAATTAGTTTCTTTAGCTTAATACTATTAGCAATTATTAGATATTCTAATTAATATTATATTTAGAACGTTAAAGAGATTAAGACTTTTAATACTTAGTAATTATAGACCTTATAGTATTCTTAATAATAAAAAGCTAATTAAAATCTTTTACGAATCGATTAGAATAAAAAGAAAACTTCTTTTATATAGATTGGATTCGTTCAAGCAGCTAAGAAATCAATAAAAGAGCTTATAGTATACTATAAAAAGTGCGACCGAGCTTTAAAGCATCCGAAGCTAAAAGCTTTTAAAACGAAAGTATTAGCCGATCATTAAAAAACGAATGTTTGCAAACGCGTCGTAAATAGGTTAAAACAAAAGCTTTAGCAAACTCAATTAAGATTTAAATCTTTTTAACGCAATTTAATACGTTTGTTTTTATTTATAAATTCGGTTAATAAATCTAGTAAATTTGATTAGTAAATCTAATTAGTAAATCGGATTAATAAATCTGATTAGTAAATCTGATTAGTAAATCTGATTAGTAAATCTAATTAGTAAATCGGATTAGTAAATCTGATTAATAAATAATAAAATTAATATCTAATAGATATATTTATCACGAAGAACGCTTTCGCATTAAAACTTAAAATCAGCATTTCGAAAAAGTGTTTTAAATGTTATATTATTTACGCGAAGCTCGTTTCGAATAATTAATAACTCGGATTAAAAATCTTTTTGCGAATTACAAAACTTATATTTTAAGCTCTTTAGTGCTTTAATTATTAAGCGAGACCTCGACGATAAGATTCTAGAAATTAATCGTTATTTATTAAATAATTTATTAGCTAATTAAAAACTTAGCATTTCACTAGACTATTAGTCTAGCACTAAGCGCTATTCTTTTATATGCATAATCGGAACTGCAATTACAAAAGATTAGCATATAATTTAACTTATGCTTAAATTTATTGTCACCTACGGTGACCCAAGATAAATTCCAGTAGTTGTAGTGGTGGTTAGTCATCCAGTCACGTAAGACTATTCTATACGGATCTGGCAAGATTTCTGAGCGTGCCAAGACTTTTATTCTATGTCAATCTATTGAACTTTTTTCGGAACGAGTCGGCCCGTTTAATTCATGTATAACAGCTAAGCCTAATTCAGCCACCGCTATTAATTCTGCTATACGTAACGCACGTCGCTGCTTTACGTAATACGTAAGGCAGCTAGGCTGCTATACGTAACCTACGTAAGGCTGCTATACGTAACGCACGTCGCTGCCTTACGTAATACGTAAGGCAGCTAAGCTGCTACCCGTAACCTACGTAAGGCTGCCATACGTAACCTACGTAAGGCTGCCACACGTAACCTACGTAAGGCTGTTATACGTAACCTACGTAAGGCTGCTATACGTAAAGCACGTCGTTGCCTTAAATATAAGTGATTCGCAAAAAGCTCTAGGATTTCTTTATTAAAAAAGGGCGTTTAAAAGGGTCTCCCCCTAACTTATAATAAATTATTAAATATAAGCAATTCGCAAAAGGGTGTAAGATTTCCTTAGTAAAATAGGGGTTTAAGGGGGTCTCCCCCTTATAATAAATTATTAAATATAAGTAATTCGCAAAAGGGTATAAAATTTCCTTAATAAAAAGGGGGGTTTAAGAAGGTCTCCCCCTTATATTAAATTATCAAATATAAGTAATTTAAAAAAGGGTATAAGGTCTTCCCGGTAATTTTTTTTAAAAGGTTTCTTCTTTATAATAAATTATTAAATAAATTATTTCTTATATTAACTACCTTTATATTTATTTAGATTCTATTATTATTTATTTTATAATTTACTTGAATATATAAAGATTTTTATAATCGAGTAATTAGCCCGTTGGTGACAATTACAAAGAACTTGGTCCTTTGCCCTGGTATACGTTGAGTTCAATTATACAAAAAAAGAATTAACAAGAATTATTTACGAACGCCTTACTAAATTAAGCTTAATAAAAAAGATAATCGCGATTACAACGGATAACGCATCTTCGAATAATATAATAATAAAAGAATTGCTTAAATGCATCGAAGATGCGTTTAAGAAAAAGCTTTTTATAAGTTAAGAGATTTTATACGTTCCGTATATAGCTTACGTTTTGCAATTATCTTTTAAAGCGTTGCTCGGACCGCGATTATCGCTAACGAACGAAAGCTTAGAAAAGCATTAAAAAGAAGATTCTAATATAAACGAGCTAAAAAGAGCAAGAAGACGCGATAAACAAAAAATTGCATATATACTTGCGATTGTAAGTTTTTTTTTTTTTTCAAAAATATTTACTAATTATATTTATTAATTATTGATCAACGTATTTAAGTTCGAAAGTTTGTCAAGTGTATTACGGCTAGCTAACTTGGAAAATCGCGATTTAATAAAACGATAAAAGCTTTTATCGACGATTCAAAGCATCTTTTAACGAAAAGCTTAAAGCTTATTTTAAATGTTATTATAAAATAAGATTTTATATTTTATATGCTTAATCGATTTATAACTTTTAAAGATATTATTCAAAAACATTATATAAAGATCGATAAGATAAGTATTTTCAAATTATCTAATACTTAATAAAAGCAAATCTTATAACTAATCGATATCTTTCGACCGTTTTACTTTTTAACTATGCACTTAAATAAAGAGCTTAGTCTTATTATTTAATACAGATTTTTAATATTCGATAAAATATTCGAACGTTTAAATAAAGCATAAGCACGATTAAAGTTTAAATATATAAAGATTTCGGAAAAAGATCGCAATGATTTTAAATAGATCTTGCAATTAAAAAAAAGCGTCATTAATGCTATCGAGAAATTAAATAAGTATTATAAGAAAACGCAAAAGCCGTTAAAAGATATTTTTGCTTTCGCGATAATCTTACATCTTGCTATTAAGCTAAAGACTTTCGACTTAAATTTTTCTTAGCTTTACGAAAATAAAGATTAGTTTGTAATATATCGAGCGAGATTCGAAAAGCTTTTTAACGAATATTATAAGTCTTTAATATCTATAGCTTAACGTATTAATAATATTAAAGCAATCGATCGTTAACCGATAGCCGCTTTATTACTCCGCGGCAGATTAATGCTAAGTTCTTTTTTATAAGCTTTTTTCGAAAATATAAATTACGAGTCGTCGGAAGTGCATGATTATCTTTCAGCTCGTAAGTTTGAAATTTTAATTTAAAACCTTAATTTTATTGATTTTTATTAATTGAGTTTAGCGGTCGACGGACGAGAGATTTTAACTTCTTAACGAAACCTTAAGCTTCGATACCTTGATTTAGCTCGAATAGCTAAAGATTTTCTATGTATCTTTTTAATTAGTGTTTGCGTAAAAAAAGTATTTAATATTGCAAAAGATATTTACGATTATCGTCGCGGTAATTTATCGCTATTAACAATCGCAAAAGAAATAATTGCTTTATATTTCAAGATATGTAATACTCGTTTAAATAAAGCTCGGCACTTATTCGAATCGATTTTAATAAATTATAATGATTTAAATAAGGATCAGCTTAAAGAAGAATTCGAATAAAAAGTATAAAAATTTCAAGAATAGCAAAATCGTTAATTTTAAAGCTTATTTTATTTTAAATATATCTTTGCTTGCGATAATCTTACAATCGATCAAGACTTTCGAATAATAAGTTTTAAGCAACGAGAAGCTAAGTTGATAATATTAAAAGCTGAAGTGCGAGAATCACGTAAGTTTAAATAATATTGATTTTATAAATATTTATTAATTATATTAAATAAAAAAGAACTTAAATAGGTTTTAAGATATTGATAAAGATGTTTCGTTTAAAATGCGATAGCTACGGTACGGAAAGTCTTTAAATTACGAAAGGCATTTAAAAAGTAAGTTAATTTACTTGCGATATTTTTACTTTTTATCGATTTACTAATCGATTTATTAATCGATTTACTAATCGATTTATTAACTATCATATAAGATTATACAAAGTTTATTCTTCCGCTTCTTAAAGCAAAGTCGTAGCAAATCGATTATATTCTTT
This sequence comes from Drepanopeziza brunnea f. sp. 'multigermtubi', assembly GCF_022702325.1. Classification (NCBI taxonomy): domain Eukaryota; kingdom Fungi; phylum Ascomycota; class Leotiomycetes; order Helotiales; family Drepanopezizaceae; genus Drepanopeziza; species Drepanopeziza brunnea. The sequence goes on from NW_027094068.1 coordinate 786,253, forward strand.
ATAAAGAAAACCAAGCAAAGTAAATCAATCGAAAGTAGCTACGGATTTACCTTTCGATAAGCAAACTTAAGATAATATAGATTAAAACGTTCTTAATAATATAGAAAACGAAAACGATTTAGAAAATTTAGATTCGAACGGTACGAACGAATCGATTAGCTTTAAACGTTATATAAACTACAAAAATAAAGTGCAACGAGGTACGATATTATATAATATACGCTTTTATTTAAATATAAATTCTAACTTAAATATTAGCGATAGCAAATTTATGCGATCAAAACGATTCGAATGATATTTCTTAATAAAATTATTTTAACGCGAAAGAAATATTAAGCCTTAAGCAAAGTGATAAAAAGATAATAAGTAAAAAGGAAGCTGATAGAATACCGGACTCGGCTTCGCTATCTTATAAAACTTTAAATGCCGTTTAAACTTCGAAACTTAGTATTTCGAAACTTAAAACTCTTTTAATCGTTATTCAAAGTTAAAATAAATTAATTATTATATATAAATTTAACGATTTTAAATCTAATACTTTTATAAGCGAACGAATTACAAATCTATTATCAACTTTAAAGCGTAAACGAATAAAAGAAAAAGAAGATAATAAAGCGGGATTAGTATAAGATAAAAGGAAAAAAGCTTTTTTTAAAATTAAGCGTTTAATTGCAAAGAGTATCGCTCTTGCTAGGTTTTATAATTAACGACTTTGATTTTATTTACTAAATTGCTTTTTTTATATCATTAAGTTTTTGTATTTATTTATTTACAATTGATTGCAATGATTAATTAAATTCTTTTTTATCGATATTTTTAATTTTTTTATTATTATTAATATATCTATATCGACTTTAGCTAGCTAGCTAAAAATACCGGTAGTAGTAATTAAAAAAAGAGTTCACTCGTGAATTATAGTTCACGAGTCAATTAGCATGCTTCGCTTAAAATGTTATATTAATCAAAAGACTTTTAATTTGATTATAAAACCTTTTAATTAGCTAGTGTACGTAATTCTTTTAATTATAAGTATTACTTTTATTAAACTTTAAAAGAGCTGATTCTTTTTATAACTATTAAGTTTTTTAGTAAAGTTAAATTATTCGTAAAGCTATATAGCTCGTAAACTATAGTTTACGAGTAAGTTACGTATAGCAGCTTTACGTACGCTACGTATAACAGCTTTACGTAAGTTACGTATAGCAGCTTTAAGTACGTTAAGTGTAGCAGCCTTACGTAAATTACGTATAGCAGCCTTAAGTACGTTAAGTATAGCAGCTTTACGTAAGTTACGTATAACAGCTTTACGTAAGTTACGTGTAGCAGCCTTAAGTACGTTAAGTATAGCAGCCTTACGTAAGTTACGTATAGCAGCTTTACGTAGTTTACGTATAGCAGCCTTAAGTACGTTAAGTATAGCAGCCTTACGTAAGTTACGTATAGCAGCTTTACGTAAGTTACGTATAGCAGCCTTAAGTACATTAAGTATAGCAGCTTTACGTAGGTTACGTATAGCAGCTTTACGTAAGTTACGTATAGCAGCTTTAAGTACGTTAATTCTTTTTGTATAGCATTTACTACTCAGATTTACTAATTAGATTTATTAATCAAATTTACTAATTAGATTTGTTAATCAAATTACGTACGGTAAAGCACGTGCTATAGCCGAGCTATAGCAGCCTTAAGTACGTTAAGTGTAGCAGCCTTACGTAAGTTACGTATAACAGCTTTACGTAGTTTACGTGTAGCAGCCTTAAGTACGTTAAGTATAGCAGCTTTACGTAAATTACGTATAACAGCTTTACGTAGGTTACGTATAGCAGCTTTAAGTACGTTAAGTGTAACAGCTTTACGTAAGTTACGTGTAGCAACCTTACGTAAGTTACGTATAGCAGCCTTAAGTACGTTAATTCTTTTTGTGCAGCATTTATTAATCAGATTTACTAATTAGATTTACTAATCAGATTTACTAATCAGATTTACTAATTAGATTTATTAATCAGATTACGTACAGTAAAGTACGTGCTATAGCCGAGCTATAGCCGAGCTATAGCAGCCTTATGTACGTTAAGTGTAGCAGCCTTACGTAAATTACGTATAGCAGCCTTACGTAGTTTACGTGTAGCAGCTTTAAGTACGTTAAGTATAGCAGCCTTACGTAAGTTACGTATAGCAGCTTTACGTAAGTTACGTATAGCAGCCTTACGTAAGTTACGTATAGCAGCTTTACGTAAGTTACGTATAGCAGCCTTACGTAAGTTACGTATAGTAGCTTTAAGTACGTTAATTCTTTTTGTACAGCATTTATTAATCAGATTTACTAATTAGATTTACTAATTAGATTTACTAATCAGATTTATTAATTAGATTTACTAATCAAATTACGTATAGCAAAGCACGTGCTATAGCCGAGCTATAGCCGAGCTAAGCACGTATAGCAAAAGGACGTGCAGCATGCAAGGTTTCTTTTCGTGTAGCATTTACTAATTAGATTTATTAATTACATTTATTAATCAGATTTACTAATTAGATTTACTAAGCGAAGCGTTCTTTTTATGTTCCGCGTCGAGTTCGTGTTTTAAATATTGTAATTCACTTTTATTAAATCGAAGCATTGCATCGACTATTATTAAGCGACGCGTTGTTTTCTTTGTTCCGCGTCGATTTATTATTTTAAATATTATAATTCATTTTTAATGAATCGAAGTATTGCATTGATTATTATTAAGCGACGCGTTATTTTTTTTATTTTGCGTCGATTTATTATTTTAAATATTATAATTCACTTTTGATGAATCGAAGCAATGCTCCGATTACAATTAAGCTACACTTTTATTTTTATATAAGTACTCGCTCCTTTTCTTTTTCTTTTTCTTTTTTTCATTATCACTTTAATACTTAACTTCTTAACTTTAACCTTAACACTCAACTTCTTAACTTTAACTTTAACACTTAACTTCAACTTCTTAACCAACTTTAATACTTAATTACAATTACATTCAACTTAAGTAATTATTTTCTTTTTGATTCTTTGCTTTTTGATTTTTTGTTTTAAGCTAATTATTTTCTTTATTTAGTAATGTCGATTCTTTTCTTTTATAACGTTATAGTCGAGGTCAACCCTTTTAACACTAATAGCAACAAGCTAATCAACGAGATACTTAGTCGTTATAAGGATTTCGTAATCGTTTATGCTGATAATAGCGTTGTTAATTCAATGTTTACTTGTTATAACAAAGAAGATACCGCTTTATTTTTAAGACTAATCGGCTTCGATTACGAATAGAAAGGTCGCAAAGGTTTTGTCGACGAGTTCGGCATTAAGTATTACGGTGCTAATAAGGTTAATAATAATATTTATATTTTATGATCATTAATTGATTTTTTATTTAAAAAGAGAGCGCTTAAGTCTTTTATCTCTTCGACCACTTTGTTTCTTTCTTTAACGCAATTAAAAAGTAATTCACTTATAAAGATGTTAAAGTTCGATTGATTTTAAGTGATTTTATTCTTAAGCTTTTCGATAGCGATTATACCGAAGCTAAAAGCATCTTAAAAAAGCTATTGATGCTATACCTTTTTATTATCGATAGCACTTTAGTATATAAACGCTTTACTCTTAAGTTCTCGGATGAAAATGAGTTTAAGTAAAGCAACAAGTGCTAAAAGCTAAGAGAGCTACTTAAGTCAAACGAGATTTATCTAAACTATACTTATAAGTAAGAGCTTAAGCTAAAAGCAGAGACCGAGTTAAACGTATTCTACGTAATTGCAAAAGGACGGGTCTTTATCAACTCTTTATAACTAATAGACTTAAGCTAAAGAACAAGTCTTTACTAACCTTTAAGCCTTTATAATTAATAAATTTAACTAATACTTTAAGTTTTTAATTAATAAATGTGATTAGTAAATGTAATTAATAAATGTGATTAGTAAATGTGATTAATAAATGTGATTAGTAAACCTGATTAATAATTATGCATATGTATATTTTTATGTATATAAACCTTATAAAGTAACCTTACGCCTTATAAGGTTTCCTCATAAAGAGGAGCAGAATTTTGTACCCCTCGTAAGTTCCCTCGTAAAGAGGACTCAAAACTCCGTAAGGCCTTATAAGGCCCTATAGAGCAGCCTAGCATTTACAAATAAATCGGCAAGCGTCCGTTAAAATATAAATTTCTTTTATTTATTCTTTAGCTACAATAGATATTCGAGCTTATAGATATAATTATAAGCTAATATAAAAGTAAAGTGTTTTATCGTTTTATATAATAAATTTTTAATTAAATGCTTTTATTTTTAATATTTATCAGATTATATTAATTTTATTTACCGCATAGCAGCAGCCGAAAAGAAAGCTGCAAAGATTATATTTAAATTAAGATTTCTATAAGCACTTTATCTTTGTATATTAATTAAACTTTGATAAATTTAAGTAAGTACTTGTTATAACGACTTTAAGCGATTATTTAAAGAATTTATAAAAAAGCGAAAGGATCATATAAAGCTTAAGAATATTATAAAATTATTATTTAAATTTGAAATTAATAATTATCGAAAGTAAAAGTTGAAAAAAACTAAGTATTAAATTCTTTTTAAGCGATTAAAGAATATATTCGTAACTTCGTAACGGTCGTTAAAATACTTGCAATTGCAAAACACTCGGTTGTAAAGGTATTTGAATTCTAATTGCTCTTTAAGATTTAAAGGAGCTGATTCTTTTTATATAATTAAAACGAATCACGCGCACTAGCTAACTAATAAGTTTACTATTATACTAGTTAAGTTAAGGGTCCTTTGACTAGTATGATATGCTAAGCGAGGCATGTTAAGTGGCCCGTAAACTCCTTTAAATACTACTAGCTAGCTAAGGTCGATATAGATATACCGATATTAAGGTCTATATATAAGAAGGTTGTTCGTAATAATCAACTTAAGTAAAAAGAGCTTAAAAGCGTTAAAAGATATAATTATAATTAAGCTTTAATAAAAAGGAAATAAAAAGAAATGAAAAGATATAAAAAAAAAACGCTAGCTAAAACTTAACGCTCGCAAGAATGCTGCTTAAAAAGAATTAAGCGTAAGCAAAACCCTTTTTAAAAATAAATTAACTTGATAAAATATATTTAAATCATAAAATGATATTATATAATATTAAAGTATATAAGACGTTAATATATAAGTTTAAATCAATAGTTTAATAGCAAATTCGTTAGAATCTAAACATGTCTTCTTAAGCTATTGATTCGTTTTTATTTTAAATTACTTTAATTACTTACGAAGATACCGATCTATTTCAAAGTCAAAAGTTCGAAAGCTTTATAATTAGTTTCTTTAGCTTAGTACTATTAACAACTATTAAATGTTTTAATTAATATTATATTTAAAACGTTAAAAAGATTAAGACTTTTAATACTTAATAGTCATAGACTTTATAGTATTCTTAACAACAAAAAGCTAATTAAAATCCTTTGCGAATCGATTAAAATAAAAAAAAAACTTCTTTTATATAGATTAAATTCGTTTAAGCAGCTGAGAAATCAATAAGAAAGCTTGTAGTATGCTATAAAAAGTGCGACCGAGCTTTAAAGCATTCGAAGCTAAAGGCTTTTAAAACGAAAGCATTAGCCGATTATTAGAAAACGGACGTTTGCAAACGCGTTATAAGTAAGCTAAAACAAAAGCTTCGGCAAACTCAATTAAGATCTAAATCTCTTTAACGCAATTTAATACGTTTGTTTTTATTTATAAATTCGTTTAATAAATCTAGTAAATCTGATTAGTAAATTTGATTAATAAATCTAATTAATAAATCTAATTAGTAAATCTGATTAGTAAATCTGATTAATAAATCTGATTAGTAAATCTGATTAGTAAATCTAATTAATAAATCTAATTAATAAATTTAATTAATAAATTTAATTAATAAATTTAATTAATAAATCTGATTAGTATATCTGATTAATGAATAATAAAATTAATATCAAATAGACATATCTATTACGAAGAACGCTTTCGTATTAAGACTTAAAATCAGCATTTCGAAAAAGTGTTTTAAATGTTATATTATTTACGCGAAGCTCGTTTCGAATAATTAATAACCCGGATTAAAAATCTCTTTGCGAATTATAAAACCTATATTTTAAACTCTTTAATGCTTTAATTATTAAGCGAAACTTCGACGATAAGATTCTAAAAATTAATCGTTATCTATTAAAGAATTTATTAGCTAATCAAAAACTCAGCATTTTACTAGACTATTGGTTTAGTATTAAGCGCTATTCTTTTATATACATAATCGGAATTGTAATTATAAAAGATTAATATATAATTTAGCTTATGCTTAGATTTATATACGTTAAGTTCAATTATATAAAAGAAGAATTAATAAGAATTATTTACGAACGCTTTATTAAATTAAGTTTAATAAAAAAGATAATTACGATTATAACGAATAACGCATCTTCGAATCATATAATAATAAAAGAGTTGCTTAAATGCGTCGAAAATGCGTTTAAAAAAAAGCTTTTTATAAGCTAAAAGATTCTATACGTTCCGTGTATAGCTTACGTTTTGCAATTATCTTTTAAAGCGTTGCTCGGATCGCGATTATCGTTAACGAACGAAAGCTTAAAAAAGCATTAAGAAAAAGATTCTAATATAAACGAGCTAAAAAAAGCAAGAAAACGCGATAAACGAGAGATTGCATATACACTTACGATTATAAGATTTTTTTTTAAAAAAAAAAATATTTATTAATTATATTTACTAATCAATTTATTTAAGTGCGGAAGTTTGTTAAGTATATTACGGCTAGCTAACCTCGAAAATCGCGATTTAATAAAACGATGAAAGCTTTTATCGACGATTTAAAATATCTTTTAACGAAGAGCTTAAAGCTTGTTTTAAATGTTATTATAAGATAAGATTTTATATTTTATATGCTTAATCGATTTATAACTCTTAAAAATATTATTTAAAGACATTGTATAAAGATCGATAAAATAAGTATTTTTAAATTATTTAATACTTAATAAAAGCAAATCTTATAATTAATCGATATTTTTCGACCGTTTTACTTTTTAATTATGCACTTAAATAAAGAACTTAGTTTTATTATTTAATACGGATTTTTAATGTTCGATAAAATATTCGAACGTTTAAATAAAGCATAAGCACGATTAAAATTTAAATATATAAAGATTTCAGAAAAAGATCGCAATAATTTTAAATAGATCTTGCAATTAAAAGAAAGCGTTATTAATACTATCGAAAAATTAAATAAGTATTATAAGAAAACGCAAAAGCTATTAAAAGATATTTTTGCTTTCGCGATAATCTTATATCTTATTATTAAGCTAAAGACTTTCGATTTAAATTTTTCTTAGCTTTACGAAAGTAAAAATTAGTTTGCAATATATCGAGCGAGATTCGAATAGCTTTTTAACGAACATTATAAGTCTTTAATATCTATAGCTTAACGTATTAATAATATTAAAGCAATCGATCGTTAATCGATAGCCGCTTTATTACTTCGGGGCAAATTAATATTAAGTTCTTTTTTATAAGCTTCTTTCGAAAATATAAATCACGAATCGTCGGAAGTGTATAATTATCTTTTAGCTCGTAAGTTTGAAATTTTAATTTAAAACTTTAATTTTATTGATTTTTATTAATTAAGTTTAACGGTCGACGGACGAGAGATTTTAACTTCTTAGCGAAACCTTAAGCCTTAGTACTTTAATCTAGCTCGAATAGCTAAAGATTTTCTATGTATCTCTTTAACTAATGTTTGCGTAAAAAAAGTATTTAATATTGCAAAAGATATTTACGATTATCGTCGCGGTAATTTATCGTTATTAATAATCGTAAAAGAAATAACTGCTTTATATTTTAAGATATGTAATACTCGCTTAAATAAAGCTCGGCACTTATTCGAATCGATTTTAATAAATTACAATGATTTAGATAAAGATCAGCTTAAAAAAGAGTTCGAATAAAAAGTATAAAAGTTTTAAGAATAATAAATTCGTTAATTTCAAAGCTTATTTTATTTTAAATATATTTTCGCTTACGATAATCTTGCGATCGATCAAGATCTTCGAACAATAAGTTTTAAGCAACGAAAAGCTAAGTTGATAATATTAAAAGCTGAAGTGCGAGAATCACGTAAGTTTAAATAATATTGATTTTATAATTATTTATTAATTATATTTAATAAAAGAGAACTTAAATAAGTTTCAAGATATTAATAAAGATGTTTCGTTTAAAATGCAATAGCTACGTTACGGAAAGTCTTTAAATTACGAAAGGCATTTAAAAAGTAAGTTAATTGACTTGCGATATTTTTACTTTTTATCGATTTATTAATCGATTTACTAATCGATTTACTTATTATTATATAAGATTATATAAAGCGTATTCTTTTGCTTCTTAAAGCAAAGTCGTAGTAAATCGATTATATTCTTTATAAAGAAAACTAAGCAAAGTAAATCAATCGAAAATAGCTATAAATTTACTTTTCGATAAGCAAACTTAAAATAATATAAATTAAAACGTTTTTAATAATATAAAAAACGAAAACGATTTAGAAAATTCAGATTCGAACGGTACGAACGAATTGATTAGCTTTAAACGCTATATAAACCATAAAAATAAAATGCAACGAAATACGATATTATATAATATACGCTTTTATTTAGATATAAATTCTAACTTAAATATTAGCGATAGCAAATTTATGCGATCAAAACGATTCGAATAATATTTTTTAATAAAATTATTCTAACGCAAAAGAAAGATTAAGCTTTAAGCAAAGTGATAAAAGAATAATAAGTAGAAAAGAAGCTGATAGAATACCGGACTCGGCTTCGCTATTTTATAAAACCTTAAATGCCGCTTAAACTTCGAAACTTAATATTTCGAAACTTAAAACTCTTTTAATCGTTATTTAAAGTTAAAGTAAGTTAATTATTATATATAAGTTTAACGACCTTAAATCTAATACTTTTATAAGCGAACGAATTACAAATCTATTATCAATTTTAAAGCGCAAACGAATAGAATAAAAAGAAGATGATAAAGCGAGATCGGTATAAGATAAAAAGAAAAAAGCTTTTTTTAAAATTAAGCATTTAATTATAAAGAGTATCGCTCTTGTTAGGTTTTACAATTAGCGACTTTAATTTTATTTATTAAATTGCTTTTTTTGTATTATTAAGTTTTTGTATTTACTTATTTACAATCGATTGCAATAATTAATTAAATTCTTTTTTATCGATATCTTTAATTTTTTTATTATTATTAATATATTTATATCGACCTTAACTAGCTAGCTAAGAATACCGGTAGTAGTAGTTAAAAGAAGAGTTTACTCGTGAATTATAGTTCACGGGTCAGTTAGCATGCTTCGCTTAAAATATTACATTAATTAAAAGACCTTTGACTTGATTATAAAACCTTTTAGTTAGCTAATGCACGTAATTCTTTTAATTATAAGTATTACTTTTACTAAACTTTAAAAGAACTGATTCTTTTTATAATTATTAAGTTTTTTAATAAAGTTAAGTTATTCGTAAAGCTATATAGCTCGTGAATTATAATTTACGAGTAAGTTACGTATAGCAGCTTTACGTACGCTACGTAAAGTAGCGACGTGCGTTACGTATAGCAGCTTTAAGTACGTTAAGTGTAGCAGCTTTACGTAAGTTACGTATAGCAGCTTTACGTAGGTTACGTGTAGCAGCTTTACGTAAGTTACGTATAGCAGCCTTACGTAGGTTACGTGTAGCAGCCTTAAGTACGTTAGGTGTAGCAGCTTTACGTAAGTTACGTATAGCAGCCTTACGTGGGTTACGTATAGCAGCTTTAAGTACGTTAAGTATAGCAGCCTTACGTAGGTTACGTATAGCAGCTTTACGTGGGTTACGTGTGGCAGCTTTAAGTACGTTAGGTGTAGCAGCTTTACGTAGGTTACGTGTAGCAGCTTTAAGTACGTTAAGTGTAGCAGCTTTACGTAGGTTACGTATAGCAGCTTTACGTAGGTTACGTGTGGCAGCTTTACGTAAGTTACGTATAGCAACTTTAAGTACGTTAAGTGTAACAGCTTTACGTAGGTTACGTATAGCGCACCGATATATATAATAAAATACGTACAACAAAGCACGTGTTATAGCCGAGCTAAGCACGTGTAGCAAAAGGACGTGCAGCAAGCAAGAATTCTTTCCGTGCAGCATTTACTAATCAGATTTACTAATCAGATTTACTAATCAGATTACGTACGGTAAAGCACGTGTTATAGTCGAGCTAAGCACGTGTAGCAAAAGGACGTGCATTAAGCAAGGTTTCTTTCCGTGCAGTATTTACTAATTACATTTATTAATTAGATTTACTAATTAGATTTACTAATTAGATTTACTAAGCGAAGCGTTCTTTCTTTGTTCCGCGTCTAGTTCGTGTTTTAAATATTATAATTTACTTTTATTAAATCGAAGCATTGCATCGATTATTATTAAGCGACGCGTTATTTTCTTTATTCCGCGTCGAGTTCGTGTTTTAAATATTATAATTCACTTTTGTTAAATCGAAGCATTGCATCGATTATTATTAAACGACGCGTTATTTTCTTTGTTCCGCGGCGATTTATTGTTTTAAATATTATAATTTACTTTTGATAAATCGAAGCAATGCCTCGATTACGATTAAGCTACACTTTTATTTTTATATAAGTATTCGCTCTCTTTCTTTTTCTTTTTCTTTTTTTCATTATCACTACAATTATATTCTATTCAACTTCTCAACTTTAATACTTAACTTCTCAACCTTAATACTTAACTTCTTAACTTCAACACTTAACTTCTTAACCTTAATACTTAACTTCTTAACCAACTTCAACACTTAACTACAACTATATTCAACTTAAGTAATTATTTTACTTTTTTGATTCTTTGCTTTTTGATTCTTTGCTTCAAGTTAATTATTTTCTTTATTTAGCAATGTCGATCTTCTCTTTTTATAACGCTATAGTCGAAGTCAACCTTTTTAACATCGATAGCAACCGGCTAATCAACGAGATACTTAATCGCTATAAAGATTTCGTAGTCGTTTATGCTAATAATAACGTTATTAATTTAATGTTTACTTGCTATAATAAAGAAGATACCGCTTTGTTTCTAAGACTAATCGGCCTCGATTACGAATAGAAAGGTCGTAAAGGTTTTGTCGACGAGTTCGGCATTAAGTATTATAATGCTAATAAGGTTAGTAATAACATTTATATATTATAATCATTAATTGATTTTTTATTTAAAAAAAAAGCGCTTAAGTCTTTTGTTTCCTCGACCACTTTATCTCTTTCCTCAATTAAATTAGAAAGCAATTCACTTATAAAGATGTCAAGGTTCGATTGATCTTAAGTGATCTTACTCTTAAGCTTTTCGATAGCGATTATACTAAAGCTAAAAGCATCTTAAAAGAGCTATTGCTATTATACCTTTTTATTATCGATAGCACTTTAGTATACAAACGCTTTATTTTTAAGTTCTCGGATAAGAATAAGTTTAAGTAAAGCAATAAGTGCTAAAAGCTAAAAGAGCTACTTGAGTCAGACGAGATTCATTTGAACTATGCTTACAAGCAAGAACTTAAGCTAAAAGCGGAGACCGAGTTGAACGTATTTTACGTAACTGCAAAAGGACGGGTCTTTATCAACTCTTTATAACTAATAGACTTAAGCTAAAGAACGGGTCTTTATTAACCTTTAAGCCTTTGTAACTAGTAAATTTGATTAATACTTTGAGTCTTTAATTAATAAATGTGATTAGTAAATGTGATTAGTAAATGTGATTAGTAAATGTGATTAGTAAATGTGATTAGTAAATGTGATTAATAAACCTGATTAGTAATTATGCATATGCATATTTTTATGTATATAAACCTTATAAAGTAACCTTACGCCTTATAGGGTTTCCTTATAAAGAGGGCAGAATTTTGTACCCCCCGTAGGTTCCTCCGTGGAGAGGACTCAAAACTCCGTGGGGCCTTATAGGGCCCCATGGAGCAGCCTAAGCTAAAGTACTAGCAAGTGACTCGAATAACCTTAGCGATCTTAACGATAACCGACGAGAAAGGAACGGAAGAGATTAATAAAGAAATCGAAAGCACGGATACGAAAGAGGTAAGAACGACCTTTTTAAACTATTAAAAAGATTCGGAAACGGACCTTTAAAAGACCTCGGATTCGGAAATAAGCTTTTTAAGGACTTTAAAAAAGGACGACTACCATAAGCAATTATATTAGTAACCTTTTACCGATCCGACCACTAGCTAAGCACGGCACGCTTGCGTATAGCATTCCAAGCGCTTTTGACGATAATAAAGACGATTTCCTTAAGCTAAAAGCGACGGACCTTTACTCGAAAGCAAAAGAGTTAGCTTTATTTACAAGAAGCTTCTTTAAAGAACTAAAGTATTCGAGACCCGACGATGACTTTAAAATTAAATTAAGTATTTTCGTTAATTAAGCAAATCGATACGGCTTAACTTCCGACGATTACTTAGCGGCGTTTTTTATTATGCTTACGAAAAAAGCTATTACCTTTTACTATAATCACGTTATTAAAGCTAAGCTTCCGACGTTCAAAGCAAACGCTATTACGATAAAAGACTATTTCGAGATTAATTACCGGCGGCAAGCAAAATACGACCGTTAAGAAAAAATTTCGTTAGATTTGATTAAGAAAAAGAATCTAAGGACTTCGCTTAGCGAATGCTTTAAGAAGCTCGCTAAAAAGCTTAAAAGCATTTAAAGCTCTTTACGACTAAGTTTAAAAGATAATCGGAGTTTGACCGACAAGCTATATTCAGCTTATAAAAACGTATTAAAAACGACTATTGCGCGGATGAACCTTGCTTTTACCTTTACCGCCGCAATTGCCGATATTCGTAAAGCTATTGCGTTTGCAACTAAGACCTCTCGACCCGCTAAAGCGAGTAAAGCTTACGCGAGCTTTAGCGAGCTATACAATTATACTTGCTCTCAGCACACTTTAAAAGCTAGCTCCGATTTAAACGAAGAATACGAATGCTTTATTCAAGACCGCTAATACTTCGAAAGTAAGAAAGCTGCTAAAGCTATTAAAAGTAAGAAAAGGTGTTTTGTTTGCAAAAAGCTAAGTTGCTAAAGCACTAATTACACTTTCGACGAGAAGAAAGCATCCGTCGCTAAGTTCTAAAGCTTTAAAGACGTAAAAAAAGTAACGAAAAACAAATTCGTTCAATACGTAGCATCGATCGAAGGTTTATTACTTATATCTATAAAAGAATTCGATTAGTTTATTATAAGCTTATTAAACGAGCCGTTCGAATCGAGCAGCTACGCTAACATATCGAAAGGTTTTATAACTACTTATAGCACTTTTAACGCTAACGAAATATATAAACAACTAAAAATTCAAACGGCATTCTACGCTTTTATTAGCTAAGTAAAGACTTAAAAGATGCTCGAGTAAGATCTGCGTATACTCGCGAGCAAAGCAAAAACTTATATAGCTTTTAAATACTCGGAAAACGTATTTATAAACTTTATAATTAATAGCGGAGCAATTAATTTCTTTATCGCTAGCTTGCTTTAACTACGAGCACTTTAAAAGAAGTATTTCGAAGTTTAATTAAATATATCTCGAGCAAAAGAGAAATCTGTTAAGTACAAGATCAGCTTTACCACTTTTATTAAAGCAATTACTTTAAACACTTTTTTAAGTTAAGTAAAGTTTTACGTCGTAAAAAACGACGTGCTTTTCTTATTCTTATTAGCTGATATAAATAAGCACAAAGTGATCTTAAATAACTTACAGAACGTGCTAGTTTAAAAGAAGAAAAAAATACTAGTAATAAGAATATTTAAGCACGTATAAATGCTATTAAGCAAAAAACGCGTTATTATTTATTATAACACCGAAAGCGAGACCGTTTACTACTACTTTACAGAAGAACAATTAAAGACTATCTACAAGCGTTTTAGCTACTCTTTAGCAAGTCGATTTGCTGTTGTTCTTAAGAAAGCCGAGCACGAATTCAAGCGAGATTTGCTTTATAATATCTAAAAGTTTTATTATTATTATTAAGTATTCGAACGCTTTTTAAAAAGGTTTAGTATTAAGCTTAAAGATGATATTGACTTTAATAATACGGTATACGTAAACGTAATGCACTTTAACGGCAAGAACGTATTATACGTCGTATGCGATTTTATTAATTTTTAAGCCGCTACTTTCTTTAAAAGCGTATCCGTATAACACTTACTTAAAAGATTTAATCGTTATTAAATTAATACTTACGTCGAGCCTTTTATAAACGTCGTGCACGATTTCGAAATTAACTTCAATTCGGCAACGTTCCGAAGTTATCTTAAAAGTATTAGCAGCACTTTAAAGCAGATGCTTATAAAAGCTTATTATAGCGTCGGGCTAATAAAACGCTATTACGTCTTTGTGCGACGCGCTTTTAAGATCGTTATAAAAGAGCTTCTTAAAGCCTTAAAAGAAAATCGGCTTTAAATAACTATTAAAGCTATTAACGACACGGCGGGACTTAATAGCTTAGTTCTTACGCTATTCGTTTTTAACACTTTACCGAAGCTAACGGAGTAAGATCGACTTGCCGCGTTTACTTAAAAGCGTATTGCTATTATTAATAAGGCTATAAAAGAAGTACGAAAATGCTACGCCGCGAAGCAAGTTAAAGACGCGCTTAAAAAAAAGAATAAGCTAATTACGAAGCATACTTTAGACTTTTTTATTAGTTTACGAGTACTCGTATAACGAGAAAACTAAAAGTAAAAAAGCCTTTTTCAATTGCTTAGCAAGCAAAAGCACACGTGTATAATAGCATGTCCGAAGCTTACGAAATTCAAGTCTACTTTTATAAATCTATATTACTTTAAAATTAAAAAGCTATCAAAAGAATTGCAAGTACTAGAAGTAAAAGAAGAAGAAGATTAAAGCGAAAGCGAAAAAGAATTAAAACCGTGAAATTCGCTTAAACTTTAACATTCGCTTAATCCGAAAAGCTTGTTAAGATTAGCAAACAGCTTCTTTGACTTTTAATTTGTTAATTCTTAAAGATCAACAATACTAATAGTCTAGATACTTTATTAAAAGTACGATCTTAATATTTCGACCGTGCTTAACGAAAAAAAAAGCGATTCTTACGTTCTATTTACTAAAGACTTCGAAGTGTTCGTTACCAATAAAAAACGCCGAGATTATAAGCTTTTAACTAAGCTACGAGCCGAAAGAATCATTAAGAGCTTTAAAGCATTATTTCAAGAGTTTAAAGCAAAAGAATTAATTAAATTAATAGCTTAAAGCATCTTTTAAGTGATCTCGAGCACCGATCTACATGCTAAAAGCGTTAAGATCTTCGGATTTAAGTTTATTAATAAGATTAAAAGTAAAAGAATACTTACGTTATACGAAAAGTTTTATATAATAATCTAAGCTTTTTAAAATAAAAGCAAAACGAAAATACTTATCGAATCACTTATAACATAACGAGCAGGCTAAAGACTTTATTATGCTTTAGCTTTTTCGTTAATAAAAGACTACGAATGTCAAGTCTATAATAAAGATATCACTTAAGCTTATACTTAATTAAGCACGAATTTTATACGAAGAATCGTTATGCGATTACTTAAAAAGATCATTTATCGATTTTTATTCGGCATTTTGTTTTTTATAACTAGCTTTTTATACGGCATCTTCGAAGCAAAGACGCATTAATATAAGCGTTTTTCCGAGCATTTTACGGACAACTTCGAGATAAAGCAATCGAGCTTTGATTTTTATTTCTTTATATTAATTAATAAAGAATAGTTAAAAATAACTGCTTTATAAACGGACGACGTTTTTATAATTGTCAATTAAGCTATAAAAGCAAAGGAAGAAAAAGAGTTAATCAAATCTAAACTAAAGAATAAAGAAATAAAGACTTTTATATACGCCGAACTTATAATTTTTAATAAATGCAAGCTATCTTTAAATAAAAACGGGTTCGGGTTGTCAATCGAGTAAAAAAAGCAAAGTAAAAGGCTTGCCGTAATCAAGCTCGATTCAATTATACGAGCTAAAAAGTACTTAAAGCAACGTACTCGAAAAGCGTATTTAGCTACTATTTATTACTTAAAAGCATCGTGCGCTTTATCGATAGCTGCTTAATATTAAAAACCGAAAGACGAAAACTATAAGGCCTTTAATAAAGTAATTTAATAGCTGATCGATCACTTAACTTAAAAGATCTATTATATGCTTTTAGACTTAAAAACGGCGAAACTTTTTGTGTTCGTAAATAAAGCGTTTGCTAACAACGCTAACTTTAGCTTTTAGATCGGTTTCGTAGCTATCTTTAATAATAAAGCTTACGTAAGTGAAAACGAGTTCACTTTAACGGGTAACATCTTTTATTAAGTGTTATAAAAGTGCAAGAAAGTAATAAAAGCAATATTAACTTTCGAGCTATACGCTATATTTTTGAGTATCGATATAATTATTATTATATCGACTACCTTTACTTAAATCACAGCTTAGCTAAGAATCCTTAATTTCCTTATAGTTATGTGCATTAACTCTTACTCGTTATACGAGTATATAATAAAGCTAAGAACTATTAAAGAAAAGCGCTTTATGATCGATATTATAGCTATTCGAGAGTCATACGAGAAGCGAGAGCTCTTTAAAGTACGCTAGATCGGAGGCAAATCCAACCTTGCTAACGCTATGACTAAAATCGAAGCTAATACTTCTTTGCAAGAGCTAGTTTTGACCAATACCTTGAAGATACAAGTGGACGGATAGGTAAAGAGGCCGCTGTAAAAGGTTTAAAAGAGTGAGGTTTAGAAGAGTAAAAATTGTTTTTCATTTGTTTGATTACCTTCCTTCCTTTTTCGGTCGATATAGTAGTTAGCAAAGCACTGCTTGCCAAAGAGAGAGTTGCCGGTATCGGTATCTCCATATCGACCTTAGCTAGCTAGTAGTAGTAGTTAAGGAAAGCTCACCCGTGAACCATGGTTCACGGGCCACTTAGCATGCCTCGCTTAGCATGTCAGCAGTCAAAGGACCCCCAACTTGACAAGTAAGCTTATTAGTTAGCTAGTGCACGTAATTCCTTCTAATCATATAAAAGGAATCAGCTCCCTTAAGCTTTAAAGGGAAGACAGAATTCAAGTACTTTATCAACCGAGTGTTTTACAATTGCAAGTACTTTGACGAACGTTACGACCTTACGAATATATTCCCAATCGCTTAGAAGCAATCCAACACACTTCTTGTATAGATTATTCGCTTTACGCACTTAATATAAAAACACCTTTACATTATCTCTTGAATTTGAAGGATCTTTTAATAAAGCTTTTTCTTGCCGTCTAAGCTTGCAAACAACTTCATTTTCTAACGTTTCAAACCTTTCTTATTCTTTTCGAACTGCTTTCGTCTCGGTAGCTCGAAAAATAATAAGTAAAATATTAAACCGCCGCTTTCGAAGCAATACTACGGCCGATTTCACTCGATTAAACGAAGCAACAACACTTTACTACAACCTTATTAAACGTTTTCGAAACGAGCAACGAAATATAGACAATCAAGTACTTTCGAAGCTTATTATAAGTGTTAAAGACTAGCTCGACAATTTAACTACGTTAAAGTAAAAGCGCAAGTAAAAGCTTTAAATAAAAAGAAAGCGGACACGTAACGTATTATCTTTTAATACTTCGAAATGAACGATAAATTCGTCGCATCGATCTAAAGTATAACGGATAAAGCTATTGCTCGTAAAATTGCCGAGAAATCTACGAACTTTATTATTACTACTCTTTACGTTAAATCCGGCAAAGAGATCTTTGTTTTTATTCGTATTCGTAGCGAATCTTTTTACTTACTTTTTATTAAAACTGTTGGATTGCTTCTAAGCGATTAAGAATATATTCGTAAGGTCGTAACGTTCGTCAAAGTACTTGCAATTGCAAAACACTCGGTTGATAAGGTATCTGAATTCTGTCTGCTCCTTAAGGCTCAAAGGAGCTGATTCCTTTTATATGATTAGAAGGAATCACGTGCACTAGCTAGCTAATAAGCTTACTTGTCAAGTTAAGGGTCCCTTGACTGCTGACATGCTAAGCGAGGCATGCCAAGTGGCCCGTGAACCCTGGTTCACGAGTGAACTCCCCAACTACTACTACTACTACTACTACTACTACTACTATTAGCTAAGGTCGATATGGATATACCGACACCGGCAACTCTTTCTTTAGCAAGCAGTGCTTTGCCAACTATTATATCGACCGAAAAAAAAAGGAAAGTATTACAAAAAAAACAATCTCACCTTTCTAAACCTCACACTTATTATAGCGGTCTTTTTACTTATCTATCTACTTGCACTTTTAAGGTATTAGTCAAAACTAACTCTTGCAAAAAAGTATTAGCTTCGATTTTAATCATAACGTTAGCAAGCTTGGATTTGCTTCCGATCTAGCGTACCTTAAAGAGCTCTCGCTTCTCGTATGACTTTCGAATAGCTATAATATCGATTATAAAGCGCTTCTTTTTAATAGTTCTTAGCTTTATTATGCACTTATAAAGCGAATAAAAGTCAATGTATATAATTACGATGAAATTATAAATCTTTAACTAAGCTATGATTTAAATAAAAGTAGTTGATATAGCAATAGCTATATCGATACTTAAAGCTATAGCGTATAGCTTAAAAGCTAATACTACTTTTATCACTTTCTTGCACTTTTATAACACTTAATAAAAGATGTTACTCGTTAAAGTAAACTCGTTTTTACTTACGTAAGCTTTATTGCTAAAGATAGCTACGAAACCGATTTAAAAGTTAAGGTTAGCGTTGTTAATAAACGTTTTATTTACGAATATAAAAAGCTTCGTAGTTTTTAAGTTTAAAAGCACGTAATAAATCTTTCGAGTTAAATGATCGATTAGCTATTAGATTATTTTATTAAAAGCTTTATAATCTTCGTCTTTCGATTCTTAATGCTAAGCAGCTATCGATAAAGCGCAAAAGGCTTTTAAGTAACAAATAATAGCTAAATACGCTTTTCGAGCACGTTGCTTTAAGTACTTTTTAGCTTATATAATTGAATCGAACTTGATTATAATAAGCCTTTTACTTTGCTTTTTTTGTTTAATTAATAATCCGAACTCGTTTTTATTTAAAAATAGCTTGCATTTATTAAAAATCATTAATTCGGCGTGTATAAAAGTCTTTATTTTCTTGTTCTTTAACTTAGATTTGATTAATTCTTTTTCTTCTTTTGCTTTTATAACTTAATTAATAATTATAAAAACATTATTCGTTTATAAAGCAGCTATTCTTAGCTAATCTTTATTAATTGATATAAAAAAGCAAGAATTAAAGCTCGATTGCTTTATGCCGAAGTTATTCGTAAAGTGCTCGAAAAAACGCTTATATTAATGCGTCTTTGTTTCGAAGATGCTATATAAAAAGCTAATTATAAAGAATAAAGTGTCGAAAGAAAATCGATAAGTAATCTTTTTAAGTAATTGCATAACGATTATTCGGATAAGCTTCGTGCTTAATTAAGTATAAGCTTAAGTAATATCTTTATTATATACTTAATACTCGTAGTCTTTTATTAACAAAAAAGTTAAAGTATAACAAAGTCTTTAGCTCGCTCGCTATACCGTACGCGACTCGATAAGTACTTTCGTTTTGCTTTTGTTTTAAAAAGCTTAGATTATTATACGAGACTTTTCGTATAGCGTAAATGTTCTTTTGCTTTTGATTTTATTAATAAATTTAAATCCGAAGATCTTAACGCTTTTAGCTTTTAGATCCGTGCTCGAGATCACTTAAAAGATGCTTTAAGTTATTAATCTTGCTAATTCTTTTGCTTTAAACTTTTAAAACGGTGCTTTAAAGCTTTTAATAATTCTTTCGGCTCGTAGCTTAGCTAAAAGCTTATAATCCCGGCGTTCTTTATTAATAATAAACATTTCGAAGTCTTTAATTAATAAAGCGTAAAAATCGTTTTCTTTTTCGTCGAGTACGGTCGAGATATTAAGATCGTACTTTTAGTAAAGTATTTAAATTATTAATATTATTGATTTTTAAGAATTGATAAGTTAAAAGTTAAAAAGGCTGTTTGCTAATTTTAGCGAGCTTTTTAGATTAAGCGACCTCGGTAAATTAAGCGAATATTAAGGTTTAAGTGAATTTCGCGGTTTTAGCTCTTTTTCGCTTTCGCTTTAATCTTTTTTTACTTTTACTTTTAATACTTGCAACTCTTTTAATAGCTTTTCAACTTTAAAGTAATATAGTTTTATAAAAGTAGACTTAAATTCCGTAAGCTTCGGACATGCTATTATATACGTATGCTTTTGCTTGTTAAGCAGCTGAAAAGAGCTTTTTTACTTTTAGTTTTTTCGTTATACGAATACTTGTAAACTAATAAAAAAGTCTAAAGTATGCTTCGTAATTAGCTTATTCTTTTTTTTAAGCGCGTTTTTAACCTGCTTTACGGCGTAGCATTTTCGTACTTTTTTTATAGCTTTATTAATAATAGCAGTACGTTTTTAAGTAAACGCGGCAAATCGATTTTGTTCCGTTAGCTTTAATAAAATGCTAAAAACGAAAAGCGTAAGGACTAAACTATTAAGTCTAGCTGTATCGTTAATAACTTTAATAGCTATTTGAAGCCGGTCTTCTTTTAAAGCTTTTAAAAGCTCTTTTGTGACGATCTTAAAAGCGCGTCGTATAAAGACGTAATAGCGTTCTATTAGCTCGACGCTATAATAAGCTTTTATAAGCATTTGCTTTAAAGTGCTGCTAATACTTTTAAAGTAGCTTCGGAACGTCGCTAAATTAAAGTTGGTTTTAAGATCGTATATTACGTTCGTAAAAAGCTCGACGTAAATATTAACTTAACATCGATTAAATCTTTTAAGTAAATGCTATGCGGATATGCTTTTAAAGAAAGTAGCGGCTTAAAAATTAATAAAATCGCAAACGACGTGCAACACGTTTTTGCCGTTAAAGTACATTACGTTTACGTATATTATATTATTAAAGTTAGTATTATCTTTAAGTCTAATACTAAACCTTTTCGAAGAGCGTCCGAATACTTAGCAGTAATAGCAAAACTTTTAAATGTTGTAAAGCAAATCTCGCTTAAATTCGTACTCGGCCCTTTTAAGAATAGCAGCAAATCGACTTGCTAAGAAGTAGTTAAAACGCTTATAAATAATCTTTAATTGTTTTTTCGTAAAGTAATAATAAACGGTCTTGCTTTCGGTATTATAATAAGTAGCAGCGTATTCTTTGCTTAATAGCATCTACACGTATTTAAACATCTTTATTATTAGTATTTCTTTTTTCTTTTAAACTAGTACGTTTCGCAAGTTATCTAAGATTACTTTATACTTATTTATATTAGCTAATAAAAATAAAAAAAGCATATCACTTTTTACGACGTAAAACTCCACTTGACTTAAAAGAGTGTCTAAAGTAATTGCTTTAATAAAAGTAGCAAAGCCGATCTCGTATTTAACGGATTTCTCTTTTGCTCGAAATGTATTTAATTAGATCTCGAAGTATTTCTTTTAAAATGCTCGTAATTAAAGTAAGCTAGCGGTAAAGAAATTAGCTGCTCCGTTATTAATTATAAGGCTTATAAATACGTTTTCCGAGTATTTAAAGACTATATAAGTCTTTGCTTTGCTCGCAAGCATACGCGGATCTTACTCGAGCATCTTTTAAGTCTTTATTTAGCTAATAAAAGCGTAAAATGCCGTTTGAATCTTTAATTATTTATATATTTCGTTAGCGTTAAAAGTGCTATAAGTAATTACAAAACCTTTCGATATGTTAGCGTAACTACTCGATTCGAACGGTTCGTTTAGTAAGCTCACGATGAATTGATCGAATTCTTTTGTAGATATAAGTAGCAAGCTTTTAATCGATGCTACGTATTAAAAGAATTTGCTTTTCGTTACTTTTTTTACGTCTTTAAAATTTTAAAACTTAGCTACGAAAGCCTTGCGCTCGTCGAAAATGTAGTTAGTGCTTTAATAACTTAGCTTCTTGCAAATAAAACACCTTTTCTTGCTTTTAATAGCTTTAGCAGCTTTTTTACTTCCGAAGTATTAGCGGTCTTAAATAAAGCATTTGTATTCTTCGTTTAAATCGGAGTTAGCTTTTAAAGTGGTATGTGTCACGATACGAGAGCAAGGTCTTCGAATAAGGTCTAAATTATGTACGAAAGATGGAAGAGATACTAAAGTACAAGAAGAGATAAGTCCATTGTGAAGGTCCGTGCGTTCCTCAGCCTTAGAATTCTTTGGTTGAATTGTTTATTTCTTCCTTTTATATATAGTCTTTTTTATTCCTTCTTTTCGAGCATCTTTTTTGTAAAAATTAAACAAACAATTAAGCTTCTTTTCGAGCGGCAATAAGTTCTGCTTTAATAGGTTTTAGCTTTTTAAAAAAGCGTTTTTCGAACTTTAAGAGAAAGGACCGTGCGTTGATTACGTAAGAAAGAAGTTCTTAAATCTTATCCTTTAGATTATATCTTTTTTATAAAATTAAGTATTAAAAACCTTTTGCTTTAGTTCTTTTAAAATCGATAATAGCTTTAACCGCTTATAGCTTTTTATTATTTGCATCGATAGCAATAAGAAGAAGGGAAAGGTTTTATTAGCTTAGCAAAAGGTCGGTAAAAGCGGAGCGAAAGAGGTTAGTATAAAAGCTATCGTTTAACTTATCGTATTCGAAAAGTAAGTTTAAGCGATAAGTATAAGAGCTTAATATTTCTTTAATCTTATAACGGCCGAAAAACTTATAATCGAACTTCTTAATAAGTTTATCGATCTTAATATTACGAGAGTCAAAGAAGACTTTATTTTTAACTCGATAAGCAAAAGCTAAAGATCTAGTTTTATTAATTGCGAATTTTTAAGTTGCTTAAATTGAAATAAGATTAGTCTTAAAGAAAGCGAAGATTTATTTTATTTTATTTACGAAAGCTATGCTTGCTTTGTTTCTTGCTTTAATTGCAAGTATAAAAGTAAGTTCGAAAGGTCGAGAAAGTTCGAAGCTAACGCAAGAATAGAAACTAGTATTAGCGAAAAATAAAAACATCTAAGTAAAAGCGTTCATTACGTTATTAGCTAAGAATTTAGCTATTAATAATTAAGTAGCTTAGTTATCTTAAGTATAATCGGTATATTATTAAATAAAGTGCTCGAATTAAGCATTGAAAATCTTTGTTTAACTATCCGTTTTAAAATATAAAAACGTAAAAAAGCTGAGTTTGATCTCGAGTTTAAAGCAAATTGCTTTTTAAAGTTTAAAAACAAATAAAAAGCTTTTATTAAATACGATAATATCGAAAAGGCCGTATAATCTTTATATATTATCGAGAAATAATTAAACTAGCTCTTTCGCTTTAAGCTTAATATAGCAAACGATAAGATAGCGACTTTTAAAAAAGCGATCAATTACGATTATAACGTAATCGTAGCTATTGCTAAAAGGTAAAAGGCCGACGAAATCGATTGAAAAGTAGCGCTAGCGTTGATCGAAGAAAAAAAAAGGTTTAAAAGTGCTTTGATATCGAAGTCGAAAAGTAGTATTACGAAAGCAGCTATCGCAATTGCGGACGAATCGAGCGTAAGATACGCTGATATTAAGCTATTAGTAGTCTCGAGATATCACTTTATATAAAGCGTTCTTGCTTAAGTAGCTCGATTCGTAAGAATCGTAAGCAGATTATAAAAAGAAAATGCGTAATTCGGTATCCGAAACGTATAATCGACTTCGGAAAAATAATCGATCGTTACGTAAGATGTATTCGAAAAGAGCGATTTCTTAAGAATAAAAGATCTTTTCTTTTTTAGTCATCTTTTTGCTAATGACTTTAAACTATTTATCGGATTTATAGCTTTCTTTTAAGAGTCGTATGATTTTCAAGTTTTAAAGCTCGTTTGCAAAAGCTAGTTCGTTTAAGCAAAGAGCTATTTCGGTGTAAAGCTTAATAAAAGTGAGCTCGAAAAAGAAATCGAGTTAAATGAAAGCGTTTAAAAAAAAGTAAATGTTAATAAATTCGAAATTTAAAAGTTTAAGTTGTCGATAAAAAAAAAAGCTTAGTTTCGATAAGTATAACGAAGGTCGAAGTCATTTTAAAAAAAGTCTTATGATCGGCGTATAAAAGAGTTAAGTTTTCGGCTTTCTTTTTTTAGTTTAAATTTAATAATAAAATCGAATTTAAAAAGTAACTCGCTTTATCGAACTTATTATCGGATGAATTGTTTTATAGTTATAAAGTATTCGAAGTTGCGATAATCGGTTAATACGTATATAAAGTATAAAGATCTCGTAAAGTCTGAACGCTAGCTTTCGAAAGCTTAAATTATAACGAAGAATTTTTTATCGTAGATTTCGTAATTGCATTCGACTGCGTTATATTTACGAGATATATAAGCTATAAAGTGAAGTTCGCTTTTATTATCTTTTTAAAAAAGAATAGCAAAAAAGACGTAATCGAAAGCATCCGTCTTAAGCTAAATCTTACGATCGAGATCGAAGTAAGAAAAAATCGATATTAAAACGAATGCTTTTTTAAAAGTATCGAAAGCTCGTTAGCAAGCGAAAGTTTAATTTCATTTAGATTTTTTCTTAATAAGATAAACGAAAAGAGTAACGATTCGAAAGAAACTTTTAATAAATCGTTTATAAAAATTTGAAAAGCTTAAGAAAGCTTAAACGTCTTTAATATTAACGGAAGCTTTTTAAAAAGTTATACAATCGACTTTAACGAAGTTTATTTTAACGCTTATAATAAAAACAATTAAGCCGAAATAAGTGACTTTTTAAACTTCGAATTCGCATTTCTTAACGTTTAATTGAAAGCTTGCTTTTTAAACAGTTCGAAGTACGGCTTTAACGTATAAACGATATTCTTTTAAATTATCGAAGTAAACTAATATATCGTCGATATAAGCGGAATAAAATATATTAAAGAAAAGTCGTAAAACATCGTTGATTCGAGCTTAAAAAATAATTAAAGCGTTTAATAAACCGAAAAGCATAACAAAAGATTCGAAAAAGCCGTATCGAGTATTAAAAGCTATAAGCTATTCGTCACTTTCTTTCATTCGGATTTTATTAAAAGCGTAAATAACGTTTAATTTAATAAAGTATTTAGCTTTGCCAAAGCGAGAAAAGGTTTTTTAAACAAAAAAGAAAAGGTATCTGTTCTTTATTGTAATAGCGTTTAAAGCTTTATAATTTACGCAAAAGCGAAAGCTTTCGCCGGGTTTTTTAGCGAAGAGTATAAAAGAAGCTGCTTAAGAAATATTTGCTCGAATAAATCTTTTATTAAAGTTTTTTTTAAAGAATTTGCGAAGGATTAAAAGTTTATCTTATAATATATTATAAAAAGGTTTATAAAAAAAGATAACGCTTAGTTTCAGCTCGATAGCGTGATCGTAGTTTTTATAAAAAGCGAGTTTATTTGTTTCGTTTTAATCGAAAGCGTTAAAGTGATCGTAGTATTAAAAAAAGACGATTATAATAAGATCGATACGAGCTTTAAGAGCTAAAGCTTTTCGAATATCTTTAAAAGAAGCGCCGTAAAAGTATATATCGGCGGCTATATAGCGTTGTTAAAGTTCGGAAAGTTGAATATCGTTAATTAAATTTATAAAAAAAAAATATAATTTTCGGTTTATTTTTTGAAAGTTAAAAAGGTTTAAGATATAAAGAAGAAGGCTTAGTCGAGAAGTGATGTCGAAAGCGGCGAAGTCTATTTTAAATTCGATCTTTAATTGTTAGTTAATTTCGTAAAGAAAAGCAAAGAAAATCTTTACTTTTAATATAAAAGCTATAATATAAAAGGCGGCTGCATTTAGTCTTCGAAAGAAAGGTTTTTTAATAAAGGTTTTTAAGGTCGTAACAAAAGGTGTTAAGCCGCGCATAAATAATTAATAACAAATAAAAGGTAAGCAATGATTTTTATAAGTCTTACTATTGAATATAAAAGAATCAAAGCTTTAATCGATTTAAAAGTTATAAAAGGCGAGCTAAAGCTTGCTTAAAATAATATCGTATTTACCGAAGTTAAAAAGGAATTTAATAATAAGTTTAAAATAGCCGTTAATATTAAAATGAAGTTGTGTCTTATAAATAACGTTCGCTAACGAAAAAGATTTATCAACGAGTCGTAAAGATCGAAGTTTTAATAAAAGTTCGAGAATTAAATTATGAGTTTACGTAAAAAAGTAATTAATTATTATTTTTTTAATATACTCGCAGTCAACTATAGCTTTAGTTTTAATAAAATTTTTATTAATTAAGTCTATTATAATATAAAGAAGAACTAGATAATTCTTAATCGAGGTATTTAAAAAAGAGATGATTAAAGTACTTTTTTTAAAAGATCTTCGACGGCGTCTTCGATTAAAGATTAAGCTTTTCCTTGGCCTTTTTTTCTTTTAGTGTTTTATAAAGCGGTAAAGCAAGCGGAGCTCGTATAGTTTTTATCGTAGCATTAATTGCAAAAGCTTTTATTACGATAATAGACTTTTTTAACTTCTTTTTCGTTCAAGGTTTTAAAAATACGCTTAGCAAAAGCATCGGCGGCGGTTTAAGTAGCTGCGAAGCTTATTTTTATTACGCTAACGTTTATAATAGTGCTTCTTTATATAATAATAAAGATAAGAATAAAAGCGGTGTGTCCGAGTGCGATTTAAAAGATAGCGAAAACCGTAATTGTTTTTTTCTTAAAGTAATTAAAGTCTTAATTACGAAAGATATTATTAATACCGCGGACTTATAAGATAAACTCGAAGAGTTTAGTTTTGTAATTATTAGCCGGGATATATAAAAGACGATTAATAATATCGAAGTAAAAGGCGCGCTTAAAAAGAGCGATAAAAGCTTCGTCGCTGAATTGAGTTTCGAAGCAAGTCTTTTACTATTTAAAAAGAAAAGTAGCGAAAGATCGGTTTCTTTAAACGAAGACGAAGAAGGCTTATTAAGCGGTGGATTTAGCATTGATATCACCGAAAGTAGCGTTTAAGATATCGATAATCTTTAATACGCTTTTATAAAGTATTTCGCTACGAATAAAAATGCTTTTTTTAACTTATCTTTTAGCTTCGCCGGAAAAGCGAAAAAAGAAATAAGCTATCTTATCGTATTTGATAAAGTATTAATCTTTATTAATAGCGAGCTTAATACTTATATCGGTTAAAAACGAGCGGAGTTTTATAATAATTCTATCGAATTTATCGAAGTCGAAGTGTTTAATAAATCGATAAAGTCGATTAAATGAAAAAGAGAGATTGCGTTGCAAAGCTTCGAAAGTAATGATTTAGCTAAATAAAAGTGCTTTTTCGATATCGAAAGTAATGATTTGTCTTTAAAAGTCTAGTAATTGTCCGCGTAAAGCTTAATTATTTTCGTAGCTATTAGTAAAGAAGCTCGAGAGCTTGACTTCTACGATTTTAAAGTAAGCAATAGCATATTCGGCATATCTTTATAACAATACAATCTCGGCTGCAATAGCGTTAAGATTCGATTAAAAAGTTGCGGAGACGCTAGCGATATTAAAGTACGAGTGTCGGTATATTTATATCGACCTTAGCTAGCTAGTAGTAGTTGGGGAAGCTTACCCGTAAACCAAAGTTCACGGGCCACTTAGCATGCTTCGCTTAGCATATTAGCAATCAAAGGACCCTTAACTTAATAAGTAAGCTTATTAGTTAGCTAGTGCACGTGATTCCTTCTAATCTTATAAAAGGAATCAGCTCCCTTAAGTCTTAAGGAGCAGACAGAATTCAAATATCTTATTAACCGAGTGTTTTGCAATTGCAAGTACTTTAACGACCTTACGAAATTATAAATATATTCTTAATCGCTTAAAAGCAATTTAACACTGATCAATGGTTGATTTACTATTAAGTGATCAATCATAGAAAAGCTAAAACTTTATAGCGAAGATACCTTTTTATTACGATACTTCTTTCCTTTTACAACGGAAAAGCGATTCCGTACTAAGTCGCTTGCTTATATTACCGATTTTTCTTTATTCTTACGGAAAAGTGATTCCGAACTAAGTCACTTTTAAAACAACAACTTTTAACGCTATAAGAACCGCGCCTGCTACATATAGCAAACTTAATTAATAAGATCGATTTACGTACGAGCAAACAGCAACTATAGCCGATCGAGCAACTAAACTTTTAAGTAAAGAGTCTAGCCGATAAAGAGCAAAGTATTATACTCTTCGAGTCTTATTACTACTTACGGAACCCTTAGCTATTCAGTTAAAAGAAACATTATATTTAAGACTTTTAAGCTTTTTAAAAAAACCAAACGACGAGATGTCGAGCATCTTATTTGACTTAAACGAGCTACTATACGCAAGGCCCGATAATAAGATTACGGCTCGAGCAATAATGAAAGACTTCTTAAATGCGAAGTATAAAAGGCTAAAAGATTACGACTTATAAAGCTTGTTCCGGCACGCTTTTTTACGCTAAGATTAGACGAGCTTTACGATGACGGAAGATAATACGAGACGAAGCCTTAAGTTTGCTATTTTTATTAACTTTAAAGAACACTTACTATTTAAAAGCGTGTAATGCTTTTTAAAGCAAAAGGGCTACGCTAATAAGATAATCAAGCTTTTAAACGACGAGCAGCAGCATTAATAGACCTTCGAAGAAATAAAAAAGCAATAAGCAATACTTTTAAGCATCGAATTAAAATGGACCGCCGAAAACCTTACGGACGACGAAGATATTACGCTTTAATTATCTTTATTACTTTTACGAAGTTTAAAAAAGAAAAAAAAAAGTATTAAAAAAAGAAAGAAAAGAGGAAAAGATTTAAAAGTTGCGCGAAGAGTTTTTAAAAGAGAAAAAAGATATAAAACGAAGTATAAAGGCTATAGCAAAGCAAATAGCAGAATTACGGACTTACGTTATACAATCTAACGAAAGATTACGACGAAGCGCTTTAGCGTATTCGATATATTTAATTTATTAATCTTATTAATCGCTACGCAATACGCTAATCATATAACAAAAGCTAAAATCACTTTAACGACTCTTAAACTTATTTCTTAAAAGCTACACTTAGTTTTTTAAAAAGCTTAAGCTTAATAGTAATAATAATAAAAGTTTTAAAATCATTATCAGACTAAATAACACTCGAAGCTACGGAAGCTATACGT
This sequence comes from Drepanopeziza brunnea f. sp. 'multigermtubi', assembly GCF_022702325.1. Taxonomy (NCBI): domain Eukaryota; kingdom Fungi; phylum Ascomycota; class Leotiomycetes; order Helotiales; family Drepanopezizaceae; genus Drepanopeziza; species Drepanopeziza brunnea. The sequence continues at coordinate 815,525 of NW_027094068.1, forward strand.
TAAAAAAGGACTCGCTAAAACTTAAAAGCATTCCGAGCAAAATCAATTTTTATTAAAGATAGCGTGCAAATTTCCGTGCTTAACTTTAGCAATTCGAAAAGAAGATCTAGCACTTTCGAACGTATCGATAAGCTTTTTAAATCTTTTAATAAGCTACGTATCGATAAAAAAGATACTAAAAGTATAAAAATCGCTAAAAGCGCGCTTAAAAATATAGATATCATTAAGCTAAAGCTTTAGCTAATGACTTAAATAATTTTAGCGATCTTAACGATAATCGACGAAAAAGGAACGGAAGAGATTAGCAAAAAAATCGAAGACACGGATACGAAAAAAGTAAGAACGGCTTTTTTAAACTATTAAAAGGATTCGGAAACGGACTTTTAAAAGACTTCGGATCCGAAAATAAGCTTTTTAAAGACTTTAAAAAAAGACGGACTACCGGCAATTATATCGATAACTTTTTACCGATCAGACTATTAGCTAAGCAAAGCATATTTGCGTACGGCATTTTAAGCGCTTTTAACGATAATAAAAACGATTTTTTTAAGCTTAAAATAACGGACCTTTATTCGAAAGCGAAAGAATTAGTTTTATTCGCGCGAAGCTTTTTTAAAAAACTAAAATATTCGAGACCCGACGATAACTTTAAAACTTAATTAAGTATTTTTATTAATTAAGCAAATCGATACGGCTTAACCTTCGACGATTAATTAACGGCGTTTTTTATTATGCTTACGAAAGAAACTATTACCTTTTATTATAATTACGTTATTAAGGCTAAGCTTCCGATATTCAAAGCTAATGCTATTACGGTAAAGGACTACTTCGAGACTAATTATCGGCGGCAAGTAAAATACGATCGCTAAAAAGAAATTTCGCTAGATTTAATTAAAAAAGAAAATCCAAGGACCTCGCTTAACGAGTGCTTTAAAAAGCTCGCTAAAGAGCTTAAGGGAATTTAAAGCTTATTACGATTAAGTCTAAGAAACGATAAGAGTCTTGCCGACAAGTTGTATTTAGCTTATAAAAACGTATTAAAAACGATTATTACGCGAATAAACCTTGCTTTTACTTTTACCGCCGCAATTGCCGATATCCGCCGAGCAATTACATTTGCAATTAAGACCTTTCGACTCGCTAAAGCGAGTAAAGCTTACGCGAGCTTTAGCGAGCTACACGATTATACTTGCTCTTAGCACACCGCTTTAAAAGCTGACTTCGATTTAAATAAGAAATACGAATGCTTTATTTAAGACCGCTAATACTTTAGAAGTAAGAAAGCTGCTAAAGCTATTAAGAATAAGAAAAAGTATTTTGTTTACAAAAAGCTAAGTTGCTAAAGTATTAACTATACCCTCGATGAGCGCAAAGCTTTCGTAGCCAAATTCTAAAGCTTTAAAGACGCAAAAAGGGTAACGAAAAGCAAATTCTCTTAATACGTAGCGTCGATCGAAAGCTTGCTACTTATATTTACGAAAGAATTCGATCAGTTTATCGCAAGCCTATTAAACGAGCCGCTCGAATCGAACAGCTACGCTAACATATCGGAAGGTTTTATGATTACTTACGGCACTTTTAACGCTAACGAAATATATAAGCAACTAAAGATTCAAACGGCATTCTACGCTTTTACTAGCTAAATCGAGACTTAAAACGTGCTCGCGAGCAAAGCAAAGACTTATATAGCTTTTAAGTACTCGGAAAACGTATTTATAAGCTTTATAATTGATAGCGGAGCAATTAATTTCTTTATCGCTAGCTTGCTTTAACTACGAGCACTTTAAAAAAAGTACTTCGAGGTTTAATTAAATACATCTCGAGCAAAAGAAAAGTCCGTTAAATACGGCATCGGCTTTGCTACTTTTATTAAAGCAATTACTTTAAACACTCTTTTAAATCAAATAAAGTTCTACGTTATAAAAAGCGACGTACTTTTTTTATTTTTATTAGCTAATATAGACAAATATAAAGTGATTTTAAATAACTTGCCGAACGTGCTAGTTTAAAAGAAGAAAGAAATATTAGTAATAAAGATGTTTAAGCACGTATAGATGCTATTAAGTAAAAAACACGCTGCTACTTATTATAGCACCGAAAGCGAGACCGTTTATTGCTACTTTACGGAAAAGCAATTAAAAACTATCTATAAGCGTTTTAGCTACTTTTTAATAAGTCGATTTGCTGCTATTCTTAAGAAGGCCGAGCACGAATTCAAGCGGGATTTGCTTTATAATATCTAGAAGTTTTGCTACTATTGCTAAGTATTCGGACGCTTTTTAAAAAGGTTTAGTATCAAACTTAAAGATAATATTGATTTCAATAACACGGTATACGTAAACGTAATGCACTTTAACGGCAAGAACGTATTGCACGTCGTTTGCGATTTTATTAATTTTTAAGCCGCTACTTTTTTTAAAAGCGTATTGTGGTGGAGTTGGGGCTCTGTATTTGTTTTGTCCATGTATATAGTACTGATGCTAGGCACCTTTGTCACGTAAGTGCGCGGCATGCTCTGGCTTTGCTAAGCACGTAATTAAGTCACGTGATTAAGTCACGTGCAAGCTCTTATATAGACGAGTAATTGGTTCTTCTTTGAACTAGCATCATATTAACACGTAATACAATACACGTACTTATAGCATACATTCGAGTGTCTTTCGATCGTTTTCTTTCTTTCTTTTTATTCACTTACGATTCTATTATAGCTATATTTATATATATCTTTTGATTTAACGTTAAGTATATGTCGGAGCTCTTCTTTTCTATATATATTTAATGATTTACGCAAAGAATCGAACTAAAGGTTAGTTTTTATACCTTTTTTAGACTTGCTTTTTTTGCGAAAAGCTATATATTCGGAGTTTACGTTATACGTTAAGCTATTGACTATATGCTTTTGCGGTGCTCTTTCGAAGAGTATTCGATATACGCTAAGCTAATAGTCAAGTGCTTTTGCATATAAGCTTCGAGGCTATAGCTTTAAAAGCGATCTTCTTTTAATTTATATCCGTCGAGCATGCTATTCGGTATACTCGATAAGTACTACTTAAGAAATCGTTACTTTAGTTCGAAGATCGAGTTAGTTAAAGTTCAATTCGATATTTATAAAGTTTTATTCACTTAAGCTACTTTGCACGGCGATACGCTCGAAATACTATTCGTTTAGTATACTTTACTTTTTTCGATTTAATATCGATTTTAATACAAGTCTATTGCTTTTCTTTTTTTAAAAAGGTAAGCAATAGCTAAGTATCGGAAATATTACGCTAAGCTTAAGAGATTGAAAATTTAATACTTACTTCGCAATAGAGATTACGTATAAAAATCTCGAATTGCTTTCGATCATCTTTCGCTTTAGCAAATAAAAGATACAACAAGCGGAAATAAGTGTTATGCAATTCGGAACCGTTTCGGTGTCGTATTATATTAAAAGCAAGCTATATGCTTGTACGGAAGCTCGGCTATTACTCGACTTCGTTTTTAATTCGATATACTTAATCTCGGCAATTACTTTTCCGCTTATTCGGATCTTACGTTCGAGAATTAAACGTATTATTAATATTATCTATTATATCGATTTAGTTTCGATTATTTAATTCGAAGCGATCGGCACTCGACTTTTTAATAAATCACTTTCGACGCATCGAAATTTTATATTTTTATAACATTTCTTTATATATTTAATATTTATTACAAATTGTACTTATTTCATTTTTATTATTTATTTACATTTATATTTATATCATTTATATTATTCTCGTTCTTTTTTCGCATCCGTTTCAAAACACTTTTACACTTTAATCGATATTTATTTACTTAACTTAACGGCTTTACGTTAGAACTTTCGGAAATCAAAAAAAGCTATAACTTCTTCGACTTAAAAAGACTTTAGACTTAACGAAAATGCTATTCGCAAGCTAACCGAGGACGAAGTGAAGAAAATTCAAGCTTTTTTACTTTTCGTAAATGCTTCGAACTACGTAAGTATCCGTAAACTTCTTTTTAAACTTAAAGCTTTTAAAATGCTTGCTTTCGATAAAACTAATATTACGGATTATATTCGCTAGTTCGAACGAGCGTTTAAAGACTATAGTATCGTTACCGATTCGGAGAAGAAGCAGTGCTTTATTAAGTATAATATCTCTAGCCTTTTCGGTTATAATATACGTTATAATATCGAGAGCTTCGGCGACTTTTCGAACTCGAAAGTGACTTAAGACGACTTTAAATCGGTAATTAAAGAAGAGTATAAGGTTTTCGACTTAGCTAAATAAAAAGATAATATTAGCTTCTTAAACGACTTAAGCAATAAGTAAATAACAAAAGAAAAAGCTTTTAAAGCAGAGCTTTTATAATTCACTCGTTAGTTTAACTTTACGAGCTTTGCTTGCTTCGTTAATAAAGATATTACCGATAAGCAATTAAAGTAAAAGTTCTTCGGTTACTTATTATTATCGATGCAGAATCGGATTTAAAAGAACGTTAAACTTAAAAAAGATCACTTGCAAACGTATAATATAATATATATTATAATTAGCGATTTAATTAAGCAAAAATAGATCATTACGAAACGGATTAAAGAATACGGTTACGCTAAGATCTTTAAAGCTTTTTCTCGCTATGACTTTTATTAAAACGAAAACTCTCGTCTTTAAGTACCGTTTATCATTCTCGAAAGCAAGCGAAACTTATACGTTTCGTTCTTTTATAACATTTATTTTAATAATACTTATGCTTTTCTTTTTTATCGCGCAAGCATTACTATTACGAGTTCGATTACTTCGTTTATCGATCTTAACTTAAAAATCGAAGCTTTTACGAAACAGCTAGCGAAAGTTAGTATTCATTTAAGACTTATTAATAGCTTCGCTTTCGTATCGAAAGAAGCTTATATAAACTTATTAGAAGCTGCTTAATATAAAAAGACTTAAGAGATCGTTTTGCACCGGGTCTACGAGATTAATACAACTGATACTTATTCGAACCGAAGCTACGCTATATTAAAGAAAAAACGGTTTTTAAACGATTTTAATTGCATTTTCTATTAATGCTAGCAAACTTCTAACTTATTTAGCTATTAATAAAAGCTTTACAAATATTAAAATCAATGCTACTTGTTTATACTTTAATACGGACTAGCTTTTTACTTTAACGAAGCGGACTTAATATATATAAAACCGTATCGAAAAAAAATATTATCGATCTCGTTTTAATTCCGAAACGATACTTTTAAGTACGAGCAAGTTTTAAAAAAAGTTCGTAAGATAATAAATGATCTTAATCTTAAGCGTCGTTATAAAGCTTTAAAAGCATAACGAGAATCTATTAAAAAAGCTGCACAAAAACGCGCTAAAGCGCTTATTCGAGCAGCTAACGGCGGCAATGCAAAAGCTTTTCGTATTAACGATTTTAATATTTCGGATATGATTCGTTAACGATATATTATATCGGCGGATTCATATGTTCGCGTGTTTAATACGAAAGCTATTATTGCACCGATAGAAACTCGAGCACGCAACGCGGCCTTTCGAATTACGCTATACTCGCTAAAAGACGCTCTTTCGGTAAAAGCAAAGGTTTAATCTATTTATAATTAGCTTAAAATTACTTTCGTTAAGCTAATAAAAATAAATAAACTCGAGCTCGCTTACACCGCGATTTTTAACCGAAACGCTTTACGATTAAAAGACTTACGAAATCTGCTTATTATACTGCTAAAAGCTTTTAAAGTGCACTTAAGCTTAAAGCTAAGCTTTTTAAAACTGTTAAATCATACGAAAAGCTTAACAAAGTAATCTCTTTTTTAAAAATAGACTACGAAGCGACTCGTATTAAGCTTTTAAAAAAGCACGATTTGCTAAAGAACTTAACTTTTAATAAAACTATTGCGTTCTTCGCTACTCTTTTTATTTTTAAACGATCTTCTTTTAAAAGTATAATCGATAAGATGATTTAGCAAACTTTTATTAGCGAAAGCGTTATTAATTGCTTTTAAGCTACGGTTAGCGTTGCAAAAGCTTTAAAGGATTGCTTGATTATAAATAACAAGCTTATACCGAAAGCGACGGATAATCCGGTAAAAGACGGACTTGCTTCGAAGCTTTAAAAACTTATTTAAAAAGAAAGTAATATCTTTTTATTTAATAGCGATCTATTTTATAAAGTAACGAATCGTTTTATCGATAAAGCGCTTTATCGTAAGAATTTACTCTTTCTTTTTTCTTTTGCTACTTCGACTTACGGCCGAATCACCGGAAAAGCAGATTTTATATAAGTCTTTACTTAATTAAAACGGATCTTATATCGAGATGCTACTGCTTAGCGGTCTTAGCTTAAACGCTTATTCGAATTCTCTTAGATAACTAAGCTTTAATTGCAAAAGAATATCCGTAACAGCTAAACTAAGCACCGCCGACGCAATACGCTTTTCGCGCTCGAATCTCTTTCGATTTAAAGACGGTTCTGCTTTATTCTTATTATCGGCTTTATTTCGACTCTTTTTACAGCTATATTCTATAGTGTTTTTTAATTCTAATATCTTTTTTTCGATTAGTTTATTCGTAAAGATCGGCGTACTTTACGAATCGCAAACGAAAGTGATACAAAATCTTTTTTAACGGAAATCGGCTTTGCTTCGACGTTCGGCTAGCTATTCTTTAAATACTTTTATTATTATTCGTTAACTTTTAAAGTTATTATTAATATACTCGGATAGTCTTTTATTACTAATGCGCGAATTATACTCGATACAAATGCAAAGGTTAGCGTTATCACTTACGACGTTGCGATTAAATTCGAAGTCTTTATAGCTTACGATTAAAAGATAAGCTTTCGAATAATCACCGGTTTACTATTGCGTTTTATCGGATACGCCGATAATATATTTATTAATATCGAAAGTGCTACGATCCGTACTCGATTTTACGTTATAAATTCGCTAAGGTTTCGATTTATACTCGATTACTTTTTTATACGTAAAGCAAAAATCGGTCTTCGATACTTTTCGGATTATAAAAGTAGCTTTATTATTGCTATAATTACTAATCCGTTTACGAGCTAAGTTATTTAAGCTAAAGTAAGCGATAAAACGAATCAATACGACGAAGCTATCGATCGCTTAAAAGAATAAAATATAAGCTTTATCTATTACGATAAGTCTTCGAATAATAGCGATAACGACTCGGAAAACTAATGACCGGCTTTATTAAAAGCGCTAAAGTCGGTATATTAAAAGCTTTTTGCTTTTCGCTTAGTTTCGAAAGCGAAACGTTATAATATTAAAAGAAAGACGACTTTATTATTTAAAAGCAGTTTATTAATATTCTTACTTTTACGAAATGCGATTTATGCGATCTTTTAATAACTTATTAAATAAATGCTATTAGCATTGATAACTTTATAACTCGCTATTACGATCATATCGATTATTAAAATTCGACACTTTATCGGACTCGAAAAAAGATCTTTTCGAACTCGGCTAAAGTGTTCGATATATATAAGATTAAAAATAAAAAGATCAAGCTAATTAACGAAGCAAACGGCGTAAAAGCAGCATTAAATAGCAAAATTGATTAGTACGAGCTATCGAAAGCTAAAGATACGCTATAAAAGCAAATAAAAGAATACAAGCAATACTTTTTTCTGCGTATTACCGACATATTAAAAGGCTTTCGAATTACACTCGAACGCATAGCGAACTTAGATATCGGTAATATATTATAGCTTAAAAAAAAAGATTTATTTAAAAAGATGATATTAAGCAAAGAAAAATCAATCGCATTCGCTTAATAAGAGTGCGGTAAGTTTTACGACGACGTATTACTACCGATTAAGCTTAAAACCATCTTATATACAGCTTAGCAAGCTCTTAACTACTCGTATCCGAAAGCTTTACAGCTTATTATTATTAAAATGCTTTAAGACAAGCTAAATAAAAGAGTTTTAAAGTATTGCGAAAGACCGTATCGGAATCAGTAGTTCTTAATAGTTAAAAAGCAGCCGGGCTAATACCGACTCATCAACTTAGCAACTCTACTTAATGCAATTATACGGAAAGACGTTAATTTACTTTTAATTATAAATAAGTTTGCTAAAGAGTTTTTTAGTTGCTAAATAGCTAGCTTAATCGATTTTTATTCGAGCTATAATTAGCAAATACTTTATCAATCGAATAAAGACCTTACCGCTTTCTTTATACCGTTAAGTCTTCTTCGATGTATTACTTTTCCGCAAAGTGCTATAAACTCGATAGCTTAATTCGTTCGAATAATTAATTTTATCTTAAAGCTTTTGCAACTTAAAGTTTTTATATTATTTATCGACGATATTAAAGTGAAAAGATTACAAACGGATTATTCCAACGAAAAAGCACTTTTAAATATACGTTGATTCGTGCTCGAATATATTTAAAACATCGATAAAACTTTAGAACGGATTAAGCGCGTTAATGCTATAATTAAAGAAAAGTTATAATTCTACTAAGATAAAATAAATATAATAAGATTTATATGCAATTCGAAAAGTCGAGAACCCGTTACGAATAAAGTTATTAAAATCAATAACTAAAAAACTTTCGAAAACGTTATTAAAGTTAAAAGATTTTTAAGCTTTTGCTTTTACTTTCGCATTTAAGTTAAAGGATTCGCATATATTGCTAACCTTTTTTATAACTTTATAAAAAAAGATATAGATTAGTAATAGATCGAAACGCATTCGAAAGCTATGCGAATGCTATAAAACACTTTAACGACAGCTTTAATTTTAATCAAGATCGATTACGAAAATTAAAATAAAAAAATAATAATAAGAACGGACGCTAGCTTAAAAAGATAAAAAAGATATATCGGCTAACGCGAGACTACTTTTAGCAAAGTACAACCGGCTCGATACGAGTTCGAAGCTTAAACGAAAGCAAAACGGAATTACAACGCTATTAAACGAAAATGCCGCAAAGTATTTAAAGTCTTTAAAAAACTTAAGCTATAGATTATTAAAATATATTTTATTTTCGAAACTAACGCGAAGATGCTCGTTGCTTAGCTTCGACGAAGAGTTATTAATATACTTTCGGCTTTAATTATACGTTAACTAGCTTAAATTAATCTTTTCGACTTTAAAGTCCGATATGTCTTTAATAAGGATCACACCGTTGCCGATGCACTATCGAAACGATTATAGCACTCCGATGATTTAAGCGAAGAGAATAAAAATAAGTTCGATAATAGCTTGCTAACCGACTTAAGACTTATTAAAGCTCGAAACGGCTTTAAAAAACCTTCGATAGACTTTTTAATAGATATTCGTTAATCTATTTTTAAAAATATGTTTTAACGCTCGAAAAAAGCGGAAAATGCAAACTTAAACGAGTTTAACGACGATTACGATTACGAAAGTCTTTTAAACTTAATCGAATATTCTTTAAAATCAATTCGGATAGCTACTTTCTTAACGACTTTGCGAAGACTTAAAGACTTAAACAAAGCGGAATGCCGTAAATTTAAAAAAGAAGCTATTAAGTATAGAGTGAACGATAAAAAGCTTTAAAGACTCTCGACGAAAAGTCTTCTTTTTCGATTAATAGTTAATAAACTTTCGATTAAAACGGACATTATTACGGCTTGTTACGATAAAAGTAGTTATAAAAGCCGTGAATCAACTTACTACCGTGTTTCTTAGCGCTACTTTTAAAATAAATGCTATACGGACGTTAAACGATTCGTTAAGACTTATAAAAAATGCTAGCATCGAGCAGCTAATAAGCTCGAAGAGCTATTACACTTTACTCGATTTAATAATTTAATAGAACGCTAAGCTATCGATATTACTTATCTATTTACACGCAATAGCAAGAACTATTTAATTATTGCTAAAAATAATATAAATAAATAAGTCGAAGCAAAAGCGATTCGGACCCGAGACTCGCTCTTTATAACTAAGTTTATTTAAAAAGATATTATTTGCCGCTATAAGATTTTCTTTCAACTGATAATCGACGGAAGTTTAAAGTTTAAAAAAAAAGTAATCGACTTACTTAATAATTAAAGAATCAATCGAGTCGTAGTTTTAGCATACTACTTTTAAGCGAATAAAATAATAGAACGCGGCTACGGACTAATTAAAAACGCATTAAGTAAGCTTAAAAGCACCGATTAAATTGCGCAATTGCTAGCCGTTTTATTCGCCGACCGTATTTCGATGCATACTTTTATCGGATTCACTTTTTTTTATATAATATACGGCAAAAAAGCAATGCTTTCGATTAAAATTCGAATCCGGTTTTAAGCTACGTTATTTCAAGAGCTAATAACTAATCGTGTTAAGCTTATCGAATTAAAAGCACGCTAATTCCGAATGCAAAACGAAGATGCTACGGAAGTTATACTTAAGAAAACCCGTTACCGTTAAAAAAGAAAAGATGCTTTTAATAATAAAAAGAACTTTCGAATTAAACCTTTAAAAGTAAATGACTTAATCTTTAAATACGACTCGATACGTAAAGTAGATATATTTAACGTTAAGAAGCTAGATTTTCGATAGCTTAGCTTTTATTAAATTTCGTCGGTAAATACAAAAAGATATTATAAATTAAAAGAGCTAAAAAAAGACGGAGCTTTACTAAATAAAACATTTATCGATAATCGATTAAAAAAGTTTTACGTACGATACACTCTCGAAGCGTTACCACTTCGTTTTAGACTTTATATAAAAAGATCTTTAAAACAACTTTTATTAAATAAAGTAGCCGAGTCCGGCTTTTAAATTAAGCGCTTAAATAAATTTGTCATTCGATTACTTAGCTTTATAAAGAAGCAACGGAGCTAATACGCAAGAATCTTTATAAGCAATGATAAAAAAGCAATAAAGAGTAATTAAATTATAAAAGCATAATTATACGTAAAAGAAAAACGAGTTTAGATTTGATTTTTTAATTTTTTCTTTATTTAAGTTTAGTTTTCTTTGTTTTCTTTTTTCTTATACTTTTTATATTTTTTTTTTATATTAAAAAGCTTTACGTTATTATACTTATATGCTTTCGATCTATTATATACGAGCATATCACATATATAAAGCGGACTTTATTCGAAGGCTGATTAAGAAAAGCATACGAAAAATCTATTGCATTAATTACTTAACAAGCTGCTAATACACGATAAAAACCTTTTCGACCTTACAACTCAAAGCTAAGTAGAATAATGCGAAAGCTCTTTGTAGTACTTTAAGCACTGCTCTTACCTTTCGAAGTCTTATCGATATTGCTACGATTCGAACTTCTCGTAAAACTATAAGTATTACTACGGCTAGAACTTCGCGAAATAGAACTACCGGTATTACCGCGATTAAAAGCTTAACGAGCACTTCGGCGGAGCTTTTTTGCTTAAAAAAGTGCTAGCGATTCGAAAGATAAAGATAAAAGAGATAAAGACTTTTCGGTAATTTATCGTAATCAAATTAAAAAGGAATTATAAAAGGTTCGTAACATACATTTACGCGGTTAAAGAAGTTACTTAACAAAGTATTATTTCGATTTATTGCAATTAAGATCTAACGCAATAGGTTTAGCAAAGCTAGATCGGCGGTAATAGCGGCGGCAAGTAAGCGTAACGTCGAGACGAGACTTAAGCTAGTTAAAAGACCTTTAGCATTAGCGGCGGCAAAGGAAGCAGCGGCGATACGAGCTCGAAGAAAAGAAAAAGTATTATTAATACGAAAAGCAAGAGTACGGCGAGTCTTTATAAAAAGGTTATTTGCAATTATGCTTTTACGAAAAACGTCGTCGGCCGTCTTAATTCTATTGTTTATAGCCGTTATCGTATCTATTAAGACTATGCCGGCATTAACGACTTTTGCGAAAAGCTATCGAATCGGAGTTAAAACGAATGTAAAATAAAAAGTAAGATAACTTACGAAGATGCAAGTTGACTTAATAGCATAACAACGCTTGCATTTAATAGATTTGTCGGCAAAAAAGATGTATCGACTCGTAGTATTATCGATAATTCTGCTTGCGTAACTTACGCATCGAAAGCAAATCGATAATATAATAATAAAGTATAAGATTAATAAGTAGTAATATTAAAAAGAAGATAGAAAGATATAAAGTTGATATAAAAAGAAAGTATTATTTATAGCAAGACTTCGAGTATATATTACCGCTTTTGTTTTTTTTATTACGTTACCGCTTTAAGCTTCGCGCTATTACCGATTCGGCAATACGTCATTACTTGACCGCTTAAACCGGCGCACGCTTATCTTAATAATAATACTAACGCTCGGGTTAATATTATTCTTATAATTGAATAAAAGAGCTATAAAAGATATAAGAAAGAGTTAGACTCGAAAGATTATCTTGCGTTCTCGTTGCTATTTTTATCTTTTTTGTTATATCATATACGCTTCGTATTAATACCGATCCGGCGATGCATTATTAAATAATACTTTAAGATCGTATTGCGACTATGCGATTCGGCTATATGCTCGTCTTGCAAACCTAACTTTATTACTTTAATAAGACGTGACTCGAAAGCGAGTCTAATTCGAAAGAAGGACGTATGTAGTAGAGTTAAAGCTTTATATTTGTTTTGTCTATATATATAGTATTGATGCTAAGCACCTTTGTTACGTAAATGCGCGGTATGCTCTAGCCTTATTAAGCACGTAGTTAAGTCACGTGGTTAGGTCACGTGCAAGCTCTTATATAAACGAGTAGTTAGTTCCTTCTTAAACCAGCATCACATTAATACGCAATACAATACACGTACTCACAGCATACATTCGAATGTCCTTCGATCGTTTTCTTTCTCCTTCTTTATTCACTTACGATTCTACTATAGCTATATTCATATATATCTCTTGATTTGACGTTGAGTATATGTCGGAGCTCTTCCCTTCCACAGTATCCGTATAACACTTACTTAAAAGATTCAATCGATATTAAGTTAATACTTACGTCGAGCTTTTTATAAACGTAGTATACGATCTCGGAACCAATTTAAATTCAGCGACGTTTCGAAAATACTTTAAAAGTATTAAGAGCACTTCGAAGCAAATGCTTATAAAAGCTTATTATAGCGTCGAGCTAATAAAACGCTATTACGTCTTTGTGCGACGCGCTTTTAAGATCGTCATAAAGGAGCTTTTAAAAGCTTTAAAAGAAGACCGGCTTCAAATAGCTATTAAAGCTATTAACGATACGGCGAGACTTAATAGCTTAATCTTTACGCTTTTCGTTTTTAACACTTTACCGAAGCTAACGAAACAAGATCGACTTGCCGCGTTTACTTAAGAGCGTGCTATTGCTATTAATAAGGCTATAAGAGAAGTACGAAAATGCTACGCCGTTAAGCAAGTTAAGGACGCGCTTAAGAAAAAGAATAAGCTAATTACGGAGTATACTTTAGACCTTTTTATTAGTTTACGAGTACTCGTATAGCGAGAAAACTAAAGGTAGAAAGGCCCTTTTTAGCTGCTTAGCAAGCAAGGGCATACGTGCATAATAGCATACTTAAAGCTTACGGAATTCAAGTCAATTTTAGTAAAACCTTATTACTTTAAAATTGAAAAGCTGCTAAAGGAGTTGTAAGTACTTAAGGTAAAGGTAGAAGAAGATTAAAGCGAAGGCGAAAAGGAGCTGGAACTGCGAAATTCGCTTAAACTTTAACATTCGCTTAATCTATTAAGAAGCTCGTTAAGATTAGCAAACAGCTTTCTTAACCCTTAACTTGCTAATCTTTAGAAATTAATAATATTAATAGTTTAGATACTTTATTAAAAGTACGATCTTAGTATTTCGACCGTGCTTAACGAGGAAAAAGATGAATCGTATGCTTTGTTTATTAAAGACTTTGAAGTGTTAGTTACCGATAAAAAACGCCGAGATTATAAACTTTTAATTAAGCTACGAGCCGAAGGAATTATCAAGAGCTTTAAAGCACTATTTTAAAAGTTTAAAGTAAAAGAATTAGCTGGATTAATAGCTTAAGGCATCTTTTAAGTGATCTCGAGCATCGATTTACGTATTAAAAGTACTAAGATCTTCGGATCTAAGTTTGTTAATAAGATTAAAAGCAAAAGAATATTTACGCTATACAAAAAGTCTTGTATAATAGTTTAAGCTTTTTAAGATAAAAGCAAAACGAAGATACTTATCGAGTCACTTACGGTGCAGCGAGCGGGCTAAAAACTTTATTATGCTTTAGCTCTTTCGCTAATAAAAGATTACGGGTATTAAGTTTATAATAAAGATATTACGCAAGCTTACATTTAATTAAGTACGAAGCTTATTCGAATAATCGTCGTGCGATTACTTAAAGAGATCACTTATCGATTCTTTTTCGGCACTTTATTCTTTATGATTAATCTTTTATACGGGATCTTCGAAGCAAGAACGCATTAATATAAGCGTTTTTTAAAGCATTTTACGAACAACTTCGAGATAAAGCAATCGAGCTTTAATTCTTACTTCTTTATATCAATTAATAAAGATCAGCTAAGAATAGCTGCTTTATAAACGGACGATATTCTTATAGTTGTTAATCGAGCTATAAGAGTAAAGGAAAAGAAGGAGTTGGTTAAATCTAAGCTAAAAAGTAAAGAAATAAAGACCTTTATATACGCCGAACCGATGATTTTTAATAGATGCAAGCTATTTTAGATAAAGACGAGTTCGAGCTATTAATTAGGCAGAAAGGGTAAAGTGAAAGGCTTGCCGTAATTAAGCTAGATTCAATCACACGGGCTAAAGAGTACTTAGAGCAACGTGCTCGAAAAGCGTATTTAACTATTATTTGCTACTTAAAAGCATCTTATGCTTTATCGATAGCTGCTTAACATTAAGAACCGAAAGACGAGGACTATAAGGCTTTTAATAAAGTGATTTAATAGCTAATCGATCACTCAACCTAAAGGATCTACTACGTACTTTTAAACTTAAAGACGGCGAAGCTCTTTATGTTCGTAGACGAAGCGTTTATTAACAACGTTAACTTTAGCTCTTAGATCGGTTTCGTAGCTATTTTTAGCAATAAGGCTTACGTAAGTAAGAACGAGTTCACTTTAATAAGTAATATCTTTTATTAGGTATTACAAAAGTGCAAAAGAGTAATAAAAGCAGTACTAGCTTTTAAGCTATACGCTATGTCTTTAAGTATCGATATAGCTATTATTGTATCAATTACTTTTACTTAAATCACAGCTTAATTAAAAATCTTTAATTTCTTTATAGTTGTGTGCATTGACTTTTATTCGCTTTACGAGTGTATAATAAAACTAAGAACTATTAAAGAGAAACGCTTTATGATCGATATTATAGCTATTCGAAAGTCATACGAGAAGCGGGAGCTCTTTAAGGTACGCTAGATCGAAGGAAAATCCAACTTTGTTAACGTTATAACTAAAATCGGAGCTAATATCTCTTTGCAAGAGCTAGTTTTAACTAATATCTTAAAAGTGCAAGTAAACGGATAAGTGAAGAGGCCGCTATAAGAAAGGGAAGAGTGAGGTTTAATAGAATGAGATTGTTTTTTTCTTTTTGTTTTGGTTACTTTCTTTTTTTTTTCGGTCGATATAATAATTAGCAAAGCACTGCTTACTAAAAAGAGAGTTGCCGGTGTCGGTATATCTATATCGACTTTAGCTAGCTAATAATAGTTAAGGAAGCTCACCCGTGAATTAAGGTTCACGGGCCACTTAGCATGCCTCGCTTAGCATATTAGCAATTAAAGGACCTTTAACTTAATAAGTAGGCTTATTAGTTAGCTAGTGCACGTGATTCCTTCTAATCTTATAAAAGGAATCAGCTCCCTTAAGTCTTAAGGAGCAGACAGAATTCAGATACCTTATCAATCGAGTGTTTTGCAATTGCAAGTACTTTGACGACCTTACGAAGTTACGAATATATTCCCAATCGCTTAAAAGCAATCTAACAACGAAAAAAAAAAAAGAAATTGTTTGCAACGAAGATTAGCAAAAAGTTCTTTTAATAGCTAAAGTCTAAAGTAGCTATAAGATCGTCGGCGGACATCGTTCCGAAAGTGATACGAGCTAAAACTAAAGTAAAAGCTTTATTTTAGCTTTAGACTTAATATGCGAAGACGAGTATGCGCGTCGAAAGCATACGAAAAGATTTTCGAAGTATAAAAAGGTTTTTAAGATCGCTAGGTTCGCGCGTTCGTAAACTGCGCTATAACGATTAAAAAAGATATACAATATATTACGGTACGAAAGCAAAGTCTTCGAATAAAGTTTAAATTGTGTACGAGAGATAAAAAAGATACTAAAGTACAAGAAGAGATAAGTCTATTATAGAGGTCCGTGCGTTCCTCAGCTTTGGCATTCCTTGGCTGAATTGTTTGTTTCCTCCCTTCACAGTATGCTAAAAGCAAGTATGATCGTGTAGCTCGCTAGAACTTACGTAAGCTCTACTTGCTTTAGCGGATCGAAAGGTTTTAATTGCAAACGCAATTGCTCGACGAATATTAATAATTGCCGCGGTAAAAGTAAAAGCAAAGTTTATCCGCGCAATAGTCGTCTTTAGCACGTTTTTATAAGCTAAATACAGCTTGTCAGCTAAACTTCGATTATCTTTTAAATCTGGTCGTAAAAAGCTTTAAATGCTTTTAAGCTTTTTAACGAGCTTTTTAAAGTATTCGTTAAGCGAGGTCTTTAGGTTTTTTTTTCTAATTAAATCTAGCGAAATTTCCTTTTAGCGGTCGTATTTTGCTTGCCGCCGGTAATTAATTTCGAAGTAATCTTTTACCGTAATAGCGTTTGCTTTAAACGTCGGAAGCTTAGCTTTAATCATATAATTATAATAAAAGGTTATAGCCTTTCTCGTAAGCATAATTAAGAACGCCGTTAAATAGTCGTCGGATATTAAGCCGTATCGATTTGCTTAATCAGCGAAAATACTTAATTAAGTCTTAAAGTTATCGTTAAGTTTCGAATACTTTAGCTTTTTAAAAAAGCTTCGCGCGAATAAAGCTAATTCTTTCGCTTTTAAGTGAAGGTCTGCTGCTTTTAGCTTAAGGAAATCGTTTTTATTATCGTTAAAAGCGCTTAAAGTGCCGTACGCAAGTATGCTATGCTTAGCTAATAGTTTGATCGGTAAAAGATTACCGATATAATTGCCGGTAGTCCGTCTTTTTTTAAAGTCTTTAAAAAGCTTATTTCCGGATCCGAAGTCTTTTAAAAGTCCGTTTTCGAATCCTTTTAATAATTTAAAAAAGCCGTTTTTATTTCTTCCGTATCCGTGCTTTCGATCTTTTTACTAATCTCTTTCGTTCTTTCTTCGTCGGTTATCATTAAAATCGCTAAAGCTATTCGGATCATCAGTTAAAGCTCTAGCTTAATAATATTTATACTTTTAAGCGTGCTTTTAGCGATTTTTATACTTTTAATATCTTTTTTATCGATACGTAGCTTGTTAAAAGATCTAAGAAGCTTGTCGGTACGTCCGAAAGTGCTAGATATTTTTTTTAAGTTATTACGGTTAAGCACGGAAATCTGCACGCTGTTTTTAATAAGAGTTGATTTTGCTCGAAATGCTTTTAAGTTTTGGCGAGTCCTTTTTTAACGTATAACTTTTATAGCTTCGAGTGTTATTTGGTCCGATAATGATCTTAAGATTATTATTATTATTACTATTAAGCCTAAGCTTTTTAAAAAACTAAATATAGCTTTTAAAAAAAAGATTTAAAAGCCGTTGAAGTGATTTTAGCTTTTGTTATATAATTAACGTATTGCGTAACGATTAATGAATTAAAGACGAGTACGCTAAAGTACTTCGTCTTAGTCTTTCGTTAGATTATATAACGTAAGTTCGCAATTCCGCTATTTGCTTTGCTATCGCTTTTATATTTCGTTTTATATCTTTTTTCTTTCGTAAAAACTCTTCGCGCAACCTTTAAATCTTTTCTTTCTCTTTTTCCTTTTTGCTTAAAGTCTCCTTTTCTTTCCTTTTTAAATTACGCGAAAGTAGAAGTAGAAATAGTTAAAGTGTAATATCTTCGTCGTCCGTAAGGTTTTCGGCGGTCCACTTTAATTCGAAGCTTAAGAGTATTGCTTATTGCTTTTTTATTTCTTTAGAGGTCTATTAGTGCTGCTGCTCGTCGTTCAAAAGCTTAATTATTTTATTAGCGTAACTCTTTTATTTTAAAAGGCACTATACTCTTTTAAATATTAAATGTTTTTTAAGCTTAATAAAAGTAGCAAACTTAAAGCTTCGTTTTATATTATCTTTCGTTATCGTAAAGCTTATTTAATCTTAACGTAAGAAAGCGTGCCGGAATAAGCTTTATAAGTCGTAATCCTTTAGCCTTTTACCTTTCGCATTCAAGAAGTCTTTTACTATCGCTCGAGCCGTGATCTTATTATCGAGCCTTGCGTATAATAACTCGTTTAAATCAAATAAAATGCTCGATATCTCGTCGTCTAGTCTTTCCGAAAAGCTTAAGAGTCTTAAGTATAATAATTCTTTCGGTTAAACAGCTAAAAGTTCCGTAAGTAATAATAAGATTCGAAAAGTATAATACTTCGCTCTTTATCAGCTAGACTCTTTACTTAGAAGTTTAGTTGCTCGATCGGCTATAATTATTATCTGTTTGTATATAAGTCGATTTAGATTTAATTAGGTTGCTATATATAGCAAGCGTAGCTCTTATAACGTTAAAGTTGTTGTTTTGAAAGTGACTTGGTTCGGAATCATTCTTCCGTAAGAATAAGGAAAATCGGTAATATAAGAA
Organism: Drepanopeziza brunnea f. sp. 'multigermtubi'; assembly: GCF_022702325.1. Taxonomy (NCBI): domain Eukaryota; kingdom Fungi; phylum Ascomycota; class Leotiomycetes; order Helotiales; family Drepanopezizaceae; genus Drepanopeziza; species Drepanopeziza brunnea. The sequence continues at coordinate 834,265 of NW_027094068.1, forward strand.
GCGACTTGGTACGGAATCGCTCTTCCGTTATAAAAAGAAAGAAGTATCGTAATAAAAAAGTATCTTCGCTATAAAGTCCTAGCTTCTTTATAATTGATCACTTAATAGTAAATCAACCACTAATCAGTATTAGATTGTGTTGTGCGGAACAGGCATGGTTCCACCTAAGCTACATGTAATATGTCATGTGACCTCGCTTAATAGCGCTCTTAGCATATTAAAGCTTTTAAGTACATATACATAAATCTTGACGAGCTTCTTAAATAGAATATACTAAGCTTTATTTAATTTATAGAATCTCTTCTTGATCTTAGTGCTAATAAGCATTACAATTAAGAGCTATATTCGTACTTATAAGCTATTCAATTAATCTTTAACAACTTCCGAATTAATCGAGAGCGGATTTTGCAAGTCACTTCAACTTTACTTCGCTATAATTTTTATTTTTGCAATTTATCTTTTTTAATTATATTTATTCTTTACAACTAACACTTATTACTTTTAAGAACTCTAATTAATTTTTAAAAGCTTTAATCACAAAATCAATTGCTATAACGATAAACGACAAAGTAAAAGAAGTTCTTTTGATTAACAAAACGAACTTTACAAGTGGTAGCGATTTCTTAAGATAAATTACGAATTATAAATACTTTATTAAGCGCTTTAGCATAAAATAATACGCAGCTCTTCGTATTAGCGTAAAAGAACTTGCTTTTTTTATCGAGCAGATCAAATTAAAAACGAAGTCTGCTATAAAGATAATAACGAAGCTTAATAACGAATACTATTAGAATTAGAAACGCTAACGAAAGGCTTAAAATAAATAGCACTTAAGAGCTTTTGCAAACGATCTTAATAGACTTTTACGACTACGCGAAGCTGAGTTCGAAAACGTCCGAAAAGCGTATAACGATAATATAAAAAAATACAACTTCGCTATCGCTAATTAAAAGATCTTAAGTAACAAAAGCAATCAAATCATAAATTAGATTAAATAAACGGTTAAGAGCTTTATTCTCGAAGAAGCGATCTTAGCGGTTATAAAAGCGGATAACACTTTTATTTAATTCTTAATAGAAAAGCTTTAAAAAATATATCGTTTATCCGATTCGAGCTTTAAACTGTCGATAGCACGAGATTATAATAAGTCTTTGCAAATAGCTAAGCAAAAGAGCGTCTCTTTAGCAGTTTAGATTAAAGAACACCGAGCTATTTATAAGTTAGCGAAGATAAACGAGCTTTACGAAACGATAAGCATACTTGTAATAAAAGCATTTTTAAAAGCTATTAACGAAAAATAATTATTAACTTAAGCGTCGCTAAAGCTCGCAAAAGTCATTCGAAACGACGAGCTATTAAAGCTTTAAAAGCGAACCTTTTACGATTACTTTAACTAATACGAAAGCTAAATCAACGAAAAGACTAGCAATCCGAATTTTAATCTTTTTAATATATTCGCTACTTTCGAAGATTAATCGACTCGTAACATTTTTGAAAGTAATAAAACTAACGACACTGCTTTTAAGCAATCTGTTGCACAGTATGGTCCTTGCCTTACGTGCTCCTTACGTGGCTTAGCACGTGCTCTTTTGCACGTGCTTGCTAAGCTCTTTAAAAGCCACGTATCACATATGTACATATTTACAATTGCTCCCGTGCTCTTTTGAATAGACTAAACACTTCTATCGCTATCTCTTAGACTTTGATCTGCTTTATCTGCTTAAGTATACGCTATTTATCATTATAGTTAAGAGCCATACGCTTTTACGAGCTCTTTTAATTAATTATCGTTAATACGGTACAAATCGCTTTATCGGTAGTTGCAAGATCTATTATCGTCTTTTTTCTTTTCGGTCGGTAGAAGTTGTTCTCTTTTTTAACGCTCGGAGCGTTTAGTAAGAGCTTTTCAAACCTTATTTTACTTTATTTATACTCCACTTCGAGCTATCACGATATATCATTTTAAAGCGCTTAACACCTTACGGACCGAGCGTTATAAGTCGATTGGTTTATCGACTACAAAGCCGTTGCGATAATAAAAGGCGTTTAAAAGCTTGCAGACTTTTATTCGAAAGAAACTTAGCTTCATATCCTTTCTTTAAAACCGCCGGCATTACTTACGATTGACGACTTGATCGTTAAAGAGAACGAGCGGAAAGATAATCTTATAAAAAAGTGAAAAGAAGCGCTTTTAGCTACTCGTAAAGACCGCTTAATGCTAAAAAGTGCGAGTTTCTAAGACGTCAAAAAAGAGTTTGTATACCGGTCGAAAAAGTACTTTAAGAAAGAGGCGCGCTAAAGCGCTTTGAACTCTAAATACTAGTATATGCTAAAATAAGTGAATCAGACGGTCTTAAAAGAGCTATTGCAGCTTTATAAGACTCGTTTGATTAAAAAAAAAGAGTTTTCACTTTAAACGCTAGTAAGGTCTTTACGAGACTAATACGCGGAGGATGACGAATCGACGAAAGAGCATATGCGAAACGAGTACCGTCGAATTCTGAACGAAAGAGCTGCGAGGACTATTGAACTTTAGTAATAGATTCGAAATTAAAAGCTCGTGCATTTTAAAGCTGTCGCCTTAAAGCCCGAATTGCAAGATGTTATCGGTTTTTTTGCTATAAAAGATTTTTTAAAAGTAATTACTTAAAAGTTAGACTTTATTTAAAAGAGTCGCTATTTAAGTCTTATGGTCGACGCTATTAGTATAAAAGAAGCTTTTAAGTTGAAGAGCTTGAAAGACTATGCAAAGATGTTTGAAAGGCATCTATAGCAAAGAGAAGCTCGTAAAAGTGTATTCGTTATACTCGGCGAGCTTTCGAAAAGAAAGGTTTGCTTTTATATGCGTACTTACTCTTGGCAGCTTTCTTTTTGCGACTTATTAAGACTTGCTTTTACTAATCAAAACCCGAAGAATCTCATAGTGTCGGAGCCGAAGCTTTAAGCTATTAAAGAGCGATTCTTTATGCTTAACTACGAAAAGCTAAAAGCGAGCTTAAAGCTCTTATAAAAAGAGAATGAAGCTTTTATTAGCGAAGGCAAGTTTAAATACTTTAAAAGTGTAGCTGCTTAAGAAAAGCTATCGAAGAGCAAGTTTATAAAAGATGTTAGAAACCGCTCGCGCACGCCGGAAGAGTGAATTAAGCCGTAGCTTTAGCGCTGCTAAAGGCTTATTAAAGCTCGGAAACCGTGTTTAGAGCTTGCGAAGAGGAAGTGTAGTATAAGGAATTTAAGACGCTTGCCTTAATTACAAGTTCTTTTATTTGAGTCGCTTTTAAAAGGTAGAGGTTTAAGTTAGCGAGTCTTTGCGACGGCAAGCGGACCCACTTTGCACCTTGCTTTAAAGGCTATTAGCTGTTGCTACTTTAAAAGAGGCTCGTTGCAGCTTATTAGCGCTAGCGTGCTTTTATTTTGTCTGCTTTATGCTGTTTAAGAGCTTTTAAGCTCCGTTCATCTTTTAGCTAGATTTTCTTTAAGTTTTTTCGTTTGTTTTTTCCTTCTTTCTTTAAGCGAGCCTTTTGTTAGTTGAGTAGTCGCTTCGCAATTAAAGGGTGTGTTGCATAGTATAGTCCTTGCTTTACGTGCTCTTTACGTAGCTTAGCACGTGCTCTTTTGCACGTGCTTGCCAAGCTCTTTAAAGGCCACGTACTATACATATACATATTTACAGTTGCTCTCGTGCTCCTTTGAATAGACTAGACACTTCTATCGCTATCTTTTAGACCTTGATCTGCTCCATCTGCTTAGGTATACGCCATCTGTCACTATACAATCCGATAAACGCTTTAATAGCTTTAAAAGACTTATTAAAGATTTTAAGTGCTCGTATCTTAAAAGAAGAACATATTATTAAGATGCAATTAAGTATAAGGTCTTTCGCTATTGCTTTAACGGTCTTAACGAAAGTGGATTTTTAAAGCCGAACCGAAATAAGATCGTCGTTATAAAGAAAAAGCTTTAAGAGCTTAAATTCAAAACGCTACGAGAAAAGATTATAAAAAAAGGTTAAGTATAAATTCAAGTCGATAAGATCGTTTTAAAAAGTAAAGAAAAGCAATCGAATAATAACGATAAATTAAAATACTTTAAAAAAGTGTTAGCAGCTATTATCGATCTTAAGCTTTTTAGCACGCTCGATAATTTTGTCTTTAATAGTCTTTATAGCACGGTTAACAATAAGCATTAGCTATCTAATAGCACTCTTTTCGATAATTGCGGCGCTACTTATTTTATTAACGATAAAAATCTTTTTATATTAAAATCAATTTAGCGCTTTCGCTTAACCGACTTCATCGAAGCTAAAACGAGTAATCTTTTAATCGTCGAGCGAAAGATTAAAGTTTTTAAAAGAGCTTTAAACGGATTAAATAAAGCTAAAACGAAGGATTTAAAGTTAAATAACGTCGCTATCGTTAAAAGGTTTAATATCAATATTATTTCGAAAGCTTTTTTAAGCAAAGCTAGCGTATAATACTCGAGATATAACGCAACTTTTCGCTACGAAAAAGTTAAAAAGAGCGTCGTATTAAGAAAGTTAAAAAAGAAGTTCAATTTTACGTTTTTTAAATACAAGCTATTCAATTATTCTTTGCTGTAATTAATTCGTAGTTCTTTTTATTTAATAATGTTTTTTATAACTTAAAAGCGCTTGCAAACACGCCACAAATTCTAAAAGAACAATGTCTTTCGAGCTTTAAAAAAAGATTCATCGATACTTTAGCATTTATAAACAAGTTATTTAAGTAAAAAAGCGTTCGAAGCGATAGCTTACAACGCTAAAAAGATAAGACTTAAAAGAATTATTAAGGTTAAATATAAAGCATATGCTTTTACGCACGCTTAACAAGTTATATCTCGTCGTACGTTAAATAATAAAGTAGCTAAGCTATTTTATAAGATCGCCTAAGACTTATTCGACTTTTTTAACGGTTTTAACGAAAGCAAATAATTATTAATAATTAAAGATAAATACAATAAAAAGCTATTCGGCTTTATATTAAAAAACAAGTTGCAATTAACGGTTATAAAAGTGCTAAGAGAATTTAAAGCATAGACGAGACGCAAATACGGTCTTTTAATAGCTATTATACGCTATAATAACGATTCTTCGGTAATCGCAGTTAACGTTATCGGCTTTACCGAATATTAGAAATAAACGAAAAAGATTAAGATCGAGTTAAAGCTTTTATTATCTTTTAATTACGAACTTAATAAAAAAGCTAAAAAAGCTAAAAGAAAAGTAATAAAACGGTCTATCAAAATAAGAATAAGAGCAAGGCTTTTAAAAAAGCTTTGGCTTGAGATTATATTAGCCGCTATCTACTTTTATAACATAACACCGAGAGCGAAAAGCTTTATAAAAAGTTCGAATAAAATGCTATAGCTTTAGTTTAAGTAATATTTTAAGTAATACGATCCGGCGATTTTTATTTAGATCGATATCGACTTAAGACTAGATTATAACGGTTTAGTTGCGTATAGCGCTCGTACGTATTTAATAATTAAAAACCGAAAAGCTCTTCGCAATAAAAGAGCTTTTAAAGTTAAACCGAAAAGACATAAGCTATTTAGTTAGATATATAACTTTTAATATATACAAGGTTTATGTTCTTGTGCTTTATAAAATGATTATCATACGCAACGTAACGTTCGATAAAACTTAATTTCATTTTAAAAACGAAGAAAAATCAATCGGCTAACCGATTAGCAAAATCAAAAGCATCGTTATTAAACTAAAAGATATTAAAGATTCTAATCAAACAAAAGACGCTTTATTTGATATAAAGAACGTTGCAAAAGATCGCTTAAAAGAAACGAATACAATTGATATAAAAAGTAAGTAGCCGTTAGACCTTATAAAAGTTAAGCTAAAAAGATTTTATTAAAGCTTAAAGAATGCGACTTTATTTAATCCGAGCGATGCATAAACGTTAAAAGCTTTAGCTTTAATTAAAGACTTTATAAATACGTCTTTATTAAAAGCAATTGCTTTACGAAACAATCTAATAGACTTTAACGATTCGAATTATACCGTTAAACGTCTCGCTAGCTTTTTAGCTAAGAGCAAAAGCGAAAGTGCTTCAAGATTGCTAGAAGCAGAAAAGAGCACCGTAAGCGGGTAAAAACCTAGCCTTAATAAAAGAGCGCGCAAATTATACTTTTAAGTTGTTATTTAAAACCGAGGCTCGAAAAGCTAAGTTATAAGCTAATCAACGAAAGCTTTTACGTTAACAATCGGCGGAGATTCAAACCGAACAATTAAAAAAGAGCTTTTAAACTTCTTTGAAGCGAGCATTAATAATAAAAAATTAAATTATAAACACTTTAAACAAAATTCCGACTTTAATAAAAAGTACTCACTTATTAATAGCTATATTAGAAAACGCGCGAGAATATACGCAAGTGTTAATAAGCTTCTTTTAAATAACTCTTGCGCCGATTCGAATTGCTATTCGCGCGTTTTAAATTTTGTATCGGCTTTTTAAGCTAATAGCGAACCCGTGCGCGAAGATAACAAAGATTACGAGACTTTGCACGCTATTATAACAGCTGCTACTTCGTTTAAGCTATCATTAAAATAGCTTAACTCGTAAGAACGAAAATATTTAAAATCTTTTACTTATTAAAAAGAGCTATAACGATACTTATACGGTAAAGAGTTTATAAACGGAGCTTTTATAAAGCTGAATAATCTAAAGAAAAAGAACTGCTAGAAAATGATTCTTGAAAGCAAAGCTAAATTAAAACTTATACTTTTCAAGTAAGTGTTTATATATAAGATTAGCTCGTTCGAAAAGATCGTAAAATTCAAATCGAAGATTATAATTAAAAACGACCTTTAAGACGAATCTACTATTTATTTAACTTACGTTATTACGCTAGCAGCTAGATCTTTTAAAATCATAATAGCTATAGCAGCCGAATTTGATTTAAAAGTAAAACAGTTCAACGTCGTTAACGCTTTTATTAACGCTTTAAAACATACGAATAGCGTTTTAATTACGTGTTATCTTTTTAACGGTTTTAAGTAAAAAGGTATGCTCGTAAAGGTCGATAAAGCTTTATATAAACTCAAAGACTCGTTAGTTTTATAATATTTCGACTTTATAAGCACACTCGATAAATTAAAGCTTACGTTACTCGGTAAAGAACCGTGTATTTTTACGAATTTAAATAAAACGGTCTTTATAACGTTTTACGTAAACGATATTTAAGTTATATAACATTTTTTTAATCTTTTTAAAGCTTAAAAGATTATTAACGGTCTTAACAAAGCGTATAAGATCGAAGCGATAAAAGATATTAAATAGTTTCTTAATATAAAAGTCGTCCGCGACCGTTAGCGAAAAACGCTAACGCTTATGTACGACGCTTATATTAAAAAAATAATTAAAAAAATTCGAATTTACGGACGGACGCTGCTTAACAACTTTATTACCGTTCTATAACTTAATTAAAAATAAAATAATAGCTTCGCGGAAGCAAGTGAAAAAGTATTAAAAGAAAGTTAAATTCGTATTATATATAGCGATCATGCTACGCTTAAATATAACTTTTGCAGCTTTTTAACTCTTTTACTTTAATACTAATTTAAACGCAAAGCACTTTCGAGCTGTAAACTAATGTTTGCGATATTTATTTAGCTCGCGCTTTAAAAGTATTTAATACAGCTAGTTTAGCAAGTCGAAGCTAATAATAGCTTTTAACGCTTTTTACGCCGATAACGAAAAAACGAAGCGATCTTTTTAAAAGTATATTATATTTTTATTCGAAAGTGCGATCTTTTAAAAAGCTTTAAAGCAAGATACAATTACTATATCATCTATTAAAGCGGAGCTTTTTAATATAGCTTTTATAATAAAAAATACTATAGCGCTCTAACGATTTTTCAAAAAGCTGCACCTTCGTTTTACGGCGCTTTAAGTAATCTATTATAATAATCAACAAACTATCAAGCTTATAATTAATAAAAAAGAGCGTATCTTTACCAAGCTTCGCTACGTCGATATTCACAATATATAGCTGCGTTAAGAGCACTTTAAAAAGAGCTTTTAAATTTAATATCTTTTTACTAATAAAATGCACGCTAATAATCTTATAAAAAACTTAACTCGACAGAAGTTTAAGAGCTTTATTAAGCTTTTAAATTTAAAAGACGCTCGCGCGTTTATCGAAAAGCCTTAATAGCATATATATGCTATTTACTTATTATATTCTATTTTTTTTCTCATTTGCACGTAATTTAAAAGAAAACATTTATTTAGCAATCTTAACCGTTATTCTATTTTATTTTATACGCTTTTTACTTTTCGTCTCTTATAATAAAAGATCAATTAAAGCTCTTAGCAATCTCTTTACTTTAGCTCGGCGCTCCGCAAGAGTTATAATAACGGCGAGCGCCGCCGCGAGAACGGCAAGTGCAATAACTAGCGCAAAAAGAGCGACGACGACGAGAGCTGCGGGAGCGACGGAAGCAATAAAGGCGGCTAGCGCAAGCGCAAGAGCTGCTATAGTAGCAGATTAAAGCTTTTACATAAAGTCCGAAAAGAAGTTTTAATTAAAAAGAGCTACTTAAATTAAATTATTTCGAAAGTCAAAAAGCTTGATTTACGAAAAAGTAATATACTCGAAGCGCTTTGTATTACCGGACTACGGTTCGCTATTATAAGACTATTTAATCTAACAAAAGCTATATTTAAATTAAAGGTCTTAAAAGCAAAAGCAAAACTTGCAAAGCTATCGAGACTATTTTTAAAACTTCTATTTTTATTTGCAAAACCGCTCGGACTATTAGCAATACCTTTTGAAAGAGCAGCATTTAAAGCGAGCTATTATCGCATAGCATCTTAAAAACTTCGGCGAACTCTTTGTATAGCATTATTATCTTTAGCGCTTACGAAGTTTTCGAAAGCGGTGTTAACAGTTATAAAAGCAGCGATGCAATTATTATAGCTACTTTTAGCATACCGAAGATAACGAATAGCGCTCGTATCGCAATTATAACAATTTCTATTAGATTTCGATATAATCTTATTATTAATACACTTAATGCACTTTAAAGCTTTGATAATCGTTAATATAAGCAAGCGCTTAATAAAAAAGTCTAAAAGAAAAAGCGAAAGTTCGAAAGTAAGAGTGCGAAGTATAGCCGCCGCCGTTACCGCAGCTATAGCAATAGCGATAGCTAAAGCAGATAAAAGATTCTCTTAATAGTTAGTATAAAAATATTAATTTGTTAAGAGCACTACTTACTTTTAAACGGCTTCGGCCGCGCTTAACGATTCTATTAAACTAAATTACTTACTTGAAAAGCATTATATAAATAGATAAAGGTTAAGTGTTTATTATAATAAAAAAGAACGCGCTTTTATTTATATAACAACGCGATAAAAACGGCGCTAAAGACTTTTGCTACGTAATAAAACCGATTTAAAAAGGAATTGCATTCTTAATTAACATTTAATTAATAATAACAACCGTTATTTATTTGTTTTAAATTGCGATAGCAATCTCTTTTGTTTATATCAAGTTTAAAGAGCTTAATCATTTTTTTCTTTTTCTTTTCTGTTTGCTTATAGCTTAGCAGCTACTTTGCTGACTTAAAAGGTGTGTTATGCGGAATAAGCATAGTTCTACTTAAGCTATATATAATATGTTATGTAACTTCGCTTAGTAGCGCCTTTAGCATACTAGAGCTCTTAGGTACATGTACATAGATCTTGACGAGCTTTTTAAATAGAATGTACCAAGCTTCATTCAATCTACAGAATCTCTTCCTGATCTTAGTGCCAGTAAGCACTACAGATTGCTTTCAAGCGATTAAGAATATATTCGTAAGGTCGTAACGTTCGTTAAAGTACTTGCAATTGAAAAACACTCGCTTGATAAAGTATCTGAATTCTATTTGCTCCTTAAGGCTTAAAGGAGCTGATTCCTTTTATATGATTAAAAAGAATCACGTGCACTAGCTAGCTAATAAGCTTACTTGTCAAGTTAAGGGTCCCTTGACTGCTGATATGCTAAGCGAAGCATGCCAAGTGGCCCGTGAACCCTGGTTCACGGGTAAACTCCCCAACTACTACTACTACTACTACTACTACTATTACTACTACTAGCTAAGGTCGATATGGATATACCGACAAAAACGCTTTTACTACCTCTTTTTATTAACTTTGCGAAAGCAGCGGCCGAAAGAGTCGATTTGACCTTAACAAAAGCTAAGCTTTAAGCTAAAGCTTTAATTAAAAAGAGCGGACTTAATTAAACTTTATCTTCGAGTAAAGTCTCGCTATCGTTAGCTTTTATATATTCGGAAAAACCCGATCTCCGAATCTTTATTACAATTATAAACGAAGCTAAGCGCAATCGACTTTAATATCTTTATGCTTTGCGTAAAGCGCTAATCGATTCTTTTCGCGATTTTACGAGAAACTTTATTATCGAAATATACGCGACTTCAACCGGATGATCATTTTTAATTAAAGACTTATAAATACGTAATACTTTTATTAATTAAGAAAAAAAAGAAACGGTTAAGCGTCTTTTATTCGCGATTAAAGTCGAGATACTATAGCTTTAATATAATTACGCAATCTGTTATATCTTTTATTCTATATACGTTTTTAATAAAAACGGCGAGCTAGAATTAATATTAATTAAAAATTTCGTTTTCGATAAAATAGTTGCATAAACGGAATAAACGTTAATCGAAATCAAAATCGGCGATAAAAGCGTCGACCTTAAAGCTTTTAACGTTATCGTAACTTTAATCGTTTTTTTTTTTAAAAAAAGTAAAGCCTTTCCGCTTTTTTAATATAAAAGATACAATTAAATTAATTAAAAAAAAATACAAGATTACGAAACACGATTTAAAATGCTAAAATTATTACAACTTTATTAAGTATATTCGATACTTTCGCTATAGCAAATGCAATTAAAGAATCGATTATCACGACGGCTTAGCTTATAACGATTGCATAACGCCGGCGAAGTACGCGAACTGCTATAGCCTTTTTAAAGCCGAGCATTAAAACTGCTTTATTATTTTATACAAAAAAGACGGCAAACTAATACAACTTATAAAAAAAAAGCTCGCGGCTATCCGACGAGTTAATACTAAGAATTACAAAAAGAAGCACGCACGTAATAACACTTTATGCTTTACCTTCGCAGCTTTTATAAGCAGCGTTACTACTATTATTATCACTAGCAATAATACTTTTAATATAAACACTTCGGCATATTTATTACGTTAAATACAAAGCTCGAAAGCAATTAATATTATAAACATTAATACAGCGAAAGCTTTTGTAACGTGCAAGCGCGTCGCGAAATAAAAAGTAACGAAATACGAACGCATAACTTCGATCTTTATTTTTATTTTTAATAATCGCTTAAAAGCTTAAAGAAGCTATAAAGTAATCGAGCAGAAACTTAAAGTTAAGTTTAAGATCTTACTTTTAACGAACGCGAACGCGGACTTAAAAGACGAATTTACTTTTTAATTTACGTAATAAATAATATATTAATACGAACCGGCTACAGCTATACGATACGGTTTAAGCTCGATAATAGTAGTAGTAGTAGTATTCGTTTAACGTCCACGGGTCGCTTTCTACAGCGAGTCCTGTGACCTCCCTAAAAGTATACAGACGTACAGCTAGTCTTTATATACATAAAAGCACAAGACGCATATAGCGTAAAAGCAGATCTCGAAAGAATAGTATAAATATAATAGTGTTTTTTTTATTAAAACGATGTATAAAGAATATATTAAGCAAGCGTACAAACGGGTTTTTACAAAAAACCGAAGTCAATGTCGTTTGCCGAAGCAAGTTACGCGAGTAGCTAAGTTTATAACGGAGCACTTAAGCTCGTTTAATATAAAAAAAAGAAAAAAAGAAAAAAAAAGAAAAATTATTAATAATCAATTAAAAGTTAAATAAGTATAAGCCTTCGTAATAATGCTTCGATATACAAGATCGACCCGCTATTAATACCGAAAGCAGATTTTAAAATAAAACTCCGTAACTTTTAAAAAGCTATAAAAGTTAATTAGCGAAGCTTTAAAAAAGCGTATATAAGCTATCGCTTTTCGCAAAGTAAAAAGCGGAATAGATAATCGTATCTTTTTAAGCTATCGATTGAAAAAGCGTTGCGCCTTTTTATAAAAAGCAATATATATCGAAGACTTGTCTTTCCGGTAAAAGCAAATGGTTTTCGCGTCTTCGTAGCGATATTTCCGATAATATTACGCAAAGTCTTCGTGTTAAGTTCGCAACGCGAATAATTTATATAACACGTATTTAAGCAAATGTAATTCTAACGGAGCTTTACTTACGTACTTAAGACTTTAGTCGCGATATTAAATAAAAAGCTTCGCTTTGCTCGCACTTTATTATTTATTTTATGCTTAATCGATTAAAGTCTTAATAATAAACTTAATCTCGAACGCTATAAGCTCGAAAGTAAGTCTCGATATAAGCTTAAGCTTTGCTTTTTCGTCGGCGAGCCGATCCGCCGTTTCGTTGCTAATAATACCGATGTATCTCGAAGCTTATTTAACGCTAACTTTTAATTGTTTTATCATTTCTTAAATGCGTAAAAACGCTTATTAAAAAGTAGCTAAAGTAATGCTTCGTATATATTAAATCACGGACGTGCTATTTATGTATAATTATATACGATAATAAATAAAGTTTAATATAAGCCGAATCGCGTGCTCGAACGCTTTTTAAGTTTTTATTACTTTCGTATTAAAAACGTACGATAAGTTATTAATAACTCTTTTACTTATAGCAATCTTCTTTTATCTTTAATAAATAGCGTATTCGTATTCGACGTATCTATGCTCGTTTTTATATTATTTAAAAAAAAGATAATATCTCGATCGATAAATTAAGCTTATTATTTTTTAAAATCTTTAGCGGCTTGCTCTTTTTTAACGCTTTAAATAAAGTTCGTGCGGCACTTAATTAAGAAATAAAAATAAACTAGCTTTAATCGTAAGTAAAAAAAGAGCATAGCTTTTAATTTCTATAGTTTTATTTTAATCCGCTATTAAAAGCTTATAATAAAACTTTTAATAATTATAAAAAGAAGGATGCGCTTTACTATTAAATAAGCTTTATTAATTATTCGTAGCTATAATGCTTGCCGTACTTTAGTTTCTTCGAATATTACTTTTCCGGAAAAGAATTCGGCGTTTTTTAAAAAGATAATAGTTAAAACCGTACGCTAAATAAAAAAGACTTTTTTCGCTATATAAGCAATAATCTTATTAATCGTATCGATATATCTTTTTAAGCTTGCGCTAACTTTTTTATTTAAATTGTCTTTAATTAAATATCGTAAAAGCTTCGTTCGTCTTTCGTATTAAGCTTTGATGCTATATAAGATCGATAGCAATACGCAAATAATTATTGCTTTGCGTAATACGTAAGCGAAAAGACCGTCCGCCGTACGAGCGAAGCTTTTAATATAAAATGTTATCCGTCGTGCTTTTTTAACTCTTTCGAATAAATAGCGTTTAAAAGTCATTTTCCGATCGAATTATACTTTAAGCTATCGTAGCTTTAAAATAGCTCTTATCGTCGAAAGCTGCGCTTAAAAGCTTAAAATGATATCGGTCTTATTTAATTATAAGATAATTATATTTAAAGCAAAGTTTTCGTTCTTATAAAAGAAGTAAATCATTTCTATCTTTTTTAAAGCAAAGAAAATCTAATTCTTTGCTTCGTAAATTAAAATATTCTAAATATCCGTTGCGAAAAAAATAATATTAAATATAAGTAAGTATAACGTTTTATAAATACAAATATTATTAGCGTATTTAAATCGTAATATCGTATTTTAATTAAAAAGTTTTACGAAGTATAATATATATAAAACGAAAGATAATAGTGATCTTTAAAGTATATCGCATTTTACGTCGTAGCGGTTCGTAATTGTACTTTCGAAGCGTACTTAAACTTATCGATCGTTAAGAAAAAAGTAAATAAGCTTTAAAAAAAAAAAAACTAACTTTGCTTATTTATACGCTTAAAAAGCCGACGCTTAAGCAGAGCGTCAAAAGCCTTTTAAACGTCTAGTATTATTATCGTAATAATCTTGCTTATTAAAAAAGCTGCTTCGATATCGTAAGTAAAGCAAGCTACGAAGTTTATAGCAGACCGCTTAAATAAAGCTTCGCCGTATTAAGAGCTTAAAATGCTTAAAGTCAAAAAAGTCTAAGCAATTCGCTTAACAATAATACGCTTTAAGCTTTTAAATACATATAAAAGAAAAGCTATAAAGCGCTACGAGCGCATCGAAATCTTGTTTTTCTTGCTTATTTTAAATATTATAACTACTTTCGTTAATTTCTAATAAGTTAAGAAAAAGCTATATTAAAAGTAAGCATTAAGCAAAGCGTAAATATAATATCGAATATACTATTAGACCTTTTTCAAAAGCTTAATAATAATCCGATCCGTACTTAACGAAGTGTTAATTACTTTTATAATACTCCGTTCTACTTTTTCGAAAGTGATAATCAAGTTTTATAGCAAGTGCTCCGTGCCGTCGTATTAAAGTTCTTCCGAAAAATCATCTTTAGCGCTAAACCGACCGAGTATAATCCGTCGTAATAAATCTGCTTTCTTTTTAATGTCTTGCACGATAACTTTTTTATATATAAAAAAAAAAGATTTAAAGTTAATAATTAATTTATATTAGCTAACCACTTTATATAAGTCTTTATCGTTTGCAACTCCGTTTAATACTTGCATCTAATAGTCTTTTTTAACCTTGCGTATAGCGTTGCGAAAGTGCTTAATCTCGTTCGTTAAAATACGATCGATAAAGTTTTAACGCGCTTCGATATATTCGTAATAAGCCCGTTTAACCTCCGAAGTCTATTAAAAAGTTGTTTTACTTATATCTTAGCAAAGTATATCGACGGCTTTAATTGCATTTTTAAAGATCTTTACGAAAGCTAAAGCACTTCTTTTAATTTATACGAAGTCGTAAAAACTTAAAAAGTTAAAAAAGATG
The DNA here is from genome assembly GCF_022702325.1 of Drepanopeziza brunnea f. sp. 'multigermtubi'. Classification (NCBI taxonomy): domain Eukaryota; kingdom Fungi; phylum Ascomycota; class Leotiomycetes; order Helotiales; family Drepanopezizaceae; genus Drepanopeziza; species Drepanopeziza brunnea. The sequence goes on from NW_027094068.1 coordinate 849,298, forward strand.
TTTATACTATTGCGTATTAAGTCTCCGAATCTGCTTATATTTTTATCTATTATTTTCTTATAAAACTAGTCTACTAGCACGCGTTTTTTTTTCGAAATCGTAATAACTAAAGTCTAATAGTTTAAGATGCTATATAAGTTCTTTTTTATTATCGTAATAGCGTACGGTATATTTAAGAAAATAAAGTTTAAAACGTAGCCGAGCTAATATATAAGTTCTTTTAATACGCCGATAAAGTCTATGCCGCTCGCTATAAACTAGTCCGCAAAATCCTTTCTTTAATAAACGGTCCGAACCTTTAGTTTAAATATCTCGTATTGCATATTAAAATCTTTTTCTATTAAGCACTTATAATTAAAAGTGAAGTATAAAACGTAATCGATAACTTTATTAATAATCGATTGTTTATAAGCGTTAAAAATAATATATCTATTAATATCGATCTAAAGTATATCTTTGCTTTAAACCGGTCGTCGTTGCTTTATATAAAGTCTAGCTCTTTTGCGAATATATATAAAGACCCGAAGCCTTTCGGCTTCGAAGTTGTTCTTCGAAATTCTTTATAAGTTTATTAAAAAGTAGATATTAAAAGCGAAATGTATTTATGTTTTTATATTAAAATAAGTGATTAGTTCTTGCACGCATATTACATCTATCTTATACTTATACGCTAAAAAGAATATAATCTAGTAATTAAGTATAAAGCGTCTTATGTTAACTTATCCGAAGTATATGTCGAGCTTAAACTATATCGTATAACTATAGCCGATTCGTATCGATATACTATTTATTAAATAAATTAAAAAGTAAGTTCGTCTTTCGAGTTCGCGTCCGCGTCCGCTAAAAGTAAGATCTTAAGCTTGACTTTAAGTTTTTGCTTAACTATTTTATAGCTTTTTTAAGCTTTCAAACGACTATTAAAAATAAAAATAAGAATCGAAGTTATACGTTCGTATTCCGTTACTTTTTATCTTACGACGCGCTTGCGCGTTGTTAAAGCTTTCGCTATATCGATGTTTATAACATCAATTGCTTCCGAGCCTTATATTTAACGCAATAAATATATCGAAGTGTTTGTATTAAGAATAATACTACTAGTAATAATAATAATAATAACGCTGCTTATAAAAGCTACGAGAATAAAACATAAAGTGTTATTACGTGCGTGCTTTTCTTTATAATTCTTAACGTTAACTCGTCGAATAGCCGCGAGCTTTTTCTTTATAAGCCGTATCAGTTTGCCGTCTTTTTTATACGAAATAGCAAAGCAGTTTTAATACTCGGCTTCGAAAAAGCTATAATAGTTCGCGTACTTCGCCGGCGCTATACAATCGTTATAAGCTAAGCCGTCGTGCTAATCAATTCTTTAACTGCATTTGTTATAACGAAAGTATTAAATACACTTAGCAAAGTTGCAATAGCTTTAGCATCTTAAATCGTATCTCGTAACTTTATATTTCTTTTTAATTAGTTTAACCGTGTCTTTTATATTAAAAAAGCGGAAAAGCTTTACTTTTTTTAAAAAAAAAACGACCAAAGTCACGGTAACGTTAAAAGCTTTAAAGTCGACGCTTTTATCGCCGATTTTAATTTCGACCGGCGTTTAACTCGTTTATAGAACTACTTTATCGAAAACGAAATCTTTAATTAATATCAATTTTAGCTCGCCGTTTTTATTAAAGACGTGCATAAAATAAAAAATATAATAAACCGCGTAATTATATTAAAGCTATAATATCTCGACTTTGATCGCAAATAAAAAACGCTTAACCGTTTCTTTTCTTTTTTAACTAATAAAAGTATCACGTGTTTATAAGTCTTTAATCAAAAGTAACTATTTTATTTAAGTCGCGTGTATTTCGATAATAAAGTCTATCGTAAAATCGCGAAAAAAGTCGATTAGCGCTTTGCGCAAAGCATAAAAATGCTAAAGTCGATTACGCTTAGCTTCGTTTATAATTATAACGAAGATTCGAAAGTCGGGTTTTTCTAAATATATAAAAGCTAACGATAGCGAAGCTTTACTCGAAGATAAGGTTTAATTAAGTCCGCTCTTCTTAATTAAAGCCTTAGCTTAAAGCTTGGCTTTTATTAAAGTCAAATCGATTCTTTTAACCGCTACCTTCGCAAAGTTAATAAAAAGAAATAAAAGCGTCTCGATGAAAAGTAAGTAAAAAGATTCGTTACGAATGCGAATAAAAGCAAAGATCTTTTCGCCGGACTTAACGTAAAGAGTAATAATAATAAAGTTCGTAAATTTCTTAATAATTTTGCGAGCAATAACTTTATCCGTTATACTTTAAATCGATGCGACGAATTTATCGTTTATTTTTAAGTATTAAAAGATAATACGTTGCGTATCCGCTCTCTTTTTGTTTAAAGCTTTTACTTGCGCTTTTACTTTAGCGTAATTAAAGTTATCGAGCTAGTCTTTAACATTTATAATAAGCTTCGAAAGTACTTAATTGTCTATATCTTTTTACTCGTTTCGAAAACGTTTAATAAAGTTATAATAAAGTGTTACTACTTCGTTTAATCGAGTAAAGTCGGCCGTAGTATTGCTTCGAAAGCGGCGGTTTAATATCTTACTTATTATTTTTCGAGCTACCGAAACGAAAGCAATTCGAAAAGAATAAAAAAGGTTTAAAACGTCAGAAAATGAAGTTGTTTGCAAGCTTAGACGGCAAGAAAAGGCCTTATTAAAAGATCCTTCAAATTCAAGAGATAATGTAAAGGTGTTTAAGCTCGATATATACGTCGGATAAGCTAATATAAAACGCTTTACATTTAATTATTAAATTATATTTTTTTTAACGCATAAGTATAAGATAAATATAATATACGTGCAAAAACTAATTATTTACTTTAATATAAAGATATAGATATACTTCGTTTTTAATATTTATTTTTTAATAGACTTATAAAGAACTTCGAAAGACAACTTCGAAGCCGAAAAGCTTCGAGTCTTTATATATATTCGCAAAAGAATTAAACTTTATATAAAACAACGACGATCGGTCTAAAATAAAAACATGCTTTAAATCGACGTTAATAAATATATTATTTTCAACGCTTATAAATAACCGACTATTAATAAAATTATCGATTACGTTTTATATTTCACTTTTAATTATAAGTGCTTAATAAAAAAAGACTTTAATATATAATATAAAATGTTTAAACTAAAAGTTCGGACCGCTTACCGAAGAAAAGATCTTGCGGACTAATTTATAATAAGCGGCATAGACTTTATTAACGTACTAAAAAAACTTATATATTAGCTCGGCTACGTTTTAAACTTTACTTTTTTAAATATACCGTACGCTATTACGATAATAAAAAAAGACTTGCATAGCACTTTAAATTATTAAACTTTAATTATTACGATCTCGAAACGAAAGCGCGTATTAATAAACTAGTTTTATAAGAAAATAGCAAATAAAGATATAAATAAATTCGAAGACTTTATACGCAACGGCATAAATACTTTTTTTAATCTTTCGAGTTTCTACGACTCCGCACAAATTGAAAAAAGTGCTTTAGCTTTCGTAAAGATCTTTAAAAATACAATCAAAGCTATCGGTATACTTTATCGAGATATAAGTAAGATAGCTTTTTAATAAACTTCGGAAGTTAAACGAGCTTATTACGAATACATCGAAGCGCGTTAAAACTTTATTAATTGTATTTTAACGGACGAGACTAAGCACTTCCGCAACGCTATACGTAAAGCTAAAAAAGATTATTAAATGCAAGTATTAAACGGAGTTGCAAACGATAAAGACTTATATAAAGTAGTCGGCTAATATAAGCTGATTATTAACTTTAAATCCTTTTTCTTTATATATAAAAAGGTTATTATATAAGATATTAAAAAGAAAGCAAACTTATTACGACGGATTATACTCGATCGGTTTAACGCAAAAGACGACTTTCCGAAAGAACTTTAATACGACGGCACGAAGCACTTGCCGTAAGACTTAATAATCTCTTTCGAAAAAGTAGAATAAAGCATTATAAAAGTAACTAGCACTTTGTTAAGTACGGACCGGATTACTATTAAGCTTTTAAAAAAATTCTAATAGCACATTCGATATTATATTTACGCTTTGCTTAATACTTGCTTCCGGCATAGCTTTTTTTCGACTTATTAAAAACTAGCGAAAGTAATTATAATATTTAAAGTAAGCAAAAAAGATAAGACTTCGATGCGCTCGTAGCGCTTTATAGCCTTTTTCTTTTATATATTTAAAAGTTTAAAGCGCATTATCGTCAAGCGAATTGCTTAAACCTTTTTAACTTTAAGCATTTTAAGCTTTTAGTATAGCGAAGCTTTATTTAAGCGATTTATTATAAACTTCGTAGCTTGCTTTACTTACGATATTAAAGCAGCTTTTTTAGCAAGCAAGATTGTTACGATAGTAATACTTGTGACGACACGCCAAGTCTCTTAGACGCACCTTATATGCGCCAAGCTACTTCTCTCCTTTTTTCCTTCGTATTCTTCGTATTTTCTCATTCCCCGCTTTTGACTTATAAACCATAGTTCACGAGTCTTTAACGCTCTTATCTTCGTATATATAGACCTCAGCTACTTTCGACTTTTATACTCGATAGTTATTGATTTTAAATTATTACTTTAAGATTCTTTTAAGCTCTTATATAAACCTTCGCGCTTTCGTAAGTTCTTTTAAGTAATCGCTTAAGGTCGTTATATTATCAACAACTACTTTACTCCGCCGAGAACGGCTTTAATAATATTCTTCTTCTTTAAAATTCTTTAGTAATTAGACGTTAAAACACTTAAACGACTTTAACGATTACGAAAAAGCTTATTTTAAGTATAATTTAAAAAATAGCATTTACATAATATAACAACTCTCGCTCCGCGAGCAAAATCTTTTGCATACTTTTTCAAGTTGCTTTAGCAGCTTTTTCTTTTTTTTTTACGGCTTAACTAATAGTTCTTTTTATTCAAGAAAAAGCTATTAATAAGCAAGACGATAAAGATGATCCTTCGGCTTTTACTAACTCCGAAAAAGCCTTGGCTTAATATTAAGCTTTCTTTTAGTCTTAACGAAAGGCCGTTAAGCTTAAAAAGCTTTTCGCAAATATAAAAACCCGCAACGAAGAGCTCGATAAAAGCGCTAGCGAGCAAAAAACCTTCGTTAATAAAGCCGAAAAAAAAGTTCGTTAAGCTCGAAAAGAACTAAACTAATTTTAAGCGGTCTTATTAATTACGGAACGCTCGTTAAAGCTTTTTTAAGTATCTTTCGAAAATATCTTTAAAAGCAAAAAGCTATATAAGCCCTTGGTCTTTTAAACTATTCTTTTTACTTATAAAATCGTTAACCTTCGTCGCTTTTTCGCCGACGACGATAAACCACTTTTTTTTTATAAGCTAATTAACTTTCGCACTTTAGCTAAGTTTAATACTCTTAAAGCTTTTTCTTTAGCTTTTTAAAGTCGCGCTCGTATCGAGCGGATCTTTAACTTTAAACAAAAGCTTTTAAACGGCGTAAGCTATCGAGCACGTTATTAGCAAGCTTGCGTCTTCGATAATTTAAAAGCTTTCGAAAAATACTTTTTTATAAAACGCTAGCGCAAGAACTACGTCTTTAATTAAACCGAAAGGATAGCTTACTTATTCTTAGCTTTTTTAATTATAAATCGTAGCAACCTCGTAATCGCTTCGAAACTCGTTTAAATCGCTTTCGAATTTTTAAACGACTTCGTTAAAAAAGCTAAAGCGTTAATTAAATTCGAAAAACTTTATATAAAGCTTAATTAGCAATTCTAAAACTTTTACTTTATTTTCTCGAAGCTTGCTATTACCGCCGAAATCAAAGACAAAAACCGATTACGTAAAGCTTTGCGTTTTAAGATTATTAAGACGCTGCGCGATTAGCTTTATTTAAAATTTGTTAAGATTATAACTTTTAAAGACTTTTAAATCGCCGTCTAGCAATTAGCTACTAGCTAATACGCGTTTATAAAGCTTTACGATGCTTTATAAGTTAAGTATAATACTCAATTCGCGAAAAGCTTTTATAATAAAGCTCGTAACGAATCCCGCTCGGCTTAAAAAGCAGCGGTTAAGCAAATCACTTATTACGAGAACCGTTAAAATAGCTTAGCCTTCGTCTCTTTTTTTATCTTTTAACGTTAAACTTTTAATAGCTTTAGCGTTAATGCAAATCGATCTAATCGATTTAATAAATTCTTTTTTTTCGAAAACGCTTTTAAATTAGCGATTAAAACCTTTAAATCGTCTCGCAAAAACTCGAATACGCTGAAGCTTTTCCGCTACTACTTAATTAACGAAATAAAATACGGCGCTAGACTTAAATACAGCTTTTATTTAAATGACTCGAACGATAAGCTTTACTCCGACGCTTTTAAAGATTATTAAAAGCTCTTTCTTATTAACTCCGACGCTTTTAATAATAAAAGAAACGTCGAAGCTTAAGCAAAGCCTTTTTTTTAAGCTAGCTTCGAGATATGCGATACTTCGACCTTACGAAGCTTTTTAATAATAAAGCTATAATTATACTCGTCACTTTTATTAAGAATAGCTTTTCGTATAAAGTATTTGCTTTACTCGACTTAAGAGTTAATAAGTACGCGCTAATTAACTTAGCGCTACTTAAATCACTTTCTTTTTTTCTTAAACCTTTGATTCAACTTTTTTCGGCTTTATTCTTTGTTAAATTATATAATAGAGCTCGTAAAGTTATTATCTTACATTTTATATTTTTTAACTTTACGGTTAATAAGCGCGTTTAATCTTTTACTTTTTTTTTTTTATTAATTTTAAAAATCATAGCGTGATCTTCGAACGAGCATAGCTAGCTAAGCATTAGATTTTCTTTGATTACGCTCGCCGCAAGCTTTGTTAGCTTCGTTTTAACTTTTCGACCGCTACTTACGCTAAACTTATTAAGATTATATACTTTAATTAGCGTAAAGTAAACGCTCGTTATTAATACGACGCTAACAAACGTAATCGAGCTTTAAACTGCTTTTAAAAAGCTTACGACGCTAATTCACTTATAAATTATAGTTTACGAGTAAATCAAGCAGCAACGATAATCGCAAAATCACTTTTTTTTTTTTTTTTAAATCGTCTTCCTTTTGCTTTTTTTTTTAAGATCGTTGAACTTTTTTCTTTTATTTACTTTTTCGTAAAGCCGTTATTCTTTCGCTTTACGAAAAACACTTTTTTTAAAAACTACGTTAAATCAATATCTTAAATAAACCGTAAGCTTATATTAATCGATATCGCTTTTATAAAACCTTTTTTATTCGTTAAACGCTTTCGCTAAACATTTAAGCATAAAATTAATAGAAACTTTAAAATCAACGGCGTTTTTAAATACGCTTTTTATATAATCGCTCGTTAAAAAGACGTAAAACTATTTTTTACGTCTTTTTACGAGCTCGATTGCTTAATCTTCGAGCGTTAAACGATTGCTTTTACTTAAGCTGACTATTAAGCAGCGTTAATACGCTTTATTAACGGCTTTATCTTTGCTATTGACTTTGCAACGGAACTATTAAAGCTTATTAACGACTTTCTTATCTTTTTCGAGTATTTCGATTATGCATACGTGTTTTTTAAAACCGCTAGCAACGTATTAATATTATATAAGCTTTACGATTACAAAATCAAGCTTTTTAAAAGAAAAGAAAAAGCGCTTCGATACTTATTATTATATAAAATATCGATCTTCGAGCTAAAGCTTATTAAAGCTTATTTTATCGACAATCTTAATAAAGGTTTTATCGAACTTTTAATAGCGCTATTTGCAGCTTTAATCTTTTTTACTAAAAAGCAAAACGGTTTTTTCCGCTTTTATATTAACTTCCGCGCGCTAAACAACCTTACTCGTAAAGATCGATACCTTTTCTTTTTAATCGATAAGACTTTCGTACGTCTTTTAAAAGTTAAAATCTTTACGAAACTCGATATTTAATAAGCTTTTTATAAAATACGGATAGACTTAGCTTTAAAAGAGCTTATTATATTCAAAACACGCTACGGTGCTTATAAGTGCAAAGTTTTTTTATTCGAATTAACTAATAGACCCGCTATTTATTAACGCTATATAAATGACCTTTTTTTCGACTTTTTAAATATCTTTTGCACGGTATACTTAAACGATATCTTGATTTACTTTTCCGACCTTTTAAAGCACGCTTACTACGTCCGCTAAGTTCTTTAACGACTCGACGACGCTAATCTTTAAGTTGATATTAAAAAGTGCGAATTTAATTGTCACCAACGGTGACCCAAGATAAATTCCAGTAGTTGTGGTGATGATTAGTCATCCAATCACGTGAAATTTTCTATACGGATCTGGCAGGATTTCTGAGCGTGCCAAGACTTTTATTCTATGTCAATCTATTGAACTTTTTTCGGAACGAATCGGCCCGTTTAATTCATGTACAACAGCTAAGCCTAATTCAGCCACCGCTATTAATACTGCCAAGGCCTAGCAGCCATACGTAACGCACGTCGCTGCTACACGTAACTTACGTAAGGCTGCTACACGTAACCTACGTAAGGCTGCCACACGTAAAGCACGTCGCTGCTACACGTAACGCACGTCGCTGCCTTACGTAACTTACGTAAGGCTGCCACACGTAAAGCACGTCGTTGCCTAAAATATAAGTGATTCGCAAAAAGGTCTAGGATTTCTTTATTAAAAAAAAAGGTTGAAAAAGATCTCCTTCTTATATTCAATTATTAAAATATAAGTAATTCGCAAAAGGTTTTAAGATTTTTTTAATAAAAAGGGGGGTTTAAGGGGGTCTCCCCCTTATAATAAATTATTAAATATAAGTAATTCGCAAAGGGGTATGAGATTTCCTTAGTAAAAAGGGGGGTTTAAGGGGGTCCCCCCCTTACATTGAATCATCAAATATAAGCAATTCGCAAAGGGGTCTAGAGTTTCTCTAGTAAAAAGGGGGGTTTGAACGGATTCCCTTTTTATAATAAATTATTAAAATATAAGTAATTCGTAAAATATCATAAGATCTCCTCGGTAAAAAAAAGGTTTTAAAAAGCTTTCTTTTTTATAATAAATTGTTAAATAAACAATTTTCTACGTTGACTACCTTTATATTTATTTAGTTTTTATTATTATTTATTCTATAATTTATTTAAATATATAAAGATTTTTATAAATCGAGTAATTAGCCCGTTGGTGACACTACAAAGAACTTGGTCCTTTGCCCTGGTACTATTAAAGTAAAATACTTAAGCTTTATTATTTTTATTAAAGGTTTAAAAGTAGATCCGGACAAGACTTCGATAATAAAGCATTAAGCGCTTTTTACAACCGTTAAAAGCGTTTAAAGCTTTTTTAGATTTTATAACTTTTACCGCCGATTTATTCGAGATTATAGCGTAATCGCAAAGCTTTTAATGCACTTAATTAAAGCTAACGTTCTTTTTTTATTCAATTCTTAATATTAAAAGAGCTTCGACCTTTTAAAGCTCGCTTTAATTATTACGCTAATCTTATAGCATTATAATCAAAACCTTTTTTATATATTAAAAACTAACGCTTTCGACGGCGTAATCGCTTTAATCTTCTTTTAAAAGCATAATTCCGATTAACTATTAATCGCTTATTACTTTAAAACTATAGCTTTCGCCGAGCTTAATTACGTCGTTTACGATAAAAAGATGCTAGCTATTATACGCTCTTTTAATAAATTTCGCGCCGAATTCGCCGGCTCTTTTTATTAAGTTTAAATAATCATCGATTATAAAGCTTTAAAGTACTTTATGACCTTTAAGATTTTTAACGCTCGTTAAGCACGTTAAGCAAAGCTCTTTTTCGATTACAACTTTATTATTACGTATAAATTAAATAAAAATAACTTTTTAGCTAACGCGCTAATACGTCGCATCGAAAAGCTTTTTTTTTAAAATAGCTTTAAGCGCATTTAACGCTTGCAAACGCTGCTTTGCGCTAACAACGTTGACTTACGACTTTTAACCGAAAAACTACGTTAACTTACGCTTTCGAAGACCGCCGTCACTATCGAAAAGATCGCGGAGCTTTTGCCGATATTCCGAGTTATTAATTAAATCTTAAAAGCTAATCGGACCGCTTTTAGTTTTATAGCACTTCGAATTTAAGCTTTTAAAGCTAAATCTTTACTCGTAAACTATAGTTCACGAGCTAAACTTACTATAGAAAGCGACTTGTTGCTTTATAACGGCCGCTTATTAGTTCTTGACGTTTAAAACTTGCGCTCGTTATTCGTTCGAAAAGTTTACGATTAAATATTTACGGTATACTTTAGCTCTCGTAAAACTTATAAGCTTTTTGCAGTATAATACTATTAGCACGATATAATTAGATTCGTTAATTAATATTATCGCAATTGCTACGCTTGCAAACGAGCTTTAATGCTTCGCAATAAAAAACTTAATTTGCTTTAACTTTTCTCGATCTTTTCGCGCTTTTAAAAGCACGTTATTATAAATTTTTATAACTTTAATAAAAACAAACACGGCTACGATAACGTTTTTATAATAATCGACCGCTTTTTTAAGTAAGCAATCTCGATCCTTTATTATAAGTCTATCGACGCTAAAAGCTTCGCTAAGCTTTATATCTATTATATTTATAAGTATTTTAAAATTCTTTTAACATTGACTTTTAATAAAAGACTTTAATATTGATTCGAGTTTTAAAAAGAATTTAATAAGATCTTCGGCATTAAACTAACCTTTAGCACGGCCGCACACCTCGAGACTAACGGTCAAACCGAAATCTATAACTAATACTTGCAAAAGCGCTTTCGTCTTTTCGTAAACTATTATTAAAACGATTAAAGCGAGTTCCTTTTTATAATAGACTTCGCTTAATTAACGCTTTTTTACGACTCTTTCGGCGGTCTTTCTTTTTTAAAGTAATTTACGGTTACGCTTTTCGAACTATTTAAAATTAAAGCTTAAAACGACTTAACGATTAAACCTTTTCTCGTAAGCTTAATTAAAACGAAGCTCGCGCTTACGCTAACCGCTACTTTAAAGCTTAGAACTTCGCTAAAAAGCATTTCTAGCGCGCTTAAAACCGCATAGCTAAACAAGCTAATAAATTAAAGCGCTCGATTAACTTCGACGTTAATAATAAAGTTTAATTAAATATACGCTTATTTTTTATCTTTCGATCGTTAAAGAAATTCGATAACTTTACAAACGGACCGTTCGAATTTACTAATAACGTTTATAACAGCTTTAAACTCAAGCTCTTCGAGTTAATAAAAGTTTATTTAATCTTTTACTTCGAACGGCTACGAAAAGCTTTTAATAATTTTACTTTCGAGCAAATCATTCTTAAACTTAACTCGATTAATATTACTAGCGAACTTGAATACGAAGTAAAGAATATCTTAACCGTACGCTAAACTAAAAAGCACTTTAAATACCGCGCTTTTTAATTCGATCGCGATATTGATTTTACTTAATACTTCGCTTCCGACTTTATATACGCTCTTTTCAAAATACGTGACTTTTATTTAAAATATAAAAAGCTTTTTAGCTTTCTCGCGAAGCTTTTTAAATAAATTAAAGCTTATTCGAACGGTATTAATAACTACGATCATTTAAGCAATAATAAAGCAATAAATAAACGCTCGAAAACGAGCTTTTTTCGAACGAAAAAGTAATATAACGATACGCTAAGTCTTTTAAACGCATTTTATATGCGTTAAGCTACTTTTTTTTTTTTTTTTTTCGTATTTTTCGTATTCACTTATTCTCCGCTTTTAACTTATAAACTATAGTTCACGAGTCTTTAGCGCTTTTACTTTCGTATATATAGACTTTAACTACTTTCGACCTTTACATTCGGTAATTATTAATTCTAAGTTATTATTTTAAGATTCTCTTAAGCTTTTATATGAACCTTCGCGCTCTTGTGAGTTCCTTTAAGTAATCGCTTAAGGTCGTTATAATATTAAACGTTTAAAAAGCTTTCGATACTTTATTTAAGCGTCGGCTTTTTAAGCGCATAAATAAGCAAAGCTAACTTTTTTTTTTCTTAAAGCTTATTTACTTTTTTTTTAACGATCGACAAATCTAAATACGCTTCGAAAGTATAATTACGAACCGCTACGACGTAAAATGCAATATACTTTAAAGATTACCGTTATCCTTCGTTTTATATATATTATACTTTACGGAACTCTTTAATTAAAATACGATATTGCGATTTAAATACGCTAATAATATCTGCATTTATAAAGTATTATACTTACTTATATTTAATATCACTTTTTTCGTAATAAACATTTAAAACATTTTAGCTCATAAAGCAAAAAATTAAATCTTTTTCGCTTTAAAAAAAATAGAAATAATTTACTTCTTTTATAAAAACGAAGACTTTGCTTTAAATATAATTATTTTATAATTAAATAAGACCGATATCATTTTTAGCTTTTAAGCGCAGCTTTCGACGATAAGAGCTACTTCGGAGTTACGATAATTTAAAGTATAATTCGATCGGAAAATGACTTTTAAACGCTATTTATTTAAAAAAACTAAAAAAGCACGATAAATAATATTTTATATTAAAAGCTTCGCTCGTACGGCGGACGGTCTTTTCGCTTACGTATTACGCAAAGCAATAATTATTTGCGTATTATTATCGATCTTATATAGCATCGAAGCTTAATACGAAAGACGAACGAAGCTTTTACGATATTTAATTAAAAACAACTTAAATGAAGAAGTTAGCGCGAGCTTAAAAAGATATATCGATACGGTTAATAAGATTATTGCTTACGTAACGAAAAAAGTCTTTTTTATTTAGCGTACGGTTTTAACTATTATCTTTTTAAAAAACGCCGGATTTTTTTCCGAAAAAGTAGTATTTAAAGAAACTAAAGTATAGTAAGCATTGCAGCTACGAATAATTAATAAAGCTTATTTAATAGTAAAGCGCATCCTTCTTTTTATAATTATTAAAAGTTTTGTTATAAGCTTTTAATAGCGGATTAAAATAAAACTATAGAAATTAAAAGCTATGCTCTTTTTTTACTTACGATTAAAGCTAGTTTATTTTTACTTTTTAATTAAATGCCGCACAAACTTTACTTAAAGCGTTAAAAAAAAGCAAGCCGCTAAAGACTTTAAAAAATAATAAGCTTAATTTATCGATCGAGATATTATCTTTTTTTTAAACGGCTTAAAATAATATAAAAACGAGCATAGATACGTCGAATACGAATACGCTATTTATTAAAAATAAAAGAAGATTGCTATAAGTAAAAGAGTTATTAATAACTTATCGTACGTTTTTAACGCGAAAGCAATAAAAACTTAAAAAGCGTTCGAGCACGCGATTCGGCTTATATTAAACTTTATTTATTATCGTATATAGCTATGCATAGATAGCACGTCCGTGATTTAATGCATACGAAGCATTACTTTAACTACTTTTTAATAAGCGTTTTTACGTATTTAAAAAGTAATAAAACAATTAAAAGTTAGCGTTAAATAAGCTTTAAGATACATCGGTATTATTAGCAACGAAACGGCGGATCGGCTCGCCGACGAAAAAGCAAAGCTTAAGCTTATATTAAATCTTACTTTCGAGCTTACGGCGTTCGAGATCAAGTTTATTATTAAGATTTTAATCGATTAAATACGAGATAGATAATAAAGTGCAAGCAAAGCGAAGCTTTTTATTTAATATCGTAATTAAAGTCTCAAGTACGCAAGTAAAGCTTCGTTAAAATTATACTTGCTTAAATACGTTTTATATAAACTACTTGCGTTGCGCATTTAATATAAAGACTTTGCGTAATACTATCGAAAGTATTGTTATAAAGACGCGAAAACTATTTGTTTTTATCGAAAAGACAAGTTTTTAATATACAATGCTTTTTATAAAAAAGCGCAACGCTCTTTTAATCGATAGCTTAAAAAGATACGATTATTTACTCCGCTTTCTACCTCGCGAGAAGCGACTGCTTATATACGCTTCTTTAAAGCCTTTTTAATTGATTTCTATAGCCTTTTAAAAGTCACGGAGTTTTACTTTAAAATCTGCTTTCGGTATTAATAGCGAGTCGATCTTGCATATCGAAGCATTATTACGAAAGCTTATACTTATTTAGCTTTTAGTTTATTTTTAATGATTTTTCTTTTTTTCTTTTATCTTTTCTTTATATTAAACGAGCTTGAATACTCCGTTATAAACTTAGCTACTTGCGTAGCTTGCTTCGGCAAACGATATTAACTTCGGTCTCTTATAAAAACCCGCTTGTATGCTTGCTTAATATTTTCTTTATATACCGTTTTAATAAAAAGAAACACCGTTATACTTATACTATTCTTTCGAGATCTGCTTTTACGCTATATGCGTCTTGTGCTCTTATATATACCAGGGCAAAGGACCAAGTTCTTGGTAATTGTCACCAACGGGCTAATTACTCGCTTATAAAAATCTTTATATATTTAAGTAAATTATAAAATAAATAATAATAGAAACTAAATAAATATAAAGGTAGTTAATGTAAGAAATAATTTATTTAATAATTTATTATAAAAAAGAAACCTTTCAAAAAAAAATTTACCGGGAAGACCTTATATCCTTTTTCAAATTACTTATATTTGATAATTTAATATAAAAGGGAGACCCCCTTAAACCCCCCTTTTTACTAAAGAAATATTATACCCTTTTGCGAATTACTTATATTTAATAATTTATTATAAGGGGGAGACCCCCTTAAACCCTTATTTTACTAAGGAAATCTTATACCCTTTTGCGAATTGCTTATATTTAATAATTTACTATAAGTTAAGGGGAGGCCCTTTTAAACCCCCTTTTTCAGTAAAGAAATCCTAAAGCTTTTTGCGAATCACTTATATTTAAGGCAACGACGTGCTTTACGTATAGCAGCCTTACGTAGGTTACGTATAACAGCCTTACGTAGGTTACGTATGGCAGCCTTACGTAGGTTACGTGTGGCAGCCTTACGTAAGTTACGTGTGGCAGCCTTACGTAGGTTACGTGTGGCAGCCTTACGTAGGTTACGGGTAGCAGCCTTACGTAGGTTACGGGTGGCAGCCTAGCTGCCTTACGTGTAGCAGCGACGTGCGTTACGTGTAGCAGCGACGTGCGTTTTGTAAGGCAGAATTAATAGCGGTGGCTGAATTAGGCTTAGCTGTTATACATGAATTAAACGGGCCGACTCGTTTCGAAAAAAGTTCAATAGATTGATATAGAATAAAAGTCTTAGCACGCTCAGAAATCCTGCCAGATCCGTATAGAATAATCTCACGTGACTAGATGACTAACCACCACCACAACTACTGGAATTTATTTTGGGTCACCGTAGGTGACAATACGGACTAGCTGCACGTTTATATACCTTTAAAGAGGTCACAAGACTCGCTGTAGAAAGCGACCCGTGGACGTTAAACGAATACTACTACTACTACTACTTAATATAAAGACTTTGCGTAATACTATCGAAAGTATCGTTACGAAAACGCGAAAACTACTTGCTTTTATTAAAAAAATAAGTTTTCGATACATATTGCTTTTTATAAAAGGTCGCAACGCTTTTTTAATCGATAACTTAAAAAGATACGACTACTTACTTTGCTTTTTACTTTGCGAAAAGCGATTGCTTATATACGCTCTTTTAAAACCTCGCTAACTGACTTTTATAGCCTTTTAAAAGTCACGGAGTTCTATTTTAAAATCTGCTTTCGGTACTAATAGCGAGTCGATCTTGCACATCGAAAGACTACTACGAAAGCTTATACTTATTTAGCTTTTAGTTTATTTTTAATGATTTTTCTTTTTTTCTTTCATCTTTTTCTTTATATTAAACGAGCTTGAATGCTCCGTTATAAACTTAGCTACTTGCGTAGCTTGCTTCGGCAGACGATACTAACTTCGGTCTTTTATAAAAACTCGCTTGTATGCTTGCTTAATATATTCTTTACACACCGTTTTAATAAAAAGAAACACCGTTGTACTTGTACTATTTTTTCGAGATCTGCTCTTACGTTATATGCGTCTTATGCTTTTATGTATATAAAGATTAGCTGCACGTTTATATACTTTTAAAGAAGTCACAAGACTCGCTGTAAAAAGCGACCCGTGGACGTTAAACGAATACTATTACTACTACTACTACTTTTATAAAGTTGATAAAAAGAAGTAATAAAAGCGTCTTAATAGAAAGTAAGTAAAAAGATTCGCTGCGAATACGAATAAAAGCAAAGATCTTTTTGCCGGACTTAACGTAAAAAGCAATAGTAATAAAGTTCGTAGATTTCTCGGCAATTTTACGAGCAATAGCTTTATGCGTTATGCTTTAGATCGATGCGACGAATTTATCGTTTATTTCGAAGTATTAAAAAATAATATATTACGTGTCCGCTTTTTTTTAATTTAAAGCTTTTACTTGCGCTTTTACTTTAGCGTAATTAAAGTTGTCGAGCTAGTCTTTAACATTTATAATAAGCTTCGGAAGTACTTGATTGTTTATATCTTATTGCTCGTTTTAAAGACGTTTAATAAAGTTGTAATAAAGTGTTATTGCTTCGTTTAATCGAGTAAAATCGACCGTAATATTGCTTCGAAAACGGCGGTTTAATATCTTACTTATTATTTTTCGAGCTATCGAAACGAAAGCAGTTCGAAAAGAATAAAAAAGGTTTAAAACGTTAAAAAATAAAGTTGTTTACAAGCTTAGACGGCAAGAAAAGGCTTTATTAAAGATCCTTTAAATTTAAGAGATGATGTAAAAGTGAAAGCTTACGTCGGTAAACTTGCGTAAGGTGAATATAATCGAAGCGATTAAGCTAGCGTTTAAAAGCTTATTAATAAAGGTTGACATTAATCCTTAAGATAAAGCTAATAATAATAAAAAGCGTATAATAAGTGATTTAAGCAAAAGGATCTTAAAAGCAAAAAGTTAACTTAGTCTCGCTATAATTGCTAACTTATCTTGCATTCGTAAACCACGGTTTACGAATAGATTCTTTGATTCGAGCTTTTTTTGCAAGATAAAATTTTAAGTTCGAATTTCGTCGGCAAACTTTACGCGGTTTTAAAGCTTTTTATATTCGCTTTTAATATTATCGAGAGCTAAAATCAATAAGCTATATAATAAGACTGCTGGTGTGGAGGGGAAGAGCTCCGATATATACTTAACGTCAAATCAGGAGATATATATGTATATAGCTATAATAGAATCGTAGGTAAATAAGAAGGGAGAAGAAGGACGATCGAAGGACGCTCGAATGTGTTTTGTATGTACGTGTATTGTATTGTGTAGTGATATAGTAGTAGTTCAAAGAGGAATTAACTAATTGTTTATATAAGAGCTTATACGTAACTTAATTACGTGCTTAGCAAGGCTAAAGCATATAACGTCGGATGTAATCAAGTGATGACTTATCACGTGTCAAGACTTCTTTAGATGTATAAGTAAAAAGCTACTTTTTAAGTTCATCAAATAAGAATTAAGAATCTTTTTACTTATCTTTGTTCTCGTATTACCGTTCAACAAGTTATGAGCTTCTGCTACGACTTTTTTAACGCCGAATACTACAACTAATACTCTTTGCGACTTTTTTAACATCGAACTTTTCGTAAAAACAAAAATCAAACGGAAACGGAATACAATATTCTTTTTCAAAACTATTATTTAGCGATATACATAACTCTTTTTCTTTATTGCTTACGTTTATTATTAAATTTTTATATTTCTTTTTAAAAATATACGACTTTTTGTTTTTAAAAATACTTTAATAATAACTTATTTTAGAAAATAATGTTTCTTTAAAGTTTATATATATACATATATATTTATAGACTTTTCAACGGAATACGCCGAAATAAACTCTAATCTTCCGAGATTTAATTTGTTATAAATCTACTTTACATATATACTTTGTTTATATTTAGTATTAATCGAAAACTTTTTTACCGAAACTATTATGTTTTAAACGATTTAATTATATTACGCTAGCACGCTTTAGCTTTTACGATAAAATAGAACTCGAACAACTTGATTAAATTCTTTATCTTATTTTTAATTTTATTTATTTTATCGCAAATTAATTATAAATTAAAACGTTGCGGATAGCTTAACTAATTAAGAACTTCGAAAAATTTTAAAAAAAGCTTTTTTTACGAATAATACTTTCGTATTATTAAAAAACACGAAAGCTCGCAAGATCTCTTAACTTTTTAACTTTACTTTCTTTTATCGTTTTAATCTTTTTATAAACTATATATAAATACTTATTAATACTTTTTTTTAATCTTTCGACTTTATTAAAAGTCGTGATTTTAATCTTGATTTTTAACTTTTTAATACCGAATTAAACTTAAATACTTTTCTTTTATCGGCTTTAAACGAAAAGCTTTTTTGCTTTCT
Organism: Drepanopeziza brunnea f. sp. 'multigermtubi'; assembly: GCF_022702325.1. Classification (NCBI taxonomy): domain Eukaryota; kingdom Fungi; phylum Ascomycota; class Leotiomycetes; order Helotiales; family Drepanopezizaceae; genus Drepanopeziza; species Drepanopeziza brunnea. The sequence goes on from NW_027094068.1 coordinate 867,730, forward strand.
TTTATTTATTTTACTTTTCGGCTTTCGACTTAAAGAAATTTTTCGCTAATTATAAGAATATTTCGATAAATATCACTTTAGCATTATTAGCTAACGTTAAAAATTCTTTTAAGCTTATTATAACTCCGATTTTTAAGAATATTTATAAACACTTAATCTACTTTCTTTTCCGCTTTCTTCGCTATTCTGTTTTTCGACGAAAAAAAACTAAGTCGAGTTTTTTCGACGTATCGATTTCGCTTTCGTTAATAAAAACTATTTTTACGAAAAAATCTTTAAAAGTATAAAAGTCCGATCAATTCGCTTTTTAAGCGAGATAAAGTTTACGTTTAAAAAAAGACTCGACGCGTAAAACGAATTTTAAACTTAAAACTGCTTTTTTATTCGTAATAGATTCGAGCTAATCGTCGAAGATTTCGTTAAAAGAAAAAGAATAAGCTCTATAATCGTCGAAGACTTTAAAAAGCACGATTTTAGAAAGCTATTATTAATAGATTTAAAAAAACGATTTCGGCTTAAAAGCGTCGCGACGTTTTATTATTTTTAATTCGTATTATTCGCTTTTCGCATTAACGAGTTCGATAATATTACTTTTTTTAATAACGAATTTATACGTTTAAACGGACAATATAAGCTTTTTAATAATAATATTTAACTTTTTATTTTATAAATAATTAAAGTTTATTTTAATTAATTACTATTTTTATTGTCACCAACGGTGACCCAAGATAAATTCCAGTAGTTGTAGTAGTGATAAGTAATCCAGTAGTTGTGGTGGTGATTAGTCATCCAATCACGTAAGACTATTCTATACGGTTCTGGCAAGATTTATGAGCGTGCTAAGACTTTTATTCCATATCAATCTATTGAACTTTTTTCGGAACAGGTCGGCCCGTTTAATTCATGTATAACAGCTAAGCCTAATTCAGCCACCGCTATTAATTCTGCTATACGTAACGCACGTCGCTGCTACACGTAACCTACGTAAGGCTGCCACACGTAACGCACGTCGCTGCTACAAGTAACGCATGTCGCTGCCTTACGTAATACGTAAAGCAGCTAAGCTGCCACACGTAACCTACGTAAGGCTGCCATACGTAACCTACGTGAGGCTGCCACACGTAACGCACGTCGCTGCCTTACGTAATACGTAAGGCAGCTAGGCTGCTATACGTAACCTACGTAAGGCTGCCACACGTAACGCACGTCGCTGCCTTAAATATAAATGATTCGCAAAAGGGTCTAGGATTTCCTTAGTAAAAAGAGGGGTTTAAGGGGGTCTCTCCCTTATAATAAATTATTAAATATAAGTAATTCGCAAAAGAGTATAAGATTTCCTTAGTAAAAAGGGGGGTTTAAGGGGGTCTCCCCCTTATAATAAATTATTAAATGTAAGTAATTCGCAAAAGGGTATAAGATTTTCTTAGTAAAAAGGGGGGTTTAAGGGGGTTTCCCCCTTATATTGAATTATTAAAAATAAGCAATTCGCAAAAGGGTCTAGAGTTTTTCTAGTAAAAAGAAGGTTTTGAACGGATTCCCTTTTCATAATAAATTATTAAAATATAAGTAAATTATAAAAAGATCTAAGGTCTTCCCGGTAAAAAGAAGGTTTTTAAAAGGTTTATTTTTTATAATAAATTATTAATTAAATTATTTCTTACGTTAAGTATCTTTATATTTATTTAGATTCTATTACTATTTAATTTGCAATTTATTTAAATATATAAAGATTTTTATAATCAAGTAATTCGCCGGTTGGTGACACTACAAAGAAGTTGGTCCTTTGCCCTGGTACGAAAACTTTAAATTTAATTAAGTCTTAAATAACGATTATATCGACGGCGATAAATTTAAAACTGCTTTCGCTAACTTTATAATCGCTATTCGTAAAAAAGAATAATTGATATAGTATTTTTCGAGCAAAGCATTTTTCGTATACGGAAAACTCGATGAATTTATAAGAAAAGATAAGTTTATTATAATTTATACAGCTTCTTTTTAATTTATTAGAAATTAACGGAAGTAGCTATAATGCTTAAGATAAGTAAAAAAGATAAGATTTCGGTACGCTCGTAACGCTTTATAATCTTCTTTTCTTATATTTTTAAAAGCTTAAAGCGTATTATCGTTAAGCGAATTGCTTAAACTTCTTTGACTTTAAGCATTTTAAGCTTTTAGTACGGCGGAGCTTTACTTAAGCGATCTGTTATAGACTTTATAGCTTGCTTTACTTACGATATCGAAGCAGCTTTTTTAATAAACAAGATTATTACGATAATAATATTAAACGTTTAAAAAGCTTTCGACGCTTTGCTTAAGCGCCGGCTTTTTAAACGTATAAATAAGTAAAGCTAGCTTTTTCTTTTTTTAAAGCTTATTTTTTTTTTTTACCGATCGACAAGTTTAAGCACGCTTCGAAAGTATTATTACGAACCGCTACGACGTAAAATATAGCATACTTTAAAGATCGCTTTTATCGCTCGTTTTATATATATATTATACTTCGCAAAACTTTTTAATTAAAACACGATATTGCGATTCGAATACGCTAATAATATCTGTATTTATAAAGCGTTATACTCTTTTATATTTAATATTACTTTTTTCGTTATAAACATTTAAAATATCTTAATTTATAAAGCAAAAAATTAAATCTTTTTCGCTTTAAAAAAAATAAAAATAATCTATTTCTTTTATAAAACGAAGACTTTGCTTTAAATATAATTATCTTATAATTAAATAAAACCGATATTACTTTAAGCTCGTAAGCGCAGCTTTCGACGATAAAAGCTATTTCGAAGCTACGATAACTTAAAATATAATTCGATCGGAAAATGACTTTTAAACGCTACTTATTCGAAAGAGCTAAGAAAGCACGACGAATAGCTTTTTATATTAAAAGCTTCGCTCGCACGGCGGACGGTTCTTTCGCTTACGCGCTACGTAAAACAATTATTACTTACGTATTACTATCGATCTTATATAACACTAAAGCTTAATATAAAAAACGAATAAAGCTTTTACGATACTTAACTAAAAACAATTCAAATAAAAAAGTTAACGCGAGCTTAAAAAGACATTTCGATACGGTTAATAAAATCATTGCTTACGTAATGAAAAAAGTTTTTTTTACTTAACGCACGGTTTTAATTATTACTTTTTTAAAAAACGCCGGACTTCTTTTCGAAGAAGTAGCATTCGAAAAGACTAAAGTGCGATAAGTATCACGGCTACGTATAATTAACAAAGCTTATTCGATAATAAAACGCATCTTTTTTTCTATAATTATTAAAAGTCTTACTGCCGGCTCTCGATTAGGCTGCTCCATAGGGCCCCATGGGGCCCCACGGAGTTTTGAGTCTTTCCTACGGGGGAACCTACGGGAGGTGCAAAATTCTGCCCTCCTTATAAAGAAACCTTATAAGGCGTAAGGTTATTCCATAAGGTTTATATATATAAAAATATGCATATGCATAATGTAGTACTTATTGGCACTAAGATCAGGAAGAGATTCTGTGGATTGAATAAAGCTTGGTATATTTTATTTAAAAAGCTCGTCAAGATCTATGTACATGTACTTAAGAGCTCTAGTGTGCTAAGGGCGCTATTAAGCGAGGTTACATGACATGTTATATATAGCTTAAGTAGAACTATGCTTGTTCTGCATAACACACTTTTTAAATTAGCAAAGTAGCTGCTAAGCTATAAGCAAATAAAAAAGAAAAAAAAAAGTAATTAAGCTTTTTAAACTTAATATAAATAAAAGAGATTATTATCGCAATCTAAAACAAACAAATAGCGGTTGTTATTATTGATTAAGTGTTAATCAAGAATACAATTCTTTCTTAACTCGGTTTTATCACGTAGCGGAGGTCTTTAGCGCCGTCTTTCGCGTTGCTATATAAGTAAGAGCGCGTTCTTTTTTATTATAACAAACATTTAACCTTTATCTATTTATATAATGCTTCTTAAGCAAGTAACTTAATTTAATAGAATCGTTAAGCGCGGCCGAGGCCGTTTAAAAGTAAGTAGTGCTCTTAACAAATTAATATTTCTACGCTAACTATTAAAAGAATCCTTTATCTGCTTTAACTATTGCTGCTATTATAGCTACGGTAGCGGCGGCGGCTATACTTCGTACTCTTACTTTCGAACTTTCGCTTTCTTTTTTAGACCTTTTTATTAAGCGCTTGCTTATATTAACGACCGTTAAAGCTTTAAAATGCATTAAGTGTATTAATAATAAGATTATATCGAAGTTTAATAAAGACTATTATAATTGCGATACGAGCGCTATTCGCTGTCTCCGGTATGCTAAAAGTAGCTATAGCAATTGCACCGCTGCTTTTGCCGCTATTAACACCGCTTTCGAAAACTTCGTAAGCGTTAAGAATAATAATGCTATATAAAAAGTTCGCCGAAGTCTTCGAGATGCTATACGATAATAGCTCGCTTTAGATGCTGCTTTTTTAAAAAGTATTGCTAGTAATCCGAGCGGTTTTGCGAGTAAAAGTAAAGGTTTTAAAAGTAACCTCGATAGCTTTACAAGTTTTGCTTTTGCTCTTAAGACTTTTAATTTAAATATAGCTTCTATTAAATTAAATAATCTTATAATAGCGAACCGTAGTCCGATAACACGGAGCGCTTCGAGCATATTACCTTTTCGTAAGTCAAGCTTTTTAACTTTTAAAATAATCTAATTTAAGCAGCTCTTTTTAACTAAAACTTCTTCTCGGACTTTATGCAAAGGCTTTAATCTATTGCTATAACAGCTCTTGCGCTTGCGCTAGCCGCCTTTATTGCTTTCGTCGCCTTCGCAGCTCTCGTCGCTCTCGTCGCTCTCGTCGCTCTCGTCGTCGTCGCTCCTTTTGCGCTAGCTATTGCGCTTGCCGCTTTCGCGACGGCGCCCGCCGTTATTATAACTCTTGCGGAGCGCCGAGCTAAAGTAAAAAGATTGTTAAAAGCTTTAGTTAATCTTTTATTATAAAAAGCGAAAAGTAAAAAGCGTATAAAATAAAATATAATAACAGCTAAGATTGCTAAATAAATGTTTTCTTTTAAATTACGTGCAAATGAAAAAAAAAAAAATATATAATAAGTAAATAGTATATGTATGCTATTAAAGCTTTTCGATAAACGCGCGAGCGTCTTATAAATTTAAGAGCTTAATAAAGCTTTTAAACTTTTATCGAGTCAAGTTCTTTATAAGACTATTAGCGTACATTTTATTAATAAAAAAATATTAAACTTAAAAGCTCTTTTTAAAATGCTTTTAACGCAGCTATATATTGTGAATATCGACGTAGCAAAGCTTAGTAAAGATACGCTCTTTTTTATTAGCTATAACCTTAATAGTTTATTAATTATTATAATAAATTACTTAAAGCGCCGTAAAACGAAAGTATAGCTCTTTAAAAAATCGTTAAAGCGTTATAGTTTCTTTTACCGTAAAAGCTATATTAAAAAGCTCCGCTTTAATAAATGATATAATAATTATATCTTGCTTTAAAGCTTTCTAAAAGATCGCACCTCCGAACAAAAACATAATATACTTTTAAAAAGATCGTTTCGTCTTTTCGTTATCGGCGTAAAAAGCGTTAAAAGCTATTACTAGCTCCGATTTGCTAAACTAATTGTATTAAATACTTTTGAAGCGCGAGCTAAATAAATATTATAAACACTAGTTTATAGCTCGAAAGTGCTTTGCGCTTAAATTAATATTAAAGTAAAAGAGTTGAAAAGCTACAAAAGCTTTATTTAAGCGTAATATAATCGCTATATATAATACGGATTTAACTTTTTTTTAATACTTTTTTACTTGCTTTTGCGAAGCTATTTCTTCGTTTTTGATTAAGTTATAAAACGGTAATAAAGTTACTAAGCAGCGTCCGTCCGTAAGTTCGAATTTCTTAATTATTTTTTCAATATAAGCGTCGTGCATAAGCGTTAGCGTTTTTCGTTAACGGTCGCGGACGACTTTTATATTAAAAAACTATTTAATATCTTTTATCGCTTCGATTTTATACGTTTTGTTAAGACCGTTAATAATCTCTTAAGCTTTAAAAAGATTAAAAAGATAATATATAACTTAAATATCGTCTACGTAAAACGCTATAAAAACCGTCTTATTTAAATTCGTAAAAATACACGGTTCTTTATCGAATAGTATAAGCTTTAATTTATCGAGTATGTTTATAAAATCGAAATACTATAAAGCTAGCGAGTCTTTAAATTTATATAAAGCTTTATCGACTTTTACGAATATACTTTTTTACTTAAAACCGGTAAGAAGATAATACGTAATTAAAACGCTATCCGTATATCTTAAAGCGTTAATAAAAGCGTTGACGACGTCGAATTATTTTACTTTTAAATCAAATTCGATTGTTATAGCTATTATAATCTTAAAAGATCTAGTTGCTAACGTAATAGCGTAAGTTGAATAAATAGTAAATTCGTTTTAAAAGTCGCTTTTAATTATAATCTTCGATCTAAACTTTACGATCTCTTCGAACGAGCTAATCTTGTATATAAACACTTACTTAAAAAGTATAAGTTTTGACTTAGCTTCGCTTTCGAGAATCACTTTTTAATAGTTTCTTTTTTTTAAATTATTTAGCTTTATAAAAGCTCCGTTTATAAACTCTTTGCTATATAAGTGCCGTTATAGCTCTTTTTAATAAGTAAAAGGTTTTAAATGTTTTCGTTTTTGCGAGTTAAGCTGTTCTAATAATAGCTTAAACGAAGTAGCAGTTGCTATAATAACGTATAATATCTCGTAATCTTTATTATCTTCGCGCACGGGTTCGCTATTAGCTTAAAAAGTCGATATAAAATCTAAGACGCGTGAATAATAGTTCGAATCGGCGCAAAAGTTATTTAAAAAAAGCTTATTAATACTTGCGTATATTTTCGCGCGTTTTTTAATACGATTATTAATAAGTAAATGCTCTTTACTAAAGTCGGAATCTTGTTTAAAGTATTTATAATTTAATTTTTTATTATTAGTGCTCGCTTTAAAAAGGTTTAAAAGCTTTATTTTAATTATTCGGTTTAAATCTTCGCCGGTTATTAACGTAAAAGCTTTCGTTAATCGGCTTATAGCTTAGCTTTCCGAGCTTCGGTTTTAAATAATAACTTGAAAGTATGATTTGCGCGCTCTTTTATTAAGGCTAAGTTTTTGCTCGTTTACGGTGCTTCTTTTTGCTTTTAATAGTTTTAAAGCACCTTCGCTTTTACTTTTAATTAAAAAGCTAGCGAGACGTTTAACGGTATAACTCGAATCGTTAAAGTTTATTAGATCGTCTCGTAAAGCAATTGCTTTTAATAAAAACGTATTTATAAAGTCTTTAATTAAAATTAAAGCTTTTAACGTTTGTACATCGTTCGAATTAAATAAAGTCGCATTCTTTAAGCTTTAACTAGATCTTTTTAACTTAACTTTTATAAGGTTTAACGGCTGCTCACCTTTTATATCAACTGCATTCGTCTCTTTTAAGCGATCCTTTACAACGTTTTTTATATTAAATAAAGCGTTTTTTATTTGATTAAAATCTTTAATATCTTTTAATTCAATAACAATATTCTTAATTTCGTTAATCGATTAGCCGACCGATTTTTCTTCGTCTTTAAAATAAAATCGAGTCTTATCGAACGTTACGTTGCGTATAATAATTACTTTATAAAGCATAAGAATATAAACTTTATATATATTAAAAGCTATATATCTAATTAAGTAATTTATATATCTTTTCGGTTTAACTTTAAAAGCTTTTTTATTGCGAAAAGCTTCTCGGTCTTTGATTATTAAGTACGCACGAGCGTTATACGCAACCAAACCGCTATAATCTAGTCTTAAGTCGGTATCGATCCGTATAAAGATCGCCGGATCGTATTACTTAAAATATTGCTTAAATTAAAGCTATAGCATTTCATTCGGACTTTTTATAAAGCTCTTCGCTTTCGGTGTTATATTATAAAAGTAAATAACGGCTAATATAGTCTTAAGCTAAAGCTTCTTTAAGAGCTTTGCTTTTACTTTTATTTTAATAAACCGTTTTATCACTTCTTTTTTAGTCCTTTCAATTCTTTTATTAAGTTCGTAATTAAAAGATAATAAAAACTTTAATTTTATTTTAACCTCTTTCGCTTATCTTTAATATTCGATAAAACCGATAACGTTAATTGCGATTATTAAAAAATCGTTATTATAACGCATAACAATTATTGAAAAACCGTATTTGCGTTTCGTTTATACTTCAAATTCTTTTAGCACTTTTATAATTATTAATTGCAATTTGTCTTTTAGTATAAAGCCGAATAGCTTTTTATCATATTCATCTTTAATTATTAATAACTATTTGCTTTCGTTAAAACCGTTAAAAAAGTTAAATAGATCTTAAGCGATCTTGTAAAATAACTTAATTGCTTTATTATTTAACGTGCGGCGAGATATAATTTATTAAGCGTACGTAAAAGCGTATGCTATATATTCAACTTTAATAATTCTTTTAAGTCTTACTTCTTTAGCGTTATAAGCTAGCGCTTCGAGCGCTTTTTTGCTTAAATGACTTATCCGTAAATATTAAAGTATCGATAAATCTTTTTTTAAAGCTCGAAAGACATTATTCTTTTAGAATTTATAACGTATTTATAAGCGCTTTTAAGTTATAAAGAATATTATTAAGCAAAAGGAGCTACGAATCAATTAAAGCAAAGAATAATTAAATAGCTTATATTTAAAAAACGTAAAGTTAAATTTCTTTTTTAACTTTCTTAATACGACGTTCTTTTTGACTTCTTCGTAACGAAGAGTTACGTTATATCTCGAGTATTATACGCTAGCTTTGCTTAAAAGAGCTTCCGAGATGATATTAATATTAAACTTTTTAATAATAGCGACGTTGTTTAACTTTAAATCCTCCGTTTTAGCTTTATTTAATCCGTTTAAAGCTCTTTTAAAGACTTTAATCTTTCGCTCGACGATTAAAAGACTATTCGTTTTAGCTTCGATAAAGTCGATTAAGCGAAAGCGTTAAATTAACTTTAATATGAAGAGATTTTCATCGTTAATAAAATAAGTAGCGCCGCAATTGTCGAGAAAAGTGCTATTAGATAGCTAGTACTTATTATTAGCCGTACTATAAAGACCGTTAAAAATAAAATTATCGAGCGTATTAAAAAGCTTAAGATCGATAATAGCTATTAATACTTTTTTAAAGTATTTTGACTTATCGTTATTATTCGATTGCTTTTTTTTGCTTTTTAAAACGATTTTATCGACTTGAATTTATGCTTAACTTTCTTTCGTAATCTTTTTTCGAAGCGCTTTAAATTTAAGCTTTTAAAGCCTTTTTTTTATAGCGACGATTTTATTTCGGTTCGGCTTTAAAAATCTATTTTCGTTAAGACCGTTAAAGCAATAACGAAAGACTTTGCACTTGATTGCATTTTAATAATATATTCTCTTTTTAAAACACGACCATTTAAAACTTTTAGCAAGTCTTTCAAAGCTATCGGAGCGTTTACCGGATTACTTAAAAACAATATCGTTAGCTTTATCATTTTTAAAAGTGTTGCGAATCGTTTGATCTTCGAAAGTAACGAATATATTAAAAAAGTTAAAGTTCGAATTATTAATCTTTTCGTTAACTTAGCTTTCGTACTAATTAAAGTAATCGTAAAAGGTTCGCTTTTAAAGCTTTAATAGCTCGTCGTTTCGAATGACTTTTACGAGCTTTAGCGACGCTTAAGTTAATGATTATTTTTCGTTAATAGCTTTTAAAAATGCTTTTATCGCGAGTGTGCTCGTTGTCTCGTAAAGCTCGTTTATTTTCGTTAACTTGTAGATAGCTCGATGTTCTTTAATTTAAACCGCTAAAGAAACGCTCTTTTGCTTAACTACTGTGGAAGGGAAAAGCTCCGACATATACCCAACGTTAAATCAAGAAATATATGCGAATATAGCTATAGTAGAATCGTAAGTGAATAAAAAAGGAAAAGGAAAGCGATCGAAAGACATTCGAATATATGCTATGAGTACATGTATTATATTATGTAATAATATAGTGCTAGTTCAAAGAAGAACTAACTATTCGTTTATATAAGAGTCTGCACGTAACTTAACTACGTGCTTAATAAAGCTAAAGCATATAGCGCACTTACGTAATAAAGATGCTTAGCATTAATATTATATATATAAATAAAACAAATACAAAGCCTTAACTTTATTATATACGTCCTTTTTTCGAATCAGACTCGCTTTCGAATCACTTTTTATTAAAGTGGTAAGGTTAAGTTTGCAAGACGAGCATATAGCCGAATTGCATAATCGCAATACAGTTTTAAAATACTATTTAATAATGCATCGCCGGATCGGTGTTAATGCGAAAGCGTATATAATATAATAAAAAAGATAAGAATAGCAACGAAAATACAAAATAATCTTTCGAGTCTAACTCTTTTTTATATCTTTTATAACATTCTTATTTAACTATAAGAATAATATCAACTCGAGCGTTAGTATTATCGTTAGAATAAGCGTGCGCCGGCTTAAGCGGTTAAGTAATAACGCATTACCGAATCGATAATAGCGCGAGGCTTAAAGCGGTAACGTAATAAAGAAAACAAAAGCGATAGTATATATTCGAAGTCTTGCTATAAACAATCAACCTTCTTTTTATATCAACTTTACACTTTTTTATTTTATTTTTAGCATTATCATCTATTAACTTTATTATTAATTATTATGTTTTCGATCTATTCTCGATGCGTAAGCTACGCAAGCAGAAATATCGATAATGCTACGAACCGGTGCATCTTTTCTTTCGATACTTTTATTAAATGTGAGCGCTGTTATAATATTAAGTAATCTTACTTTTCGTCTTATACTTGTTTTGACTCCGATTCGATAGCTCTTCGTAAAAGTCGTTAATGCCGGCATTGCTTTAATAAATGCAATAATAGTTATAAATAATAGAATTAAGTCGGCCGATAAGGTTTTTTATATAAGTATAATTGCAAATAACTTTTTTATAAAAACCCGCCGCGCTTTTGCTTTTCGAGTTAATAATGCTTCTTTTTTTCTTCGAGCTCGTATCGCCGCTGCTTCTTTTGCCGCCGTTAATACTAAAAGTCTTTTAGCTAGCTTAAGTCTCGTCTTAGCGTTACGCTTACTTGCCGCCGCTATTACCGCCGATCCGGCTTCGCTAGACTTGCTACGTTAAATCTTAACTGCAATAAATCGAAATAATACTTTGCTAAATAACTTCTTTAGCCGCGTAAGTGTATATTGCGAGCCTTTTATAATTCTTTTTCGATTTAATTACGATAGATTATCGAAAAGTCTTTATCTCGCTTATCTTTATTATCGCTATCGCTATCACTTCTTATACCTTTTGCTCTTCTTGCTCTTTTTGCGCTTTTTGCGAAGAAGCTTCGCCGAAGTGCTCGCTAAGCTTTTATTCGCGGCAATACCGGTAGTTCTTTTTCGCGAAATTTTAATCGTAATAATACTCGTAGTTTTTCGAAAGGTTCGAGTCGTAGCAACATTAATAAATCTTCGAAAAGTAAAAGCAATACTTAAAGTGCTACGAAAAGCTCTTGCACTATTCCACTTAGCTTTAAGTTATAAAGTCGAAAAGGTTTTTATCGCGTGTCGGCAGATTATTAAATAATTAATATAATAGATTTTTCATATGCTTTTCTTAATTAGCTTCCGAGTAAGGTCCGCTTTATATATATGATATGCTCGTATATAATAGATCGAAAGCATATAAGTGTAATAACGTAAAGCTTTTTAATACAAAAAAAAATTAAAAGAGTATAAAAAAAAGAAAAAAAAGAAAATCAAACTCAAAAAAAAAAAAAAAAAAAATCAAATTCAAACTCGTCTCTTTTTTTGCGTATATTTATGCTTTTATAACTTAATCATTCTTTATTGCTTTTTTATCATTGCTTATAAAGACTTTTACGTATTAGCTTCGTTGCTTTTCCGTAAAGTTAAGTAATCGAATAAAAAATCTATTCAAGCGCTTAATTTAAAAGCCGGACTCGGCCACTTTATCTAATAAGAGCTATTTTAAAGATCTCTTTGTCTAAAGCTTAAAGCGAAGTAATAACGCTTCAAAAGTATATCGCACGTAAAACTTTTTTAATCGATTGTTAATAAATGTTTTATTTAACAAAGCTTCGTTTTCTTTTAGCTCTTTCAACTTATAATATCTTTTTATATTTATCGACGAAATTTAATAAAAGCTAAGCTATCGAAAATCCAATTTCTTAACGTTAAACATATTTACTTTACGTATCGAATCGTGCTTAAAGATTAAGTCACTTACTTTTAAAAATTTAATTCGAAAGTTCTTTTTATTATTAAAAGCATTTTTTCTTTTTTAATAGCAGCGGGTTTTCTTAAGTATAGCTTTCGTAATATCTTCGTTTCGCATCCGAAACTAACGTGCTTTTAACTCGATAAGCTTAATACAATCAGTTATTAGTTCTTGAAATAACGTAGCTTAAAATTAAATTCGAGTTTTAATCGAAAGCATTGCTTTTTTATCGTATATTATATAAAAAAAAATAAACCCGATAAAAGTATGCACCGAAATGCGATCGGCGAATAAAATAGCTAGCAATTACGCAATTTAATCGATGCTTTTAAGCTTACTTAATGCGTTTTTAATTAGTCCGTAGCCGCGTTTTATTATTCTATTTGCTTAAAAGTAATATGCTAAGACTACGACTCGATTAATTCTTTAATTATTAAGTAAATCGATTACTTCTTTTTTAAACTTCGAACCTCCGTCGATTGTTAATTAAAAGAAAATTTTATAACAGCAAATAATATCTTTTTAAATAAACTTAGCTATTAAGAACGAGTCTCGAGTCCGAATCGCTTTCGCTTCGACTTATTTACTTATATTATTTTTAATAACAATTAAGTAGCTCTTGCTATTGCGTGCAAGTAAATAAGTAATATCGATAGCTTAACGTTTTATTAAGCTATTAGATCGAGTAAAGTGCAGTAATTCTTCGAGCTTATTAGCTGCTCGATGTTAATATTCTTTATAAGTCTTAACGAATCGTTTAACGTTCGTATAACATTTATTTTAAAAGTAGCGTTAAAAAATACAATAATAAATTGATTTACGACCTTTATGATTACTTTTATCGTAATAAGCTATAATAATATCCGTTTTAATTAAAAGTTTATCGATTATTAATCAAAAGAAAAAGCTTTTCGTCGAGAGTTTTTAAAGCTTTTTATTGTTCACTTTATACTTAATAGCTTTTTTTTTGAACTTACGGCATTCTACTTTGTTTAAGTCTTTAAGTCTTCGTAAAGTCGTTAAAAAAGTAGCTATCCGAATTAATTCCGAAAAGTATTCGATTAAGTTTAAAAAGCTTTTGTAATCGTAATTGTTGTTAAACTCGTTTAAGTTTGCATTTTCCGCTTTTTTCAAGCGTTAAAATATATCTTTAAAAATAGATTAGCGAATATTTATTAAAAAGTCCGTCGAAAGTTCGTTAAAACTATCTCGAGCTTTAATAAGTCTTAAGTCGGCTAGCAAGCTATCATCGAACTTATTTTCGTCTTCGTCGCTTAAATTATTAAAGTACTATAGCTGTTTTGATAATGCATTAACAACGATGTAATCTTTATTGAAGATATATCGGACTTTAAAATCGAAAAGATTAATTTAAGCTAGCTAGCGTATAATTAAAGCTAAAAGTATATCGATAGCTCTTCGTCGAAGTTAAGCAATAAGCACTTTAACGTTAGTCTCGAGAATAAAGTGTATTTTAATAATCTATAGCTTAAGTTTCTTAAAGACCTTAAGTACTTTGCGGCACTCTTACTTAATAGCGTCGTAATTCCGTTTTGCTTTTATTTAAGCTTCGAACTCGTATCAAACCGATTGCATTTTATTAAAAATACTTTTGCGTTAATTAATATATTTTCTTTATCTTTTTAAGCTAGCGTTCGTTTTTATTATTATTTCTTTATTTTAATCTTTATAATCGATCTTAATTAAAACTAAAGCCGTCGTTAAAGCGTCTTATAGTATTCGTATAGCTTTCGAATGCGCTTCGGTTTGTTATTAATCTATATCTTTTTTTATAAAGTTATAAAAAAAGTTAATAATATATACGAATCTTTTAACTTAAATGCGAAAATAAAAGCAAAGGCTTAGAAATCCTTTAACTTTAATAACGTTTTCAAGAGTTTTCTAATTATTAATTTTAATAACTTTATTCGTAACGAGTTCTCGAATTTTCGAATTGCATACGAATCTTATTATATTTATCTTATTTTAGCAAAATTATAATTTTTCTTCGATCGTAGCTTTAATGCGTTTAATCCGTTCTAAAGTCTTATCGATGTTTTAAATATGTTCGAGCACGAATCGACGTATACTCGAGAGTGCTTCTTCGTCGAAATAGTTTGTTTATAATCTTTTTACTTTAATATCGTCGACAAATAGCATAAAGACTTTAAGTTGCAAAGGCTTTAAAATAAGATTAATTGTTCGAACGAATTAAGCTACCGAGTTTGTAGCGCTTTACGGAAAGGTAATATATCGAAGAAAGCTTAGCGGTATGAAAAAAGCGGTAAAGTCTTTACTCGATTGATAAAAGGTCTGCTAATTATAACTCGAATAAAAGTCGATTAAGCTAATTATCTAGCAACTAAAAAACTCTTCGGCAAACTTATTTATAATTAAGAGTAGATTAGCGTTTTTTCGTATAATTATATTAAGTAGAGTTGCTAAGTTGATAAGTCTATACTAGCCCGGCTGCTTTTTAATTATTAAGAACTATTAATTCCGGTACGGCTTTTCGTAATACTTTAAAACTCTTTTATTAAGCTTATCTTAAAGCATTTTGATAATAATAAGCTATAAAGCCTTCGGACACGAGTAATTAAAAGCTTGCTAAGCCGTGTATAAGATAGTTTTAAGCTTAATCGAAAGTGAAACGTCGTCGTAAAACTTATCGCACTTTTATTAAGCGAATGCGATTGATTTTTCTTTACTTAATATCATCTTTTTAAACAAATCCTTTTTTTAAGCCGTAAAGTATTATTAATATTAAAGTTAATTATACGTTCGAATGTAATTCGAAAGCTTTTCGGTATATCGGTAATGCGCGGAAAGAAGTATTGCTTGTATTCTCTTTTTTGCTTTTATAGCGTATCTTTAGCTTTCGATAGCTTATATTAATCAACTTTGCTACTTAATACTGCTTTTACGCCGTTTGCTTCGTCAATTAGCTTGATCTTTTTATCTTTAATCTTATATATATCGAATACTTTAGCCGAGTTCGAAAAGATTTTTTTTCGAGTCCGATAAAGTATCGAATTCTAATAATCGATATAATCGTAATAGCGGGTCATAAGGTTATCAGTGCTAACGGCATTTATTTAATAAGTTATTAAAAGATCGCATTCCGTAAAAATAAGAACATCGATAAACTGCTTTTAAGTAATAGAGTCGTCTTTTTTTCGATATTATAACGTTTCGCTTTCGAAATTAAGCGAAAAGCAAGAAGCTTTTAATATATCGACTTTAGCGCTTTTAACGAAGCCGATCATTAGTTTTTTAAGTCGTTGCCGTTATTACTCGAAGACTTATTATAATAAATAAAGCTTATATTTTGCTTTTTTAAGCGATCGACGGCTTCGTCGTACTGATTCGTTTTATCGCTTACTTTAGCTTAAGTAACTTAACTCGTAAACGGATCAATTATTTTAATAATAACAAAGCTACTTTTATAATTCGAAAAGTATTAAAGACCGATTTTCGATTTGCGTATAAAAAAGTAATCGAGTATAAGTCGAAACTTTAGCGAATCTATAACGTAAAATCGAGTACGGAATCCGGATCGTAGCACTTCCGATATTAATAAATATATTATTAGCGTATTTAATAAAACGCGATAAAAAACTAATGATTATTCGAAAGCTTATCTTTTAATCGTAAGCTATAAAGACTTCGAATTTAACCGCGGCGTTATAAGTGATAACGCTAACTTTTGCATTTATATCGAGTATAACTTTCGTATTAATAATTAAAAACTGTTTAAGTATATTAACGATAATTTTAAAAGTTAGCGAATAATAATAAAAGTATTTAAAGAATAACTAGTTAAACGTCGAAGCAAAGCCGATTTCCGTTAAAAAAGGTTTTGTATTACTCTCGATTACGGTCCGTAGCGTACGCCGATCTTTACGAGTAAACTAATCGAGAAAAAAGTATTAGAATTAAAAAACACTATAAAATACAATTATAAAAAGAGTCGAAATAAAGCCGATAATAAAAATAAAGCAAAACCGTATTTAAATCGAAAGAGCTTCGAGTGCGAAAAGCGTAATACGTCGGCGGTGCTTAATTTAATTGCTACGAATATTTCTTTGCAATTAAAGCTTAATCATTTAAAAGAATTCGAATAAGCGTTTAAGCTAAAACCGCTAAGCAATAGCATCTTTATATAAGATTCGTCTTAATCGAGCAAAAACTTATATAAAGTTTGCTTCACCGATGATTCGGTTGTAAATCGAAGTAATAAAAAAAAAAGAAAAAGTAAATTCTTGCGATAAAACGCTTCATCGATAAAGCGACTCGTAACTTTGCAAAATAGATCGCTACTAATTAAAAAGATATTATTTTCTTTTTAAATAAGTCGTTAAAGCTTTAAAGCAAGTCCGTCTTTTATTATATTATCCGTTGCTTTCGATATAAGCTTGCTACTTATAATCAAGTAATCTTTCGAAGCTTTCGCAACGCTAACCGTAGCTTAAAAGCAGTTAATAACGCTCTCGCTAATAAAAGTTTGCTAAATCATCTTATCGATTATACTTTCGAAAGAAAATCGTTTAAAAGTAAAAAAAGCAGCGAAAAACGCAATAGTCTTATTAAAAGTTAAGTTTTTAAGCAAATCGCGTTTTTTTAAAAGCTTAATACAAGTCGCTTCGTAGTCTATTCTTAAGAAAAAGATCACTTTGCTAAGACCTTCGTATAATTTAATAGTTTTAAAAAGCTTAGCTTTAAGTTTAAGTGCAGCTTTAAAAGCTTTTAATAACGTAACGAGCAAATTCCGTAAGTCTTTTAGTCGTAAAGCGTTTCGGTTTAAAATCGCGGTATAAGCGAGCTCGGGTTTATTTATTTTTATTAGCTTAACGAAAGTAACTTTAAGCTAGCTATAAGTAGATTAAACTTTTGCTTTTATCGAAAAAACGTTTTTTAACGGATATAACGTAATTCGAAAAGCTGCGTTGCGCGCTCGAGTCTTTATCGGTATAATAATAGCTTTCGTATTAAACACGCGAGCATATGAATTCGTTGATATAATGCATTGCTAGCGAATCATATCCGAAGTATTAAAGTCGTTAATACGAAAAGCTTTCGCATTGCTGCCGTTAACTGCTCGAATAAGCGCTTTAGCGCGTTCTTGTATAGCTTTTTTAATAGATTTTCGTTATGCTTTTAAAGCTTTATAATATCGCTTTAAATTAAGATCATTTATCGTTTTATAAAAATTTTCTAAGACTTGTTCGTACTTAAAAGTGTTGTTTTAAAACTAAAACGGAATCGATAGTATTTTTTTTCGATATAATCTAATATACATTAAGTCCGCTTCGTTAAAATAAAAAGCTAGTCCGTATTAAAGCATAAACAAATAGTATTGATTTTGATATTTATAAAGCTTTTGTTAATAGTTAAGTAAATCAATAGTCTATTAGCATTAATAGAAAATGCAAATAAAATCGTTTAACGATCGTTTCTTTTCCGATATAACGTAGCTTCGGTTTAAATAAGTATCGGCCGCATTGATTTCGTAAACCCGGTATAAAGCGATCTTTTAAGTTTCTTCGTATTAAGCAGCTTTTAATAAGTTCATATAAGCTTTTTTCGATACAAATGCGAAGTTATCGATAAGTCTTAAATAAATACTAACTTTTATTAATTGTTTTATAAAAGCTTTAATTTTTAAGTTAAAGTCGACGAATAAAGTTATCGAACTCGTAACGGTAATGCTTACGCGGTAAAAAAAAAAGCATAAGTACTACCGGAATAAGTGTTATAAAAAAGTAAAACGTATAAGTTTCGTTTGCTTTCGAGAATAATAAACGGTACTTAAAAACGAAAGTTCTTGTTTTAATAAAGATTATAACGAGAAAAAGCTTTAAAGATCTTAGCGTAGCCGTATTTTTTAATCCGTTTCGTAATGATTTATTCTTGCTTAATTAAATTGCTTATTATAATATATATTATATCGTAAAACTGCAAGTGATCTTTTTTAAGTTTAATATTCTTTTAAGTCCGATTCTATATCGATAGTAATAAGTAACCGAAGAACTTTTACTTTAGCTGCTTATCGATAATATTTTTATTAGCTAAGCAAGCAAAGCTCGTAAAATTAAATTATCGAATGAACTGTAAAAGCTCCGCTTTAAAAGCTCTTTTTTTTGCTATTTACTTATTGCTTAAGTCGTTTAAAAAGCTAATATTATCTTTCTACTTAATTAAATCGAAAGCTTTGTACTCTTTCTTAATTACCGATTTAAAGTCGTTTTAAATCACTTTCGGATCCGAAAAGCTTTCGAAGCTTTCGATATTGCAACGTATATTATAATCGAGAAAGCTAGAAATATTATACTCGGCAAAGCATTACTTTTTCTTCGAATCGTTAACGATACCGTAATCTTTAAACGCTCGTTCGAGCTAGCGAATGTAATCCGTAATATTAGCTTTGTCGAAAGCAAGCATTTTAAAAGCTTTAAGTTTAAAAAAAGGTCTACGAATACTTACGTAATTCGAAACATTTACGAAAAGTAAAAAAGCTTAAACTTTCTTTACTTTATCTTCGGTTAGCTTGCGAGTAGCATCTTCGTTAAGTTCGAAATCCTTTTAAGTCGAAGAAGTCATAGCTCTTTTTAGTTTTCGAAAGCTTTAACGTAAGCCCGTTAAGTTAAGTTGATAAATATCGATTAAAGTATAAAAGTGTTTCGTAACGGATGTAATAAAAAGACGAGAATAATATAACGAGAATAATATAAATATAAATGAATAATAAAAATAAAATAAATATAATTTGTAATAAATATTAGATATATAAAGAAATGTTATAAAGATATAAGATCTTGATGCGTCGAAAGTGATTTATTAAAAAGTCGAGTGTCGATCGCTTCGAGCTAAATAATCGAAATCAAATCGATATAATAAATGATATTAATAATACGTTTAGCTTTTAAACGTAAGATTCGTAATAAGCGGAAAAGTAATTGCCGAGATTAAATATATCGAAATAAAAACGAAGTAAAATAATAGCCGAGCTTTCGTGCAAGCATATAACTTGCTTTTAATATAATACGATACCGAAACGATTCCGAATTGCATAATACTTATTTCCGCTCGTTGTATCCGTTATTTGCCGACGCAAAAGATATTCGAAAGCAATTCGAAATCTTTATACGTAATCTCCGTTACGAAGTAAATATTAAATTTTCAACTTCTTAAGCTTAACGTAGTATTTCCGGTACTTAGCTATTGCTTATCTTTTTTAAAGAAGCAAAAGCAATAAGCTCGTACTAAAAGCGATGTTAAATCGAAAAGAGTAAAGTATACTAAACGAATAGTACTTCGAGCGTATCGCCGTGCAAAGTAGCTTAAGTAAATAATACTTTATAAATACCGAATTAAACTCTAGCTAGCCCGATCTCCGAACTAAAGTAACGACTTTTTAAATAGTACTTATCGAGTATACCGAATAGCATGCTCGACGAATACAAATCGAAAAAAGATCGCTTTTAAAGTAATAGCTTTAAAGCTTATATGTAAAAGCACTTGATTGTTAGCTTAGCGTATATCGAATACTCTTCGAAGGTGCATCGCAAAAGCATATAGTTAATAGCTTAGCGTATAACGTAAACTTCGAATATATAGCTTTTCGCAAAAGAAGCAAGTTTAAAAAAGAGTATAAAAACCAACCTTTAGTTCGATTCTTTACGTAAATCATTAAATATATATAAAAGAAAAGAGCTCCGATATATACTTAACGTTAAATCAAAAGATATATGCGAATATAGCTATAATAGAATCGTAAGTAAATAAAAAGAAAAAAGAAAAGCGATCGAAAGACACTCGAATGTATGCTATAAGTACGTGTATTATATTATGTAGTAATATAGTGCTAGTTTAAAAAAGAACCAACTACTCGTTTATATAAGAGTCTGCACGTGACTTAACCACGTGCTTAGCAAGGCTAGAGCATGCAGCGCACCTACGTGATAAAAGTGCTTAGCATTAGTACTATATACATGGACAAAACAAATACAGAGCCCCAACTCCACCACACTACTTATAAAGATTTGTTATAATCTCGTGCTATCGATAGCTTAAAGCTCGAGTCGGATAAACGGTATATTTCTTAAAGCTTTTTTATTAAGAATTAAATAAAAGTGTTATTCGCTTTTATAGCCGCTAAGATCGCTTCTTCGAGAATAAAGCTCTTAATCGTTTGTTTGATTTAGTTTATGATTTGATTACTTTTGTTACTTAAGATATTTTAATTAACGATAGCGAAGTTATATTTTTTTATATTATCGTTATACGCTTTTCGAATATCTTCGAACTTAGCTTCGCGTAGTCGTAAAGGTTTATTAAAATCGTTTGTAAAAGTTCTTAAGTGCTATTTATCTTAAGCTTTTCGTTAGCATTCTTAATTTTAATAGTATTCGTTGTTAAGCTTTATTATTATTTTTATAATAGACTTCGTTTTTAGTTTAATCTACTCGATAAAAAAAGCAAGTTCTTTTACGTTAATACGAAGAGCTGCGTATTGTTTTATGCTAAAGCGCTTAATAAAGTATTTGTAATTCGTAATTTATCTTAAGAAATCGCTACGACTTATAAAGTTCGTTTTGTTAATCAAAAGAACCTTTTTTATTTTGTCGTCTATTATTATAATAATTGATTTTATAACTAAAGCTTTTGAAAATTAGTTAGAGTTCTTAAAAGTAATAAGTGTTAGTTATAAAGGATAAATATAATTGAAAAAGACAAATTGCAAAATAAAAATTATAACGAAGTAGCGTTAAAGTGACTTACAGAATCCGCTTTCGATTAATTCGGAAGTTATCAAAGACTAATTAAATAGCTCGTGAGTGCGAATATAGCTTTTAACTATAATGCTTACTAGTATTAAGATCAAAAAGAGATTTTATAGATTGAATAAAGCTTAGTATATTCTATCTAAGAAGCTCGTCAAGATCTATGTATATGTACTTAATGTTCGAATATAATATTCTTAGGCAGATAGAAGCGTGAGGGCAAGGCAAAGGTCAACTGAATTGATTAATTAAGAAACTAGAAAAAGAAGAAGCTGCAATGCAGAACATATTCTGCATTGCACGTACTTCGAGCTATTTTATTTTAAGCTTATTAGAATTAGCTTTATTAGTTTGCGTAAAGCATAGCTAGCTAAGAATTTCTTACTTTAACACTCTTACTTTATGCTTAAAGCAAACTTTAAGTATAGCTTTTATTAGTTCCGATAAAGCCGTTTAACGGTTATTATAGTAACTCTTATTAGTTCGCGTAGTTCTTCGCGTTTATTAGCTTTCGTAAAAGTAAGTCTTTTGCTTTGTTACTTTGATCTTTATATAACGTAAACCTTTTTTATATCGTTCTTTTAATTTTCTTATAACATTGCAACTTTAACTTCGTAAGTTCTACTTTAATATATTTATAGTTGCTTGCTTATAGCATATAGTAAAATAAATAAAAAACAAAAAACAGCTACGAAATTACGACGTATAAGTTTCTTTTTTTTTTTAAGTAGTAAAGCGAGCTAATATTACCGTAGCAACGTAAATCCGCCGCTGCTACAGCTATAGCTAGATTAGCTGTCCGTGCTTTTGCTACTCGCACTTTTACCGTTAGCACTTGTACTAATTCTTTTACTCGTGTTAATCTCTTTGTAATATGTGCTTTGCTTTTCTTTTTATGTTATAAGCAGTTAAGTTTAATAAATAGTCTTTCGTTAAACTCCTTTTCGTTCGCTTTAATCGAAGTGCTTTACGCTCGATATTATACTTAAGCTGCGCAAAGTCTGCTTTAACAAGTCGAAGTAATAGCCGGTGCTACGATGCCGCCGGCTTTTCGCGATGCTATTATTATATTATAAGATATAGTTGCGTTGCGTTACTTTTTTCTGTTGTTCTTTTTGCAATAAAGCTATCTCGAACACTCGTTGCTAATAAAGTATGTTACTCGTATTCTTAATTATAAGTCGTGCTAACCGAATACAAAAGCTTCGCGGCTTACGTTTTGCTTTGCGCATTGCTTTACGCTTAATTAAAGATATAAACCTTTTTACCGATGTTGCTTCGTTAGATTAAGATAAAGAAAAAAGCGAAGATAATAAAACCGCGGATAAAAAAGAGCGGTTCTTAAGCTTTTACGCGTCTTTTTAAAACGTGTTAATAAAGAAGTAAATAACTTAAAAGTATAAAATTAAACAAACGGTTTTAAATAATTCTTTTTAACGATAAAAACAAATTGCAAATACGTAAATAAAAAATATTAAAAAAAAAAAGATAAAAGAAAATATACGTAATTAAATATTATAAAAGAAAAGCAAGGTCTTTTTTAATTTTCCGATCTTTTATCTTAATTATCTTTATAAACTTTTAAAATAAGAACTTTAGCAACGGCTTAAAAAAGCCGTCTGCTATTATCTTTAACGTAAAAACGTAAGATACCGACGCGCGGTTCCGCTTTACGAGGTCTCGAATATAATAATATATTATATCGATATGCTTCGATCGCTTAATAAAGTAAAGATTTTTAGTTAAAGCAATTGCGCTTTGATTATCGCTTTTTATTTCGATTATTTAATAGTTTTCGGCAATATAATTATTAAGCTTTATATCTTTTAGAACTTAAGTAACTTATTAACTTTGCTTTGCTGTAAAGCATATCGCAGCGTATTCCGCTTTCGTAATAACAATCGCTACGGCATCTTGCTTTTTGCTGCCGAAGAATACTAAGCTTTTTTCGATTAGTCTTAGCGCAACGGAAATGCTTTTACGGTCGTTTTTATTATTATTATAATTTGCATTAAAATACAATATTAGCTTTTCGGACGGACCGAACGAGATAGCAAAAGTGATCGTAAAGCGTAAATAGCGAAGCAAGCGCTTAAAAGCAACGGCGTAATGTTCGGCTAGATTTTATATATATTATGCAAGCTTTTTTAACGCGAATGCAATATCCGGCCGAGTATATACTATTACGTATATAAAAGAGCCGATCACTTTTTTATATTAAGTTGCGTCTACTTTTTTATCGTGCTTTTCGATTGGTCGCAAATCGTTATAACTTTTTATAAGTATTAAAACGTTTCGAGTATTAAAAACGGCATTTAATATGCCGAACTTATTAAGTATTTTATCTAAGTAAAAGTTTTAATTAAAAGTGATTGTTCGGTTTTTACGATCTCGTATAATTCGGATATTAAGAATGCTAAAGACCTCGCTTATAAACTTAATCTCGAACTTAATACTTAGCACTCTTTTAAATTAGTTTAAGTCTTCGCTTTACGAAGCTATTATAACTAAGTCATTTATATATATTAAGAGTCGTATTTATCGTTCTTTATAAATAAATAAGCACGAGTCTGCTTTGCTTTAAACGAATCTTTATTTAATAAGCTCTTTTTTTATTAGCAAGTTTTAGTCTCGAGCAAATTGCTTTAATCTATATAAGCTTTGCAATAATCTAAAAGCAGTGCTACGTTTAGTATTTTAAAGTCTTTTAAGAATCTTTATCTATAGTTTTTCTTTTAAGATAAAACAAATAAAAGCATTTTTGATATCGAATTGCTTGCTTTTTATGTTTTTATAAGCTATTATAACAAAGAAAGCCCGTAACGTAGCTATTCGGATTATTAAAGCGAACGTCTTCGTATAATCCATTTCGTATATTTAAGAAAAGCTTTGTACTATAAGCTTAGCTTTAAACCTTTTTAAAGTACTATTAGCTTTAAATTTTAAAACGAAAACTTATTTGCTATTAATCAAATTAATTCTTAAAAATAAGATACGTTTTTCTTAAGTTCGATTAATTATAAAAGCTAAGAATTCTACGTCGATTGCTTTTTTTTATCTTTTCTTGTATATTAAGTGCTTTACGGCTTCTTTATACGTATTTAAAATAAAGATATCGTATTTTATTACGTTCGCTAATATAGCTTTTTTTTAATCGTCCGATATATTTTCGTCTTCGCTAAACTAACTTAATATAGCTATTATAGCTGCTTCGTTTTCTTAAGAAAGCAAAAAAATGTTTTTATAAGCACGCTTGTCGGTAGTTAGCGTAATTCGATAAGTGCTTCGGATTAAGTATTTGCCCTTAATATCCGGCGTATTCTTAATTCGCTATTTTTCTTTTGCTAGTAATAAGTTCTATTTCTCGTTTTAATCGTTCTTACAAAGCATTATAGTCTTAAAAGCATATGCTAACGGTTTTAGATCTTTCTTTTTACTTTCAATTACAACTTATAATATTGTTTTAACAAGTTGCAATTTTTGTTTCAAAATAATAAAAGAAATAAAGATTTCTTTTTTATTAAGTTCGAGAGCTTATCGTCTTTCGCTAATTATAACTTAAAGCGTTGATTTTGCGAGCTATAACTCTTGTTCGGTAGTTATTAAAAGCATAAAAGCTTTTTCGTTATTATACTTTATTAACGTTAAGCTTAAAAGTTCTTCGTCTTTTATAATAGCTTATAGCTTTCGCGCTTTTGATCGAGTAGTTTCAAAAGTAATAAAAGCAAGCGATTAAAAAGAAAAAGGTTCGTAGTTTTTATCTCCGTCGTTTTCATCTTAAAAGATATTAAAGCTAATATTAGCTTCTTTAAGTTCGATAGTAAAGTTGCATAAAGAGCTTTCTTTTTTAATTATCGAGCTCGGAAGCTTTCGTAACTGCTCGGCTCGCATAAAATCGACGGATAAGTTTTTAATAATTTCGAGCCGCCTTTTACGTCGATTGCGAATGACGTGCTAATTAAACGTCCCGCTAGCTTTTTTAAAAGTTCCGTCCGAAAGCTTTATTTAAAGCTTATAATCTTTAATAAAGCTTTTAAAAACGTTTTTAAAGAATCGCACGTTAAAAAAAACAATAGTTCGATATATCTCGAGTACGTACACTCGATAATAAGCCGCCGTGTTTTTATCGTAACTTATAAAGATTCTTTCGCGTTTAAAAAGCATAAGCTTATCCCGTTTCGTTTTTACGAATAGTAACTCTTATAAGACGTGTATAATAACTTTGCAACCTTACGTTCGTATATGCTTTCGCACTTTTAAGACTTTGCTCGTTTAAGCTTTTTAAAGTAAGATTTTATATTTAATTCGAAAAAGTTTTTTAATAATATTATCGGTAACCCGTTCTTCGACCTTAAGTCTTCGTTTAAAACGTGCTCGAGTATAAGCTTAAGCTTTTGCAGCTTTATATTAAAACTCGATAAAAAGCTCGGCGTTATCGAAAGCCGTGCGAATATTATACTCCGACGTTTAAATTGCTTTTTCTGCTAGTCTATTCTAATAAAAAGAATAAAGCGTTATATTATAGATCGCTATTCTCTCGTTCTTAGCCTACTTTATAATTGTCTTTAAAATCTCTAGTACGTTGTCGGTATTAATAACGAGTAAAAAGTAAAATACTTTTCGTTTTAGTCTTTTTTTTATCGTAATAAAAGCTTTTTTAATATCTTTTCAGTCTTTTAGCAAAATAAAAAAGTTCTTTTTAAACTAGCTATCGATCAGCTCTTCGAAGTATCGGTAACCTTTTATTAATATCGAGAATAGCTTTACGACGTTAAAGTTCACTTTCTTTAACTGCTTTATATAATACTTAGAAAGTCTTTTCGGTTTCTTTTTATAGATCTTTTACTTAGCATAAGTTTAGTATAAAAGAATAACATTAAAAATAACGATCTTTTTGATGTCCGTTATTATATATAAAAAAGACAATGCTTCGATGCTATAATAATTAAATCGGCGATAATAAATTACGTAATAAGCTAGTTTTCGTTATAAACGGCGTTCTTTTAACGTAAATAAAAACTTTAAAAAACGTATTTCTCTTTATTAAATCGCGACCTTTCGAATTCGACGTGCTATTTTATTTTTATTATGTTTAAGAATTCTATTTTTCTTTTTAAAAAACTTAGTAATAAGTTCGTCACGTTCGATTTCTTTTGCTTTATTTTTATTAGTAGATAAGACCTCGCTATCGCTGCTTAAAGCTTCGTAAAAGTTAAAAGTAGCTAATAAGTCTACGAGTTCTTTTTCGATAGCTTCGAACGCGGCGTATCTAGTTAAGTAATGCGTTCGTTTCTTAAAGATAAATCTTAATAGCTTTTGTTCGTGCTACTTATTATAGTCTTTAATGCTATCGATTTGCATTTTCGGATCAATTCGACTTACTTAAAAAAATATAATTTCATTACTTTTAATTTAAATTGAAAAGCGGTTTAAGCAAGTAAAGAATATAGCTTTATTAGCTTTTTTAAAGAACTTCGATAGCATATATAGCCCGTTTTTTACTTTAGCTTCGATTAATAAAACATTATCACTCCGACGAGAAAATAATATGCGTTGATTATCGAATTGATTTATTAACTTAAGACTTACGAGCTTTTTTGCGAATACAAGCGTATACTTTATACTAAGAACATATAACGTATCTTTTAAAAATATGCTTTTTTCGTTTTTTAATAAGATTTCTATCGTTTTAATTCCTTTCGAAAACATCTTTTTTTTTCCGACTTAAATACTCTTTTAATATAGTTTTAATAAAGTTGTGCTAAATAGCGAAAGAGTATTAGTTATATGTGAAGTACAATTAAAGTCGGCGGCCGTCGACGTAAATAGAATCTTATTGCGTTGTTTTTATAAAAGTCTAAAGAACTCTTTAATAGCCGAGTTTTCTTTAAAGCTAAAAGTATCGTTATCAACGTCGAAAGCAGCGAAGCCGTTCTTTTTTTTGCTTTTAGCTTTAAAGCTTTTTAGCGCTTATCTTACTTCGTATTAAAGAAAAGAAGAGTTGCTCTTTTAGCGAGAAAGCGCGTGCTAATAAATGCGCAAGTGCTCGTCGGGCTCGAGACCTTTTTGTGCTATACGCAAAGCTTTAGTAGATTTAAATCTAGCTTTTGCGAATTTACAAGTAATACCGGTATAAAAGCTAGAACCGCACTTAAAGCATTTTAAGCGTAATCTAATAAAAGATTTAAAACGCGCGGAGAAATCTTTACGAGCGCGGCCGAAAAAATCTTTACGATTAAAATAGCTAGTTTTTTAATTCTTAAACCGTCTTTTGCTAGCGTAAGCAACGAAAGCGCGGTCGTTCTTTTTAAATCTGTTAATAATTGTTTTTTACTTTTCGTTTAGCCGTTTAAGTTTTTAATTTAATATTAAGGATTTAAAGAATCCGTCGTATAAAAAAGTATATATATCGAATAAGTTGAGCTTTATATAAAAAATCATTTAATAATAGTTGTCGTCGAATTAAATGCTTTTTATCTTTTTGCGCGCTTTTTTTCGTAGTATCAAGAGCCGTTCTTAGTTATTTCGAAAAGAGATTTTATAATTTATTTTATATAAAGTTAAAGCGTTAAGCTTAATTTACGCCGCTCGAAAAGTAGTAAAAATGTAGATCGTTTTTAAGCGTGCTATTTTTTTTTTTAATTATACTAAGCTCTTTAACACGCTGTCTATCGAATTCGTTAAGTTTCTTAAGTAAGTTAAGCTTGAATTTAGCCGTCTTTATCCGATATTCTTTTAGCAAAATAACGTTATCGAAAATGAAGTTGTTAAAATTAAAAGCATTAGCAACAATAGCTAAGAAGCTCTTTAAAGCATAATTGATAACGAGTCTTTAATTAAGGTTATTATCGATATTAATCTTAGCGTTTACAACAGTTCTTTTTCTAATTATTCTATCGTGCTTATAAGCATCTTTAATTAAAAAGAACTCGACTTTTTTACTTTAAGCAATTGTTTCGATGATTTCGAACTATTCGTCGGAGTTAAACTTAATTAATATCTCAACCCTTTTTTATTAGCTAATGCTTTAAAACTTCTTTTTAATAATTATGCTATACTAAAAGATAATCGAGTTGTAAAGAAGATTATAAAGTATAAAAAGTAAAAGAACAATAAGAATAAAAGAATTTTAAGCCGATAGAAAAGAAAGTTTTAAAGTGCAGTAGTTAATAGTAGTATGTAACGTATTCTTATTAGTGAATAGTATTTAACGTGTTGCGAGTTACGAATTGCGAGTTGCGGGTTGCGAGTTTACAATATAACGTGCTTTTCTCGTTGCGAACTAAGGCTTATAATTTATTCGAATATAATATTCTTAAGCAAATAGAAGCGTAAAGGCAAAGTAAAAGTCAATTGAATTGATTGATTAAGAAACTAGAAAAAGAAGAAGCTGCAATGCAGAATATATTCTGCACTATACGTACTTCGAGCTATTCTACTTTAAGCTTACCAGAATTAGCTTTACTAGTTTGCGTAAAGCACAGCTAGCCAGGAATTTCCTACTTTAACACTTAAGAGCTTTAATATGCTAAAGGCGCTATTAAGCGAGGTCATATAACATGTCACATATAGCTTGGGTAGAACCATGCTTGTTCCGCACAACACATAATTATTAATCAAGTTTATTAATCATATTTATTAATCACATTTATTAATTATATTTACTAATCATATTTACTAATCACATTTACTAATCATATTTATTAATTACATTTACTAATTACATTTACTAATCACATTTACTAATCACATTTACTAATTAGAGTATTAGTTAAATTTACTAGTTATAAAGGCTTAAAGGTTAGTAAAGACTCGTTTTTTAGCTTAAGTCTATTAGTTATAAAGAGTTAATAAAGACCCGTCTTTTTGCAGTTACGTAGAATACGTTTAACTCGGTCTTCGCTTTTAGCTTAAGTTCTTGCTTGTAAGCACGGTTTAAATGAATCTCGTTTGACTTAAGTAGTTCTCTTAGCTTTTAGCACTTATTGCTTTATTTAAACTTATTTTTATTCGAGAACTTAAAGGTGAAGCGTTTATATATTAAAGTGCTATCGATAATGAAAGGGTATAATAGCAATAGCTCTTTTATGATGCTTTTAGCTTCGGCATAATCGTTATCGAAAAGCTTAAGAGTAAGATCTTTTAAAATCAATCGAATCTTAATATCTTTATAAATGAACTGCTTTTTAATTTAATTAAAGAAAGCGATAAAGTAGTCGAGAAGACAAAGCACTTAAGCGCTTTTTTTTTAAATAAAAAATCAATTAGTGATCATAGTATATAAATATTATTATTAACTTTGTTAGCACCGTAATGCTTAATGCCGAACTCGTCGATAAAACTTTTACGACCTTTTTATTCGTAATCGAGGCCGATTAATTTTAGAAACAAAGCCGTATCTTTTCCGTTATAATAAGTAAATATTAAATTAATAACGTTATTATTAATATAAACGACTACGAAATCTTTATAACGATTAAGTATCTCGTTGATTAGCTAATTGCTATCGGTGCTAAAAAGGTTGACCTTGATTATAGCGTTATAAGAGAAAGGAATCGATATTGTTAAATAAAGAAAATAATTAGCTTGAAGCAAAGAATTAAAAAGCAAAGAATTAAAAAGTAAAGAATTAAAAGCAAGGAATTAAAAAAGTAAAATAATTACTTAAGTTAAATGTAATTGTAGTTAAGTGTTAAAGTTAGTTAAGAAGTTGAGTATTAAAGTTAAAAAGTTAAGTGTTAAGGTTAAGAAGTTGAGTGTTAAAGTTAAGAAGTTAAGTATTAAGGTTGAGAAGTTGAAGTTAAGTGTTAAAGTTAAGAAGTTGAATAAAATATAGTTGTGGTGATGATGAAAAAAAGAAAAGGAAAAAGAAGAAGATCGAGTATTTATATAAAAATAAAAGTGTAACTTAATCGTGATCGAAGCATTGCTTCGATTCATTAAAAGTAAATTATAATATTTAAAACACGGACTTAACGCGGAATAAAGAAAATAACGCGTCGCTTAATAATAATCGATGTAATGCTTCGATTCAACAAAAGTGAATTATAATATTTAAAATACGAACTCGACGCGGAATAAAAAAAATAACGCGTCGCTTAATAATAATCGATACAATGACTTGATTTAACAAAGGTGAATTATAATATTTGAAACACGAATACGACGCGAAACAAAAAAAGAACGCTTCGCGTAATCGAAATCGATGCAAGGCCTCGATTTAATAAAGGTAAATAAATTTAATATTTAAAACACGAACTCGACGCGGAATAAAGAAAATAGCGATTCGCTTAATAAATCTGATTAGTAAATCTGATTAGTAAATCTGATTAATAAATGCTGCACGGAAAGAATCTTTGCTTGCTGCGCGTCCTTTTACTACACGTGCTTAGCTCAGCTATAGCACGTGCTTTGCCGTACGTAATCTGATTAGTAAATTTGATTAGTAAATCTAATTAGTAAATCTGATTAATAAATCTGATTAGTAAATCTAATTAGTAAATCTGATCAGTAAATTTGATTAATAAATGCTGCACGGAAAGAATCTTTACTTGCTGCACGTCCTTTTGCTATACGTGCTTAGCTCGGCTATAGCACGTGCTTTGCTATACGTATTTTATTATATATATCGGTGCGCTATACGTAACTTACGTAAAGCTGTTATACTTAACGTACTTAAAGCTGCTATACGTAACTTACGTAAGGCTGTTACACGTAACTTACGTAAAGCTGCTACACTTAACGTACTTAAAGCTGTTATACGTAATTTACGTAAGGCTGCTACACGTAACTTACGTAAGGCTGCTATACTTAACGTACTTAAGGCTGCTATACGTAACTTACGTAAAGCTGCTATACTTAACGTACTTAAGGCTGCTATACGTAACTTACATAAGGCTGCTATACGTAACTTACGTAAGGCTGCTATACTTAACGTACTTAAGGCTGCTATACGTAACTTACTTAAGGCTGCTACACGTAACCTACGTAAAGCTATTACACTTAATGTATTTAAAGCTGCTATACGTAACTTACGTAAAACTGCTATACTTAACGTACTTAAAACTGCTTTACGTAACGCACGTCGCTACTTTACGTAGCGTACGTAAAGCTGCTATACGTAACTTACTCGTAAACTATAGTTTACGAGTTATATAACTTTACGAATAACTTAACTTTATTAAAAAACTTAATAGTCATAAAAAGAATCAGCTCTTTTAAGGTTTAGTAAAGCTGATACTTATGATTAAAAGAATTACGTGCATTAGTTAATTAAAAGGTTTTATAATCAAGTTAAAAGTCTTTTGATTAATATAATATTTTAAGCAAAGTATATTAACTGACTCGTGAACTATAGTTCACGAGTGAACTCTTTTTTTAATTATTATTACCGGTATTTTTAGCTAGCTAGCTAAAGTCGATATAAATATATTAATAATAATAAAAAAACTAAAGATATCGATAAAAAAGAATTCAATTGATTATTACAATCGATTGTAAACAAGTAAATATAAAAGCTTAATAATATAAAAAAAGCAATTTAGCAAATAAAATTAAAGTCGCTAATTATAAAACTTAGTAAAAGCGATACTCTTTATAAATAAACGCTTGATTCTAAATGAAGCTTTTTTCTTTTTATCTTATATCGATCCCGCTTTATTATCTTTTTTTTCTTTTATTCGTTTGCGCTTTAAAGTTAATAATAGATTTGTAATTCGTTCGCTTATAAAAGTATTAAATTTAAGGTCGTTAAACTTATATATAATAATTAACTTATTTTGATTTTGAATAACGATTAAAAGAGTTTTAAGTTTCGAAATATTAGGTTTCGAAGTTTAAGCGGCATTTAAGGTTTTATAAGATAGCGAAGCCGAGTCCGGTATTCTATCAGCTTCTTTTCTACTTATTATTCTTTTATCA
The DNA here is from genome assembly GCF_022702325.1 of Drepanopeziza brunnea f. sp. 'multigermtubi'. Classification (NCBI taxonomy): domain Eukaryota; kingdom Fungi; phylum Ascomycota; class Leotiomycetes; order Helotiales; family Drepanopezizaceae; genus Drepanopeziza; species Drepanopeziza brunnea. The sequence goes on from NW_027094068.1 coordinate 899,762, forward strand.
CTTTGCTTAAAGCTTGATTTTTTTTTCGCGTTAAAATAATTTTGTTAAGAAATATCATTCGAATCGTTTTGATCGCATAAATTTGCTATCGCTAATTTTTAAGTTAAAATTTATATTTAAATAAAAGCGTATATTATATAATATCGTACTTCATTGCACTTTATTTTTGTAGTTTATATAGCGTTTAAAGCTAGTCGATTCGTTCGTACCGTTCGAATTTGAATTTTTTAAATCGTTTTCGTTTGTTATATTACTAAAAACGTTTTAATCTATATTATCTTGAGTTTGCTTATCGAAAAGTAAATCCGTAGCTATTTTCGATTGATTTACTTTGCTTAGTTTTCTTTATAAAGAATATAATCGATTTGCTACGACTTTAAAAAGCGAAAGAATGCGCTTTATATAATCTTATATAATAATAAGTAAATCGATTAATAAATCGATTAATAAATCGATAAAAAGTAAAAATATCGCAAGTAAATTAACTTACTTTTGAAATGCTTTTCGTAATTTAAAGACTTTCTGTAACGTAGCTATCGCATTTTAAACGAAACATTTTTATTAATATCTTAAAACTTATTCAAGTTTTCTTCTATTAAATATAATTAATAAATATTTATAAAATCAATATTATTTAAACTTACGTAATTTTCGCATTTTAGCTTTTAACATTATTAACTTAGCTTTTCGTTACTTAAAACTTATTATTCGAAAGTTTTAATCGATCGTAAGATTATCGTAAACGGAGATATATTTAAAACAAAATAAGCTTTAAAATTAACGATTTTGCTATTCTTGAAACTTTTATACTTTTTATTCGAACTCCTTTTCAAGCTGATCTTTATTTAAATCATTGTAATTTACTAAAATCGATTCGAATAAGTGCCGAGCTTAGTTTAAGCGAGTATTATACATCTTAAAATATAAAGCAGTTATTTCTTTTACGATTATTAATAGCGATAAATTACCGCGACGATAATCGCAAATATCTTTTTATAATATTAAATACTTTTTTTACGTAAATATTAATTAAAAAGATATATAAAAAATCTTTAGCTATTCGAGCTAAATCAAAGTACCGAAGCTTAAAGTTTCGCTAAGAAGTCAAAATCTCTTGTCCGTCGACCGTTAAATTTAATTAATAAAAATTAATAAAATTAAAGTTTTAATTTGAAATTTTAAACTTATAAGTTGAAAAATAATCATGCACTTCCGACGATTCGTGATTTGTATCTTCGAAAGAAGCTTGTAAAAAAGAACTTAGCATTAATCTATCGCGAAGTAATAAAGCGGCTATCGGTTGACGATCGATTGCTTTAATATTATCAATACGTTAAACTATAAATATTAAAGACTTATAATGTTCGTTAAAAAGCCTTTCGAATCTCGCTCGATATATTATAAATTAATCTTTACTTTCGTAAAGCTAAAAAAAATTTAAGTCGAAAGTCTTTAGTTTAATAATAAAATATAAGATTATCGCGAAAGCAAAAATATCTTTTAACGGCTTTTGCGTTTTCTTATAATACTTATTTAATTTCTCGATAGCATTAATAACGCTTTTTTTTAATTGCAAGATCTATTTAAAATCATTGCGATCTTCTTTTGAAATCTTTATATATTTAAATTTTAATCGTGCTTATACTTTATTTAAACGTTCGAATATTTCATCGAATATTAAAAATCCGAATTAAATAATAAAACTAAGCTTTTTACTTAAGTGCATAATTAAAAAGTAAAACGGTCGAAAGATATCGATTAGCTATAAGATTTACTTTTATTAAGTATTAAATAATTTAAAAATACTTATCTTATCGATCTTTATATAATATTTTTAAATAATATCTTTAAGAGTTATAAATCGATTAAGCGTATAGAATATAGAATCTTATTTTATAATAATATTTAAAACAAGCTTTAAGCTTTTCGTTAAAAGATACTTTAAATCGTCGATAAAAGTTTTTATCGTTTTATTAAATCGCGATTTTCGAAGTTAGCTAGCCGTAACATATTTAATAAACTTTTGAACTTAAGTAAGTTGATTAGTAAATATGATTAATAAATATTTTTTTAAAAAGAAAAAAAACTTATAATCGTAAGTATATATATAATCTTTCGTTTATCGCGTCTTCTTGCTTCTTTTAACTCGTTTATATTAAAATCTTTTTCTTAATGCTTTTCTAAGCTTTTGTTCGTTAACGATAATCGCGATCCGAGCAACGCTTTAAAAGATAATTGTAAGACGTAAGCTATATACGGAACGTATAAAATCTTTTAGTTTATAAAAAGCTTTTTCTTAAACGTATCTTCGACGCATTTAAGCAATTCTTTTATCATTATGTTATTCGAAGATACGTTATCTATTGTAATCGCGATTTTTTTTTTTAAGCTTAATTTAATAAAGCGTTCGTAAATAATTCTTGCTTATTCTTTTCTTATATAATTAAACTCAATGTGTATAAATCTAAGCATAAGCTGTATTATATGCTAATTTTTTGTAATTGCAGTTCCGATTATGCATATAAAAGAATAGCGCTTAATGCTAGACTAACAATTTAATGAAATGCTAAGTCTTAATTAGCTAGTAAATTATTTAATAAATAGCGATCAATTTCTAGAATCTTATCGTCGAAGTCTCGCTTAATAATTAAAGCATTAAAGAGCTTAAGATATAAGTTTTATAATTCGCAAAAAGATTTTTAATCCGGGTTATTAATCATTCGGAACGAGCTTCGCGTAGATAATATAATATTTAAAACACCTTTTTGAAATGCTGATTTTAAGTCTTAATGCGAAAGCGTTCTTCATAATAAATATGTCTATTTGATATTAGTTTTATTATTTATTAATCAGATTTACTAATTAGATTTATTAATCAAATTTACTAATTAGATTTATTAATCAAATTTATTGATTAGATTTACTAATTAGATTTATTAATTAGATTTACTAGATTTATTAACCGAATTTATAAATAAAAACAAACGTATTAAATTGCGTTAAAAAGATTTAGATCTTAACTGAGTTTGCCGAACCTTTTGTTTTAGTTCATTTACGACGCGTTTGCAAACGTCCGTTTTCTAATGATCGGCTAATGCTTTCGTTTTAAAAGCCTTTAGCTTCGAATGCTTTAAAGCTCGGTCGCACTTTTTATAGCATACTACAAGCTTTTTTATTGATTTCTCAGCTGCTTAAACGAATTTAATCTATATAAAAGAAGTTTTTTTTTTATTTTAATCGATTCGCAAAGGATTTTAATTAGCCTTTTGTTGTTAAGAATACTATAAAGTCTATGACTATTAAGTATTAAAAGTCTTAATCTTTTTAACGTTTTAAATATAATATTGATTAAAACATTTAATAATTGTTAATAGTACTAAGCTAAAGAAACTAATTATAAAGCTTTCGAACTTTTGACTTTGAAATAGATCGGTATCTTCGTAAGTAGTTAAAGTAATTTAAAATAAAAACGAATCAATAGCTTAAGAAGACATGTTTAGATTCTAGCGAATTTGCTATTAAACTATTGATTTAAACTTATATATTAACGTCTTATATACTTTAATATTATATAATATCATTTTATGATTTAAATATATTTTATCAAGTTAATTTATTTTTAAAAAGGGTTTTGCTTACGCTTAATTCTTTTTAAGCAGCATTCTTGCGAGCGTTAAGTTTTACTTAGCGTTTTTTTTTTATATCTTTTCATTTCTTTTTATTTCCTTTTTATTAAAGCTTAATTATAATTATATCTTTTAACGCTTTTAAGCTCTTTTTACTTAAGTTGATTATTACGAACAACCTTTTTATATATAAACCTTAATATCGGTATATCTATATCGACTTTAGCTAGCTAGTAGTATTTAAAAGAGTTTACGAGCCACTTAACATGTCTCGCTTAGCATATCACACTAGTCAAAGGACCCTTAACTTAACTAGTATAATAGTAAACTTATTAGTTAGCTAGTGCGCGTGATTCGTTTTAATCATATAAAAGGAATCAGCTCCTTTAAATCTTAAAGAGCAATTAGAATTCAGATACTTTTATAACCGAGTGTTTTGCAATTGCAAGTATTTTAACGACCGTTACGAAGTTACGAATATATTCTTTAATCGCTTAAAAAGAATCTAATATTTAGTTTTTTTTAACTTTTACTTTCGATAATTATTAATTTCAAATTTAAATAATAATTTTATAATCTTCTTAAGCTTTATATGATCCTTTCGCTTTTTTATAAATTCTTTAAATAATCGCTTAAAGTCGTTATAACAAGTACTTACTTAAATTTATTAAAGTTTAATTAATATACAAAGATAAAGTGCTTATAGAAATCTTAATTTAAATATAATCTTTGCAGCTTTCTTTTCGGCTGCTGCTATGCGGTAAATAAAATTAATATAATCTGATAAATATTAAAAATAAAAGCATTTAATTAAAAATTTATTATATAAAACGATAGAACACTTTACTTTTATATTAGCTTATAATTATATCTATAAGCTCGAATATCTATTGTAGCTAAAGAATAAATAAAAGAAATTTATATTTTAACGGACGCTTGCCGATTTATTTATAAATGCTAAGCTGCTCTATAAGGCCTTATAAGGCCTTACGGAGTTTTGAGTCCTTTTTACGAAGGAACTTACGAAGGGTACAAAATTCTGCTCTTCTTTATGAGGAAACTTTATAAGGCGTAAGGTTATTCTATAAGGTTTATATACATAAAAATATGCATATGCATAATTACTAATCAGGTTTACTAATCATATTTATTAATCACATTTACTAATCACATTTACTAATTACATTTACTAATCATATTTACTAATTAAAAACTTAAAGTATTAGTTAAATTTATTAGTTATAAAGGCTTAAGGGTTAGTAAAGACCCGTTCTTTAACTTAAGTCTATTAGTTACAAAGAGTTGATAAAGACCCGTCTTTTTGCAGTTACGTAGAATACGTTTAACTCGGTCTTTGCTTTTAGCTTAAGCTCTTACTTGTAAGTATAGTTTAGATAAATCTCGTCTGACTTAAGTAGCTCTCTTAGCTTTTAGCACTTATTGCTCCACTTAAACTTATTTTCATTCGAGAACTTAAAAGTAAAGCGTTTGTATATTAAAGTGCTATCGATAATAAAAGGGTATAGCATCAATAGCTCTTTTAAAATGCTTTTAGCTTCGGCATGATCGCTATCGAAAAGCTTAAGAATAAGATTACTTAAAATCAATCGAACTTTGATATCTTTATAAGTGAATTACTTTTTAATTGCGTTGAAGAAAAAGACAAAGTGGTCGAAGAGATAAAAGACTTAAGCGCTCTCCTTTTAAATAAAAAATCAATTAGTAATTATAAAATATAAATATTATTATTAACTTTATTAGCACCGTAATACTTAATGCCGAACTCGTCGATAAAACCTTTACGACCTTTCTATTCGTAATCGAAGCCGATTAATCTTAGAAATAAAGCAGTATCTTCTCCGTTATAACAAGTAAACATTGAATTAACAACGCTATTATTAGCATAAACGATTACGAAATCCTTATAACGACTAAGTATCTCGTTGATTAGCTTGTTGCTACTAGTATTAAAAGGGTTGACCTCGATTATAGCGTTATAAAAGAAAGGAATCGACATTATTAAATAAAGAAAATAATTAGCTTAAAGCAAAGAATCAAAAAGCAAAGAATCAAAAAGAAAATAATTACTTAAGTTGAATGTAATTGTAGTTGAGTATTAAGGTTGGTTAAGAAGTTGAAGTTAAGTGTTAAAGTTGAGGTTAAAAAGTTGAGTGTTAAGGTTAAGGTTAAGAAGTTGAGTATTAAAGTAATAATGAAAAAAAGAAAAAGAAAAAGAAAAAGAGCGAGTACTTATATAAAAATAAAAGTGTAGCTTAATTGTAATCGGAGCATTGCTTCGATTCATCAAAAGTGAATTATAATATTTAAAATAATAAATCGACGCAAAACAAAAAAAATAACGCGTCGCTTAATAATAATCGATGCAATACCTCGATTCATCAAAAGTGAATTATAATATTTAAAACAATGAATCGACGCGGAACAAAGAAAACAACGCGTCGCTTAATAATAATCGATGCAATGCTTCGATTCAATAAAAGTGAATTACAATATTTAAAACACGAACTTAACGCGGAACAAAAAAAGAACGCTTCGCTTAATAAATCTAATTAATAAATCTGATTAGTAAATGTAATTAGTAAATCTAATTAATAAATGCTACACGAAAAGAAACCTTGCATGCTGCACGTCCTTTTGCTATACGTGCTTAGCTCGGCTATAGCTCGGCTATAGCACGTGCTTTGCTGTACGTAATTTAATTAGTAAATCTAATTAATAAATCTGATTAGTAAATCTAATTAGTAAATCTGATTAGTAAATCTGATTAATAAATGCTGCACAAAAAGAATTAACGTACTTAAAGCTACTATACGTAACTTACGTAAGGCTGCTACACGTAATCTACGTAAAGCTGCTATACGTAACTTACGTAAGGCTGCTACACGTAACTTACGTAAGGCTGCTATACGTAACTTACGTAAGGCTGCTATACTTAACGTACTTAAAGCTGCCATACGTAAACTACGTAAGGCTACTATACGTAATTTACGTAAGGCTGCTACACTTAACGTACTTAAAGCTGCTATAGCTCGGCTATAGCTCGGCTATAGCACGTACTTTACCGTACGTAATCTGATTAGTAAATTTAATTAGTAAATCTGATTAGTAAATCTGATTAGTAAATCTAATTAATAAATCTGATTAATAAATGCTGTACAAAAAGAATTAACGTACTTAAGGCTGCTATACGTAACTTACGTAAAGCTGCTACACGTAACTTACGTAAAGCTGCTACACTTAACGTACTTAAAGCTGTTACACGTAACCCACGTAAAGCTGCTATACGTAATTTACGTAAAGCTGCTATACTTAACGTACTTAAAGCTGCTACACGTAAACTACGTAAAGCTGCTATACGTAACTTACGTAAAGCTGCTACACTTAACGTACTTAAGGCTGCTATAGCTCGGCTATAGCACGTGCTTTACCGTACGTAATTTAATTAGTAAATCTAATTAATAAATTTGATTAGTAAATCTAATTAGTAAATCTGATTAATAAATGCTATACAAAAAGAATTAACGTACTTAAAGCTGCTATACGTAACTTACGTAAAGCTGTTACACGTAACTTACGTAAAGCTGCCACACCTAACGTACTTAAGGTTGCTACACGTAACCTACGTAAAGCTGCTATACGTAACCTACGTAAAGCTGCTACACTTAACGTACTTAAAGCTGCTATACGTAAACTACGTGAAGCTGCTATACGTAACCTACGTAAAGCTGCTATACTTAACGTACTTAAAGCTGCTACACGTAACTTACGTAAAGCTGCTATACGTAACCTACGTAAAGCTGCTATACTTAACGTACTTAAGGCTGCTACACGTAACTTACGTAAGGCTGCTACACCTAACGTACTTAAAGCTGCTACACGTAACTCACGTAAAGCTGTTATACGTAGCGTACGTAAAGCTGTTATACGTAACTTACTCGTAAACTATAGTTCACGGGCTATATAGCTTTACGAATAACTTAACTTTACTAAAAAACTTAATAGTTATAAAAAAAATCAGCTCTTTTAAAGTTTAATAAAAGTAATACTTATGATTAAAAGAATTACGTGCACTAGCTAATTAAAAGGTTTTATAATCAAGTTAAAAGTCTTTTGATTAATATAACATTTTAAGCGAAGCATGCTAACTGACTCGTGAACTATAATTCACGAATGAACTCTTCTTTTAATTACTACTACCGGTATTCTTAGCTAGCTAGCTAAAGTCGATATAAATATATTAATAATAATAAAAAAACTAAAAATATCGATAAAAAAGAATTTAATTAATCATTGCAATCAATTGTAAACAAATAAATACAAAAACTTAATAATACAAAAAAAGCAATTTAGTAAATAAAATCAAAGTCGCTAATTATAAAACTTAGCAAAAGCGATACTCTTTGCAATTAAACGCTTAATTTTAAAAGAAGCTTTTTTCTTTTTATCTTATACCAATCCCGCTTCATCATCTTCTTTTTCTTTTATTCGTTTGCGCTTTAAAGTTGATAATAGATTTGTAATTCGTTCGCTTATAAAAGTATTAGATTTAAAGTCGTTAAATTTATATATAATAATTAACTTATTTTAACTTTGAATAACGATTAAAAGAGTTTTAAGTTTCGAAATACTAAGTTTCGAAGTTTAAGCGGCATTTAAAGTTTTATAAGATAGCGAAGCCGAGTCCGGTATTCTATCAGCTTCCTTTCTACTTATTATCTTTTTATCACTTTGCTTAAAGCTTAATATTTCTTTTGCGTTAAAATAATTTTATTAAAAAATATTATTCGAATCGTTTTGATCGCATAAATTTGCTATCGCTAATATTTAAGTTAGAATTTATATTTAAATAAAAGCGTATATTATATAATATCGTACTTCGTTGCACTTAATTTTTATAGTTTATATAACGTTTAAAGCTAATCGATTCGTTCGTACCGTTCGAATCTGAATTTTCTAAATCGTTTTCGTTTTTTATATTATTAAGAACGTTTTAATCTATATTATCTTAAGTTTGCTTATCGAAAGGTAAATCCGTAGCTACTTTCGATTGATTTACTTTGCTTGGTTTTCTTTATAAAGAATATAATCGATTTGCTACGACTTTGCTTTAAGAAGCGGAAGAATAAGCTTTGTATAATCTTATATAATAGTTAGTAAATCGATTAGTAAATCGATTAATAAATCGATTAGTAAATCGATAAAAAGTAAAAATATCGCAAGTAAATTAACTTACTTTTTAAATGCCTTTCGTAATTTAAAGACTTTCCGTACCGTAGCTATCGCATTTTAAACGAAACATCTTTATCAATATCTTGAAACTTATTTAAGTTCTTTTTTATTTAATATAATTAATAAATATTTATAAAATCAATATTATTTAAACTTACGTGATTCTCGCACTTTAGCTTTTAATATTATTAATTTAGCTTTTCGTTGCTTAAAACTTATTGTTCGAAAGTCTTGATCGATTGTAAGATTATCGCAAGCAAAGATATATTCAAAATAAAATAAGCTTTAAAATTAACGATTTTGCTATTCTTAAAATTTTCATACTTCTTATTCGAATTCTTCTTTAAGCTGATCCTTATCTAAATCATTATAATTTATTAAAATCGATTCGAATAAGTGCCGAGCTTTATTTAAACGAGTATTATATATCTTGAAATATAAAGCAGTTATTTCTTTTGCGATTGTTAATAGCGATAAATTACCGCGACGATAATCGTAAATATCTTTTGCAATATTAAATACTTTTTTTACGCAAACACTAATTAAAAAGATGCATAGAAAATCTTTAGCTATTCGAGCTAGATCAAGGTATCGAGGCTTAAGGTTTCGTTAAGAAGTCAAAATCTTTCGTCCGTCGACCGCTAAACTCAATTAATAAAAATCAATAAAATTAAGGTTTTAAATTAAAATTTCAAACTTACGAGCTGAAAGATAATCATACACTTCCGACGACTCGTAATTTATATTTTCGAAAGAAGCTTATAAAAAAGAACTTAGTATTAATCTGCCGCGGAGTAATAAAGCGGCTATCGATTAACGATCGATTGCTTTAATATTATTAATACGTTAAGCTATAGATATCGAAGACTTATAATATTCGTTAAAAAGCTTTTCGAATCTCGCTCGATATATTATAAACTAATTTTTACTTTCGTAAAGCTAAGAAAAATTTAAGTCGAAAGTCTTTAGCTTAATAGCAAGATATAAGATTATCGCGAAAGCAAAAATATCTTTTAACGGCTTTTGCGTTTTCTTATAATACTTATTTAATTTCTCGATAGCATTAATAACGCTTTTTTTTAATTGCAAGATTTATTTAAAATTATTGCGATCTTTTTTCGAAATCTTTATATATTTAAACTTTAATCGTGCTTATGCTTTATTTAAACGTTCGAATATTTTATCGAATATTAAAAATCCGTATTAAATAATAAGATTAAGCTCTTTATTTAAGTGTATAATTAAAAAGTAAAACGGTCGAAAGATATCGATTAGTTATAAGATTTGCTTTTATTAAGTATTAGATAATTTGAAAATACTTATCTTATCGATCTTTATATAATGTTTTTGAATAATATCTTTAAGAGTTATAAATCGATTAAGCATATAAAATATAAAATCTTATTTTATAATAACATTTAAAATAAGCTTTAAGCTTTTCGTTAAAGGATGCTTTAAATCGTCGATAAAAGCTTTTATCGTTTTATTAAATCGCGATTTTCGAAGTTAGCTAGCCGTAATACACTTGACAAACTTTCGAACTTAAGTACGTTAATTAATAATTAATAAATATAATTAATAAATATTTTTGAAAAAAAAAAAAAAACTTATAATCGCAAGTATATATGCAATTTTTTGTTTATCGCGTCTTCTTGCTCTTTTTAACTCGTTTATATTAAAATCTTCTTTTTAATACTTTTCTAAGCTTTCGTTCGTTAGCGATAATCGCGATCCGAGCAACGCTTTAAAAGATAATTGCAAAACGTAAGCTATATACGGAACGTATAAAATCTTTTAACTCATAAAAAGCTTTTTCTTAAACGCATCTTCAATGCATTTAAGCAATTCTTTTATTATTATGTTATTCGAAGATGCGTTATCCGTTGTAATCGCGATTATCTTTTTTATTAAGCTTAATTTAGTAAAGCGTTCGTAAATAATTCTTGTTAATTCTTTTTTTGTATAATTAAACTCAACGTATATAAATTTAAGCATAAGCTAAATTATATGCTAATCTTTTGTAATTGCAGTTCCGATTATACATATAAAAGAATAGCGCTTAATGCTAGACTAATAGTCTAGTGAAATGCTAAGTTTTTAATTAGCTAATAAATTATTTAATAAATAACGATTAATTTCTAGAATCTTATCGTCGAGGTCTCGCTTAATAATTAAAGCACTAAAGAGCTTAAAATATAAGTTTTGTAATTCGCAAAGAGATTTTTAATCCGAGTTATTAATTATTCGAAACGAGCTTCGCGTAAATAATATAATATTTAAAACACTTTTTCGAAATGCTGATTTTAAGTCTTAATACGAAAGCGTTCTTCGTGATAAATATATTTATTAGATATTAATTTTATTATTTATTAATCAGATTTACTAATCCGATTTACTAATTAGATTTACTAATCAGATTTACTAATCAGATTTACTAATCAAATTTATTAATCCGATTTACTAATTAGATTTATTAATTAAATTTACTAGATTTATTAACCGAATTTATAAATAAAAACAAACGTATTAAATTGCGTTAAAAAGATTTAAATCTTAATTGAGTTTGCCGAAGCTTTTGTTTTGACTTATTTACGACGCGTTTACAAACATTCGTTTTTTAATAATCGGCTAATACTTTCGTTTTAAAAGCCTTTAGCTTCGGATGCTTTAAAGCTCGGTCGCACTTTTTATAGTATATTATAAGCTCTTTTATTGATTTCTTAGCTGCTTGAACGAATCCAATCTATATAAAAGAAGTTTTCTTTTTATTCTAATCGATTCGTAAAAGATTTTAATTAGCCTCTTATTATTAAGAATACTATAAGGTCTATAATTACTAAGTATTAAAAGTCTTAATCTTTTTAACGTTTTAAATATAATATTGATTAGAACATTTAATAATTGCTAATAGTATTAAGCTAAAGAAACTAATTATAAGGCTTTCGAACTCTTAACTTTGAAATAGATCGGTATCTTCGTAAATAGTTAAAGTAATTTAAAATAAAAACGAATTAGTAGCTTAAGAAAATATATTTAAATTCTAGCGAATTTGCTATTAAACTATTGATTTGAATTTATATATCAACGTCTTATATACTTGAATATTATATAACATTATTTTATGATTTAAATATATTTTATTAAGTTAATTTATTTTTAAAAAAGGTTTTGCTTACGCTTAATTCTTTTTAAGCAGCATTCTTGCGAGCGTTAAGTTTTAATTAGCGGTATTTTTTTTATCTTTTCATTTCTTTTTATTTCTTTTTTATTAAAACTTAATTATAATTATATCTTTTAACACTTTTAAGCTTTTTTTACTTAAATTGATTATTACGAACAACCTTTTTATATATAGACTTTAATATCGGTATATCTATATCGACCTTAGCTAACTAGTAATATTTAAAAGAGTTCACGGGCCATTTAATATGCTTCGCTTAGTATATTATACTAGTCAAAAGACTTTTAACTTAACTAATAAACTTATTAGTTAGCTAGTGCGCGTGATTCTTTTTAATCATATAAAAAGAATCAGCTCTTTTGAATTTTAAAAAGCAATTAGAATTTAAATACTTTTATAACCGAGTGTTTTGCAATTGCAAGTACTTTAACGACCGTTACGAAGTTACGAATATATTCTTTAATCGCTTAAAAAGAATCTAACACTCAGTTTTTTTCAACTTTTACTTTCGATAATTATTAATTTTAAATTCAAATAATGATTTTATAATCTTCTTAAGCTTTATATAATCCTTTCGCTTTTTTATAAATTCTTTAAATAATCGCTTAAAGTCGTTATAATAAGTACTTACTTAAATTTATTAAGGTTTAATTAATATACAAAGATAAAGTGCTTATAAAAATCTTAATTTAAATATAATCTTTGCAGCTTTCTTTTCGGCTGCTGCTATACGGTAAATAAAATTAATATAATCTGATAAATATTAAAAATAAAAGCATTTAATTAAAAATTTATTATATAAAACGATAGAACACTTTATAATCGTATTAGCTTATAATTATATTTACAAGCTCGAATATCTATTATAACTAAAGAATAAATAAAAGAAATTCATATTTTAACGGACGCTTGCCGATTTATTTGTAAGTGCCGTTTTATTATTTATATATTAATCAAGTTATTAATTTATTAAAGATTGCAAACCAATTAAACTCGATCTTTATCGAAGTAGATAATAAAACTTATTATTCTTTTTTTATTAGACGAACGAACGGTCGAAACGCTCGGTGTGCAATAAAAATGCTAAACGAAAAAGGGCGTAATCGTAGCTAGTTAATTAGAATAAACGAATATCGAGTTAAGCGGTTTTTAAATAACGGCTATAAAATTAAGCTATCTATTGAATAGATTAGTAAAAACGAACATAACGACGGATATCATAGAATTAATATTATTAGTAAGCAAAAGACTTTTTATATACAAAAGAAAAGTATCGCAAAAAAAGAAAGTAATAAATTCGATAGCTTACGAAAGCCTTTTGAATTTTATTATTATAAATTAATAAATGAGTTTATGTAAATAGTTTTAAAATCGTTATTATATTAAATAAAATATATATATAATTAACTTTAAATATAATTTATAAATTTAAATATTAAAATAATTTATTAATATATTTATATCGATTTTAAATACAGCAAGTCGATCAATTCTTTTGATTTAAAACTTCAAGATATAACGACCTTAAGCGATTACTTAAAAGAACTTACGAAAGCGCGAAGGTTTATATAAAAGCTTAAAAGAATCTTAAAGTAATAATTTAAAATTAATAATTACCGAATATAAAAGTCGAAAGTAACTAAAGTCTATATATACGAAAGTAAAAGCGTTAAAGATTCGTAAACTATAGTTTATAAGTCAAAAGCAAAGAATAAAAGAATACGAAGAATACGAAAGAAAAAATAAAAGAAGTAGCTTAACGCATATAAAGTGCGTTTAAAAGACTTAGCGTATCGTTACATAAAAAACCGACGATTAGTAAATATAATTAGTAAATATAATTAATAAATATGATTAATAAATATAATTAATAAATATAATTAGTAAATATAATTAGTAAATATAATTAATAAATATAATTAATAAATATAATAAGTAAATATAATTAATAAGTATTATTAATAAATATAATTAATAAATAAGATAAATAAAAGTATTTTTATAAAATATAAAATTTGTAATTAATCGTGAATTCTATTTTATATAAACTTAAGCATTGAGTTTAAGAATGATCTCAATTTCGTATCGCTATTTTTAACGCCGTAAAACAACTCCGGAGCTAGCTCGTCCTTTTTTTAAATCAATTATATAACGCGTTAAAATAAAATAAAATCGCAATTAGCTTTTTTAAATTTAGTATTCTTTTCGAATCCTTTTATATTTTATTAAGCGGCTAGACTCGGCAATTCGTATTTAATCTTATCGGTATTTGCTTTAATTTTAACTCGCTAATACTTCTTTTCATTAAAAGAAAAGTAGACGTAAAGAAGCTTAATTAAATAAAGATTAAAAGTTATAATATTAGTTCAGTTGATTAAAAGCATAATAAAATGAATTTTTACTTAGTTCGTTTTAAAACCGTGCTTGCTAAGTCTTAAGCTATCAATTTAAAAAAAGCTTTTTTACTTTTTAAATTAGCAGCTCGGCACTTTTTTACTAAAAATCGCGCTATACTTTATTAGTAGCGACGAAATTATTAAACGGTTATTATATAGCGTGACTTTATATTATTAATAAAATATAAATATTTAAATGAAATAAATGCTTACTTATGCGTGTTAACGTGCTAATTGCTAAGTGATCTTTTTTATTTTTTTATCGGTAATTAAGACGTATCTATCGCGAAGTATATCACTATTTTCTTTTTTATCTTTTCGTAAATTAAATTTTTTATAAACCTTTTCGTTTAAATTGAATGCTTTATTAACTTAATCGCTATTCAAGTATTTTCTATAATATTAATTTAATTAATTAAAAGCATAATAAAATAAATTCTTATTTAGTTCGTTTTAAAACCGTGCTTGCTAAGTCTTAAGCTATCAATTCAAAAAAAGCTTTTTCACTTTTTAAATTAACAGCTTAGCACTTTATTAATAAAGACCGCGCTACACTTTATTAATAGCGACGAAATTGCTAAACGGTAATTATATAGCGTGACTTTATATTATTAGCAAAATATAAATATTTAAATAAAATAAAAGCTTACTTATACGTGCTAATATGCTTATTACCGAGTAACCTTCTTTATTTTTTTATTAATAATCAAAACGTATTTATCGCGAAGTATATTATTATTTTCTTTTTCGTCTTTTCGCAAATTAAATTATTTATAAACCTTTTCGTTTAAATTAAATACTTTATTAACTTAATCGCTATTTAAGTATTTTCTATTATTAAATCTAATTGCAAAAGAAGCGGTTTGCATAACAAGATTATCCGCGTAGATGCTTCTATTCTTTTTAAAATCAATTAATAAATTACTTAGTAAATTAAAAAAAAGAAAAAGTACTATTCATTTATAAAATTCTTTCGCATTTCGGCTTATCGAGTTTTCTTTTCAGCTTTTAATGCTTAAAAATATTTTAAAGTTTGTTTTCAAATTGCAAAAAGCTAATTAACGGCCGCTTAATCTCGTCTTTTAACTTTTTAAAGCTTATTTACTTAAAGATCTTGTTTTAACTTTGCTGTACGAGCATTAGCTTTTATCGTATAAGGATTAGTTGATAATTAGCTTTTTTTTAACCTTTTTTTTTAAGAAAAATTAATAAATTAATAAAAGTTAAAATACTACGTAAAAAAAATACTTATTTTGCGCTTGCTAAGGTTTCTTAGCACCGGATTGCTTGCCGTTACGATTGCCGTCGTATCGGCCGCATTTTAAGAAAGACGTTTTTAATTAGTAAATAAATTAATAAATAAGAAAATGATTCTTATTATAGATTTTTCAATCCTTTTTATCAAATCAAGCTGATCTGTATTTGCAATAATACCTTTTATCGAATCAAGTTAATAAGCGGCTATATTGAATAGTATTATAAAGAAGCCAAACGTTAAGAGTAATTGTTTAAAATAAAATTAAAAGTAATAAAATAAAAGTGTTAAGGTTAAAAGTGAATTCGTACATTTTATTTTTAAAACATTTTAGCGCGGCCGCTAATAAATTTACGAAGTGATAAAGCAGCCGCAGCTAAGATAAAGCGGCCGCTTTGCGCAATTTTTATTTTATAAAGTAAAGTCTAATTTCTTTTTATTATTACTTAATAATCAATTACAATTATCGCTTTCTTATTTATTACGCTTTTAAATATAACGTTATTTATTGCTTTATAAGATCGTCCTTTTTTTATTTAAAATTATCAACTTATTAATCGTAAACTAAATTATCGCGATTAAGTCTTTTTATTAATATTTTTAAATAGCCTTTTTACTAAACGAACTTTTGCTTTCGGACCGACTTCTTTTTACCGATATACTAAGCACTACGGCTAAAAGAGATGACGCAAGCTAAAATAAGTTAATTAATAAAGCAATTAAAAATCAAGCGATTAAAAGTCAAGCGGCTAAAAGTTAAGCGGCTGAAAGTCAAGCGGCTAAAAGTCAAGCGGCTAAAAGTCAAGCAGATAAAGACGAAGCATAAAAAAGTAAAGCAGATATAATACGTAGCGAAAACGTAAAAAAAGAAAACTTAAATTTGCAAAGTAAACAAAATAAGTTTATATTTAATTAATCGAAGTACTATTAATACTTTTTCAATTATTTTATTTAGCGCAAATCTTTATCTTTAGTTTAATAAAGCTCAATTAGCTACGGATGCGTTAGACCTTACTTTTGCTAAGCGCCGCGCTATTATAACTCGATAGCTATCCGGTTAGTATTTAATTAATAAATTGATTAATAAATCAATTGCAAATAGCTAACAAGCATTTACAAAAATTCTTAACTTTATTTTTGCTAAGCGCTGCGCTATTACAATTCGATAGCTATCCGATTAATATTTAATTAATAAATTAATTAGTAAATCAATTGCAAATAGCTAATAAGCATTTATAAAAATTCTTAAAACCCCGCGCGGTATTGCAAGTCTATAATAAAAAACCGATTTATCTTCGTCTTTTTTTCGCCGAATTTCTTAAAGTCAAGCTAATAAGTATGAATTACTTTATTAATTAATAATTGCTAATTTCTATTATTTTAAGTAACGCTTTTTAAATACTAACAAACTCTCGCGCAAAAACAAACTAGCACTTATCATTTCTTAAACTTCGATCCGGTAATGTTTTTAACTTATGATTAATAAATATTTACTAATTAAATTTTTCTTTAGCAAACGCAATTAGATTTACTCCGGCTATTTAATCCGAAATAAACAAAAGCATCGTTCTTAATAATATTAGCATAAGTACTAACAGCTTTTAATAAGTTTAATTTTTTTAAATCTTTTTCTTTCGTTCGTTAATTGTTTTAAAACTGCTTTAAAAGCAATACAATAATCGACGAGCTAAGCGAGTGCATTAGCTTAGCTTTAAAACGAAGATCCGTCTTACGATTTAAATATTAAAAATAATTCTTTTGCAGCTGCTAAACCTTTTTTTGCTTTTACTAGCAATCGCATTAAAAAAGCTTTCGCGCAAAAGGCTTTTAAAAAGTCTTTTATTATCTCGAGCCTAATTATAGCTATAAAAACCGCGACGAAGACGATACTTTATAATAATACAAATAAAAAAGAGCAAAGCAATAATAAAAAAAACTCAAGTGAAAATGATATTCTTTTTTTTTAATATAAAAGAGCTAAAAAATTACTTTCGACGGCTAAAGCTGCTCGCTCCGTTATATTAGCTAGCAAATCACTTTCGATAATTAAAACTTCTTTTCGTTAAAAATCTAAAAAAGGCAAGTATCTTAAGAAATCTATAATTGTTGCGAAAAAAAAAGGTTTAAGCTAACGAAAGCGCCGTCGCTATAAGCTAAGAAATAAGTTCAATCAATTAATAAATTGATTCTTAAGTACAATTACTGATTTATATAGCTATTACGTTAAAAGAGATCCGACGATATTAAAAAAGCACCGAGCTTTTTATTAAAAAGACTCTTTTTTAGCGTCTTGTTCGAAAGATTACTTACGATTTTAAATAAGACTTTAAATTTTAAAGCGATGCTTTAAAATGTTTACAAGAAGCTTTAAAAGCATTCTTCGTAAGAGAGTTTGAAAGTAAGTACTTATATATTTATTTATTAATCGATTTACTAATCGATTTACTAATCGATTTACTAATCACTTTTAATGACGAACTTATATGTTATTTACGCTAAACGAGTAACGATTTAAAACAAAAATATAGCGTTAGTTAAGAAATTGCGAGAAATCATAACTAGAAGTTTTATTTAGTAATTTTAGTTTATTATAATATAATACAATATAATTGTAAAGTATAATATATATAATTAATAAATATAATAAATAAATATAATGATTAAGTAAAATTAATAAATATTCGTAAATTTGTTTTATTTTTAGCGGCCTTATATATATTATTTTTAACTGTCTTACTTTAAACCTATAAGGTTTCCTTATCCTTCGTAAGGAATTTAACTTAAAAAAATCCTATCCTTCGTAAGGAATTTGACTTAAAAAAATCCTTTTTATAAGGTTTAAAAAAAAAAGTCCCTCATCGGCCAAGACCTTATAGGAGGAATGGGGAGGAAAACCCTATGGGGCCCCCACCCTATAGAGCAGCTTAAATTATATAAATATACCAACTTATTTTTAAGATCTTTTTTATCTTATTTATACCTTCCGTTTATTAAACAAGAAACAAAGTAATCTTTTGCGTATCGCAAAGCAAAGAGCTCGAATAACGACTTAATACGTAATATCCGCTAAACCTTTATATTTAATACGTTATTTTTTATTAAGTCTTTATCTTTCGTATTTATTCTTTTAACATATGAACTAACGACGAATACGTATAGAATCCTTTAGAATTAAGCTACGCAAAATTAATTAATACGATACGTATTATTTTCATCGTAATTATCGTTTGTATCTTTTATATAAAAGCAAAAATCGCTAATATTAAAGGTTCGCCGACGGCTATTCGAAAACGTGTAAGACAATCGCTTATATTATATAATCTTATCTTTGCGATTGAATACGATAATATTGCGTATACTATATTTTATTTAATTAATCAGTTAGAAAAGCTATTACTAAAAGAAGAAGGGGTGTTGGACCAAGAGGGGGGGACAAAAGGAAGGACAAAGGGGGGGACAAAAGGGGGGGGGGAGGAGAAGGAAAAGAAGGTATAGCTACTTTTATAAAACGCAATCTTTAAGTGTTTAAGAAACTCTTTAAAAGCAGTATTCATTATATTCATATCTCTGCTTATATATAATTGCTTCTTTACAGTTATTCTTAAAGCGCCGTATCTTTTTATATCGATATTGATTTTAATATGCTATTGTGTGTTTAAAATCGATTCTTTTAGCTTATTAATATTATCATCTATTCGTTCGTAAGAAAAGATAAAACCTTGGACGAGTCGTAAGCAATGATCTTAAATAATATGCAATAATCTATTTAATTTTAAATACGTTTCTTTTTAAGCTATAGCGAAACCGAGTTTAAAAGATTATTAAACAAAGTTTTTAAAAAACAAATACGCTATCAAATTAAAAAGCGCTGCGATATTAGCTTAACTTTTCTAATTATTATATATATTATTAGCTATAATAAAACAAAAAAGAGATTTCTTACTTATATTTAAGTTCTTTAAACAATACGTTGCCGTTTATAATATAAGCGTATTTATTTGCAATATCGGCTAAGTGAAAACCGATATAATAGTTAAGCAAATTAAAGATCTTTTATTATTTGGTCAACTTTTTGCGAAAGGCAAGGCGGATATCTTTATCTTTATCTTTATCTTTATCTTTATCTTTATTCTTATCTTTATCTTCGTCTTTATCTTCGTCCTCGTTTCCGTCCGCTTTTATTTTTTTTATATTAATTAAGCTAAGTATACTTTCTTCGTTCTCGTTATTGTTAAATGCTTAGCTTACTTGCTTTACGCTGCGAACTAAGATATTATAAGTTTTGCGCGACTCTCGCAATAATAAACGCATGACATCTAGCGATATATAAAAAGCTTTAATGCTAATCTTGCAAATTACTACGGCTATATATCTAAAAAGGCGTATTAGATTAAACATCGAAAGGTATTCTTCGAAGATGCGAAAGAAAGAATTGAAGTATAAAAGCTTATATTAAGACTTTTTACCGCAATAGCGAAAGATAAAAAGAATAAAGATTAAAGCTCGGCTTGTTTTTAATAAAGACTACGAAAACAAATAAAAAAGAGATTAAATCCGAGCTTAATTAAAAGGAAATAGAAAGTCTTGCATAGCTTAAATAAAACCTTTAAAACCGTATTTCGTAAAGATGTTATAAAATAGCAGCTTAAAAAGTATTTTGTTTATCTTTTTTTATTTCGAGTAAAGTGCGTTATAAGCTTTGCTAAGTATAAGATCAAGTATTAAAACAAGAAGTAAAATATCGAGATCATCTTTTCGTATATTATAGCCGAGAAAAAAATCCGATCTTCTTTTATCGTTATTGATATCTTAGCTAATTTTACGAATAAAAACCGTATCTTAATAATAGCGCGATATAATATCGAAATTAAATTCGTAATCTTTTCGCTTTTGCGATTAAGTATAGCAAGCTTTGCACTTAAAAACAGCGTTATATCGTATAAACTTAAAGTTGTCAGCTTGCTATAGCATGTCTTTTAAAAAGATAATAAGAAAAGCTTTTATTAATATATCTTTGTCTTTAACGCGCACGGTGACCTTTTTTGCTAGTCGATTTAGCTTTAATCGAAGATTAGCTATTATATTAAATATAAAAGCATTATAAAGACCGAGACTTAATATAAGATTGTTTTTAAAGCGCTTCCGTTTATCATATGAAAGCTTAGCGAGAATAAAATAAAAGCTTTTAATAGACTTGTAATTAGTCTTATAAATATCGAAGTCGTTTATAAATAATATAAATAAAATTAAAATAAAAGAAAAATGAGCATTAAGGGCAGTTAAAGCATTAAGGGTAGCGAAGTTCTTTAATATTTCTCGTCCGTATATATATATTTCTAGTTTAGCTCGAATTGGATGTGTTTCTTTTATCGGTATTAATATACTTCGATTTAAATTTAATATATACTTGATATAATAATTAAACTCGAATAAGTTTAATATATCTATTTCTTTTATGCTATTGTATTCTTATTTAATATTAATTTTCGTTCGATAAGCAATTGCATTCGGTAGTACTTCGAATGACTCGTAAAAGACAATAAGCTTTCGATAATTTAAAGTAATATTTATATCGAAAAGCAGCTTTCGTTAAAGTGCAACGCTTTGCAATATAATTATTATATCTTTAACGTTTATTATAAGATTAATAGTCCGGTGCTTTCTATTAATAAAAGTGACACGTCTCTTAGAAAAGCTATTAATAGGCCTTATTAATTTAATAATATTATTAAGCAATATAATATTCTCGTTTATGTTTTTTGCAAAGTCGCTAGATATAGTTATTATAAAAGAACTTTAAGCTTTGAAATAATAAAACTCGTAAAAGTGGTTAACGTATTATGTTATTCTTAGATATATGTTGTTTATAATAATATTAGCTCGGACGAGGTGAGTAATCAAGTCTATTAAATCGTATTAATAATGCTATATCTTACGCACGATTTGTATATGCTTAGTCTTGCTTTTTTGTCTTTTTGCGAGCATAGCTTGCTTTTTTAATATGATAGTAATCGGCTTTTTTAAAAGACGCAATAATAATAAGTAAGCACGCACCTAGCGCTTTAAGGTATCGATTCGCAACGGTAATTAAAATGTTGATTATCTATTTTTATTTATAAGTCTTTTAAATATAACATTCGAAGCTATTATAAACAATTATCGAAGCTAAATATACTCCGTGCGTAATATCGAGTTCTTTTCGCATTATAGCTCGAATGCTAGATAAAATAAAGATATAAGATCTTTTAAAGCAAGAATAGCGATAGACTTTATATTAAAAAGGTTTTCGGATATTAAAAGTAAAGATGATAATAGTGATTATAAATTTGAATAATCGATTTTAAAGTCTTAAGGTCGAAATATATCGAGGTCGGACGTATTTAATACTTTTTCTTTTTCGTTCGATGCAATCATAGCGTTTTATATATATATATATTAATATATAATATAAAATATATAATACGGAATTAAATATATTATCGTAAAACTCTTAAAGCTCGTCATCCGTCTTAACTTTTATATCGCTTTTATATTCATTGCTATTAGCTTTATTTAATATATTAACGTTACTCTTTTCTTCGAAATATAACTTTGATTCGTCCGAAGTTAAAGCAAAAGATGCTGCAAATTCGTGTTTAGATAAAGCAGAATCGAAGGATGCTAAGTTAAACGCGTCGTATTGCGTAAGCAACGGTAAAGACTTAGCAAGTAACGTAATAAATATAAAAGAGATTAAGGACGGAGATAAAAACGAGGATTTTAAAGATTCTAATTTAAATCTAATATGCTTTTGCTATACGATCAATCGAAACGTATTAAAGCATCGAAGCATATCGTAATTATTAAGAGAAGTGATGCTAGTAATAGCGTTGCTAATGATAGCGTTGCTAGTGATAGCGTTGCTAATAATAGCGTTGCTAGTGATAGCGTTGTTAGTAATGGCGTTGCTAGTAATGGCGTTGCTAGTGATAGCGTTGCTAGTAATAGCGTTGCTAGTAATAGAATTACTAGAAAGGTGTTGCTTAAAGGATATTGCTAGTAAAAAACGTAAGTAATAACTAAAAAATAATAGTTAGCGCGCGTAAACCATATTATTTATAATAGTAACGGTTTTAACAATTGATAAAGCTGTAGCTCGCAATTAAAAAAAGAATATAAAAGGTGACGTGCACTTGTGCCGATTTTCTTTATTTATTATGTCGTTATAGCATATAATAATCGTAGTACATATTATTTAATTACAGCGTTTTATATATATAATACAATTAGTATTAGTTATACTATTATTGTTATTGTTGTTGTATTTATTTACGTCGGGCGAGTAGCAAGCGAAGCCTGTCGCTTTAGGACCTTTTATAAGGTACGGCGACGTATTAAGCTAAAGAGTTATATATAAAAAGGCTTTAGAAAGCAATTCAAAGTGTTATAGCGAAAGCTATTATCGCATGCGCTTTTTTTTTATAAATAAGATAAATTATATAAAAAGAAACTTTTTATTAAAAGAAAACTATAAAAGAAAGAGTTAAGCAAGTATAAACTAGTAAAGCTAGCTAAAAGCGACTTGTTTACGTCGCGTAGCGATAAGAATTAAAGCCGGACCGGGGTCAGCCGAGTTATACTATTATATAGCGATGAAAAGGCTATTTTTAAATTGCTATAACGCCGAAATAGCAAAGGTATTTTAAATAAGTTTTAATAAAAAAAAAAATATTATAGACTAAAAAGTAAAAAAAATCAAAATACTTGTTAATTATTATATACTTTATCGCTTCGAACTTAAAAATCATTTATTACTTTTTTATTATCGTCGTTTTAGCTTTTAGCATCTTTATTATCGTCGCTTTAGCTTTTAGCATATTCATCATCTTCGTTTAATCTATTATACTCTTTTAAGTTATTATTTTTAACTTTTTGTTTATCTTCGGTTTTTTTTTATAGCTTTTTTTAGCTTAACTTCTTTTCGTGCCGTTTGCTTAAAAAACTTTTCGTCGACTTTTATGTTTTTATCGTTATTAAGATCGATAGCCTTTTTAGCATTTCGTTTTATTAAAATAAATGAATCGGTAAATAGAAAATCCTTTATGCTTAATCTCGCAAATACGCTATATTAATAATAACTATTAAACGCACTTAAAAAGTGTTGACGAGTATATTTAAATAGCGTTTAGTTTATAGTATAGATTAACAAAGTTGTTAGTCGTTTATAAACGATTGAATGCACGGTAGCATTTATTAAATTAGCTTTTTATTATTATAATAATCGAATAAAATAAGTACTTATATCGCAAGAAATTCAGCTTTAAATCAATTGCTTTCTCGAAGTCGATAGCTATAATAAATATAGAAAAAATGCTTGTGATTTAATGCAATTAGAATTTCGAATTGATAATCGATTTAAGCTTTTTGTAATCTATAAACCGCGTCAATACTTTATTATCTTTATTATTTGCGAAAAATTGTTCGGTGAAACTCTTGATCTTTCGTAGCAAATGGCTTTTTTAATTTTTAAAGTCATTAATAGATTTAGCCGTATAGTTTTTAAATATCGCGTTGGTATTCGATAATCTAAAAAAAACTTTCGATATTAAAATATGCGCGTTTTTTCGATTAAAGCTTGCAATAAAAATCCTTCGATTTTAAAGTTTTAACTTAACTATAGCTTTATTCTTAGTCTTCGTATATTCGACGTATACTTTAGTTGTTATAATAGATTCGATATTTCTCGAATCGATAGCTTTTAAAAATTGTATTGCTATTTTGCGTTTTTTCTTTTTTTTTTTATCGTTAAAAACTTCGCTTCTTTCCGTTAAGCCTTGCAAATCGCTTTTTATAAGCGGAAGTATATTAGCGGCGCGAAGGAGTAAGTTAACAATAGTAAGTTTAGCGGTACTATGAAAAGCAATAAGTTTAGTAGTATTTTAAAAGGCAGCAGGTTTGGCGGTACTATAAGAAGCAGCAAGTTTAATAGTATTTTAAAAGGCAGGTTTGGTAGTATTTTAAGAGGCAAGTTTGATAGTATTCTAAAAGGCAGGTTTGGCGGCATTTTGAAAAGCAGGTTTAGCTGTATTCTAAGAGGTAAGTTTAGCGGCATTTTAAAAGGCAATAGGTTTAAAAGCAGCAAGATTAATAAAAAGGCGAAAGATAATTGTAGCGGCCGTTGTATATTTAATAAGGTTAGCAGATTTCGTAAAAGTAATAGAAAGAACTTTTTAAGGTTTATATAATAAGTTATATAATAAAGCTTTAAGCGCGCGAGTGCTTATAGCTTTTATAAAAGGTACGGTTTAAGAAAGCTATTTTCAGTATATATTCAAGTCTGCTAAGCATATCATATACTTTAAGCTTCTTTTTAAAGCGAAAAGGGCTGTTTCGAATTAGATTTTTTATATCTTTTTTTAAATCTAGCGTATCGTTAAAGAATGTAGTTCGTTTGCGAAGTTTAAATCGACCGAGTTCGTTTGTATTTCGAATGTTTAATTGCGAGTTTAAGTATTCGAAATCCTTTTTATTTTGATTTGAATTCTGCTTATTCGTCGAGTGCTTTTTATGAATAAGCGGAAGTACGATTTTTTTAGAAATATGTTTACGTTTGTGTTTTTGAATTAGTTGTAAAGTCATCGTAGACTCGTTAAAAAATGAATTAAATAAGTTAGACATTTTGATTTAATTGATGAATGTATATTGTTAAGATAATTAGAAAACTTACTTCTACTCGAGCGAGTAAACAAATGCAACTTAATAAGTTAAGGCCTTGTGCAAGGATCTATTTAATTAGCGTGGTCAATTAACGAAGAAGCTGAAAAAGTAGCATTTTCGAACTTTACTATTATAGTAGTATTAGTAATCTTAATCTTAACAATGATCTTGGCAAAGATCGGAAATATTAAATATTAATATAAATAATTTAAATTGTATGTATAGCTACTAGTAATAGTAACAAGTTAACAAGTTGAAGGTTAAATAATTGGAAAGTTAAAAAGTTAGAAAGTTGAAAGGTTAAAAGGTTAACAAGTTGACGGGTTGACAAGTTGATAAGTTAATAAGTTAATAAGTCGATAAGTCGATAAATTAGAAAGTTGATAAGCTGACAGGTTGATACTTGAAAGTTCTTATTAATAACGCAACTTCTAGTAATTACTTATAAAAGGAAGGTACGCTTATAGCGTTCTAGTTCTATTCTTTTTAGCTTGCTTATTAAGCTGCAGCTTCGGCCTAATTAATATTATTTACTTTAAAACAGTAATAGCAAATTATTTTATTTATAATTTATAATAATAATAATAATTAAATTATATCGCTTAGAAATTTAAAATAATATTTATTACTTAGTACTGATATTATACTTTGTTATACAATCTTATAACTTTGCGTCTTCGCGTTATTATAGCATTGCAATCTTGCGATTTACAATTATACAACCTCGCTATACCTTTCTTTTAACCTTATTATAATTTCAATTCAATTATAATTATACTTTATAACTTCACTTTTCAACTTTACTACAATTATAAAAATACGAAACCAATACGAACTTAATACTAACTTAACATTAACACTTTATACTTAACTTTTAATTTCTATTATCTAATATTAATACTAACAATCTATACTTAACTTTTAACTTACAACCTTTAATTTCTAACTTTTAATATTATATCTAATCTTTAACATTGCATCCAACTTCTAACACTATATTTAACTTTTAATATTGCATTTAACTTTTAATATTGCATTTAACTTCCGACATTTAACTTTTAATTTCAAACGTTTAATTTCCAACTTTTAAATCTTATTATACTTAAATACGATATTTTAACGATTTAATAAGTATACTATACATTTTGTAGTATTGCAAATGACTTATTTAATATACTTTTATTAATATTTATTTTAGTTGCTAATAAAAAAAATAACGACTTTTACTAGTAATACTCGCAGCTTTACGAGCGAAAACAAGATTATATTATTAATCGAAAGACTTATATTATTATAATTACACGGAGAAAACGGTTATAATATTATAAAACTGCACGGCGTAAATATCTCGAAAAACGCAAATAATAATATTAAAGTATTAGCTTAGTTGCTCGAGCTTATAAATAGCAAATTTATTAATTAATAAATAGATTCTTTCGAATTTAAAAAACTATACGAAAAGCTTTATATTAAAATCATTTTCTTACGTGATTTGGTCGGTAGACTTTAAAGACTTTAATTATTTAGAATTCAATAATTGATTGCTATTAGTAAAGATATTAAAGATATAAAGTATTTTAAAAAGGATTTAAATATAAGTGATTAGTTAGATAAAGATTATTACGCAAAGTGTTTTCTAAGTCTTAGAATTATTAATTCAACGTTTAAGAATAGCGTATTCCGAGCTCGCATAATAACCGATAAAAAAAAAGATGTCCGTTTATAAGCAGCTATAAAGCGCGCTATTGCAAAACGTCATTAAGCCAAAGTATCTTTTAAAATAATCGCATAAAAAACAGCACTTATTAATATATTAAATCTTATAAGTATTACTTTTATATACTAATTAAAAAATAAGCGATTTAATACGGATATACATTTAGACTAGTCTTTTTTGAAAAAGCTATTTACAAGTGCTTTTTTATATTTAGCTATCGCATTACATATCGATATTACTTATTAGCTTTATAATCTATTAAGTGATTATCTTAAAGTATTCGTTTAGCGTATATTATTGCTTTTAAGCAGACTTAAAGTACTCGCTTAACGCATATCATTGCTTTTAAATAGACTTGAAGTACTCGTTTAGCGCATATTATTGCTTTTAAGCAGACTTAAAGTACCCGCTTAGCGTATATTATTGCTTTTAAGCAGACTTAAAGTACTCGCTTAGCGTATACTATTGCTTTTAAGCAAACTTGAAGTACTCGCTTAGCGTATATTATTGCTTTTAAGCAGACTTGAAGTACTTGCTTAGCGTATATCATTGCTTTTAAGCAGATTTAAAATACTCGCTTAGCGTATATCATTGCTTTTAAGCAGATTTAAAGTACCTGCTTAGCGCATACTAATATCTTCGAGCAGACTTTTAATTATCAATTAATATTTAGAAAAAGAGGCTTAAATAAAAAAGATTAGAAATCTAGTTAAAAACTTTGGGTTCGTATTAAACGATAAGTCATTAGATATTTAAAAGAGACTTTTAGCTATTAAAAACTTTAATGATCTTTAAGATTTGTTTACTTTTTATAATATTTACGCTATTATTTATACTATCTTAAACAAATACGGTAATAAAGAAGCACTCCGCCGCTTAACTAATCCGCTTATAATTTCTCCGGATGATAATGCTATTAAATTAAAACATATTAAAAAGATATAGCAAAATAAGATTCGAGCAATAATTGATAAAAAGCAAAGTCTTAATATTATACTATTGATTAATATAAAAAAGAAAAGGCTTATTAATGCAAAGCGCATGCAAAATAATTCATCTTATTAGCTTATAGATTACATTAACTTTTATAAACGTTTATACGAAATGAATCTTAATCGGCCGCAATTACTTGGTATAATACTTAATAAAGTTTTTTAATTTTAATAAATGATCGGTATCCGTCGGATTTTAGATATATAAAAAGACTCGTTTAAGCGAGCTGTATTATTAGCAGATAGTATTAGCTTAAGCAAGACTATTATTATCTTTAGCGTATTATACTTCGTAAGTAATATTTTAATAAAGCCGTTTTCTATCAACTTTATTTAACTTGATATTTAGATGTTTTTAAAGTATAAAGATGATTTCGAATAATACGAACTTAATTATATTATTTATAATGATGTAATAAAAGCTTAAGCGCAATAAAAGCAAGACTACGATGATTTATATAATACTGATACACTATTATACTTTGAAAAGGTTCTTCTTAAACCGGTGCTTTTAGTATATCTTAAGCTTATCTTAATAGTTATGTATTCCGATTTGATCGAGTAATAAGTACTAAAAGTAAAAGCATTTTTAAATATATTAGATCTTATCGTATATTATAAAAACAATCGAGATTCTTCGATAGCGGGTATAAAAAAGATCTAAGGTCATTTGTTTAAGCGTTATTTGTATTTCACCGAGCTTTTTAATAATAAGCTAAAATTGCTTTTTATATTATTAAAAACCTTTCGATAGCGATATAATCTTTATGCGATAAAGATGTTTAAAATAAAAAAAAAGGATTTACGCTTAAGATTACCGATATGCTTCGTTAAGTAAATAACTTTAAGTTCGAAAGCAACTTTAAAAGCTGCTTCGATACATTAGTAATTGATAAGGTTTATTATTTAAAGAACGATAAAACTAATAGCTATGCTATTATTTTATAGCTAAAATCTAAGTTTTTAATTATAATTACTGCTTTTATAATCTTAAATCGAATCGATGATTTTTAAAGATATATTTTATTTATCGAGTCTTAAATCGATCTTTAGACTTTCGACAATTTGAAAAAATAAGATGTTTCGCTAAAAGTAAACTTATTTGATTTGCTCGACGACTATTTAGCTGCTTGTTTAAAGTATACTTTAAAAGTAATAAAGAAGTATATTATTGCTATAAAAAATAACTTTAAGATAATACCGAAAAAGCTTTCTTCGGCTACTTTAAATACAAACTCGAAAGGCTTATATTTAATAGTATTATAAAAGTATTATATGATTCGTCGAACTTAAATATCGAAAAATTTAATATACTCGGAAAAAAACATTAAGCAATAGCTATATTCTTTTTTCATACGCTGATACGAATGCTCGTTTACTTTTAACGAGTATAATAAGTATTATATTATATTATATAAAGCCGAGAAAAAGCTTTTTAAGTACTTAAGCAATAGCAAAGTTATATAAAATCGGAAATAAAGCCGAGAATTGATATTGAATAATAGCTAGTTAAGGTTTTATTAGATTTCTAACGCGATTTACGCCGATAGCTTAGATATATAAAAAAAAAAACCGACTCGAATCATTTATATATAAATATATATAATAATCACTTCTATGCGAAAGAATAAAAAAGATCAAATTCTTATGCTACTTGCGGAAAACGATATAGCTAGCCTTTTAGCTATTATTTGCCGTAGATCACCGAAAATGAAGGTATTCTTGCGTATTATAACCGACTTAATAATATTGCAAAAACGCAAGCTTATTAATTAGTGCGCTATTTTAGCTACGCAATTATTAATTCACGGAGTACTTAGCTTTTTTCGGATTAAAAACGTCTGTTATTTTGCCGACTTAAATAAGACTGCTCGAAGCAAAGCTATAAAAGCTTTTTGTATAGACTTTAATATAAAGGTATTTAATAGCAATTAATACGTAGCTAACGAAGGTTTGAATTTGCAATATTAATATAATCATTTTATTAAGTTTGATGCTTTACACTTAAAAAGAGTATTACGTTAAGCTCGTGGACGCTTACGAAGAATTGCGCAAATCTACGACGTAGAAAACTTCGAGATCTATTGTTTTAATTCATTTTAAAGCCGCGTAATTATTAATTCGATTATAAAATCAATTTCGAAGACTTTCGCTGAGCTAGATATCTTATTAAAGGTTAGCTTACGTATAATTAAAAGATTAGAGACTTAGATCTTGAAATTATCGAAAGAACTATAGTTCTAATATAATAGCGACCTTTTTCAAGCATTAGACTATAGAATTCAGTATTTTATATTTAAACTTTTCGGCTTAAAAGAATTCGTTCGCGCAATTATCAAATAAAGCCGCGGTATAGTTATTATTGCAAATAATAAAAATTCGGATTACGAAATTGATAAAGCTAATACTATTCTTCGTATCGAACTACTATTCAAAAGCTTAAGAATGTAATACTATTAAGTAAGTACATTTAAAAAACTATTTATATAAAGCATTAGTTAATATATATAGCTTATATACACCGACGGCTTATAGAGTTGCTTTTTTAATTATACTAATAATGTATACCACTTATAATAGTTGTTCGTCGCGTTTAATTATTAAAGTCTTAAGTTTATTATTACGTAATATTATAACGTAATATTGCTTATCGGCTTTATTAATTATATACATTACTTAAACTTGTAATTCCATTTAGCAACTCTTGCGCTAACATCTTTTATTTAGCAACTCTTTTATCTAGCAACTTTTGCGCTAACATCTTTTATTTAGCAACTTTTTTATTTAGCAACTCTTGCGCTAATATCTTTTATCTAGCAACTTTTTTATTTAGCAACTCTTTTATTTAACAACTCTTGCGCTAATATCTTTTATCTAGCAACCCTTTTATTTAGCAACTTTTTTATCTAGCAACTCTTTCATCTAGTAACTCTTTTATTTAGCAACTCTTCTATCTAGCAACTCTTGCGTTAACATCTTCTATCTAGCAACCTTTTTATCTAATAACTCTTTTATCCAGCAATTCTTTTATCTAGCAACTCTTTTATCTAGCAACTCTTTTATCTAGCAACTCTTTTATTTAGCAACTCTTGCGCTAATATCTTTTATCTAGCAACCTTTTTATTTAGCAACTCTTTTATCTAGCAACTCTTTTATCTAGCAACTCTTCTATCTAGCAACTCTTCTATCTAGCAACTCTTGCGCTAACATCTTTTATTTAGCAACCTTTTTATTTAGCAACTCTTTCATTTAGCAACTCTTTTATCCAGCAACTCTTTTATCCAGCAACTCTTTTATTTAGCAACTCTTGCGCTAACATCTTTCATCTAGCAACCTTTTTATCTAGCAACTCTTCTATCTAGCAACTCTTCTATCCAGCAACTCTTTCATTTAGCAACTCTTTTATCTAGCAACTCTTGCGCTAACATCTTTTATCTAGCAACTCTTTTATTTAGCAACTCTTTTATCTAGCAACTCTTGCGCTAACATCTTTTATCTAGCAACCTTTTTATTTAACAACTCTTTTATTTAGCAACTCTTTTATCTAGCAACTCTTTTATCTAGCAACTCTTTTATCTAGCAACTCTTGCGCCAATATCTTTTATTTAGCAACCCTTTTATTTAATAACTCTTTTATTTAGCAACTCTTTCATTTAGCAACTCTTTTATCTAGCAACTCTTGCGCTAACATCTTTTAACTAGCAAAAGAAGAAGAAGAGGACATCATAAACTAAAGACATTCTATAAGCTAAAGACATTTTATAAGCTAAGGACATTCTACAAGCTAAGGACATTTTATAAGCTAAGGACATTCTATAAGCTAAAGGACATTCTATAAGCTAAGGACATTCTACAAGCTGGAGGACATTACAAGCTAAGGACATTCTACAAGCTAAAGACATTTTACAAGCTAAGGACATTCTATAAGCTAAGAGACATTCTACAAGCTAAAGGACATTACAAGCTAAGGACATTACAAGCTAAAGAACATTCTATAAGCTAAGGATATTACAAGCTAAAGATATTATAAGCTAAGGATATTACAACTTAAAGTTAAAGACATCATAAGCTAAAGATATCATAAGCTAAGGACATTACAAGCTAAAGGACATCATAAGTGAAAAGATATAATATGATATTAAAACTTGTAATATAAGCTGAAAATAGCAATAAGCAAAAGAATAAAGTTATTAGTAATAGCGAAGTGTTAATAGCGATAAAGTAAATGGCAGCGAAGTATTGGTAGCGATAAAGTAGATAGCAGCGAAGTATTAATAGCGATAAATAAGTAGTAGCGAAGTGTTGATAAGAAAGTTGGCGGCAGCGAAGTGTTAATAAAAAGGTTGATAGCAGCGAGGTGTTAATAAGAAGGTTGGCGGCAGCGAGGTGTTAATAAGAAGGTTGGCGGCAGCGAAGTGTTGATAA
Source organism: Drepanopeziza brunnea f. sp. 'multigermtubi' (assembly GCF_022702325.1). NCBI lineage: Eukaryota > Fungi > Ascomycota > Leotiomycetes > Helotiales > Drepanopezizaceae > Drepanopeziza > Drepanopeziza brunnea. The sequence goes on from NW_027094068.1 coordinate 932,300, forward strand.
GAAAGTTAATAGTAGCGAAGTGTTGATAAAAAGGTTGGCGGCAGCGAGGTGTTGATAAAAAGGTTAGCGGCAGGCTGGCAGCGAGGTGTTGATAAGAAGGTTGGCGGCAGCGAGGTGTTGATAAGAAAGTTGGTGGCAGCGAGGTGTTGATAAGAAGGTTGACGGCAACGAAGTGTTGATAAGAAGGTTGGTAGCAGCGAAGTGTTGATAAGAAGGTTAGCGGTAGCGAGGTGTTGATAAAAAGGTTGGCGGCAGCGAAGTGTTGATAAAAAGGTTAATGGCAGCGAAGTGTTAATAGCGATAAAGTAAGTAGTAGCGAAGTGTTAATAAGAAGGTTGGCGGCAGCGAAGTGTTGATAAAAAAGTTAGTAGCAGCGAAGTGTTAATAAAAAGATTAATAGCAACGAAGTGTTGAGTGTTAATAATAATAATAAGCGGCAGCGAAGTGTTGATAAAAAGGTTAGCGGCAGCGAAATGTTAATAAAAAGGTTGATAGCAGCGAGGTGTTAATAAAAAGATTAATAGCAGCGAAGTGTTGAGTATTAATAATAATAATAAGCGGCAGCGAGGTGTTGATAAGAAGGTTAGCGGCAGCGAAGTATTAATAAGAAGGTTAGTAGCAGCGAAGTATTAATAAAAAGATTGGTAGCAGCGAAGTGTTAAGTATTAATAATAATAATAAGCGGCAGCGAAGTATTGATAAGAAGGTTAGCGGCAGCGAAGTGTTAATAAAAAGGTTAGTAATAGCGAGGTGTTAATAAGAAGATTAGTAGCAGCGAGGTATTAAGTGTTAATAATAATAATAAGCGGCAACGAAGTGTTGATAAAAAGGTTAGCGGCAGCGAAGTGTTGATAAGAAGGTTAGCGGTAGCGAAGTGTTAATAAGAAAGTTGGTAGCAACGAAGTGTTAAGTATTAATAATAATAATAAGCGGCAGCGAAGTATTAATAAGAAGATTAGTAGTAGCGAAGTGTTGATAAGATGATCGGTGGTAGCGAAGTGTTGAATATTAATAATAAAGTTGATATTAAAGTGTAAGAGATAATGTTAAAGTTTAAAGGTTGATTATAATAATAAAATATTAAAAAACTTATTAACCTTAAGATTAACTTTAAGATACACCGATTATAATCGGTATATAATCGGTTGATTAGTGTTAACTCGGTGTTGACTTAGTGTGCATACGGTTGCTAAACGTAAGGGGTGCGCCCGTAAGTATGTTTCCGAAAGCAAGCGTCTTTTCAAGCTTTTTTAACGAGTGCTAAGCTATTAGCTTTAATAATTTTTATACGAGCTTTAATGCGAGTGCGAAGCTTTTTATCAGTTTTAATTTCGAAAAGAAAAAGATTATCGCGGTCGGATTTAAAAAAGTTTAAGTCGTTAAAACGTATAGTTCGCTTAACGATCTTTTTTATTCGAATTATAATTTAAAAAGAGTAAAATGATAAAGTATATAATTAAAAAAGGAAGTAGATTATAATTAGTCTTTTATATATAATCGATCGCAAAGATCTTAAAAGAAAAAAGATTTTATAAGTCTATAAGAATATTAATTTAAGTTTGCGCTGCTACGATTAAATCTTTTAAAACTTTAATAATTAAATAAAGTGATCAAAAGGAATCGATCTTTATCGTTTAAAATCACTTTTAATTGAAAAAAGCTAAGTTAAATAAGTCGATAATAAAAGTGCTTTAATCACGTGATATTAAACTTTTAGCATTTTAATCGCTTTTTTAAACTTTTTAAACTGTCGCTTAGCTAATAGCTTAATTAAACCGTCGGCGACTTGATTTATAATAACGACTTATTTTAAATCTATTAAGCTATTTCGTACAGCTTTTTAAATAAATATATAACGAAAGTAAATATACTTAATTCGATAATAAAATTAAGTGTTTTTAATTAATGCGATCGCTTTTTAATTATCGCAATAAATTAAGACTAGAACCGTCTTTTCTTACGAAAGTATTTCAACTAAAAAGCGTTAAAGCTAAATTGCTTTTTTAACGGCTTCTATCTCGATTATTAGTTCGGATTCGCACGAAGATAAAGCAACGTTAAGTTGCCGTTTTAAAGACTAATTAATTGCTCCGCTTTCGACGTTAAAAACTGTCGGATGTGATCAGGTGATAAACCTATCACGTGTCAAGACTTCTCCAGATGTATAAGTAGAAGGCTATGTCGAATGTGATTAAGTGATAGACTTATCACGTGTCAAGACCTTTTTAGATATATAAGTAAAGGGCTACTTTTTAAGTTTATTAAACAATAATCAAAAATCTTTTTACTTATCTTCTTCTTTGTGTTACCGTTTAATAAATTATAAGCTCCGTTGCGACTTCTTTAGCGCCGAAATACTATAACTAATACTCTTTGCGACTTCTTTAGCATCGAACCTTTCGTAAAGACAGAATTAAAACAGAACGGAACACGATATTCTTTTTTAAAAATTTTTTCTAGCGATATAAACAACTTTCTCTTTTTATTGCTTGCGTTTATCGCTAACTTTTTATATTTTTTTTAAAAAACATACGACTTTTTGTTTTTAAAAACACTTTAATAATAACTTATCTCGAATAATATTGTTTTTTTAAAAGTCTATATATATATATATATATTTATAGACTTTTCGACGGAATACGCTAAAATGAACTTTAATTTTCCGAGATCCAACTTCTTATAAATCTATTTTGCATATATACTTTATTTATATTTAATATTAATCGAAAACTCTTTTACCGAGATTATTATATTTTAAACGACTTAGCCGCATTACGTTAGCGCGCTTTAGCTTTTATAATAAAATAAAACTCGAACAACTTTAATAGATTCTTTATCTTATTCTTAACTTTACTTATCTTATCGCAAATTAATTATAAATTAAAACGTTGCGAATAACTTAATCAATTAAGAACTTTAAAAGACTTTAAAAAAAGCTTTTCTTACGGACGATATTTTCGTATTATTAAAGAATACGAAAACTCGCAAGATCTCTTAACCTTTTAACTCTACTCTTTTTTACTGCTTTAATCTTTTTACAAACTATATACAAACACTTATCAATACTTTTTTCTAATTTTTCGACTCTATTAAAAATCGTGATTTTAGTTTTGATTTCTAACTTTTTAATACCGAATCAAACTTAAACACTTCTTTTTTATCGGCTTCGGACGAAAAGCTCTTTTGCTTTTCTTTATTTACTTTACTCTTCGGTTTCCGAGTCAAAAAACCTCTTCGCTATTTATAAGAATATTTCGATAAATATCACTTTAGTATTATTAATTAACGTTAAGGATTTTATTAAGCTTATTAAGACTTCGATTTTTAAGAATAGCTACGGATATTTAATCCACTTTTTTTTTCGCTCTTTCCGTTGTTCCGTTCTTTAACGAAAAAAACTAAATCGAGTTCTTTCGACGTATCGACTTCGCTTTTATTAATAAAAACTACTTTTACGAAAAAATCTTTAAAAGTATAAGAGTTCGATCAATTCGCTCTTTAAGCGAAATAAAGTTTGCGTTTAAGAAAAGACTCGACGCGTAAAACGAACTCTAGACTTAAAGCTGCTTTTTTGTCCGTAGCAAACTCGAGCTAACCGCCGCAAACTTCGCTAAAAGAAAAAGAATAAGCTTTATAATCGTCGAAGACTTTAAAAAGCACGATCTTAAAAAGCTATTATTAAAAGATTTAAAAGAACGATTTCGACTTAAAAGCGTCGCGACGTTTTATTATTTTTAATTTGTATTACTCGCTTTTTGCATTAACGAGTTCGACGACGTCACTTTTTTTAATAACGAATTTATACGCTTAAACGGACAATTTAAGCTTTTCGATAATAATACTTAACTTTCCGCTTTATAAATGATTAAAGTTTATCTTAATTAGTTATTATCTTCGTACGAAAACTTTAAATTTAATTAAGTTTCGAATAACGATTATATCGACGGCGATAAATTTAAAATTGCTTTCGTCGACTTTATAACCGCTATTCGTAAAAAAAAGCAATTGATATAGCACTTTTCGAGCAAAGCTTTCTTCGCATACGAAAAACTTAGTAAACTTATAAAAAGAAATAAGTCTATTATAATTTATAATTATTGCAAAAAACCTTACTACTTTAAGCTAAAATGCGTAATTGCTTACTTTTATTTAAAAGCTGCGTTCGATAAACGAATCGAAAAAAAGCGTAAAAATAAAGCTGCTAAATAAGCGAAATTAAAAACGGTTAAAAATATCGATTCTTTCGAAAAAACTCTTTCCGTTACTTTTTTTATACTATCGATTCGTAGCTGCGCTAATAAAACCTTTTAACTCGCTTTCGACGTTCGAGATTTTAATATAGATTAGCAATTAAAGTTTACTCGAAATAGATTATTTTAATTAAAACTAATTTAAAAGTATTTTTTTTTTTTTCGATTTAATCTTTTTCGTAATTTTCAATTAAAGCAACGTCTTCGAAAGCTCCGGACTTTGTTATCGAGTATTACTTTTACTTTTAAATACTAAATAATTCTTATTTTTTTTATAATCTTTACCTTTTTACTTTATTTTTTACTTTTCTTTTTTACTTTTTAAAAAACACAACAGCTTACTGTTATAATAATATTCTTTTATTTCTTTTCTTTCTTACTTTAAGATGCCGCACTTTTTATTAAAGCTTTTTTTAAAAACCTTTCTTTTCAATTCTCTTAAAAAACCTTGTACGCTTTCGCTTTTTAGTCTTTAAATACACTCGAAAACACTTTTATCTTTAATAATAGCTGCATTAAGCATATGTTCTATCGTTAAAAGTTTTTTAAAAACATCTTTTTACTCGACTTAAGCGAAGCAATTATTATTTTTAAAATAAAAAGTCATTCACTTTTACTTTAAAAGAAAAGCATAATTGTTTTACTCGTTAAAACAAACGACGGCAGCTTCGGTTAAATTCGTTTATATAACGTTATTTATTATCTAAACTTTAATACTAACTTTCTTTTTTATTTAAATCTTATTCGAAAAAGTATAAGTATGCTTTTAAGCGAAAAAAGTGCTTTACTCTTTTTATTAAGCAAAAACTTTTTAGTTTTCACCGCTCGAATCGCTTAAGATTTGTTTTACTTTAATATCGATCTGCGCTAGCTTATAAACCGAGTTCTTCGCTTAAGTTATATATATAAAGCTTTCGACTTTAGCTAACGACGCTACGCTTACTTTTTTTAGTTAGCTTCGACTTTCGATATTTTAAATCCTTTTTAATAACGATCTTAATATCGAGCTTTAACCGCTTTTTCTATTAAAAAGGCTTAAGCTATTTAATATAAACGTTTTAAATATTTCGGATAAAAAAACTTATTAAAAATGCAAAAATTATTAAAAGATATAAACTTACGCACACCTTTTCTTTTATGCGCTTGCGAGAGCTGCTTCGACGGTCGAATGATTAAAAGAGCATATAAAAGACATATCAATTTAAAACGGTATCTCGACGAGCTTATTTATATAAATATTATTAAACTTTTTCGTAAAAAGTACGACGGCTTTATTTATTTTATTTACTTTTATTACGATAAAATAAAAAAGGTCGAGTATTATAATATAAAGTATAAGTTTAAAGCATTAAATAAATTTAAACTTTTTTAAGCTTTTCATCGAAAAAAGATTATGCGTTTTCGCATCGATAACGAAAGCGAATACGTTTTTCGACGCTTTCAAGAACATTTAATCGAAATAAGCGTTTAATTTAAATATATTATTTCGTATAATCTATAAATAAATAAAGCTATTAAAAGAATCGGACGAACACTTTAAGATATTATAAAAACGCTTTTATAAAGTTTTGAATTCGATGCGAAATAATAGCTAGAATTGCTTCGCATTACCGTTTATTTTTATTTTCGTCGCTTTTATAGCTTTATTAGCATAACCTTTTTTAAAGCTACGAACTTATGCAAATTATTCGTCTCGCATTTACGCATTATCGGCTTTAAAGCTTAATTTCTCGAAAGCAAAATTAAAAAGATAAAACCGTATATTAAACGAGTCTTTTATAAAAAGCTAATTAGATACGAAAGTGATCATATTTATCGTATTTTAACGACCGACGGTTTTATTAAAAAAGCATATAGCGCGTATATAATTAAGCAGCTTTTAGCTTTTGCCGCTATCGAACAAATAGATTTTATAAAAAGATCACTTATTTTTCCGCACTTTAATTCCGCTTTTTACTTTTTTAATTCTTACTTTTTAACGCTTTTGAAGCGCAAGACCGAAAATTCGCTTAATATAAAGCTAAAATGCTTACGCTTTTCGCTTATCGTTAAGAACGAAGATTATTTAGCTCGAAGGTTTACCGCTTAAGATCTCCGACTTTTATCTTTTTAAAAAAACTTTTATATCTTCGATATTTTTAATCGCTTTTATTATCTTTCGATTCTTTCTTTTTTCTTTTCGTTTTTCGAAAGTATATTCGATTTTACTTTTCGAACTCTTTTTTTTTCGCTAACTCTTTTTGAACTTCACTTTAAGCTTTACCGAGACTTTAACTTATTTGATTTAATCGCTTTTATAACACTCTTAGCAAAGCAAATCTTAAAATTAAAAAAGAAACTTAAAGTTAAGCACGCTAGAAATAAAAATAGCTTTAATATTTAAGCTTTACTCGATCTTATAACAAAAATCACTTTTTTCGAAGCTAACTCTTTTAAACTTTTCGAACCGAAGATTTATAAATAAGCTATAACCGATAATAATCGAACGGCTTAATTAAAAGCTATAGCTAAAAAATAAAAATCACTTTACGAAAATAATATTTAAGACTTTATCGACTTACTTACGACTTAGCGCGTCTTTTTCGGTCGATAAATATATAAACATAAGCGAAGACTTAACGGCTTTATAATCCGTTAAAAAGCACGTTAAGTCGTTAAAAAAGATCAATAAAAGAAAAGCATTAATTATATTAAGACTTTTGCTATAATCGTTAAGCTTTTAAATTATAAAATGATTTTCGTTATCGCCGCTGCTTTAAATTAAAAGATCGATTAAATAAACGTTAAAACTGCGTTTTTATATAAGAAAGTTGCCGAATCCGTTTACGTAAAACAACTTACCGAGCTCGAAGACGAGATTAAAAAAGTTTGCAAATTAAACCGCGCATTTTACGGATTTAAATAAGCTTTTCGCGTTTAATATAATACTTTATTCGAATTCTTTATTAAAATAAAATTTAAACCTTTTAATATTAACGCAAGCGTTTTTTATAAAAAAAGAGTTATTATCGTTATTTACGTCGATAATTTATTTGTCTTCGGCCGTGATCGCGTCGAAGTTAATAAACTTAAAGCTATTTTATCTTAACGTTTTCAAATAACTGATTTCGGACTAATAATTTATTATTTAAGTATAATAGTTACTCGAGATCGCGCTAATCGAACGCTTAATCTCGAATAACGAGCTTATATCGAGAAAATCATTTAAAACTTCGAAATAAAAGATTATAATACTTACGGTATATTAATAAAAGTTTTTTTTAAAATCTTAATTTTACTTTTATTAAAGTATTAAGCTTTTCTCGAGCTTCGTTACGAATACTAACGATTTATTAGTTCGCTTATATACGCTATGCTAAGTTTTAAGCTCGATATTGCTTTTTTAATATTTATAATTAATCGTTTTGCTTTAAATCTAATTATAAAACATATAAAAGCAGCGAAACGTATCGTTCGCTACTTAAAAGAAATTATTCGTTACGAACTCGTTTATTAAAAAGACTTAAGCGACTTGATCGGCTTTTTCGACGCGAATTAAAATAATTATTAATTAATACGTAAATCTATAAAAAGCTTTATTTTTAACGTCGAAAGCAAAGCAATTAACTAGTCTTCGAAACGGCAACTTATCGTTGCTTTATTTTCGTACGAATCCGAATTAATAGCCGAAACGGAAGCCGTTAAAAAAGCAATTTAGCTTTAACGCTTTTTAATCGAAATACTTTCGCAAAAAAAGACGGTTTTAATCTTGATTTATTGCGATAATCAAAAAGCGATCGTATTAGCTAAAAACATTTAATTTCATTATCGAACTAAGTATATCTACTTTCGTTATATATTTATTAAAAAGCCGTACGAAATAACTTAATAGATTTAAAAATAAGTCGCTATTGCAGATCAAGTCGCCGACGATTTAATTAAGCTATTAGCTAAGCGATAATTTAAAGAGTTTAAAAAAGCGATTAAAGTATTAAAAGTTTGATATCACGTAATTAAAACACTTTTATTACCGATCTATCTAACTTAGCCTTTTTTAATTAAGAGTAGTTTTAAACGATAAAGATCGATTCTTCTTAATCACTTTATTTAATTATTAAAGTTTTAAAAGATTTAATTATAACGGCGCAAACTTAAATTAATATTCTTATAGACTTATAAAATCCTTTTTCTTTTAAGATCTTTGCGACCGATAAAATATAAAAGACTAATTATAATTTACTTCTTTTTTTAATTACATACTCTATTACTTTACTCTTTTTAAATTATATTTCGATTAAAAAAGATCGCTAAGCGAATTGTACGTTTTAACGACTTAAACTCTTTTAAATCCGATTGCGATAATCTCTTCTCTTTCGAAATCAAGACCGATAAAAAGCTTCGCATTCGCATTAAAGCTCGTACGAGAATAATTAAAGCTAATAGCTTAACACTTGTTAAAAAAGCTCGAAAAGACGCTTGCTCTCGAAAATATAATCTATAATAAAAAAAACGAAAACTTTAATTTTTGCTTTGCAACTTTTTTTTATAAAGCTTTTTTATCGGTGCCGACGAAGTCGGCAACGCTATTAAGCTAGATTAGCAAATAATCTCGGACTTAAAAGAATTATAATTAAATGTTACTATTAACGAAATAACAAGTTACTTGACTTTATTAATTATAAATTTCGAGTGTTATCAACCGTATTACTTAATAAATAAAACTAGCATTTTATATTAAATTCTTTTTTCTCGATTAATCTTTTATATCGATTGCAAAAAGCAAGCTAATAGTTATATTAAGATTAAAGATAATTACACCTTTTCTCAATTCGCTAAACTGCTTACGAAACGTAATAATAGACCGGCTACTTTTCGTTTTAACTGATTTATTATAAAAACGAAAAGACAAATTAATAATCAACCGAAAAAAAAAAGCTTATAGCCGAACGATTACGCTTAAGCAGTTTAATAATAAAAAAACGGCAAAAAGTTCAGTTTCGCGATTTATAATTGCAATTACTTTAATACCGATCTTAACGAAGTCTATAAGTCCGCGCTTCTCTCTTTATAAAAAGAATTTATTAAAATATATTTTGACTAATAAAAGAGCCTTAATAAAGAAGATCTTTAGATTTTCAGCTTAATTAACGGCAATTTAAACAATTAATGCGTGATTTACACCGCTACTTAGCTACGTAATACTTTAAGCAATAAGAATTAAAAAAACTAACTATTATTAAAAAACGAGCTTAAACAAAAAAAAGCAAAGAAAATCAATTGGTTTGACTTAAGACGGAAAATATAAATAAAAGCTGCTTTAATCTTACGCTAAGAATCTTTATCGGAAGTTAAAACTCGATCCTTTTAAGCTTTATCGCGCAGATTTTTTATTTCTCGAATAAAGAATAACGTCGAAAATTCGATAAGCATTACGCAGCACCCTTTTCTATTAGTTAATAATACTATTAATCACTTTTCGAATCAGTTAGCAAAAGAAGAAGATAGCTTACTTAAAAAGAAAAAGCTCTTTTAAGTGCAGTTAAATGAAAAGACGAGAACTAAAGATTAAGATGATCTTTCTTTTTTAAAAACAAGCGAGCAATTAAATTAGTCTTTTGGTTTTTTCTTTGTAGTTAAGTTTTTTGGCCTTTGCTATTTTTCCTTATAAAATACTCTTATATCTTCTTTTGTTTTTCTTTTCGGATCTACTTTTAATAAGAGCTTTATTTATGAACTTTAGTAAGAGTCTTTTTCATTTGAATAAGTCTTAAGTAAGAGTATCGGATGTGATCAAGTGATAGACCTATTACGTGTCAAGACCTTTCTAAATGTATAAGTAGAAGGCTATTCTTTAAGTTCATCTAACAAGAATTAAAGATCTTTTTACTCATCTTCTTCCCGTGTTACCGTTCAACAAACATTTCTTTTTTATCGGCTTCGGACGAAAAGCTCTTTTGTCTTTTTTCATTTACTTTACTCTTCGGTTTCCGAGTTAAAAAACCTTTTCGCTACTTATAAAAATATCTTAATAAATATTACTTTAGCATTATTAGCTAACGTTAAAGATTCTATTAAGCTTATTAAGACTTTGATTTTTAAAAATAGCTGCGAATACTTAATCTATTTTCTTTTTCGCTTTTTTCGCTGTTTCGTTTTTTAACGAAGAAAATTAAATCGAGTTCTTTTAACGTATCGACTTCGCTTTTATTAATAAAAATTATTTTTACGAAAAAAATTTTAAAAATACAAAAGTCCGACCAACTCGCTTTTTAAGCGAAATAGAATCTGCGTTTAAGAAAAGACTCGACGCGTAAAACGAACTTTAAACTTAAAGCTGCTTTTTTATCCGTAGCAAACTCGAGCTAATCGCTATAAACTTCGTTAAAAAAAAAGAATAAGCTTTATAATCGTCGGAGACTTTAAAAAGCACGATCTTAAAAAGCTATTATTAATAGATTTAAAAGAACGATTTCGACTTAAAAGCGTCGCGACGTTTTATTATTTTTAATTCGCGTTGCTCGCTTTTCGTATTAACGAGTTCGACGACGTCACTTCTTTTAATAACGAATTTATACGCTTAAACGAACAACTTAAGCTTCTCGATAATAATACTTAACTTTCCGTTTTATAAATAATTAAAGTTTATCTTAATTAATTATTATTTTCGTACGAAAACTTTAAATTTAATTAAGTCTCGAATAACGATTATATCGACGGCGATAAATTTAAAACTGCTTTCGCCGACCTTATAGCTGTTATTCGTAAAAAAGAGCAATTAATATAATACTTTTCGAGCAAAGCATTTTTCGTATATAAAAAACTTAACAAACTTGCAAAAAGAAATAAGTTTATTATAATTTATAATTATTACAAAAAACATTATTACTTTAAGCCGGAATGCGTAATAGCTTACTTTTATTTAAAAGCTGCTTTCGATAAACGAATCGAAAAGAAGCGTAAAGATAAAGCTATTAAGCAAGTTAAATTAAAGACGGCTAAAAATACCGACTCTTTCGAAAAGACTTTTTTCGCTGCTTTTTTTATGCTATCGATTCGTAGCTACGTTAATAAAACTTTTCAATTCGCTTTCGACGTTCGAGATTTTAATATAAATTAATAATTAAAGTTTGCTCGAAGTAAATTATCTTAATTAAAACTAATTTAAAAGCATTGTTTTCTTTTTCGACTTGACTTTTCTTATAATTTTCAATTAAAATAGCGTCTTCGAAAGCTTCGGATTTTGCTATCGAGTATTACTTTTACTTTTAAATATTAAATAATTTTTATATTTTTTATAATTTTTACTTTTATATTTTATTTTTTACTTTTCTTTTTTACTTTTTAAAAAACACGACGGCTTACCGCCGTAGCAATGTTCTTTTACCTTTTTTTCTTTTACTTTAGTATACCGCGTCTTTTATTAAAGCTTTTTTTAAGAACTTTTCTTTTTAATTCTTTTAAGAAACTTTGCACGCTTTCGCTTTTTAGTTTTTAAATACACTCGAAAACACTTTTATTTTTAATAATAACTGTACTAAATATATGTTTTATCGTTAAGAGTTTTTCGAAAATATCTTTTTACTCGATTTAAGCGAAGCAATTATTATTTTTAAAATAAAAAGTCATTTACTTTTATTTTAAAAGAAAAGCATAATTGCTTTATTCGTTAAAACGAACGACGATAGCTTCGATTAGATTCGTTTATATAACGTTATTTATTATCCGAACTTTAATATTAACTTTTTCCTTTGTTTAAATCTTATTCGAAAAGGTATAAGTATAATTTTAAACGAAAAAAGTGCTTTGCTTTTTTTATTAAATAAGAACTTTTTAATTTTCACCGTTCGAATCGCTTAAGACTTGTTTTACTTTAATATCGATTTGCGCTAGCTTACAGATCGAGTTTTTCGCTTAAGTTATATACATAAAGCTTTCGACTTTAATTAACGACGCTACGCTTACTTTTCTTAATTAGCTTCGATTTTCGATACTTTAGATCTTTTTTAATAACGATCTTAATATCGAGCTTTAACCGCTTTTTTTATTAAAGAGGCTTAAGCTATTTAGCATAAGCGTTTTAAATATCTCGAATAAGAAAACTTATTAAAAATGCAAAAACTATTAAAAGATATAAACTTACGTATACTTTTTCTTTTATGCGCTTGCGAAAGCTGCTTCGACGATCGAATGATTAAAAGAGTATATAAAAGATATATTAATTTAAAACAATATCTCGACGAGCTTATTTATATAAATACTATTAAACCTTTTCGTAAAAGGTACGACGGTTTTACTTATTTTATTTACTTTTATTACGATAAAATAAAAGAAGTCGAGTGCTATAATATAAAGTATAAGTTTAAAGCATTAGATAAATTCAAACTTTTTTAAGCTTTTCGTCGAAAAAATATTATACATTTTCGCATCGATAACGAAAGCGAATACGTCTTTTAGCGTTTTTAAACATACTTAATTAAGACAAGCGTTCGATTTGAACTTATTGTTTCGTATAATTTATAAATGAATAAAACTATCGCAAAGATCGAACGAATACTTTAAAATATTATAAAAACGCTTTTATAAAGTTTTAAATTCGATACGAAATAATAGCCGGAACTGCTTTGCATTGCTGTTTATCTTTACTTTCGTCGCTTTTATAGCTTTATTAGCATGACTTTTTTTAAAGCTACGAACTTATGCAAATCGTTCGTTTTGCACTTACGTATTATCGGCTTTAAAGCTTAGTTTTTCGAAAGCAAAATTAAAAAGATAAAATCGTATATTAAACGGATCTCTTACGGAAAGCTAATTAAATACGAAAGTAATTATATTTATCGTATTTTAACGACCGACGGTTTTATTAAAAAAGCATATAGCGCGTATATAATTAAGCAGCTTTTAGCTTTTGCCGCTATCGAATAAATAGATTTTATAAAAAGATTATTTACTTTTTCGCACTTTAACTTCGCTTTTTACCTTTTTAATTCTTACTTTTTAACGCTTTTAAAGCGTAAGACCGAAAGTTCGCTTAATATAAAGCTAAAATGCTTACGCTTTTCGCTTACCGTTAAGAACGAAGACTATTTAGCTCGAAAGCTTACCGCTTAAGATCTTCGATTTTTACTTTTTTAAAAGAACTTTTATATCTTTAATATTTTTAATCGCTTTTATTATTTTTCGACTTTTCTTTTTTTCTTTTCGTTTTTCGAAAGTATATTCGATTTTACTTTTCGAACTCTTTTTCTTTCGTTAATTCTTTTTGAACTTTACTTTAAGCTTTACCGAGACTTTGACTTACTTGACTTAATCGCTTTTATAGCATTCTTAATAAAGTAGACTTTAAAATCGAAAAAGAAACTTAAAGTTAAGCACGCCGGAAATAAAAATAGTTTTAATATTTAAACTCTATTCGATCTTATAATAAAAATCACTTTCTTCGAAGCCAGCTCTTTTAAACTTTTCGAATCGAAGACTTATAAACAAGCTATAGCCGATAGTAATCGAACGGCTTAGCTAAAAGCTATAGCCGAAGAATAAAAATCATTTTACGAAAATAATACTTAAAATTTTATCGATTTACTTACGACTTAGCGCGTCTTTTCCGGTCGATAAGTATATAAATATAAGCGAAGACTTAACGGCTTTATAGTCCGTTAAAAAGCACGCTAAATCGTTAAAAGAAATCAATAAAAAAAAAGCATTGATTATATCGAGATCTTTATTACGATCGTTAAGCTTATAAATTATAAAATGATTTTCGCTATCGTCGCTGCTTTAGATTAAAAGATCGATTAAATAAACGTTAAAACCGCGTTTTTATATAAAAAAGTTATCGAATCCGTTTATATAAAATAATTTATTAAGCTCGAAAACAAGATTAAAAAGGTTTGCAAATTAAACTGCGCACTTTACGGACTTAAATAAGCTTTTCGCGTTTAATATAATACTTTATTCGAATTTTTTATTAAAATAAGATTTGAACTTTTCGATATCGACGCAAGCGTTTTTTATAAAGAAAGAATTATTATCGTTATTTACGTCGATGACTTATTTATCTCCGGTCGTAATCGCGTTAAAGTTAATAGATTTAAAACTGCTTTATCTTAACGTTTTTAAATAATTAATTTCGGACTAATAGCTTATTACTTAAGCATAATAGTTACTCGAGATCGCGTTAATCGAACGCTTAGTTTCGGATAATAAGCTTATATCGAAAAGATCATTTAAGACTTCGAGATAAAAAATTGCAATACTTACGATATACCGATAAAAGTTTCTTTTAAAATCTTAATCTTACTTTTATTAAAGTATTAAGCTTTTTTCGAGCTTCGTTACGAATACTAGCGATTTATCGGTTCGCTTATGTACGCTATATTAAGTTTTAAGCTCGATATTGCTTTTTTAGTTTTTATAGTTAATCGTTTTACTTTAAATTTAATTATAAAATATATAAAAGCAGCGAAACGCATCGTTCGCTACTTAAAAGAAATCATTCGCTACGAACTCGTTTATCGAAAAGACTTAAGCGATTTAACCGGCTTTTTCGATGCGGATTAAAATAATTATTAATTAATACGCAAATTTATAAAAAGCTTTATTTTTAACGTTAAAAGCAAAGCAATCAGCTAGTCTTCGAAACGGCAACTTACCGTTGCTTTATTTTCGTACGAATCCGAATTAATAGCCGAAACGGAAGCCGTTAAAAAAGCAATTTAGCTTTAACGCTTTTTAATCGAAATACTTTCGTAAAAAAAAAACGGTTTTAATTTTGATTTATTGCGATAATTAAAAAGCGATCGCATTAGCGAAGAACACTTAATTTTATTATCGAATTAAGCACATCTACTTTCGTTGTGACGACACGCCAGGTCTCCTGGACGCACCTCACATGCGCCAAGCTACTTCCTTCCTTTTTTCCTTCGTATTCTTCGTATTCTCTTATTCCTCGCTTTTGACCTATGAACCATAGTTCACGAGTCCTTGGCGCTCTTACTTTCGTGTATATAGACCTTAGCTACCTTCGACTTTTACACTCGGTAGTTGTTGATTTTAAGTTATTACTTTGAGATTCTCTTAAGCTCTTATGTGAACCTTCGCGCTTTCGTGAGTTCTTTTAAGTAATCGCTTAAGGTCGTTATATTATCAATAACTATCTTACTCCGCCGGGAACGGCTTTAATAATATTCCTTTTCTTTAAAATTCTTTAATAGTTGGACGTCAAAACACTTAAACGATTCTAACGGTCACGAAAAGGCTTATTCCAAGTATAACTTGAAGGATAGCACTTATACAACACAGCAACCCTCGCCCCTCGGGCAAAATCCTTCGCACACCTTTTAAAGCTGCTCTAGCAGTTCCTTCCTCCTTTTTTACGGCCCAACTAATAATTCCTTTTACTTAAAAAGAAGCTATTAGTAAGCAAGACGATAAAGATGATCTTTCGGCCCTTATCAACCTCGAGGAAGCCTTGGCCTAACACTAAGCCCTCTTTTAGTCTTAACGAAAGGCCGTTGAGCTTAAAAAGCTCTTCGTAGATATAAAAACCCGCAACGAAGAGCTCGACAAGAGCGCTAGCGAATAAAAAACCTTCGCTAAAAGGGCTGAAAAAGAGGCCCGTCGAGCTCGAAAGGAACTAGACTAGCTTTAAGCGGTCTTGCCAATTACGAAACGCCCGTCAGAGCCTCTTTAAGTGTCTTTCGAAGATAATTTTAAAAGCAAAGAGCTATACAAGCCTTCGGTCTCTTAAGCCACTCTCTTTACTTATAGAACCGCTAACCTTCGCCGCTTTTTCGCCGACGACGATGAACCACTTTCTTCTTACAAGCTAACTAACTTTCGCATTCTAGCTAGGTTCAACACCTTTAGAGCTTCCTCCTTAGCTTCTTAAGGTCGCGCTCGTATCGAGCGGATCTTTAACTTTGAACAAAAGCTTTTAAACGGTGTAAGCTACCGAGCACGCTATTAGCAAGCCCGCGTCTTTAACAACTTAAAAGCTTTCGAAGAATACTTCTTTATAGAACGCTAGCGTAAGAACTACGTCTTTAACTAAACCGAAGAAACAGCTTACTTGTTCTTAGCCCTTTTGGTTATAAATCGTAGCAACCTCGTAACCGCCTCGGAACTCGTCCAGATCGCTTTCGAGTTCTTGAACGACCTCGCTGAAAAAGCTAAAGCGTCAATTAAGTTCGAAAAACTTTATATAAGGCTTAACTAGCAATTCTAAGACTTCTACCTTGTTTTTTCGGAGCTTGCCGCTACCGCTGAAATCAAGGACGAAGACCGATTACGTAAGGCCTTGCGTTCTAAGATTATCAAGACGCTGCGCGACCAGCTCTATTTGGAATTTGCTAAGACTACAACTTTCAAAGACTTTTAGACCGCCGTCTAGCAGTTAGCTACTAGCCAATACGCGTTTGCAAAGCTTTACGACGCTTTACAAGCTAAGTATAATACTCAATTCGCGAAGAGCTTTTATAATAGAGCTCGTAACGAATCCCGTTCGGCTTAAAAAGCAGCGGTTAAGCAAATCACTTATTACGAGAACCGCTAAGATAGCTTAACCCTCGTCTTTTTCCTTACCTTTTAGCGCTAAACTTTTAATAGCTTTAGCGCTAATGCAAATCGATTTAATCGATCCAATAAATTCTCTTTTTCCGGAAACGCTTTTAAGTTAGCGATCAAGACCTTTAGATCGTCTCGTAAAGACTCGAATACGCCGAAGCTTTCTCGCCACTACTTAATCAACGAAATAAAATACGGCGCTAGACCTGAATACGGCTTTTATTCGGATGACTCGGACGATAAGCCTTACTCCGATGCTCTTGAAGATCACTAAGAGCTCTTTCTTATTAACTTTAACGCTTTCGATAATAAAGGAAACGTCGAGGCTTAAGCAAAGCCTCTTTCTTAAGCCAGCTTCGAGATATGCGATACTTCGACTTTACGAAGCTTTTTGATAATAAAGCTATGATTATACCCGTTACCTTTATTAAGAACGGCCTTTCGTATAAAGTATCTGCTTTGCTCGACTCAAGAGCTAATAAGTACGCACTGATTGATTTAGCGCTACTTAAATCACTTTCTTTTTTTCTTAAACTTTTAATTTAATTTTTCTCGGCCTTATTCTTTGTTAAATTATATAATAGAGCTCGTGAAGCTACTATTTTACATTTTGCACTTTTTAACTTTACGGTTGATAAGCGCGTTTAATTTTTTACTCTCTTTTTTATTATTAATTTTAAGAATCATAGCGTGATCTTCGGACGAGCATAGCTAGCTAAGCATTAGATTCTCTTTGATTGCGCTCGCCGCAAGCTTTATTAGCCTCGTTTTAACTTTTCGACCGCCACTTACGCTAAACCTATTGAGATTACATACTTTAATTAGCGTAAAGTAAACGCTCGTTACTAATACGACGCTAATAAGCGTGATCGAGCTTTAGATCGCTTTTAAAAAGCTTACGACGCTAATTCACTTGTAAACTATAGTTCACGGGCGGATCAAGCAGCAATAATAATCGCTAAATCACTTTTTTCTTTTCGGAATCGTTTTCCTTCCGCTTTCTCTTTTAAGATCGTTGAACCTTTTTCTTTTATTTACCCTTTCGTAAAGCCGTCATTCTTTCGCTTTACGAAAAACACTTTTTTTAAAGACTACGCTAAATCAATATCTTAAATGAACCGTGAGCTTGTGTCAATCGATATCGCTTCCGTAGAACTTCTTTTATCCGTTAAACGCTTTCGTTAAACATCTAAGCATAAAATCAATAGAAACTTTAAAATCAACGGCGTCTTCGGACACGCCTTTTATATAATCGCTCGTTAAAAAGACGTAGAACTGTTTTTTACGTCTTTCTACGAGCTCGATTGCTTAATCTTCGAGCGTTAAACGATTGCTTTTACTTAAGCTGACCATTAAGCAGCGCTAACACGCTTTATTAACGGCTTTATTTCTACTATTAACTTTGCAGCAGAACTATTAAAGCTTATTAACGACCTTCTTATCTTTTTCGAGTACTTCGATTACGCATACGTATTTTTTAAGGCCGCTAGCAACGTGCTAGCATTATACAAGCTTTACGATTACAAAATCGAGCTTTTCGAAGAAAAGGAAAAGGCGCTTCGGTATTCACTATTATACAAGATGTCGATCCTTAAACTAGAGCTTACTAAAGCCTACTTTATCGACAACCTTAACAAAGGCTTTATCGAACTTTTAATAGCGCTATTTGCAGCTTTAGTCTTGTTTGCTAAGAAGCAAGACGGTTCCTTCCGCTTTTGTATTGATTTCCGCGCGCTAAACAACCTTACTCGTAAAGATCGATACTTCCTCTTTTTAATCGATAAGACCTTCGCACGTCTCTTAAGAGCTAAAATCTTTACGAAACTCGATATTCGGCAAGCCTTTTATAGAATACGAATAGACCTAGCTTCCGAAAAGCTTATAACATTTAAAACACGCTACGGCGCTTATAAGTGTAAGGTTCTCTTATTCGGATTAACTAATAGACCCGCTATTTATTAACGCTATATAAATGACCTCTTTTTCGACTTCTTAGACATCTTTTATACGGCTTATTTAAACGATATCTTAATCTATTCTTCCGACCTTTTAAAGCACGCTAGCCACGTCCGCTAGGTTCTTTAACGACTCGACGACGCTAGCCTTTAAGCCGATATTAAAAAGTGCGAATTCAATACTATTAAAGTGAAATACTTAAGCTTTATCATCTTTACCGAAGGCTTAAAAGTAGATCAGGATAAGACTTCGATAGTCGAACATTAAGCGCTTTTTATAACCGTTAAAAGCGTCTAAAGCTTTTTTAGATTTTATAACTTTTACCGCCGATTTATTCGAGATTACGGCGTGATCGCGAAGCTTTTAATGCACTTAATTAAAGCTAACGTTCCTTTTTTATTTAATTCTTAGTATTAAAGAAGCTTCGACCTTTTAAAGCTCGCTTTGATTATTGCGCTAATCTTATAGCATTACAACTAAGACCTTTTTTATATGCTAAAGACTAACGCTTTCGACGGCGTAATCGCTTTAGTCCTTTCTTAAAAGCATAGTTCCGACTAGCTATTAGTCGCTTACTATTTTAAAACCATAGCTTTCGTTAAGCTTAATTACGTCGTTTACGATAAAAAGATGCTAGCTATTATACGCTCTTTTAGTAACTTCCGCGCCGAATTCGCCGGCTCCTTTTATTAAGTCTAAGTAATCACCGACCATAAGGCCTTAAAGTACTTTATGACCTTTAAGACCTTTAACGCTCGTCAAGCACGTTAAGCAAAGCTTTTTTTCGATTACAACTTTATTATTACGTATAAACTAAGTAAAGATAACTCGTTAGCTGACGCGCTAATACGCCGCACTAAAGAGCTCTTTTTTTAAAACAGCTTTAAGCGCACTTAGCGCTTGCAAACGCTGCTTCGCGCCGATAACGTTGACTTACGACTCTTGACCGAAAAGCTACGCTAACTTACGCTTTCGGAGACCGCCGTTATTATCGAAAAGATCGCGAAGCTTTTATCGATATTTCGAATTATTAATTAAGTTTTAAAAGCTAATCGGATCGCTTTTAGTTTCATAGCACTTCGAATTCAAGCTTTTAAAGTTGAGTCTTTACTCGTAAACTACGGTTCACGAGCTAAACTCATTATAAAAAGCGATTTGCTGCTTTATAACGGCCGCTTATTAGTTCTCGACGTTTAAAACTTGCGCTCGTTATTCGTCCGAGAAGTCTACGACTAAGTATTTACGGTATACTTTAGCTTTCGCAAAACCTATAAGCTCTTTGTAATACAATATTATTAGCACGGTATAGTTAAATTCGTTAACTAGTATTGCCGCAATTGCTACGCTTGCAAACGAGCTTTAATGCTTCGCGATAAAAAACCTAGTTTGCTTTAACTTTTCCCGATCTTTTCGCGCTCTTGAAAGCACGTTATTATAGATTTTTATAGCTTTAACAAAGACAAACACGGCTACGACAACGTTTTTATAATAATCGACCGCTTTTTTAAGCAAGCAATCTCGATCCTTTATTATAAGTCTATCGACGCTAAAGGCCTCGCTAAGCTTTATATCTATTATATTTATAAGTATTTTAAAGCTCTTTTAACGCTGACTTTTGATAGAAGACTTTAATACTAGTTTAAGTTCTAAAAAGAATTTAATAAAATCTTCGGCATTAAACTGACCTTTAGTATCGCCGCACACTTTAAGACTAACGGTCAAATCGAAATCTATAACTAGTACTTGCAAAAGCGCCTCCGTTCTTTCGTAAGCTACTATTAAGACGATTGGAACGAGTTCTTCTTTATAATAAACTTCGCTTAATTAACGCTCTTTTACGACTCTTTCGGCGGCCTTTTCCTTTTTAAGGTAATTCACGGCTACGCTTTTCGGACTACTTAAAATTAAAGCTTAAAACGACTTGACGACCAAACCCTTTTTCGCAAGCTCAATTAAGACGAAGCTCGCGCTTACGTTAACCGCTACTTCGGAGCTTAGAACCTCGTTAAAAAGCACTTTTAGCGCGCTTAAGACCGCATAGTTAAACAAGCTAATAAATTAAAGCGCTCGGTTGACTTCGACGTTAATGATAAGGTTTAGTTAAATATACGCTCGTTTTTTACTTCTCGACCGTTAAAGAAGCTCGATAACTCGACGAACGGACCGTTCGAAGTTACCGACAACGTTTATAGCAGCTTTAAACTTAAGCTCTTCGAGTTAATAAAGGTTCACTTAGTCTTTTATCTCGGACGGCTACGAAAAGCTTTTAATAACCTTACTCTTAAGCAAATCATTCTTGAACTTGACTCGATTAATATCATTAGCGAACTTAAGTACGAAATAAAGAACATTCTAGCCGTACGCTAAACTAAAAAGCATTTTAAGTACCGCGCTTCTTGGCTCGGCCGCGATATTAACCTTACTTAGTACCCCGCTTCCGACTTTATATACGCTTTTTTTAAAGTACGTGATTTCCACTTAGAATATAAAAAGC
This sequence comes from Drepanopeziza brunnea f. sp. 'multigermtubi', assembly GCF_022702325.1. Classification (NCBI taxonomy): domain Eukaryota; kingdom Fungi; phylum Ascomycota; class Leotiomycetes; order Helotiales; family Drepanopezizaceae; genus Drepanopeziza; species Drepanopeziza brunnea. Next base: position 953,540 of record NW_027094068.1, read on the forward strand.
TCTTCGGCTTTCTCGCGAAGCTTTTCGACTAGATCAAGGCTTATTCGGACGGTGTTAATAACTACGATCACTTAAGTAGTGATAAAGCAATAGATAAACGCTCGAGGACGAGCTTTTTTCGGACGAAGAAGTAGTGTGACGACACGCCAAGTCTCTTAAACGCACCTTATATGCGCTAAGCTACTTCCTTTCTTTTTTCTTTCGTATTCTTCGTATTCTCTTATTCTCCGCTTTTGACTTATAAACTATAGTTCACGAGTCTTTGGCGCTCTTACCTTCGTGTATATAGACCTTAGCTACCTTCGACTTCTATACTCGATAGTTGTTAATTCTAAGTCATTACTTTAAGATTCTCTTAAGCTCTTATATAAACCCTCGCGCTCCCGTGAGTTCCTTTAGGTAATCGCTTAAGGTCGTTACATTCGTTATATATTTATTTAAAAAGCCGTACGAAATAATTTAATAGATTTAAGATAAATCGTTATTATAGATTAAGTCGCCGACGGTTTAATTAAGCTATTAATTAAGCGATAGTTTAAAGAGTTTAAAAAAGCGATTAGAGTGTTAAAAGTTTAATATCACGTGATTAAAGCACTTTTATTACCGACTTATTTAACTTAGCTTTTTTTCAATTAAAAGTAGCTTTAAACGATAAAGATCGATTCTTTTTAAATACTTTATTTAATTATTAAAGTTTTAAAAGATTTGATCGTAGCGGCGCAGACTTAGATTAATATTTTTATAGACTTATAAAATCTTTTTTTTTTAAGATCTTTATAACTGATAAGATATAAAAGACTAATTATAATCCACTTCTCTTTTTAATTATACATTTTATCACTTTATTCTTTTTAAATTATACTTCGAATAAAAAAGATCGTTAAACGAACTGCACGTTTAAACGACTTAGATTCTTTTAGATTCGATCGCGATGATCTTTTTTTTTTCGAAATTAAAACTAATAAAAAGCTTCGCACTCGTATTAAAGCTCGTACGAGAATTATTAAAGCTAATAGCTTAGCATTCGTTAAAGAAGCTCGAAGAAACGCTTGCTTTCGGAAACATAATTTATAATAAAAAAAACGAAGACTTTAGTTTCTGTTTTGCGACTTTTTTTTATAAAGCCTTTTTATTAGTGCCGACGAAGTCGGCAACGCTATTAAGCTAGATTAGCAAATAATCTCGGATTTAAAAGAATTATAATTAAATGTTATTACCGACGAAATAACGGGTTACTTGACTTTATTAACGATGAATTTCGAGTATTATTAATCGTATTACTTAATAAATAAAATTAGCACTTTATATTAGATTCTTTTTTCTCGATTATTCTTTTATATCGATTGTAAAAAGCAAGTTAATAGCTATATTAAGATTAAAGATAATTATACTTTTTTTTAATTCGCTAAACTGCTTATAAGACGTAATAATAGACCGGCTACTTTTCGTTTCGGCTAGTTTATTATAAAAACGGAAAGATAGGTTAGTAACTAGCTGAAAAAGGAAGGCTTATAGCCGAACGATTACGCTTAAGCAGTTTAGCAATAGAAAAACGGCAAGAAGTTCAGTCTTGCGATTTATGATTGCAATTACTTTAATACCGATCTTAACGAAATCTATAAGTCCGCGCTTTTCTTTTCGCAAAAAGAATTTATTAAAATATGTAGCCGAAGCTATACTTTATATACATCAGATCACGGACGTATTATTTATATATAATTATATACAGCAATAAGTAAGGTTTAATAAAGGCCGAATAGCGTGCTCGAGCGCTTTTTAAGCTTTTATTACTTTCGCGTTAAAAACGTGCGATAGATTATTAATAGCTCTTTTGCTTATAGCAATCTTCTTTTATTTTTAATAAATAACGTATCCGTATTCGATGTATTTATGCTCGTCTTTATATTGCTTTAAGCCGTTTAAAAAAAAAGTAATATCTCGGTCGATAAGTTAAGCTTACTACTTTTTAAAGTCTTTAGCGGCTTGCTCTTTCTTAACGCTTTAAATGAAATCCGTGCGGCATTTAATTAAAAAGTAAAAATAAGCTAACTTTAATCGTAAGCAAAAAGAAAGCATAGCTTTTAGTTTTTTAAGTTTTGTCTTAATCCGTTATCGAAAGCTTATAACAAGACTTTTAATAATTATAAAAAAAAAGATACGCTTTATTATCGAGTAAGCCTCGTTAATTATTCGCAGCCGCAATGCTTGCCGCACTTTAATCTCTTCGAATGCTATTTCTTTAAAAAAAAGTCCGGCGTCTTTTAAAAAAGTAGTAGTTAAAGCCGTGCGCTAAATAAAAAAGACATTTTTCGTTACGTAAGCAATAATCTTATTAACCGTATCGATATGCCTTTTTAAGCTCGCGTTAATTTTTTTATTTAAATTGTTTTTAATCAAGTGTTATAAAAGCTTCGTTCGTTTTTCGTATTAAGCTTCGATGTTATATAAGATCGATAATAATACGCAAATGATTATTGCTTTGCGTAACGCGTAAGCGAAAAAACCGTCCGCTATACGAGCGAAGCTTTTAATATAAAATTCTACTCGTCGTACTTTTTCAGCTTTTTCGAATAAGTAGCGTTTAAAAGTTATTTTCCGATCGAATTATACTTTAAGCTATCGTAGCTTTAAAGTAGCTTTTATCGTCGAAAGCTGCGCTTAAAAGCTTAAAGTAATATCGGTCTTATTTAGTTATAAGATAATTATATTTAAAGCAAAGTCTTCGTTTTTATAAAAAAAGTAAATCATTTTTATCTTTTTTAAAGCAAAGAAGATTTGATTCTTTGCTTCGTAAGCTAAGATATTTTAAATATCCGTTGCGAAAAAGATAATATTAAATATAAATAAGTGTAACGCTTTATAAATGCAAATGTTATTAGCGTATTTAAATCGCAATATCGTATCTTAATTTAAAAGTTCCGCGAAGTATAATATATATAAAACAAAAAATAGCGGTGATCTTTAAAATATACTGTATTTTACGTCGTAGCGGTTCGTAATTATACTTTCGAAGCGCACTTAAACTTGTCGGTCGCTAAAAAAAGAATAAATAAGCTTTAAGAAAAGAGAAAGCTAGCTTTATTTATTTATACGCTTAAAAAGCCGACGCTTAAGCAAAGCGTCGAAAGCTTTTTAAACGTTTAATATTATTATCGTAATAATTTTATTTATTAAGAAAGCTGCTTCGATATCGTAAGTAAAACAAGCTACGAAGTTTATAGCAAATCGCTTAAATAAAGCTTCGCTGTATTAAAAGCTTAAAATACTTAAAGTCAAAAAAGTCTAAGCAATTCGCTTAACGATAATACGCTTTAAGCTTTTAAATATATAAAAGAAAAAAGCTATAAAGCGCTACGAGCGTACTAAAGTCTTGTCTTTTTTGCTTATTTTAAGCATTATAGCTACTTTAGCTAGTTTTTAATAAGCAAAGAAAAAGCTATATCGAAAGCAAGCATTAAGCAAAGCGTAAATATAATATTGAATATACTGCTAAACTTTTTTTAAAAGCTTAATAATAATCCGGTCCGTACTTAACGAAGTGCTAATTACTTTTATAATGCTTCGTTTTACTTCTTTAAAAATAACGGTCAAGTCTTACGGCAAGTGCTTCGTGCCGTCGTATTAAAGTTCTTCCGGAAGGTCATCTTTAGCGCTAAACCGGCCGAGTATAATCCGTTATAATAAGTTTGCTTTTTTTTTAATATTTTATATAATAATTTTTTCGTATATAAAAAAAAAGACTTAAAGTTAATAATCAGCTTATATTAGCCGACCACTTTATACAAGTCTTTATCGTTTGCAACTCCGTTTAATACTTGCATTTAATAATCTTTTTTAGCTTTACGTATAGCGTTGCGGAAGTGCTTAGTCTTATTCGTTAAAACACGGTCGGTGAAGTTCTAACGCGTTTCGATATGTTTATAATAAGCTCGTTTAACTTTCGAAGTCTATTAAAAAGCTGTTTTGTTTATATCTCGACAAAGTATATTAACGGCTTTAACTGCGTTTTTAAAGATCCTTACGAAAGTTAAAGCACTTCTTTTAATTTATATAGAATCATAAAAACTCGAAAAGTTAAAAAGAGTGTTTATACCGTTACGTATAAAGTCTTCGAACTTATTTATATTTTTGTTTATTATTTTTTTATAAAACTAATCTATTAGCACGCGCTTTCGTTTCGAGATCGTAATAATTAAAGTTTAATAATCTAAAGTGCTATGCAAGTCCTTTTTTATTATCGTAATAGTATACGATATATTTAAGAAAGTAAAGTCTAAAACGTAACCGAGCTAGTGTATAAGTTCTTTTAATACGCTAATAAAGTTTATACCGCTCGTTATAAACCAGTCCGCAAGATCTTTTCTTCGGTAAGCGGTCCGAACTTTTAATTCGAATATCTTGTATTGCATATTAAAGTCTTTTTTTATTAAGCACTTATAATTAAAAGTAAAGTATAAGACGTAATCGATAACTTTATTAATAGTCGGTTGTTTATAAGCGTTAAAAATAATATATTTATTAACGTCGATTTAAAGTATATTTTTATTTTAAACCGATCGTCGCTGCTTTATATAAAGTCTAGCTCTTTTGCGAATATATATAAAGACTCGAAGCTTTTCGGCTTCGAAGTTGTCTTTCGAAGTTCTTTATAAGTCTATTAAAAAGTAAATATCAAAAGCGAAATGTATTTATATCTTTGTATTAAAGTAAGTAATTAATTCTTATACGTATATTACATTTATCTTATGCTTATACGTCAAAAAAAGTATGATTTAGTAATTAAATGTAAAGCGTTTTATATTAGCTTATTCTACGTATATATCGAGCTTAAACCGTATCGTATAGTCGTAGCCGGTTCGTATCGGTATATTACTTATTAAATAAATTAAAAAATGAATTCGTCTTTCGAGTTCGCGTTCGCGTCCGTTAAAAGTAAGATCTTAAGCTTGACTTTAAGTTTCTATTTAATTACTTTATAACTTTTTTAAGCTTTTAAACGATTATTAAAAGTAAAAATAAAGATCGGAGTTATGCGTTCGTATTCCGTTACTTTTTGTCTTGCGACGCGCTTGCGCGTTGTAAAAGCTTTCGCTATATCGATGTTTATAATATTAATTGCTTCCGAGCTTTATATTTAACGCAATAGATATACCGAAGTGTTTATGTTAAAAGTGTTGCTGCTAATAATAATAATAATAATAACGCTGCTTATAAAAGCTACGAAAGTAAAGTATAAAGTGTTATTACGTGCGTGCTTTTTTTTATAATTCTTAATATCAACTCGTCGGATAACCGCGAGCTCTTTCTTTATAAGTTATATTAATTTGCTATCTTTCTTATGCAAAATAGCAAAGCAGTTTTAATGCTCGGCTTCGAAAAGACTATAATAATTCGCGCACTTCGCCGGCGCTATATAGTCGCTATAAGCTAAGCCGTCGTGCTAATCGATTTTTTAATTATATTTGCTATAGCGAAAGTATCGAGTACACTTAGTAAAGTTGTAATAACTTTAGCATTTTAAGTTGTATTTCGTAATCTTATATTTCTTTTTAATTAGTTTAGCCGTATCTTTTGTATTAAAAAAGCGGAAAAGCTTTACTTCTTTTAAAAAAAAAAACGATTAAAATTACAATAACGTTAAAAGCTTTAAAGTCGACGCTTTTATCGCTGATTTTAATTTCGATCGGCGTTTATCTCGTTTATGGAATTACTTTATCGAAAACGAAGTCTTTAATTAATATTAATTCTAGCTCGCTATTCTTATTAAAAACGTATATAAAATAAAAGATATAGCAAACCGCGTAGTTATATTAAAGTTATAGTATTTCGACTTTAATCGCGAATAAAAGACGCTTAATCGTTTCTTTTCTTTCTTAATTAATAAAAGTATTACGTATTTGTAAGTCTTTAATTAAGAATAATTATCCGGTTTAAGTCGCGTGTATTTCGATAATAAAGTTTATTATAAAGTCGCGAAAAAAGTCGATTAACGCTTTGCGCAAAGTATAAAGATGCTAAAGTCGATTGCGTTTAGCTTCGTATGTAATTATAACGAAGATTCGAAAATCGGGTTTTTCTAAGTATATAAAAGCTAACGATAGCGAAGCTCTATTCGAAGACAAAGTTTAATTAAATCCGCTTTTCTTAATTAAAGCTTTAGCTTAAAGTTTAGCTTTTGTTAAAGTCAAATCGACTTTTTTAGCTAGTAATAGTAGTAGTAGTATTCGTTTAACGTCCACGGGTCGCTTTCTACAGCGAGTCCTGTGACCTCCTTAAGGGTATACAGACGTGCAGCTAGTCCTTATATACATAAAAGCACAAGACGCATATAGCGTAAGAGCAGATCTCGAGAGAATAATACAAATACAATAGTGTTTCCTTTTATTAAAACGGTGTATAAAGAATATATCAAGCTAGCATATAAGCGAGTTTTTATAAGAGACCGAAGTCAGTGTCGTTTGCCGAAGCGGGCTACGCGAGTAGCTGAGTTTATAACGGAGCACTTAAGCTCGTTTAATATAAAAAGAAAAGAGAAAGAAAGAAAAACTATTAGAAATAAATCAATAGCTAAATAAGTATAAACCTTCGTAATAATGCTTCGACGTGCAAGGTCGACCTGCTACTAATACCGAAAGCAGATTTTAAAATAAAACTCCGTGACTTTTAAAAGGCTATAAAAGTCAGTTGGTAAGGCTTTAAAAGAGCGTACATAAGCAGTCGCTTCCCGCGAAGTAAAAGGCGGAGTAAGTGGTCGTGTTTTTTTAAGCTATCGATTAAAAAAGCGTTGCGCTCTTTTACAAAAAGTAATATGTATCGAAGACTTGTCTTTTCGATAAAAGCAAATGGTTTTCGCGTTTTCATAACAATACTTCCGATAATATTATGCAAAGTCTTCGTGCTAAGTGCGCAGCGCGAGTAGTCTATGCAAGACGTACTTAAGCAAGTGTAGTTTTAACGAAGCTTTACTTGCGTACTTGAGTTTTTATTCGCGATATTAAATAAAGAGCTTCGCTTTACTTACACTTTATTATTTGTCTTTTGCTTAATCGATTAAAGTCTTAATAATAGACTTGATCTTAAACGCTATAAACTCGAAAGTAAGACTTAATGCAAGCTTAAGCTTCGCTTTTTCGTCGGCGAATCGATTTGCAGTTTTATTGCTCGTGATAGCGGTATATCTCGAAGCTTATTTAACGCTGACTTTCAATTGTTTTATCACCTCTTAAATACGTAAGAAGTTAGAACGCTTATTAAAAAGTAGCCGAAGCTGTGCTTCGTATACACTAGATCACGGACGTATTATCTATACATAACTATATGCGATAATAACTAAGGTTTAATAAAAGCCGAATAGCGTGCTCGAGTGCTTTTTAAGCTTTTATTGCTTTCGCGTTAAAAACGTGCGATAAGTTGTTAATAGCTCTTTTGCTTATAGCTATCTTCTTTTATCTTTAATAAATAACGTATCCGTACTCGACGTATTTATACTCGTCTTTATATTGCTTTAAGCCGTTTAAAAAGAAGATAATATCTCGGTCGGTAAGCTAAGCTTACTACTCTTTAAAGTCTTTAACAGCTTGTTTTTTCTTAACGCTTTAAATAAAATCCGTGCGATACTTAGCTGAAAAGTGAAAGTGAGCTAGCTTTAGTCGTAAGCAAGAAAAGAGCATAGCTTTTAGTTTCTAAAGTTTTATTTTAATCCGCTATCGAAAGCTTGCGGTAAGACTTTTAATAATTATAAAAAAAAAGATACGCTTTACTATCGAGTAAGCTTCGTCTATTATTCGTAGCCGTAATGCTTATCGTACTTTAATCTCTTCGAATGCTACTTCTTCGGAAAAGAGTCCGGCGTTTTTTAAAAAAGTAGTAATTAAAGCCGTGCGCTAAATAAGAAAGACTTTTTTCGCTGCGTAAGCAATAATTTTATTGACCGTGTCGATGTATCCTTTTAAGCTCGCGCTAACTTCTTTATTTAAGTTGTCTTTAATCAAGTATCGTAAAAGCTTCGTTCGTTCTTCGTATTAAGCTTCGATACTATATAAAATCGATAACAATACGCAAGTGATTATTACTTTGCGTAGCGCGTAAGCGAAAGAACCGTCCGCCGTGCGAGCGAAGCTTTTAATATAAAATGCTATCCGTCGTGCTTTTTTAGCTTTTTCAAACAAGTAGCGTTTAAAAGTCATTTTCCGATCGAACTAGATTTCAAGCTATCGTAGCTTCGAAGTAGCTCTTATCGTCGAAAGCTGCGCTTAAAGACTCAAAGTGATATCGATCTTATTTAACTGTAAAATAACTATATTTAAAGCAAAGTCGCCGTTTTTATAAAAAAAGTAGATCATTTCTATTTTTTTTAAAGCGAAGAAGATTTAATTCTTTACTTCGTAAGCTAAGATGTTCTAGATATCCGTCGTTAAAAAAATGATATTAAATATAAGTAAGTATAATGCTTTATAAATATAAATGTTATTAACGTATTTAAATCGCAATATCGTATCTTAATTAAAGAGTTCCGCGAAATATAATATATATAAAACGAAAGATAATAGTAATCTTTAAAGTATATCGCATTTTACGTCGTAACGGTTCGTGACTGCACTTTCGAAGCGTATTTAAACTTGTCGGTCGTTAAGAAAAGAATAAATAAGCTTTAAGAAAGGAAAAGGCTAGCTTTGCTCGTTTATGCGCTTAAGAAGCCGGCGCTTAAGCAAAGCGTCGAAAACCTTTTAAACGTTTAATGTTATTATCGTAATAATCTTGCTTACTAAAAAAGCTGCTTCGATATCGTAAGTAAAGCAAGCTACGAGGTTTATAGCAGATCGCTTAAGTAAAGCCTCGCCGTATTAAAAGCTTAAAATACTTAAAATCAAAGAAGTCTAAGCAATTCGCTTAACGATGATACGCTTTAAACCTTTAAACACACATAAGAGAAAGGCTATAAAGCGCTACGAGCGCATCGAAGTCTTATCTTTCTTACTTACTTTAAGCATCATAGCTATTTCCGTTAGTTTTTAATAAATTAAAAAGAAGCTATGCCGAAAGCAAGCATTAAGTAAAGCGTAGATATAATATCGGATATACTGCTAGACCTTTTTTAAAAGCTTAATAGTAATCCGGTTTGTATTTAACGAAGTGCTAATTACTTTTATAATACTCCGTTCTACTTTTTCGAAAGAGACTGTTAAGTCTTACGGCAAGTGCTTCGTGCCGTCGTATTAAAGTTCTTTCGGAAAGTCATCTTTAGCGCTAAACCGGCCGAGTATAATCCGTCGTAATAAATCTGCTTTCTCTTTAGTATTTTATACGATAACCCTTTTATATATAAAAAAAAGGGATTTAAAGTTAATAATTAGTTTGTGCTAGCCGACCACTTTATATAAGTCCTTATCGTTTGCAACTCTATTTAATACTTGCATCTAATAGTCTTTCTTAGCTTTGCGTATAGCGTTGCGAAAGTGCTTAATCTCGTTCGTTAAAACACGATCGGTAAAGTTTTAGCGCGCTTCGATGTGTTCGTAATAAGCTTATTTAACTTTCGGAGTCTATTAAAAAGCTGTTTTGCTTATGTCTCGGCAAAGTGTGCCGACAGCTTTAACTGCATCTTTAAAAAAGAAAAGGATTTAAAAGCCGCTAAAGTGATTTTAGTTCTTCTTGTATAATTAGCGTATTGCGTAGCGATTAATAAATTGAAAATAAGTACGCTAAAGCGCTTCGTCGTAGTCTTTCGTTAGATTGTATAGCGTAAGTCCGTAATTCCGCTATTTGCTTTGCTATAGCTTTTATATTTCGTTTTATATCTCTTTTCTTTTTTAAAAACTCTTTTCGTAACTTTTAGACTTCTTTCCTTTTTTCTTTTTTGCTTGAAGTTTCCTTTTCCTTCCTTTTTAAGCTTCGCGAGAGTAGAGGTAAAAGTGATTGAAGTATAATATCTTCGTCGTTCGTAAAGCTTTCGACGGTTCATTTTAATTCGAAACTTAAAAGTGTTGCTTATTGCTCTTTTACTTTTTTAAAAGTCTATTAATATTATTGCTTATCGTTTAAAAGCTTAACTATTTTATTAGCGTAACCCTTTTGCTTTAAAAAGCATTATATTCCTTTAAATAGCAAGTGTTTTTTAAAATTAATAAAGATAACAAACTTAAAGCTTCGTTTTGTATTATCCTTCGTCATTATAAAGCTCGTCTAATCTTAGCGTAAGAAAGCGTACCGGAATAAGCTTTATAAATCGTAGTCTCTTAGCCTTTTATACTTCGCATTTAAGAAGTCTTTTACTATTGCTCGAGTCGTAATCTTATTATTAAGCCTTGCGTATAATAGCTCGTTTAAATCAAATAAGATGCTCGATATCTCGTCTTTTAGTCTTTTCGAAAGGCTTAAAAGTCTTAAGTATAATAATTTCTTCGGCTAAACAATTAAAGGTTTTATAAATAATAATAAAATTCGAAAAATATAATACTCCGCTCTTTATCGGCTAGACTCTTTACTTAAAAGTCTAATTGCTCGATCGGTTATAATTATTGTTTGCTCGTACGTAGATCGATTTTGTTAGTTAAGTTTGCTATGTATAACAAGCGCGGCTTTACAGCTTTAAAGATTGTATAAAAGTGATTTGGTTCGGAATCACTCTTTTATAAGAATAAAGAAAAATCGGTAGTATAAGCAAGCGACTTAATACGGAATCGCTCTTCCGTTATAAAAAGAGAAAGGTATCGTAATAATAAGTTATCTTCGTAAGGTCGTAACGTTCGTTAAAGTACTTGCAATTGCAAAACACTCGATTGATAAAGTATCTGAATTCTGTTTGCTCCTTAAGGCTTAAAAGAGCTGATTCCTTTTATATGATTAGAAGGAATCACGTGCACTAGCTAGCTAATAGGTTTACTTGTTAAGTTAAAAGTCCTTTAATTGCTAATATGTTAAGCGAAGCATGTTAAATGGCCCGTGAACCTTGGTTTACGGGTGAACTTCTTAACTATTATTACTACTACTACTACTATTAGCTAAGGTCGATATAGATATACCGATAAAAAGTGAATAATAAGTTTTATTATCTACTTCGGTAAAGATCGAGTTTAATTAGTTTGCAATCTTTAATAAATTAATAACTTGATTAATATATAAATAATAAAACGGCATTTACTAAGCTGCTCTATGAGGTGGAGGCCTTATGAGGTTTTCCTCTCTATTCCTTTTATAAGGTCTTGGCCGATAAAAGACTTTTTTTTTTAAACTTTATAAAGAGGATTTTTTTAAGTTAAATTCTTTACGAAGGATAAAGAAACCTTATAAGTTTAAAGTAAGATAGCTAAAAATAATATATATAAGGCCGTTAAAAATAAAACAAATTTACGAATATTTATTAATTTTACTTAATTATTATATTTATTTATTATATTTATTAATTACATATGTTATACTTTATAATTACATTGCATTACATTATAATAAATTAAAATTACTAAACAAAACTTTTAGTTATGATTTCTCGCAATTTCTTAATTAACGCTATATCTTTGTTTTAAATCGTTATTCGTTTAGCGTAAATAGCATATAAGTTCGTTATTAAAAGTGATTAGTAAATCGATTAGTAAATCGATTAGTAAATCGATTAATAAATAAATATATAAGTACTTACTTTTAAATTCTTTTACGAAGAATGCTTTTAAAGCTTCTTATAAACATTTTAAAGCACCGCTTTGAAATTTAAAGTCTTATTTAAAATCGTAAGTGATCTTTCGAATAAGACGCTAAAAAAAAGTCTTTTTAATAAGAAGCTCGGTGCTTTTTTAATATCGTCGGATCTCTCTTAACGCAATAGCTATATAAATCAGTAATTGTACTTAAGAATCAATTTATTAATTAATTGAACTTATTTCTTAGCTTGTAGCGACGGCGCTTTCGTTGGCTTAAACTTCTTTTTTTCGCAACAATTACAAACTTCTTAAGATACTTGCTTTTTTTAGATTTTTAACGAGAAAAAGTTTTAACTACCGAAAATGATTTACTAGCTAATAAAACGGAACGAGCAGCTCTAGCCGTCGAAAGTGATTTTTTAGCTCTTTTATATTAAGAAAAAAAAATATTATTTTCAATTGAGTTTTTTTTATTATCGCTTTGCTCTTTTTCATTTGTATTACTATAAAGCATCGTCTTCGTCGCGGTTTTTATAGCTATAATTAGGCTCGAAACAGTAAGAGACTTTTTAAAAGCTTTTTGCGCGAAAGCTTTGTTAGTGCGATTGCTAATAAAAGCAAAAGAAGGTTTAATAGCTGTAAAAAAATTATTTTTAACACTTAAGTCGTAAAACGGATCTTCGTTTTAAAGTTAAGCTAATGCACTCGCTTAGCTCGTCGATTGTTATATTGCTTTTAAAGCAGTTTTAAAACAATTAGCGAACGAAAAAAAAAAGTTTAAAAAGATTAAACTTATTAAAAGCTATTAGTACTTATGCTAGTATTATTAAGAACGATGCTTTTATTTATTTCGGATTAAATAGCTAGAGTAAATCTAACTGCGTTTACTAAAGAAAAATTTAATTAATAAATATTTATTAATTACAAGTTAAAAACATTACCGGATCGAAGTTTAAAAAATGATAAGTGCTAATTTATATTTGCGCGAAAGTTTATTAGTGTTTAAAGAGCGTTACTTAAAATGATAAAAATTAGCAATTATTAATTAATAAAGTAATTAATATTTACTAGCTTGACCTTAAGAAATTCAGCGAGAAAAGGACGAAGATAAATCGGTTTTTTATTATAAACTTATAATACCGCGCGAAGTTTTAAGAATTTTTATAAATGCTTGTTAGCTATTTGCAATTGATTTATTAATCAATTTACTAATTAAATATTAACCGGATAGCTGTCGAGTTGTAATAGCGCGGCGCTTAATAAAAGTAAGATCAAGAATTTTTATAAATGCTTGTCAGCTATTTGCAATTAATTTATTAATCAATTTATTAATTAAATACTAACCGGATAGCTATCGAGTTGTAATAGCGCGGCGCTTAACAAAAGTAAAGTCTAGCGCATCCGTAGCTAATTAAGCTTTGCTAGATTAAAAATAAAGATTTGCGTTAAGCAAAGTAATTGAAATAGTATTAATAATATTTCGATTAATTAAATATAATCTTACTTTGTTCACTTTGCAAATTTAAATTTTCTTTTTTTACGCTTTCGCCGCGTATTATATCTGCTTTACCTTCTTATGCTTCGTCCTTATCTGCTTGACTTTTAACCGCTTGACTTTTAGCCGCTTGACCTTTAGCTGCTTAACCTTTAGCCGCTTAACTTTTAATCGCTTGATTCTTAATTGCTTTATTAATTAATTTATTTTAGCTTGCGTCATCTCTTTTAGCCGTAATGCTTAATATATCGGTAAAAGGAGGTCGGTCCGAAAGCAAAGGTTCGTTTAATAAAAAAGCTATTTAAAAATATTAATAAAAAGACTTGATCGCGATAATCTAGTTTACGATTAGTAAGTTGATAATTTTAAACAAGAAAAAGACGACCTTACAAAGCAATGAATAGCGTTGTATTTAAAAGCGTAGCAAATAAGAAAGCGATAATTATAATTAATTACTAAGTAATAATAAAAAGGAATTAAACTTTACTTTATAAAGTAAAAATTGCGCGAAGCGGCCGCTTTATCTTAGCTGCGGCTGCTTTATCATTTCGTGAATTCATTAGCGGCTGCGCTAAGATGTTTTAGAAATAAAATATACGAGTTCACTTTTAATTTTAATACTTTTATTTTATTACTTTTGATTTTATTTTAAATAATTACTTTTAACGTTTAGCTTCTTTATAATATTATTTAATATAGCCGCTTATCAGCTTGATTCGATAGAAGGTATTATTACAAATACAAATCAGCTTAATTTGATAAAAAGGATTGAAAAATTTATAATAAGAATTATTTTCTTATTTATTAATTTATTTACTAATTAAAAACGTTTTTCTTAAAATACGGCCGATACGACGGCAATCGTAGCGGCAAGCAATCCGATGCTAAGAAACTTTAGCAAGCGCAAAGTAAGTATCTTTTTTACGTAGTATTCTAACTTTTATTAATTTATTAATTTTTTTTAAAAAAGAAAGCCAAAGAAAAGCTAATTATCAATTAATCTTTATACGATAAGGGCTAATGCTCGTATAGCAAAGCTAAAACAAGATCCTTAAGCAAATAAGCTTCGAAAAGCTAAAAGACGAGATCAAGCGGCCGCTAATCAGCTTTTTGCAATTTAAAAACAAACCTTAAAATATTCTTAAGCATTAAAAGCTGAAAAGAAAACTCGATAAGCCGAAATACGAAAGAATCTTATAAATGAACGGTACTTTTTCTTTTCTTTAATTTACTAAGCAATTTACTAATCGATTTTAAAAAGAATCGAAGTATCTACGCGGATAATCTTGCTATGCAAGCCGTTTTTTTTACAATTAGATTCAATAATAGAAAATACTTGAATAGCGATTAAGTTAATAAAGCATTCAATTTAAACGAAAAGGTTTATAAAAAATTTAATTTACGAAAAGATAAAAAAGAAAATAGTGATATACTTCGCGATAGATACGTCTTAATTACCGATAAAAAAATAAAAAAGATCACTTAACAATTAGCACGTTAACACGCATAAGTAAGCATTTATTTCATTTAAATATTTATATTTTATTAATAATATAAAGTCACGCTATATAATAACCGTTTAATAATTTCGTCGCTACTAATAAAGTATAGCGCGATTTTTAGTAAAAAAGTGCCGAGCTGCTAATTTAAAAAGTAAAAAAGCTTTTTTTAAATTGATAGCTTAAGACTTAGCAAGCACGGTTTTAAAACGAACTAAGTAAAAATTCATTTTATTATGCTTTTAATCAACTGAACTAATATTATAACTTTTAATCTTTATTTAATTAAGCTTCTTTACGTCTACTTTTCTTTTAATGAAAAGAAGTATTAGCGAGTTAAAATTAAAGCAAATACCGATAAGATTAAATACGAATTGCCGAGTCTAGCCGCTTAATAAAATATAAAAGGATTCGAAAAGAATACTAAATTTAAAAAAGCTAATTGCGATTTTATTTTATTTTAACGCGTTATATAATTGATTTAAAAAAAGGACGAGCTAGCTCCGGAGTTGTTTTACGGCGTTAAAAATAGCGATACGAAATTGAGATCATTCTTAAACTCAATGCTTAAGTTTATATAAAATAGAATTCACGATTAATTACAAATTTTATATTTTATAAAAATACTTTTATTTATTTTATTTATTAATTATATTTATTAATAATACTTATTAATTATATCTACTTATTATATATATTAATTATATTTATTAATCACATTTACTAATTATTATTAAAATGCTTTTCGCGATCGAAAGATATATTCGTAACTTCGGAAAGTCGTAAAGTATATGCAATTGCAAAACACTTTATCTGCTTTTTAAAGTTTAAAAAAGCTGACTTTTTTTATATAATTAATAAAAATCAAATGCATTAACTAATTATTGGGTTTTCTACTTAAGTTAAAGGTCTTTTAAGCTATAATATAATAAGTTAAGCATGTTAAATGACTTATAAACTACGGTTTACGAATAAAGTCTTTTAATTATTATTAGCTAGCTTAAGTCTTATCATATTTACTAATTAAATTTATTAATCACATTTATTAATTATATTTATTAATTATATTTATTAATTATATTTATTAATCATATTTATTAATTATATTTACTAATCATATTTATTAATCGTCGGTTTCTTATGTAACGATACGCTAAGTCTCTTAGACGCACTTTATATGCGTTAAGTTACTTCTTTCTTTTTTTCCTTCGTATTTTTTATATTCTTTTATTCTTCGCTTTTGACTTATAAATTATAGTTCACGAGTCTTTAACGCTTTTATTTTCGTGTATATAGACCTTAACTACCTTCGACTTTTATACTCGGTAATTATTAATTTTAAGTTATTACTTTAAGATTTTTTTAAGCTTTTATATAAACTCTTGCGCTTTCGTAAGTTCTTTTAAGTAATCGCTTAAAGTCGTTATATCTTAAAGTTTTAAATCAAAAGAATTAATCGACTTGCTATATTTAAAATCGTTATAAATATATTAATAAATTATTTTAATATTTATATTTATGAATTATATTTATAATTAATTATATATATATTTTATTTAATATAATAACGATTTTAAAATTATCTATATAAAGTCATCTATTAATTTATAATAATAAAATTTAAAAAGCCTTCGTAAGCTATCGAATTTATTACTTTCCTTTTTTGCGATACTTTTCTTTTATATATAAAAAGTCTTTTACCCGCTAATAATATTAATTCTATAATATCCGTCGTTATATTTATTTTTATTAATCTATTTAATAGATAGCTTAATTTTATAGCCGTTATTTAAAAATCGCTTAACTCGATATTCGTTTATTTTAATTAACTAGCTACGATAACGTCTTTCTTCGTTTAGCATTTCTATTGCATATCGAGCGTTTCGACCGTTCGTTCGTTTAATAAAAAGAGAATAATAAATTTTATTATCTACTTCGATAAAGATCGAGTTTGATTAGTTTACAATCTTTAATAAATTAATAACTTGATTAATATATAAATAATAAAACAGCACTTATAAATAAATCGGCAAGCGTCCGTTAAAATATAAATTTCTTTTATCTATTCTTTAATTATAATAGATATTCGAGCTTATAAATATAATTATAAGCTAATACGATTATAAAGTGTTTTATCGTTTTATATAATAAACTTTTAATTAAATGCTTTTATTTTTAATATTTATCAAATTATATTAATTTTATTTACCGCATAATAGCAGCCGAAAAGAAAGCTGCAAAGATTATATTTAAATTAAGATTTCTATAAGCACTTTATTTTTATATACTAATTAAACCTTAATAAATTTAAATAAGTATTTGCTATAACGACTTTAAGCGATTATTTAAAAAATTTATAAAAAAGCGAAAGGATTATATAAAGCTTAAAAAGATTATAAAATCATTATTTAACTTTGAAATTAATAATTATCGAAAGTAAAAGTTAAAAAAAAACTAAGTGTTGGATTCCTTTTAAGCGATTAAAGAATATATTCGTAACTTCGTAACGGTCGTCAAAATACTTGCAATTGCAAAACACTCAGTTATAAAAGTATTTGAATTTTAATTGCTTTTTAAAATTTAAAAAAACTGATTCCTTTTATATAATTAAAAGGAATCACGCGCATTAGCTAACTAATAAGTTTATTAATTAAGTTAAAGGTCTTTTGATTAGTATGATATACTAAGCGAAGCATATTAAGTGGCCCGTAAACTCCTTCAAATACTATTAGCTAGCTAAGGTCGATATAAATATACCGATATTAAAGTTTATATATAAAAAGGTTATTCGTAATAGTCAACTTAAGTAAAAAGAGCTTAAAAGCGTTAAAAGATATAATTATAATTAAGCTTTAATAAAAAAGAAATAAAAAGAAATGAAAAGATAAAAAAAAAAACCGCTAGTTAAAACTTAACGCTCGCAAAAATACTGCTTAAAAAGAATTAAGCGTAAGCAAAACCTTTTTTAAAAATAAACTAACTTAATAAAATATATTTAAATCATAAAATGATATTATATAATATTTAAGTATATAAAACGTTAATATATAAGTTCAAATCAATAATTTAATAGTAAATTCGCTAGAATTTAAACATATCTTTTTAAGCTATTGATTCGTTTTCATCTTAAATTACTTTAATCACTTACGAAGATATTAATTTATTTTAAAGTCAAGAGTTCGAAAGCTTTACAACTAATTTCTTTAGCTTAATACTATTAGCAATTATTAAATGTTCTAATTAATATTATATTTAAAACGTCAAAAAGATTAAGACTTTTCATACTTAGTAGTTATAAACCTTATAGTATTCTTAATAATAAAAAACTAATTAAAATCCTTTGCGAATCGATTAAAATAAAAAGAAAACTTCTTTTGTATAAATTAAATTCGTTCAAGCAGCTAAGAAATTAACAAAAGAGCTTATAATATATTATAAAAAATGCGATCGAGCTTTAAAGCATCCGAAGCTAAAGGCTTTTAAAACGAAAGCATTAGCCGATCATTAGAAAACGGACGTTTGCAAACGCGTCGTAAATAAGTTAAAACAAAAGCTTCGGCAAACTCAATTAAAATTTAAATCTCTTTAACGCAATTTAATACGTTTGTTTTTATTTATAAATTCGATTAATAAATCTAGTAAATCTGATTAATAAATCTAATTAATAAATCTGATTAGTAAATTTAATTAATAAATTTAATTAGTAAATCTAATTAATAAATCTAATTAATAAATCGGATTAGTAAATTTAATTAATAAATAATAAAACTAATATCAAATAAACACATCTATCACGAAAAACGCTTTCGCATTAAAACTTAAAATCAGTATTTCGAAAAGGTGTTTTAGATATTATATTATCTACGCGAAGCTCGTTTCGAATAGTTAATAACTCGGATTAAAAATCTCTTTGCGAATTATAAAACTTATATCTTAAGCTCTTTAATGCTTCAACTATTAAACGAGACCTCGACGATAAGATTTTAAAAATTAATCGCTATCTATTAGATAATTTACTAGCTAATCAAAAACTTAACATTTTACTAGACTATTAGTTTAGCATTAAGCGCTATTCTTTTATATGCATAATCGGAACTGCAATTATAAAAGATTAACATATAATTTAGCTTATATTTAAATTTATATACGTTAAGTTTAATTATATAAAAAAAGAATTAATAAGAATTATTTACGAACGCTTTATTAAATTAAGCTTAATAAAAAAAATAATCGCGATTATAACGGATAACGCATCTTCGAATAACATAATAATAAAAGAGTTGCTTAAATGCGTCGAAGATGCATTTAAAAAAAAGCTTTTTATAAGCTAAAAGATTTTATACGTTCCGTATATAGCTTACGTCTTGCAATTATTTTTTAAAGCGTTGCTCGGACCGCGATTATCGCTAACGAACGAAAGCTTAAAAAAGCATTAAAAAAAGATTTTAATATAAACGAGCTAAAAGAAGCAAAAAGACGCGATGAACGAAAGATTATATATACACTTGCGATTATAAGTTTTTTTTTAAAAAAAAAAATATTTACTAATTATATTTATTAATTATTAATCAACGTATTTAAGTTCGGAAGTTTATTAAGTGTATTACGGCTAGCTAACTTCGAAAATCGCGATTTAATAAAACGATAAAAGCTTTTATCGACGATTCAAAGCATCTTTTAACGAAAAGCTTAAAGCTTGTTTTAAATGTTATTACAAAATAGAATTTTATATTTTATATATTTAATCGATTTATAACTTTTAAAGATATTATTTAAAAACATTATATAAAAATCGATAAAATAAGTATTTTCAAATTATTTAATACTTAATAAAAGCAAATCTTATAGCTAATCGATATCTTTCGACCGTTTCACTTTTTAATTATGCACTTAAGTGAAGAGCTTAGTCTTATTATTTAATACGGATTTTTAATATTCGATAAAATATTCGAACGTTTAAATAAAGCATAAGCACGATTAAAATCTAATCATATAAAGATTTCGAAAAAAAATCGTAATAATTTTAAATAGATCTTGCAATTAAAAGAAAGCGTTATCAATGCTATCGAGAAATTAAATAAGTATTATAAGAAAACGCAAAGGCCGCTAAAAGATATTTTTGCTTTCGCGATAATTTTATATTTTATTATTAAGCTAAAGACTTTCGACTTAAATTTTTTTTAGCTTTACGAAAGTAAAAATTAGTTTGCAATATATCAAGCGAGATTCGAAAAGCTTTTTAACGAATATTATAAGTCTTTAATATCTATAGCTTAACGTATTAATAATATTAAAGCAATCGATCGTCAACTAATAGCCGCTTTATTACTTTACGGCAAATTAATATTAAGTTCTTTTTTATAAACTTCTTTCGAAGATATAAATCACGAGTCGTCGGAAATGCATGATTATCTTTTAGCTCGTAAGTTTAAAATTTTAATTTAAAACTTTAATTTTATTAATTTTTATTAATTAAGTTTAGCGGTCGACGGACAAGAGATTTTAACTTCTTAACGAAACCTTAAGCCTCGATACTTTAATTTAGCTCGAATAGCTAAAGATTTTTTATGCATCTCTTTAATTAATGTTTGCGTAAAAAAAGTATTTAATATTGCAAAAGATATTTACGATTATCGTCGCGGTAATTTATCGCTATTAATAATCGCAAAAGAAATAACTACTTTATATTTTAAGATATATAATACTCGCTTAAATAAAGCTCGGCACTTATTCGAATCGATTTTAATAAATTATAATAATTTAAATAAAGATTAGCTTAAAAAAAAATTCGAATAAAAAGTACAAAAGTTTTAAGAATAGTAAAATCGTTAATTTCAAAGCTTATTTTATTTTAAATATATCTTTACTTACGATAATCTTGCGATCGATCAAGACTTTCGAACAATAAGTTTTAAGCAACGAAAAGCTAAGTTAATAATATTAAAAGCTAAAGTGCGAAAATCACGTAAGTTTAAATAATATTGATTTTATAAATATTTATTAATTATATTAAATAAAAGAGAACTTAAATAAGTTTTAAAATATTAATAAAGATGTTTCGTTTAAAATGCGACAGCTACGGTACGAAAAGTCTTTAAATTACGAAAGGCATTTAAAAAGTAAGTTAATTTACTTGCAATATTTTTACTTTTTATCGATTTACTAATCGATTTACTAATCGATTTATTAACTATCATATAAGATTATACAAAGCGCATTTTTCCGCTTCTTAAAGCAAAGTCGTAGCAAATCGATTATATTCTTTATAAAGAAAACCAAGCAAAGTAAATCAATCGAAAATAGCTACGGATTTATTTTTCGATAAGCAAACTTAAGATGATATAAATTAAAACGTTTTCAATAATATAAAAAACGAAAACGATTTAGAAAATTTAGATTCGAACGGTACGAACGAATCGACTAGCTTTAAACGCTATATAAATTACAAAAATAAAGTGCAACGAAGTACGATATTATATAATATACGCTTTTATTTAAATATAAATTTTAACTTAAATATTAGCGATAGCAAATTTATGCGATCAAAACGATTCGAATAATATTTTTTAATAAAATTATTTTAACGCAAAAGAAATATTAAGCTTTAAGCAAAGTGATAAAAGGATAATAAGTAAAAAAGAAGCTGATAGAATACCGGACTCGGCTTCGCTATCTTATAAAACCTTAAATGCCGCTTAAACTTCGAAACTTAATATTTCGAAACTTAAAACTCTTTTAATCGTTATTTAAAGTTAAAGTAACTTAATTATTATATATAAGTTTAACAACCTTAAATTTAATACTTTTATAAGCGAACGAATTACAAATCTATTATCAATTTTAAAGCGCAAACGAATAGAAGAAAAAGAAAATGATAAAACGAGATTAATATAAAATAAAAAAAAAGAAGCTTCTTCTAGAATCAAGCGTTTAATTGCGAAGAGTATCGCTTTTACTAGGTTTTATAATTAGCGACTTTTACTGAATTGCTTTTTTTATATTATTAAGTTTTTGTATTTACTTATTTACAATTGATTGCAATAATTAATTAAACTCTTTTTTATCGATATCTTTAATTTTTTTATTATTATTAATATATTTATATCGACTTTAGCTAGCTAGATAAGAATACCGGTAGTAGTAATTAAAAGAAGAGTTCACTCGTAAACTATAGTTCACGAGTCAGTTAGCATGCTTCGCTTAAAATGTTACATTAATTAAAAGACTTTTAACTTGATTATAAAACCTTTTAATTAGCTAGTGCACGAAATTCCTTTAATCATAAGTATTACCTTTACTAAACTTTAAAAAAGCTGATTCTTTTTATAACTATTAAGTTTTTTAATAAAGTTAAGTTACTCGTAAAGTCATATAGCCCGTGAATTATAGTTTACGAATAAGTTACGTATAGCAGCTTTACGTACGCTACGTATAACAGCTTTACGTAAGTTACGTATAGCAGCTTTAAGTACGTTAAGTGTAGCAGCCTTACGTAAGTTACGTATAGCAGCTTTACGTAGTTTACATATAGCAATACGTTAGGTGTAGCAGCTTTACGTAAGTTACGTATAGCAGCCTTACGTAGATTACGTATAGCAGCTTTAAGTACGTTAAGTGTAGCAGCTTTACGTAAGTTACGTATAGCAGCTTTACGTAGTTTACGTATAGCAGCCTTAAGTACGTCAAGTGTAGCAGCTTTACGTAACTTACGTATAGCAGCTTTACGTAAGTTACGTATGACAGCCTTAAGTACGTTAAGTGTAGCAGCCTTAAGTACGTTAAGTGTAGCAGCCTTACGTAAGTTACGTATAGCAGCCTTACGTAAGTTACCTGTAGCAGCTTTACGTAAGTTACGTATAGCAGCCTTAAGTACGTTAATTCTTTTTGTGCAGCATTTATTAATCAGATTTACTAATTAGATTTACTAATCAGATTTATTAATCAAATTTATTAATTAGATTTATTAATCAGATTACGTACGATAAAGCACGTGTTATAGCCGAGCTATAGCCGAGCTAAGCACGTATAACAAAAGGACGTGCAACAAGCAAGGTTTCTTTCCGTGCAGCATTTATTAATCAGATTTATTAATCAGATTTATTAATTAGATTTACTAATCAGATTACGTACGGTAAAGCACGTGCTATAGCCGAGCTATAACCGAGCTATAGCCGAGCTAAGCACGTATAGCAAAAGGACGTGCAGCATGCAATGTTTCTTTTCGTGCAGCATTTATTAATCAGATTTATTAATTAGATTTACTAATTAGATTTATTAAGCGAAGCGTTCCTTTTTTATTCCGCGTCGAGTTCGTGTTTCAAATATTATAATTCACTTTTATTAAATCGAGGCATTGCATCGATTATTATTAAGCGACGCGTTATTTTCTTTATTCCGCGTCGATTTATTGTTTTAAATATTATAATTCACTTTTAATAAATCGAAGTATTGCATCGATTATTATTAAGCGACGCGTTATTTTCTTTGTTTCGCGTCGATTCATTATTTTAAATATTATAATTTACTTTTAATGAATCGAAGCATTGCATCGTTATTTTCTTTATTCCGCGTCGATTCATTGTTTTAAATATTATAATTCACCTTTGATAAATCGAAGCAATGCTCCGATTACGATTAAGCTATACTTTTATTTTTATATAAATACTCGCTCCTTTTCTTTTTCCTTTTCTTTTTTTTATTATTATCACAACTATATTTTATTCAACTTCTCAACCTCAACACTTAACTTCTTAACCTTAACCTTAACACCTAACTTCTTAACTTTAACCTTAACACTCAACTCCTCAACCTTAACACTCAACTTCTCAACTTTAATACTCAACTTCTTAACCAATTTCAATACTCAACTATAATTATATTCAACTTAAGTAATTATTTTCTTTTTGATTCTTTCCTTTTTAATTCTTTATTTCAAGCTAATTATTTTCTTTATTTAGCAATATCGATTCCTTTCCTTTATAACGCTATAATCGAGGTCAACTTTTTTAACACCGATAGCAATAAGCTAATTAACGAGATACTTAGTCGCTATAAAGATTTCGTAGTCGTTTATGCTAATAATAACGTTATTAATTCAATGTTTACTTGCTATAACGAAAAAGATACCGCTTTGTTTTTAAGACCAATCGGCTTCGATTACGAATAAAAAGGTCGCAAAGGTTTTATCGACGAGTTCGGCATCAAGCATTACGGTGCTAACAAAGTTAATAATAATATCTATATACTATAATTATTAATTGATTTTTTATTTAAAAAGAAAGCGCTTAAGTCCTTTATCTCCTCGATCACTTTGTCTCTTTCCTCAACTAAATTAAAAAGCAATTCACTTATAAAGATATTAAGGTTCGATTGATCTTAAGTAATCCTACTTTTAAGCTTTTCGATAGCGATTATGCCGAAGCTAAAAGCATCTTAAAAGAGCTATTAATACTATACCTTTTCACTATCGATAGCACCTTAGCATATAAACGCTTCACTTTCAAGTTCTCGAATGAAAATGAGTTTAAGTAAAGCAATAAGTGCTAAAAGCTAAGAAAGCTACTTAAGTCAAACGAGATTCATTTAAACTATGCTTATAAGCAAGAACTTAAGCTAAAGGCGGAGACCGAGTTAAACGTATTCTACGTAACTGCAAAAGGACGGGTCTTTATCAACTCTTTATAACTAATAGACTTAAGCTAAAGAACGGGTCTTTACCAACCCTTAAGCCTTTATAACTAGTAAATTTAACTAATACTTTAAGTCTTTAATTAGTAAATGTAATTAGTAAATGTGATTAGTAAATGTGATTAGTAAATGTGATTAGTAAATCTGATTAATAAACTTAATTAGTAATTATGCATATGCATATTTTTATATATATAAACCCTATAAAGTAACCCCACGCATTATAAGGTTTCCCTATAAAGAGGGCAGAATTTTGTACCCCCCGTGGGTTCCCCCGTAGGGAGGACTCAAAACTCCGTGGGGCCCCATGGGGCCCCATGGAGCAGCCTAATATAATTAGCTAATAGAATACGTATAATAATAGAATTGATTCCTTTGAATTGACGGGTTGATAAAGTGTTAATAGCGATAAGGTAAGTAGCAGCGAAGTGTTAGTAGCGATAAAGTAAGTAGTAGCGAAGTGTTAGTAGCGATAAGGTAAGTAGCAGCGAAGTGTTAATAGCGATAAAGTAAGTGGTAGCGAGGTGTTAGTAGCGATAAAGTAAGTAGCAGCGAAGTGTTGGTAGCGATAAAGTAAGTGATAGCGATAAAGTAAGTAGTAGCGAAGTGTTGATAGCGATAAAGTAAGTGGCAGCGAAGTATTAATAGCGATAAAGTAAGTAGCAGCGATAAAATAAGTAGTAGCGAGGTATTAATAGCGATAAAGTAAGTAGCAGCGAAGTGTTAGTAGCGATAAAGTAAGTAGCAGCGATAAAGTAAGTAGTAGCGAGGTATTAATAGCGATAAAGTAAGTAGCAGCGAAGTGTTAATAGCGATAAAGTAAATAGCAGCGAAGTGTTAGTAACGATAAAGTAAATAGCAGCGAAGTATTAGTAGCGAAGTGTTAATAGCGATAAAGTAAGTGATAGCGATAAAGTAAGTAGTAGCGAAGTGTTGATAGCGATAAAGT
Source organism: Drepanopeziza brunnea f. sp. 'multigermtubi' (assembly GCF_022702325.1). NCBI lineage: Eukaryota > Fungi > Ascomycota > Leotiomycetes > Helotiales > Drepanopezizaceae > Drepanopeziza > Drepanopeziza brunnea. Next base: position 978,803 of record NW_027094068.1, read on the forward strand.
AAGTAGCAGCGAAGTGTTAGTAATAGTAACGAAGTATTAATAAGAGCGAGTAATAAGATAATTAAGTATAGCAACCAAGTGCACTCGGTTGTAAATCGAATACTCGGTGTTCACTCGGTTGTAAATCGATTACACGTTTTTAAAGTTATCCGAACCACAACCGAGTATACACCGAGTATTCGATTTACAACCGAGTGCATTCGGTTGCTATACCAAAACGTTAAGGTGTAAGTAAAGTGTAAGTAAGATGTTGCAACCGAGTGCACTCGGTTGCTACACCTAAGGGTTGCGCCCGTAAGTAATTTATAATAAAGAAAACGAAGACTTTAGTTCTTGCTTTGCGATTTCTTTTTATAAAGCCTTTTTATCGGTGCCGACGAAATCGATAACGCTATTAAACTAGATTAACAGATGATCTCGGACTTAAAAGAATTATAATTAAATGCTATTACCGACGAAATAACGGGTTACTTGACTTTACTAACGATAAATTTCGAATGTTATTAACCGTATTACTTAATAAACAAAACTAGCACTTTATATTAGATTCTTTTTTCTCGACTATTCTCTTATATCGATTGCAAAAAGCAAGCTAACAATTATATTAAGATTAAAAATAATTATACTTTTTCTTAATTCGTTAAACTGCTTACAAAATGTAATAATAAACCGGCTACTTTTCGTTTTAGCTAGTTTATTATAAAGACGGAAAGATAAGTTAATAACTAGCCGAAAGAAGAAGGCTTATAGCCGAACGATTACGCTTAAATAGCTTAGCAATAGAAAAACGGCAAGAAGTTTAATCTCGCGATTTATAATTGCAATTACTTTAATACCGATCTTAACGAAGTCTATAAGTCCGCGCTTTTCTTTTTACAAAGAGAGTTCATTAGAATATGTCTTAATTAATAAAAGAGCTTTAATAAAGAAGATCTTTAGATTTTCGGCTTAATTAACGGCAATCTAAATAATTAATACGTGATTTACACGGCTATTTAGCTACGCGATACGTTAAACAATAAGAATTAAAAAACTAGCTATTATTAGAAAACGAACTTAAACAAAAAGAAGTAAAGAAAATCAATTAGTTTAATTTAAAACGGAAAATATAAACAAAAGCTGCTTTAATCTTACGCTAAGAATTTTTATCGGAAGTCAAGACTCGATCCTTTTAAGCTTTATCGCGCAGATCTTTTATTTCTCGAATAAAAAACAACGTCGAAAATTCGACAAGTATTACGCAGCACTTTTTTTTATCAGTTAATAATGCTGCTAATCACTTTTCGGATCAGTTAACAAAAAAAGAAGATAGTTCACTTAAAAAGAAAAAGCTCTTTTAAATGTAATTAAGTAAAAAAGACGAGAACCAAAAATTAAGATGATCTTTCTTTTTTAAAAACAAACGAATGATCAAATTAGTCTTTTAGTTTTTTCTTTTATAATTAAGTTTTTTTAGCGTTTGCTGTTTTTCCTTATAAAATACTCTTATATCTTCTTTTGTTTTTTCTTTTCGGATCTACTTTTAATAAGAGCCTTATTCATAAACTTTAATAAGAGTCTTTTTCATTTAAATAAGTCTTGAGTAAGAGTGTCGGATGTGATTAAGTGATAGACCTATTACGTGTCAAGACCTTTTTAAATGTATAAATAAAGGGCTACTTCTTAAGTTTATTAAAAAACAATTAAGAATCTTTCTACTCATCTTCTTCCTCGTATTACCGTTTAACAATTTTTTCGATAGCTTTATTTATTTATAGATTATACGTAACAGCAAGCTTAAATCGAACGCTTATTTCGGTTAAGTGTTTTTGAAAACGCCGAAAGATATATTCGCTTTCGTTATCGGTGCGAAGACGTATAATTCTTTTTCGACGAAAAGCTTAAAAGAATTTAAACTTATTTAATACTTTAAACTTATACTTTATATTATAGTATTCGATTTTCTTTCTTTTATCGTAATAAAAGTAGATAAAATAAGTCGAGCCGTCGTACTTTTTGCGAAAAGGTTTAATAATATTTATATAAATAAGCTCGTCGAAATACCGTTTTAAATTGATATGTCTTTTATATATTACTTTAATTATTCGACTATCGAAGCAGCTTTCGTAAGCGTACAAAAGAAAAAGTATACGTAAGTTTATATCTTCCGATAGCTTTTACATCTTTATTAACACCTTTACATCATCTCTTGAATTTGAAGGATCTTTTAATAAGGCCTTTTCTTGCCGTCTAAGCTTGCAAACAACTTCATTTTCTAACGTTTCAAACCTTTTTTATTCTTTTCGAACTGCTTCCGCCTCGATAGCTCGAAAAATAGTAAATAAGACTTTAAACCGCCGCCTTCGAAATAACATTACGGCCGACTTCACTCGATTAAACGAAGTAATAACACTTTATTATAATTTTATTAAACGTCTTCGAAACGAACAACGAAATATAAACAATCAAGTACTTTTAAAACTCATTATAAGTATTAAAGACTAGCTTAATAATTCTAATTACGTTAAAGTAAAAGCGTAAGTAAAAGCTTTAAATAAAAAGAAAGCGAATACGCAACGTATTATCTTTTAATACTTCGAAATAAACGACAAATTCGTCGCATCGATTTAAAGTATAACGGATAAAGTTATTGCTCGTAAAATTGCCGAGAAATCTACGAACTTCATTATTATTGCTTTTTACGCTAAGTCCGGCGGAAAGATCTTTGCTTTTATTCGTATTCGCAGCGAATCTTTTTACTTACTTTTTATCGAAACGCTTTTACTATTTCTTCTTATTAACTGTCTGATGTGATCAAGTGATAGACTTATTACGTGTCAAGACCTTTCCAAATGTATAAGTAAAAGGCTACTCTTTAAGTTCATTAGATAACAATCAAGAATCTTTCTATTTATTTTTCTTTTCGTATTATCGTTTAATAAGTTATAAGCTTCGCTGCGACTTTTTTAGCGCCGATATACTATAACTAATACTCTTTGCGACTTCTTTAGCATCGAACTTTTCGCAAAAACAAAATCAAAACGGAACGGAATACGATATTCCTTTTCAAAACTATTTTTTAACGATATATATAACTTTCTCTTTTTATTGCTTGCGTTTGTCGCTAACTTTTTATATCTCTTTTTAAAAACATACGACTTTTTGTTTTTAAAAACACTTTAATAGTAACTTATCTCGGATGATAGTGTTTTTTTAAAGTTTATATATATTATATATATTTATAAACTTTTCGACAGAATACGCCGAAATGAACCTTAATCTTTTAAGATCTAACTTCTTATAAATCTACTTTGCATATATATCTTATTTATATCTAGCATTAACCGAAAACTTTCTTATCGAGACTATTATGTTTTAAACGATTCAGCCGCATTACGTTAACGCGCTTTAGCTTTTACGATAAAATAAAACTCGAACAACTTTAATAGATTCTTTATTTTATTCTTAACTTCACTTATTTTATCGCAAACTAATTATAAATTAAAACGCTACGGATAGCTTAACTAATTAAGAACTTCGAAAGACTTTAAAAAAGGCCTTTCTTACGGAAGATACTTTCGCACTATTAAAATATACAAAAACTCGCAAGATCTTTTAACTTTTTAAATTTTTTTTTATCGCTTTAATTTCTTTATAAATTATATATAAACACTTATTAACACCTTTTTTTAATCTTTCGACTTTATTAAAAATCGTTACTCTGATTTTGATTTCTAACTTTTTAATACCGAATCAAACTTAAATACTTCTTTTTTATTAGCTTTAAACGAAAAGCTTTTTTATCTTTTTTTATTTACTTTACTTTTCGGTTTTCGAATCAAAAAACTCTTTCGCTATTTATAAGAATACTTCGATTAATATCATTTCGGCATTATTAATTAACGTTAAAGATTCTATTAAGCTTATTAAGACTTCGATTTTTAAAAATAGCTGCAAACATTTAATTCACTTTTTCTTCCGCTCTTTTCGTCGTTTTGTTTTTCGACGAAAAAAACTAAATCGAGTTCTTTCGACGTATCGATTTCGCTTTTATTAATAAAAACTACTTTTACGAAAAAATCTTTAAAAGTATAAGAGTCCGATTAATTCGCTTTTTAAGCGAAACGGAGTTTGCGTTTAAAAAAAGATTCGACGCGTAAGACGAGCTTTAAACTTAAAGCTGCTTTTTTATCCGTAATAAACTTAAGCTAACCGTTATAAACTTCGCCGAAAAAAAAAGAATAAGCTTTATAATCGTCGGAGACTTTAAAAAGCACGATCTTAAAAAGCTATTATTAATAGATTTAAAAAAACGATTTCGATTTAAAAACGTCGCGACGTTTTATCGTTTTTAATCCGCGTTATTCGTTTTTTATATTAACGAATTCGACGACGTCATTTCTTTTAATAACAAATTCATACGCTTAAACGAACAATTTAAGCTTTTTAACGATAATACTTAACTTTTTACTTTATAAATAATTAAAGTTTATTTTAATTAATTACCGTCTTCGTACGAAAACTTTAAATTTAATTAAGTTTCGAATAACGATTATATCGACGGCGATAAATCTAAAACTGCTTTCGCCGACTTTATAACCGCTATTCGTAAAAAAAAGCAATTGATATAACACTTTTTAAGCAAAGCTTTTTTCGCATATAAAAAACTTAATAAACTTGCAAAAAGAGATAAGTTTATTATAATTTATAATTATTGCAAAAAGCTTTACTATTTTAAGCCGGAATACGTAATAGCTTATTTTTATTTAAAAGTTGCTTTCGATAAACGGATCGAAAAAAAGCGTAAAGACAAAGCTATTAAGCAAGCTAAATTAAAGACGGTTAAAAATACCGACTCTTTCGAAAAGACTCTTTCCGCTGCTTTATTTATATTATCGATTCGTAGCTACGTTAATAAAACTTTTCAACTTGCTTTCGACGTTCGAGATTCCGATATAAATTAGCAATTAAAGTTTACTCGATATAGATTACTTTAATTAAAACTAATTTAAAAGTATTAATCTTTTTTTCGACTTAGCTTTTCTTGCAATTTTCAATTAAAATAGCGTCTTAGAAAGCTCCGGACTTTATTATCGAGTATTACTTTTATTTTTAAGTATTAAATAATTTTTATTCTTTTTATAATCTTTACTTTTTTACTTTATTATTTATTCTTCTTTTTTACTTTTTAAAAAACACGACGGCTTATTGCCGTAATAATATTTTCTTATCTTTTTTCTCTTTCACTTTAATATGCCGCACTCTTTATTAAAGCTTTTTTTAAGAACTTTTCTTTTTAATTTTCTTAAGAAACCTTGCACGCTTTCGTCTTTTAGTCTTTAAATACACTCGAAAACACTTTTATCTTTAATAGTAGCTGCATTAAGCATATGTTTTATTATTAAGAGTTTTTCGAAAATATTTTTTCACTCGATTTAAGCGAAGCAACTACCGTTTTTAAAATAAAAAGTTATTTATTTTTATTTTAAAAGAAAAATATAATTGCTTTACTCGTTAAAACGGTCGACAACAGCTTCGATTAGATTCGTTTATATAACGTTATTTATTATCCGAACTTTAATATTAACTTTTTTTTTTGTTTAAATCTTATTCGAAGAAGTGTAAGTATGACTTTAAGCGAAAAAAGTGCTTTGCTTTTTTTATTAAGCAAAAACACTTTAGTTTTTACCGCTCGAATCGCTTAAAACTTGTTTTGCTTTAATATCGATTTGCGCTAGCTTATAAACTAAGTTCTTCGCTTAAATCATATATATAAAGCTTTCGACTTTAATCAACGACGCTACGCTTATTTTTTTTAATTAGCTTTAACTTTCGATACTTTAGATTTTTTTTAATAACGATCTTAATATTAAGCTTTAGCCGCTTTTTCTATTAAAAAAGCTTAAGCTGTTTAACATAAGCGTTTCAAATATTTCGAATAAAAAAACTTATTAAAAATGCAAAAACTATTAAAAGATATAAACTTACGTATACTTTCTCTTTTATACGCTTGCGAAAGCTGCTTCGATAATCGAATGATTAAAAGAGCATATAAAAGATATATTAATTTAAAACGGTATCTCGACGAGCTTATTTATATAAATATTATTAAATCTTTTCGTAAAAAGTACGATAATTCGATTTATTTTATTTATTTTTATTACGATAAAACAAAAGAAGTCGAATATTATAACATAAAGTATAAGTCAAAAGCATTAAATAAATTTAAACTCTTTTAAGCTTTTCGTTAAAAAAAGATTATACGTCTTCGTATTAATAACAAAAGCGAATACGTTTCTTAGCGTTTTTAAAAACACTTAATCGAGATAAGCGTTCGATTTAAACTTATTATTCCGTATAACTTATAAATGAATAACGCTGCTAAAAAAATCGGACGAATACTTTAAGATATTATAAAAACGCTTTTGCAAAGTTTTAAGTTCGATGCGAAATAATAGCTAAAACTACTCCGTATTACCGTTTATTTTTACTTTCGTCGCTTTTATAACTTTATTAGTATAACTTTTTTTAAAGCTACGAACTTATGCAAATTATTCGTTTCGCATTTACGCATTATCGGCTTTAAAGCTTAGTTTTTCGAAAGCAAAATTAAAAAGATAAAACCGTATATTAAACGAGTCTTTTATAAAAAGCTAATTAAATACGAAAGTAATTATATTTATCGTATTTTAACGAACGACGATCTTATTAAAAAAGCATATAGCGCGTATATAATTAAGCAGCTTTTAGCTTTTGCCGCTTTCGAATAAATAAATTTTATAAAAAGACTACTTACTTTTTTGCATTTTAATTCCGCTTCTTACTTTTTTGATTCTTACTTTTCAACGCTTTTAAAGCGCAAGACCGAAGGTTCGCTTAAAATAAAGCTAAAATGCTTACGCCTTTCGCTTATCGTTAAAAACGAAAACTATTTAATTCGAAAGCTTATTGCTTAAGATCTCCGACCTTTATTTTTTTAAAAGAACTTTTATATCTTCGATACTTTTAATCGCTTTTATTATTTTTCGATTCTTTTCTTTTTCTTTTTATTTTTCGAAAGTATATTCGATTTTACTTTTCGAATTTTTTCTTTTTCGCTAACTCTTTTTGAACTTCATTTTAAGCTTTACCGAGACTTTGACTTACTTAACTTAATCGCTTTTATAGCACTTTTAATAAAGCAAATCTTAAAATCGAAAAAGAAACTTAAAATTAAGTACGCCGAAAATAAAAATAACTTTAATATTTAAGCTTTATTCGGTCTTATAATAAAATTCACTTTCTTTAAAGCTAACTCTTTTAAACCTTTCGAACCGAAGACTTATAAATAAGCTATAGCTAATAATAATCGAACGGCTTAGCTAAAAGCTATAGTTAAAAAACAGAAATCATTTTACGAAAACAATACTTAAAATTTTATCGACTTACTTACGACTTAACGCGTCTTTCTCGGTCGATAAATATATAAATATAAGCGAAGACTTAACGGCTTTATAATCCGTTAAAAAGCACGTTAAATCGTTAAAAAAGATTAATAAAAAGAAAGCATTAATTATATCGAAATCTTTATTACGATCGTTAAGCTTATAAATTATAAAATGATTTTCGCTATCGCCGCTGCTTTAAATTAAAAGATCGATTAAATAAATGTTAAAACCGCGTTCTTATATAAAAAAGTTACCGAATCCGTTTACGTAAAATAACTTATCGAGCTCGAAAACGAGATTAAAAAAGTTTGCAAATTAAACCGCGCATTTTACGGACTTAAATAAGCTTTTCGCGTTTAATATAATACTTTATTCGAATTCTTTATTAAAATAAGATTTAAACTTTTCGGTATTAACGTAAACGTTTTTTATAAAAAAAGAATTATTATCGCTATTTACGTTAATAACTTATTTATTTTCGGCCGTAATCGCGCCGAAGTTAATAAACTTAAAGCTGCTTTATCTTAACGTTTTTAAATAATTGATCTCGGATTAATAGTTTATTATTTAAGCATAATAATCACTCGAGATCGCGCTAATCGAACGCTTAATTTTAAATAACGAGCTTATATCGAAAAAATCATTTAAGACTTTAAAATAAAAGATTGCAATACTTATAATATACCGATAAAAGTTTCTTTTAAAGTTTTAATTTTACTTTTATTAAAGTATTAAGCTTTTCTCGAGCTTCGTTATAAATATTAGCGATTTATAAGTTCGCTTATATACGTTATATTAAGTTTTAAGCTCGATATTACTTTCTTAGTCTTTATAATTAATCGTTTTGCTTTAAATTTAATTATAAAATATATAAAAGCAACGAAACGCATCGTTCGTTATTTAAAAGAAACTATTCGCTACGAACTCGTTTATCGAAAAGACTTAAACGATTTAATCGGCTTTTTCGACGCGAATTAAAGTAATTGTTAATTAATACGCAAATCTATAAAAAGCTTTATTTTTAACGTCGGAAGCGAAGCAATTAATTAATCTTTAAAACGGCAACTTATCGTTGCTATATCTTCGTGCGAATCCGAATTAATAATCGAGACGGAATCTATTAAAAAAGCAATTTAGCTTTAACGCTTTTTAATTGAAATACTTTCGCAAAAAAAAACGGTTTTAATCTTAATCTATTGCGATAATTAAAAAGCGATCGTACTAATTAAAAATACTTAATTTCATTATCGAATTAAGCATATTTACTTTCGTTATATGTTTATTTAAAAAGCCGTACGAAATAATTTAATAGATTTAAAATAAATCGTTATTGCAAATCAAATCGCCGACGGTTTAATTAAGCTATTAGTTAAGCGATAGTTTAAAGAGTTTAAAAAAGCGATTAAAGTGCTAAAAGTTTAATATTACGTAATCAAAATGCTTTTATTACCGACTTATTTAACTTAGCTTTTTTTAATTAAAAATAGTTTTAAACGATAAGGATCGATTCCTTTTGATCATTTTATTTAATTATTTAATTATTAAAGTTTTAAAAGATTTAATTATAACGGCGCAAACTTAAACTAATATTTTTATAGATTTATAAAATCTTTTTTCTTTTAAAATCCTTGCGATTAATAAGATATAAAAGACTAATTATAATCTACTTCTTTTCTTAATTATATACTTTATTATTTTACTTTTTTTAAATTATACTTCGAATAAAAAAGATCGTTAAGCGAACTGCACGTCTTAACGACTCAGACTTTTTTAGATTCGACCGCGATAATCTTTTTCTTTTCGAAATTAAGACTAATAAAAAGCTTCGCACTCGTATTAAAGCTCGTACGAAAATCATTAAAGCTAATAGCTTAATATTCGTTAAAGAAACTCGAAAAGACGCTTGCTTTCGGAAATATAATTTATAATAAAAAAAACGAAGACTTTAGTTTTTGCTTTGCGACCTTTTCTTATAAAGCCTTTTTATCGGTGCCGACGAAGTCGGCAACGCTATTAAACTAAATTAATAAATGATTTCGAACTTAAAAGAATTATAATTAAATGCTATTACCGACGAGATAACGGATTATTTGACTTTGCTAACGATGAATTTCGAGTGTTATTAATTATATTACTTAATAAACAAAACTAGCACTTTATATTAAATTCTTTTTTTTCGATTATTCTTTTATATCGATTGCAAAGAGCAAGCTAATAGCTATATTAAAATTAAAAATAACTATACTTTTTCTTAATTCGCTAAACTGTTTACGAAACGTAATAATAGACCGGCTACTTTTCGTTTCGGCTAGTTTATTATAAAGACGGAAAGATAAGTCGATAACTAGTCGAAAAAAGAAAGCTTATAGCCGAACGATTACGTTTAAGCAGTTTAATAATAAAAAAATAATAAAAAGTTTAATTTCGCGATTTATAATTGCAATTACTTTAATATCGATTTTAACGAAGTCTATAAGTCCGCGCTTCTTTCTTTATAATAAGAATTTATTAAAATATATTTTAATTAATAAAAGAGCTTTAATAAAAAAGATCTTTAGATTTTCGGCTTAATTAACGGCAATTTAAATAATTAATGCGTGACTTACACCGCTACTTAATTACGTAATACGTTAAGCAATAAGAATTAGAAAAACTAATTATTATCGGAAAACGAGCTTAAATAAAAAAGAGCAAAGAAAATCAATTAATTTAATTTAAGACGGAAAATATAAATAAAAGCTGCTTTAATCTTACGCTAAAAATCTTTGTCGAAAATCAAGACTCGATCTTCTTAAGCTTTATCGCGCAGATCTTTTTTTTCTCGAATAAAAAATAACGCCGAAAATTCGATAAGCATTACGCAGTACTTTTCTTTATTAGCTAATAATGCTATTAATTACTTTTCGGATCGGTTAGCAAAAGAAAAAGATAATTCACTTAAAAAAAGAAAGCTTTTTTAAGTGCAGTTAAATAAAAAGACGAGAACTAAAGATTAAAATGATCTTCTTTTCTTAAAAACAAGCGAGCAATTAAATTAGTCTTTTAGTTTTTTTTTTCTAATTAAGTTTTTCGGCTTTTGCTATTTTTTCTTTATAAAATACTTTTATATTTTCTTTTGTTTTCTTTTCGGATCTACTTTTAATAAGAGCTTTATTCATGAACTTTAATAAGAGTCCTTTTCATCTGAATAAGTCTTAAGTAAAAGTGTCGGATATAATCAAGTGATAGACTTATTACGTATCAAGACTTTTTTAGATGTATAAGTAAAAGGCTACTCTTTAAGTTTATCAGATAATAATCAAGAATCTTTTTACTTATCTTTCTCCCCGTGTTACCGTTCAATATTAACTTTACGAAAGCAATAGCTAAAAGAGTCGATTTGACTTTAATAAAAGCTAAGCTTTAAGCTAAAGCTTTAATTAAAAAAAACGGATCTAATTAAACTTTATCTTCGAATAAAGCTTCGTTATCGTTAGCTCTTATACACTCGAAAAAACCCGACTTTTAAATCTTCGTTACAATTATAAACGAAGTTAAGCGCAATCGACTTTAATATCTTTATGCTTTACGCAAAGCGCTGATCGACTTTTTTCGCGACTTTATAATAGACTTTATTACCGAAATACACGCGACTTAAACCGGATAATCACTTTTAATTAAAGACTTATAAACACGTAATACTTTTATTAACTAAGAAAGAAAAGAAACGGTTAAGCGTCTTTTATCCGCGACTAAAGTCGAGATATTATAGCTTTAATACAACTACGCAATTTGCTATATCTTTTATTTTATATACGTTTTTAATAAGAACGGCGAGCTAAAACTAATATTAATTAAAGACTTCGTTTTCGATAAAGTAATTGTATAAACGAAACAAACGCCGATCGAAATCAAAATCAGCGATAAAAGCGTCGACTTTAAAACTTTTAACGTTATCGTAACTTTAATCGTCTCTTTTTTAAAAGAAATAAAACTTTTCTGCTTTTTTAATACAAAAGACACGGCTAAACTGATTAAAAAGAAATATAAGATTACGAAACACGACTTAAGATGCTAAAGCTATTGCAATCTAGCTAAGTATACTCGATACTCTCGTTGCAGCAAATACAATTAAAGAATCGATTAGCACGACGGCTTAACTTATAGCGATTGCATAGCGCTAGCGAAGTGCGCGAACTGCTATAATCTTTTCGAAGTCGAGTATTAAAACTACTTTGTTATCTTATATAAAAAAGATAATAAATTAATACGACTTATAAAGAAAAAGCTCGCGGCTATCCGACGAATTAATATTAAAAACTATAAAAAGAAGCACGTACGTAACAATACTTTATGCTTTACTTTCGCAGCTTTTATAAGTAGCGTCACTACTATTATTATTACTAGTAGCAGCACTTTTAATACAAATACTTCGGCATATTTATTACGCTAAACATAAAGCTCGAAAGCAATTAATGCTATAAATATCGATACGGCGAAAGCTTTTGCAACGCGCAAGCGCGTCGCAAAACAAAAAGTAACGAAACACGAACGCATAACCTCGATCTTTATCTTTACTTTTAACAATCGCTTAAAAGCTTAAAGAAGCTATAAAGTAATTAAATAAAAACTTAAAGTTAAGCTTAAAATCTTACTTTTAACGGACGCGGACGCGGATTCGAAAGACGAACTTACTTTTTAATCTACTTAATAAATAATATATCGATACGAACCGGTTACGGTTATACGATACGGTTTAAGCTCGATATACACGTCGGATAAGCTAATATAAGACGCTTTACATTTAATTATTAAATTATACTCTTTTTAACGCATAAGCATAAAATAAATATAATATGCGTATAAAAACTAATCACTTATTTTAATACAAAAACATAAACACACTTCGCTTTTAACATTTACTTTTTAATAAACTTATAAAGAACTTCGAAAGACAACCTCGAAGCCGAAAAGCTTCGAGTCTTTATATATATTCGCAAAAGAGCTAGACTTTATATAAAGCAATAACGACCGGTCTAAAGTAAAGACATACTTTAAATCGACGTTAATAAATATATTATTTTTAACGCTTATAAACAACCGATTATTAATAAAGTCATCGATTACGTCTTATACTTTATTTTTAATTATAAGTGCTTAATAAAAAAGGACTTTAATATGCAATACGAAATATTCGAATCAAGAGTTCGGACCGCTTATTAAAGAAAAGATCTTACGGACTAATTTATAGCAAGCGGCATAGACTTTATCAGCGTGTTAAAAAAAACTTATATATTAGCTTAGCTACGTTTTAAACTTTATTTTCTTAAATATACCGCACGCTATTATAATAATAAAAGAAGACTTGCATAGCACTTTAAACTATTAGACTTTGATTATTACGATCCCGGGACGAAAGCGCGTGCTAATAAACTAGTTTTATAAGAAAATAACAAACAAAAATATAAACAATACAACGGTATAAATACTTTTTTTAATTCTTCGAGTTTTTATGACTTCGTATAAATTAAAAAAAGTGCTTTAGCTTTCGCAAAGATCTTTAAAGACGCAATTAAAGCCATTAATATACTTTGTCGAAATATAAGCAAAACAGCTTTTTAATAAACTTCGAAAGTTAAACGAGTTTATTACGAACATATCGAAGCGCGTTAAAACTTTACCGACCGTATTTTAATAAATAAGACTAAGCACTTTCGCAACGCTATACGCAAAGCTAAAAAAGACTATTAAATATAAGTATTAAACGGAGTTGCAAACGATAAGGATTTGTATAAAGTAATCGGCTAACATAAGCTGATTACTAATCTTAAGTCTTTCTTTTTTATATACGAAAAGGTTATCGTATAAGATATTAAAAAGAAAGCAAACTTATTACGACGGATTATACTCGGCCGGTTCAGCGTCGAAAACGATCTTCCGAAAGAACTTTAATACGACGGCATAAAGCATTTGTTATAAAACTTAATCGTTACTTTTAAAAAGATAAAACGAAGCATTATAAAAGTAATTAGCACTTCGTTAAGTACGGACCGGATTACTATTAAGCTTTTAAAAAAGATTTAATAATATATTCGATATTATATTTACGCTTTGCTTAATGCTTGCTTTCGGCATAGCTTCTTCTTTACTTATTAGAAACTAACGGAAATAGCTATAATACTTAAAATAAGCAAGAAAGACAAAACTTCGATGCGCTCGTAGCGCTTTATAACCTTTCTTTTTTATATATTTAAAAGCTTAAAGCGCATTATCGTTAAGCGAATTGCTTAGAATTCTTTAACTTTAAGCATTTTAAGCTTTTAGCACGGCGAAGCTTTACTTAAACGATCTATTATAAACTTCGTAGCTTGCTTCATTTACGATATCGAAGCAACTTTCTTAATAAGCAAGATTATTACGATAATAATATTAAACGTTTAAAAAGCTTTCGACGCTTTGCTTAAGCGTCGGCTTTTTAAGCGCATAAATAAGCAAAGCTGACCTTTTTTTCTTTTAAAGCTTATTCACTTTTTTTTTAGCGACCGATAAGTTTAAATATGCTTCGAAAGTGCAATTACGAACCGCTATAACGTAAAATGCGATACACTTTAAAAATCACCGCTATCTTTCGTTTTATATATATTATACTTCGCGGAACTTTTTAATTAAAATACGATATTACGATTTAAATACGCTAATAACATTTGCATTTACAAAGCGTTATACTTATTTATATCTAATATTATTCTTTTCGCAACGAACATTTAAAATATTTTAGCTTATAAAGCAAAGAATTAGATCTTTTTCGCTTTAAAAAAAATAAAAATGATTTATTTCTTTTATAAAAACGAAGACTTTACTTTAAATATAATTATCTTTTAACTAAATAAGACCGATATCACTTTAAGCTTTTAAGCGCAGCTTTCGACGATAAAAGCTACTTCGAGGTTACGATAACTTAAAGTATAATTCGATCGAAAAATGACTTTTAAACGCTATTTATTCGAAAAAGCTAAAAAAGCACGACGAGTAGCATTTATATTAAAAGCTTCGCTCGTATAACGGACGGCCTTTTCGCTTACGCGCTACGTAAAGCAATAATCACTTGCGTATTGCTATCGATTTTATACGGCATCGAAGCTTAATACGAAAAACGAACGAAGCTTTTACGATACTTGATTAAAAACAACTTAAATAAAGAAGTTAGCGCAAGCTTAAAAAAACATATCGATACAATTAATAAGATTATTACTTACGTAACGAAAAGTGTCTTTTTTACTTAGCGCACGGCTTTAATTATTATTCTTTTAAAAGACGCCCAACTTTTTTTTAAAGAAGTAGCATTCGAAAAGACTAAAATGCGGCAAGCATTGCGGCTACGAATAATTAACGAAGCTTATTCGATAATAAAGCGTATTTTTTTTTTATAATTATTAAAAGTCTTATTACAAGCTCTTGATAACGGATTAAAATAAAACTTTAAAAACTAAAAGCTATGCTCTTTTTTTTTTTACGATTAAAGTTAGCTTACTTTTATTTTTTAGCTAAGTGCCGCACAGACTTTACTTAAAGCGTTAAAAAAGAGCAAGCCGTTAAAGATTTTAAAAAGTAATAAGCTTAACTTACCGACCGAGATATTTTTTTTTTTTAAACAGCTTAAAGCAATATAAAAACGAGCATAAATACGTCGAATACGAATACGTTATTTATTAAAAACAAAAGAAAATTGCTATAAGCAAAAGAGCTATTAACAACTTATCGTACGTCTTTAACGCGAAAGCAATAAAAGCTTAAAAAGCGCTCGAGCACGCTATTCGGCCTTTATTAAACCTTACTTATTATCGTATATAATTATGCATAAATAATACGTCCGTGATTTAGTATATACGAAGCACAGCTTTAATTACTTTTTAATAAGCGTTTTTATATATTTAAAAAGTAATAAAACAATTAAAAGTTAACGTTAAATAAGCTTCGAGATATACCGGTATTATTAATAACGAAACGGCGGATCGGCTCGCTAACGAAAAAGCAAAGCTTAAGCTTGCATTAAGTCTTACTTTCGAGCTTACGGCGTTCGAAATCAAGTTTATTATTAAAACTTTAATCGATTAAGCTCGAGATAAATAATAAAGTGCGAGCAAAGCGAAGCTTTTCACTTAATATCGCGATTAAAATCTCGAGTACGCAAGCAAAGCTTCGCTAAAATTATACTTGCTTAAATACGTCTTATATAAACTATTCGCGTTACGGACTTAATACGAAGACTTTACGTAATATTATCGGAAATATCGTTACGAAAACGCGAAAACTATTTGCTTTTACCGAAAAAACAAGTTTTTAATATATATTGCTTTTTATAAAAAAGCGCAACGCTCTTTTAATAAATAGCTTAAAAAGATACGATTACTTACTCCGCTTTTTACTTCGCGAGAAGCGATAGCTTATATACGCTCTTTTAAAGCTTCGCCAATTGACTTTTATAGCTTTTTAAAAGTCACGGAGTTCTACTTTAAAATCTGCTTTCGATATTAATAGCGGGTCGATCTTGTATATGGAAGCACTACTACGAAAGCTTACACTTATTTAGCTCTTAGTTTATTTCTAATAATTTTTCTTTCTTTCTTCTTTTCTTCACTTTATATTAAACGAGCTTAAGTGCTTCGTTATAAACTCAGCTATTTGCGTAGCTTGCTTTAGCAAACGACATTAACTTCGGTCTTTTATAAAAACCCGCTTATATGCTTGCTCAACATATTCTTTACATACCGTTTTAATAAAAAGAAACACCGCTGTACTTATATTATTTTCTTAAGATCTGCTTTTACGCTATATGCGTCTTGTGCTCTTATGTATGTAAAGACTAGCTGCACGTTTGTATACCTTTAAGGAGGTCAGAAGACTCGTTGTAAAAAGCGACCCGTGGACGTTAAACGAATACTACTACTATTATTACTACATCTTTATTAAGTTCTTTTATTCGAGATATCCGAAACGCTTATGCTAAATAGCTTAAGCTTTTTTAATAGAAAAAGTGGTTAAAGCTCGATATTAAGATCGTTATTAAAAAAGATTTAAAGTATCGAAAGTTAAAGCTAATTAAAAGAAGTAAGCATAGCGTCGTTAATTAAGATCGAAAGCTTTATATATATAACTTAAACGAAGAACTCGGTTTAAAAGCTAGCGCAAATCGATATTAAAGCAAAACAAGTTTTTAGCGATTCGAACGGTAAAAGTTAAAGTGTTTTTGCTTAATAAAAAAAGCAAAGCACTTTTCTTGCTTAAAATCACACTTACACTTTTTCGAATAAAACTTAAATAAAAAAGAAAATTAATATTAAAGTTCGAATAATAAATAACGTTATATAAACGAATCTAATCGAAGCTGCCGTCTGTTGAACGGTAACACGGGAAGAAGATGAGTAAAAAGATTCTTGATTCTTGTCTGATGAACTTAGGGAGTAGCCCTCTACTTATACATCTGGAGAGGTCTTGACACGTGATAGGTCTATCACCTGATCACATCCGATACCGTCGTCCGTTTTAACAAGTAAAATAATTATACTTTTTCTTTAAAATAAAAGTAAATGACTTTTTATTTTAAAAACGATAATCGCTTCGCTTAAATCGAGTGAAAAGATGTTTTCGAAAAACTCTTAACGATAAAACATATGCTTAATACAGCTATTATTAAGAATAAAAATGTTTTCGAGTGTATTTAAAAACTAAAAAGCGAAAGCGTGCAAAGTTTCTTAAAAGAATTAAAAAAAAGAATCTTTAAGAAAAGCTTTAATAAAAAGAGCGGTATATTATAATATAAAAGAAAAGAGATAAAAGAATACCGTTACGACGGTAAGCCGTTATGTTTTTTAAAAAGTAAAAAAAAAAAGTAAAAAATAAAATAAAAGAATAAAGATTATAAAAAAAATAAAAATTATTTAATATTTAAAAATCAAAGTAATACTCGATAATAAAATCCGAAGCTTTCGAAGACGCTGCTTCGATCGAAAGTTGCAAGAAAAGTTAAATCGAAAGAGAAAATAATGCTTTTAGATTAGTTTTAATTAAGATAATCTATTTCGAGCGAATTTTAATTACTAATTTATATCGGAATCACGAACGTCGAAAGCAGATTAAAAAGTTTTATTAACGTAGCTTCGAATCGATAATATAAAAAAAGCAATAGAAAGAGTTTTTTTAAAAGAATCGATATTCTTAACCGTCTTTAATTTAGCTTGCTTAACAGCTTTGTTTTTACGCTTCTTTTCGATCCGCTTATCGAAAGCAGATTTTAAATAAAAGTAAGCTATTACGTATTCCGGCTTAAAGTAATAAAGTTTTTTATAATAATTATAAATTATAATAGACTTATCTGTTCTTATAAGTTTATCGGGTTCTCCGTATACGAAGAATACGTTGCTCGAAAAGTGCTATATTAATTGTTCTTTTTTACGAATAGCGGTTATAAAGTCGGCGAAAGCAGTTTTAGATTTATCGCCGTCGATATAATCGTTATTCGAAACTTAATTAAATTTAAAGTTTTCGTACGAAAACGATAGCTAATTAAAATAAACTTTAATTATTTATAAAGCAAAATATTAAGTATTACCGCCGAAAAGCTTAAGTTATCCGTTTAAACGTATAAATTCGTTATTAAAAAAAGTAATATTATCGAACTCGTTAATACAAAAAGCGAGTAATGCAAACTAAAAACGATAGAACGTCGCGACGCTTTTAAGCCGAAATTGTTTTTTTAAATTTATTAATAATAGCTTTTTAAGATCGTGCTTTTTAAAGTTTCCGACGATTATAAAGCTTATTCTTTTTCTTTTAACAAAGTTTGCGGCGGTTAACTCAAGCTTATTACAAATAAAAAAGCAGCTTTAAATTTAAAGTTCGTTTTACGCGTCGAATCTTTTTTTAAACGCAGACTCCGTTTCGCTTAAAAAGCGAGTTAATTAAACTCTTATACTTTTAAATTTTTTTTCGTAAAAATAGTTTTAAATAATAAAAGCGAAGTCGATACGTTAAAAGAACTCGACTTAATTCTTTTCGTCGAAAAACGGAACGGCGAAAAGAATAAAAAAAGAAGTAAATTAAATGTTTACAGCTATTCTTAAAAATTAAAGTCTTAATAAGCTTAAAAGAATCTTTAACGTTAATTAATAATGCCGAAGTAATATTTATCGGATATGATCAAGTGATAGACTTATTACGTGTCAAGACCTTTTTAAATGTATAAGTAAAGAGCTACTTTTTAAGTTCATCAGAGAACAATTTAAAAATCTTTTTACTTATCTTCTTCTTCGTGTTACCGTTCAATAAGTTATAAGCTCCGCTGCGATTTCTTTAACGCCGAATACTATAATTAATACTTTTTACGACTTCTTTAGCATCGAACCTTTCGTAAAAACAAAATCAAAACGAAACGGAACACGATATTCTTTTTTAAAACTATTATTTAACGATATACACAACTCTTTCTTTTTATTGCTTGCGTTCATCGCTAACTTTTTATGTTTCTTTTTAAAAACATACGACTTTTTGTTTTTAAAAACACTTTAATAATAACTTATTTCGAATAATAATATTTCTTTAAAGTCTATATATATATATATATATATTTATAGACTTTTCGACGGAATACGCCGAAATGAACTTTAATCTTTCGAGACTTAATTTTTTATAAATCTACTTTGCATATATACTTTATTTATATCTAGCATTAACCGAAAACTCTTTTACCGAAACTATTATATTTTAAACGACTCAGCCGTATTACGTTAGCGCGCTTTAACTTTTACGACAAAATAAAACTCGGACAACTTTAATAGATTCTTTATCTTATTCTTAATTTTACTTGTCTTATCGCAAATTAATTATAGATTAATTGTTGTCATTATTGTTGTATTTATTTACGTCGGGCGGGTAGCAGGCGAAGCCTGCCGCCCTAGGACCTCTTATAAGGTACGGCGACGTGCTAAGCTAAAGAATTACATATAAAAAGGCTTTAGAAAGCAATTCAAAGTGCTGTAGCGAAAGCTATTATCGCATGCGCCTTTCTTTTATAAATAAGATAGATTATATAAAAAGAAACCTTTTATTAAAAGAAAATTACAAAAAAGAAAGTCAAGCAAGTATAAATTGCTATAGCTAATTAAAAGCGAGTTGTTTACGTTACGTAACGATAAGAATCAAAGCCGGACCGAAGTTAACCGAGTATAAAAGAAAAAGAAAAAGTGAATATAAAAGCTTAAACTTTAAAAGAAAACTTAATATAATATACTAGTGCTAAAAAGAATTCCTTCGAAAGCGCATTACGCTATCTTAAAGTCTTAATTTCGTAACGCGGTTAATTTAACGAGCTTTTATAGCTTAAGTAAAGCAAAGCGTACTCCGTTCTTTTTATCGAAGCAGTATTAATTAATTAAAATAGCACTTTTATTAAGTGCAATGCTTAAAATAAAACTCCGTAATAGTTAAGAAAGCTTGAAAATCGGCCGGATTATTAAAAAGACTTTTAAAAAAGTCGTAAGCTTTCGAAATCGTATTCGAAAAAGTCCGCGGTCGAGTTTTATAAAGTTAAGAGAAGAAGCGTCGTTGCGTAAATTAGCAAAAGGCTAAGTATAAAAAAGACTTGCGTTTACTGTAAGCATACTTTAAGTTAACGTCGTAATGCTAAAACTTAATATAATATTAAATAAAGTTTTCGTGCGTAGTTTTAATCGCAAGTAGTTTATATAAGATATATCGTAAGAGTTTTAATTTCGAAAGAAGCTTAATTAAATATAAAAAGCTTTATTTCCGATACGAGCGTAAAAGCTTAAAAGAGCTTGCGCTTTATTACGCTTTTCGTGCTTTATTTTTTATATCGCGAAAAAGTATGCGAATACTATTAATCGTAAGTTGCGATGCTAAATTAATATTTTAATCCGGTTTCTTTGCTTTTAAGTTTGCAAGCTTATCCGCTTGTTCGTTCTTTTTAATACTTATATATTTCGAAGATTATCGTATTTGCACGTCTCGAGTCTTTATTACTTTTTAAACGTTTAAAAACGCTTATTACGATAATAAAAAAGCATTTCCGCGAAGATATTAAATGATTAATATATTATCGATATAAAATTAGATCCGTCTCGCCGACGGATAAGCGTGCATTACTCGTTCGAAGCTTTTTTATATTTTTATCGTTCTGGCGTTAAAGACGTAAAAGCAATCGTTAATAAAATCGTACTCGTAGCTTGTTTTTTATCGTTTTTAATAAACTACGTACTCGTAGCTTATTAATCGATTGTTTTAATCGTATTATTTTAACTCGTTTGAAAAAATCGTAATATCTTTTAACGAAAGTTATTATTATTATGCTTCGAATGCGATAATAGCTTTTTTTTTGTTTTATTATCCGTCGAATCTTATTTGCTTTTTAATGTAAAATGCGAAAAAACGAAGCGAAAGCGAAAAACGTTTAAAAAGAGAGTTTTTGATTTTTAGATTTTAATTTCGAAAATCTTAATAATCTTCGCGTTACGATTGCGTTATCGAATCCGCAAAAGTATCCGGCTAATTAATAAATGCTTGTCGTTTATCGTCTTTAATCTTATTACAAACTTAGCTTTAGCTTTTTTTAAAGCCGTAGCGTCGAAAAGAAGCTCGGCATTTCGAAAAAGCGTTACTATTAATATCGTTTTTTAAATCGAAAGTACTTCGCGCGCCGCGAAGGTTATCGTTTTATTAATAAAGTCAATTATCTTTTCGATTCGAGCGCTAATAACTTTTAATCTTTTAGATTTATAAATTAAGCGATAGCGCTTTGCGTATTACGCTTTTATATTATAAAGCATTAAAAGCAATACGCAAATAATAATTGCTTTTCGTAATAAAACCGCAAATAAACTATAAATTGTTTTAGCGAGATTACGAATATATAAAGCGACTTTCTTAACTTTAACCGCTCGTTTTCGAACGTATTAATAGAACTTTAGCTTGCGGTTAAACTAAACTTTAAGCTATTATATCGCAAGTATATCTTCGTTTTTTAAACCCGTAATAATATATAAAATAATTATAATATCGATTACGAAGAAAAAAGCATACGTACTTTTTTTATAAAAAAAATATATTATCTCGATCTTTTTCAAAGCGAAAGCAATTTTATAAGTATTACTTTATTCGATAATAAAATTGATATCGTCTTAAAGCATAGCGATATTCCGATCGAAAGTACGATTAACGCGATATAAGCAAATATCGTTAGCGTATTCGAAGCGCAATATCCGGTCTTAATTAAATAGCTCGGCTAAATAAAGTATATAAAGCATCGATAATAGCGAAGATCTTTACGGAATGCTATATTTTACGTCGTAAGTATTCGTGATTTCTTTTTTTAATCGGACTTTAACTTTACGATTTAAAAGAAAAGATTTTATTAGCTTAAGCAATAAGTACGGCTAATCTTACTTTATTATGCGTTTAAAAAAGCAACGGGTTAAGACCGTATCGAAAGCTTTTTAAATATTTATAATAATTATAATAACTTAATATTTAATTGCAAGTGCGGACTCGATATCGTATATTAAGCACGAAGCGAAGTTTAATATAAAGCGCTATAAAAAAGCTTTTGAGTATTATAAGCTAAAAACGTCGTTAATAAAAGCAGTTTACGCAATTCTTTTCGCAACGATACGCTTTAGTCTTTTAAAGATATACGAAAGCAAAGCAATCGATCGTTAAAAGCAAATAAAAGTCTTATTTTTTTTCTTTATTTTAAAGATTATCGAGACTTTAACGAGCTTTTATATATCTGAGAAATAGTAAAAAGCTAAGCATTTATTAAAAAAGCTATAAAAAAAGTAATAAACGTAATGTTAATATGCTTTAAGCAATCGTACGATAATTTTATTTATCTCGAGTAAAATGCTTATTATTTCGATTACGTAAGATTTTACTTTTTTTAATAATATCGTAGTATTTTAAAAAAGCCGGCTAATGCTTTCTTAGTTAGCAAGTAAGTCGTAATCGAAGTCGTTAGCAGCGTTAAATCGTTTAAAAATGCTTTTTCGTAACGCGTTTATTTTTTTTTTAATATCTTCGATAGCTTCGTCGTTAATTATTAAAAAAAGTAATTTTAAGTTCGGAATAAGCTTATGCTGGCTTATAACTTTATATAAGTTTTAGTTCGATTTTATTTCGTCGATTACGTAAGTTTAATAAGCTTTTTTAGCTTTCTTGATTATAACGAGCTAGTCTTGCGTTTTTTAAGTCGGTTTTCCGTTGTATATTATAAAGCGCGCTATTAAGTGTTTCTTATACGTTATTTAATAGTTTGCCGTTTATTATAATATAATCGTTAGCTTTTTTTAAGCAAATTATTTCGTAACTTTTAAAGTAGAATTGAAAGCAATAGTTAAGCCGATCGCAAGCTGATCGAGTTTTTCGATAAAATATATCGTTTACAAATCGAAGAGTTAGTTTACGCTTAACGTTATAAGCGAAACGAATTTCTTAAAGTCTTAATCCGGTATTTAATATTAAAAGCGCTTTAAAAAAACGATTTTTTAGTTAAAAATAATCGTAACTTAAGTTTCGTAATTTAAGCTTAAATAAAGATCGAAGCGGATTGTCGTTTAAATAAATAAGATATTTAAAAAGGTTAAGTTTAAAACGTAATTAGCTTTATAAGTAGAATCGGTCGAGAGTTTAATATAATTTATTTTATTAATATTAAATTAAGCCGCAAAGTCTTTTCTTCGGCTTTTAAGCTCAACTTTTAGTTCGAATATATCGTGCTATACGTTAAAGTCTTTTTTAATTAAGTATTTAAAAAAAGAAACGAAATGAATAATATAATTTATAATCGAGTTTATTAAAATTTATTAATAAACGTTTAAAGTAGTGAAGCCGTTTATATCGACTTATAAAAGATCTTTGTTACGAATAAAATAGCGTTATTAAGTGCGAAGATTTACGCTTTTACGTACGTAAATTATTATTCGTAATCGCTTAATAAAGTATTAAACATCGTCTTGATTATTTTACGATTTTATTAAAGCATAGCAATCGTAAAACAAGTAGTTTTAAGTTTTAATACTCGAATGCGTATACGGCTTTTAAATATAAATAACGTTAATGTTTGCCGAATAGCAAAAGTAAAATAAAGCAATATAATATAGCTGCTTTTTGCTTACGTTCGCTTAATAGATTTAGATTTTTTTAAAAAGCTATCGATTGCAGCGAATGCCGCGGTGCTATATCGGCGTACTTAATATATAAAATTGTTTTAAATATCTTAATTAATAATAATACTCGAGCTTTTTATAAACGAAAAAAATAAGCTAATAATATTATTTACGTAATAATCCGATATCGCTATTAGCGTGTCTTTTTTTTCGTTTACGATAAAAAAAGCGCTGTTTATTAAAGTCTTTTCGTTAAAGTTCTTGCGCGTAGTTGTATTACGCAAAAGTTTCGTAACTTACGTAAAAGATTAAAAAAAAGATTATAAAAAGACGGCTTAAGAAAAAATCGCTCGCTCGTGCTTTTATATTATAAAAGCGCGTTTTTTTCGAAAAAGAATTGCGTTAATACTAATAATAAAAGTCTTTAATTAAAAAACCGAAATCGATTCGTTTTCTTTTATTATAAAAGCAATAATAATGGCGTAAGCTTAAGCTTTTAATCGTCGGATAGCGCTTAGCTTTTTTTTAATAAAAGTAATTATTTTGCTGTTAACTCGCTTAAAAGCCGTAAATCAATTCTTATAATTAGCTTTGTACGAGCCGTAACAATTCGCATAGCGAAAAAGCGCCGTGCAATCTTTGCCGTCGAGCTCGTCGTGCTAATCTTTTCGCTCGCTATAATAAAAGCAACGTGCGTACTAAATGCATTTAACCGAGTTATATTAATTAAAGCAGCTTAAGTCGTGCTTTTTAATAAATTGCTTTTTATCGATTAATCGAAAATAATTATTATAATCGAATAATTTAAAGCTACGAACTTCTTTTAAAAAAGATATTATTTAGTAAATTAAGCCGGTCGCTAAGTCGGCTTTGTGTTAAAAGATACGGACGTTTATCGAAGCTTTTTCGGCTTAAGTTAAAATCTTTGCGTCGATATACTTTGTTGTTTTGAAAATCTCGTTGAAAAAGCTTTTGATTTCGGCAAAGACTTTTTAAATAACGTACGTATATTATTTGATCGAAATAATCGCTTTTATAGCTTTAAGAACCTTTTAATATACTTTTTTAGCTTTATTTATAATAAAAAGGTCTTTCGCTTTAAAGTTGATTAAAATAAGTGCTTAATTAATACGAATAGCTTTAAGACGAAAGATAATAGTTATATCGACGCCGTTTAATTTATCGGCAATAGCTTTGCGGATAGCGTAACTATCGAAACGAGCTAAAAGTATAGCAAAAAGTACTTAAATTAAAACTCGCTTATTTTAACGTATTTTAAGTTGTTTATTAAAAGACTTACGAATAGCTTACGAGCTCGTAAGTTTGCGAGTCTTTATAAATTTTATTTTTATAACGAAAGAAGATCGAGATAACTTAGCGATTGCTAATTAAACGGCAGCTTTTAAGATTTTTAAAGTCTTTAAAAGCTTCGCGGAATCTACTTATAAAATAGATTTAAAAAAAGCCGTTTGCTCGCTATTATAAAAAGCGGTCGAAAAAAAAAAAAAGTAGCTGCTTTAATAATTGCGTATAAATAAATACGTATAAACGTAAAGAAACTTTTAAAAAATTCTTACGTATAATATCGAGATTCGAAATCGAGTTAGTCGTTTATAATCTAGTTCGAAGCGGAAGCGTATTGCTATTAAACTCGTCGTTTAATAATAGCCGCGCGATCGATATCGTCGAAGTAGTTCTCGATAGCTTTCGTCGCCGTGTTAATAATCGATACTTTTCGTTTTAATACGAAAAAAAAAAGCTGCAAATTGATAGCAGCGTTTTTTCTTTTCTTTTTAAAATGCTAAGTAAAGTTGAACGGCGATGCAACGTTTTAAAGCCGTATATAATTAGCGTTATTAATATTATTATTATCCGCGGAAGACCGAGATAAAGTAATAAAAACTATTTCTCGAGCTATAAAGCGAGCGCAACGAGCTATTGATTTAGTTTTAACGGATTCTTAAGGAAACCGTATTTTAAGAATCGAATGCAATGAAAATCAAGTCGTTATAAGCAAGTTGAAAATTTCGTATTAAATAATTAAGATGTGTTAATTATAAATTAAAACGTTGCGAATAGCTCAATTAATTAAGAACTTCGAAAGATTTTAAAAAGAGTTTTTCTTATAAACGATACTTTCGTATTATTAAAGAATACGAAAACTCGTAAGATCTTTTAACTTTTTAATTCTACTTTTTTTTATTGCTTTGATTTTTTTATAAATTATATACAAATACTTATTAATACCTTTTTTTAATTTTTCGACTTTATTAAAAATCGTGATTTTCATTTTGATTTTCAACTTTTTAATACTAAATCAAACTTAAACACTTCTTTTTTATCGGCTTCGGACGAAAAGCTCTTTTGTCTTTTTTCATTTACTTTACTCTTCGGTTTCCGAGTTAAAAAACCTTTTCGCTACTTATAAGAATATCTTAATAAATATTACTTTAGCATTATTAGCTAACGTTAAGGATTCTATTAAGCTTATTAAGACTTCGATTTTTAAAAATAGCTATAAACACTTAATCTATTTCCTTTTTTATTCTTTTCGCCGTTCTGTTCTTTAACGAAAAAAACTAAGTCGAGTTCTTTCGACGTATCGACTTCGCTTTTATTAATAAAAACTACTTTTACGAAAAAATCTTTAAAAGTATAAGAATCCGATTAACTCGTTCTTTAAGCGAAACGGAGTTTGCGTTTAAAAAAAGACTCGACGCGTAAAACGAACTTTAAACTTAAAGCTGCTTTTTTATTCGTAATCAACTCGAGCTAATCGTCGTAAACTTTATTAAAAAAAAAATAAGCTTTATAATCGTCGAAGACTATAAAAAGCACGATCTTAAGAAACTATTATTAATAGATTTAAAAAAACGATCTCGATTTAAAAGCGTCGCGACGTTTTACCGTTTTTAATCCGCGTTGCTCGCTTTTCGTATTAATAAATTCGACGACGTTATTTTTTTTAATAACGAATTTATACGCTTAAACGAACAACTTAAGCTTTTCGATAATAATACTTAACTTTCCGCTTTATAAATAATTAAAGTTCATTTTAACTAGCTATCGTTTTCGTATAAAAACTTTAAATCTAATTGTATCTCGAATAACGATTATATCGACGACGATAAATTTAAAACTGCTTTCGTCGACTTTATAACTGTTACTCGTAAAAAAATGCAATTGATATAGCACTTTTCGAGCAAAGCATTTTTCGTATACGAAAAACTCGGCAAACTTACAAAAAGAAATAAGTTTATTATAATTTATAATTATTATAAAAAGCTTTATGATTTTAAGCTAAAATACGTAATAATTCACTTTTATTTAAAAGCTGCTTTTAATAAACGGATCGAAAAGAAGCGTAAAGACAAAGCTATTAAGTAAGCTAAATTAAAAACGGCTATAAATACCGACTCTTTTAAAAAGACTTTTTCCGCTGCTTTCTTTATATTATCGATTCGTAATTGCGCTAATAAAACCTTTCAACTCGCTTTCGACGTTCGAGATTTCGATATAAATTAGCAATTAAAGTTTGCTTAAAGTAGATTATTTTAATTAAAACTAATTTAAAAATATTATTTTTTTCTTCGACTTAATTTTTCTCGTAATTTTTAATTAAAGCAGCGTTTTCGAAAGCTCCGGACTTTATTATCGGATACTACTTTTACTTTTAAGTATTAAATAATTTCTATTCTTTTTATAATTTTTATTCTTTTTTTTTTTTATACTTTTTTTTTTTACTTTTTAAAAAACACGACGGCTTACCGCCGTAGCGGTGTTCTTTTATCTTTCTTCTTTCTTATTTTAATATGCCGCACCTTTTGTTAAAGCTTTTTTTAAAAACTTTTTTTTTTAATTCTTTTAAGAAACTTTATACGCTTTCGCTTTTTAATCTTTAAATATATTCGAAAACATTTTTATTTTTAATAATAATTGTATTAAGCATATGTTTTACTATTAAGAGTTTTTTAAAAATATCTTTTTACTCGACTTAAGCGAAGCAATTATCGTTTTTAAAATAAAAGGTTATTCACTTCCACTTTAAAAGAAAAGCATAGTTGCTTTGCTCGTTAAAACGATCGACGGCAGCTTCGATTAAATTCGCTTATATAACGTTATTTATTATTTAAACTTTAATATTAAATTTCTTTTTTATTTAAATCTTATTCGAAAAAGTATAAGTATAATTTTAAACGAAAAAAATGCTTTGCTTTTTTTATTAAGCAAGAACACTTTAGTTTTTATTGCTCGAATCGCTTAAGATTTGTTTTGCTTTAATATCGATTTGCGCTAGCTTATAAATCGAGTTCTTTGCTTAAGTTATATATATAAAGCTTTCGATTTTAATTAATAACGCTACGTTTACTTTTTTTTAACTAGCTTTAACTTTCGATACTTTAGATCTTTTTTAATAACGATTTTAATATCGAGCTTTAGCCGCTTTTTTCATTAAAAAAGCTTAAGCTATTTAACATAAGCGTTTTAAATATTTCGAATAAAAAAACTTATTAAAAATATAAAAACTATTAAAAAACATAAACTTACGTACACTTCTTTTTTTATGCGCTTGCGAAAGCTGCTTCGATAATCGAATGATTAAAAAAGCATATAAAAAACATATTAATTTAAAACGGTATCTCGACGAGCTTATTTATATAAATACTATTAAACCTTTTTGTAAAAGGTACGATAGTTCGACTTATTTTATCTACTTTTATTACGATAAGATAAAAAAGGTCGAATATTATAATATAAAATATAAGTTTAAAGTATTAAATAAATTCAAACTCTTTTAAGCTTTTCGTCGAAAAAGGATTATGCGTCTTCGCATTAATAACGGAAGCGAATACGTCTTTTAGCGTTTTTAACAACACTTAGCTAAGATAAGCGTTCGATTTAAACTTGCTGTTCCGTATAATTTATAAATGAATAATGCTATCGAAAGAATCGAACGAACACTTTAAAATGTTATAAAAACACTTTTGCAAAGTTTTAAATTCGATACGAAATAATAGCCGAAACTACTTTAAATTATTATTTATTTTTACTTTCGTCGCTTTTATAGCTTTATTAGCATAACCTTTTTTAAAGCTACGAACTTATGCAAACCGTTCGTTTCGCACTTACGTATTATCGGCTCTAAAGCTTAGTTTTTCGAAAACAAAATTAAGAAAATAAAATCGTATATTAAATAAGTCTTTTACGAAAAGCTAATTAAATACGAAAGTAATTACATTTATCGTATTTTAACGACCGATAGTTTTATTAAAAAAGCATATAGCGCGTATATAATTAAATAGCTTTTAGCTTTTGCCGCTTTCGAATAAATAGATTTTATAAAAGGATTATTTACTTTCTTATACTTTAACTCCGCTTTTTATTTTTTTAATTTTTACTTTTTAACGCTTTTAAAGCGCAAGATCGAAAGTTCGCTTAAAACAAAGCTAAAATGCTTACGCTTTTCGCTTACCGTTAAAAACGAAAACTATTTAGCTCGAAAGCTTATCGTTTAAGATCTTCGACTTTTATCTTTTTAAAAGAACTTTAATATCTTCGATACTTTTAATCGCTTTTATTATCTTTCGACTTTTTTTTCTTTTTCTTCGTCTTTCGAAAGTATATTCGATTTTATTTTTCGAATTCTTTTTCTTTCGTTAATTCTTTTTAAACTTTACTTTAAGCTTTACCGAAACTTTAACTTACTTAATTTAATCTCTTTTATAGCACTTTTAATAAAGCAGACTTTAAAACCGAAGAAGAAACTTAAGGTCAAGCACGCTAAAAATAAAGATAGCTTTGATATTTAAGCTTTATTTAATCTTATAATAAAAATCACTTTCTTCGAAGCTAATTCTTTTGAATCTTTTGAACCGAAGACTTATAAATAAGCTATAGCCGATAATAATCGAACGGCTTAATTAAAAGCTATAATCGAAGAATAGAAATTACTTTACGAAAATAATACTTAAGACTTTATCGACTTACTTACGATTTAACGCGTCTTTCTCGATCGATAAGTATATAAATATAAGCGAAGACTTAACGTCTTTATAGTCTATTAAAAAGCTCGTTAAGTCGTAAAAAAAAAAAAAAAAAAAAAAAAAAAAAGCATTAATTATACCGAGACTTTTATTACGGTCGTTAAGCTTATAAGTTATAAAATGATTTTTCGCTATCGCTATTGCTATAAATCAAAAGATCGATTAGATAGACGTTAAAACCGCGTTTTTATATAAAAAAGTTATCGAATCCGTTTACGTAAAACAACTTATCAAGCTCGAAAACGGGATTAAAAAGGTTTGCAAATTAAATCGCGTATTTTACGGATTTAAATAAGCTTTTCGCGTTTAATATAATACTTTGTTCGAATTCTTTTTCGAAATAAGATTTAAACTTTTCGGTATTAACGCAAGCGTTTTTTATAAAAAAAAAATCATTATCGCTATTTATATTAATAACTTACTTATCTTCGGCCGTAATCGCGCCGAAGTTAATAGACTTAAAGCTATTTTGTCTTAACGTTTTTAAATAATTAATCTCGGATTAATAGATTATTACTTAAGCATAATAATCATTCGGGATCGCGCTAATCGAACGCTTAGTTTTAAATAACGAGCTTATATTAAAAAGATCATTTAAGACTTCGAGATAAAAGATTGCAATACTTATAATAAATTGATAAAGGTTTCTTTTAAAGTCTTAATCTTACTTCTATTAAAGTATTAAGCTTTTTTTAAGCTTTGTTACGAATACTAACGACTTATCGGTTCGCTTATATATATTATGCTAAGTTTTAAGCTGGATATTGCTTTCTTAGTTTTTATAGTTAATCATTTTACTTTAAATTTAATTATAAAATATACAAAAGCAGCGAAACGCATCGTTCGCTATTTAAAAAAAACTATTCGCTACGAACTCGTTTATCGAAAAGACTTAAGCGACTTAACCGGCTTTTTCGACGCGAATTAAAATAGTTATTAATTAATATTCAAATCTATAAAAAGCTTTATTTTTAACGTCGGAAGCAAAGCAATCAATTAGTTTTTGAAATAGCAACTTACTATTGCTTTATTTTCGTGCGAATCCGAATTGATAATCGAAACGAAAGCCGTTAAAAAAGCAATTTAGCTTTAGCGCTTTTTAATCGAAATACTTTCGTAAGAAAAGATAATTTTAATCTTGATTTATTACGATAATTAAAAAGCGATCGTATTAATTAAAAATACTTAATTTCATTATCGAATTAAACATATTTACTTTCGTTATATGTTTATTTAAAAAGCCGTACGAAATAGCTTAATAGATTTGAAATAAATCGCTATTGCAAATCAAGTCGCCGACGGTTTAATTAAGCTATTAGCTAAGCGATAGTTTAAAAAGTTTAAAGAAGCGATTAAAATGTTAAAAGTTTAATATCACGTAATCAAAGCACTTTTATTATCGATTTATTTAACTTAGCTTTTTTTGATTAAAAGTAGTTTTAAACGATAAGAATCGATTCTTTTTAATCATTTTATTTAATTATTAAACTTTTAAAAGATTTAATCGTAACGGCGTAAACTTAAACTAATATTTTTATAAACTTATAAAATCTTTTTTCTTTTAAAATCTTTGCGATTAACAAAATATAAAAGACTAATTATAATTTACTTTTCTTTTTAATTATACACTTTATTACTTTACTCTTTTTAAATTATGCTTCGAATAAAAAAGATCGTTAAGCGAATTATACGTTTTAACGATTTAAACTCTTTTAAATCCGACCGCGATAATCTTTTTCTTTTCGAAATTAAAACTGATAAAGAGCTTCGCACTCGTATTAAAGTTCGTATAGGAATTATTAAAGCTAATAGCTTAGCACTCGTTAAAAAAGCTCGAAAAGACGTTTGCTTTTAAAATATAATTTATAATAAAAAAAACAAAAACTTTAGTTCTTGCTTTACGACCTTTTTTTATAAAGCTCTTTTATCGATGCCGACGAAGTCGGCAACGCTATTGAATTAAATTAGCAAATGATCTCGGACTTAAAAAAATTATAATCGGATGTTATCATCGACGAGATAGCGGATTACTTGATTTTGCTAACGATAAATTTGAAATGTTATTAATCGTATTACTTAATAAACAAAACTAACACTTTATATTAAATTCTTTTTTCTCGACTATTTTCTTATATCGATTGCAAAAAGTAAGCTAATAGCTATATTAAGATTAAAGATAATTATACTTTTTCTTAATTCGCTAAACTGTTTACGAAACGTAATAATAAACCGGCTATTTTTCGTTTCGATTGGTTTATTATAAAAACGGAAACATAAGTTAATAATTAGCCGAAAAAAAAAGGCTTATAACCGAACGACCACGCTTAAGCAGCTTAGCAATAGAAAAACAGTAAGAAGTTTAATCTCGCGATTTATAATTGCAATTACTTTAATATTGATTTTAACGAAGTTTATAAGTCCGCGCTTCTTTCTTTATAAAAAGAATTTATTAAAATATGTCTTGATTAATAAAAAGGCCTTAATAAAAAAGATCTTTAGATTTTCGGCTTAATTAACGATAATCTAAACAACTAATGCGTGACTTATACCGTTATTTAATTACGTAATACGTTAAGCAATAAGAATTAGAAAAACTAGCTATTATCGGAAAACGAGCTTAAATAAAAAAAGGTAAAGAAAATCAATTAGTTTAATTTAAAACGGAAAATATAAATAAAAGCTGTTTTAGTTTTACGTTAAGAATCTTTATCGGAAGTCAAGACTCGATTTTTTTAAGCTTTATCGCGTAAATCTTTTATTTCTCGAATAAAAAACAACGCCGAAAATTCGATAACCATTACGCAGCATCTTTTTTTATTAGCTAATAATACTGCTAATCACTTTTCAGATTAATTAGCAAAAGAAGAAGATAGCTTACTTAAAAAGAAAAAGCTTCTTTAAGTGCAGTTAAATAAAAAAACGAAAACTAAAAATTAAAATAATCTTTTTTTTAAAAAAAACAAGCGAGTAATTAAATTAGTCTTTTAATTTTTTTTTTATAATCAAGTTTTTCGGCCTTTGCTATTTTTCTTTATAAGATACTTTTATATCTTCTTTTATTTTTCTTTTCGGATCTACTTTTAATAAAAGCCTTATTTATGAACTTTAATCAAAGTCTTTTTCATTTGAATAAGTCTTGAGTAAGAGTGTCGGATATGATTAAGTGATAGACTTATTACGTGTCAAGACCTTTTTAAATGTATAAGTAAAGGGCTATTCTTTAAGTTCATTAAATAACAATTCAAGAATCTTTCTACTCATCTTCCTCCTCGTGTTACCGTTCAATAATATTTGTCGAGATATTCTTGTAATTAGCGAAAAGGTTTTTTAATTCGAAAGCCGAAGAGTAGAATAAGTAAAAAGAAGCAAAAAGGCTTTTCGTCCGAAGCCGATAAAAAAAAGTGTTTAAGTTTGATTCGATATCTATGATGACAAAGGGCGTATACCTAGGTAGGTGGAGCAGATCAAGGTCTAAGAGATGGCGATAGAAGTGTCTGGTATATTCAAGGGAGCACGAGAGCAACTGTAGATATGTACATGTGGTACGTGGCCTCTAAGGAGCTTAGCAAGCACGTGCAAAGGAGCACGTGCTAGGCCACGTGAGGAGCACGTAAGGCAAGGACCACACTATGCAACACACCCCCTAATTGCGAAGCGACTGCTCAACTAACAAAAGGCTCGCTTAAAGAAAGAAAGAAAAAACAAACGAAAAAACCCAAGGAAAATCTAGCTAAAAGATGAACGGAGCTTATAAGCTCTTAGACAAAAGGCAGACGAAATAAGAGCACGCCAGCGCTAGTAAGCTGCAACGAGCATCCTCTAAAGTAGCAGCAGCCAATAGTCCTTAAAGCAAAGTGCAAGATGGGTCCGCTTGCCGTCGCAAAGACTCGCCAACTTAAACCTCTACCCTCCAAAAGCGACTCAAATATACAAATAACTTGTAATTGAGGCAAGCGTCCCAATTCCTCACACTACACCTCCCCTTCGCAAGCTCTACACGGTTTCTAAGCTTCAATAAGCCTCTAGCAGCGCTAAAGCTACGGCCCAATTCACTCTTCCGGCGTGCGCGAGCGGTTCCAACATCCTTTATAAACCTGCTCTTAGGTGGCCTTTCTTAAGCAGCTACACTTCTAAGGTATTTAAACTTGCCCTCGCCAATAGAAGCTCCATTCTCCTTCCATAAGAGCTCCAAGCTCGCCTTCAGCTTTTCGTAGCTAGGCATAGAGAATCGCTCTCTAATAGCTTAAAGCTTTGGCTCCGACACTATGAGATTCCTAAGGTTTTGACCAGTAAAAGCAAGCCTTAATAGGTCGCAAGAAGAAGGCTGCCAAGAGTGAGTACGCATGCAAAGGCAAACCTTTCTTTTTAAGAGCTCGTTGAGTGTAGCGAACACACTTTCACGAGCTCCTTTTTGCTATAAATGCTCTTCAAACATCTTTGCGTAGTCTCTCAAGCTCTTCAACTTAGAAGCTTCCCTTATACTGATAGCGTCGACCACAAGACTTAAGTGTCGATTGCCTTAAGCAAGGTCCAACCTTTAAGCAATTACTCTTAAGAAATCCTTTATAGCAAGAGAACCGACAACATCTTGCAATTCGGGCTTTAAAGCGACAGCCTTAGAATGCACGAGCTTTTAATTTCGAATCTATTGCTAAGGTTCAATGGTCCTCGCAGCTCTTTCGTTGAGTATTCGACGGTACTCGTCTCGCATATGCTCTTTCGTCGATTCGTCGTCCTCCGCGTACTGGTCCCGTAGAGACTTCACTAGCGTTTAGAGTGAAAACTCCTCCTTTTTAATCAGACGAGTCTTATAGGGCTGCAGCAGCTCTTTTAGGACCGTCTGATTCACCTACTCCAGCATGTACTGGTATTTAGAGTTCAAGGCGCTCTAGCGCGCCTCTTTCCCAGAGTATTCTCTCGACCGATATGCAAACTCTTCTTTGACGTCTTGGAAACTCGCACCCCCTAGCATTAGGCGGTCTCCACGAATAGCCAAAGGCGCCTCTTCTTATTCTTTTATAAGATTATCCCTCCGCTCGTTCTCTTTAACGATCAAGTCGTCAATCGTAAGTGATGCCGGCGGTTCTAAGGAAAGGATGTGAGGCTAGGTTTCTTTCGAATAAAGGTCTGCAAGCTTCTAAACGCTTTTCATTATCGCAACGGCTTTGTAATCGATAAACCAATCGACTTATAACGCTCGGTCCGTAAGGTGTTAGGCGCTTTGAAGTGACATGTCGTAGAATAGCTCGAAATAGAGTGTAAAATAAGGTAAAAAATGAGGTTTAAAAAGCTCTTACTGGACGCTCCGAGCGTTAGAAAGGAAAACAACTTCTACCGACCGAAAAGAAAAAAAACGATAATCCTGCAACCATCGAGGCAGTCTGTACCGTATTGATGATAATTAAAAGGAGCTCGTAAAGGCGTGTGGCTCTTAACTATAGTGACAAAGGGCGTATACCTAGGTAGGTGGAGCAGATCAAGGTCTAAGAGATGGCGATAGAAGTGTCTAGTATATTCAAGGGAGCACGGGAGCAATTATAAATATGTACATATGGTACGTGGCCTCTAAAGAGCTTGGCAGGCACGTGCAAGGGAGCACGTGCTAGGCCACGTGAGGAGCACGTGAGGCAAGGACCACACTGTGCAACAATATCAGAAAGTTAAAAATCAAAATCAAAGTCACGATCTTTAGCAAAGTCGAAAGATTAAAAAAAAGTGTTAATAAGTGTTCGAATATAGTTTGTAAAAAGATTAAAGCGGTAAAAGAGAGTAAAGTTAAAAGGTTAAAAGATCTTGCGAGTTTTCGTATTCTTTAATAATACGAAAGTATTATTCGTAAGAAAAGCTTTTTTTAAAGTCTTAAAGAGTATTAGTTGTGGTATTCGGCGTTAAAGAAGTCGCAGCGAAGCTCATAACCTATTGAACGGTAACACAAGAACAAAGATAAGTAAAAAGATTCTTAATTCTTATTTGATAAACTTAAAGAGTAGCTCTTTACTTATACATCTAAAGAAGTCTTGACACGTAATAGGTCATCACCTGATCACATCCGATATTCGAAGTGTTATTATCTCGCTTTAAGCCTTATATAAAAAGATCTTTAAAACAACTTTTACTAAACGAAGTGCTCGAGTCCGGCTTTTAAATTAAGCGCTTAAATAGATTTATCATTCGATTACTCGGCCTTACAGAAAAGCAACGTAACTAATACGCAAGAATCTCGATAAGCAGTAATAAAAAAGCAATAAAAAGTGATTAAGTTATAAAAGCATAACTATACGTAAAAGAAAGACGAGTTTAAATTTGATTTTTTTTTATTTAAGTTTAGTTTTCTTTATTTTCTTTCTTTTTACACTTTTTTTATATCTTTTTTTATATTAAAAAGCTTTACGTTATTATACTTATATACTTCCGATCTATTATATACGATTATATTATATATACAAAGCGAACTTTACTCGGAAGCTAATTAAAAAAAGCATACGAAAAATTTACTGCATTAATTACTTAGCAAGCTGCTGATACGCGATAAAAACTTTTCCGACTTTACAACTTAAAGCTAAATAGAATAATGCGAAAGCCTTTTGCAACACCTTAAGCACTGCTCTTATCTTTCGAAGACTTATCGATGTTGCTACGGCTCGAACCTTTTGAAGAACTACCGGTGTTGCTATAGCTTAAGCTTCTCGAAGACCAACGAATATTGCCGAGATTAAAAGCTTAGCGAGCACTTTAATAAAATCTTTTCGCAAGTAAAGCAAAAAAAGTAAAAAGCGATAACGAAGATAAACGAAACGAAGCTTTATCGGAAACTTATTATAATCAGATCGGAAAAGAATTATAAAAAGCTCGCAATATATATTTACGCAGCCGAAAAAGTTACTTAACAAAGTATTATTTCGATTTATAGCGGCTAAGATCTAACGCAGCAAGTCTAACGAAGCTAAATCAGCGGTAGCAGCGGCGGCAAATAAGCGCAATGCCGAGACGAGACTTAAGCTAGCTAAAAGACTTTTAATATTAACGGCGGTAAAAGAAGCAGCGGCGACACGAGCTTAAAAAAAAGAAAAAGCATTACTAATTCGAAAAGCATTTGCGCGGCGAGTTTTAATAAAAAGATTGTTCGTATTTGCGCTTAAACGAAAAACCTTAACGGCCGATCTAATTCTATTATCTATAACTGTTATTACATCTATTAAAGTTATTTTAATATCGACGACCTTTACGAAAAGCTATCGGAGTCGAAGTCAAAATAAATATAAAACGAAAAGTAAGATAACTTACGAAGATGTAAATTGACTTTATACTACGGCAACGCTCGCATTTAATAAAAGTAAAAGAAAAGAAGATGTACCGATTGGTAGCATTATCGATAGTTTTGCTTGCGTAGCTTACGCATCGAAAACAAATTAAAAATATAATATTAATAATAAAGTTAATAAGTACTTACGGGCGCACCCCTTACGTTTAGCAACCGTGTGCACACCGAGTGAACACCGAGTTAACACCAATCAACCGATTATACACCGATTATAATCGGTGTATATTAAGGTTGATCTTAAGGTTGACGAGTTTTTTAATATATTATTATTTAAATCAACCTTTAAACTCTAATATTAATCTTTACACCTTAATATCAACTTTTAAACTCCAATATTAATCTTTACACCTTAATATTAACCTTCAAACTTTAATATTAATCTTTACACTTCAATATCAACCTTTACACCTTAATATCACCCTACATTTTAATATCAACCTTTACACTCAATATCAACTTTATCGTAATAAATAAAAGCACGTGCTAAGAGCAGAAAATACTCTACGTCATCATTATAACTAGCTTATACTTTTAACTTGTATATTTCTCGTACTTCTCTTTGCTTTTCTTATTACCTCACCGCCGCCACTACCTTACCGCCGCTACTACCACACCGCCGCCACTACCTTACCGCCGCCACTACCTCACCGCCGCTACTACCTCACCGCCGCCACTACCTCACCGCCGCCACTACCTCACCGCCGCTACTACCTCACCGCCGCTACTACCTCACCTACCTTTATTACCTCACCGCTACCACTACTTTACCGCCGCTACTATTTGCTGGAAGCGATACTAGAGGCAAGGCAATACTAGTGGCAAGGCAATACTGGAAGCGATACTGGTGGCAAGGCAATGCTGGAGGCGATACTGGTGGCGATACTAGAGGCGATACTGGTGGCGATACTGGTGGCGATACTAGAGGCGATACTGGAGGCGATACTGGTGGCAAGGCAATGCTAGAGGCGATACTAGTGGCAAGGCAATACTGGTGGCAGCGCTGGTGGCGATACTGGTGGCGATACTGGTTAGGCTGCTCCATGGGGCCCCATGGGGAAACCCTATGGGGGGTGGGGTTTCCCTATGGGGTTTCTCTATATATATATATATATATTCATATCACGTGGCCTCGCATAATAGCTTAAGCGCTAAGAAGTTTACTAGACACGTGCAAGGCTAGACTGCATAACAGATTTACTAATCGATTTACTAATCATATTTACTAATCATATTTACTAATCGATTTACTAATTATATTTACTAATCACATTTACTAATCATATTTACTAATCAAATTTACTAATCATATTTACTAATCACAATTATTAATTATATTTATTAATCACATTTACTAATCATATTTACTAATCGATTTACTAATCATATTTACTAATCATATTTACTAATCATATTTACTAATCGATTTACTAATCATATTTACTAATGACATTTACTAATCTAATCATATTTACTAATCACATTTACTAATTATATTTATTAATCATATTTACCAATCATATTTACTAATCATATTTACTAATCATATTTAGTAGTCACATTTATTAATTATATTTACTAATCATATTTACCAATCATATTTACTAATCGATTTACTAATCATATTTACTGATCACATTTACTAATCATATTTACTAATCATATTTACTAATTATATTTACTAATCGATTTACTAATCATATTTACTAATCACATTTACTAATCATATTTACAAATAAATATTTACTAATTATATTTACTAATCATATTTACTAATCACATTTACTAATCTAATCATATTTACTAATCACATTTACTAATCATATTTACTAATGGATTTCCTAATCATATTTATTAATCATATTTACTAATCATATTTAGTAGTCACATTTACTAATCTAATCATATTTACTAATCACATTTACTAATTATATTTACTAATCACATTTACTAATCATATTTACTAATCATATTTATTAATCATATTTACTAATCGATTTACTAATCATATTTACTAATCACATTTACTAATCATATTTATTAATCATATTTACTAATCATATTTACTAATCGATTTACTAATCATATTTACTAATCACATTTACTAATCATATTTACAAATAAATATTTACTAATTATATTTACTAATCATATTTACTAATCACATTTACTAATCTAATTATATTTACTAATCATATTTACTAATTATATTTACTAATCATATTTATTAATCATATTTACTAATCGATTTACTAATTATATTTACTAATCACATTTACTAATCATATTTACTAATCATATTTATTAATTATATTTACTAATCGATTTACTAATCATATTTACTAATCACATTTACTAATCATATTTACTAATCATATTTATTAATCATATTTACTAATCGATTTACTAATCATATTTACTAATCACATTTACTAATCATATTTACAAATAAATATTTATTAATTATATTTACTAATCATATTTACTAATCACATTTACTAATCATATTTACTAATCGATTTCCTAATCATATTTACTAATAATATTTATTAATCGATTTACTAATCATATTTACTAATCACATTTATTAATCATATTTACTAATCATATTTACTAATCATATTTACTAATCATATTTACTAATCGATTTACTAATCATATTTACTAATAATATTTACTAATCGATTTACTAATCATATTTACTAATCATATTTACTAATTATATATACTAATCGATTTACTAATCATATTTACTAATTAATTTATTAATCGATTGATTAATCGATTTTAAAATAATAAATAAAGTATACTTAAGTAATCAAAGCACAAATTCATATGGTAGCGATAATAGTATTTAATTTATTTAAAAGAGCAAAAAAGCAAAGGAGCAATTATACTATATATATATATAGCACGTAGCTTCGCCTAATAGCCTAAGCGCTAAGGAGCTTACTAAACACGTGTAAAAGAGCACGTGCAAAGCCAGACTGCATTTATAACAGATTTACTAATCGATTTACTAATCATATTT
Organism: Drepanopeziza brunnea f. sp. 'multigermtubi'; assembly: GCF_022702325.1. Taxonomy (NCBI): domain Eukaryota; kingdom Fungi; phylum Ascomycota; class Leotiomycetes; order Helotiales; family Drepanopezizaceae; genus Drepanopeziza; species Drepanopeziza brunnea. The sequence goes on from NW_027094068.1 coordinate 1,018,756, forward strand.
ACTAATCATATTTACTAATTACATTTCAATAGAAAATTTAAACCTTTAATCGAATTGCGATCGGCAAATCAACGAAGATAAATTAAAGTTAGTATTTCGTATATCGCAAAGTATATTAAAAATAAAAAACCTAAAAATAAGTATAATTATCGGTTTCTTACTAATTAAAGAAAAGATCAAAGCACTGCTATAACGATGTCAGCGCTTTGACAATCAAGTAGCAATAAGATTAGGCGAATCTTACCTCCTCCCCCCCCCCCCTCCCCTTCCTTGAATAGCCTTTAGCTATACGAATTGACTTGTATTGACCTGTATTGACCTGTATCGACTTATATCGACCCGTATTAACTTGTACTGACCTGTATTAACCTGAATTAACTTATATTTACTAATCACATTTACTAATCACATTTACTAATCACATTTACTAATTACATTCACTAATCACATTTACTAATCACATTTACTAATTACATTCACTAATCACATTTACTAATCATATTTACTAATTATATTTATTAATCACATTTACTAATCATATTTATTAATCACATTTACTAATCACATTTACTAATCATATTTACTAATCACATTTCAATAGAAAATTTAAACCTTTAATCGATTTGCGATCGGCAAATCAGCGAAAATAAATTAAAATTAGTATTTCGTATATCGCAAAGCATATTAAAAATAAAAAACCTAAAAATAAGTATAATTATTTGTTTCTTACTAATTGAATAAAAGATCAAAGCACTGCTATAACAATATCAGCGCTTTGATAATCAAGTAGCAATAAGATTACGCGAATCCTATCCCGTCTTACCCCTCCTACCCTTTCCTTAAGTCGCCTTTAGCTATACGTATCAACTTGTATTGACTTGTATCGACTTATATTAATCTATATTAACTTGTATTAACTTCTATTCACTTGTATTCACTTGTATTCACTTGTATTCACCTGTATTAAAAGTCTATAATAAAAATAAAAACCTGAAAAGAAATATAATAATAGATTTATTATTAGTTAAATTGAACGTGAAAGCATTGCTATAACGATATCAGCGCTTTAACAATCAGGTAGCAATAAGATTACGCGAATCTTACCCCGTCTTACCCCTCTTACCCCTTCCCTAAGTCGCCTTTAGCTAGACGTATTAACTTACGTTAACTTATATCGACTTATATTAATCTATATTAACTTGTATTGACTTGTATTCATCTGTATTCACTTGTATTCACTTGTATCAAAAGTTTATAATAAAAATAAAAACCTAAAAATAAATATAATAATAGATTTATTATTAGTTAAATTGAAAGTCAAAGCATTGCTATGACGATATCAGCGCTTTAATAATCAGGTAGCAATAAGATTACGCGAGTCCTACCCCGTCCTACCCCTCCTACCCTTCCCCTTAGTCGCCCTTAGCTATACGTATTGACTTGTATTGACTTGTATTTCATATTTACTAATCGATTTACTGATTGGTTTATTAATCGGAATAGCAATACAATTACTCGAATCATATCCCCCCCCTTCTTGAATAGCCTTTAGCTATACGCATTCACTTGTATTAATCTGTATTACTTGTATTGACTTGTATTGACTTGTATTGACTTGTATTAATTTATATTAATCTGTATTAACTTATATTAACTTGTATTTCACATTCACTCATCGCTTTACAAATCGATTTATTAATCGATTGATTAATCGGAGTAGCAATACGATTACGCGAATCACCTTTCTTATCTTGAGTAGCCTTTAGCTATACGCATTCACTTATATTAATCTGTATTACTTATATGAACTTGTATTTACTTATATTGATTTGTATTAATTTATATTAACCTTTATTGACCTGCATTAACTTGTATTAACTTGTAGTAACTTGTATTAATTTATATTGATCTGAATTTCATATTTATTAATCGATTTATTAATCGATTTACTAATTGATTTACTGATCTATCTATTGATCGGAATAGCAATACGATTACTCGAATCATATCCCCCCCTCTTCTTGAGTAGCCCCTGGCTATGCGCATTCACCTGTATTAATTTGTATTACTTATATTGACTTGTATTTACTTATATTGATTTGTATTAATTTATATTGACCTTTATTAACTTGCATTAACTTGTATTGACTTATATTGACTTGTATTTCACATTCACTTATCGATTTACTAATCGATTTACTAATCGATTTACTAATCGAAGTAGCAATACAATACGCCAGTTATTTGCACCCCCTCCCTCCCCCTTATTGCAATTGATAAGACTTTAAAGGATTAATTAATTTGCGACCGACAAATCAGCGAATATAATGTAGAAGCACCTAAAAAGATATGCCGTACAGAAGCCTGGCTTTGAGGCTAGACCTTATGGTCTTACAAAAGAAGTGTTAGAAAAAGTAAGTAGAAAGCTCGTTGATTGTTCTAGCTAAGAGATGTGTGCCCTTTTATAGAAGATAGGTCCGTCTAGTGTAGCCTTAATGGCTATAGCAAGTACTCTATTAAGCAAGGTGTTTACATCCGTCCTTTTATAAAATAAGTAAGCGCTCCCGCTTATTATTAAGCAAGAAGAAAAAAAAAAAGGGTGTAAAAGAAAGAAAAAACTTAATATACAAAAAAAAAAAGGAAGTATTTTGTCTTTAAACTTTAAACATCTAAACTATTAAATTACGCTTCGGCAGCTTCCTTATAGTCTCTTTCCGTGCTTACGTCTTTAACTCTTTCGTTCTCTTTAAGCTAAGAAAGTCTTTTTCTTTTAACAAAGCTAGCATTAAACGATAACGTGCCGGCAGCAGCATCTTTAAAAGTGAAAGAGCGCGTATCGTTCTTGCGCTTATTGCTAGCAGCATCGTTAATAAGTATAAACTTGGCCGACGAAAAGTTAGCGAAGCTAAAATAAAGTCCGGAGCTATTAATTAAGTCGTCTTCGTTTTTAAGCAAGTCATTTAAAGCTTTTATAGCTTTATCGAATGCGCGGTTTAAAGATTCTAGTTAAGAAGATAATCTTTTAAAGTTGCTAATTTAGCTCGTGAACCGTAGTTTACGAATAGATTTCGCACTTTTTAAAGTAATCTTTACACTTAAATCGAAATCGTTAAAAGACAACTCAATCGATCGCAAGCTCTTTTTAAAATCTTTTAACTTATCGGCGTTTATAAAGTCGTTAGCTCGGCGGCTCTTGCTTTTAAAAAAAGACTTAGCTTCGTAAGTCTTAGCTTTCGCATTTAGCATAATAGCAAATCCTTTTTTAAATGCCGAAAACAACTTCTTCTTATGCTTAATAAAGTGTTTTTAAAATTAAGTTCGAGACATAGCAAAAATAGCGGTCAATTCCTTTATTACTCGAAGTTCGTTCTAATTTATTCTTTCGATTAAAGCTTTTAATACGAAACTAACGTAATCTAACTAGATTATAGCGACGAAAGATTAGCTTGATTTATTAATAACTTTTTATCGAAAAGTTAGCGGCATGCGCTTTAAAACGATCGTGCAAGCGTACTTTGCAAAGCTAACTTTATTTTTTAAAGTATTATCGTTTAGCAAAGCGGTATAATTGTTAAAGAAGATTGCTTATTCGCAAAAGGAATTCTAAAAAGCGTTTATATTTAAGAAAACACTTTGTTTCGTAAAGACGGATATAAAAGTAGCGAGATTATTAACTATAACGAAAGGTTAGCGTAATGCAATGTTCTTAAAAGCATTTAAAGTCTTCGACTTAAGTTTAAAAGCTTTTTATTTAATAATCTTTTTAAAAGTCGTATCGTAAGTATAACTTTTAAGCTAAATAGCTAAGCTTTTGATCTAGCTTTTTACGTTATAAAGTATTAAGTAGTAGTTTAAAACTCTATTTTCTACTCGTAAATTACGGTTTACGAGTCGTTTAATATTAGCGTCGTGTTTAGTCGCAATCACTCGAGCATTATTATTACATTTAAAAAGCTAAAAAGGTTTCGAATAAGCGATAAGCTTATAATTCTCGTCTCGGCGATTAAGCAAAGCAATAAAGTATAACTTATAATAGCTTCGGAAGACTTACTAAGTTAAAAAGTGCATTATATTAAAGAATGCATTAATCGGAGCTCTTTTTAAGTTACTAGTCCGAAAGTAGTAAAGGTACATCTAGATCTCTTTGTTTATAATAATAAAGAAGGTCTAGTTGCCGTGCTTATCGTTTAAGAAAGAAGCTTTTAATATAAGCTAAACTTTCGTATAGCTACTTGCATCTATAGTATTAAAAGAGCTATTCTTTTAAGCGGTGTTTATTAAGCTAATGCTTTAGTTCAGCTTATTAAAGGACATCGGCTTAGCTTTGAACTTAGAAAAGCTTAAGCTAAATATTCTTTTAATTAAAGTATTACTTTTAGTTTTAATAGCGAACATCGATTAATTGCTCGAATAAAGTATAAAGTTATTAAAAGCGTTAGTTTAAAAAGCTTCGATGAATCGATATAAATTAAAACGGATCATTATTATCGTAAAGCCTTTCGTAACTAGCTTAAAGTATTTAGCGTATTCGAAAGTGTAGACTTCGTAAAAAACTTTATTTAACAATTCAATAGCGGACGGTAAGACTTTGCAGCTAAAGCGGAGCTTCGTTTAAACGTTTAAGTTAAAAAGTTCTTTAAACTTATTTTTAAATTTTAATATGTTTTTCACTTTTTAAAAGACTTTTATATAATCGTAATCGTCGTCGTTAAAGCTTAAATTAAAGATCTCGGATAGCAAAAAGTAGTTCATTACTTTGCTTCTTTCTTTATTTACTTTTACTTAATTATAACGGTCGAAGAGTCGTAAGATCGCGTTATTAAAAAATTCGTCTTTTAAAAGCTTACGGATCTAATTAACAGCTTTCTTAATCGATTCCGCGGCAACTTAAAAAGCATTATCGATATTCTCGTTTAAGTTTAAGCGGTCGAAAGCTAATTAGTAAAAGTCTTAGCAAAAGTTGATAAAGGCTACGTCTATACTTATAAAGTCCTTAATCTCGACGAGTCTAAAGCAGCGGTTCGATATAGCTTTAGCTAGTTCGTACTCGAAGCTATTTCTTTTTTTAATAAATAGTACTAATAGCAGCTAGTTCTCGAGAAAGTCGCGTTGCACTTCGAGTGCAAAAGCTAAAAAAGAGCTCGCGTCGATAGACTTGCGTAAAGTAAACATGATCGAAGCAATTAATTTAACGTTCGAAAGTCTATTAACAAAAGATAACGTCGATTTTTAAGACAAGGCTAATGATAACGAAAAGCGCGTAATAAGTGATCTAAGCAAAAGAGTTTTAAAAGCAAAAAGTTAACTTAATTTCGCTTCGATTGCTAAGTCATCTATTACTCGTAAACTATGATTCACGAATAGAGTTTCAAATTCGAGTTTTTTTTATAAAACGAAATTCTAAGTCTAATTCTCGTCGGTAAACTTTACACGTTCTTTAAGCTCGTCGTATTCGCTTTTAATATTATCGAAAGCTAAAATCAATAAGCTATATAATAAGACTTTTAATCTTAGCTTCTTTAAAAGTCCTTCGTTAAGAATAGCGATCTTATCCTTCTACTTAATATTGTTCTTGTCTTTTATAGTTTAATAAATGAGATTGACTATTATAGCATTAAGCTTAATAAACTTGCGTCTTTAAGCTATATTAGTTATAGTCTTTTAAAAAACGACGTAAGCAATAATATAATAATTGATAACTTAAATAGCGTAAGCGTTAAAAGTGCAGTTCTTTAGAATGACGCTTAATTAACGAGCGTTACGGATTAAAGTGCATATAGCTTTAAAGTGGTCGTTATATAGCAATTAGCTTCGAACGCCGTCGAAAGCTTTTTTAATTCGTTTATATCTTTCGGCGTTCTTGTTGCGTAAAGAATAAATAGCGATGACTTTAATAGTAAATTAATCGTAAGCCGAAAAGAAGTCTTTAGCGTCTATGTTCTTTCTTACGCATTTAGCTCGCAAGAACTAATCGTATTATAAAATTAAATCGTCTTTTTTACTTAATTTATTATTAAAGTCGGAGGTTGCTACTTTAAGCATAGCTAGTTGACTAGAGTTGCTTATTTAACGGTAAGTTTAAAAGAACTTATCGAAGGTCTTAATGATTCGTTTTTCGAACTTTAGTTCGAAACTCGATTATCGAGCTAAAGCAGCTTGCTCTTCGCTTATTAATAAGCTAGAAAGTGCATCCCGGACAAAAGCTTTTCTTTTAGCGGCGGCTAACTTAAAAAGCATATTTAACTCGTAAACTACAATTCACGAGCTAAACATAAGATAGCGGAATAAAGCTAATAATAATAGTAATTGATTAAGTGATAATTAAAGTCGTTAGTATTAGTATAATATTATATAGTTGTAAAGAAGGGGTAATAGTAGTATTGTTGTAATTGTTATTGTATAAAAAGAGAAAATGTTAAGAAAAAAAAAAGGAAAGCTTTCTTATATAAGTATATTTGTAAAAAGGACCTACTCTTTCTAATAGCAGTTCACTTTCGAATACACGTAGTTAAGCACGCTTAAAACAAAAGAACAATCTCAAATAAAAAATAAGAAATAGCCGTATAAGCTTAAAACAAGTAAAAAACAATTAAATAATAAAAACAATTTATATAAGACAAGTGAATAACAAGTAAAGTGAGAAGAATAAAGAAAGAATAGAGAATACAATAAAAAGCAAGTTTAAAAGTGAAAGAACAAACGTAAGAAATACCCTTCTTTATTAAAATAAAGAAAGTGATTATTAAAGCACGTCTCTTTATAAAATAAGTATAGAACAAAGAAAGGATAAAAAGTAAGAAAAACAAAGTAAAAATAAAGTAAAAGAAACAAATTAAAAAACAGTTTTGTAAGCTAGCTTTTATTCTTTCGAAAGTGTTAAAAGAATGATTTAAAAGTTAGTAAATTTAAGTCTAAAGATCACCTTTAAGTTAAGTAGTTTACTTTTGCTATCGTCGGAAAGCTCGTATTCGCTAAAGTCTAAGTTGTCTAAAGAATCCGAGTCTTTTTCTTCTTCTTCTTCGTCGTTAAAAGGAAAGAAGGTTCGATCGTAGCGGTAGAATCGTTTAAAGCGGTTAGCTGCAAAAGTGCTTTTAAGCTTAGTCTTATCGGTTTCTTAAAGTTTATAATATCTTTTATCGTAAGCTTTAAAAACGACGTAAAATCTTAGCCACTTGTAATCCAGCTTAATATCCGCGAATATATCGATGCTGCGTTTAACGTCGTAAAGCAATACTAAGTCTTTCTCTTTAATAAGTTTCGATTTTAAAACCTTAACTCGTTCTTAAGTAGCTTTAACGGCAAGTCGATAGCGCTTTTTTTTTAAAATGATCTCGTCGATATCTTTATCTCGAAGTTCTAATTGTTTAAACTTTATAGCAAGCAAGTCAGCGCGAAATCGAACCTCTTGTTATAGCAATAGCTTTTAGACTAGCTATCGTGATTTTAAAAGTAGCTTAGCTTCTCGTTCGTAATTCATGAAGAAAAGGATAACTTTAATAAGTGCGTATATCAATGTCCGGACCGCAAAAAGCATCTTATTAAATTTGCGAACTTAATTTTTAAATCTTTTATTTATAACTTTCGATAAGCTATTTAAAATGTCTTTGTGTTTTCTTTCGATCATTCCATTTGCTTTTAAATTATAGCTCGAGATTTAAACCCTTTTAATCTCGTACTTAATAGCGAAAGCTTTAGCAACTGCTTTATTTTCGAGTCTTTTATCGATAATTAGTCTTTCGAATAATCCGTAGCGGCAAACGATATCCTTTTAAAAAAACTTAATAATAGATTTAGCGTTAGCCGATCGAAGTAGTCGCTTTTTTAGTTATCTAGATAGATCTTCTTTAATTAATACAAAGCAAGTTATCTTTTTATCGGTAGTAAGTACTCGTGATACGTTTAAGCTGATTTTTGACTATATCTAAGTAAGCTAAGTCGAGTACAAAAGGTTTTCTATTCGTTTAACTTTGCGTTTCTAATAAGGCTCATAGCTTTAAACAAAAGCTTTGCAGTTTTCGTAGCATCTATTTTAAAAGAAGAGTTTTAACGTGCGGTAGTAAGTTGATTCAGCTCTTTTATATCCGGATTCTCGGTAAGCGTCGGAAATAATAGTATAGCGTCTTTAAGTTCTATCGACAACTAGCTTAATCGAGTAAAAATTATCTGCTCGCTTATAAAAGTGATTATCTTTAACTAAGTAATTAAATGCTTTATTCTTAAACTTTTAAAAGTCGTAAGTCTTGATCGAAAAAGAGCGTTTAAAAGTAGTAAGGAATTAAGCAATAAGCTTAAAATCGAGCGAGTAATCGTGTTTCGAAACTCTTTTTTTAGCTCGTAAACTATAGTTCACGAGTCGTTTAACCGAAAATATTAAAATAGTACTTAACTCGTTAATAACTTAATCGTTAATATTTTTCTTTTTTCTCTTTTTAATATCTAAAAGATACTCTTTTTCTTTTTTAAAAAGACCGTCCGCTACTGTGTTTTTAGTTTTAAAGATATGCTTAACTTTAAAGTCTATTAATCTTATTTACGCAATTTAATTCGTAATAAAAGCTTTAAGCAAGTCGTTTGTTAATCCGTTAAGTTGATCAACTAGTATCTTAGCGTCGGTTTTCAAGATAAAGTGAACTTCGTATAGTTCGCTCTTTATCTTTTTTATAGCTTTTAAAACACCGCGGCATTTTCGCTTAATCGCGTCGTATTTGCTTTTCGCAAAGTTTTAAAAACTACTTTCGAACTTAACAAGATATCGCTTTTTATCGGAATCCTTTTACTACAATATTGCTTTTTATCTTTTAAGACTAGCGTTTACCGTCAAGTAAATTTTCTTTCCGTCTTTGCTATAGTCGATTTTAATAAAAGCGAAAGCAAAGAGCAAAGCTTCTTTAAATAGCTTTATCGCTTTTTGCTAAAGTTTTAACTATTCGAATTCGACTTTCTTTTTTATAATCGCGTAAATTAAAGCAGCAATCGTAAAGAAGTTTTTAATTTAGATTTTATAATAAACTACGATCTTAATAAAAGCTCGAGCTTTCGATACATCTTCGCATTTAATTTATTCTAATATCTTTTTAATTTTAACGGTTTAAAAGTAGCGTCTTTCGCTATCCGTAACGAATCTAACGATATTAAAGTTAAGTATGTAATATTAAGACTTCGTTCCGACGGTCGTCTTAACTCTTTTAAACTTTACGAGCACTTTATTAATATTCTAAATGTGTTTTAAAACGAATCGTTGTATTCCGAGCAAAACTTTTTCGTAATTATAAAAAGATCAAGATCTTTTAACTTTTATATCATTTATATAAAGCAAGCAAACGTTAAAAATGCAGTTTATAAAGATCTTATAAATGACCTTAACGAATTAAGCAATCGAATTAATTGCTTTTATAAGTATCCGAATCATTTAAAACAATCCGATAAGCGTTTAAATAGCTATTATATCTTTAAACTCAACGTCGAAAAAGAATTAATTGTATTTAAAAAAAAAGTTTAAAAGTATAGCTATCGTAAGACCGGCAAATTCGTTCGAGAATTAATCTACGTTCGAAGCAACATTAGCGTCTTTAACCGTTATACGATTCATTTTAATTATAGTAGTAATCAGCTTATATTTTCCTTTTTCTTTCTTTGCTATAATAAACTACTTGTTACGATAAAAGCTTTAGCATAGTTCGAAGACTTTTTATTTTAATCGTTTTTTTAATATAAAAATGACTATTTCTTATAAAGCTTTCGGTACTATAAACGTCTTTTCTTATTAAGCTTCGTAAAGCATCGTCTTAATCTTTTAAAGTAGCATAACTTCTTTCCGGACTTAATTAAGATAAGTAAAATCTTAAGCTATCGCTTCTTCTCGATTTAAAAAGCATTAGTAAAGCAGCTCTTTCTTTTTTAAAGTGACTTAAAAGCTAATCGTAAGTGCTTCGAATCGTTTTTTCGTTAATCTTAATCTAACTTTTAAGTTTGAAAACTTATTAATAAAGTATTTCGAAAAAAGTCTTTTAAGCTTAAAAAGTCTCGCTTTTTTATCTTGCTTAAACTAATCGTCGATTCTTTTAAGTATCTTTTTATCGGACACTTTTAAATCTACTAGTTTAACTTTCTTTGCCTTTTTCTTATACATCGTATTAACCTTTATTATATTCCTTTTTAAAAGGTCTTTATCGTTATCGATAATAAATATAAAATTTTCCGATTTATCGAGTTTAATTGCAAATATTTTTAGTATTTTTAATTTTAATAAGCTTTGCTTAATATTAAGTTGAATTGTTTTTTTATAATTTTGTTATTTTTATGCCGATCTACTCGTAAACTATAGTTTACGAGCAGAATTTCTTTTTAAGTTTCTTTTTAGCTTAGCATTTATTTTAGCTTGCATGCTAGCTATTAGTTTCTCGAGTCTTCGACCAAATCCGACTTGTCTTTTATAATAATAATCTAACTTTAAGTAGATCGATCGTAATTTTAAAAAGAAGCTTTCATCGTGCTATTATCGAAGTAAGAAAAAGAAAGTTAAGATTCCAAAAAGAAAAGCATGCTTAAGATGACTTCGTAATTACTATTGTTAATAATAAAGAAATCGGCGTAATTAATGATCCCGCTAATAGTAACTTCGACGTCGTTTATTTACTTATCGAAGTTGTAAAGATCTTCGGATACGATAATATAAATTAAAGCTCGATCCGTTATAATAAGTAGTTTAATTATCTTAGCTATTTCTTTATTTATTACGTTAACTTCAAATCTATTATCGAAAAAGGATTTGCTTTTAATTATACCGTCGATATTAATAAAAACTTTTAAAGTCTTTATCGCTACTTCGAAGCAGTTGCGAGCGATAAGTTGTTTACGGATTTGCGTCGCTAAAAAGTCTAACTTGCTTTCTTTATTCCGGCTTAAACGTTTAATAGTTAAGGCGTTTATAAAAATAAGCTTACTTTAAAAGACTTTTACGTTTTCTTTAGCATCGAGAACTACTAAAATATAATAGCTTAATAGCTTGTCGAAACGAAAGCTAAGTCCGAATAAATCTTTAATTTAAACTTCGATTCTCGATTTTATAATCGCCGCTATTGCTTTTTCTTAAGCTTTAATAGTAACGTAAAGGTTAATGAACTTCTCTCGTCTATAAGCTTTCTTTTTCTTTTTTCTTAACATTCGCTAAGTGATCTTAACTTCTCTTTTTATATCTTTTATAGCTTCGTCGGCTTTAATTAGTTTAAAAGACTTTTCTTTAATTATATTATCGAACAACTTATCTTTTAAGTTTATCTTTATAGCAATATCCGATTTTTAAAAAGCACGGGCTTTAAGAGTGCCGTAGTTCTTCTCTTTTTATTATCGAATATTCTTCTTGATCTTAATAAGCTTAGATCTTTCCGAAAGCGAGAAAAGCTTTTTAGCTTTGTCTTTTACAGCAGCGTTAATCTCGACCGAAGCAACTTTTATGCTAAATGAATAGCTAAGCGTATTGATTTATCTTATAGCATTGATATTTTTAATATCGACTAGTCTTTTAAAGATAATAGTAAGCTCTTTTAGCTAATTGATTAGTTGCTAAGCATTTTAATCGGGCTGATATTAAGCTAGCTATTAGATTAGTTGTTGATAAGAAAGCAAGTGTTTATAAGTCTTAAGTCCGTTAATAAGTCGATTTTTTAAGATGTTGTCGTATTCCGTCTTACGAACGTTTAGCACGATAGATCTAAATTAAGTCTTTTTTTACTTTTTTTAAATGATAAGAGCACCGATCCTTTTAAGTCTTAAGCAAAAACGTCCGTAATCATTGATATAAATATATCCTTTATTAACTATGTTTTTAAAAGCTTTATATTCATCTCGATATTAATAAAAAGCTTAAGTTGTGTCCTCGGAGTTCTCGCAAAAGCTATAATCTTGCATCTAACTCTTATATCTTTTACTTTTACTTTTTCTTCGTTTTTATAATTCGTAGCCGATAATAGTAATTTGAACTTCATTTCCGAAGCTGACTTTACTTCGAGCATTTTAAGCGGTATACTTAATAAAAGCTTCGTCGTAGTCTTCGAATCGAACTTAAAGCTAAAATTAAACAAAGCGTCGAGAAGTTAAGTTAGCGATTTAATCTTCGAAGTAATCAATTCGATTATAAATCGCATCGATCTGCAAGTTAAAAAACTTCTTAATTATAAAACTTATTTTATTAATTCTTTTTTTTTCACTTATGAACCGTAGTTTACGAGTAAACGGCACTACTATTAAAGCTTTTTTAACAGACTTAAGAACGCTAGCTAGCTCGATGTGTTTCTTAACTAAAGTCCGAATATCTTTAATAAAATTAATTAAAAGAGACTTTTCTCGATTTATAGCTTCGATAGTCTTAGCACTTTAGTCGATCTTAAAAGCGAATGCGACGAAATCGTTAAAAGCGGTATAAAAGTTTAAGTCGAGTTCGTCGATTTTATAATGCTTAATCGTTTTGTTTCGAATTCCGACGAGCAATCCGAAAAAGAATAAGCGGCTTTGTTCGGTCTTGCTTAATAAGTGCATTAAAGTAAGTCTTTCGAAGACTTAAAAGAAAGTGCGATAATAGTTTTTTAAGTTATTGATATTCCGTTTTTGCATAACAAATTCTCGCAAGAAAGCGATTGAGTTTTTGATCTGCTAAATATCGTTTTTACGAAACTCGGCTTTTAAAGCCTTAACGAAAGCAGCTTAATCTTTTTTAGCTTTTTATTCGGACAAGCTCTTAATAACTTCTTTGCGAAAGTTATTATAATAACGAAAAAGCTTAATAAACCGATCGTCTTTAAGAATACTAAAGTCATTATAAGTCTCTTCGTACTTCTCGATAAAGTCGATGATATTAACACTATTAAAGCAAAGAGCTTTTAAAGCATCTAGCAATAGCATGCGAGTAATTATGAAAGCGTAAAGGATAGCAAAGTCGATTATAACTAGCGCAAAGCTTAATAAAAGAGCAAGAAAAGCAAAAGGAAAAGAAGTAATATAAATCTTAAGACTAATGTTCATTTTAAAAGGCATTTCTAAAGCAAGTGTTTTTAATAAAAATAAAGATTCTAATTAAAAGTCGAAGTAAGATAAAGATAGTCCGAAGCTTATTAAAATACGAGTTAAAGATTTAATAAATTTAAAAGATTCTAACGAAAAAAGAAGTGATTTTGCGCCGATTTCGATATTAAAAATCTCAAAAAAGTTTCCGGTATTTTAAAGATCAAATATATGTATGTATTGAAAATGATCGAGTTAATAAAAGGTTTTTAAATTATTTGATTTTGACTCGTGAACCGGGTTTATAAGTAAAATAAGCGATTTTCGCAAAGTATTCTCGATCCGAGATTAAAAAAAGTAGACTTTATGCAAAGATAAACTAATAATCAAAATCAAAATTATAAAAAACTTAAAAATCAATTAATTAGCTTCGTTAACAACTCCGGACCATGTCAATTGCTTTAATTTAAAATAAGAGCTAAAGTATAAAAGGATATTTTTATTAATAAGTAAAAATTCTTTTTTATTAACAATAAAAGAAAGTTTTTACTAAAGAGCCGAAATATTATACTTCGGCTATTCCGGCATTTCGATATCCGAACTTATCGAGAATGAAGTTTTAATTGTTTAAAGTTGTAATTATAAAGTGAAGTGCTAAATGATAAACGAAGATCAACTTAACTGCGAATCAAGCGATTATAATAAGCTATATAAAGACAAAGACTAAAAGTTTGAATCCTTGCGTAAGTCACTAATATAAAAGCACTTAAAAAGATGTGCCGTACAAAAGCCTAGCTCTGAAGCTAGACTTTATAGTCTTACAAAAGAAGTGTCAGAAAAGGTGGGTGAAAAGCTCGTTGATTATTTTAGCTAAAAGATGTGTGCCCTCTTATAAAAGATGGGTCCGTCTAGTGTGGCCTTAGTGGCTATAACAGGTACCTTATCAGGCAAGGTGTTTACAATAAGTTAAAGTTAATGTTTCGTATATCGTAAAGTATAATTAAAATAAAAAACCTTAAAAGAAGAATAATTATCAGTTCGTTACTTATTGAATTAAAGGTCAAAGTATTGCTATAACGATAGCAGCGGCTGCAGCGCTGTAATAACTAAATAGTAATACAATCACGCGATTTATACCCCCTTTCTCTCCCCTCCCTCTTCCCTTTCTCCTGAATAGCTTTTAGCTATACGCATTAACTTATATTAATTTGTATTACTTATATTGACTTGTATTAATCCGTATTAACCTGCATTTCACATTTACTAATCGATTTACTAATCGATTTACTAATTTATTACTTATAATACAATACGCTAGTTATTTGCACCCCCCCCCCCCCCCCCCTTCTATTGCAATTGATAAGACTTTAAAGGATTAATTAATTTGCGACCGACAAATCAGCGAATATAAGTTAAAGTTAATGTTTCGTATATCGTAAAGTATAATTAAAATAAAAAACCTTAAAAGAAGAATAATTATCGGTTCGTTACTTACTGAACTAAAGGTCAAAGTATTGCTATAACGATAGCAGCGGCTGCAGCGCTATAATAATTAAATAGCAATACAATCACGCGATTCATACCCCCCCCCCCCCCCCCCCCCCCCTTTCTCCCTCTCTTAAATAGCCCTTAGCTATACGTATTAACTTATATTAATCTGTATTACTTGTATTGACTTGTATTAATCCGTATTAACCTGCATTTCACATTTACTAATCGATTTACTAATCGAAGTAGCAATATAATACGCCAGTTATTTGCACCCCCCCCCCCTTTCAATAGCCTCTAGCTATACGTATTGACCTGTATTAATCTGTATTACTTATATTGATCTCTATTTACTTGTATTAAGCACTTGCAAATAAGTACCGACAACCCCCCTCCTTAAATAGCCCTTAGCTATACGTATTGACTTGTATTGACCTGTATCGACCTGACTTAGATTAACCTGTATTAAAAGTATATAATAAAAATAAAGAATCTTAAAAGAATTATAATTATAGATTCATTATTAATTAAATTGAAGGTCAAAGCATTGCTATAACGATATCAGCGCTTTAACAATCAAGTAGCAATAAGATTACGCGAATTATACCCCCTTCCCCCCCCCCCCCTCCCCTTCCTTGAATAGCCTTTAGCTATACGAATTGACTTGTATTGACCTGTATCGACTTGTATCGACCCGTATTAACTTGTACTGACCTGTATTAACCTAAATTAACTTATATTTACTAATCACATTTATTAATCACATTTACTAATTACATTTACTAATCACATTTACTAATCATATTTATTAATCACTTTTACTAATCACCTTTACTAACCGACAACCCCCTTCCTTGAATAGCCCTTAGCTATACGAATTGACTTGTATTGACTTGTATCGACCTGTATCGACCCGTATTAACTTGTACGAACTTGTATTGACTTGAATTAACTTATATTAACTTATATTAACCTTTATTAACTTGTATTTTATATTTAATAATCGATTTATTAATCATATTTACTAATTATATTTATTAATTATATTTACTAATCACATTTATTAATCACATTTACTAATTAAATTTACTAATTACATTTACTAATCACATTTACTAATCACATTTACTAATCACATTTACTAATCACATTTACTAATCACATTTATTAATTATATTTACTAATCACTTTTACTAATCATATTTATCAATCACATTTACTAATCATATTTACTAATCACTTTTACTAATCACATTTACTAACCGACAACCCCCCTCCCTGAATAGCCCTTAGCTATACGAATTGACTTGTATTGACCTGTATCGACCTGTATCGACCCGTATTAACTTGTACTAATTTGTATTGACTTGAATTAACTTATATTAACTTATATTAAACTTTATTAACTTATATTTTATTTTTCATAATCGATTTATTAATTATATTTACTAATTTTATTTATTAATTATATTTAATAATCACATTTACTAATCACATTTACTAATCACATTTATTAATCACATTTAATCATCATATTTACTAATCACTTTTACTAATCTCATATACTAATCTCATTTATTAATCGATTTATTAATAAATTTACTAATCGATTCATTAATCGATTTATTTGTTATAATAGCGAAAATAAATATAATAAAGCATAAAGTAATTTATAAATAAAATTAATAAAAAAGGTTTGATTATTTAAAAAAGAAAAATAAGAATAAAGCAACTGCAATTATATATATCTATATAATATACGTAGCTTTAATTCAAGAGCTCGGCAAGCACGTGCAAGTTGAATCTTTTCAAGTAACGTGACTTATAACTAGCCCCACTTTAAACCCATGGGGTTTCCCTATCCCCCGTCGGTAATTTCACTTAAAAAAATCCTCCTCATAGGGCTTTAAAAAAAAAATCCCCCATCGGCCAAGGCCCTATGGGGCGAATGGGGAGGAAAACCCCGTGGGGCCCCCACCCCATGGAGCAGCCTAATACTGGTGGCAAGGCAATACTGGTGGCAGCGCTGGTGGCGATACTGGTGGCGATACTGGTGGCAAGGCAATACTGGTGGCAAGGCAATACTGGAGGCGATACTAGTGGCAAGGCAATGCTGGAAGCGATACTGGTAGCAAGGCAATGCTGGAAGCGATACTGGTGGCAAGGCAATACTAGTGGCAAGACAATACTAGAGGCAATACTGGAGGCGATACTGGTGGCAAGGCAATGCTGGAGGCGATACTAGTGGCAAGGCCATACTGGTGGCAAGGCAATACTAGAGGCGATACTGGTGGCAAGGCAATACTGGAGGCGATATTAGTGGCAAGGCAATGCTGGAGGCGATACTGGTGGCGATATTGGAGGCGATACTGGTGGCAAGGCAATACTGGTGGCAGCGCTGGTGGCGATACTGGTGGCGATACTAGTGGCGATACTAGTGGCGATACTGATGGCGATACTGGAGTAGTAGTAGTAGAAGTAGTATAAATAATAATAAAGTTAAAATTAATAAAGTGTTAGTAAAGTGTTAATAAGGTTTTAATAATAATAATTAATAAAATTAATAGTAATTTAATTAAGTGTAATAATCGAATTATAAAGTGTAGCAACCGAGTGCACTCGGTTGTAAATCGAGTACTCGGTGTAGCAACCAAGTGTACTCGGTTGTAAATCGAATATACGTTTTTAGAGTTATCCGAACCATAACCGAGTATATACCGAGTATTCGATTTACAACCGAGTATACTCGGTTGCTACACTAAAACGTTAAGGTGTAAGTAAGGTGTAAGTAAAGTGTTGCAACCGAGTGCACTCGGTTGCTACACCTAAGGGTTGCGCCCGTAAGTAGTAATGCTAAGAAAAAGATAGAAAAAGTGTAAAGTTGATATAAAAAAAAAGTTAACTATTTATAATAAGACTTCGAATATATACTGCCGCCTTTGTTTTCTTTATCACGTTACCGCTTTAAGCCGCGCGCTACTACCGATTCGGCAATGCGTTACCACTTGACCGCTTAAGCTAGCCCACGCTTATCTTAACGACAATACTAACGCTCGAGTTGATATTATTTTTATAATTAAATAAAAGGATTACAAAAAATATAAAAAAGAGTTAGACCCGAAAGATTATCTTGCATTCTCGTTGCTATTTTTAACTTCTTTATTATATTATTAGCACGCCTTTGTATTAACACCGATTCGACGATGCATTATTAAGTAGTATTTTAAAACCGTATTACGACTATGCAATTCAGCCATATGCTTGCTTTGCAAACTCAACCTTACTACTTCGATAAGAGGTGACTCGAAAGCAAGTCTAATTTAAAAGAAAGACGTATATAATAGAGTTAAAAGTCTATATTTGTTTTGTCTATGTATATAATGCTAATGCTAAGCACTTTTGTCACGTAAGTGCGCTATATGTTGAACGGTAACACAAGAACAAAGATAAGTAAAAAGATTTTTAATTCTTGTCTAATGAACTTAAAGAGTAGCCCTTTGCTTATACATCTAAAAAAGTCTTGATACGTAATAAGTTATTACTTAATCACATCCGACACTCTTACTTAAGACTTATTCAGATGAAAAAGACTCTTATTGAAGTTTATAAATAAGGCTCTTATTAAAAGTAGATCCGAAAAGAAAAAACAAAAAAAATATAAAAGTGTTTTACAAAGAAAAAACAGCAAAGGCCGAAAAACTTGATTACAAAAGAAAAAACTAAAAGACTAAGTTAATTGCTCGCTTGTTTTTTAAGAAAAGAAGACTATCTTAATCTTTAATTTTCGTCTTTTTATTTAATTGCACTTGGAAAAACCTTTTCTTTTTAAATGAGCTATCTTCTTCTTTTATTAACTAATTAGAAATTTAATTAGCAATATTATCAATTGATAAAGAAAAGTATTATATAATGCTTGTCGAGTTTTCGGCGTTATTCTTTATTCGAGAAATAAAAAATTTGCGCGATAAAGCTTAAGAAGATCGAGTCTTAACTTTTAATAAAGATTTTCAGCGTAAGATTAAAGCAGCTTTTATTTATATTTTCCGTATTAAATCGGACCAATTGATTTTCTTTACTTTTTTTTATTTAAGCTCGTTTTTCGATAATAGCTAGTTTTTTTAATTCTTATTGCTTAACGTATTACGTAATTAAGTAGCGGTATAAGTCACGCATTAGTTGTTTAAATTGCCTTTAATTAAGCAAAAAATCTAAAGATCTTTTTTATTAAAGCTTTTTTATTAATTAAAATATATTTTAATAAATTTTTTTTATAAAAAAAAGAACGCGGACTTATAAACTTCGTTAAGATCGGTATAAAAGTAATTGCAATTATAAATCGCGAGATTAAACTTTTTATCGTTTTTTTATTGTTAAGCTACTTAAGCGTAGTCGTTCGGTTATAAGCTTTCTTTTTTCGGCTAGTTATTAACTTATATTTCCGTTTTTGTAATAAATTAATTGAAATGAAAAGTAGCCGGTTTATTATTACGTTTCGCAAGCAGTTTAACGAATTAAAAAAAAGTATAATTATCTTTAATCTTAATATAGCTATTAGCTTGCTCTTTGCAATCGATATAAAAAAATAATCGAGAAAAAAAGATCTAGTATAAAGTGCTAGTTTTGTTTATTAAGTAATATAATTAATAATACTCGAAATTCATCGTTAATAAAATTAAGTAACCCGCTATCTCGTTAATAATAGCATTCGATTGTAATTCTTTTAAGTCCGAAATCATCTATTAATTTAGTTTAATAGCGTTGCCGACTTCGTCGGCGCTATTAAAAAGGCTTTATAAAAAAAGATCGTAAAGCAAGAATCAAAGTCTTTGTTTTTTTTATTATAGATTATGTTTTTAAAAGCAAGCGTTTTTTCGAGCTTTTTTAACGAGTGCTAAGCTATTAGCTTTAATAATTCTTGCACGAGCTTTAATACGAGTGCGAAGCTTTTTATCGGTTTTGATTTCGAAAGAAAAGACATCATCGCGGTTAGATTTAAAAGAGTTTGAATCGCTAAAGCGTGCAATTCGCTTAACGATCTTTTTTGCTCGAAGCATAATTTAAAAAAAGTAATAAAGTATATAATTAAATAGAAAAGTAAATTATAATTAGTCTTTTATGTTTTATTAATCGTAAAGATCTTAAAAGAAAAAAGATTTTATAAGTCTATAAGAGTATTGATTTAAGTTTGCGCTATTACGGTTAAATCTTTTAAAACTTTAGTAATTGAATAAAGTGATTAAAAAGAATCGATCTTTATCGTTTAAAACTACTTTTAGTTTAAAAAAGTTAAGTTAAATAAATCGATAATAAAAGTGCTTTAATTACGTGATATTAGACTTTTAGCACTTTAATCGCTTTTTTAAACTTTTTAAATTATTGCTAAGCTAATAGCTTAATTAAACCGTCGGCGACTTGATTCATAATAGCGACTTATTTTAAATCTATTAAGCTATCTCGTACGGCTTTTTAAATAAATATATAACGAAAGCAGATATACTTAATTCGATAATGAAATTAAGTGTTTTTAATTAATGCGATCGCTTTTTAATTATTGCAATAGATTAAGATTAAAACCGGTTTTTCTTGCGAAAGTATTTCGATTAAAAAACGCTAAAGCTAAATCGCTTTTTTAACGGCTTCCGTTTCGGCTATCAGCTTAGATTCGCACGAAAATAAAATAATAATTAATTGCCGT
Organism: Drepanopeziza brunnea f. sp. 'multigermtubi'; assembly: GCF_022702325.1. Taxonomy (NCBI): domain Eukaryota; kingdom Fungi; phylum Ascomycota; class Leotiomycetes; order Helotiales; family Drepanopezizaceae; genus Drepanopeziza; species Drepanopeziza brunnea. The sequence continues at coordinate 1,038,935 of NW_027094068.1, forward strand.
TTCGAAGATTAGCTAATTGCTCCGCTTTCGACGTTAAAAACGAAGCTTTTTATAAATTTGCGTATTAATTAACAATCGCTTTAATTCGCGTCGAAAAAGCCGGTTAAGTCGCTTAAATCTTTTAATAAACGAGCTCGTAGCGAATAGTCTTTTTTAAGTAGCGAACGATACGTTTCGCCGCTTTTATATATTTTAAAGTTGGATTTAAAATAAAACGATTAATTATAAAGATTAAGAAAGCAATGTCGAGCTTAAAACTTAGTATAGCGTATATAAACGAACCGATAAATCGTTAGTATTCGTAACGAAGCTCGAGAAAGGATTGATACTTTAATAAAAGTAAAATTAAAACTTTAAAAGAAACTTTTATTAAAGTATCGTAAGTATTATAATTTTTTATTTTAAAGTCTTAAATAATCTTTTCGATATAAGCTCGTTATTTGAAATTAAGCGTTCGATTAGCGCGATCCCGAGTGATTATTATGCTTAAGTAATAAGCTATTAGTTCGAGATTAATCATTTGAAAACGCTAAGATAAAGCAATTTTAAGTTTATTGATTTCGACACGATTACGGCCGGAGATTAATAAATCATCGACGTAAATAGCGATAATAACTCTTTTTTTATAAAAAACGCTTGCGTTAATACCGAAAAGTTTAAAACTTATTTCGATAAAAAATTCGAATAAAATATTATATTAAACGCGAAAAGCTTGTTTAAGTTCGTAAAATGCACGGTTTAGTTTGCAAACCTTTTTAGTTTTGTTTTCGAATTCGGTAAATTATTTTATATAAACGGATTTAATAACTTTTTTATATAAGAACGCGGTTTTAACGTTTATTTAATCGATTTTTTAATTTAAAACAGCTGCGATAACGAAAATCATTTTATAACTTATAAGCTTAACGATCGTAATAAAAGTTTCGATATAATTAATCTTTTCTTTTTATTAATCTCTTTTAACGATTTAACGAGCTTTTTAACGGATTATAAAGCCGTTAAGCTTTCGCTTATGTTTATATACTTATCGATCGAGAAAGACGCGCTAAATCGTAAGTAAATCGATAAAGTCTTAAGTATTATTCTCGTAAAGTGATTTTTATTTTTCGGCTATAGCTTTTAGCTAAGCCGTTCGATTATTATTAGCTATAGCTTATTTATAAGTCTTCGGTTCGAAAGGTTTAAAAGAGTTGGCTTCGAAGAAAGTGATTTTTATTATAAAACCGAATAAAGCTTAAATATTAAAGCTATCTTTATCTTTAGCGTGCTTAACTTTAAGTTTCTTTTTTAGTTTTAAAGTCTGCTTTATTAAAAATATTATAAAAGCGATTAAGTTAAATGAATTAAGTTTTCGGTAAAGCTTAAAGTAAAGTTCAAAAAGAATTAACGAAAAAGAAAAAGTTCGAAAAGTAAAATCGAATATACTTTCGAAAGACGAAAAAAGAAAAAAAGAGTCGAAAGATAATAAAAGCGATTAAGAGTATCGAAAATATAAAAGTTCTTTTAAAAAAGTAAAAGTCGAAGATCTTAAGCGGTAAGCTTTCGAGCTAAATAGTCTTCGTTTTTAACGATAAGCGAAAAGCGTAAGCATTTTAGCTTTGTATTAAGCGAACTTTCGGTTTTGCGCTTTAAAAGCGTTAAAAAGTAAGAATTAAAAAAGTAAAAAGCAGAGTTAAAGTACGAAAGAGTAAATAATTTTTTTATAAAATCTATTTGTTCGATAACGGCAAAAGCTAAAAGCTGCTTAATTATATACGCGTTATATGCTTTTTTAATAAAACTATCGGTCGTTAAAATACGATAAATATAATTACTTTTATATTTAATTAGCTTTTCGTAAAAGACTCGTTTAATATATAGTTTTGTTTTTTTAATTTTGCTTTCGAAAAACTAAGCTTTCAAGCCGATAAAGCGTAAATGCGAAACGAACCGTTTGCATAAGTTCGTAACTTTAAAAAGAGTTATACTAATAAAGCTTGTTAGAACTAGCATTCAGCTTGGTTGACTACATTTAAATAAGTCAACTCAATCAAACAAGTCAAGTCACGTAGATACCCGTTTGTACTTTCCGTTTGCATCGGTAGCTATAAGAAGCTACTATTTTACGTACTTAAAGATATATGCAATACTAACTGAACACACTCACATCTTGAATACGTATTCAACCTTGCATTATCACACTTGTGATACTAACATTGATTAGTAGTTTACTTTACAAATCATAAACAGCAAAGTAACTTTCAGAAGAAGCAACTACTTAAGTAAAGAGGACGATTTTCTTAACACGAAGATCGCCTTGCTCTTTAAAGTACTCTTGCGCTAAAAAAAGAACTTGATCTCTTTGTTTTCGTCACGAACTTACGAGCTTAAAAGCGATACTCGTTCAATTGCGTCTATCACGCAAATTCACTTACTCACTTACTCTTACGAAAAACCTACCACTTTTTTACTACACCCTTTTTACGATACCTTTTTACGATATCTATTTTATAATATATCACTTATTCTCGACCATATAAGCTTTAAAGTCGACGAAGAAGCTTAAAAAAGGAAATTCGATCTTGCAAACATAGAAAATACTATAGAGATCGTAAACGGTTATATCCTCTTGATGCTTATCGGTTACGAAAACGTCTATCGGTACTCTAGAACCAACTTAAAAGAGTTGTTTTAAGAAGATTTCGAAAGCTAAACACAAGACACTTTTGCACTGGTTACGAGAATATGCTGCAGAAACCTTTAGCGCTATCTGCTTTTAAATAGCGTGCTAATCAAGCTTATTAGTACTGGTATACTTTATAAAAAGGTATTTATAGATATCTTTTCGGACGATAAACCTTTTAAATAAACCTTAGAATCGCAGAAAGTTCTAAAGAACTTAAATAAAAAGATAAAATCCGAGAGAGGAGCTGTACTTGCTCCTCTTCCCTTTTTTTTAGACCAGCAACTTCCGCCTCTTCTTCCCTCTCTTTCTCTTTCAGACTATACTCAATTGCAACAAACACTATAAACACAGTTCTTTATTTTATACTAATTCGGTTGGAATCTTTTCAACCTTTTCAATCTTTTCGGTAGTGGCCTACCACTTCCCTCCTTTCCCTTAAGAAGTAGCGGCGGTAGCGGTAGCGGTAGCGGTAGTACTAGTCCTCTCTTTCTTTTTATTTTTCCTTAGACTAATACGAGCGCTTTTAGCAAACCTTTGAGTGACTTACTCAAAATCTACGTAGATAAGGATAGGCTGCTCCATGGGGTGGGGGCCCCATGGGGTTTTCTTCCCCATTCCTTCCATAGGGTCTTGGCCGATGAAGGACTTTTTTTTTTAAACCTTATAAAGAGGATTTTTTTAAGTCAAATTCCTTACGGAGGATAAGGAAACCTTATAGGTTTAAAGTAAGATAGCTAAAAATAATATATGTAGAGCCGCTAAAAATAAAACAAATTTACGAATATTTATTAATTTTACTTAATCATTATATTTATTTATTATATTTATTAATCACATATGTTATACTTTACAATTATATTGCATTATATTATAATAAATTAAAATTACTAAACAAAACTTCTAGTCATGATTTCTTGTAATTTCTTAACTAACGCTATATCTTTGTTTTAAATCGTTACTCGTTTAGCGTAAATAGCATATAAGTTCGTTATTAAAAGTGATTAGTAAATCGATTAGTAAATCGATTAGTAAATCGATTAGTAAATCGATTAGTAAATAAATATATAAATACTTACTTTCAAACTCTTTTACGAGGAATGCTTTTAAAGCTTTTTATAAATATTTTAAAGCACCGCTTTAAAATTTAAAGTCTTGTTTAAAATCGTAAGTGATCTTTCGAACAAGACGCTAAAAAAGAGTCTTTTTGATAAAAAGCTCGGTGCTTTTTTAATATCGTCGGATCTCTTTTAACGCAATAGCTATATAAATTAGTAATTGTACTTAAGAATCAATTTATTAATTGATTGAACTTACTTCTTAGCTTATAGCGACGGCGCTTTCGTTAGCTTAAACTTTTTTTTTTCGTAACAATTGCAGACTTCTTAAGATACTTGCCTTTTTTAGATTTTTAACGAAAAAAAGTTTTAGCTGCCGAAAGTGATTTGTTAGCTGATAGAACGGAGCGAGCAGCTCTAGCCGTCGAGAGTGATTTTTTAGCTCTTTTATGTTAAGAGAAAAGAATATCATTTTCACTTGAGTTTTCTTTATCATCGCTTTGCTTTTCTTTATTTATATCATTATAAAGCATCGTTCTCGTCGCGGTTTTTATAGCTATAATTGGGCTCGAAATAGTAAGAGATTCTTTAAAAGCTTTTTGCGCGAAAGCTTTTTTAATGCGATTGCTAATAAAAGCAAAAGAAGGTTTAATAGCTGCAAAAGAATTATTTCTAGCACTTAAGTCGTAAGACGGATCTTCGTTTTAAAGCTGAGCTAATGCACTCGCTTAGCTCGTCGATTGTTGTATTGCTTTTAAAGCAGTTCTAAAACAATTAGCGAACGAAAAAAAAAGGTTTAAAAAAATTAAACTTATTAAAAGCTGTTAGTACTTATGCTAGTATTATTAAGAACGATGCTTTTGTTTATTTCGGATTGAATAGCCGGAGTAAATCTAATTGCGTTTGCTAAAGAAAAATTTAATTAGTAAATATTTATTAATTATAAGTCAAAAACATTATCGGATCGAAGTCTAAGAGATAATAAGTGCTAGTTTGTATTTGCGCAAAAGTTTGTTAATGTTTAAAGAGCGTTACTTAAAATGATAGAAATTAGCAATTATTAATTAATAAAGTAATTAATACTTATTAGCTTGACCTTAAGAAATTCGGCGAAAAAAGGACGGAGATAAATCGGTTCTTTATTATAAACTTGCAATACCGCGTAAGGTTTTAAAAATTTCTGTAAATGCTTGTCAGCTATTTGCAATTGATTTACTAATTAATTTACTAATCAAATACTAACCGGATAGCTGTCGAGTTGTAATAGCGCGGCGCTTAGCAAAAGTAAAGTTAAGAATTTTTGTAAATGCTTATCAGCTATTTACAATTGATTTATTAATTAATTTACTAATTAAATATTAATCGAATAGCTATCGAGTTATAATAGCGCGGCGCTTAACAAAAGTAAGGTCTAGCGCATCTATAGCTAATTGAGCTTTGCTAGACTGAAAATAAGGATTTGCGCTAAGCAAAGTAATTGAAAAAGTATTAATAGTACTCCGATTAATTAAATATAAACTTACTTTGTTTATTTTGCAAATTTAAGTTTTCTTTTTTTACGCTTTCGCCGCGTATTATATTTGCTTTACTTTTTTATGCTTCGTCTTTATTTGCTTGACCTTTAACCGCTTAACCTTTAGCCGCTTGACCTTTAGCCGCTTGACCTTTAGCCGCTTAACCTTTAATCGCTTGATTCTTAATTGCTTTATCAATTAACTTATTTTAGCTTGCGTTATCTCTTTTAGCCGTAATGCTTAATATATCAATAGAAAGAGGTCGGTCCGAAAGCAAAGGTTCGTTTAGTAGAAAGGTTATTTGAAAGTATTAGTAGAAGGACTTGATCGCGATAATTTAGTTTACGATTAATAAGTTGATAATTTTAAATAAGAAAAAGACGACTTTACAAAGTAATGAATAGCGTTGTATTCAAAAGCGTAGCAAATAAGAAAGCGATAATTGTAATTGATTATTAAGTAATAGTAGAAAGGAATTAGACTTTACTTTATAAAGTAAAAATTGCGCAAGGCGGCCGCTTTATTTTAGCTACGGCCGCTTTATCTTAGCTACGGCTGCTTTATCACTTCGTGAATTCACTAGCGGCCGCGCTAAGATATTTTAAAAATAGAATATACGAGTTCACTTTTAATCTTAACACTTTTATTCTATTACTTTTGATTTTATTTTAAATAATTACTTTTAATATTTAGCTTTTTTATAATACTATTTAATATAGCCGCTTATCAGCTTGATTCGATAGAAGGTATTATTGCAAATACAAATCAGCTTAATTTGATGAAAAAGATTGAAAAATCTATAATAAAAATCATTTTCTTATTTATTAATCTATTTATTAATTAAAAACGTCTTTTTTAGAATGCGGCCGATACGACGGCAATCGTAGCGGCAAGCAATCCGGTGCTAAGAAACCTTAGCAAGCGTAAAGTAAGTATCTTTTTTACGTAGTATTTTAATCTTTATTAATTTATTAATTTTTCTTAAAAAGAAAGGCTAAAAAGAGGCTAATTATCAATCAATCTTTATACGATAAAGGCTAATGCTCGTATAGCAAAGCTGAAACAAAATCCTTAAGCAGATGAGCTTCGAAAAGCTAAAGGACGAGATCAAGCGGCCGCTAATTAGCTTTTTGCAATTTAAAAACAAACCTTAGAATATTCTTAAGCATCAAAAGTTAAAAGGAAAACTCGATAAGCCGAAATGCGAAAGAATCTTATAAATGAACGGTACTTTTTCTTTTTTTTGATTTATTAAGCAATTTATTAATCGATTTTAAAAAGAATCGAAGCATCTACGCGAATAATCTTGCTATGCAAGCCGCTTTTTTTATAATTAGATTCAATAATAGAAAATACTTAAATAGCGATTAAGTTGATAAAGCATTTAATTTAAACGAAGAAGTTTATAAGAAATTTAATTTACGAAAAGACAAAGAAGAAAATAATAATATATTTCGCGATAAATACGTTTCGATTACCGATAAAGAAATAGAGAAGGTCATTCGGCAATTAGCACGTTAACACGCATGAATAAGCATTTATTTCATTTAAATATTTATATTTTGCTAATAATATAAAGTCACGCTATATAATGACCGTTTAACAATTTCGTCGCTATTAATAAAGTGTAGCGCGGTCTTTAATAAAGAAGTGCTAAGCTGCTAATTTAAAAAGTGAAAAAGCTTTCTTTAAATTAATAGCTTAAAACTTAGCAAGTACGGTTTCAAAACGAATTAAGTAAGAATTCATTTTATTATGCTTTTAATTAACTGAACTAATATTATAACTTTTAGTTTTCATTTAATCAAGCTTTTTTACGTCTACTTTTCTTTTGATAAAAAGAAGTATTAGCGAGTTAAAATTAAAGCAAATACCGATAAGATTAAATACGAATTGCCGGGTTTAGCCGCTTAATAGAATATAAAAAGATTCGAAAAAAATATTGAATTTAAAGAAGCTGATTGCGATCTTATTTTATTTTAACGCGTTATACAATTGATTTAGAAAAAAAACGAGCTAGCTCCGGAGTTGTTTTATAGCGTTAAAGATAGCGATACGGAATTGAGATCATTCTTAAACTTAATGCTTAAGTTTATATAGAATAGAATTCACGATTAATTACAAATTTTATATTTTATAAAAATACTTTTATTTATTTTATTTATTAATTATATTTATTAATAATACTTATTAATTATATTTACTTATTATATTTACTAATCATATTTATTAATTATATTTACTAATCATATTTATTAATTATATTTACTAATTATATTTACTAATCATATTTACTAATTATATTTACTAATTATATTTACTAATCACATTTACTAATCGTCGGTTTCTTGTATAACGATACGCTAAGTCTCTTAAACGTACTTTATATGCGCTAAGCTACTTTCTTTATTTTTTCTTTCGTATTCTTCGTATTCTTTCATTCTCCGCTTTTGACTTATAAACTATAGTTTACGAGTCTTCAGCGCTTTTACTTTCGTATATATAGACCTTAGCTACCTTCGACCTTTACACTCGGTAATTGTTGATTTTAAATTATTACTTTAAGATTCTCTTGAGCTTTTATATAAACCTCCGCGCTTTCGTAAGTTCTTTTAAGTAATCGCTTAAAGTCGTTACATCTTAAAGTTTTGAATTAAAAGAATTGACCGACTTATTGTATTTAAAATCGATATAAATATATTAATAAATTATTTTAATATTTAGATTTATAAATTATATTTAAAGTTAATTATATATATATTTTATTTAATATAATAACGATTTTAAAACTATTTATATAAACTCATCTATTAATTTATAATAATAAAATTCAAAAGGCTTTCGCAAGCTATCGAATTTATTACTTTCCTTTTTTGCGATACTTTTTTTTTGTATATAAAAAGTCTTTTGCCCGTTAACAATACTAATTTTATAATATCCGTCGTTATATTCGTTTTTATTAATCTATTTAACAGATAGCTTAATTTTATAGTCGTTATTTAAAAACCGCTTAACTCGATATTCGTCTATTCTAATTAACTAGCTACGATTACGCTCTTCTTCGTCTAGCATTTCTATTACATACCGAGCGTTTCGACCGTTCGTTCGTCTAATAGAAAAAAAATAATAAGTTTTATTATCTACTTTAATAAGGATCGAGTTTAATTAGTTTGCAATCTTTAATAAATTAATAACTTGATTAATATATAAATAATAAAACGGCACTTATAAATAAATCAGCAAGCGTCCGTTAAAATATGAATTTCTTTTATTTATTCTTTAACTATAATAAATATTCGAGCTTGTAGATATAATTATAAGCTAATACGATTATAAAGTGTTTTATCGTTTTATATAATAAATTTTTAATTAAATGCTTTTATTTTTAATATTTATTAAATTATATTAATTTTATTTACCGCATAGCAGCAGCCGAAAAGAAAGCTGTAAAGATTATATTTAAATTAAGATTTTTATAAGCACTTTATCTTTGTATATTAATTAAACCTTAATAAATTTAAGTAAGTACTTGTTATAACGACCTTAAGCGATTATTTAAAAAATTTATAAAAAAGCGAAAGGATTATATAAAGCTTAAGAAGATTATAAAATCATTATTTGAATTTGAAATTAATAATTATCGAAAGTAAAAGTTGAAAAAAACTAAGTGTTAGATTCTTTTTAAGCGATTAAAGAATATATTCGTAACTTCGTAACGGTCGTTAAAGTACTTGCAATTGCAAAACACTCGGTTGTAAAAGTATTTGAATTTTAATTGCTTTTTAAAATTCAAAAGAGCTGATTCTTTCTATATGATTAAAAAGAATCACGCGCACTAGTTAATTAATAAGTTTACTAGTTAAGTTAAAGGTCCTTTAACTAATGTGATATGCTAAGCGAAGCATATTAAGTGGCCCGTAAACTCTTTTAAATACTACTAGCTAGCTAAAGTCGATATAAATATACCGATATTAAGGTTTATATATAAGAAGGTTGTTCGTAATAGTCAACCTAAGTAAAAAGAGCTTAAAAGTGTTAAAAGATATAATTATAATTAAGCTTTAATAGAAAAGAAATAAAAAGAAATGAAAAGATAAAAAAAAAAACCGCTAGTTAAAACTTAACGCTCGCAAGAATGCTGCTTAAAAAGAATTAAGCGTAAGCAAAAGCTTTTTTAAAAATAAACTAACTTAATAAAATATATTTAAATCATAAAATGATATTATATAATATTCAAGTATATAAGACGTTAATATATAAATTTAAATCAACAGTTTAATAGCAAATTCGTTAGAATCTAAATATATCTTTTTAAGCTATTGATTCGTTTTTATTTTAAATTACTTTAACTACTTACGAAGATACCGATCTATTTCAAAGTCAAAAGTTCGAAAGCTTTACAACTAGTTTCTTTAACCTAATATTATTAGCAATTATTAAATGTTCTAATCAATATTATATTTAAAACGTTAAAGAAATTAAGACTTTTAATACTTAGTAGTTATAGATTTTATAGTATTCTTAATAACAAAAAGCTAATCAAAATCCTTTGCGAATCGATTAAAATAAAAAGAAAACTTTTTTTATATAGATTAGATTCGTTCAAGCAGCTAAGAAATCAATAAGAGAGCTTATAATATGCTATAAAAAGTGCGACCGAGCTTTAAAGCATTCGAAACTAAAGGCTTTTAAAACGAAAGCATTAGCCGATCATTAGAAAACGGATGTTTGCAAACGCGTCGTAAGTGAGCTAAAACAAAAGCTTTAGCAAATTCAATTAAGATCTAAATCTTTTTAACGCAATTTAATACGTTTATTTTTATTTATAAATTCGATTAATAAATCTAGTAAATCTGATTAGTAAATCTGATTAGTAAATCTAATTAATAAATCTGATTAGTAAATCTAATTAGTAAATCTAATTAATAAATCTAATTAGTAAATCGGATTAGTAAATCTAATCAATAAATAATAAAACTAATATCTAATAGATATATTTATTACGAAGAACGCTTTCGTATTAAAACTTAAAATCAGCATTTCGAAAAAGTGTTTTAAATGTTATATTATTTACGCGAAGCTCGTTTCGAATAATTAATAACCCGGATTAGAAATCTTTTTGCGAATTACAAAACCTATATCTTAAGCTCTTTAATGCTTTAACTATTAAGCGAGACTTCGACGATAAGATTTTAGAAATTGATCGTTATCTATTAAATAATTTACTAGCTAATTAAAAACTCAGCATTTTACTAGACTGTTAATCTAGCATTAAGCGCTATTCTTTTATATGCATAATCGGAACTGCAATTACAAAAGATTAATATATGATTTAGCTTATGCTTAGATTTATATACGTTGAGTTCAATCATATAAAAGAAGAATTAATAAGAATTATTTACGAACGCTATGACGACCTTAAGCGATTACTTAAAGGAACTTACGAGAGCGCGGGGGTTCATATAAGAGCTTAGGAGAATCTTAAAATAATGACTTAGAATCAACAACTACCGAGTGTAAAGGTCGAAGGTAGCTAAGGTCTATATACACGAAGGTAGAAGCGCTAAAGACTCGTGAACTATAGTTTATAAGTCAAAAGCGAAGAATAAGAAAATACGAAGAATACGAAGGAAAAAAGAAAAGAAATAGCTTAACGCATATAAAGTGCGTCTAAGAGACCTAGCGTATCGTTACACTACCCTTTCGTCCGAAAAAAGCTCGTCTTCGAGCGTTTATCTATTGCTTTATCACTGCTCAAATGATCGTAGTCATCAATACCGTCCGAATAAGCCTTGATCTATTCGAAGAGCTTCGCGAAAGGGCCGAAGAGCTCTTTGTGTTCTAAATAAAAGTCACGTACTTTAAAAAAAGCGTATATAAAGTCGAAAGCAAAGTATTAAATAAAATCAATATCGCGGCCGAGCTAAGAAGCGCGGTACTCGAAGTGCTTTTTAGTTTAGCGCACGGCTAAGATGTTCTCTACTTCGTACTTAAGTTCGTTAATGATATTAATCGGGTCAAGTTTAAAAATGATTTGCTCGAGAGTAAAATCATTAAAAGCTTTTCGTAGCCGTCCGAAATAAAAGACTAAGTGAACCTTCATTGACTCGAAGAGCTTAAGTTTGAAGCTGCTATAAACGTTATCGGTAACTTCGAACGGTTCGTTCGTCGGGTTATCGAGCTTTTTTAACGGTCGAAAAGTAAAGAACGGGCGCATGTTTAATCAAACCTTATTATTAACGTCGAAGTCAATCGAGCGCCTTGATTTATTAGCTTGTTTAGCTATGCGGTCTTAAGCGCGCTAAAAGTGCTTTCTAGCGAGGTTCCAAGCTCCGAAGTAGCGGTTAGCGTAAGCGCGAGCTTCGTCTTAATTAAGCTTGCGAAAAAGGATTTGGTCGTTAAGTCGTTTTAAGCTCTAATTCTAAATGGTCCGAAGAGCGTAGCCGTGAATTACTTTAAAAAAGGAAAGGCCGCCGAAAGAATCGTAAAAGAGCGTCAATTAAGCGAAGTCTATTATAAAAAGGAACTCACTCTAATCGTCTTAGTAATAGCTTACGAAAGGACGGAAGCGCTTTTGCAAGTACTAGTTATAGATTTCGGTCTAACCGTTAGTCTTAAAGTGTGCGGCGGTGCTAAAGGTCAATTTAGTATCGAAGATCTTATTGAATTCTTTTTAAAACTCGGACTAGTATTAAAGTCCTCTATCAAAAGTCAAAGTCAAAAGAGCTCTAAAATACTTATAAATATAATAGATATAAAGCTTAGCGAAGCCTTTAGCGTCGATAGACTTATAACAAAGGATCGAGATTGCTTACTTAAAGAAGCGGTCGATTACTATAAAGACGTTATCGTAGCCGTGTTTATCTTTATTAAAGCTACAAAAATCTATAATAACGTGCTTTTAAAAGCGCGAAGAGATCGAGAGAGGTTGGAGCAAGCTAAGTTTCTTATCGCGAAGCACTAAAGCTCGTCTGCAAGCGTAGCAGTTACAGCAATACTAATTGACGAATCTAGCTATACCGTGCTAATAATACTATGCTGCAAAGAGCTTGTAGGTTTTACGAAAGCTAAAGTATGCCGTAAATACTTAGTCGTAGACTTCTCGAACGAATAACGAGCGCAAGTTTTAAACGTCGAAAACCAATAAGCGGCCGTCATAAAGCAACAAGTCGCTTTTTATAATAAGTTTAGCTCGTGAACCGTAGTTCACGAGTAAGGACTCAGCTTTAAAAGCTTGAATTCGAAGTGCTATAAAACTAAAAGCGGTCCGATTAACTTTTAAAACTTAGTTAATAACTCGGAATATAAGTAAGAGCTCCGCGATCTTTTCGATAATAACGGCGGTCTTCGAAAGCGTAAATTAGCGTAGCTCTTCGATCAAGAGTCGTAAGTCAACGTTATCAGCGCGGAGCAGCGTTTGTAAGCGTTAAGTGCGCTTAAAGTTGTTTTAAAAAAGGAGCTCTTCGATGCGACGTATTAGCGCGTCAATCAAAAGGTTGTTTTTACTTAGCTTATACGTGATAATAAAGTTGTAATCGGAGAGGAGCTCTGCTTAACGTGCTTAACGAGCGTTAAGGGTCTTAAAGGTTATAAAGTACTTTAAAGCCTTATAGTCGATGATTACTTAAACCTAATAAAAAGAGCCGGCGAATTCAGCGCGGAAGTTATTAAAAGAACGTATAATAGCTAGCATCTCTTTATCGTAGACGACGTAATTGAGCTTAGCGAAAGCTATAATTTTAAAATAATAAGCGATTAGTAGCTAGTCGAGACTATGCTTTTAAGAAAAGACTAAAGCGATTACGCCGTCGGAAGCGTCAGTTTCTAACATACAAAAGAAGTCTTAGTTATAATGCTATAAGATTAGCGCAATAATTAAAGCGAGCTTTAAAAGGTCGAAGCTTTTTTAACATTAAGAATTAAATGAAAAAAAAACGTTAGCTTTAATCAAGTGTATTAAAGGCTTTGCGATCACGCCGTAATTTCGAATGAATCGGCGGTAAAAGTTGCAAAATCTAAAGAAGCTTTAAACGCTTTTAACGGTTATAAAAGGCGCTTAATGTTCGACTATCGAGGTCTTATCCGGATCTACTTTTAAGCCTTCGATAAAAATAATAAAGCTTAAGTATTTCACTTTAATAATGCTAAATTCGCACTTTTTAATATCGGCTTAAAGGCTAGCGTCGTCGAATCGTTAGAAAACTTAGCGGACGTAGCTAGCGTGCTTTAAAAAGTCGGAAAAGTAGATCAAGATATCGTTTAAATAAGCTGTACAAAAGATGTCTAAGAAGTCGAAGAAAAAGTTATTTATATAGCGTTAATAAATAGCGGGTCTATTAGTTAGTCCGAATAAAAAAACTTTGCACTTATAAGCGCCGTAGCGTATTCTGAATGTTATAAGCTCTTCGAAAGCTAAGTCCATCCGTATTCTATAAAAGGCTTGCCGAATATCGAGTTTCGTAAAGATTTTAGCTTTTGAAAAACGTACAAAAGTCTTATCGATTAAAAAAAAAGAGTATCGATCTTTACGAGTAAGGTTGTTTAGCGCGCGGAAATCAATACAAAAGCGAAAGGAACCGTCTTGCTTCTTAGCAAACAAGACTAAAGCTGCAAATAGCGCTATTAAAAGTTCGATAAAACTTTTATTAAGATTATCGATAAAATAAGCTTTAATAAGCTTTAGCTCAAAGATCGACATCTTGTACAATAGTGAGTACCGAAGCGCCTTCTCCTCCTCCTCGAAAAGCTCGATTTTATAATCGTAAAACTTGTATAATGCTAGCACGTTGCTAGCGGCCTTAAAAAACACGTATACGTAATCGGAGTATTCGAAAAAGATAAAAAGGTCGTCAATAAGCTTTAATAGTTCCGCTGCAAAGTCAATAGCAAAGATAAAGCCGTTAGTGAAGCGTGTTAACGCTGCTTAATAGTCAACTTAAATAAAAGCAATCGTTTAACGCTCGAAAATTAAGCAATCAAGCTCGTAAAAGGACGTAAAGAATAGTTTTACGTCTTTTTAGCGAGCGATCATATAGAAAGCGTATCTAAAGACGCCGTTAATTTTAAGGTTTCTATTGATTTTGTGCTTAAATGTTTAACGAAAGCGTTTAACGGATAAAAAAAGTTCTACGAAAGCGATATCGGTTAATACAAGCTCACGGTTCATTTAAGATATTGATTTAGCGTAATCCTTAAAAAAAGTGTTTTTCGTAAAGCGAAAGAGTGACGGCTTTACGAAAGGGTGAATAAAAGAAAAAGGTTTAACGATCTTAAAAGAAAAAGCGGAAAAAAGACGATTCTAAAAAGAAAAAAGTGATTTTGCGATTATCGTTACTGCTTGATCCGCTCGTAAATTATAGTTCACGAGTGAATTAGCGTCGTAAGCTCTTTAAAAGCGGTCTAAAGCTCGATCACGCTTATTAGCGTCGTGCTAATAACGAGCGTTTACCTTACGCTAATTAAAGTATATAATCTCAATAAGTTTAACGTAAGTAGCGATCGAAAAGTTAGAACGAAGCTAATAAAGCTTGCGGCGAACGCAATCAAAGAGAATCTAATGCTCGATTAACTATGCTCGTCCGAAGATCACGCTATGATTTCTAAAGTTAATGATAAAAAAAGAAATAAAAGATTAAACGCGCTTATTAACCGTAAAGTTAAAAAGTGCAAAATATAAGATAATAGCTCTACGAGCTCTATTATATGACTTGACAAGGAATAAAGCCGGGAAAGGTTAAATTAAAAGTTTAAGAAAAAAAAAAAGCGATTTGAATAGCGCTAAATCAATCAATGCGTACCTATTAGCTTTTAAGTCGAGCAAAGCAGATACCTTATACGAAAGGCCGTTCTTAATAAAGGTGACGGGTATAGTCATAGCTTTACTACCAAAGAGCTTCGTAAGGTCGAGGTATCGTATATCTTAAAGCTAGCCTAAAAAGGAGGCTTTGCTTAAGCCTCGACGTTTCCTTTATTGTCGGGAGCGTCGGAGTCAGCAAGAAAGAGCTCTTGGTAATCCTTAAGAGCGTCGGAGTAAGGCCCATCGTCCGAGTCATCCGAATAAAAGCCGTATTCAAGTCTAGCGCCGTATTCTATCTCGTTAACTAAGTAGTAGCGAAGGAGCTTCGGCGTATTCGAGTCCTTGCAAGACGATCTAAAAGTTTTAATTGCTAACTTAAAAGCGTTTCCGAAAGAAGAGAATTTGTTAAATCGATTGAATCGATCTGCACTAGCGCTAAAGCTATTGAAAGTTTAGCGCTAAAAGGTAAGGAAAGAGACGGGGGCTGAGCTACTTTAACGGTTCTCGTAATAAGTGATTTGCTTGACCGCTATTCTTTAAGCCGAGCGAGATTCGTTACGAGCTCTACTATAAAAGCTCTTCGCGAATTGAATGTTGTACTTAGCTTATAGAACGTCGTAAAGCCTTGCAGATGCGTATTAGCTAGCAGCCAATTGTTGGACGGCAGTTTAAAAGTCCTTAAAGGTTATAGTCTTAACAAATTCTAAATAAAGCTAGTCGCGCAGCGTCTTAATAATCTTAGAACGCAAGGCCTTACGTAATCGGTCTTCGTCTTTGATTTCGGCGGTAGCGGCAAGCTCCGAGAAAACAAAGTAAAAGTCTTAGAATTGCTAGTTAAGCTTCATATAAAGTTTTTCGAACTCAATTAACGCTTTAGCCTTTTTAACGGGGTCGTTTAAGAACTCGAAAGCGATCTAGACGAGCTTCGAGGCGGTTACGAGGTTACTACGATCTATAACTAAAAGGGCTAAAAACAAATAGGCTGTTCCTTCGGTTTAGTCAAAGACGTAGTTCTTGCGCTAGCGTTTTGTAAAGAAGTATTCTTCGAAAGCTTTTAAGTTGTTAAAAACGCGGGCTTGCTAGTAACGTGCTCGATAGCTTACGCTATCTGAAAGCTTCTATTTAAAGTTAAGGATCCGCTCGATACAAGCGCGACCTTAAGAAGCTGAAGAAGAAGCTTTAAGAGTGTTGAACTTAGCTAGAGTGCGAAGGTTGGTTAGCTTATAAAGAGAAAGTGGTTTATTATCGTCGGCGAAGAAGCGGCGAAAGTTAGCGGTTCTATAAGTAAAAAGAGTGGCTTAAGAGACCGAGGGCCTATATAGCTCTTTGCCTTTAGAATTATCTTCGAAAGAAACTTAAAAAAGCTCTGACAAGCGTTCCGTAGTTAGCAAGACCGCTTAAAGCTAGTTTAGTTCCTTTCGAGCTCGACGAGCCTCTTTTTTAGCCCTTTCGGCGAAAGTTTTTTGTTCGCTAGCGCTTTTATCGAGCTCTTCGTTGCGGGTTTTCATGTCTGCGAAAAGCTTTCTAAGCTTAGCGGCTTCTCGTTAAGACTAAAAGAAAGCTTAATGTTAAGCCAAGGCTTCCTCGAAGTTAATAAAGGCCGAGGGATCATCTTCATCGTCTTGCTCACTAATAGCTTCTTCTTGAGTAAAAGGAACTGCTAGTTAAGCCGTAAAAGAAGAAGAGAGAGCTGCTAGAGCAGCTTTAAAAGATGTGCGAAGGATTTTGCTCGCGGAGCGAAGGTTGTTGTGTTATATAAGTGCTATCCTTTAAGTTGTACTTAAAATAAGCCTTCTCGTGACCGTTAAAGTCGTCTAAATGTTTTTTAACGTCCAACTATTAAAGAATTCTAAAAAAAAAGAATATTATTAAAGCCGTTCCCGGCGGAGTGAGATAGTTGTTAATAATATGACGACCTTAAGCGATTACTTAAAGAAACTCACGAGAGCGCGAAAGTTCACATAAGAGCTCAAGAGAATCTTAAAGTAATGACTTAGAATCAACAACTACTAAGTATAAAGGTCGAAGGTAACTGAGGTCTATATATACGAAAGTAGAAGCGCTAAGGACTCGTGAACCATGGTTCATAGGTCAAAAGCGAGGAATAAGAGAATACGAAGAATACGAAGGAAAAAAGGAAGGAAGTAGCTTGGCGCATATAAGGTGCGTCCAGGAGACCTGGCGTGTCGTCACAAACGCTTTATTAAATTAAGCTTAATAGAAAAGATAATCGCGATTATAACGGATAACGTATTTTCGAATAACACAATAATAAAAGAATTGCTTAAATGCGTCGAAGATGCGTTTAAGAAAAAGCTTTTTATAAGCTAAGAGATTCTATACGTTCCGTATATAGCTTACGTCTTGTAATTATCTTTTAAAGCGTTGCTCGAACCGCGATTATCGCTAACGAACGAAAGTTTAAAAAAGCATTAAAAAGAAGATTCTGATATAAACGAGTTAAAAAGAGCAAGAAGACGCGATAAACGAAAGATTGCATATACACTTGCGATTATAAGTTTTTTTTTTTTTTTTAAAAATATTTATTAATTATATTTACTAATTATTAATCAACGTACTTAAGTTCGGAAGTTTATCAAGTGTGTTACGGCTAGCCAACCTCGAAAATCGCGATTTAATAAAACGATAAAAGCTTTTATCGACGATTCAAAGCATTTTTTAACGAAAAGCTTAAAGCTTGTTTTAAATGTTATTATAAGATAAGATTCTATATTCTATATGCTTAATCGATTTATAACTCTTAAAGATGTTATTTAAAGACATTGTATAAAGATCGATAAGATAAGTATTTTTAAATTATTTGATACTTAATAAAAGCAAATCTTATAACTAATCGATATCTTTCGACCGTTTTACTTTTTAATTATGCACTTAAGTAAAGAGCTTAATCTTATTATTCAATATAGATTTTTAATATTCGATAAAATATTCGAACGTTTAAATAAAGCATAAGCACGATTAAAGTCTAAATATATAAAGATTTCGGAAGAAGATCGTAATAATTTTAAATAGATCTTGCAATTAAAAGAAAGCGTTATCAATGCTATTAAGAAATTAAATAAGTATTATAAGAAAACGCAAAGGCCGTTAAAAGATATTTTTGCTTTCGCGATAATCTTATATCTTGCTATTAAGCTAAAGACTTTCGACTTAAATTTTTCTTAGCTTTACGAAAGTAAAGATTAGTCTATAATATATCGAGCGAGATTCGAAAGACTTTTTAACGAACATTATAAGTCTTTAATATCTATAACTCAACGTATTAATAATATTAAAGCAATCGATCGTCAACCGATAGCCGCTTTATTACTCCGCGGTAGATTAATGTTAAGTTCTTTTTTATAAGCTTTTTTCGAAGATACAAATCACGAATCGTCGGAAGTGCATAATTATCTTTCAGCTCGTAAGTTTAAAATTTTAATTCAAAACTTTAATTTTATTAATTTTTATTAATTGAGTTTAACGGTCGACGGACGAAAGATTTTGACTTCTTAACGAAACCTTAAGCTTTAATACCTTAATCTAGCTCGAATAGCTAGAGATTTTCTATGCATCTCTTTAACTAGTGTTTGCGTAAAAAAAGTATTTAATATTGCAAAAGATATTTGCGATTATCGTCGCGGTAATTTATCGCTATTAATAATCATAAAAGAAATAACTGCTTTATATTTCAAGATGTGTAATACTCGCTTAAATAAAGCTCGGCACTTATTCGAATCGATTTTAATAAATTACAATGATTTAAATGAAGATCAGCTTGAAAAAGAATTCGAATAAGAAGTACAAAAGTTTTAAAAATAATAAAATCGTTAATTTCAAAGCTTATCTTATTTTAAATATATCTTTGCTTGCGATAATCTTGCGATCGATTAAGACTTTCGAACAATGAGTTTTAAGCAACGAAAGGTTAAGTTGATAATATTGAAAGCTAAAGTGCGAAAATCACGTAAGTTTAAATAATATTGATTTTATAAATATTTATTAACTATATTAAATAAAAGAGAACTTAAATAGGTTTTAAGATATTGATAAAGATGTTTTGTTTAAAATGCGATAGCTACGATACGGAAAGTCTTTAAATTACGAAAGGCATTTAAAAAGTAAGTTAATTTACTTACGATATTTTTACCTTTTATCGATTTACTAATCGATTTACTAATCGATTTACTAACTATCATATAAGATTATACAAAGCGCATTCTTCTGCTTCTTAAAGCAAAGTCGTAGCAAATCGATTATATTCTTTAGAAAAAAAACTAAGCAAAGTAAATCAATCGAAAATAGCTACGGATTTACTTTTCGATAAGCAAACTTAAGATGATATAGATTGAAACGTTTTTAATAATATAGAAAACGAAAACGATTTAGAAAATTCAGATTCGAACAGTACGAACGAATCGACTAGCTTTAAACGCTATATAAACTATAAAAATAAAGTGCAACGAAGTACGATATTATATAATATACGCTTTTATTTAAATATAAATTCTAAATTAAATATTAGCGATAGTAAATTTATACGATCAAAACGATTCGAATGATATTTTTCGATAAAATTATTTTAACGCGAAAGAAATATTAAGCCTTAAGCAAAGTGATGAAAGGATAATAAGTAGAAAGAAAGCTGATAGAATACCGAACTCGGCTTCGCTATCTTATAGAACTTTAAATGCCGCTTAAACTTCGAAACTTAGTATTTCGAAACTTAAAACTCTTTTAATCGTTATTTAAAGTCAAAGTAAGTCAATTATTATATATAAGTTTAACGACTTTAAATTTAATACTTTTATAAGCGAACGAATTACAAATCTATTATCAACTTTAAAGCGCAAACAAATAAAAGAAAAAGAAGATGATAAAGCGGGATTAGTATAAAATAAAAGAAAAGAAGCTTCTTTTAAAATCAAGCGTTTAATTGCAAAGAGTATCGCTTTTGCTAGGTTTTATAATTAGCGACTTTGATTTTATTTGCTAAATTGCTTTTTTTATATCATTAAGTTTTTATATTTACTTGTTTATAATTGATTGCAATAATTAATTGAATTCTTTTTTATCGATATCTTTAGTTTTTTTATTATTATTAATATATCTATATCGACTTTAGCTAGCTAGCTAAAAACACTAGTAATAATAGTTAAAAGAAGAGTTCACTCGTGAACTATAGTTTACGGATCAGTTAGCATGCTTCGCTTAAAATATTATATTAATTAAAAGACCTTTAACTTGATTATAAAACCTTTTAGTTAGCTAATGCACGTAATTCCTTTAATTATAAGTATTACTTTTACTAAACTTTAAAAGAGCTGATTCTTTTTATAACTATTAAGTTTTTTAATAAAGTTAAGTTATTCGTAAAGCTATATAGCCCGTGAACTATAGTTTACGAATAAGTTACGTATAGCAGCTTCAAGTACGTTAAGTATAGCAGCCTTACGTAGGTTACGTATAGCAGCCTTACGTAGGTTACGTGTAGCAGCCTTAAGTACGTTAAGTGTGGCAGCCTTACGTAAGTTACGTATAGCAGCCTTACGTAGTTTACGTATAGCAGCCTTAAGTACGTTAGGTGTGGCAGCCTTACGTAGTTTACGTGTAGCAGCCTTAAGTACGTTAAGTATAGCAGCCTTACGTAAGTTACGTATAGCAGCCTTACGTAGTTTACGTGTGGCAGCCTTAAGTACGGTAAGTGTAGCAGCTTTACGTAAGTTACGTATAGCAGCTTTACGTAGGTTACGTATAGCAGCCTTAAGTAGGTTAAGTGTGGCAGCCTTACGTAGGTTACGTATAGCAGCTTTACGTAGTTTACGTGTAGCAGCTTTAAGTACGTTAAGTGTAGCAGCCTTACGTAAATTACGTATAGCAGCCTTACGTAGATTACGTATAGCAGCCTTACGTAAGTTACGTATAACAGCCTTAAATACGTGAATTCTTTTTGTGCAGCATTTATTAATCAGATTTACTAATCAGATTTATTAATTAGATTTACTAATCAGATTACGTACGGTAAAGCACGTGTTATAGCCGAGCTAAGCACGTATAGTAAAAGGACGTGTAGCATGCAAGGTTTCTTTCCGTGCAGCATTTACTAATCAGATTTATTAATCAGATTTACTAATCAGATTTACTAATTAGATTTATTAATTAGATTTACTAATCAGATTTATTAATCAGATTTATTAATCAGATTTACTAATTAGATTTATTAAGCGAAGCGTTCTTTTTTTGTTCTGCGTCGAGTTCGTGTTTTAAATATTGTAATTCACTTTTGTTGAATCGAGGCATTGCATCGATTATCATTAAGCGACGCGTTATTTTCTTTGTTCTGCGTCGATTCATTGTTTCAAATATTATAATTTACTTTTATTGAATCGAAGCATTGCATCGATTATTATTAAGCGACGCGTTATTTTCTTTGTTCCGCGTCGATTCATTGTTTCAAAACGCGTTATTTTCTTTGTTCCGCGTCGATTCATTGTTTTAAATATTATAATTCATCTTTAATAAATCGAAGCAATGCCTCGATTACGATTAAGCTACACTTTTATTTTTATATAAGTACTCGCTCCCTTTCCTTTTCCTTTTCTTTTTTTTATTATCATTTTAACACTTAACTTCTCAACTTTAACTTTAATACTCAACTTCTTAACTTTAACTTCAACACTCAACTTTAACTTCTTAACTTTAACACTCAACTTCAACTTCTCAATTAACTTTAACACTTAACTACAACTATATTCAACTTAAGTAATTATTTTCCTTTTGATTCTTTGCTTTTTGATTCTTTACTTTAAGTTAATTATTTTCTTTATTTAGCAATATCGATTCCCTTCTCTTATAACGCTATAGTCGAGGTCAACCCTTTTAGCACTAATAGCAACAAGCTAATCAACGAGATACTTAATCGCTATAAGGATTTCGTAGTCGTTTATGCTAATAATAGCGTTGTTAATTCAATGTTTACTTGCTATGACGAAGAGGATACCGCTTTATTTTTAAGACTAATCGGCTTCGATTACGAATGGAAGAGTCGTAAAGGTTTTATCGACGAGTTCGGTATTAAGCACTACGGTGCTAACAAAGTTAGTAATAACATTTATATTCTATAATCACTAATTGATTTTTTATTTAAAAGAAGAGCGCTTAAGTCTTTTGTCTCTTCGATTACTTTGTCTCTTTCTTTAACGCAATTAAAAAGCAATTCACTTATAAAGATGTTAAGGTTCGATTGATCTTAAGTGATCTTACTCTTAAGCTTTTCGATAGCGATCATGCCGAAGCTAAAAGCATCTTGAAAGAGCTATTAATGTTATACCTTTTTACTATCGATAGCACTTTAGTATACAAACGCCTCACTCTCAAGTTCTTAAATGAAAATGAGTTTAAGTAGAGCAACAAGTGTTAAAAGCTGAAAGAGCTACTTAAGTCAGACGAGATTTATCTGAACTATGCTTATAAGCAAGAGCTTAAGCCAAAAGCGGAGATCGAGTTAAACGTATTCTACGTAATTGCAAAAAGACGGGTCTTTATCAACTCTTTGTAATTAGTAGACTTAAGTTAAAGAACGGGTCTTTACTAACCTTTAAGCCTTTGTAACTAGTAAATTTGACTAATACTTTAAGTCTCTGATTAGTAAATGTGATTAGTAAATGTGATTAGTAAATGTGATTAATAAACCTGATTAGTAATTATGCATATGCATATTTTTATATATATAAACCTTATAGAGTAACCCCACGCCTTATAGGGTTTCTTTATAAGGAAGGGCAGAATTTTGTACCCCCCGTGGGTTCCCCCGTAGGGAGGACTCAAAACTCCGTGGGGCCCCATGGGGCCCCATGGAGCAGCCTAGATAAGGATAAAAAGTTTAGTAAAAGCGACTACGACGTTTTTAAAGATAAATTATTAATATTCTACAATCACTATAAAATAATTAGTCTTTTTTAAGAGCCTTTAGCTTACGCTAAAGCCCTTTCTATTATGCTTAAGGACTAAGCAAACACCTATTTTTATACTTCTTTATACAATAAAAGGTTAAGATTTAGAAAGATAGTTAATCTTTTAAAAATAAAGTTCGAAATTAAAGAGAGCACTCAAAAATACTTATCTGAATAGAGAAAGATTACTTTTAAGAGAACTGCTGCTTAGCACTTTAAGAAGACTAAATTAAAGGCCTTAGACGTTATGATCAATAAATTAACCTTTTTACAACGCAACTTACCTCTTATATACTACGATAATAAATTAATCAAAGATGCCTTCTTTAGCGCTGTAAGAAAAGTCCTCGAATGCGCTTTAGTACTTTACAAACCTGCTCTTACCTTCGAAGCCTTCACTTCAAAGCTAAAATCAGCAGTTGCAACCGCTATAAGATAGCAAGCAGCCGCTTTAACTTTCTATACGGACGAATTCGGATATGAACCAATGTTCCTTTACGAAGAAGGTATTAATAAATCCTTTTATATAAACCGCACTTACGGAAGTAGCTATAATAAAGATAATAGACGTAAAGGTAGCAAATTCAAAGGTTTTTACCGAAGAATGAGTAGCGGCGGACTTGCTAAGAGAAGACAATTCAAAAAGAGCTTTCGCGGGAACAGCAATAGCAAAGAAGCAATTGATAAGGTATGCTACGTATGTGATAAACCTTTTTGCTAGTTTACTAAGCACTTAATAAAAGAACGAAAAATCGCTTTCGATAAGTTCAAACGCTAAGCATACTTTATGTCGGAATACGAGCTTACGCAAGAGTCCTTTTATATGTTTCTCGTCAATTAAAAGAGAATAGAACCTTTTACAACTGAAGGAATTAAATTAAAATAGCAGTAATTATTACTTGAGAATTAACAATCAGCGCTCGAGATACTATTATCTTTCGAGCACTTTAATAACATTTTCTATACTTCATTAAAAGAGATCAATAAAGACGAAGTAGTAGTTAAATTAGTTAATATATCAACTTACTACGCTTTTACAAAATCAGATCTTTATAATCTAATTTTACACGTACCTTTTTCGGAATGCTTATTAAACGAGCGATACAATTTAAAAGTTTTTCATAAGATTATACTTGATACAAGCGCAGCCTTTGTCTTTTTAGCAAGTACAAAATAAGTTAAGGCTTTAAAAAAACTCTTCTTCGACTTTTAAATCACCTTTGCAACTACTATTAAGAGTATTCGATTCGGCAAAAGCGAACTAATAGTAATTAAAGCTACGGTCAACGTCGACACTTTTTTAAGCATGATTACTTTTAATGTCGTTTTTACTAATACGCCGTTCTTACTTTGCTTGCAAAATATAAACCGTTTAAGAGTCATCTTCGATAACGTCTTTAATAGACTACTTTAAAGCAATAAATCGATCTTCGTTATTAAAAAAATAAGCTACGCTTTCTTGCAGATTCAAGCTATTAAGAACGTATTACTCGAGTCTTACTTAAGTAAGAGCGAGCTACGCTAAATTTATCGTCGCTTAAGCCACTTTGTTACTCGCCGCTTGATCGATATTTTAAAACGTTTAAGTAACGAAGCAGACTTAATTGTAATTAAGCGTCTTATCAAGTACTGCTATCATTGCTAATTGCACGGCAAGTTACTTGATCTATTTAGATTCATAGTCAAAGACGACTATAACTTTAATTACGCTATATACGTAAATATAGTTTACTTAAATAGCAAGCTAGTGTTATACGTAGTCGATAGTGCTATAGCATATAATGCTAGCGCGTTCTTAAAAGACATGTCGGCGCGTTGCATTTAAGATACGCTGCGTGCTTGTTAAATCGATATATACTTAAGACCTTTTGATGTTATGATCTACGACTCTAGAATTAACTTCGCTGTTTTAAAATTCAAACTACTAGCAAAATCAATAGTAATAAAGGTTAAAGAGGAACCTGTCGAAGCTTATAATAACGTCGGCAAAGTAAAGCGCTATTATACTATGTTAAAACGAATCTACGATATCCTTTCCGAAGAGCTAAAAAGTAAGCATGTTATAAAGGAATAACTATTGCAAATAGCTTTCAAAGCAATCAACGATACCGCTAGACCCGAAGGCTTCGTACTTATTCTTTTAGTATTTAGCGCTTACCTTCGCTTAATAAATATAGATCCTTTATCCTTTTCGATTTAAAAACGCAAAGAGGCAATCAATAAAGCAATAGCTGAACTTCGATCGATCTAAGCTATTAAGCAAATCAAAGACGCGCTTAACACTAAGAACGGTCTTAATACAACGGCAATTTTGGACTTTTTTATTCAGTTAGAAGTTCGCGTATAGCGGAAACACTTTTTCGGAAGAAGCAAACTATGCTAGACCGGCCTTTAAAAGCTCATTGTTATAGACCGTCATACTTGCACGGTATAATTGCTTAATAGACTTATTAATTTTCGATCTATAGCGATCAAACTTTACTATCGAG
The DNA here is from genome assembly GCF_022702325.1 of Drepanopeziza brunnea f. sp. 'multigermtubi'. Classification (NCBI taxonomy): domain Eukaryota; kingdom Fungi; phylum Ascomycota; class Leotiomycetes; order Helotiales; family Drepanopezizaceae; genus Drepanopeziza; species Drepanopeziza brunnea. The sequence continues at coordinate 1,064,406 of NW_027094068.1, forward strand.
AGCAAAGTCTGCATAAGGAACTAGATCAAGTACGCTTCGAGGTTCTTCCGATTGATCTTTTATTAACTATCGAAGCTATTCTTTTAATCTTACTTCCGCTAATCCTATTACTTAAAAGAGGTTTTAAGATTCGGCGCCCTCTTTGGCAATTTTATATAAAAGAAGAAAGGTTTAAGGAAAGATTTAAGGCATTTTAATATTAAAAAGAAGCTTTAGAATAGGAAGCATAAGCAAAGGCTTTCTTAATTAAGAAAGAACTGTCGGACAAAGCAATAGCAATCAAATTGCGTTAAAAAAGCAAGATCATTACTCTTAGCGAACCATTTTAGCAATCTTAACGCTTTAAACTAAAGGGTTTAATAGCTAAGGAAGTCTTTTAATTAATGCAATTCGACCTAGTGAAATACGGCAATACAAGGATTTTCAATTCGAGATTCGTTAACGAGGTTAAAAGTATTATTACGCTAAAGCTATTCGAAAAATCGCGCTTTATTATTTAAGTATACTCGGACGAAGGAAAAGCCGCTATTCTTATTCAGTTATTAACCGTTTAAAGAGCTAATCAACGATTACTTATAGCGCTGACATTTATTTTACTTCTATATAAAATCCAAGCTTACTTTCGCGATATTACTTAAGCATACACTTAATTAGCTCATTTTCTTAACCGGCTAGTCTTAGCTTACTTACTAAAAGAGCTGATAGACAAATACCTTTTTAAAACGATTATAGTAATTTAGAAAGCGTTATACGGAGTGCTTAAAGCAAGAACCTATTAGTAGGCTATTTACTATACTTATTATAAAGAAAAGCTTAGCATGATTACTAGCATATTCGACCTTTGCCTTTTATTTTCTACTTTAAGAAAAAACGATTTGGCGATTATTAGCTTTTAGATTGATAATACGTTTATCTTCGCAATAGACGCTTTCGCTATTAAAGAAAAGAACGAGCTTACTAAAGCTAAATTAGACTTTAAATCTCGAGATAAGTTGACGCTAAAAAGAGAACTCGCGTTTAATAAAAGTATATTAAAACAATATGCATCCGATAACACGATGTCTTTTATGCAAAAAGGACAAAGTTTGAAGCTTAAATTGGTCGGAAATAGCTTTGATTTCAAGACCGAGTACTTCAAGCAACGTGCCCGGGCTGCGTATATTGCATTAGTATATTAATTAAAAGCTTATTTCGACTTTTCTACGGCTGCTTAGCATTAAAATCTATTCGTTAAAGACGTCAAAGCTTTGAATAAGCGAATCTAATAGATGATCGATAATATGAATCGAAGCATTCGATATATCTTTATTCTTTTAAGAAAGGCTAAGCTATTCGTGTTCGTCGATAGCTCTTTTGCAAATAATAAAGACTTGAGTTCTTAGATTAGATATACGATTATCTTAGCTATCGAGCAAGATACAAGGACTAATAAGATCGAATTGCAAAGGAACTTCGTCTACTACTCTTCGGTGAAATGCTTTCGAGTTATTAAGAGCGTATTAGCTTTCGAGGTATATAATATAATAGCTAGAATAGATATTGCAATTGCAATAAGTATTACGCTTGCAATAGTTATTAAACAACTCGGCATACTTACCATTTTAGTAATCATTTTTACTGATTCTTACTCCTTTTATAAGTGCTTGGTTAAGCTTGATATCACGAAAAAAAAACGCTTAATAATCGATATTATAGCGCTTAAGCAATCTTACGAAAAGAAAGAGCTTACTAAAGTTCGATAGATTGCTAAAGAGCATAACACCGCCGACGCAATAACAAAAGGAATACTTAATAAAGCGCTAAAGACTTTTTTAAATACGAACAAGCTGAAGGTTAAATTGAAAGGTTGGGTTAAAAGAGAAAGCTAAGAAAGATTGTTTTCGATACTTTTTATTAAAAGAGCTACTTTAGCGTGCGGAGTTTTTGAGTTTTTCCTTTACCTTTATTTTACTTACTTTGCTATTAGCAAGAAAGAAAGACTGCGAGTGTTAGAACTAGCATTCAGCTTAGTTGACTATATTTAAATGAGTCAACTCAGTTAAACAAGTCAAGTCACGTGGATACCCGTTTGTACCTTTCGTTTGCATCGGTAGCTATAAGAAGCTACCATTTTACGTACTTAAAGATATATGCAATACCAACTGAACACACTCACATCTTGAATACGTATTCAACTTTGCATCATCACACCTGTGATACTAACAAAGCTATAAAAGCGACGAAAGTAAAGATAAACGGCAATGCGAAACAATTCCGATTATTATTTTGCATCGAACTTAAAACTTTGCAAAAGCGTTTTTATAATATTTTAAAGTGTTCGTTCGATCTTTTCGATAGCTTTATTTATTTTTAAATTATACGGAACAATAAGTTTAAATCGAGCGCTTATCTCGGCTAAGTGTTTTTGAAAACGCCGAAAGACGTATTCGCTTTTATTATCGGTACGAAAACGCATAATCTTTTTTCGACGAAAAGCTTAAAAGAGTTTGAATTTATCTAATGCTTTAAACTTATACTTTATATTATAACACTCGACCTCTTTTGTTTTATCGTAATAAAAGTAAATAAAATAAGTCGAGCCGTCGTACTCTTTGCGAAAAGGTCTAATAGTATTTATATAAATAAGCTCGTCGAAATACCGTTTTAAATTGATATGTCTTTTATATGCACTTTTTATTATTCGATTATTAAAATAGCTTTCGCAAGCGTATAAAAGAGAAAGTATACGTAAGTTTTTATCTTTTAATAGTTTTTGCATTTTTAATAAGTTTTCTTATTCGAGATATTTAAAACGCTTATGCTAAATAGCTTAAGCTTTTTTAATAAAAAAAGCGGTTAAAGCTCGATATTAAGATCGTTATTAAAAAAGATCTAAAGTATCGAAAGTTAAAGTTAATTAAAAAAGGTAAGCGTAGCGTCGTTAATTAAAGTCGAAAGCTTTATATATATAACTTAAGCGAAGAACTCGGTTTATAAGCTAACGCAGATCGATATAAAAGCAAAACAAGTCTTAAGCGATTCGAGCGGTGAAAACTAAAAAGTTTTTGCTTAATAAAAAAAGTAAAGTACTTTTCTCGCTTAAAGTTATACTTATACTTTTTCGAATAAGATTTAAACAAAAAAGAAAGGTAATATTAAAGTTCGAATAATAAATAACGTTATATAAACGAATCTAATCGAAGCTGCTGTCGTTCGTTTTAATAAGTAAAGCAACTATGCTTTTCTTTTAAAGTAAAAGTAAATAACTTTTTATTTTAAAAACGGTAGTTGCTTCGCTTAAATTAAGTAAAAAGATATTCTTGAAAAACTCTTAATAATGAAATATATACTTAATATAGTTATTATCAAAGATAAAAGTGTTTTCGAGTGTATTTAAAAATTAAAAAGCGAAAGCGTGCAAAGTTTCTTATAAGAATTAAAAAGAAAAGTCTTTAAAGAAAGTTCTAATAAAAGGTATAATATATTAAAGTAAAAGAAAAAAAAAGATAAAAGAACACCGCTACGGCGGTAAGCCGTCGTGTTTTTTAAAAAGTAAAAAAGAAAAGTAAAAAATAAAATAAAAAAGTAAAGATTGTAAAAAAAATAGAAATTATTTAATACTTAAAAGTGAAGTAGTACTCGATAATAAAGTTTAAAGCTTCCGAAGACGCTGCTTCGATTGAAAATTACGAGAAAGGTTAAATCGAAGAAGAGAATAATGCTTTTAAACTAATTTTAATTAAGATAATCTACTTTAAGTAAACTTTAATTGCTAATTTATATTAGAATCTCGAACGTCGAAAGTGAGTTGAAAAGTCTTATTAACTTAATTACGAATTAATAATATAAAAAGAGTAGCGGAAAAAGTTTTCTCGAAAAAGTCGGTATTTTTAATCGTTTTTAATTTAGCTTGCTTAATAGCTTTGTCTTTACGCTTTTTTTCGATCCGTTTATCGAAAGCAGCTTTTAAATAAAAGTAAACTATTACGTATTCCGGCTTAAAATAATAAGGTTTCTTATAATGATTATAAATTATAATAGACTTATTTCTTTTTATAAGTTTGCCGGGTTTTTCGTATACGAAAAATGCTTTACTCGAAAAATGTTATATTAATTGCTTTTTCTTACAAGTAGCGGTTATAAGATCAGCGAAAGCAGTTTTAAATTTATCGCTATCGATATAATCGTTATTCGAAACTTAATTAGATTTAAAGTTTTCGTACGAAGATAATAGCTAGTTAAAATAAACTTTAATTATTTATAAAGCAGAAAGTTAAGTATTACTATTAAAAAGCTTAAGTTGTCCGTTTAAGCGTATAAATTCGTTATTGAAAAAAGTGACGTCGTCGAATTCGTTAATGCAAAGAGCTAGTAATACGGACTAAAGACGATAAAACGTCGCGACGCTTTTAAATTAAAATCGTTCTTTTAAATCTATTAATAATAGCTTTTTAAGATCGTGCTTTTTAAAGTCTTCGACGATTATAAAGCTTATTCTTTTTTTTTAACGAAGTTTACGGCGGTTAGCTCGAGTCTATTGCGAATAAAAAAGCAGCTTTAAGTTTAAAGTTCGTCTTACGCGTCGAGTCTTTTTTTAAACGCAGACTCCGTCTCGCTTAAAAAGCGAGTTGGTCGGACTTTTATGCTTTTAAAGATTTTTTCGTAAAAGTAGTTTTTATTAATAAAAGCGAAGTCGATACGTCGGAAGAACTCGACTTAGTTTTTTTCGTCGAAGAACGGAACGGCGAAAAAAACGGAAAAGGAAATAGATTAAGTGTTTATAGCTATTTTTAAAAATCGAAGTCTTAATAAGCTTAATAGAATTTTTAACGTTAGCTAATAATGCCGAAGTGATATTTATTAAGATATTCTTATAAGTAGCGAAAGAGTTCTTTAACTCGGAAACCGAAAAGTAAAGTAAGTAAAAGAAAATAAAAAGGTTTTTTGTCTAAAGCCGATAAAAAAAAAGTGTTTGAATTTGATTCGGTATTAAAAAGTTAAAAATTAAAATCAAAGTTACGATTTTTAATAAAGTCGAAATATTAGAAAAAAGTGTTAATAAGTATTTATATATCATTTATAAAAATATTAAAGCGGTAAAAGAAAGTAAAGTTAAAAGGTTAAGAGATCTTACGAGTTTTCGTATTTTTTAATAATACGAAAGTATCGTTCGTAAGAAAAGCTTTTTTTAAAATTTCTCGAAGTTTTTAATTAATTAAGCTGTTCGCAGCGTTTTGATTTATAATTAGTTTGCGGTAAAACAAATAAAGTTAAAAATAAGATAAAGAATCTATTAAAGTTATTCGAGTTTTATTTTATCGTAAAAGCTAAAGCGCGTTAATATAATGCAGCTAAGTCGTTTAAAACATAATAGTCTCGGTAAAAGAGTTTTCGATTAATGTTAGATATAAATAAAATTTATATGCAAAGTAGATTTATAAGAAGTTAGATTTCGAAAAATTAAAGTTCATTTCGGCGTATTCCGTCGAAAAGTTTATAAATATATATATATATGTATAGAACTTAAAGAAACACTATTATTTAAAATGAGTTATTATTAAAGTGTTTTTAAAAACAAAAGGTCGTATGTTTTTAAAAAAAGATATAAATGTGACGACCTTAAGCGATTACCTGAAGGAACTCACGGGAGCGCGGGGGTTCACATAGAAGCTCAAGAGAATCTCAAAGTAATGACTTAGAATCAACAACTACCGAGTGCAGAGGTCGAAGGTAGCTGAGGTCTATATACACGAAGGTAGAAGCGCCAAGGACTCGTGAACCATGGTTCATGGGTCAAAAGCGGGGAATGAGAGAGAATGAGAGAATACGAAGAATACGAAGGAAAAAAGGAGGGAAGTAGCTTGGCGCATGTGAGGTGCGTCCAGGAGACCTGGCGTGTCGTCACAATAAAAAGTTAGCGATAAACGCAAGTAGTAAAGAAAAGAAGTTGTATATATCGCTAGATAATGTTTTAAAAAGGAATATCGTGTTCCGTTCCGTTTGATTTTGTTTTTGCGAAAGGTTCGATGTTAAGAAAGTCGCAAAAAGTATTAGTTATAGTATTCGGCGCTAAAGAAGTCGCAGCGGAAGCTTATAACTTGTTAAACGGTAATACGAGAAGAAGATGAGTAGAAAGATTTTTAATTGTTATCTGATGAACTTAAAGAGTAGCTCTTTACTTATATATCTAGAAAGGTCTTGACACGTGATAGGTCTATTACTTGATCACATCCGACACGTTTAATTTCGTGAAGGTCGTTAAAGTACTTGCAATTGCAAAACACTTGGTTGTAAAGGTATTTGAATTCTAATTGCTTTCTAAAGCTCAAAGGAGCTTAATTCTTTTTTACGGTTAGAAGGAATCACTTGTACTAGCTAACTAATAGGTTTTACAATCAAGTTAAAGGTCCTTTGATTAGTCGCAGCTTAGCTGCCTTACGTATTACGTAAGGCAGCGACGTGCGTTACGTGTGGCAGCCTTACGTAAGTTACGTGTGGCAGCCTTACGTAAGTGACGTGTGGCAGCCTTACGTAGGTTACGTGTGGCAGCTTTACGTAAGTGACGTGTGGCAGCTTTACGTAGGTTACGTGTGGCAGCCTTACGTAAGTTACGTGTGGCAGCCTTACGTAAGTTACGTGTGGCAGCCTTACGTAAGTTACATGTGGCAGCCTTACGTAAGTTACGTATGGCAGCGACGTGCGTTACGTAAGGCAGCGACGTGCGTTACGTGTGGCAGCCTTACGTAAGTTACGTGTGGCAGCTTTACGTAAGTTACGTGTGGCAGCTTTACGTAGTTTACTTGTAGTAGCTTTACGTAAGTTACGTGTGGCAGCCTTACGTAGTTTACGTGTAGCAGCTTTACGTAGGTTACGTGTAGCAGCCTTACGTAAGTTACGTATTACGTAAGGCAGCGACGTGCGTTACGTAAGGCAGCGACGTGCGTTACGTAAGGCAGCGACGTGCGTTACGTGTAGCAGCTTTACGTAAGTTACGTGTGGCAGCCTTACGTAAGTTACGTGTAGCAGCCTTACGTAGGTTACGTATGGCAGCTTTACGTAGGTTACGTGTAGTAGCTTTACGTAAGTTACGTATAGCAGCTTTACGTAAGTTATTTGCGGCAGAATTGATAGCGGTAACTGAATTAGGCTTAGCTGTAGGACATATTTAATTCGGGCCGACCTGTGACGATACGCCAGGTCTTTTGGACGCACCTTATATGCGCCAAGCTACTCCCTTCCTTTTTTCCTTCGTATTCTTCGTATTCTTTTATTCCCCGCTTTTGACTTATAAATTATAGTTCACGAGTTTTTAGCGCTTTTACTTTCGTATATATAGACCTTAGCTATCTTCGACCTTTATACTCGGTAGTTATTGATTTTAAATTATTATTTTAAAATTCTCTTAAGCTCTTATATGAATCTTCGCGCTCTCGTAAGTTCTTTTAAGTAATCGCTTAAGATCGTCATATTATTAATAATTACTTTACTCCGCCGGAAATAGCTTTAATAATTTTCTTCTTTTTTAAAATTCTTTAATGATTAAACGTTAAAAAACATTCAAACGACTTTAATAATCACGAGAAGGCTTATTTTAAGTATAATTTAAAAGATAGCACTTATATAATATAGCAACTTTCGCTTCGCGAGCAAAATCTTTCGCACACCTTTTAAAGCTGCTTTAGCAGCTCTTTCTTTTTCTTTTACGGCCTAATTAATAATCCTTTTTACTTAAGAAAAAGCTATTAATAAGCAAAACGATGAAAATGATCTTTCGGCCCTTATTAACTTCGAAAAAGCTTTGGCTTAATATTAAGCTTTTTTTTAGTCTTAACGAAAAGCCGCTAAGCTTAAAAAGCTTTTCGCAAATATGAAAACTCGCAACGAAGAGCTCGATAAAAGCGCTAGCGAATAAAAAACCTTCGTTAAAAGGGCTAAAAAAGAAGCTCGTCGAGCTCGAAAAGAACTAGACTAGTTTTAAGCGGTCTTGCTAATTACGGAACGCTTGTTAAAGCCTTTTTAAATGTCTTTCGAAGATAACTTTAAAAGCAAAGAGCTATATAAGCTCTCGGTCTTTTAAACTACTTTTTTTATTTATAAAACCGTTAACTTTCGCCGCTTCTTCGCCGACGACGATAAACTATTTTCTTTTTATAAGCTAACCAACTTTCGCACTTTAATTAAATTTAACATTTTTAAAGCCTTTTTTTTAGCTTTTTAAAGTCGCGCTTATATCGAGCGAATTTTTAATTTTAAATAAAAGCTTTTAAACGGCGTAAGCTATCGAGCACGTTATTAGCAAGCTCGCGTTTTCGATAATTTAAAAGCTTTCGAAAAATACTTTTTTATAAAACGTTAGCGCAAGAATTACGTTTTTAATTAAACCGAAAAGATAGCTTACTTGTTCTTAGCCTTTTTAATTATAGATTATAGCAACTTCGTAACCGCTTCGAAACTCGTTTAAATCGCTTTCGAGTTTTTAAACGACTTTATTAAAAAGGCTAAAGCGTTAATTAAGTTCGAAAAACTTTATATAAAGCTTAATTAGCAATTTTAAAACTTTTATTTTGTTTTTTCGAAGCTTGCCGCTACCGTCGAAATTAAAAACGAAGACCGATTACGTAAAGCTTTGCGTTTTAAAATCATTAAAACGTTACGCGATTAGCTTTATTTAAAATTTGTTAAGATTACGACTTTTAAAGACTTTTAAACCGCTGTTTAATAATTAGCTGCTAATTAATACGCGTCTGCAAAGCTTTACGACGCTTTATAAGCTAAGTATAATACTTAATTCGTAAAAAGCTTTTATAATAAAGCTCGTAACGAATCTCGCTCGGCTTAAAGAATAGCGGTTAAGCAAATCACTTATTACGAAAACCGCTAAAATAGCTTAGCCTTCGTCTTTTTCTTTACTCTTTAACGCTAAACCTCTAACAGCTTTAGCGCTAATGCAAATCGATTTAATCGATTTAATAAATTCTTTTCTTTTAAAAACGCTTTTAAATTAGCGATCAAAACCTTTAGATCGTTTCGCAAAAACCCGAATACGCCGAAGCTCTTTCGCTACTACTTAATTAACGAGATAGAATATAGCGCTAAACTTAAATACGGCTTTTATTCGAATAACTCGGACGATAAGCCTTACTCCGACGCTTTTAAAGATTATTAAAAGCTCTTTTTTGCTAATTTTAACGCTTTCGATAATAAAAGAAACGTCGAAGCCTAAGCAAAGCCTCCTTTTTAAGCCAGCTTCGAGATATGCGATACTTCGACCTTACGAAGCTTTTTAATAATAAAGCTATAATTATACTCGTCACCTTTATCAAGAATGGCCTTTCGTACAAGGTATTTGCTTTGCTCGACTTAAGAGCTAATAAGTACGCGCTAATTGACTTAGCGCTATTCAAATCAATTTTTTTTTTAAACTTTTGATTTAACCTTTTCCGGTTTTATTTTTTATTAAATTATATAATAAAGCTCGTAAAGCTACTATCTTACATTTTGCATTTTTTAACCTTACGATTAATAAGCGCGTTTAATCTTTTACTTTTTTATTTATTATTAACTTTGAAAATCATAGCGTGATCTTCGGACGAGTATAATTAGCTAAGCACTAGATTCTCTTTAATTGCGCTCGCCGCAAACTCTATTAGCTTCGTTTTAACTTTTCGACCGCTACTTACGCTAAATTTATTAAAATTATATACTTTAATTAGCGTAAAGTAAACGCTCGTTATTAATACGACGCTAATAAGCGTGATCGAGCCTTAGACCGCTTTTAAAAAGCTTACGACGCTAATTTACTTATAAATTATAATTTACGAATAAATTAAGCAGCAACGATAATCGCAAAATCACTTCTTTCTTTTTAAAATCGTCTTTTCTTCGCTTCTTTTTTTAAGATCGTTAAATTCTTTTCTTTTATTTATCCTTTCGTAAAGCCGACACTCTTTCGCTTTACGAAAAATACTTTTTTTAAAGATTACGTTAAATCAATATCTTAAATAAATCGTAAGCTTGTATTAATCGATATCGCTTTCGTAAAACCTTTTTTATCCGTTAAACGTTTTTGCTAAACATTTAAGTATAAAATCAATAAGAACTTTAAAATCAACGGCGTCTCCGGACACGCTTTTTATATGATCGCTCGCTAAAAAAACGTAAAACTATTTTTTACGTTTTTTTACGAGCTCGATTGCTTAATCTTTAAGCGTTAAACGATTGCTTTTATTTAAGCTAATTATTAAGCAGCGTTAATACGCTTTATTAACGGCTTTATTTTTGCTATTAACTTTGCAGCGGAACTATTAAAGCTTATTAACGACCTTTTTATCTTTCTCGAATACTTCGATTACGCATACGTATTTTTTAAAGCCGCTAGTAACGTGCTAATATTATACAAGCTTTACGATTATAAAATCGAGCTTTTCGAAAGGAAAGAGAAAGCGCTTCGGTATTTAATATTATATAAGATATCGATCTTCGAGCTAAAGCTTATTAAAGCTTACTTTATCGACAATCTTAATAAAGGTTTTATCGAACTTTTAATAGCGCTATTTGCAGCTTTAGTCTTTTTTGCTAAAAAGCAAAACGGTTTTTTCCGCTTTTATATTGATTTCCGCGCGCTAAACAACTTTACTCGTAAAGATCGATACTCTTTCCTTTTAATCGATAAGATTTTCGCACGTCTTTTAAAAGCTAAAATCTTTACGAAACTCGATATTCGGCAAGCTTTTTATAAAATACGAATAGACTCAGCTTTAAAAAAGCTTATTATATTTAAAATACGTTACGATATTTATAAATATAAAGTTTTTTTATTCGGATTAATTAATAAATTCGCTACTTATTAACGCTATATAAATGACTTCTTTTTCGACTTTTTAAACATCTTTTATACAGCATATTTAAACGATATCTTAATTTATTCTTTCGACCTTTTAAAGCACGCTTATTACGTCCGCTAAGTTTTTTAACGACTCGACGACGCTAGCTTTTAAGCTAATATTAAAAAGTGCGAATTTAATATTATTAAAGTAAAATACTTAAGCTTTATTATCTTTATCGAAAGCTTAAAAGTAGATTCGGATAAAACTTCGATAATAAAGTATTAAGCGCTTTTTATAATCGTTAAAAGCGTTTAAAGCTTTTTTAGATTTTATAACTTTTACCGTCGATTTATTCGAAATTATAGCGTTATTACAAAGCTTTTAATGCATTTGATTAAAGCTAACGTTTTTTTTTTTTTTTTTTTTTTAATATTAAAAAAGCTTCGACCTTTTAAAGCTCGCTTTAATTATTGCGCTAATTTTATAGCATTATAACTAAAACCTCTTTTGTATATTAAAGATTAACGCTTCCGACGGCGTAATCGCTTTAATCCTTTTTCAAAAGCATAATTCCGATTGACTATTAATCGCTTACTACTTTAAAATTATAGCTTTCGCTAAGCTTAATTACGTCGTTGACGATAAAAAGATGCTAGCTATTATACGCTTTTTTAATAATTTCCGCGCCGAACTCGCCGGCTTTTTTTATTAAGTTTAAGTAATTATCGATTATAAAGCTTTAAAATACTTTATAACTTTTAAGACTTTTAACGCTCGTTAAGCACGCTAAGCAAAGCTTTTTTCCGATTATAATTTTATTATTACGTATAAACTAAATAAAAACAACTTTTTAGCTAACGCGTTAATACGTCGCATCGAAGAGCTCTTTTCTTAGAACAGCTTTAAGCGCACTTAGCGCTTGCAAACGCTGCTTCGCGTTAATAACGTTAACTTACGACTTTTGATCGAAAAGCTACGCTAACTTACGCTTTCGAAGATCGCCGTTATTATTAAAGAGATCGCGAAGCTTTTATTAATATTTCGAGTTATTAATTAAGTCTTAAAAGCTAATCGGACCGCTTTTAATTTTATAGCACTTCGAATTTAAGCTTTTAAAATTAAGTTTTTATTCGTAAACTACGGTTTACGAGCTAAACTTATTATAAAAAGCGATCTGCTGCTTTATAACGGCCGCTTATTAATTCTCGACGTTTAAAACTTGCGCTCGTTATTCGTTCAAGAAGTTTACGATTAAGTATTTATAGCATATTTTAGCTTTCGCAAAACTTATAAGCTCTTTGCAGCATAATATTATTAGCACGATATAGTTAGATTCGTTAATTAATACTACCGCAATTGCTACGCTTGCAAACGAGCTTTAATGCTTTGCGATAAAAAACTTAGTTTGCTTTAACTTTTTTCGATCTTTTCGCGCTTTTAAGAATACGTTATTATAGATTTTTATAGCTTTAATAAAGATAAATACGGTTACGATAACGTTTTTATAATAATCGACCGCTTTTTTAAGCAAGCAATCTCGATCTTTTATTATAAGTTTATCGACGCTAAAAGCTTCGCTAAGCTTTATATTTACTATATTTATAAGTATTTTAAAGCTCTTTTAATATTAACTTTTAATAAAAGACTTTAATATTAGTTTAAGTTTTAGAAAGAATTTAATAAAATCTTCGGCATTAAACTGACCTTTAGCACCGCCGTATACTTTAAGACTAACGGTTAAATCGAAATTTATAATTAATACTTGCAAAAGCGCTTCCGTCCTTTCGTAAGCTATTATTAAGACGATTAAAATGAATTCTTTCTTATAATAAACTTCGCTTAATTAACGCTTTTTTACAACTCTTTCGGCGGTCTTTCTCTTTTTAAAGTAATTTACGGCTACGCCTTTCGAACCACTTAGAATTAAAGCTTAGAACGACTTGACGACCAAATCTCTTTTCGCAAGCTTAATTAAAACGAAGCTCGCGCTTACGCTAATCGCTACTTCGGAGCTTAAAACCTCGTTAAAAAGCACTTTTAGCGCGCTTAAGACCGCATAATTAAACAAGCTAATAAAGCAAAGCGCTCGATTAACTTCGACGTTAATAATAAAGTTTAATTAAATATACGCTCGTTCTTTATCTCTCGATCGTTAAAAAAGTTCGATAATCTTACGAACGGACCGTTCAAAGTTATCGATAACGTTTATAACAGCTTTAAACTTAAGCTTTTCGAATTAATAAAAGTTTATTTAATCTTTTATTTCGAACGGCTACGAAAAGCTCTTAATAACTTTACTTTTAAGCAAATCATTTTTAAATTTGACTCGATTAATATTATTAGCGAACTTAAGTATAAAGTAAAAAATATTTTAACGATACGCTAAATTAAAAAGCATTTTAAATACCGCGCTTCTTAGCTCGGCCGCGATATTAATTTTACTTAATACTCCGCTTTCGATTTTATATACGCTTTTTTTAAGATACGTAACTTTCATTTAAAACACAAAAAGCTTTTTAGCCTTTCCGCGAAGCTTTTCGAATAGATCAAAGCTTATTCGAACGGGATTGATAACTACGATTACTTAAGCAATAATAAAGCAATAAATAAACGCTCGAAAACGAGCTTTTTTCGAACGGGAAGGTAGTATAACGATACGTTAAATCTTTTAAACGCATCTTACATGCGCTTAACTACTCCTTTTCTTTTTTCTTTCGTATTCTTTGTATTCTTTTATTCTTTGCTTTTAACTTATAAACCATGGTTTACGAGTCTTTAGCGCTCTTACCTTCGTATATATAAACCTTAGCTATCTTCGACCTTTATACTCGGTAATTATTAATTTTAAATTATTACTTTAAGATTCTTTTAAGCTCTTATATAAACCCCCGCGCTCCCGTAAATTCCTTTAAATAATCGCTTAAGGTCGTCACACGACCCTTTCCGAAATCTAGAATTATATGCCGACATTTCTTTTAGCATTGCTCAGAAATCCTGCTAGATCCGTATAAAATAGTCTTACGTGATTAAATGATTAATCATCACTATAACCCCTAGAATTTATCTTGGGTCACCGTTGGTAACAATTAAGTAAAAGAGTGCTATCTTAAATAGCGGCTCGATAATTCTTGCGGAACCGGAACAAATTGCGCTTTATTAGAAAAGCGCTAATCAAAAAGATATTAACAGTGCTTTAATGCACGCTAAAAATAAATTTTTGTTCGTTTTTAATAAGATCTTGCTTATTTATACTAGCTAAGCCGCGCAAGTACTTGTTTATTATAGCTAAGCGTTTCTAAAGATTGCGTGCGAAGTTAAAGCTTCGTTTAAGCGACTTGATTTGTAAAGCGGTAGCAGAAGTAAGCTAAAAAATATTAATTTAAAGGGTGGCGTTTTGCTTATCGAGTAATTAGTTTCGTCGAAAAGCATCAGCTTAATGATTAAGCTTAATAGCTATGTAAGAAAGGTTTAGAAAGATCCGGGTGCTAAAGTAAAGAATAACAAGCATATCCGAAAGCTAGTATAATTAAGATTTAGCATCAAATCGCTAACTAATATCGTAGTGTGCGAAGAACTTCCGATTAACAAAAACGTTTATAAAGCTTAACTTCGTAATTAAAAAAAGGAAATTAATACAGCGACGATCAATAGTAAGAGTAAAGAGTATAGCATAAGTGATTAGATCACTTAAAGCGCTATTATACTTAATAAAGACGATTAAGTACGGCAAAGTAATAAACTTATTACCGAATCGTTAAAAGAGCTAGAAAGCTAAAAAGGTTTTAATCGCGTTAAAGATGTTTGCTCTGCTATTAATATATGCAATAGTTTTAATAAAAAATCTATTACGTATTAGTTCTATCGAAACTAAGAACTAAAGTCTTTTAATAAAAGACCGGAAATCAAATCGCAATTCTTTTTACATATTATAGCTTACGCCGTAATAAAAGTCTTTTTTACAGCTTAAAAGTTTCTCGAAAAAAAGTCGTTTGCTAGATCTTAATTAATAGTTATTTTTGCGATCTTTTTATCGAGCTTAAAGTCTAAGCATTTACGTTGAATATGACCGGGCTTTTTGCAGCCGTAGCAGACTATAGCAAAAGGGCTTGTCAAGCGAAAGCTCGAAAAAGAAAGAATAAAAGATATAATAAAAGACGTAGCATAAAAGGCTAAAGAAATTAAGCGCTAGCTTTCTTTTTTTAAAATGCTACGTATGCTCGAGATCTTTACGCTTGAAGTAAAAGTAATATTTAAAGAAGTAGCATAAGCAGTATAGCGGCGTACAATAGCAGCTTCTTTTCACTTAATATTACGAGACTTTCGATCGATAATAGCTAAGTATTCGTTTAAAAGTTCGTAGCTTTTTTACATCTTATACTTTTCGATTATAAAGTGAGTCTTAAAAGCTAAAGAAACCTTTTTATACAAGTCTTCGAACTATTAGCTGCAAGAAATCTTATTAATGATTACGAAAGCGGTGAACTTAGTTCGGAAATCGTTATAAGACATGTTCTTACTTATCATAAGTTAATAATAATTCTTACGAGCAGATTAAATACGATTATAATTAAAAAAACGGTAGTTTAAGATTTGTAAAACATTAATAAGATCTTTATAAGTATCGGTAAAGTCGAAAGACATATGCTTTAAAATCATCGTTTTAGCTTCTTTTAAAGTGCACTTAAAATAAGCTTTTACTTAAGAAGAGCTAATAAAAAAGTTGCTAAAGTATTTTTTAAAAAAAAACTTTATATTTATCTTTTATACGTCGTAGTCGACGTTACTTCGGTGGTCGCTAAATTAAGAGCGAGGCTACTTGACTTTATTGCTCTTAACAAAGAGTACGGAAGGATTTAAGATTTAAAAGTAGTACTCGAAAACTAATTGTAAGTTTGCTATTAAAGCGGCAAGCTTTATAGCTTGCTAGACAGCAAGTTAAATAACCGGAGAAGCTTGCTTAAAAGCGCGTTCTTTTCGCAAAGCTTGTGTAATTGCAACTATAATAGCGTTAGTCATAGCTTCTTGCTAAGCAGCAATAAAAACGAAAGTAAAAGCAGATATATTAACGGAAAAGTCGCGAATAAAAATTAATTCGAATACTAAACTATTAAAGAATTGCTTATTAATCGTAAGAGGTCGTGCCGCAAAAAGAGTGATTAAGCTAATAAAAAGTCGAAAGAAGACGTGTCGTTAACGCTTAATAATAAAAACAATAGCTTAAAGATTTAATTAAAGTTTAAATAAAAGTGCGTCGTTAGATAAAGAAAGTGCGTTATTATTATTTATATCTTTTAGTATTGCAATCTTTACTTAAGCATTTAAAGCGCGTATAAACTTGCTACTTTTACTTTTAGTTTATTTAATATTAAAATCGAAAGAAAAGTCGGTAAGCTCGGATAAAAGCTAAAAGGAAAAGTAAGTTTCGATGTGCTTTGCAACGTTTTCTAGTGTTCTTAAAAGTGTTAAGACGCGTATAGCAATTAAGTGCTTTATAAAAATAAACGCGTAAAGCTTACGCGCGATGACTAAGAAGTTAATAGATCGCGGTTTAAGTAAAAAAAAAGCATTCAAGTTTAAGAAGTTTTTTTAAAATAAGCGTAATCTCTACAGCTTTAGTCTTTTAATCTAGCTTATACGAAGTACGACACAACGAAAGGGCCAGCTGTTAATTAAGTAATAAAAAGAAGGACTTAAAGCTAAACAGTAATTATTAGTAAAAAAAAAGAAAATCAATATAAGCGAAGCGTGCACGTTCTTTAAGCTTTCGAGTAAAGTTTATATAAAAGTATTAAACGCTATTTTAATAAAGAAGCTTCGGAATCCTTTTTGTATATATGTTATACTTATAAGGTTTTTCGAAGGTTTCGAAGAGAAGTAAGAAAAGGATTACGGCGAAAGCAGTTTAAGCGAAAGTGAGAAGTGAAGATCGAATTGCAGCGATATCAATTCGAGCTTAAGAGTATAGCTTTCTTTAAGACTATAAAATCAGCGGGAATGTCTAATCAAAGTACTTAAACTTTTAGAAAAGAAAGCGAGAGCTAGTATAACTTAAAAGGACTTTCGAATTATAGCTGAGGCAGTTCGAAGTATGTCGGAAACGGAGTCGATATTATGCTTCGCAGCGAAAGTAATAAGTCTTTTCTTATGTTACGGCTGATAGCTGATTGTATTGTACTACTATTAACTAATACGTTAAGTAGTAAAAAGAAAAGACGAAGAAGGAAAGAACTATAATATAAAAGGGCCGAAAGGTTCAAAGGACGTATACTAACGAAGCGGCCGCTAGCGTAAGCTTAGTCTAGGTAAGGACTAGGGCAGCTGATTAATCTTTAATCTTCTAACCAACCATACCAAGGCCTGAGGCCTGTCAGTATCGTAACAACCGAGCTCGATTTGCGTGATTTCTTAAGCATAAAAGCGAATTTTTAAAAACGAATAATAATCGATGATAATAAATAATAATCAAGAGTAGTAATAAAGTAGTAGTAGAGTGGTAGTAGATGATTCGATTACGTGTTATCGAGCGATTTTAATAAAGTTGAAATTTCGAATACGTTAAGACTTTTGATGCACGGACTAGCAAGGTCGAAAAGTACAAGAAAAGTATACCAAAAGTACTATTTTTACTATTTTAACTTAGCACAATAAAAGAATAACAACTTGTAATTAAAATTCGATTTATTAATTAATATTAAGCTCAATACGATGCATCTTTCTATATAAAAATAATTATTATATAATAATTGGTTGATCTTCTATTCATTAAAAAAGACCAATTTTTACTGTCCCGCCTTAATAAGTGTCCCGCCTTAATAGTGCCGACTTGCTATAGCAAGTCGGTCAATTCTTTCGAATTAAAATTTAAGGAAACCGACGATTAGATCCGTATAAAATAATCTTACGTGATTAAATTATTAACCATTATCATAACCCTTGATTTACTTATTACTATCACAACTATTAGATTACTTATCATTATTACAATTAATAGATTATTTATTATTATTATAATTACTAGAATTTATTTTAGGTCACCGTTAGTGATAATTATTACTACAATTATTAGATTACTTATTATTATCATAATTACTGGAATTTATCTTGGGTCACCGTTAGTAATGATTAACGTTAAAAGATGCAAATAGCAAGTTCAAAATATTTAAAGCAAATATTACGCTAAACGACACTTAAGATTTTGATATGCGGCCGCCTCTCGAAGCGGCGTAACTATTAATCCTCCTTGTTTGCTAAAGGTGTATTTAGCTCGCAGATGCAAGCCAAGTTGTATTACCAAAATATTCTTGCATCTTTAAGTTGCACGTCAAAATGTAAGAATTGCTTTAATCTGTTCAGCTCGTGCTCGTAAATCTCGCAAAGTATGCATTTGACCTTGCAATTGCAATTGCATTATACAGATCGGACTTCAAGCAAAAAGCTTTAAGTCTTAAGTTGCAAGCTTAAGTTGCAAGGTTTTTTCGCCCCCCCCCCCCCTCCCCCCCTTTTATTTTATACTCTCTTTCCTTTTAATAATTCTTAATTACGCAACCTTTTCATTATACGTTTTCTTGAAACTATTCTGAAAAAGCGCAATCTACGGAATCGCAATATTAGAATTATCGTCGCTGCAATTAAAGCTTGCGCTGTTATTCAATATTACAAAAATAACTTCGCAAAAACGCCTTAACATATTTCCGATCTAACAAGCCTTCAATAAGTGAAAGAGCTTCTTATAAATAAGTAATTTTAAATTATTTAAGACAGGTTTAACTTATTTTTTCATTACATTTTCATGTATTAGATTATTATAAATGAATGCATCTTTATAATTTTAATTTGAGTTTATAAAGCAGAGTTTTCTAAGCATATAAAGATTTGTTTTTCTTTTTTTATTATATTTGTCGGACTACTGGCACGGTGCAATTTAGTGCACCGGACACGTAAAGGGTGTGGCACGTGGGGAGGCACGTGCTGCCGTAGCTCTTGCCCTTTTAAAGGGCAGCCCACTTTATATAAAGTAAAAGAATCATTAATAAATACAACTAAAACACGACTGATTAATCACTCACTCTTCTTGTGACTTACTAACACTGATTAGTGATTAGTAATAACTACAGATTCGCAAGGTTCTAGAAAAGTCAAATTGAGTCTAAAATATCTATCGTTAACCTTGAATTTAAGCTAAAGGTTACTTACAACTAGTAACAGCTAAGTAACTTAAGAATTAAACAACTTCAAAAGAAGAACTAGTTTTGCGTTAATTACGCACGAGAAAGAAGCAGTAGCAAATAATTTCGAAAGAAAACTTAACGCTACTTTTTATTACTAAAACTGTTTTTTAAGCAATTAAAGCTAGCAGTTCTTCGCTTACTTTTTCTATTTACTTTCGAATCAGCTCTTTTATATAGATTCGATAAACTTTACTTTACATTTAAACTCGACCTCTTCGAAGTACATTACTTATACTTATTACATTATTTTTTTACTTACCGCAATTATATTACAACACTTTCGTTATCTTTCGTTGCAATCGCAACGCTTATATAACACTATTATAGCGTCGGTACGGCTTATTTCGATAAGCTTAAAATATAATGTTAATGCAGCAACTTAAAAAGAAGCTTTAAATATTATTAATGCAGAACAAGTTTTTTATTTACTTATAATTAATAGATATATTACGATGTGTTTAAAAAGCTATAGATATACTTATGCCGGAAAACAAAGTTAATCCTTTTTAAAAGCCTTTTTAAAAGACTTTAATAGATGGATAATAGAAATCTAAAAACATATTTATCGATCTGCTTATCGCTAGCTCCGAAAGCATTTCGTATTGAATAAAGTATAATATAAGCTAGCTAAAAGCTATTCTTAAGCATTAATCTTTTACGCTTTAGTTTAAAAAAATACTTTCGAGCTATAAGCTTTAGCGCACGAAGCAGCTAAGCAAGTGATTATTAAAAAGCAAAAAACTAAAAAAGCGAAGAGAATTGCATACGAGCAAAAAAGTAAAAAAGCTGTTTATACACTTGCGCTTACAATTACACTTCCAATTGCATTAATTATAATTGCGCAAGCATTAGCGACGCTTATATTGCATACACAAACAATAGACCTCTTCTTATTAACTACGGGCGCTAATAATATTATAATATATTATTAAGCGGACCTTTTTATTCGAGCAACTTTACAAATAAGCTTAAACCGGAATCCATTTAACGCTTTACTTAACCTTAAACTTATACTTAGTAAAACGCTTAGCATATACTTTTAATACCGTACTTGCTGTTAATAATAGTGTTAACTTTGCGTATTAGTATAAATACCGAGTATCGAGTCACTTTTCTTTTTAATATTAACGTTTCTTTTTATATAAGATCTTACGGGCGCACCCCCTACGTTTAGCAACCGTGTGCACACCGAGTGAACACCGAGTTAACATCAATCAACCGATTATACACCGATTATAATCCGTGTATATTAAGGTTGATCTTAGAGTTGACGAGTTTTTTAATATATTATTATTAAAATCAACCTTTAAACTCCAACATTAATCTTTACACCTTAATATCAACCTTTAAACTTTAATATTAATCTTTACACTTTAATATCAACCTTTAAATTCTAATATTGATTTTTACACTTTAATATCAACTTTTAAACTTTAATATTAATCTTTATACCTTAATATCAACCTTTACACCTTCATATCAACCTACATTTTAATATCAACTTCCTTTACACTTAATATCAACTTTATCGTAATAAATAAAAGCACGTGCTAAGAGCAGAAAATACTCTACGTCATCATTATAACTAGCTTATACTTTTAACTTGTATATTTCTCGTACTTCTCTTTGCTTCTTTTATTACATCACCGCCGCTGTTACCTTACCACCGGTCCACCGCCACTAACTACCTCACCGCCGCCACTACCTCACCGCCGCCACTACCTCACCGCCGCCACTACCTCACCGCCGTTATTACCTCACCGCCACTACTACCTTACCGCCGCTATTATATGCTGGAAGCGATACTAGAGGCAAAGCAATACTGGAAGCGATACTGGTGGCAAGGCAATCCTGGAGGCGATACTAATGGCAAGGCAATGCAAGAGGCGATACTGGTGGCAAGGCAATGCTGGAGGCGATACTGGTGGCGATACTGGTAGCGATACTGGTGGCAGCGCTGGTGGCAAGGCAATACTGGAAGCGATACTGGTAGCAAGGCAATGCTGGTGGCGATACTGGTAGCGATACTGGTGGCGATACTGGTGGCGATACTGGTGGCAAGGCAATACTGGAAGCGATACTGGTAGCAAGGCAATGCTGGTGGCGATACTGGTGGCGATACTGGTGGCGATACTGGTGGCGATACTGGTGGCGATACTGGTGGCGATACTGGTGGCGATACTGGAGGCGATACTGGTGGCGATACTGGTGGCGATACTGGTGGCGATACTGGTGGCGATACTGGAGGCGATACTGGTGGCGATACTGGTGGCGATACTGGTGGCGATACTGGTGGCGATACTGGAGGCGATACTGGTGGCGATACTGGTGGCGATACTGGTAGCGATACTGGTAGCGATACTGGAGTAGTAGTAGTAGCAGTAGTATAAATATTAATAAAGTTAAAATTAATAAGGTGTTAGTAAAGTGTTAATAAGGTTTTAATAATAATTGTCACCAACGGTGACCCAAGATAAATTCCAGTAGTTGTGGTGGTAATTAGTCATCTAATCACGTGAGATTATTCTATACCGGTCTGGCAGGATTTTTAAGCTTGCTAAAACTTTTATTCTATGTTAATCTATTGAACTTTTTTCGGAAAAGGTCGGCCCGCATTAAAGAAAGAAAGAAGATTAAAGTAACTCTAGCGCCGAAACATTAATGCAAACGCGTCTTTTACTTCGTAGATTAATTAATCAGTTAGTAATTACGCGTTTATTAATTATACCGACCACTTGCTTAACGCTTTATACTGCTATAGCTCTTATTCTTTACGATATAGAAACTTAAGTTTATTACTTTAAAAGGTGCTCTTTTAAAGCTAAAGAACAATCTATTACTTCATTTCAAAATAATAATTAAAGCAAAGTATTCTATACTTGTAATGATTGCAAGCGCAAGAATAATATTTACAAAACTTTATACAAATTAAAGCGTTAATTAAAACTCGATTTAAACTTATTTTTATTAAAGAAACCTCGAGGTCGATCTCGACGCGCTTTAATTGTAGTTTCTCTTTTACGAGCTTCTTTACGAAAACCACGCTTATTACGATATTCATTATTAAAGCTTAGTCACTTTTACTTTACGCAGCGTACTTTTCGCAAATACTTTTATAGATTTTCTTTTTTATTATAGCGTACTTTAAACAAACTATCTCTTTTACGCGATCTTGCAGTTCGGCTTAACTCGCTTTCGCTTTTTCTACAACGATATACTAGTGCTACGCGTAAATTCGCTCGAAGTAATAGCATAAGTGGTTTTAACGAAGATATACATAATGGTTTTATGCGTAAGCTAGCGCTAAAAAGCATAAGTAAGTCTTTTTAGCTAAGTTATTAAAGTTATTAATATTATTAAAGTTTCGATTTTACGGCTTAACGCGTTTAAGATTTAAGTTTTAGCGAAGATATATACGGTTTTATACGTAAGCTTGCTTAAAATAGCATAAGTAATAGTATAAGTAAGTTATCTAAGCTAAGTTACCGGAGTTATTAGAGTTATTAATATTATTAAGGTTTCGATTCTACGGCTTAGCGCATTTAAGATTTAAGTTTTATTAAAAGTTTATATAAAAGTATATACAATAGTTTTATGCGTAAGCTTGCTCGAAGTAATAATATAAGTAGTTTTAACGAAGATACATATAGTAGTTTTATACGTAAGCTAACGTTAAAAAGCATAAGTAAGTCTTTTTAATTAAGTTACTAGAGTTATTAATATTATTAAAGTTTCGATTCTACGGCTTAACGCGTTTAAGATTTAAGTTTTAACGAAGATACATACGGTTTTATACGTAAGCTTGCTTAAAGTAGCACAAGTAATAGCATAAGTAAGTACTTTTAACTAAGTTATTAAAGTTATTAAAGTTATTAAAGTTATCGAAGTTTCGATTTTACGGCTTAACGCGTATAAGATTCAGGTTTTATTAAGGGTTTATACGGTTCTATACGTAAGCCGCCGCAAAGTAGCATAAGTAAGTTCTTTCGATTAAGTTATTAAAGTTATTAAAGTTATTAAAGTTATTAATTTGCTAAGGCTCATTTTTTCCGAATCGGCGCATTAGATTTATAGTAAAGTCTAAAGCTTTTTAAAGAAGCTTAAGCGGTTTAAGTATATTGCTTAAGTTATTAGAATTACTAAAGTTATTAAAGTTATTAGAGTTATTAAAGTTACTTAAGTTACTTAAGTTACTTAAGTTACTTAAGTTATTTAAGTTATTAATATTACTTAAGTTTTTTTAATTTGCGATTTAAGCTTACCGTTTTAATCTTATATACTTTGCTTTTATTTAATATACTTAATACGGATAATATGTGACGACACGCCAGGTCTCCTGGACGCACCTTACATGCGCCAAGCTACTTCCTTCCTTTTTTCCTTCGTATTCTTCGTATTCTTTCATTCTCCGCTTTTAACTTATAAACCATAGTTCACGAGTCCTTAGCGCTCTTACCTTCGTGTATATAAACTTCAGCTACCTTCGACTTTTATACTCGGTAATTGTTGATTTTAAGTTATTATTTTAAGATTCTTTTAAGCTTTTATATAAACCTTCGCGCTTTCGTAAGTTTCTTTAAGTAATCGCTTAAAATCGTTATATTATTAATAATTACTTTACTCCGCTAAGAACGGCTTTAATAATATTTTTTCTTTTTAGAATTCTTTAATAGTTAAACGTTAAAAAACATTCAAACGACTTTAACGGTTACGAGAAGGCTTATTTTAAGTATAACTTAAAAGATAGCACTTATATAATATAATAACCTTCGCTTCGCGAGCAAAATCCTTCGCATACTTTTTAAAGCTGCTTTAGCAGCTTTTTCTTCTTCTTTTACGGCTTAACTAATAGTTCTTTTTACTTAAGAAAAAGCTATTAATAAGCAAAACGATAAAGATAATCCTTCGGCTTTTATTAACCTCGAAAAAGCCTTGGCTTAGTATTAAGCTTTTTTCTAGTCTTAACGAAAGGCCGCTAAGCTTAAAAAGCTTTTCGCAAATATGAAAACTCGTAACGAAAAGCTCGATAAAAGCGCTAGCGAATAAAAAACCTTCGTTAAAAAAGCTAAAAAAGAAGTTCGTCGAGCTCGAAAGGAATTGGACTAGCTTTAAGCGGTCTTGCTAATTACGGAACGCTCGTTAAAGCTTTTTTAAATGTCTTTCGAAGATAACTTTAAAAGCAAAGAGCTATATAAGCCCTCGGTCTTTTAAACTACTTTTTTTATTTATAAAACCGTTAACCTTCGCCGTTTCTTCGCCGACGACGATGAACTACTTTCTTTTTATAAGCTAACCAACTTTCGCACTTTAATTAAATTTAACATTTTTAAAGCTTTTTTTTTAGCTTTTTAAAGTCGCGCTCGTATCGAGCGGATCTTTAACTTTAAATAAAAGCTTTTAAACGGCGTAAGCTATCGAGCACGTTATTAGCAAGCTTGCGTTCTTAATAACTTAAAAGCTTTCGAAGAATACTTTTTTATAAAACGCTAGCGTAAGAATTACGTTTTTAATTAAACCGAAAGAATAGCTTACTTATTTTTAACCTTTTTAATTATAGATCGTAGCAACCTCGTAACCGCTTCGAAGCTCGTCTAGATCGCTTTCGAGTTCTTAAACGACTTCGTTAAAAAGGCTAAAGCGTTAATTAAATTCGAAAAACTTTATATAAAGCTTAATTAGCAATTTTAAAACTTTTATTTTGTTTTCTCGAAGCTTGCCGCTACCGTCGAAATTAAAGACGAAGACCGATTACGTAAGGCCTTGCGTTCTAAGATTATTAAAACGCTACGCGATTAGCTTTATTTAGAATTTATTAAGATTATAACTTTTAAAGACTTTTAAACCGCCGTTTAGCAATTAGCTGCTAGCTAATACGCGTTTGCAAAGCTTTACGATGCTTTATAAGCTAAGTATAATACTTAATTCGCGAAAAGCTTTTATAATAAAGCTTGCAACGAATCTCGTTCGGCTTAAAAAGCAGCGGTTAAGCAAATTACTTATTACGAAAACCGTTAAGATAGCTTAGCTTTCGTCTTTTTCTTTACTTTTCAGCGCTAAACTTTTAATAGCTTTAGCGCTAATGCAAATCGATTTAATCGATCTAATAAATTCTTTTTTTTTAAAAACGCTTTTAAATTAGCGATTAAAACTTTTAAATCGTTTCGCAAAAACTCGAATACGCCGAAGCTCTTTCGCTATCATTTAATTAACGAAATAGAATACGGCGCTAGACTTGAATACGGCTTTTATTCGAATAACTCGGACGATAAGCTTTATTTCTACGCTTTTAAAGATTACTAAAAGCTCTCTTTTATTAACTTCGACGCTTTCGATAATAAAAGAAACGTCGAAGCTTAAGCAAAGCCTTTTTTTTAAGCTAGCTTCGAAATATACGATACCTCGACCTTACGAAGCTTTTTAATAGTAAAGCTATGATTATATTCGTCACTTTTATTAAGAATGGCCTTTCGTACAAGGTATTTGCTTTGCTCGACTTAAAAGCTAATGGATACGCGCTAATTGATTTAACGTTACTTAAATTACTTTTTTTTTTTAAAACTTTTAATTTAACGCTTCCCGGCTTTATTCTTTATTAAATCGTATAATAAAGCTCGTAAAGCTATTATTTTATATTTTGCACTTTTTAATCTTACGGTTAATAAGCGCGTTTAATCTTTTAATCTTTTTTTTATTATTAACTTTAGAAATCATAGCGTGATCTTCGGACGAGCATAGCTAATTAAGTATTAAATTCTTTTTGATTGCGCTCGCCGCAAGCTTTATTAGCTTCGTTCTAACCTTTCGACCGCTATTTACGCTAAACTTATTAAGATTATATACTTTAATTAGCGTAAAGTAAACGCTCGTTATTAATACGACGCTAATAAGCGTAATCGAGCTTTAAACCGCTTTTAAAGAGCTTACGACGCTAATTTATTTATAAACTATAATTTACGAGTAGATCAAGCAATAACGATAATCGCGAAATCACTTTCTTTTTTTTAAAATCGTTTTCCTTCCGCTTCTTTTTTTAAGATCGTTAAACTTTTTTCTTTTATTTATTTTATTATAAAGCCGTTACTTTTTCGCTTTACGAAAAACACCTTTTTTAAAGATTACGCTAAATTAATATTTTAAATAAACCGTAAGCTTATATTAATCGATATCGCTTTCGTAAAACCTTTTTTACCCGTTAAACGCTTTCGCTAAATATTTAAGCATAAAATTAACGGAAACTTTAAAATCAACGGCGTTTTCGAACACGCTTTTTATATAATCGCTTATTAAAAAAACGTAAAACTATTCTTTACGTCTTTTTATAAGCTCGATTGCTTAATCTTTAAGCGTTAAACGATTGCTTTTACTTAAGCTGATTATTAAGCAGCGCTAATACGCTTTATTAACGGCTTTATTTTTGCTATTAACTTTGCAACGGAATTATTAAAGCTTATTAACGATTTTCTTATCTTTTTCGAATATTTCGATTACGCATACGTATTTTCTAAGGCCGCTAATAACGTGTTAGCATTATATAAGCTTTACGATTACAAAATCGAACTTCTCGAAAGAAAAGAAAAAGCGCTTTAATACTTATTATTATATAAAATGTCGATCTCCGAACTAGAACTTATTAAAGCTTATTTTATCGACAATCTTAATAAAGGTTTTATCGAACTTTTAATAGCGTTATTTGCAGCTTTAATCTTTTTTATTAAAAAGCAAGACGGTTTCTTTCGTTTTTATATTGACTTCCGCGCGTTAAACAACTTTACTTATAAAAATCGATACCTTTTCCTTTTAATCGATAAGACTTTCGCACGTCTTTTAAAAGCTAAAATCTTTACGAAACTCGATATTCGGCAAGCTTTTTATAGAATACGAATAGACCTAGCTTTAAAAAAGATTATTACATTTAAAATACGCTACGGTGCTTATAAGTGCAAGGTTTTCTTATTCAAATTGATTAATAGATCCGCTATTTATTAACGCTATATAAATGATCTTTTTTTCGACTTTTTAAATATCTTTTGCACGGCATATTTAAACGATATCTTAATCTATTCTTTCGACTTTTTAAAGCACGCTTATTACGTCCGCTAGGTTTTTAAACGACTCGACGACGCTAGCTTTTAAGCTAATATTAAAAAGTACGAATTTAATATTATTAAAATAAAATACTTAAGCTTTATTATCTTTATCGAAAGCTTAAAAGTAGATCCGGATAAAACGTCGATAATAAAGTATTAAACGCTTTTTATAACCGTTAAAAGCGTTTAAAGCTTCTTTAGATTTTATAACTTTTACCGTTAATTTATTCGAGATTACGGCGTTATCGCAAAGCTTTTAATGCATTTAATTAAAGTTAACGTTCTTTTTTTATTTAATTCTTAATATTAAAAAAGCTTCGACCTTTTAAAGCTCGCTTTAATTATTACGTTAATTTTATAGCATTATAATTAAAACCTTTTTTATATGCTAAAGACTAACGCTTTCGACGGCGTAATCGCTTTAATCCTTTTTTAAAAGCATAGTTCCGATTAGCTATTAATCGCTTATTACTTTAAAACTATAGCTTCCGCTAAGCTTAATTACGTCGTTTATAATAAAAAGATATTAGCTATTATACGCTTTTTTAATAACTTCCGCGCCGAACTCGCCGGCTTTTTTTATTAGGTTTAAGTAATTATCGATTATAAAGCTTTAAAGTACTTTATGACTTTTAAGACTTTTAACGCTCGTCAAGCACGTTAAGCAAAGCTTTTTTTCGATTACAACTTTATTATCACGTATAGATTAAATAAAAACAATTTTTTAGCTAACGCGCTAATACGTCGCATCGAAGAGCTTTTTTCTTAGAATAACTTTAAGCGTATTTAACGCTTGCAAACGCTATTTCGCGCCGATAACGTTAATCTACGACTTTTGATCGAAAAGCTACGCTAATTTACGCTTTCGAAGACCGCCGTCATTATCGAAAAGATCGCAAAGCTTTTATCGATATTTCGAATTATTAATTAAGTTTTAAAAGCTAATCGGACCGCTTTTAGTTTCTTAGCACTTCGAATTTAAGCTTTTAAAGCTGAGTCTTTATTCGTAAATTACGGTTTACGAGCTAAACTTATTATAAAAAGCGATTTGCTGCTTTATAACGGCCGCTTATTAATTCTTAACGTTTAAAACTTGCGCTCGTTATTCGTTCGAGAAGTCTACGATTAAGTATTTATAGCACATCTTAGCTTTTGCAAAACTTATAAGCTTTTTGCAGCATAATACTATTAGCACGGTATAGCTAGATTCGTTAATTAATATTGCCGCAATTGCTACGCTTGTAAACGAGCTTTAATACTTTGCAATAAAAAACTTAATTTGCTTTAATCTCTTTCGATCTTTTCGCGCTTTTAAGAACACGTTATTATAGATTTTTATAGCTTTAATAAAGACAAATATAGTTACGATAACGTTTTTATAATAATCGACCGCTTTTTTAAGCAAGCAATTTCGATCTTTTATTATAAGTCCATCGACGTTAAAAGCCTCGCTAAGCTCTATATCTACTATATCTATAAGTATTTTAAAGCTTTTTTAATATTAACTTTTAATAAAGGACTTTAATATTAGTTCGAGTTTTAAAAAAAATTTAATAAAATCCTCGATATTAAACTAACTTTTAGCACCGCCGCATACCTTAAGATTAACGGTTAAATCGAAATCTATAACCAGTACTTATAAAAGCGCTTCCGTCCTTTTGTAAGCTATTATTAAAACGATTAAAATAAGTTTTTTTTTATAATAGACTTCGCTTAATTGACGCTCTTTTACGACTCTTTCGGCGGTCTTTCTTTTTTTAAAGTAATTTACGGCTACGCCTTCCGAACCATTTGAAATTAAAGCTTAGAACGATTTAACGATTAAATCTCTTTTCGCAAGCTTAATTAAAACGAAGCTCGCGCTTACGCTAATCGTTATTTCGAAGCTTAAAACCTCGTTAAAAAGCACTTTTAGCGCGCTTAAGACCGCATAGCTAAATAAGCTAATAAAGTAAAGCGCTCGGTTGATTTCGACGTTAATAATAAAGTTTAATTAAATATACGCTCGTTTTTTACTTTTCGACCGTTAAAAAAGCTCGATAATTTTACGAACGGACCGTTCGAAGTTATCGATAACGTTTATAGCAGTTTTAAACTTAAGCTTTTCGAGTTAATAAAAGTTCATTTAGTCTTTCACTTCGAACGGCTACGGAAAGCTCTTAATAACTTTACTTTCGAGCAAATCATTTTTAAACTTAATTCGATTAATATTATTAGCGAATTTAAATACGAAGTAAAAAATATTTTAATCGTACGCTAAACTAAAAAGCACTTTAAATACCGCGCTTTTTAGCTCGGCCGCGATATTAACTTTACTTAATACTCCGCTTTCGACTTTATATACGCTCTTTTTAAAGTACGTAACTTTTATTTGAAATATAAAGAGCTCTCTGGCCTTTTCGCGAAGCTCTTTAAATAAATTAAAGCTTATTCGGACGGTATTAATGATTACGATTATTTAAGCAATAATAAAGCAATAGATAAACGCTCGAAAACGAGCTTTTTTCGAACGGAAAGGTAGTATAACGATACGCTAAGTCTTTTAAACGCATTTTATATGCGCTAAGTTATTTTTTTTTTTTTTTTTTTTATATTCTTCGTATTTTTTTATTCTTCGCTTTTAACTTATGAACTATAATTCACGAGTCTTTAGCGCTTTTACCTTCGTATATATAGACTTCAGCTACTTTCGACCTTTACACTCGATAATTGTTAATTCTAAGTTATTACTTTGAGATTCTCTTAAGCTCTTATATAAACCTTCGCGCTCTCGTAAGTTCCTTCAAGTAATCGCTTAAGGTCGTCATATAATACGTCTTCTTTTAAAAAGGTTTTTAATACTTTGCTATCGTTTTATCAACTATAGCGAAATAATAACTAAAAAAAAGACTTTAAGGATAATAAACTCTTACTTTTATCTTTATCTTTTTTAATAAAAGAGCGAAGAAGTCGTTTAAAGAAACTTGCTATTCGTATTTGTTGCATAATATGGTCCTTGCCTCACGTGCTCCTCACGTAGCTTAGCACGTGCTCCCTTGCACGTGCTTGCCAAGCTCTTTAAAAGCTACGTACTACACATGTACATATCTATAGTTGCTCTCGTGCTCTTTTGAATAGACTAAACACTTTTATCGCTATCTCTTAAACCTTGATCTGCTCTATCTGCTTAAGTATACGCTATCTATTACTATAATTAAGAGCCACACGCTTCTACGAGCTCTTTTAATTAATTATCGTTAATACAATACAGATCGCTTTATCGATAGTTACAAGATTTATTATCGTTTTTTTTCTTTTCGGTCGGTAAAAGTTGTTCTCTCTTTTGACGCTCGGAGCGTTTAGTAAGAGCTTTTTAAATCTTATTTTACTTCATTTACACTCTACTTCGAGCTATCACGACATATCACTTTAAAGCGCTTAACACTTTACGGACCGAGCGTCATAAGTCGATTGGTTTATCGACTATAAAGCCGTTGCGATAATGAAAAGCGTTTAGAAGCTTGCAGACTTTTATTCGAAAGAAACTTAACTTTATATCCCTTTCTTAAAACCGCCGGCACTACTTACGATTAACGATTTAATCGTTAAGAAGAACGAGCGAAAGGATAATCTTATAAAAGAGTAAGAAGAAGCGCTTTTAGCTACTCGTAAGGACCGCTTAATGCTAAAGGGTGCGAGGTTTTAAGACGTCAAAAAGGAGTTTGCATACCGGTCGAAAAAGTACTTTAAAAAGGAGGCGCGCTAAAGCGCTTTAAACTTTAAATACTAGTACATGCTAAAGTAAGTGAATCAAACGGTTTTAAAAGAGCTGCTGCAGCTTTATAAGACTCGTTTGATTAAAAAGGAGGAGTTTTTATTTTAAACGCTAATAAAGTCTTTACGAGACTAATACGCGGAGGACGACGAATCGACGAAAAAGCATATGCGAAACGAGTACCGTCGAATTTTAAACGAAAGAGCTGCGAAGATTATTAAACCTTAGCAATAGATTCGAAATTAAGAGCTCGTGCACTTTAAAGCTATCGCTTTAAAGCTCGAATTGCAAGATGTTATCGGTTTTCTTGCTATAAAGGATTTTTTAAAAGTAATTGCTTAAAGGTTAGACCTTGCTTAAAAGAGTCGCTACTTAAGTCTTATGGTCGACGCTATCAATATAAGAGAAGCTTTTAAGTTGAAGAGCTTAAGAGATTACGCAAAGATGTTTAAAGGGCATTTATAATAAAAAAGAGCTCGTGAAAGTGTATTCGCTACACTCGGCGAGCTTTCGAAAAGAAAGGTTTGCTTTTGCATGCGTACTCACTTTTGACAGCCTTTTTCTTACGACTTATTAAAGCTTGCTTTTATTAATCAAAACCCGAAGAATCTTATAGTATCGGAGCCGAAGCTTCAAGCTATTAAAAAGCGATTCTTTATGCTTAGCTACGAAAAGCTGAAAGCGAGCTTAAAGCTCTTATAAAAGGAGAATAGAGCTTTTATTAGCGAAGGCAGGTCTAAATACTTTAGAAGTGTAGCTGCTTAAGAAAAGCTATCGAGGAGCAAGTTTATAAAGGATATTAGAAACCGCTCGCGCACGCCGGAAAAGTGAATTGGGCCGTAGCCTTAGCGCTGCTAGAAGCTTATTAAAGCTCGGAAACCGTATTTGGAGCTTGCGAAAGGGAGGTGTAGTATAAGGAATTTGAGACGCTTGCTTTAACTATAAGTTCTTTTATTTGAGTCGCTCTTAAAGGGTAAAGGTTTAAGTTAGCGAGTCTTTGCGACGGCAGGCGGACCTACCTTGCACTTTGCTTTAAGGGCTATTAGCTATTGCCACTTTAAAGGAGGCTCGTTGCAGCTTACTAGCGCTAGCGTGCTCTTATTTTGTCTGCCTTATGCTATTTAAGAGCTTTTAAGCTCCGTTCATCTTTTAGCTAGATTTTCCTTAAGTTTTTTCGTTTGTTTTTTCCTTCTTTCTTTAAGCGAGCCTTTTATCAGTTGAGCAGTCGCTTCGCAATTGAGGGGTGTATTGCATAATATAGTCTTTGCCTTACGTGCTCTTCACGTGGCTTAGCACGTGCTCCTTTACACGTGCTTGCTAAGCTCTTTAAAAGTCACGTATCACATATGTATATATTTACAATTGCTTTCGTGCTCCTTTGAATAGACTAGACACTTCTATCGCTATCTTTTAGACCTTGATCTGCTCCATCTGCTTAGGTATACGCTATCTGTCACTATAGTATTTTATTAGAATTGCAATTGCGTTGTAGCCGTTTTAAAAAATAAATTTTTAGCTTATCTTTTTTATAATCGTTTAGCGTTTTACAAAACTCTTCGAACCGTTAAATGTTCTCTTTTAATTCCGAATCCGATTTAAAAGTTATCGGCTATCGCTTAAACGACTTAAAGCAAAGTCGTAAGATACGTAAGGCTCGAAAGATTTAAGCTAATATCGAACGAAAGAATCGTATATAACGAAAAGATAAACGAAAAGCTGTTAAAGAAGCTGCTTAAGCCGAACAAAAACGCCGTTACACGTTTTAGTTTTAAAAGTCTATTTCTTTTTTAAACATATTATAACCGTATGCTACTTTAGCCGAGTATAAGCCGGCGGTTAATAAAAAAGAATAAAAAATAATTTAAGATTTTTACTCGATTATAAAAGCTATTTAAATAGACTTTTGCTCTCGCTATAATAAAAGATAATTCGAAATAAGATTAAAAATAGTCCGCAGCGATATTATTTATTACGAGTATAACCGTCGTAATAAATCTATTAAAGAATCAGATCTTTTTAAACAGCTTTATTTTATAATAGTTTGCAATAATATAAACTTAAGTGAAGTGCCGGATTATTTGCTAAAGCTTTCGGTATTAAAAAAAGCGTTGATCTTATTATTATATATTAATATATCGCTTTAGCGTTACCGCGGCTATCAATATAAGTACTCGAGCTATATAATAACTTTTGCTTTTAATAACGCTAAGTTCTTTAAAAACTTTCTTTTGCTTTTTGAAAAAGTTAACGTGATTATTCTTAAGCTTAAGAGTTTTAATAAAGACTTTCGGATTAGCAAGCAGTTTAAAAAAGAATACCGAGTTCGGCGCTTTACGATTTATATTTAACTTACTTTTTTAAAAGCAAATAATCTTAAGTATATTAATATTAATATAAACTAAGACTTAATAGATTCTTTGCTTGTAAATAAAGATATAAAAAGACGGGTCACAATTATTAAAGACGAAACACTCGAATAGCTTTTATTAAGGATAACGGCTTTAGCTATAAAATCATCGGCATAAAAACGCCGCCGTTTGCGCCGAGAAACTCGCGATAATCTTAAAAAAGATTCAAGCGAAGATAAACTTTTTACAAACGATAAAGATGCTTTACTTGATTTAAAAGATTATTTAAATGCTAACGATGATTTACTTAATAATTAAAAGCGTCTTTTTTTAAAGATTATAATTCTTAATTTAAATCTAAATACTACGGAATTTAATTAGCTCTTTGCTTAAATTAATAAACTCGTATCGAAGCAATATATTTTTGCTTTTGCTTCAAGCTAGCGATCTACGCTAATCTTTAAGCTAAGACTTAATTAAAAGCTCTTTAATTTAGCCTTTTTAATACTCTTTTCTACCGGCGCAAGCGATTTTTATATTTAAAGATTCCGAAAGGTTAATATAAAAGAATATGCTAAACACTTAATAAAGTACCGCAATAAGCGTTTTGCGATTTATTTTCGTTTCCGGTTTTACTTTTTCAATATTTTAATACGACTCAAAGTCGTTAAGATATCTTCTTATTTTATTAAGTCTTAAAAAAATATTAAAGACTTAAGTATTAACGGTTTGCGAGATCAATTAAAAGAGCAGCTAGCCTTTCTTAATCAGATCGTGCGCTATAAGCAAGCTATTAATAGCACTCGTCTTTTTTAAAAGAAGCAAAGCTATTAGCTAAAAGCGCTAGCTAAGTCTTAGCTAAATGCTATAACAGCTTTTTTTACTTAAAGTATTGCGGATATGCAATAAAAAGACTTTTAGCGTTATTTTCTTCAGTATAATAAATATAAAGCCGCTAATTAAGTTAAGCGAGCTAAAATAGTTTAAGAAAATGTTTAAAAGAACTCGGCTATTATTGCTTATTATATTTACATCCGCTAGCAAGCTTTTTTATAAGACATCTTAAGTTATTATTTGTCGTATATTGATTTTTAAGCGCGATAAAAGTAGTAAGATCGTAGCTCAAGCTATATCTACGGTATATTTTAATTAAAAAATAGACCGAACGATGCGAGCGAGCTTAAACTTAATATAAACTTTAAGAAAGACGATTACTTTTATATTCTAGACTTCGTTAGCTTTTAAAAGAATTATATTACCGTTTATAACTTTAATGCGATTCGATTATTAGATTTGCAAAACCCGACCTCTTTACCTTTTGATATGATTAAGAATACGGTCGATCAACTTATTATAGGCTGCTCCATGGGGCCCCATGGGGCCCTACGGAGTTTTGAGTCCTCCTTACGGGGGAACCCACGGGGGGTACAAAATTCTGCCCTTTTCATAAGGAAACCTTATAAAGCGTGGGGTTACTTTATAAGGTTTATATATATAAAAATATGCATATGCATAATTACTAATTAGGTTTATTAATCACATTTACTAATCATATTTACTAATTATATTTATTAATTACATTTACTAATCACATTTACTAATTAGAGACTCAAAGTATTAGTCAAATTTATTAGTTATAAAAGCTTAAGAGTTGGTAAAGACCCGTTCTTTAGCCTAAGTTTACTAGTTACAAAGAGTTAATAAAGACCCGTCTTTCTGTAATTACGTAGAATACGTTCAACTCGGTCTCCGCTTTTAGCTTAAGTTCTTGCTTGTAAGCATAGTTCAAATGAATCTCGTTTAACTTAAATAGCTCTTTTAGCTTTTAGCACTTATTGCTTTATTTAAACTCATTCTTATTTGAAAACTTAAAGGTAAAGCGTTTGTATGCTAAGGTGCTATCGATAGTGAAAAGGTATAGCATTAATAGCTTTTTTAAGATGTTTTTAGCTTCGGCATGATCGCTATCGAAAAGATTAAGAGTAAGATCATTTAAGATCAATCGAACTTTAATATTTTTATAAATGAATTGCTTTTTAATTTAGTTAAAGAAAAAGACAAAGTAATCGAAGAGACAAAGGACTTAGGCGCTTTCTTTTTAAATAAAAAATCAATTAATAATCATAATATATAAATGTTATTATTAACCTTGTTAGCACCGTAATGCTTAATGCCGAATTCGTCGATAAAACTTTTGCGACTTTTATATTCGTAATCAAGGCCGATTAATCTTAGAAACAAAGCGGTATCTTTTTCGTTATAGCAAGTAAATATTGAACTAATAACGTTACTATTAGTATAAACGACTACGAAATCCTTATAGCGATTAAGTATCTCGTTGATTAGCTTGTTGCTATCGGTGTTAAAAAGATTGACTTCGATTATAGCGTTATAAGAAAGAAAAATCGATATTGCTAAATAAAAAAAATAATTAGCTTAAAGCAAAGAATCAAAAAGCAAAGAATCAAAAGGAAAATAATTACTTAAGTTGAATATAATTGTAATTAAGTTTTAAGGTTGGTTAAGAAGTTGAGTATTAAAGTTGAGAAGTTAAGTGTTGAAATTAAGAAGTTGAAGTTGAGTGTTAAAGTTAAGGTTAAGAAGTTAGGTGTATTGAAAAGTTAAGTGTTAAGATTAAAGTTAAGAAATTAAATAGAAAGTAATTGTGATGATGATGAAAAAAAGAAAAGGAAAAGAAAGAGGAGCGAGTACTTATATAAAAATAAAAGTGTAGTTTAATCGTAATCGAGGCATTGCTTCGATTTATTAAAAGTGAATTATAATATTTGAAATAATGAATCGACGCGGAATAAAGAAAATAACGCGTTTTGAAATAATAAATCGACGCGGAACAAAGAAAATAACGCGTCGCTTAATAATAATCGATGCAATGCTTCGATTCAATAAAGGTGAATTATAATATTTGAAACAATAAATCGACGCGGAATAAAGAAAATAACGCGTCGCTTAATGATAATCGATGCAATGCTTCGATTTAATA
This sequence comes from Drepanopeziza brunnea f. sp. 'multigermtubi', assembly GCF_022702325.1. Classification (NCBI taxonomy): domain Eukaryota; kingdom Fungi; phylum Ascomycota; class Leotiomycetes; order Helotiales; family Drepanopezizaceae; genus Drepanopeziza; species Drepanopeziza brunnea. Next base: position 1,100,629 of record NW_027094068.1, read on the forward strand.
AAGGTGAATTATAATATTTAAAACACGAACTCGACGCGGAACAAAGAAGGAACGCTTCGCTTAGTAAATCTGATTAGTAAATCTGATTAGTAAATCTGATTAGTAAATCTGATTAGTAAATCTGATTAATAAATCTGTTTAGTAAATCTGTTTAGTAAATCTGATTAGTAAATCTGATTAGTAAATGCTGCACGGAAAGAAACCTTGTATGCTGCACGTCCTTTTGCTATATATGCTTAGCTCGGCTATAGCTCGGCTATAGCTCGGCTATAGCACGTGCTTTACCGTACGTAATCTGATTAGTAAATCTGATTAGTAAATCTGATTAGTAAATCTGATTAGTAAATTTGATTAATAAATGCTGCACAAAAAGAATTAACGTACTTAAGGCTGCTATACGTAATTTACGTAAGGCTGCTACACGTAACCTACGTAAGGCTGCTATACGTAACTTACGTAAGGCTGCTATACGTAACTTACGTAAGGCTGCCACACTTAACGTACTTAAAGCTGCCACACGTAACTTACGTAAGGCTGCTATACGTAACCTACGTAAGGCTGCTACACTTAACGTACTTAAGGCTGCTATACGTAAACTACGTAAAGCTGCTATACGTAACTTACGTAAGGCTGCTATACTTAACCTACTTAAGGCTGCTACACGTAACTTACGTAAGGCTGCTATACGTAACTTACGTAAAGCTGCTACACTTAACGTACTTAAGGCTGCTACACGTAAACTACGTAAAGCTGCTATACGTAACTTACGTAAAGCTGCCACACTTAACGTACTTAAAGCTGCTATACGTAACTTACGTAAAGCTGCTATACGTAACTTACGTAAGGCTGCTATACCTAACGTATTGCTATACGTAAACTACGTAAGGCTGCTATACGTAATCTACGTAAAGCTGCTATATCTAACGTACTTAAGGCTGCTATACGTAACCTACGTAAAGCTGCTATACGTAGCGTACGTAAAGCTGCTATACGTAACTTACTCGTAAACTATAGTTTACGAGCTTTATAGCTTTACGAAAAACTTAACTTTATTAAAAAACTTAATAATTATAAAAAGAATCAGCTCTTTTAAAGTTTAGTAAAAGTAATACTTATGATTAAAGGAATTACGTGTATTAGCTAATTAAAAGGTTTTATAATTAAATTAAAAGTCTTTTAATTAATATAACATTTTAAGCGAAGCATGCTAATTGATCCGTGAATTATGGTTCACGGGTGAACTCTTCTTTTAATTACTATTACCGGTATTCTTAGCTAGCTAGCTAAAGTCGATATAAATATATTAATAATAATAAAAAAAACTAAAGATATCGATAAAAAAGAATTCAATTAATCATTGCAATCAATTGTAAATAAGTAAATACAAAAACTTAATGATATAAAAAAAGCAATTTAATAAATAAAATTAAAGTCGCTAATTATAAAACTTAGTAAAAGCGATACTCTTTGCAATTAAACGCTTGATTCTAAAAGAAGCTTCTTTTTTTTTATTTTATATTAATCTCGCTTTATCATCTTCTTTTTCTTTTATTCGTTTGCGCTTTAAAGTTAATAATAGATTTGTAATTCGTTCGCTTATAAAAGTATTAGATTTAAGGTCGTTAAACTTATATATAATAATTAATTTACTTTAATTTTAAATAACGATTAAAAGAGTTTTAAGTTTCGAAATACTAAGTTTTAAGGTTTAAGCAGCATTTAAAGTTCTATAAGATAGCGAAGCCGAGTCTAGTATTTTATTAGCTTCCTTTTTATTTATTATTCTTTTATTACTTTGCTTAAAGCTCAATATTTTTTTCGCGTTAAAATAATTTTATCGAGAAATATCATTCGAATCGTTTTAATCGCATAAATTTGCTATCGTTAATATTTAAATTAGAATTTATATTTAAATAAAAGCGTATATTATATAATATCGTATTTCGTTGTATTTTATTTTTATAATTTATATAGCGTTCAAAGCTAATCGATTCGTTCGTACCGTTCGAATCTGAATTTTCTGTGACAGCCTGCCTCGTTACTTGCATCAGCTAATCACCCATCCAGGCCTAGCGCTTGTGACTATGTATATAGACCTTTTTGAGCTCTCTTAAGCTTTTTGTTTTCTTTTCTTCACTTTGTATTCTAAAGTCAAAATTCATTAGTTCGTCACATTATACAAAGTCCTTCGATTAAGTCGTCGTATTATAGCTTATTATTATTAATTATTATTATAGCTTATAGATTACGGCTTATTAATTATTATCAAGAACGAAGCGAGTTACTTGTTAAGTGCTCTACGGTCTTCTTTTATTGCTTATAGATTATTATCTTTTTTACGACCTTACTTCTTCTTTAGCTCTTTCGACTTAAAAAAGCTCTTTTCAATTTTTGCACTTCGGTTGCAAGACGAACTCTCTTCTCTACTCTTTTTCTTAGCGTTTCCGACACTTAAACGCCCCCTTTTTATTTCTATTATTATGTCTTCTTACGAAGACGACGGCCCTTTTCTTTTTACGAGAATCGCTCAATTGGAGTCTCTCGTAAAGCAATTACGAATAGCCTTTCGCTAGCGCAAATGCGTCCTTTTAAATCCCGATAAGTTCAACGGTACGGTTCAGCGGTAAGATACTTGGCTCTTTTTAATTAAGGCTAAGCTTTTTATCGACAGTGAAGCTCTTAGCGGACCCACTGCGCAGTTCTATTACGTTTACTTCAATATAAAACCCGGTCCTTAAGCAATAGTTTTAACTCAATTAGCTTTAGCTTAAGACTCCGGCAATTAAGACTACAATACTCTTTTAGATTAGCTCGCTTTCGCTTACGACAATCCAAACAAAATTCAAAAGGCTAAAGATAAGCTGCTTGCTTGCAAGCAAGGTACGGACGCTCTTTATATCTACGTCTTACGCTTCGAACGACTTTTGCACGCTGCTCGCTATTAGACTTGGCCCGACGCTAATAAGATTATTGCGTTCCGCAATTATCTAAACTCAATTATACGGACCCGTTTGAATAGCCAATTGACTCTTTTAATTACGTATACCGAATACGTGCACGTTATTCAGCAGCTTAGACGCTCTTCCGGCTCTTCCGATCCTTCCGGCCCGTTTTACGGATTCTTTCGACCTCCGGCTCTATCGGCCCTTTAAAACCGCCTTCGCACGTTAACGGGCCCTCTTCTCGACGACCTAATAAACCTTTCAGCAGTCGACCGCGCTTAACAACTCGAGCAATTGCAACACGCTAACGAGCTCGGCGCTATAAAGCTTATCGACGCTTACGAGGCTAATTAAACTTAACTATTAAAAGACCGATACTCTACTCTCTAGTATGCTCTTCACAGCACTCTCGATCAGCGCGAAGCTTAGCGCAAATCAAACCGCTATACCCGTTGCGGTGCAATCGACCACTGGATAGCTGGCTGTACCCTCCTTCCAGCTAAGCCCTTGACAAAGAAGCGAGTTTGACTCGGACGAAAAGGAGGAAATTTTGGCGGAATGGAACGCTTCTGGAGGCTACGACGCTGACCCTGACGATTATCGCGATCTATAGCCTCGGCGTATTTTTTTGGTTTTTTTTCAGCAATTCCACTCGTGAACCATAGTTCACGACTGAATTTTTTTCCTTCTTTTGTCAAGTACTTTTTAAGAAAGCTAAGACCGCTCTCTAAAAGGGTAGTATGACAGCCTGCTTCGTTACTTGCATCAGCTGATCACTTATCCAGGCCTAGCGCTTGTGACCATATATATAGACCTTCTTAAGCTCTCTTGAGCTTCTTGTTTTCCTCTCCTCACTTTGTATTCTAAGGTCAGAATTCATCAGTTCGTCACATTTTCTAAATCGTTTTCGTTTTTTATATTATTAAAAACGTTTTAATTTATATCATCTTGAATTTGCTTATCGAAAAGTAAATCCGTAGCTATTTTCGATTGATTTACTTTGCTTGGTTTTCTTTATAAAGAATATAATCGAATTGCTACGACTTTGCTTTAAGAAGCGGAAAAATGCGCTTTATATAATCCTATATGATAGTTAATAAATCGATTAGTAAATCGATTAATAAATCGATTAATAAATCGATAAAAAGTAAAAATATCGCAAGTAAATTAACTTACTTTTTAAATGCCTTTCGTAATTTAAAGACTTTCCGTACCGTAGCTATCGCATTTTAAACGAAACATCTTTATCAATATCTTAAAACCTATTTAAATTCTTTTTTATTTAATATAATTAATAAATATTTATAAAATCAATATTATTTAAACTTACGTAATTCTCGCACTTCAGCTTTCAATATTATCAACTTAGCTTTTCGTTGCTTAAAACTCATTATTCGAAAGTCTTGATCGATCGCAAGATTATCGCAAGCAAAAATATATTTAAAACAAAATAAGCTTTAAAATTAACGATTTTATTATTTTTAAAATTTTTATACTTTTTATTCGAATTCCTTTTTAAGTTCATCTTTATTTAAATCATTATAATTTATTAAAATCGATTCGAATAAGTGCCGAGCTTTATTTAAGCGAGTATTACATATCTTAAAATATAAAGCAATTATTTTTTTTGCGATTGTTAATAACGATAAATTACCGCGACGATAATCGCAAATATCTTTTGCAATATTAAATACTTTTTTTACGCAAACACTAATTAAAAAGATATATAAAAAATCTTTAGCTATTCGAGCTAGATTAAAGTATCGAAGCTTAAGGTTTCGTTAAGAAATCAAAATCTCTCGTTCGTCGACCGCTAAACTTAATTAATAAAAATTAATAAAATTAAGGTTTTAAATTAAAATTTCAAACTTACGAATTGAAAGATAATTATACATTTCCGACGATTTGTAATTTGTATCTTCGAAAAAAGCTTATAAAAAAAAACTTAATATTAATTTACCGCGGAGTAATAAAGCGGCTATCGATTAACGATCGATTGCTTTAATATTATTAATACGTTAAGCTATAAATATTAAAAACTTATAATGTTCGTTAAAAAGCTTTTCGAATCTCGCTCGATATATTATAAATTAATTTTTACTTTCGTAAAGCTAAAAAAAATTTAAGTCGAAAGTCTTTAGCTTAATAGCAAGATATAAGATTATCGCGAAAGCAAAAATATCTTTTAACGGCTTTTGCGTTTTCTTATAATATTTAATAATTTCTCGATAGCATTAATAACGCCTTCTTTTAATTATAAGATCTATTTAAAATTATTACGATCTTCTTTCGAAATCTTTATATATTTAAATTTTAATCGTGCTTATGCTTTATTTAAACGTTCGAATATTTTATCGAATATTAAAAATCCGTATTAAATAATAAAATTAAGCTTTTCATTTAAGTATATAATTAAAAAGTAAAACGGTCGAAAGATATCGATTAGCTATAAGATTTGCTTTTATTAAGTATTAAATAATTTGAAAATACTTATCTTATCGATCTTTATATAATATCTTTAAATAATATCTTTAAGAGTTATAAATCGATTAAATATATAAAATATAAAATCTTATTTTATAATAATATTTAAAACAAGCTTTAAGCTTTTCGTTAAAAGATGCTTTAAATCGTCGATAAAAGCTTTTATCGTTTTATTAAATCGCGATTTTCGAAGTTAGCTAATTGTAATACACTTAATAAACTTCCGAACTTAAGTACGTTAATTAATAATTAATAAATATAATTAATAAATATTTTTTTTTTAAAAAAAAAAACTTATAATCGCAAGTATATATACAATCCTTTGTTTATCGCGTTTTCTTACTCCTTTTAGCTCGTTTATATTAAAATCTTTTTCTTAATGCTTTTTTAAGCTTTCGTTCGTTAGCGATAATCGCGGTCCGAGTAACGCTTTAAAAGATAATTGCAAGACGTAAGCTATATATAAAACGTATAAAATCTTTTAACTTATAAAAAGCTTTTTCTTAAACGCATCTTCGACGCATTTAAGCAACTTTTTTATTATTATATTATTCGAAAATGCGTTATCCGTTATAATCGCGATTATCTTTTCTATTAAGCTTAATTTAATAAAGCGTTCGTAAATAATTCTTATTAATTCTTTTTTTATATAATTAAACTCAACGTATATAAATCTAAGCATAAGCTAAATCATATATTAATCTTTTATAATTGCAATTCTAATTATACATATAAAAAAATAGCGCTTAATATTAAACTAATAGTTTAGTGAAATGCTAAGTTTTTAATTAGCTAATAAATTGTTTAATAAATAGCGATCAATTTCTAAAATCTTATCGTCGAAGTCTCGCTTAATAATTAAAGTATTAAAAAGCTTAAGATATAGGTTTTGTAATTCGCAAAGAGATTTTTAATCCGGGTTATTAATTATTCGAAACGAGCTTCGCGTAAATAATATAATATTTAAAACACTTTTTCGAAATGCTGATTTTAAGTCTTAATGCGAAAGCGTTCTTCGTAATAAATATATCTATTTAATATTAGTTTTATTATTTATTAATCAAGTTTTTATTCCGATTTATTAATTAGATTTACTAATTAGATTTATTAATTAAATTTACTAATCAAATTTATTAATCAGATTTATTAATTAGATTTATTAATCAGATTTACTAATTAGATTTACTAATCAGATTTATTAGATTTATTAATCGAATTTATAAATAAAAACAAACGTATTAAATTGCGTTAAAGAGATTTAAATCTTAATTAAGTTTGCCGAAGCTTTTGTTTTGGCTTACTTACGACGCGTTTGCAAACGTTCGTTTTTTAATAATCGGTTAATGCTTTCGTTTTAAAAGCTTTTAGCTTTAAATACTTTAAAGCTCGGTCGCACTTTTTATAGCATACTACAAGCTCTTTTATTAATTTCTTAGCTGCTTAAACAAATCTAATTTATACAAAAAAAGTTTTTTTTTTATTCTAATCGATTCGCAAAGGATTTTAATTAGCCTCTTGTTATTAAGAATACTATAAAGTCTATAATTATTAAGTATTAAAAGTCTTAATCTCTTTAACGTTTTAAATATAATATTAATTAAAACATTTAATAGTTGCTGATAATATTAAGCTAAAGAAACTAATTATAAAGCTTTCGAACTCTTAATTTTAAAATAAATCGGTATCTTCGTAAGTAGTTAAAGTAATTTAAAATGAAAACGAATCAATAGCTTAAAAAGACATGTTTAAATTCTAGCGAATTTGCTATTAAATTATTGATTTAAACTTATATATTAACGTCTTATATACTTGAATATTATAAAATATTATTTTATAATTTAAATATATTTTATTAAATTAGTTTATTTTTAAAAAAGGTTTTGCTTACGCTTAATTCTTTTTAAGCAGCATTCTTGCGAGCGTTAAGTTTTAATTAACGGTTTTTTTTTTTATCTTTTCATTTCTTTTTATTTCCTTTTTATTAAAGCTTAATTATAATTATATCTTTTAACGCTTTTAAGCTCTTTTTACTTAAGTTGACTATTACGAACAACCTTTTTATATATAGACCTTAATATCGGTATATTTATATCGACCTTAGCTAGCTAATAGTATTTAAAGGAGTTTACGGGCCACTTAATATGCCTCGCTTAGTATATTACACTAGTTAAAAGACCTTTAACTTAATTAATAAACTTATTAGTTAATTAGTACGCGTGATTCCTTTTAATCATATAAAAAGAATCAGCTCTTTTAAATCTTAAAGAGCAATTAGAATTCAAATACTTTTATAACCGAGTGTTTTGCAATTGCAAATACTTTAACGACCGTTACGAAATTACGAATATATTCTTTAATCGCTTAAAAGGAATCTAATACTTAATTTTTTTCAACTTTTACTTTCGATAATTATTAATTTTAAATTCAAATAATGATTTTATAATCTCCTTAAGCTTTATATGATCCTTTCGCTTTTTTATAAATTCTTTAAATAATCGTTTAAGGTCGTTATAATAAGTACTTACTTAAATTTATTAAGGTTTAATTAATATACTAAGATAAAGTGCTTATAAAAATCTTAATTTAAATATAATCTTTGCAGCTTTCTTTTCGGCTGCTGTTATGCGGTAAATAAAATTAATATAATCTAATAAATATTAAAAATAAAAGCATTTAATTAAAAATTTATTATATAAAACGATAAAACACTTTATAATCGTATTAACTTATAATTATATTTACAAGCTCGAATATCTATTATAGCTAAAAAATAAATAAAAGAAATTCATATTTTAACGGACGCTTGCCGATTTATTTATAAGTGCCGTTTTATTATTTATATATTAATTAAGTTATTAATTTATTAAAGATTGCAAACTAATTAAATTCGATCTTTACCGAAATAAATAATAAAACTTATTATTCTTTTTTTATTAGACGAACGAACGGTCGAAACGCTCGATATGCAATAGAAATGCTAAACGAAGAAGAGCGTAATCGTAGCTAGTTAATTAAAATAAACGAATATCGAGTTAAGCGATTTTTAAATAACGGCTATAAAATTAAGCTATCTATTAAATAGATTAATAAAAACGAATATAACGACGGATATCATAGAATTAATATTATTAGCGAGCAAAAGACTTTTTATATACAAAAGAAAAGTATCGTAAAAAAAGAAAGTAATAAATTCGATAGCTTGCGAAGGCCTCTTGAATTTTATTATTATAAATTAATAAATGAATTTATATAAATAGTTTTAAAATCGTTATTATATTAAATAAAATATATATATAATTAATTATAAATATAATTCATAAATATAAATATTAAAATAATTTATTAATATATTTATATCGATTTTAAATACAGCAAGTCGGTTAATTCTTTTAATTCAAAACTTTAAGATGTAACGACTTTAAGCGATTACTTAAAAGAACTCACGAAAGCGCGAAATTTTATATAAGAGCTTAAGAGAATCTTAAAATAATGACTTAAAATTAACAATTACCGAATATAAAAGTCGAAAGTAGCTAAGGTTTATATACACGAAAATAAAAGCGCTAAAGACTCGTAAATTATAGTTTATAAGTTAAAAGCGAAGAATAAAAGAATACGAAAAATACGAAAAAAAAAAAGAAAAAAATAGCTTAGCGCATATAAGGTGCGTCTAAGAGACTTAGCGTATCGTTATATAAGAAACCGACAATTAATAAATGTGATTAGTAAATATAATTAATAAATATGATTAGTAAATATAATTAGTAAATATAATTAATAAATGTGATTAGTAAATATAATTAATAAATGTGATTAAACTTGAGCTAGCTAATAATAATTAAAAGACTTTATTCGTGAACCGTAGTTTATAAGTCATTTAGCATGCTTAGCTTATTACATTATAGCTTAAAAGACTTTCAATTTAAGTAAAAAACCTAATAGTTAACTAGTGCACTTGATTTCTATTAATTATATAAAAAAAGTCAGCTCTTTTAAACTTTAAAAAGCAGATAAAGTGTTTTGCAATTGCATATACTTTACGACTTTCCGAGGTTACGAATATATCTTTCGATCGCGAAAAGCATTTTAATAGTAATTAGTAAATGTGATTAATAAATATAATTAATATATATAATAAGTAAATATTATTAATAAGTATTATTAATAAATGTAATTAATAAATAAGATAAATAAAAGTATTTTTATAAAATACAAAATTTATAATTAATCGTGAATTTTATTTTATATAAACTTAAGCATTGAGTTTAAGAATAATCTTAATTCCGTATCGCTATCTTTAACGCCGTAAAATAACTCCGGAGCTAGCTCGTCCTTTTTTTAAATCAATTGCATAACGCGTTAAAATAAAATAAGATCGCAATCAGCTTTTTTAAATTCAGTATTCTTTTCGAATCTTTTTATATTCTATTAAGCGGCTAGACCCGGCAATTCGTATTCAATCTTATTAGTATTTGCTTTAATTTTAGCTCGCTAATACTTTTTTTTATCAAAAGAAAAGTAGACGTAAAAAGGCTTAATTAAATAAAAACTAAAAGTTATAATATTAGTTTAATTAATTAAAAGCATAATAGAATGAATTCTTACTTAATTCGTTTTAAAACCGTGCTTGCTAAGTCTTAAGCTATTAATTCAAAAAAAGCTTTTTTACTTTTTAAATTAGCAGCTCGGCACTTTATTAATAAAGACCGCGTTATACTTTGCTAGTAGCGACGAAATTGCTAAACGGTTATTATATAGCGTAACTTTATATTATTAGCAAATTATAAATATTTAAATGAAATAAAAGCTTACTTATACGTGTTAACGTGCTAATTGCCGAGTGACCTTCTTTATCTTTTTATTAATAATCGAGACGTATCTATCGCGAAGTATATTATTATTTTCTTTTTCGTTTTTTCGCAAATTAAATTCTTTATAAATCTTTTCGTTTGAATTGAATGCTTTATCAACTTAATCGCTATTTAAGTATTCTTTATTATTGAATCTAGTTGTAAAAGAAGCGGCTTATATAGCAAAATTATTTGCGTAAATGCTTCGATTCTTTTTAAAATCGATTAATAAATTGCTTAATAAATTAAAGAAAAGAAAAAGTACCGTTCATTTATAAGATTCTTTCGCATTTCGGCTTATCGAGTTTTCCTTTTAGCTTTTGATGTTTAAGAATATTCTAAAGTTTATTTTTAAATTGCAAAAAGCTAATTAGCGGCCGCTTAATTTCGTCTTTTAATTTTTCGAAGCTCATTTGCTTAAGGATCTTATTTTAGCTTTGCTATACGAGCATTAGCCTTTATCGTATAAGGATTGGTTAATAATTAGCTTCTCTTTAGCTTTCTTTTTTAAAAAAAATTAATAAATTAATAAAGGTTAAAGTATTACGTAAAAAAAATACTTATTTTACGCTTGCTAAAGTTTCTTAGCACCGGATTGCTTGCCGCTACGATTGCCGTCGTATCGGCCGCATTTTAAAAAAGACGTTTTTAATTAGTAAATAGATTAGTAAATAATAAAATAATTTTTATTATAGATTTTTTAATCTTTTCTATTAAATCAAGCTGATCTGTATTTATAATAATACTTTCTATCGAATCAAGCTGATAAGCGGCTATATTAAATAATATTATAAAAAAGCTAAACGTTAAGAGTAATTGTTTAAAATAAAATTAAAAGTAATAAAATAAAAGTGTTAAAGTTAAAAGTGAACTTATATATTTTATTTTTAAAACATTTTAACGCGGCCGCTAATGAATTCACGAAGTGATAAAGCAATCGCAGCTAAGATAAAGCGGCCGCAGCTAAGATAAGACGGCCGCTTCGCGTAATTTTTATTTTATAAAGTAAAGTTTGATTTCTTTTTACTATTACTTAATAATCAATTACAATTATCGCTTTCTTATTTATTACGCTTTTAAATACAACGCTATTTATTGCTTTATAAAGTCGTCCTTTTCTTATTTAAAATTATCAATTTATTGATTGTAAATTAAATTATCGCGATTAAGTCTTTTTATTAATACTTTTAAATAGCCTTTTTATTAAACGAACTTTTGCTTTCGGACCGACTTCTTTTTATCGATATACTAAGCATTACGGCTAAAAAAGATAACGCAAGCTAAGATAAGTTAATTAATAAAGCAATTAAGAATCAAGCGATTAAAAGTTAAGCGGCTAAAGGTTAAGCGGCTAAGGGTCAAGCGGCTAAAGGTCAAGCGGCTAAAGGTCAAGCAGATAAAAACGAAGTATAAAAAAGTAAAGCAAATACAATACGCGGCGAAAGCGTAAAAAAAGAAAACTTAAATTTATAAAGTAAACAAAGTAAGTTTATATTTAATTAATCGGAGTACTATTAATACTTTTTCAATTACTTTGCTTAACGCAAATCTTTATCTTTAATTTAGCAAAGCTCAATTAGCTACGGATGCGTTAAACTCTACTTTTGTTAAGCGCTGCGTTATTATAATTCGATAGCTATCCGGTTAATATTTAATTAATAAATTAATTAGTAAATTAATTGCAAATAACTAATAAGCATTTATAAAAATTTCTAACTTTACTTTTGCTAAGCGCCGCGTTATTATAATTCGATAGCTATCCGGTTAATATTTAATTAATAAATTAATTAGTAAATCAATTGCAAATAGTTAATAAGTATTTATAAAAATTCTTAAAACCTCGCGCGGTATTATAAGTTTATAATAAAGAATTGATTTATCTTCGTCCTTTTCTCGCCGAATTTCTTAAGGTTAAGCTAATAAGTATTAATTATTTTATTAATTAATAATTGCTAATGTTTATTATTTTAAATAACGCTTTTTAAATATTAACAAACTCTCGCGCAAATACAAACTAGCACTTATTATCTTTTAAACTTCGATCCGGTAATGTTTTTGACTTATAATTAATAAATATTTATTAATTAAATTTTTCTTTAGCAAACGCAATTAGATTTACTCCGGCTATTTAATCCGAAATAAACAAAAGCATCGTTCTTAATAATATTAGCATAAGTACTAATAGCTTTTAATAAGTTTAATCTTTTTAAACTTTTTTTTTTCGTTCGCTAATTATTTTAAAACTGTTTTAAAAGCAATATAATAATCGACGAGTTAAGCGAGTGCATCAGCTTAGCTTTAAAACGAAGATCCGTCTTACGATTTAAATGCTAAAAACAATTCTTTTGCAGCTGCTAAACTTTTTTTTATTTTTATTAACAATCGCATTAAAAAAGCTTTCGCGCAAAAAGCTTTTAAAAGGTCTCTTATTATCTCGAGCTTAATTATAATTACAAAAACCGCGACGAAGACGATGCTTTATAATAATACAAATGAAGAAGAGCAAAGCGATAATAAAAAAAACTTAAATGAAAATGATATTTTTTTCTTTTAATATAAAAGAGTTAAAAAATTACTTTCGACGGCTAAAGCTGCTCGCTCCGTTTTATTAGCTAGTAAATCACTTTCAGCAGCTAAAACTTTTTTTCGTTAAAAATCCAAAAAGGGCAAGTATCTTAAGAAGTTTGCAATTGTTGCGAAAAAAGGAAGTTTAAGCTAACGAAAGCGCCGTCGCTATAAGCTAAGAAGTAAGTTCAATTAATTAATAAATTGATTCTTAAGTATAATTATTAATTTATATAGCTATTGCGTTAAAAAAGATCCGACGATATTAAAAAAGCATCGAGCTTCTTATTAAAAAGACTCTTTTTTAACGTTTTGTTCGAAAGATCACTTACGATTTTAAACAAAACTTTAAATTTTAAAGCGGTGCTTTAGAATATTTATAAGAAGCTTTAAAAGCATTCCTCGTAAAAGAGTTTAAAAGTAAGTACTTATATATTTATTTACTAATCGATTTATTAATCGATTTACTAATCACTTTTAATAACGAACTTATATGCTATTTACGCTAAACGAGTAACGATTCAAAATAAAGATATAGCGTTGATTAAGAAATTGCGGGAAATCATAACTAGAAGTTTTATTTAGTAATTTTAGTTTATTATAATGTAATGCAATGTAATTGTAAAGTATAATATATATGATTAATAAATATAATAAATAAATATAATAATTAAGTAAAATTAATAAATATTCGTAAATTTGTTTTATTTTTAACGGCCTTACATATATTATTTTTAGCTGTTTTACTTTAAACCTATAAGGTTTCCTTATCCTCCGTAAAGAATTTGACTTAAAAAAATCCTCTTTATAAGGTTTTAAAAAAAAAGTCCCCTATCGGCCAAGACCCTATAGGGGGAATAGGGAGGAAAACTCTATGGGGCCCCCACCCCATGGAGCAGCCTAACTTATTACGTTAATTAATCGAATGCAAATCTATCGCGTTTGTTTAATTAAATATTATTTACGCAAAAAGAAAGATATAAGAATCCTTTCTTGCAGATTTTATTACAAGCGCTTTATGCAACCGACAGCTGATTATAATCGGAAAATAAATCTTTAAAAGTATTAGTTTACCGCTTAGCGTAATTATCTTTTATAAAACCTTTTTTCATTTGTTTTTGTATTAAGCTGATTAGCTAACACGGATATATAGCTTGTATCTAGCTTTAAAAGTCTTTTAAAATACGCTTTTAAGTATTGCTTTAAGCATAAAAAAGAATCCGATTCTTATAAAGATATTATCAATATAATGCTAGAACACATTAATGTTAAGGCTCTAGCCTTTTCGCTAGTTTTTAAAATGCTTAATAAGCTGCTAAAAGAAAGGGACTATAGCGCCTAAAAGGTTTGCTACTTGCTTTTAAGACTCAGTTTGATTAAATCGATTCGGACATTTATTAATTTAGATTATCGATTAAATGAAGATAAAAAGCATTAAATAAAGCTGAACGAAAATAGATTAAAATCTAAACTTTTTAACTTTTAGCGTTATCGATAACGCTTTGATCGTATTAAAGATATTATTCTTTTAGACTTTTTTAAGGTTTACGATATATACACTTATTAAAAAAAGAATTTTGTACGAAAAGGCAAGCTTTAAGTTATTAATTACTACTTTTAATACTTAAATATTAAGGTTTATAACGATTACGAGCATAACTCGCGTATTCACTTAATGTTGTATTACTTTTATCGAATAGAAGACGATTTACTTATTAATGTTATTAGAAAAGAGCATATAATATTTGCTTTAACGTATAGCGCGTGCAAGCGCTTTTATCGAGATCTTTATAGCGATTCTTTGCATTCGCTAAACTATTACGATCTTTTTTTTATAGCTAACGAAGCAGATAAAATTAGTTTAAATAATAAGTACGATATAAAAGACTTTAAGCTTCGAAACCGTAATAATATTAATGCAAAAGAAGAATAAAACTTACGGAACCTTCAGAATCTTCGTATTATCTTTATAAATAAAAACGATATATCGAACCGGCTTTAAGATCTTGCTTATAATTAAGATTTATATATTAGCAAATATAATATTCTATTTACTTATGTCCGAGATTAAAAAGCTGCTGCGGGAGTATTTAATATGCGAGTTAGCGCTGTTCGAAGTTATGATCTTGAAAAGCTTTCGGACGAGCAAAAAAGGTTTTATTATTTTATAATAGACTATTATATTATAGTATTATTAAACTAACTCTTTTTATAACTATTAATTCATTTCGATAGCAAAGCTAGCACGAGCAAAACCTACTTTATTCTTGCTACTTGCGTTCAACTTTAAGATATAATAAATAAAGCTAGCAAGCTAAATTTAATCATCCGAGCTGCTTTTACAAGTGTTGCTGTTTTTAATATTGCAAGATCTATATTATATTCTTTATTAGCGCTACCGATTAAACACTATGCTATAAACAATTCTTTTGCTACTTTTTAAACTTTTTAAGCGAAATTTAAAGATTATAAGTATTTAATTATTAATAAAAAGTCAATGATTAACTTAAAAGACTTCGCTCGTATCTAACGCCGCTGTGCTTAAATATTCTTTAAGTCTTAAGAGCTATTTAAAGGTTTAAGTATTTACTTTTGTAAGGATTTTTATTAGTTGCCGTTAATTGAAAGAAAGTCTTTATTTATAACTTATAACTTTTTACTCGAGCAAAAGATCGGTTAGTCTTTTTATCGATTATTTAATAAAACTATTCGATTTAAAGTTATTATGCGTTAAAAAAGCGAGTCTTTAAAAGCTATTAATTTCCGCAAAGCACTTTTAGAACTTCGAAAAGATAACTTTTCGATAGATAATTAAAAACTTTTTATTTCTCGAGCTAAAATAAATATCCGGCCGATTAATAAGGATTTTTTTAAAAATGCTTTTCGTATTTACTTTACGAACGCGGAAGTCAAAGAATACAATTACGAGCAGCTAAAAAGGCTAGACGCTTTTATCTTACGACTTAAATCAAGAAATACGAGTAGCGCAAAAGCAGATAACGCCGATTAAAAAGAAGCTGAAAGCTTAAAACAAATTATTAATATTTGCATTAAAATTAAAGTTATATTAAATCAGAATCTATAAATAAAGTTAAAGGTTATTAATAAGTTTATAAGCATAATTAAAGACATTTTTTAAAAAGCAAGAGCTAAATTACGCGAAGATTTACTTTAAAAAATTATAATAGATATCGAAGATTATTTTAATTTTACTTTTAAGAATATTAAATGGTTTTCGATCTTTACCGTCGATCGAGATTTCTTTTACGATAATAAACTTTATAATCGCTAGCAACTTCCTTTTCGAATCGCATACGCAATTACTGTTTATAAAAGTTAAAAGATTTCGTTAATCAAAGCAGTAATTAGTTAAGCTAAAGTTGAATTTGCTTATAAGCTATATTACGTTTCAGCTTTTAAAGTGAAGACTTTGGCGGGAATTATATTTAAGAATGTATTTGACTTTTGCCGTTTTAAAAAGAAAGCTATAAGTATTAATATTAATCGAGATACAAATCATGTATATCGAAAGCAGCTTATATAAAGATTGTAAAACTTATAAATAGATACAAATGATATAGATGTTACCGCTAATTACAAAAGTTATAGAAGTTACAAAAATTACTAGCAATATGTAAAATAATTAGTTATATATCTTAGTATTACACGTCCTAGTATTACATGTCCTTAATATTATATTTTAAAGTTACAAAAGTTATTAAAGTTATACAAGTTATAAAAGTTATAAAAGTTATAAAAGTTATAAAAGTTATAAAAGTTATAAAAGTTATAAAAGTTACAGAAGTTATAAGATCTAATAAGAATCTTTTATTATTCGCTTAATTCAAACAAAGGCTTATTTCCACGTGCACTTAGCCTTAGTAAACTATTTTGCTTATATTTAAATACTTTGCTTTTACGATATACAGAAATCAATTAATACATAGCAACAAATCGCTTTTTTTATCGCGATTATAAATACGAAGCAAAAGAAAGAGAGTGTCATTAATTATATTAAAGAAAAGGAGATTAAAGAAGAAAAGGAGTTTAAAAAAAGCGAGATTAAAGAAAAGAGCGAAGTTAAAGAGGAAAGTGATATTAAAAAGGAGGCCGAGATTAAAGAAAAAGAAAAGAAGGTTATTATACTACTATCGAAAACTCTTTTATCAAATGACCTTTATTACGCAACTTTACAACGCGCACTTATCGCATTATCACTTAGCTTGCTACGCTAGCGATATGAATTACTCGATCTCTTCGATAATAACGACGAGATGATTCGTATTATAAGTAAGATTAATTTTAAAAGGTTCATCGATGCTTTAAGCAGCTAATAGATTAAAGTTAATACTTAAAGTAAAGATAATACATAAGATAATACTTAAAGTAAAGATAAAATACAAGATAATGCGAAAACCAAACGAAAAAGCGAAGTAAGTAAAAGAAGCTAAGATCTTATACTTATAAACTATTTTAAATTTAAATATACGACGTATAAAGATAAGAAAATATACGACGATCTCGATGTATACCGCGCTTTCGTATAGATCGAGCAATTTAATAAGATTAAAGCTAAAGCAAAATAATTAGATTTAGCGTTAGATTTGCTTTTTTTTTTATTCTTTTTAACTTTTAGCTTAAGCATAAATACGATATATTAATCTTTATTGCGTTTTACGCCTTTCGCACTTGCTTAGCTATTTAAAAGACTTATTAAAATCGAGTGCGCTAAGTGCTATACTTTCCGCTTATTATTATACTTTTTTATCTTGAATATTAGTTTGCGATTTACTACTTGCTTAGATTGCTATTATTAACGACGCTACGAGCTAGTTAAAAAGTACTTTATTCGGGATACAGCTCGGAAGGGTTTGGTTAGCAATTTAATAGATGTAATAATATCGGAATATACGGCGAAATTAACGGACGAACCTTATTAAAGCTATTTGAGTCTGTTCTCGTAAAAAGAGCTAGATAGCTTATATACTTGTTACTATTGCCGTAACAAACGGACCTTTTAGCGCTTATGTGTTTCAAATAAGCGTATAAAAAAGGCTATTTAAAGCTTAAAAGCTTACGCATAGATCGAGCTTAAAGCTTATCGATTAATAGTTATAAAAGAGTATAAGCTTAACGAATTATAAGATGTATATTAATAGTTTATTATTAAAAGTAGTTGTATAATTATTAGCAATTGATTAAGGGTAAATAATGTATTTAGATTGTACAGTTAATTGCGTTAAATCAATTGTAACTTTTATAACTTTTATAACTTTTATAACTTTTATAACTTTTATAACGTTGATAATTTTGTATAATTATGCATATTAAGCCGATAGATTTAGCAAGAGCGAAAATTTATTTATATTATAAAAGTTATAAAAGTTATAAAAGTTATAAAAGTTATAAGAATTATAAGACTTAAGAGTTATAAGACATAAGATTTACAAGCTATTATATAAAATATTGTATAGATATACTGCTATACCGACGAATGCGGCAAGTATAAGAATTTAATTGAGCACGGACCTTTTTGAAAAGTAAATTCGTCTATCACTTTTTAATATTTATTATAACTTAAATATTCTTTTCAACTTTAATATTAACATTAATATCAACTTTAATTTTAACTTTAACTTTAATTTGAACTTTAACTTTAATTATAATCATAACTACAATTACAATTATATTAATAATATAATCTCACTTCGCTAGCGCAACTTTCGAGACGGACTTTATACAAAGCGGGTAAGTCGGCCGGATCCGGCTTATAAACGGCAAGTACAACTACTTCGCAAGCAATAGTAGCTGCTTTTACACCCTTTCTTCCCTTTTTAACAAGCTTTGCTTCTTGCCTTGCTTGTTGCTTTAATTAAACTCGCGGTATAAGTAATAAGTAATACACTTTAGCTACTTACGCTAATATTATATATAGATTTAATAAAGACGGCGATGATAATAAGAATGAGCTAATAATCTTTCGCTTTGCTTTTACCTCTTTTTTTAATAGCGTCTTCGCCGTTTCCGCCGTCCTCGCTGCTGCTTTGCCTCTTCCTTTTTCTTTCTTTGCTATAGATTTAGCAGTAAAAGAAGTTAAGAGAGAAGTGAAAAAAGATAGAGTTATAAAAGATTTTAAGCTTATAATATAAGTTATTTTAAGATCAAGTAATACATTCGAGCTATTTACGCTAATTATATATATATAAATTCGAAGACGACGACGATATAAATGAGCTAATGATTTCTCGCTTTCTTTTTTTTTTTTTCTTCGTCTTTTTCGTGCTATCGACTTTAATTAGCGCCCTTTTTCCCGCTTTTATATTCGCTTCGGCTTTTATATTCTTCGCCGCCGCCGTGCCTCCTTTTGCTACGCCACTTGTTACCTTTCGCTTTATAAGCTTTGGACCGATCTTACTTTTATAATAAAGCATAAGCGTAAGTATATTTTATATCTTTTATTAATGCTTATTAATTAAATTAATAGATGTTTGCGTTTTTGCCGGCCGTTAATAAAAAGACCTTTTTTATTAAAGCTTAATTTGAACAAGCTTAATCGATTGCCGAGTTTGCGCGTCTCTTTTAAGCTTAAACAACTTAAAAGAAGAACAAAGATTTATATACGCTTTCCGCTATAAGCATATAATAGTCGTATAAGCAATCGGACTTATTAAAGCTCTTTTCTTTTCGCCGTGCTATTATCGGCTACGTCGGCCGTATCATAAAGACCGAATTATAAGCATTAACCTTTTACTTTCTTTTATCTTTTAGCAACTTCGAGTTAATATAAATATATAAGAGTAAGCTAGTAGATTCGCTTTGCGATGCGTGCATCGTTGCCCGCTAAGAGTGCTAAGTATACTTTTCGATCGGTAAAATATAAATATTTAATTTTAAAGATGCGTATGCTCGCTGTCGATAAAGTCTTCGGAAGTGTACTGCGTTTAAGAAAAGCTTACGTAAGAAACGTAGACCTCTTTCTCTTGCTTAAGACCTTCTTTTCTTTTTTCTTTTCTTTTTTTTAAGTGCACTTTTAACAGCTAAGTTAAAGATTCGGGTTTAAATTCTTTTTAATGTATATTCTTGAACTTGATAACTCTTATAACTTTTATAACCTTTATAACTTCTATGACCTTTATAACTTCTATACCTTTTGTAACTTTTATAACCTTTGTAACCTTTGTGACTTTTGTAACTTTTGTAACTTCTATGACCTTTATAACCTTTATAACTTCTGTAACTTTTGTAACTTTTATAACTTTTGTAACTTTTATAACTTCTATAACTTTTATAACTTTTATAACTTTTGTAACTTTTGTAACTTCTGTAACTTCTGTAACTTTTGATTTTTTCGTAATATAATTAAGTATATAATTATAAGTAATAAAAGGGGTCCGGGGTCTCCCCGGTTTAAAAATAAAAATATGAATAATAAAAGGGGGTTTAAGGGGGTCTCCCTCTTATAATAAATTATAAATTCCTTAATTTTTATTATAATAATACTTTTATATATATTTGGTTTTATATTACGATTTATTTAATAAATTTAATACCAGGCGGAGGACTAAGTTCAAAGTAATATTATTAACAAGCTAATTATTAATTATATAAAAATCCAATTTTAATAATATATAAATTAATAATTAGCCCGTTGGTGACACTACAGAGAACTTGGTCATTTGCCTGGTAATTAATAAAGTTAATAGTAATTTAATTAAGTGTAATAATCGAATTATAAAGTGTAGCAACCGAGTGCACTCGGTTGCTACACCTAGGGGTTGCGCCCGTAAGATTATTAAAGCTATTACATTTAAGAATTAAATATTACGTTAGATAAATCGGTGATCTTTTTAAAGTATACTTAAATAGTGAAAAGAAGTATAATAGCGCCGAATATAAGGTTTTTAACGATAAGCTAAAGATTTTTTATAAAAACCTATATACGCTTCAATAAACTTTAAAGCGATAAAACAGATTACGCAATAGCTTTCTTTTTAATACTTAAAAACGAAGCACATTAATACTATATGATTGATATCTACGATAAAGATATAAAGTTTTAAATGATAATTACATTTATAAAGTTTAAGTTTGAAATCTCGAAGTCTACTTAAAAGTATTTATCGAAATAGAAATCACTTATACTTCAATTAATAATAAATCGTAAAAAGAATACCGATAAAAATAAGTTAAAATGCTTTACGCTAATGATTAAGAAACTCTTTTTTATTTAACGCAACTTAACTTTCGAATATTACTTTAATAAAGCTTTAAAAGACGTGATTTTGAGCGCGGTATAAAGCGTTCTTAAATGCGCGTTTGCTTAATATAATCTCGCACTTACGACTACCGCTTTCGTCTTTTAACTACGATCTTCTATTGCTATTACTACGACGACTAGACCCTTCGCTACTTATTTCATCAACGCTATCGAGCAATACGAAGACGAGGAATAGCAAGCTAGAAAAGCTTATTATATAGACCGATAATATAAAAGTAGCAGATGTAATAAAGGCCGTAGCTATAACGATAATAATAGAAAAGGATCTAGAAGATACTCTAGAAGAAGCGCTAGAAGTTGAGGTAATAAAAGAAGTTACGAAGGTAATAATGAAAGAAAAGGCAACCGTATTAACTGTATTAATAAACGTTGTTTTGTTTATAGCGAGTTAAGCTATTTTTTTACGCAACATAACGCTAAAAGGCGTAAAAAATCTTACGATAATTAAAAGCGCTAAGCTTAATATTATACGAAAGATATAAGACTTAAAGAGTATATTTAATACTTTATGCAAGTAGAAAGAGTATAAAGTTTTAATTAACAACTTTAAATTACTTTTAATTGACAATTAGCGGCCGCAACTTACTTTTTTACGGAATTAAAAACTATTAACGGCTAACACTTTATAATAGCGTTGCTTAAAAACGCAACTTATCACACTTTTACTTTTATCGACTTATTTAAGCTACTTTTAAACATCATCTTTTTAAAGCACTTTATACTTGATCGATATTCAGCTTGCAAATTTTAAAAGTTTATTCTCGATTTTAAAGCAGCTAACCTTTTTATAGCAAAATAGCAATAGATTAAAGCTTTGCGAAAACTTTTTTTTTTCGAATTAATCGAAAAGCAGCCGATAAGAATACTATTAAATTCGAAAGTAATATTACAAGAGTTATAAACTCCGTAATAATCGATACACTTATTAAATCGATCGAATTCTATATTATTAATATAAAAACCTTTTTCTTTATTTTATTTAAAGATATAAACCGACTTTAAGTCTATTATAACAATCTTAATAATATACTCGTTTAAAGCAATAAGCGTATTCTAATAATTCGTAAATAAAGCTACTTATTTTTTATGCTACAACTTAAAAACGCTTTTACGGACGCGCATCTTACGAAATAAAAACTACGTTAATTGCATCGCAAATTCGGCTACTTATTTATTTTGCGCTTGCAAAAAGTTCTTAACTTTAGCGATTACGATAATATCGATTTCGAAACGCTTAAAAAGATCGAAAAGTTTTATTATTAATACTAAATGCACGAAGCAACTTTTAATCGCTTTAGTTCTTTTTAAAAGATGATTTCGAATTCAATTACTTTATTATCGTAAACGTAATGCACTTAAATGATAAGCTAATGCTATACGTAATCGATTTAGCTATTACGTTTTAAGCTAAACGCTTCTTAAAAGACATATTAGCTATTATTACGTAGAACGCACTTAAAAAGTGTTAAATTAATAGCTACTTTAGTCTTTTTGACTTAATTGTTTACGACTTAAAAACGAACTTCGCTGCAATTAAGTTCCGAAGTTTAATTAAAATGATATCTATCGATATTTAAGAGATACTTACAAAGGCTTATAATAGCGTAAGAAAAGTAAAAAAATACTATTAACTTTTCCGACGAGCTTACGAGATCATTTTTAAAAAGATGCAAGACTTAAGATTGATTAAAAAGCAGATCTTGCAAATAGCAATTAAAGCCGTTGACGATACCGTTAAGCTAGTAAGCTTAATACTTATTTTTTTAGTCTTCGATACTTATTTTCGCATGACTTACTTAAATCCGCTAACTCTTTTTATTATTATTAAAGCAAAAGCTACTAAAAAAGCGATGCTAAAAGTAAAGAGATTGCAAGCTGTAAAACAAGTGATAGACGCTTTAAACATACGTAACGGCTTTTTTACTATTAAAACACTCGCTTTCTTTTTGCAAAGCTAAATAAGAGTATAAAAAGAAAAGAAAAAAGAATAACGCGCGCAATGAACTAGCTTTTACACCTTTCTTATAATTAAAGATTATACGTACACGGTCTTAGTCAATAACAAAGCAATTAAATTTAAAGCAATAATAATAAAACTATATTATTAAAAAGACTTTGTACGAGTTAAAGAAGAATCACCGGAAGAAGAAAGTATATTAATACTAGTAAAAAAAGCACTTCAGCGAAGTAGCAGAATTAAACGACCTTCGCAACGCTACTTTACGAAAGCTAAAGAGCTAGCACAATTTTAAACCGCCGCAGCGATTAAAAGTATAAACGCGTTTTTAACTCGGAAAGAACAGACCGACCGCGAGCTAGCTATAAAGCTACAAGTTAAAAGCGTAATTATTACTTTTAACGAAATTTTTAAAGACTTTTAGCGCTAAAAGATCGAAAGCTTGATTGCATAAAGCGTATTTGAATTTATCTTTTACGACTTCGTAAAGCACGCAAGTCAGCGTATTTTCGGTTCTCGACTTGTCAACGAGCTAAAAAGCAAAGAAATAGCCACTTTATTTAAAAAATCAAGACTTGTTATTTAAGCTTTTGCAGACAAAAGAAAAAGAATAATTTTAATTTAATTATTAGCTATTTAGCGCTTAAGTCAACGATTAATTATTGCATTAGTACTAGCACTTTTTAAGCTAAAGATTTGCTTTTACTTTCGAGACATTATATAAACGTATACTTAAAGTGAGCACTTGCTAAACAAGCTTATTTTAACACGATTAGTAAAAAAAATAGTTAAGTATTACTTCGAAAGTACGATCATAAGAGTCTTAAAAGCTTTATATAAAATCTTCGAAGCAAAGACTTTTTAATAGTCGACGTATTATATTTATTATAAAGAAAAGCTATTTATAATCACTTCGATTTACGATCTTTGCTTTTTGATTTGCATCGAAAAAGATATGTCCGAACTCGTAAGAATATAAATAAACGACACTTATTACTTCGCCGACGATCGATTTGCAGCTAAAAAGAGATTAAAGCTTAAAAAAGCTAAGCTAAAAGCTAAAAACGAAATTAAGCTTAGCTATACAATTAACATCGAGTTTAATAGCTGTATTTTAAAGCTATTAAAAAACGATATTATGCTCTTCACATAAAAGCAATAAAGCTAAAAGCTCGCTTTTATATCAGACGATCCGAATTATAAATAAGAATACTTCAAGCAGCGTGCTCGCGAAGCATATATTGTTTTTACTTATTAGCTAAAAGCTTTATTTGCTTTCTTAATAGCTGCTTAACACAAAGACCTTAAGAAAGCTAACGTTACCGCACTAAATAAATGCTTTTAATAGATGATCGATAATTAAAATAAAAGTTTTAAATACGTTTTAATCGACTTAAAATCAATCAAGCTTTTTATATTCGTCGATAGCTTATTCGCGAATAACAAAGACTTAAGTAGCTAGATTAAATATATTATTATACTAGCGAATAAAACGAATACTAGACTTAATACCTTTCGAATTTACGGCAACGTAATACATTATAGCTTTATAAAGAGCAAAAGAATAATAAAGAGCGTATTAGCTTTCGAGATCCTTGGAATAATAGCTAGCGTAGATATAGCAATTACTTTTAATACGACTTTAAATCAGATCATAGTACAATTCTCTTTACGAAAGATTTTAATAATAATATATATCGACTTTTATTTACTTTACGAGTGCTTAATGAAACTTAGTATTACTAAAGAGAAAAGATTGATGATCGATGTAATAGTATTGCGTCAATCTTACGAAAAAAAAGAGATCGCCGAAATACGTTAAATTAACGAGAAGTCTAACTTAATAGACTATATAACAAAAGCTACCTCGAATAAAGCTTTCGAAAGCTTTATTGATTATAATACGCTAGAAGTTAAAGTTAAAGGATAAGTAGAACGTAAGAAGTAAGAAATATAAAATAAAGCTATTCTAGCCAGAAATAAAGAGTTGCTAGTGTCGGACTACTAGCACGGTGCAATGTAGTGCACCGGACACGTGAAAGGTGTGGCACGTAGGGAGGCACGTGCTGCCGTAGCTCCTGCCACCTTAAGGGGCAGCCTACTTTGTATAGAGTAGAAGAATCATCAACAAACACAACCAGAACACGACTGATTAATCACTCACCCCCCCTGTGACTTACCAACAATATTAATAGTTATTATTTAATAAAAAGTATACCGTTACTATCCCGCGTTGCTAGGTGTCCCGCTTTAGTAGTGCCGACCTAGCGCAGCCAGGTCGGGATTTTTTATTGTCACTAACGGTGACCTAAGATAAATTCTAATAGTTGTAGTAATAATAAGTTATCCAATAGTTATAATAATGATGAGTCATCTAATAGTTGTAGTGGTAATAAGTCATCCAATCGTCGTAATAGTAATAAGTTATCTAGTAGTTATAATAGTAATAAGTCATCTAATCACGTGAGACTATTTTATACCGATCTAGCAAGATTTCTAAGCAATGCTAAAAGAAATGTCGGCAGATAATTCTAGATTTCGAAAAAGGTCGGCCCGAATTAAATATATCTTATAGCTAAGCTTAATTCAGCTACCGCTATCGATTCTGCTACATCAATGCCTTATACTAATACTTACTTTACGTTCGTTATTTACAATTATTTTTGCAACCACTTTTATTATTATAATTATTATTGCTACAACTATCGTTGTAATAACACTTAACTTGCATTATAAAGATTCGAATCTGCTTTTAAGCTCGATATATATTTAAAAATATCTATCAACTTATTACGTTTTTTTAAAATGAAAATCAAGATAAAGTTTTTGCTATTTGTAATACTTGCAGATTAAAGATTAAGTCGCAAAAGTCTACGATTAAAGCAAAGCATAATTTGCTTTCGTCTAGCGATAATCAGCTAGCAAAAAGACTTCGAAGTCGACTTCGCCGCGCTTTTATTATAGCTTCGCTATTACGCGCTTCTTTTCGAAAGCTATTACTTTTACTTCGATATTCTTTATCGAAACTTAGCTATTTACATTTTGACTTATTTACTTTACGCAAATATCTTTAATTCGTATCTTTTCTTTCGTTACGGCCTTCTTTATTACGAAGATCTAATCGTTTTAATATCTTTTTATTACTTTTGTTACAACGCTAAATAAAACGGTTTTTATAAAGTACTAATAATAATAAAAATACTCTTAAATATAATAAAAATACACGCGGGTAAGCGGCCTTAAGTAGCATAAGTAAATGCTTTTAATCAAGTTACTAAAGTTATTAAAATTACTAGAATTGCTAAGGTTACTAAAGTTACTAAAGTTATTAAAGTTATTAAAGTTATTAAAGTTATTAAAGTTATTAAAGTTATTAAAGTTATAAAGGTCTTTATTCTACGGTCTAACGCTTTTAAGATTCCGGTTTCGATAAAAATACTTTTAATAAAAACACTTTTAAATATAATAAAAATATGCGTAAGTAAGCTGCTTTAAGTAGCATAAGTAAATGCTTTTAATCAAGTTACTACAGTTAATAAAGTTATTAAAGTTGTTAAAGTTATTAAAGTTATTAAGATTATTAAAATTATTAAAGTTATTAAGGTTTTCATTTTACGGTCTAACGCTTTTAAAATTCCGGTTTCGATAAAAATACTCTTAATAAAAACACTTTTAAATATAATAAAAGTATGCGTAAACAAGCTGCTTTAAGCGGCATAAGTAAGTGCTTTTAATTAAGTTACTAAAGTTATTAAAGTTATTAATCTGCTAAAGCTTACTTCTTATAAATCGACGTATTAGATTTGCTATAAAGTCTAAAGCATTTTAAAAAAGCTTTAATAGTCTAAGTATATTACTAGAGTTCTTAAGTTATTATACTTATTGAAATTACTAATATCAATTATTTAAGTTCTTAAAATCATAGACTCCGCACTTTATTTATATTAATATCAAGCCTTAGCTAATCTTTCAATCAGCGTATTAATAGTCTTATTAACAAAACTTTACAAAAAGTCGATTATAATAATATACAATTAAAGCTCGTTATCTTAATTTTATATACTTTCTTACTACTTAATATACTTAATACGAGTAACACATTATCTTTTTAAAAGGTTTTTAATTCTTTGCTACCGTTTTATCAACTAAAATAAAACAACGATAAAAAAGAAAGCTATAAAAAACCGAGTTTCGCATCTTTATTATTTATTTAAATAAAAAAAAAGCGTTCTCGTTATTCTTTTAACTAAAAAAAAGCTAAACAACTCTTATTAAAAGAATCGCCGCCGACCCGTAAGCGACTTAAAAATCAAGTATTAAGTTCTTTTTTACTTCGATCGTCTAGCGTTTCGAAAGCTTTTTTTAATTATTAAATGTTTTTTTTTTATTCCGGATCCGAACTAAAAGTTATCGGCCTTTTTTTGCTTAATTTAAAACAAGACCGCGAGACTCGAAAGAGTCGTAAGATTAAAGCTAACGCCGAAAAGGACTTCCGGATGCAACGTAAAAAAGCTCGTAAAGCTATAAAAGATATTATTTAAGTTAAAAAAAAACGCCGCTGCAACTTTTAATTTTAAAAATTTATTTTTTTCTCGGACTTATTATAATTATATATTATTTTAATCGAGTATAAGCCGGCGGTAAATAAAAAAGAATAATAAATAATTTAAAATTTTCATTCGATTATAAAAGCTATTTAAATAGACTTTTGCTTTCGTTATAACGAAAGATAGTTCGAAATGCGATTTAAAAAAGTTTGCGGCGATATCATTTATCACGAGTATAACCGCTATAATAGATCTATTAAAAAGCCAGATTTCTTTAAACAGCTTTATTTTATAACAGCTAGCAATAATA
The DNA here is from genome assembly GCF_022702325.1 of Drepanopeziza brunnea f. sp. 'multigermtubi'. Lineage (NCBI taxonomy): Eukaryota > Fungi > Ascomycota > Leotiomycetes > Helotiales > Drepanopezizaceae > Drepanopeziza > Drepanopeziza brunnea. Next base: position 1,128,562 of record NW_027094068.1, read on the forward strand.
TAAACTTAAGTAAAGTATCGGATTACTTATTAAAGCTTTCGGTATTAAAAAAAGCGTTAATCTTATCGTTATATATTAATATATCGCTTTAACGCTACCGCGGCTATTAATATAAGTACTCGAGCTACGTAATAACTTTTGCTTTTAATAACGCTAAGTTCTTTAAAAATCTTTTTTTGCTTTTTAAAAAGATCAACGTAATTATTCTTAAACTTAAAAGTTTTAATAAAGATTTTCGGATTAATAAATAATTTAAAAAAGAATATTAAGTTCGGCGCTTTACGATCTATATCTAACTTACTTTTTTAAAAGAAAATAATCTTAAGTATATTAATATTAATATAAATTAAAACTTAATAGATTTTTTGCTCGTAAATAAAGATATAAAAAGACGGGTCATAATTATTAAAAACGAAACACTTAAACAACTTTTATTAAAAATAGCGGCTTTAAATATAAAGTTATCGATATAAAAAAGCCGCCGCTTGCGTCGAAAAGCTCGCGGTAATCTTAAAAAAGATTCGAGCGAAGATAAAGCTTTTACAACCGATAAAAATGCTTTACTTAATATAAAAGATCACTTAAATATTAACGATGATTTACTTAATAATTAAAAGCGTTTTCTTTTAAAGATTATAATTCTCGATTTAAATCTAAATACTACGGAATATAATCAGCTTTTTGCTTAAGTTAATAAACTCGCATCGAAGCAATATATTTTTACTTTTGCTTTAAGCTAGCGATCTACGCTAATCTTTAAGTTAAAACTTAATTAAAAACTTTTTAATTTAACTTTTTTTATACTCTTTTTTATTAGCGCAAGCGATTTTTATACTTAACGATTTCGAAAAGTTAATATAAAAAATTATGCTAAACACTTAATAAAATACCGCGATAAGCGTTTTGCGATTTACTTTCGTTTTCGGTTTTACTTTTTTAATATTTTAATGCGCTTTAAAATCGCAAAAGTATTTTTTTATTTTATTAAATCTTAAAAAGATATTAAAGACTTAAGTATTAATAGTTTGCGAAATTAATTAAAAAAGCAGCCAACCTTCTTTAATAAAATCGTACGCTATAAGCAAGCTATCGATAGCATTCGTTTTTTTTAAAAGAAGCAAAGCTATTAGCTAAAAGCATTAGCCACGTCTTAGCTAAACGCTATAGCAGCCTTTCTTATATAAAGTGTTGCGGATATGCAATAAAAAGACCTTTAGCGTTATCTTCTTCGGTATAATAAATATAAAGCCGTTAACTAAGTTAAGCGAGCCAAAATAATATAAAACAATGTTAAAGAGAATTCGGCTATTATTGCTTATTACATTTATATTCGTTAGCAAGCTTTTTTACAAGACATTTTAAGTTATTATTTGCTATATATTGATTTTTAAGCGCGATAAAAGTAGTAAGACCGTAACTTAAGCTATATTTACGGTATATTTTAATTAAAAAACAAACCGAACGATACGAGCGAGCTTAAACTTAATATAAACTTTAAAAAAGACGATTACTTTCGTATTTTAAACTTCGTTAACTTTTAAAAAGATTATATTACTATATATAACTTTGATACGACTCGTTTGCTTGATTTGCAAAACCCGACTTTTTTACTTTTTAATATAATTAAAAATACGGTCGATTAACTTATTGCGTTAATTAATCGAATGCAAATCTATCGCGTTTGCTCGACTAAATATTATTTACGCAAAAACAAAAACACAAAAGTCTTTTCTTGCAGATTTTATTATAAGCGTTTTATATAGCTTATAATTGATTATAATCGAAAGATCAATTTTCGCAAGTATTAGTTTGCCGCTTAACGCAATCATCTTTTATAAAACCTCTTTTTATTTGTTTTTGTATTAAGCTAGTTAGCTAATACGGATATACAGCTTGTATCTAGCTTTAAAAGTCTTTTAAAGTACGCTTTTAAGTATTGCTTTAAGCATAAAAAAGAATCCGACTTTTATAAAAATATTATTAATATAATTCTAAAACATATTAACGCTAAAGCTTTAGCCTTTTCGCTAGTCTTTAAAATGCTTAATAAGCTGCTAAAAGAAAAGGATTATAACGCTTAAGAGGTTTATCACTTGCTCTTTAAAATCAATTTAATTAAATCTATTCGGAACTTTATTAATTTGAATTGCCGATTAAATAAAAACAAGAAGTACTAAGTAGAATTAAATAAGTATAAATTAAAACCTAAACTCTTTAACTTTTAGCGGTACCGACAACGCTTCGAACGAGTTGAAAAGGTTACTTTTTTAGATTTCTTTAAAGTTTACGATATATATACTTATAAAAAGAAGCACTTTTTACGAAAAAGCAAGCTTTAGATTATTAATTACTTTTTTTAATACTTAAATATTAAAGTTTATAATAATTATAAGCATAACGCGCGCACTTACTTAATGCTATATTATCTTTACCGAAAAGAAAACGATTTACTTATTAATATTATCGAAAAAAAGTATCCGATATTCGCTTTAACTTATAACGCTTGTAAGCGCTTTTATCGAGATTTTTATAACGATTCTTTATATATACTCGATTATTACGATCCTTTTTTTATAATTAATAAAAAAGATAAAGCTAGTTCAAACGATAAATACGATATAAAAAGCCTTAAGCCTCGAGATTATAATAATATTAACGTAAAAAAAAATAGAACTTACGAAATCTTCGAAATCTTAATATTATTTTTATAAACGAAAACGATATATCGAATCGGTTCGAAGATCTTGCTTATAATTAAGATTCATATATTAGCAAATACAATATTTTATTTACTTATGTTCGAGATTAAAGAACTATTGTAAAAGTATTTAACATACGAGTTAACGCTACTTGAAGTTGTAACTTTAAAAAGCTTTCCGATAAGCAAAAGAGGTTTTACTATTTTATAGTAAACTATTATACTATAGTATTACTAAACTAACCTTCTTTATAACTGCTAATTTATCTCGACGGCAAAGCTAGCACAAGCAAAACTTATTTTATTTTAGCTATTTGCGTTCGGCTTTAAGATATAGCGGATAAAGCTAGCAAGCTAAATCTAGTCATCCGAGCAGCGCTTATAAGTATTGCTGCTTTTAGCATCGCAAAAGCTATATTATATTCTTTATAAGCGCTATTAGTCAAACATTATATTATAAACAATTCTTTTGCTACTTTTTAAACCTTCCAAGCGAAATTCAAAGACTGCAAGTATTTAATTATTAATAAGAAGTTAATAATTGATTTAAAAGATTTCGCTCGAATTTAACGGCGCTATGCTTAGATTTTCTTTAAATCTTAAGAGCTATTTAAAGGTTTAAGTATTTACTTTTATAATGATTTTTATTAATTACTATTAATTAAAAAAAAAGTCTTTATTTATAATTTATAACTTTTCGCTAAAATAAAAGATCGGTTAATCTTTTTATCGATTATTCAATAAAACTATTCGATTTAAAGTTATTATACGTTAAAAAAGCGAGTCTTTAAAAGTTATCAATTTCCGTAAAGCACTTTTAAAACTCCGAAAAGATAACCTTTCGGTAGATAATTAAAAACTTTTCATTTCTCGAATTAAAATAAATATCCGGCCGGCTAATAAAGATTCTTTTAAAGATGCCTTTCGTATTTATATTACGAACGCGAAAGTTAAAGAATATAATTACGAATAGCTAAAAAAGCTAGACGCGCTTATTTTAAAACTCAAATCAGAAAATACGAGCAGCGCAAAAGCTTATAACGCTGATTAGAAAAAAGCTAAAAGCTTAAAGCAAAGCATTAATATATGTATTAAAGCTAAAGTGATATTAAATTAAAATCTTTAAATAAAAATAAAAATAATTAATAAATCTATAAAAATAGTTAAGGATATCTTTTAAAAGGCAAAGGCTAAACTACGTAAAGAACTGTTATAAAGCATTATAATAAAGATCGAGGATTATACTAGTCTTATTTTCGAAGAGACTAAATAATTTCTAGTATTTACCGTAGATCGAGACTTTTTTTACGATAATAAGCTTTGCAATCGTTAATAGCTGTTTCTTCGCGTAGCTTACGCAATCACGCTATACAAGAGTCAAAGAATTTCTTTGATTAAAGCAATGATTAGCTAAGCTAAGGCTGAATTTGCTTATAAATTATATTATATATTAGTTTTTAAAGTAAAGACTTTAACGAAAGTTATGTTTAAGAATATGTTTGATTTTTGCCGCTTTAAGAAAAAATCTATTAATATTAATATTGATCGAGATATAAATTATATATATCGAAAGCAGCTTGTATAACGGTTGTAAAACGTATAAATATATATATTTATATATTATACAAAAGTTATAAAAGTTACAAAAGTTATAAGAACTAATAAAAAGCTTTTATTCTTCGCTTAATTTAAACAAAAGCTTATTGCTACGTGCATTTAATCTTAGTAAAATACTTTCTTTGCATTCAAACACTTTACTTTTACGATATACTAAAATCAAATAACACATAGTAATCAACTATTCATCGCTTTTCTTATTGCTATTATAAATACGAAACAAAAGAAAGAAAGTATTATCAATTATATTGAAAAAAAGAAGCTTAAAGAAAAGGAGCTTAAAGAAGAAGAGATTGAAGAGAAAGAAATTAAAAAGGAAAGGGGCATTGAAAAAAAAAGGGACTTTAAAAAAGAAAGCGATATTAATAAAGAAGGCGATATTAATAAGAAAGGCGACATCAAAAAAGAAGGCGATATTAAAAAGGAAGAGGATATTAAGGAAGAGAGGGATATTAAGAAGAAGAAGGATATTAAAAAAGAAGCTATTACATTACCACCAAAAACTCTTTTATTAAAAGACTTTTACTACGCAACTTTATAACGCGCTCTTATAGCACTATTATCTAGCTTACTACGCTATCGATATAAGTCACCCGATCTTTTTAATAATAACGACGAGATGATTCGCATTATAAATAAGATCAGCTTTAAAAGACTTATCGATACTTAAAGTAGCTAATAAACTAATAATAATGCTTAAAGTAATAATAAAACATAAAATAATGCTTAAAGCAAACAAAAGAGCGAAGTAAGCAAAAAAAGAAGCTAAGATATTATACTTACGGATCTTTTTAAGTTTATATATACGACGTATAAAAATAAGAAAATATACGACGATCTCGAAGTACATCGCGCTTTTAAATAGATCGAGCAATCGAACAAAATCAAAGCTAAAGCAAAAGCATTAAATTTAACGTTAGATTTGCTTTTTCTTTTATTTTTTTTAACTTTTAAGCTAAGTATAAATACGATTTATCAATCTCTACCGCGTTTTACGCTTCTCGTACTCGCTTAGCTACTTAAAAGACTTATTAAAATCGAGTGCATTAAGTACAATAGCTTCCGCTTATTATTATATTTCTTTATCTTAAATATTAGTTTGCGATTTACTATTTGCTTAGATTGCTATTATTAACAACGCTACGAGCTAGCTAAAGAGTATTTTATTCGAGATACAGCTTGAAAGTGTTTAATTAGCAATTTAGCAGATATAATAATATCGGAATATACGGCGAAATTAACGAACGAACCTTGTTAAAGCTATTTAAGTCTATTCTTATAAAAAGAGCTAGATAACTTATATACCTGTTATTATTATCGCAATAAGCGGACCTTTTAGCGCTTATATGTTTCAAATAAGCGTATAAAAAAAGCTATTCAAAGCTTAAAAGCTTACGCAAAGATCGAGCTTAAAGCTTACCGATTGATAGCTATAAAAAAGTATAAGCTTAACGAATTATAAGATATACACTAATAGTTTATTATTAAAAGTAGTTGTATATTTATTAGCAATTAATTAAAAGTAAATAATGTATTTAAATTGTAATTTTAATTGCGCCGAATCAATTATAACCTTTATAACTTTTATAACTTTTATAACTTAATAATTTTATATGATTATACATGCCAAGCCGATAGATTTAATAAGAGCGAAAATTTACTTATATTATAAAAGTTATATAAGTTACAAAAGTTACAAAAGTTATAAAAGTTACAAGAGTTACAAGAGTTACAAGTTACTTTATAAATTATAGTATAAATATACTATTATACCGACGAATACGGCAAGTATAAGAATTTAGTTAAGCACGGACCTTTTTAAAAAGTGAATTCGTTTATCACTTTTGAATATTTATTATAATTTAAATATTCTTTTTAACCTTAATATTAATATCAATATTAACTTTAACTTTAACCTTAACCTTAACTTTAATTGCAATTATAATTACGATTACAATTATATTAGCAATATAACCTTATTCCGCTAGCGCAACTTTTAAAACGGACTTTATATAAAGCGGGTAAGTCGGCCGGATCCGGCTTATAAGCGGCAAGTACAACTACTTCGCAAGCAGCAATGGCTGCTTTTACACCCTTTCTTTTTCCTTTAACAAGCTTTGCCTTTTGCTTTGCTTGTTACCTTAGTTGAGCCCGCGGTATAAGTAATAAGTAATACATTTTAATTATCTACGTTAATATTATATATAAATTCAATTAAAACGACGACGATAATAATAAGATTAAGCTAATAATCTTTCGCTCTTTTTCCTTTTTCTCTTCTCTCTTTTATACCGTTTTCGCTATTGCTTTGCCTTTTCTTCTTTTTCTTTTTCTTTTTGCTATAGACTTAATAATAAAAGAGGTTAAAAGAAAAGTAAAAGAAAATAAAGTGATAAAGGATTTTAAGCTCGCAATATAAGTTATTTTAAGATCAAGTGATATATTCGAGCTACTTACGCTAATAATATATATATATATATATATAGATTCGAAAACGACGACGATATAAATAAGCTAATAATCTTTCGCTCTCTTTCCTTTTTTGTCTTCGTCCTTCTTGCTTTATCGATTCTTATTAGCGCTTTAACTTTTATATTCTTCGCCGCCGCCGTGCTCTTTTTTGCTATGCCACTTGCTACCTTTCGCTTTATAAGCTTTAAACCGATCTTACTTTTATGATAAAGCATAAGCGTAAGTATATTTTTATATCTTTTATTAATACTTATTAATCAGATTAATAAATATTTGCGTCTTCGTCGTCCGTTAGTAAAAGGACCTTTTTTATTAAAGCTTAGCTTAAACAAGCTTAATCGATTGCCGAGTTTACACGTTTCTTTTAAGCTTAAACTACTTAAAAGAAGAACAAAAACTTATATACGCTTTCCGTTATAAACATGTAATAATCGTATAAGCAATCGGACTTATTAAAGCTCTTTTTTTTTCGCTGTGTTATTATCGGCTACGTCGGTTATATTATAAAGACCGAATTATAAGAACTACTCTTTTTTATCTTTTAGCAACCTTAAGCTAATATACATATATAAAAGTAAGCTAGTAAACCCGCTTTATAATGCGTGCGCCGCTGCTCGCTAAAAGTGTTAAGTATACTTTTCGGCCGATAAAGCATAGATATTTAATTCGAAAGATGCGTGTGCTCGCTATCGGTAATCTCTTTAAAAGTGTATTGCGTTTAAGAAAAGCTTGCGTAAAAAACGTAGACCTAGACTCTTTTCTCTTGCTCGAGACCTTCTTCTTTTTCTTCTTCTTTTTCTTTTAAGTGCACCTTTTATAACTAAGTTAAAGATTCGAGTTTAAACCTTTTTTAATATATATTCTTAGACTTAATAACTCTTATAACTTTTGTAACTTATATAATCTTATAGCCTTTGTAACTTTTATAACCTTTATAACCTTTATAACTTTTATAACCTTTATAACCTTTGTAACCTTTATAACCTTTGTAACCTTTATAACCTTTATAACCTTTATAACCTTTATAACTTTTATAACCTTTATAACCTTTGTAACTTCTATAATTTCTATAATTTTTATAACTTTTATAACTTTTATAACTTTTATAACTTTTATAACTTTTATAACTTTTATAACTTTTATAACTTTTATAACTTTTATAACTTTTATAACTTTTATAACTTTTATAACTTTTATAACTTTTATAACTTTTATAACTTTTATAACTTTTATAACTTTTATAACTTTTATAACTTCATTTATATCGACTTTAATTAGCTTGTAGTATTTAAAGGAGTTTACTCGTGAACTATAGTTCACGAGCTATTAAGCATGCGTCGCTTAGCATACTATCGCTCAAAAAGACTCTTAACTTAATTATATAATCTAATAGTTAGCTAGTGCACGTGATTCCTTTTAATCGTATAAAACGAATCAGCTCTTTTAAACCTTAAGCAGCAACTAAAATTCAAATACCTTTATAACCGAGTGTTTTGCAATTGCAATTTGCAAGTACTTTAACGACCGTTTACGAAGTTAATAAAGTTACGAATATATTCTTTAATCGCTTAAAAGCAATCCAACAACTTTTGTAATTTTTATAACTTTTGTAACCTTTAACATCTTCGTAATATAAGTAAATATATAACTATAAGTAATAAAAAGGGTCCGGGGTCTCCTCGGTATAAAAATGAAAATACGAGTAATAAAAAGGGGTTTGAAAAGGTCTCTCCCTTATAATAAATTATAAATTCTAAAGTTTTTAATATAATAATACTTTTATATATATTTAATTTTATTCTACGATCTATTTAATAAGTTGAATATTTAGCAAAAGATAAAGTTCGATATAATATTATTAACGAGCTAATTATTAATTCTATAAAAAAATATAATTTATTATTTCAATGATATACAAATTAATAATTAGCCCGTTGGTGACACTATAGAGAACTTGGTCCTTTGCCCTGGTAAATTAAATTCAAGGAAACCGACGATTAAAAGTTATTCGAAAAGGATTTTAATTGTTACCAACGGTGACCTAAGATAAATTCTAATAATTATAGTAGTGATAAGTAATCCAAGGGTTGTGGTGGTAATAAGTAATTTAAAAGTTGTAGTGATGATAAGTAATCTAAAAGTTGTGATAATAGTTAGTCATTTAATCACGTAAGACTATTTTATACGGATTTAGCAAGATTTATAAGCGTGCTAAGACTTTTATTTTATATTAATCTATTAAACTTTTTTCGAAACGGGTCGGCTCGCATTAAAGAAAGAAAAAGGATTAAAGTAACTCTAGCGCCGAAACATTAATGCAGACGCGTCTTTTACTTCGTATATTAATTAATCAATTAACAATTACGCGTTTACTAATCATACCGACTACTTGATCAACGCTTTACTCTTTACGATATAAAAACTTAAGTTTATTACTTTAAAAAGTGCTTATTTAAAAGAAAAAAATAATCTATTGCTTTATTTTAAGATAACGGTCAAAGCAAAGTATTTTGTACTTGTAATGATTGCAAGCGTAAGAATAACGCTTATAAAATCTTATACAAATCAAAGCGTTAATTAAAATTCGATTTAAACTTATCTTTATTAAAGAAACCTCGAAGTCGACTTCGGCGCGCTTTAATTGCAGCTTTTCTTTTACGAGCTTTTTTACGAAAACTACGCTTATTACGATATTCTCTATTAAAGCTTAATCACTTTTACTTTACGCAGCGTACCTTTCGTAAATACTCTTATAGATTTTCTTTTTTATTGCGGCGTACTTTAAACAAACTATCCTTCTTACGCAATCTTGCTTAGCTTAGCCCGCCTTCGCCTTCTTTATTACGGCATACGCGTAAGCTTGCCCGAAGTAGCACAAGTGGTAGCATAAATAAGTTATCTTAGCTAAGTTATTAAAGTTATTAAAGTTATTAAAGTTATTAAAATTACTAAAGTTACTAATGTTATTAAGGTTTCGATTCTATAGCGCAGCGTACTTAAGATTCAGGTTTATATAAAAGTATATACGGTAGTTCGATGCATAAGCTTATTCGAAGTAATAATATAAATAGTTTTAGCGGAGATATATACGATTCTATACGTAAGCTTGCTTAAAGTAGCACAAGTAGTAGCATAAGTAAGTCATCTCAACTAAGTTATTAAAGTTATTAAAGTTACTAATGTTATTAAAGTTTTGATTCTACGGCTTAGCGCGTTTATGATTCAAGTTTTAACGAGGATATATACGGTTCTATACGTAAGCTTGCTTAAAGTAGCATAAGTAATAGCATAAGTAAGTCATTTTAACTAAGTTATTAAAGTTATTAAAGTTATTAATATTATTAAGGTTTTGATTCTACGGCTTAACGCGTTCAAGATTCAGGTTTTAGCGAGGATATATACGGTTTTATACGTAAGCTTACTTAAAGTAGCACAAGTAGTAGCATAAGTAAGTCATCTTAGCTAAGTTATTAAAGTTATTAAAGTTATTAAAGTTATTAATTTGCTAAGGGTCACTTCTTCCGAATCGGCGTATTAGATTTGCAATAGAGTCTATGGCTTTCTAAAGAGGCTTAAGCGGTCTAAGTATATTACTTAAGTTATCAAAGTTACTAAAGTTATTAAAGTTATTAAAGTTACCAGAGTTACTAAAGTTATTAAAATTATTAATACTACTTAAATTCTTTTAATCTGCGATTTAAGCTTACCGTTTTAATCTTATATACTTTGCTACTACTTAATATACTTAATACGAATAATACGTTTTCTTTTAAAAAGGTTCTTAATACTTTATTACCGTCTTATTAACTATAACGAGATAATAATTAAAGAAAAGACTTTAAAGATAATAAACTCTTACTTTCGTCTTTATCTTTTTTGATAAAAAAGCGAAAAGGTCGTTTAAAAAAACCTGCTATTCGTATTTTATCGGAATTGCAATTGCGTCGTAGCCGTCTTAAAAAACAAATTTTTAGCTTATTTCTTTTATAATCGTCTAGCGTTTTACGGAACCTTTCTTCGAACCGTTAAATATTTTCTTTTGATTTTAAATCCGATTTAAAAGTTATCGGCTATCGTTTAAACGCTTTAAAGCAAAGTCGTGAAACACGTAAAGCTCGAAGGATTTAAGCTAATATCGAACGAAAGAACCGTATACAACGAAAAGATAAACGAAAAGCTGCTAAAGAAGCTGCTTAAGCTAAACAAAAACGCTGCCGCACCTTTTAGTTTTAAAAGTCTATCTTTCTCTCGAACTTATCATAATCGTATGCTACTTTAGCCGAGTATAAGCTAGCGGTTAATAGAAAAGAATAGAAGATGATCTAAGATTTTCACTCGATTATAAAAGCTATTTAAATAGACTTTTGCTTTCGTTATAATAAAAAATAATTCGAAATAAAATTAAAAGTAATCCGCGGCGATCTTATTTATTACGAATATAACCGCCGTAATAAATCTATTAAAAAACCGGATCTTTTTAAATAGCTTTATCTTATAACAGCTAGCAATAACATAAACTTAAATAAAGTGCCGGATTACTTGCTAAAGCTTTCGGCATTAAAAAAAGCGTTGATCTTATCGTTACATATTAATATATCGCTTTAGCGTTACCGCGGCCATTAATATAAGTACTCGAGTTACGTAATAACTTTTGCTTTTAATAACGTTAAGTTTTTTAAAAACCTTCTTTTGCTTTTTAAAAAAGTCAACGTGATTATTCTTAAGCCGAAAAGTATTAATAAAGACTTTCGGATTAACAAGTAGTTTAAAAAAGAATACTGTGGTGGAGTTAGGGCTCTGTATTTGTTTTGTCTATGTATATAGTACTAATGCTAAGCACCTTTGTTACGTAGGTGCGCTGCATGCTCTAGCCTTGCTAAGCACGTGGTTAAGTTACGTGCAGGCTCTTATATAGACGAGTAGTTGGTTCTTCCTTGAACTACTAACATATTATTACACAATATAATACACGTACTTATAGCACATATTCGAGTGTCCTTCGATCGTCTTCTTTTTCTTTTTTTATTTACTTACGATTCTATTATAACTATATTCATATATATCTTTTGATTTAACGTTAAGTATATATCGGAGCTCTTTCTTTCTATATATATTTAGTGACTTACGTAAAGAATCGAATTAAAGGTCGGTCTTTATACCTTTTTTAAACTTGCTTCTTTTGCGAAAAGCTATATATTCGGAGTTTACGTTATACGTTAAGCTATTAACTATATGCTTTTACGATGCTCTTTCGAAGAGTATTCGATACACGCTAAGCTAATAATCAAGTGCTTTTGCATATAAGCTTCGAGGCTATTGTTTTAAAAGCGATCTTCTTTCGATTTGTGTCCGTCGAGCATGCTATTCGATATACTTGATAAGTATTATTTAAAAAGTCGTTACTTTAGTTCGAGGATCAAGCTAGCTAAAGTTTAATTCGGTATTTATAAAGTTCTATTCACTTAAGCTATTTTGCACGGCGATACGCTCGAAGTACTATTCGTTTAGTATACTTTACTTTTTTCGATTTAATATCGCTTTTAATACGAGTCTGTTGCTCTTTTTTTTTTAGAAAGGTAAGCAGTAGCTAAGTACCGGAAATACTACGCTAAGCTTAAAAGGTTGAAAATTCAATACTTACTTCGCAACGGAGATTACGCATAAAGACTTCGAATTGCTTTCGAACATCTTTTGCTTCGATAAATGAAAAATATAGCGAGCGGAAATAAGTGTTATGCAATTCGAAACCGTTTTAGTATCGTATTATATTAAAAGCAAGCTATATGCTTGCACGGAAGCTCGGCTATTATTCGACTTCGTTTTTATTTCGATACATTTAATCTCGATAATTACTCTTTTGTTTATTATAGATTTTACGTTACGAAGTTAAACGTATTATTAATATCATTTATTATATCGATTTAGTTTCGATTATTTAGCTCGACGCGATCGATACTCGACTCTTTAATAAATCACTTTCGACGCATCGAGATTTTATATCTTTGCAACATTTTTTTATATATTTAACATTTATTACAAATTGTATTTATTTTATTTTTATTATTTATTTATATTTATATTTATATCATTCTCGTTCTCTTTTCGTATTCGTTTCAAAACACCTTTATACTTTAATCGACATCTATCAACTTAATTTAACGAGCTTACGTTAAAGCTTTCGGAAATTAAAAAGAGCTATAACTTCTTCGATTTAAAAAGATTTCAGATTTAACGGAGATGCTACTCGTAAGCTAATCGACGACGAAGTAAAAAGAATTCAAGCTTTTTTACCTTTTGTAAATGCTTTAAATTACGTAAGTATTCGTAAACTTTTTTTTAAACTTAAAGCTTTTAAAATGCTTGCTTTCGATAAAGCTAATATTACGGATTATATTCGCTAGCTCGAACGAGCGTTTAAAGATTACGATATCGTTATCGATTCGGAAAAGAAGTAGTGCTTTACTAAATATAATATTTCTAGCCTTTTCGGTTATAATATACGTTGTAATATCGAGAGCTTCGACGGCTTTTTAAATCCGAAAGTGACTTAAGACGACTTTAAATCGGTGGTTAAAAAAGAGTACAAAGCCTTCGACTTAGCTAAGTAAAAAGATAATATTAGCTTTTTAAACGACTTAAGCAATAAGTAGATAGCAAAAGAAAGAGCTTTTAAAGCGAAGCTTTTATAGTTTATTCGATAGTTCAACTTTACGAGCTTTACTTGCTTCGCTAATAAAGATATTACCGATAAGCAATTAAAGTAAAAGTTTTTCGATTGCTTATTACTATCGATGTAGAATCAGATTTAAAAGAACGTTAAACTTAAAAAAGATCATTTGTAAACTTATAATATAATATATATTATAGTTAGCAACTTAATTAAGCAAGAACAGATCATTATAAAACGGATTAAAAAATACGATTACGCCGAGATCTTTAAAGCTTTTTCTCGCTATGACTTTTATTAAAACGAAAACTTTCGTTTTTAAATACCGTCTATTATTCTTAAGAGCAAGCGAAACCTATACGTTTCGCTCTTTTATAACACTTATTTTAATAATACTTATCTTTTTTTTTTTTATCGCGCAAGCATTACCGCTGCGAGTTCGATTACTTCGTTTATCGATCTTAACTTAAAGATCGAAGCTTTTATAAAATAACTAGCGAAAGTTAGTATTCACTTAAGATTTACCGACAGCTTCGCTTTCGTACCGAAAAAGGCTTATATAAACTTATTAAAAGCTGCTTAATATAAAGAGACTTAAAAGATCGCATTGCACCGGGTCTACGAGATTAATGTAGCCGATACTTATTCGAACCGAAGCTACGTTATATTAAAAAAGAAACGGTCTTTAAACGATTTTAATTGCATTTTCTATTAGTGTTAGCAAACTTCTGATTTACTTAACTATTAATAAAAGCTTTACAAATATTAAAATTAATGCTATTTGTTTATGCTTTAGTACGGATTAGCTTTTCATTTTAACGAAGCGGATTTAATATATATAAGACCGTACCGAAAAGAAATACTATCGATCTCGTTTTAATTCCGAAACGATACTTTTAAGTACGAGCAAGTTCTAGAAAGAGTTCGTAAAATAATAAATAATCTTAATCTTAAGCGTCGTTATAAAGCTTTAAAAGCATAACAAAAATCTATTAAAGAAGCTGCACGAGAACGTGCTAAAGCGCTTATTCGAGCAGCTAACGGCGGCAATACGAAAGCTTTTCGTATTAACGACTTTAATACTTTAAATATAATTCGCTAGCGATGCATTATATCAACGGATTTATATGTTCGCGTGTTTAATACAAAAGCTATTATTGCATTAGTAAAAACTCGAGCGCGCAACGTAGCTTTTCGAGTTACGTTATACTTGTTAAAAAACGTTCTTTCGGCAAAAGCAAAGGTCTAGTCTATTTATAATTAGCTTAAAGTTACTTTCGCTAAACTAATAAAAATAAATAAGCTCGAGCTCGTTTACATCGCGATTTTTAATTGAAACGCTTTACGACCGAAAGACTTACGGAATCTATTCGTTATATTGCTAAAAGCTCTTAAGGCTACACTTAAGCTTAAAGCTAAGCTTTTTAAGATTATTAAATTATACGAAAGGCTTAGTAAAGTGATCTTTTCTTTAAGAATAGATTACGAAGCGACTTGTATTAAGCTTTTAAAAAAGCGCGATTTGCTTAAGAACTTAACTTTTAATAAGATTATTGCGTTTTTCGCTGCTCTTTTTACTTTTAAACGATCTTCTTTCGAAAGTATAATCGATAAGATGATTTAGCAAACTTTTATTAGCGAGAGCGCTATTAATTGCTTTTAAGCTACGGTTAGCGTTGCGGAAGCCTCGGAAGATTGCTTAATTATAAATAGCAAGCTTATATCGAAAGCGACGAATGATCCGGTAAAAAACGGACTTGCTTCGAAGTCTTAACGACTTATTTAAAAAGAAAGTAATATCTCTTTATTTAATAGCGATCTATTTTGCAAAGTAATAAGTCGCTTTATCGATAAAGCGCTTTATCGCAAGAATTTACTTTTTTTTTTTCTTTTTATTACTTCGATTTACGGCTGAATTATTAGTAAAGCAGACTTTACATAAGTCTTTGCTCGATTAAAACGGATCTTATATAAAGATACTATTGCTTAACGGTCTTAGCTTAAACGCTTATTCGAATTTTTTTAAATAACTAAGCTTTAATTGCAAAAGAATATCCGTAGCAATTAAATTAAGCACCGCCGACGTAATACGCTTTCCGTACTTGAAGCGCTTTCGATTTGAAAACGTTTTTGCTTTATTTTTATTATCGGCTTTATTTCGATTCTTTTTATAATCGTGTTTTATAATGTTTTTTAATTTTAATATCTTTTTCTCGACTAGTTTATTCGTAAAGATCGGCGTATTTTGCGGACTACAATCGAAAGTGATACAGAACTTTTTTTAATAGAAATCGGTTTTGCTTCGACGTTTAGCTAGCTATTTTTTAGATATTTTTATTATCATTCGCTAATTCTTAAAGTTATTATTAATATACTCGGCTAGTTTTTAATCATTAATACGCGAGCTATACTCGATATAAGTATAAAAGTCAGCGTTATTATTTACGACGCCGCGGTTAAATTCGAAGTCTTTATAGCTTACGATTAAAAGATAAGCTTTTAAATAATCACCGGTTTACTATCGCGCTTTATCGGATACGCCGATAATATATTTATTAATATTAAAAGTGCTACGATTCGTACTCGATTCTACGTTATAGATTCGCTAAGGTTTCGATTTATATTCGATTACCTTTTTATACGCAAAGCAAAAATCGGTCTTCGATACCTTTTGAATTATAAAAGTAGCTTTATTATTGCAATAGTTACTGATCCGTCTACGAGCTAAGTTACTTAAGTTAAAGTAAGCGATAAAACGAATTAATACGACGAAGCTATCGATCGTTTAAAAGAGTAAAGTATAAGCTTTATTTATTACGATAAGTCTTCGAGTAGCAGCGGTAGCGACTCGGAAAACTAATAACCGGCCTTATTAAAAGCGCCGAAGTCGATATACTAAAAGCTTCTTGCTTTTCGCTTAATTTCGAAAGCGAAACGTTGCAGCGTCGACGAAAAAACGACTTTACTACTTGAAAGCAGTTTATCGATGTTTTTGTTTTTACGAAATACGATCTTTTAACAACTTATTAAATAAATGCCGTTAGCATCGATAACTTTATGACTTGTTACTACGATTATATTAACTATTAAAATTCGATACTTTATTAAACTCGAAAAAAGATCTTTTCGAACTCGGCTAAAGTATTCGGTATATATAAGACTAAAGATAAAAAAATCAAGCTAATTAACGAAGCAGACGGCGTAAGAGCAGCATTAAGTAGCAAAGTTGATTAGTACGAGCTATCGAAAGCTAAAGATACGCTATAAAAATAAGTAAAAGAATATAAGCAATACTTTTTTTTGCGTATTGCCGATATATCGAAAGGCTTTCGAATCACACTCGAACGTATAGCGAACTTAAATATCGGTAATATATTACGGCTTAAAGAAAAGGATTTATTTAAAAAGATAATGCTAAGCAAAGAAAAATCAATTGCATTCGTTTAGCAAAAGTGCGGTAAGTTTTACGACGACGTATCACTACCGATTAAGCTTAAAACTATCTTATATACGGCTTAGCAAGCTCTTAACTATTCGTATTCGAAAGCTTTATAGCTTATTGTTATTAAAATGCTTTAAAACAAGCTTAATAAAAGAATTTTAAAGTATTGCGAAAGACCGTACCGGAATTAATAATTCTTAATAGCTAAAAAGCAACCGGGCTAATACCGACTTATTAATTTAGTAACTCTATTTAATACAATTATACGGAAAGACGCTAATCTATTTTTAATTGTAAATAAGTTTGCCGAAAAGTTTTTTAGTTATTAAATAGCTAGCTTAATCGACTTTTATTCGAGCTATGATTAATAAACACTTTATTAATCGAGTAAAGACTTTACCGCTTTTTTTATATCGTTAAGTCTTTTCCGATGCATTACTTTTTCGTAAAATGCTATAAATTCGATAGCTTAATTCGTTCGAATAATTAATCTTATTTTAAAGCTTTTGCAACTTAAAGTCTTTATATTATTTGTCGACGATATTAAAGTAAAAAGATTACAAACGAACTATTCCGATAAAGAAACATTTTCGAGTATACGCCGATTCGTACTCGAATATATTTAGAATATCGATAAGATCTTAAAACGGATTAAGCGCGCTAGTATTACAATCGAAGAAAAATTATAATTTTATTAAGATAAGATAAATATAATAAGATTCGTATGCAATTCGAGAAGTCGAAAACCCGCTACGGATAAAGTTATTAAGATTAATAACTAAAAAACTTTCGAAAACGTTATTAAAGTTAAAAGATTTCTAAGCTTTTGCTTTTACTTTCGTATTTAAGTTAAAAGATTCGCATATATTATTAACTTTTTTTACAACTTTATAAAAAAGGATATAGATTAGCAATAGATCGAAGCGCATTCGAAAGCTATACGAATGCTATAAAATGCTTTAACGACGGTTCCGGTTTTGATTAAGATCGACTACGAAGACTAAAATAAAGAAATAATAATAAGAATAGACGCTAGCTTAAAAAGATAAAAAAGATATATCGGCTAACGTAAGATTACTTTTAATAAAGTATAGCCGGCTCGATACGAGTCCGAAGCTTAAACGGAAGCAAAACGGAATTACGATACTATTAAACGAGAATGCCGCAAAGTACTTAAAGTCTTTAAGAAACTTAAGCTATAGATTATTAAAGTGCACTTTATCTTCGAGACTAATACTAAAGTGCTCGTTGCTTAGCTTCGACGAAAAGCTATTGATATACTTTCGGTTTTAATTATACGCTAGCTAGCTTAAATCAATCTTTTCGATTTTAAAATCTAATATATTTTCGATAAAGATCACACCGCTGCTAATGCATTATCGAGACGGCTATAACACTTCGATAATTTAAGCGAAAAAGATAAAAATAAGTTCGATAATAGCTTGTTAGCCGACTTAAAACTTATTAAAGCTTAAGATAGCTTTAAAGAACTTTCGACGGACTTTTTAATAAATATTCGCTAATCTATTCTTAAAGATATGTTTTAACGCTCGAAAGAAGCGGAGAATGCAAACTTAAACGAGTTTAACGACGATTACGATTACGAAGATCTTTTAAACTTAATCGAATACTTTTCGAAATCAATTCAAATAGCTATCTTCTTAACGATTTTACAAAGACTTAAAGACTTAAACAAAGTAAAATACCGTAAGTTTAAAAAGGAAGCTATTAAATACAGAGTGAACGATAAGAAACTTTAAAGACTTTCGACGAAAAGTCTTTTTTTTCGATTAATAATCGATAAGCTTTCGATTAAAACGGATATTATTACGGCTTATTACGATAAAAGCGGTTATAAAAGCTATAAATCAATTTATTACTGTGTTTCTTAACGCTACTTTTAAAATAGATGTTATACGGACGTTAAACGATTCGTTAAGACTTATAAAGAATGCTAGCATCGAGCAGTTAATAAGCTCGAAGAGCTATTGTATTTTACTCGATTTAATAGCTTAATAAAACGTTAAGCTATCGATATCATTTATCTATTTGCACGCAATAGTAAAAGCTATTTAATTATTGCTAAAAATGATATAAATAGATAAGTCGAAGCGAAAGCGATTCGGACTCGAGACTCGCTTTCGATAGTTAAGTTTATTTAAAAAGATATCATTTGCTATTATAAGATTTTCTTTTAGCTAATAATCGACGGAAGTTCGGAGTTTAAGAAAAAAGTAATCGATTTACTTAATATTTAAAAAATCAATCGAGTCGTAGTCTTAGCATACTACTTTTAAGCGAATAGAATAATAGAACGCGGCTACGGATTAATTAAAGACGTATTAAATAAGCTTAAAAGCATCGATTAGATTGCGCAATTATTAATCGTTTTATTCGCCGATCGCATTTCGATGCATACTTTTATCGGATTCACTTTCTTTTATATAGTATACGGTAAAGAAGCAATGCTTTCGATTAAGATTCGAATTTAATCTTAAGCTACGTTATTTTAAGAGCTAATAATTAATCGTATTAAGCTTATCGAATTAAGGGCACGCTAATTCCGGATGCGAGACGAAGATGCTATAGAAGTTATACTTAAGAAAAACCGTTGCCGCTAAAAGAAAAAAGATGCTTTTAATAATAAAAAGAACTTTCGAATTAGACTTTTAAAAGTAAGCGACTTAATCTTTAAGTACGATTCGATACGTAAAATAGATATATTTAACGTTAAGAAGCTAGATTTTCGATAGCTTAGCTCTTATTAAATTTCGTCGGTAAATATAAAAAGATATTATAAGTTGAAAAAGCTAAAAGAAAACGAAGCTTTACTAAATAAAATATTTATTAGCAATCGATTAAAAAAGTTCTACGTACGATACACTTTCGAAGCGTTACTACTTCGCTTTAAGCTTTAAACAAAAAGATTTTTAAAATAACTTTTATTAAATAAAGTGGCCGAGTCCGGCCTTTAAATTAAGCGCTTAGATAGATTTGTTATTCGATTACTTAGCTTTACGAAAAAGCAACGGAGCTAATACGCAAGAGTCTTTATAAATAGTGATGAAGAAGCAATAGAAAGTGATTAAGTTATAAAAGCATAACTATTTGTAAAAGAAAGACGAGTTTAAATTTGATTTTTGATTTTTTTTTTTTTTTAAGTTTAGTTTTTTTTGTTTTCTTTTTTTTTATACTTTTTTTATTTCTTTTTTTATATTAAAAAGCTTTACGTTATCACACTTATATGCTTCCGATCTATTATATACGAGCATGTTATATATATAAAGCGGACCTTATTCGGAAGCTGATTAAAAAGAGTATACGAAAAATCTATTGCATTAATTACTTAGTAAGCTGTTAATACGCGATAAAAACCTTTCCGACCTTACAACTTAAAGCTAAATAGAATAGTGCGAAAGCTTTTCGCAACACTTTAAGCATTGCTTTTACCTTTCGAAGTCTTATTGATGTTGCTACGATTCGAATTTTTCGAAGAACTACCGGTATTGCCGCGATTAAAAGCTTAGCGAGCACTTTAGCGGAGCTTCTTTGCTTAAAAAGATACTAACGATTCCGAAGATAAAGATAAAAAGGACAAAGACTTTTCGGCAATCTATTATAATCAAATCGAAAAGGAATCATAAAAGGTTCGTAATATATACTTACGCAGTTAAAGAAGTTACTTAATAAAGTATTGTTTCGATCTATTATAGCTAAGATCTAACGTAGCAAGTCTAGCGAAGCTAGATCGGCGGTAGCAGCGGCGGCAAGTAAGCGTAACGCCGGGACGAGATTTAAATTAGCTAAAAGACTTTTAGCATTAGCGGCGGCAAAAGAAGCAGCGGCGATACGAGCTTGAAAAGAAGAAAAAGTATTATTAATACGAAAGGCAAAAGCACGGCGAGTCTTTATAAAAAGGTTATTTGCAACTATGCTTTTACGAAAAACGTCGTCGGCCGTTTTAATTCTATTATCTATAGCCGTTATCGTATTTATTAAAACTATGCTAGCATTAACGACTTTTGCAAAGAGCTATCGAATCGAAATTAAAACGAGTGTAAGACAAAAAGTAAGATAACTTATAAAGATGCAAATTGATTTGATAATATAGCAACGCTCGCATTTAATAGATTTGTCGAAAAAGAAGATACATCGACTCGTAGCATTATCGATAATTTTGCTTACGTAATCTACGTATCGAAAGCAAATCGAAAACATAATAGTAAAAGATAAAGTTGATAAGTAGTGATGCTAAAAGGAAGATGAAAAGATATAAAGTTGATATAAGAAAAAGGTATTATTTATAGCAAGACTTCGAGTATATATTACCGCTTTTGTTTTCTTTATTACGTTATCGCTTTAAGCTTTGCGCTATTACCGATTCGGCAGTGCGTTACTACTTGACCGCTTAAACCGGCGCACGCTTGTCTTAATAATAATACTAACGCTCGAGTTAATATTGTTTTTATAATTGAATAAAAAAGCTATAAAAGATGTAAGAAAGAGTTAGACCCGAAAGATTATCTTACATTTTCGTTGCTATTCTTATCTTCTTTATTATATCATATACGCTTCGTATTAATACCGATCCGGCGATGTATTATTAAGTAATACTTTAAAACCGTATTGCGATTATGCAATTCGGCTATATGCTCGTTTTGCAAACCTAACTTTACCACTTTAATAAGAGGTGATTCGAAAGCGAGTTTGATTCGAAGGAGGGACGTATATAATAGAGTTAAGACTTTGTATTTGTTTTGTTTATATATATAATACTAATGCTAAGCACTTTTATCACGTAAGTGCGCTGCATGCTCTAGCCTTATTAAGCACGTGGTTAGGTCACGTATAAGCTTTTATATAAACGAGTAATTAGTTTTTCTTTAAACTACTAACATATTATTACACAATACAATATACGTACTTACAGCATACATTCGAGTGTCTTTCGATCGTCCTCTTTTTCTCTTCTTATTCATCTACGATTCTACCATAGCTATATTCATATATATCTCTTGATTTGACGTTAAGTATATATCGGAGCTCTTCCCTTCTACAATACCGAGTTCGGCGCTTTGCGATTTATACTTAACTTACTTTTTTAAAAACAAATAATCTTAAGTATATTAATATTAATATAAACTAAGACTTAATAGATTCTTTATATGACGACCTTAAGCGATTACCTAAAAGAACTTACGGAAGCGCGGAGGTTCACATAAGAGCTTAAGAGAATCTTAAAGTAATAATTTAAAATCAATAATTACCGAGTATAAAGGTCGAAGGTAATTAAAGTTTATATATACGAAAGTAAAAGCGTTAAAGACTCGTAAACCATAGTTTATAAGTTAAAAGCAAAGAATAAAAGAATATAAAAAATATAAAAAAAAAAGAGAAAAGTAGTTTAGCGCATATAAAGTGCGTCTAAAAGACTTAGCGTATCGTTATACTACTTCTCCGTTCGAAAAAAGCTCGTCCTCGAGCGTCTATTTATTGCTTTATCATTACTTAAGTGATCGTAGTTATTAATATCGTTCGAATAAGCTTTGATTTATTCGAAGAGCTTCGCGGGAAAGCCGAAGAGCTTTTTATATTTTAAATAAAAGTTACGTATCTTAAAAAGAACGTATATAAAATCGAAAGCGAAGTATTAAGTAAAGTTAATATCGCGGCCGAGCTAAAAAGCGCGGTATTTAAAGTGCTTTTTAGTTTAGCGTACGATTAAGATATTCTTTACTTCGTTTTTAAGTTCGCTAGTAATATTAATCGAGTTAAGTTTAAAAATGATTTGCTTAAAAGTAAAGTTATTAAAAGCTTTTCGCAATCGTTCGAAATGAAAGACTAAATGAACTTTTATTAACTCGAAAAGCTTAAGTTTAAAGCTATTATAAACGTTATCGATAACTTCGAACGGTCCGTTTATAAGGTTATCGAGCTTTTTTAACGGTCGAAAAGTAAAGAACGAGCGCATATTTAACTAAACCTTATTATTAACGTCGAAGTCAATCGAGCGCTTTGATTTATTAGCTTGTTTAGCTATGCGGTCTTAAGCGCGCTAAAAGTGCTTTTTAGCGAAGTTTTAAGCTTTAAAGTAGCGGTTAGCGTAAGCGCGAGCTTCGTTTTAATTAAGCTTGCGAAAAAGGGTTTAATCGTTAAGTCGTTTTAAGCTTTAATTTTAAGTAGTTCGAAAAGCGTAATCGTAAATTACTTTAAAAAAAGAAAAATCGCTAAAAGAGTCGTAAAAAAGCGTTAATTAAGCGAAGTCTATTATAAAAAAAAACTCGCTTTAATCGTTTTAATAATAGCTTACGAAAGGACGAAGGCGCTTTTATAAGTACTAATTATAAATTTCGGTTTAACCGTTAGTTTTAAAGTGTGCGGCGGTACTAAAGGTTAGTTTAATATCGAAGATTTTATTAAATTCTTTTTAAAACTCGGACTAGTATTAAAGTCTTTTATTAAAAGTCAATATCAAAAGAGCTTTAAAATATTTATAAATATAATAAATATAAAGCTTAGCGAAGCTTTTAGCGTCGATAAACTTATAATAAAAGATCGAGATTGCTTGCTTAAAAAAGCGGTCGATTATTATAAAGACGTTATCGTAGCCGTGTTTATCTTTATTAAAGCTATAAAAATCTATAATAACGTGCTTTTAAAAGCGCGAAAAAATCGAGAAAAGTTAAAGCAAACTAAGTTTTTTATCGCAAAGCATTAAAGCTCGTTTGCAAGCGTAGCAGTTGCAGCAATATTAATTAACGAATCTAGCTATACCGTATTAATAATATTATATTGCAAAAAGCTTATAAGTTTTGCAAGAGCTAAAGTATATCGTAAATATTTAGTCGTAGACTTCTCGAACGAGTAACGAGCGCAAGTTTTAAACGTTAAAAACTAATAAGCGGCCGTTATAAAGCAGCAAATCGCTTTTTATAATAAGTTTAGCTCGTAAACTATAATTTACGAGTAAAGACTTAACTTTAAAAGCTTAAATTCGAAATGCTAAGAAACTAAAAGCGGTCCGATTAGCTTTTAAGACTTAATTAATAACTCGAAATATCGGTAAAAGCTTCGCGATCTTTTCGATAATAACGGCGGTCTTCGAAAGCGTAAATTAACATAGCTTTTCGATTAAAAGTCGTAAATTAACGTTATCAGCGCAAAGCAGCGTTTGCAAGCGCTAAGTGCGCTTAAAGCTGTTTTAAAAAAAGAGCTTTTCGGTGCGACGTATTAGCGCGTTAACTAAAAGGTTGTTTTTACTTAGTTTATACGTAATAATAAAGTTGTAATCGAAAAGAAGCTTTGCTTAGCATATTTAACGAGCGTTAAAAGTCTTAAAGGTTATAAAGTACTTTAAGGCTTTATAATCGGTGATTACTTAAACTTAATAAAAAGAGCCGGCGAGTTCGGCGCGAAAGTTATTAAAAAAGCGTATAATAACTAGTATTTCTTTATTGTAAACGACGTAGTTAAGCTTAACGGAAATTATAGTTTTAAAATAATAAGCGATTAATAGCTAATCGGAACTATGCTTTTAAAAAAGGATTAAAGCGATTACGCCGTCGAAAGCGTTAGTTTCTAGCATATAAAAAAGGTTTTAGTTATAATGCTATAAGATTAGCGCAATAATTAAAGCGAGCTTTAAAAAGTCGAAGCTCTTTTAATATTAAAAATTAAATGAAAAAAGAACGTTAGCTTTAATCAAGTGTATTAAAAGCTTTGCGATTACGCTATAGTTTCGAATGAATCGACGGTAAAAGTTATAAAATCTAAAGAAGCTTTAAACGCTTTTAACGGTTATAAAAAGCGCTTAATGCTTTACTATCGAAGTCTTATTCAAATTTACTTTTAGACTTTTAATAAAGATGATAAAGCTTAAGTATTTTATTTTAATAATACTAAATTCGCACTTTTTAATATTAGCTTAAAAGCTAGCGTCGTCGAATCGTTAAAAAACTTAACGGACGTAATAAGCGTGCTTTAAAAGATCGGAAAAGTAAATCAAAATATCGTTTAAATATATCGTATAAAAGATGTTTAAGAAGTCGAAAAAGAAGTCATTTATATAGCGTTAGTAAATAGCGAGTCTATTAATTAATTCGAATAAAAGAACTTTGCATTTATAAGCACCGTAGCGTATTTTAAATGTAATAAGCTTTTTTAAAGCTAAGTCTATTCGTATTTTATAAAAAGCTTGCCGAATATCGAGTTTCGTAAAAATTTTAGCTTTTAAAAGACGTGCGAAAGTTTTATCGATTAAAAGGAAAAGGTATCGATCTTTACGAATAAGATTGTTTAGCGCGCGGAAATTAATATAAAAGCGGAAGGAACCGTTTTGATTCTTAACAAAAAGGATTAAAGCTATAAATAACGCTATTAAAGGTTCGATAAAACCTTTATTAAAATTGTCGATAAAATAAGCTTTAATAAGCTTTAGCTTAAGGATCGATATCTTATATAATAATAAGTACCGAAGCGCTTTTTCTTTTCTTTCGAAAAGCTTGATTTTATAATCGTAAAGCTTATATAATGCTAGCATATTGCTAGCGGCTTTAAAAAATACGTATGCGTAATCGGAGTATTCGAAAGAGATAAAAAGGTCGTTAATAAGCTTTAATAGTTCCGTTGCAAAGTCAATAATAAAAATAGAGCCGTTAATAAAGCGTATTAGCGCTGCTTAATAATTAGCTTAAGTAAAAGCAATTGTTTAACGCTCGAAGATTAAGCAATCGAGCTCGTAAAAAAACGTAAAAAACAATTTTACGTTTTTTTAACAAGCGATTATATAAAAAGCGTATTTAAAGACGTTATTGATTTTAAGGTTTCTATTGATTTTATACTTAAATATTTAGAAAAAGCGTTTAACGAATAAAAGAAGTTTTATAAAAGCGATATCGGTTAATATAAGCTTACGGTTTATTTAAGATATTAATTTAGCGTAGTCTTTAAAAAAAGTGTTTTTCGTAAAGCGAAAGAATAGCGGCTTTACGGAAGAGTAAATAAAAGAAAAAAGTTTAACGATCTTAAAAAAAAAGCGAAAAAAAGACGATTTTAAAAAGAAAAAAGTGATTTTGCGATTATCGTTGCTGCTTAATCTATTTGTAAATTATAATTTATAAGTGAATTAGCGTCGTAAGCTTTTTAAAAGCGGTTTAAAGCTCGATTACGCTTGTTAGCGTCGTATTAATAACGAGCGTTTACTTTACGCTAATTAAAATATATAATCTTAATAAGTTTAGCGTAAATAGCGATCGAAAAATTAAAGCGAAGTTAATAAAGCTTGCGGCGAGCGCAATTAAAAAGAATCTAATGCTTAGCTAGCTATGCTTGTCCGAAGATTACGTTATGATTTCTAAAGTTAATAATAAGAAAAAAAGTAAAAGATTAAACGCGCTTATCAATCGTAAAGTTGAAAAGTGCAAAATATAAAATAATAGCTTTACGAGCTTTATTATATAATTTAATAAAGAATAAAGCCGAAAAGAATTGAATCAAAAGTTTAAGAAAAAAAAAAAGTAATTTAAGTAGCGTTAAATTAATTAGCGCGTACTTATTAACTTTTAAGTCGAGCAAAGCAAATACCTTATACGAAAAGCTATTCTTAATAAAAGTAACGAGTATAATTATAGCTTTATTATTAAAGAGCTTCGTAAGGTCGAAGTATCGCATATCTCGAAGCTAATTTAAAAAAAAAGCTTTACTTAAGCTTCGACGTTTCTTTTATTATCAAAAGCGTCGGAGTTAATAAAAAGAAGCTCTTAATGATCTTTAAGAGCGTCGAAGTAAAGCCTATCGTCCGAGTCATTCGAATAAAAGCCGTATTTAAGTTTAGCGCTATATTTTATCTCGTTAATTAAATGATAGCGGAAGAGCTTCGGCGTATTTAAGTTTTTGCGAAACGATTTAAAAATCTTAATCGCTAATTTAAAAGCGTTTCTAAGAAAAAAGAATTTATTAAATCGATTAGATCGATTTGCATTAGCGCTAAAGCTATTAAAAGTTTAGCGTTAAAAAGTAAAGAAAAAGACGAAAGCTAAGCTACTTTAACGGTTCTCGTAATAAGTGATTTGCTTAACCGCTGCTCTTTAAGCCGAGCGGGATTCGTTACGAGCTTTATTATAAAAGCTCTTCGCGAATTAAGTATTATATTTAACTTATAAAACATCGTAAAGCTTTGCAAACGCGTATTAGCTAATAGCTAATTGCTAGACGGCGGTTTAAAAGTCTTTAAAGGTTATAGTTTTAGCAAATTCTAAATAAAGCTGGTCGCGTAGCGTTTTAGTGATCTTAAAACGCAAGGCCTTACGTAATCGGTCTTCGTCTTTAATTTCGGCGGTAGCGGCAAGCTTCGAGAAAACAAAATAAAAGTCTTAAAATTGCTAATTAAGCTTTATATAAAGTTTTTCGAATTTAATTAACGCTTTAGCTTTTTTAGCGAAGTCGTTTAAAAACTCGAAAGCGATTTAAACGAGTTTCGAAGCGGTTATAAAGTTGCTACGATTTATGATTAAAAGGGCTAAGAATAAGTAAGCTATCTTTTCGATTTAATTAAAAACGTAGTTCTTGCGTTAACGTTTTATAAAAAAGTATTCTTTAAAAGCTTTTAAGTTATCGAAGACGCGGGCTTGCTAATAACGTACTCGATAGCTTACGCCGTTTAAAAGCTTTTATTTAAAGTTAAAGATCTGCTCGATACGAGCGCGACCTTAAAAAGCTAAAGAAAAGGCTTTAAAGGTATTAAACTTAATTAAAGTGCGAAAGTTGGTTAGCTTATAAAAAAAAAGTAGTTCGTCGTCGTCGGCGAAAAAGCGGCGAAAGTTAGCGGTTTTATAAGTAAAAAAAGTAGTTTAGAAAACCGAAAGCTTATATAGCTCCTTGCCTTTAAAGTTATCTTTAAAAGACACTTAAAAAGGCTTTAACGAGCGTTTCGTAATTAATAAGACCGCTTAAAGCTAGTCTAATTCCTTTCGAGCTCGACGGGCTTCTTTTTTAGCTTTATCGGCGAAGGTTTTTTACTCGCTAACGCTTTTATCGAGCTTTTCGTTGCGAGTTTTTATATTTGCAAAAAGCTTCTTAAGCTTAGCGGCTTTTCGTTAAGACTAAAAGAGAGCTTAATATTAGGCTAAAGCTTTTTCGAAATTAATAAAAGCCGAAGGATCATCTTTATCGTTTTGCTTACTAATAGCTTCTTCTTAAGTAAAAAGAACTACTAGTTAAGCCGTAAAAAAGGAAGAAAGAGCTGTTAAAGCAGCTTTAAAAAGTATGCGAAAGATTTTACTCGCAAGGCAAAGGTTATTATATTATATAAGTGCTATCTTTTAAGTTATACTTAGAATAGGCTTTCTCGTGACCGTTAGAATCGTTTAAGTGTTTTAACGTCCAATTACTAAAGAATTCTAAAGAAAAGGAATATTATTAAAGCCGTTCCCGGCGGAGTAAAATAGTTGTTAATAATGTGACGACTTTAAACGATTACTTAAAAGAACTTACGAAAGCGCAAGGGTTTATATAAAAGCTTAAGAAAATCTTAAAGTAATAACTTAAAATTAATAACTATCGAGTGTAAAGGTCGAAAGTAGCTAAGGTTTATATATACGAAAGTAGAAGCGCTAAAGACTCGTGAACTATAGTTCATAGGTCAAAAGCGAAAAATAAGAAAATACGAAGAATACGAAAGAAAAAAGGAGGAAAGTAGCTTGGCGCATATAAGGTGCGTCCAGGAGACCTGGCGTGTCGTCACACTTTACTCGTAAATAAAGATATAAAAGAGCGGGTTACAATTATTAAAAACGAAACACTTAAACAGCTTTTATTAAAGACAGCGGCTTTAGCAATTATAAAGTCATCGGCATAAAAACGCCGCCGCTTGCGCCGAAAAGCTCGCGATAATCTTAAAAAAGATTCGAGCGAAGATAAAGCTTTTGCAAGCGATAAAAATGCTTTACTTAATATAAAAGATCATTTAAATGCTAACGATGATTTACTTGATGATTAAAAGCGTCTTCTTTTAAAGACTACGGTTTTCGATTTAAATCTAAATACTACGGAATCTAATCAGCTCTTTAGACTTTGCTTAAGTTAATAAACTCGCATCAAAGCAACATGTTTTTGCTTTTGCTTTAAGCTAGCGGTCTACGCTAATCTTTAAGCTAAGACTTAATTAAAAGCTTTTTAGTTTAGCTTTTCTTATACTATTCTTTATCGGCGCAAGCGATTTTCATACTTAAAGACTTCGAAATATTAATATAAAAGATTATATTAAACACTTAATAAAGTACCGCGATAAGCGTTTTGCTATCTACTTTCGTTTTCGGTTCTATTTTTTTAATATTTTAATACGCTTTAAAGTCGTTAAAGTATCTTCTTACTTTATTAAGTCTCGAAAAGATATCAAGGACTTAAGTATTAATAGTTTGCGAGATCAATTAGAAAAGCAGCTAGCCTTTTTCAATTAAATCGTGCGCTATAAGCAAGCTATCGATAGCACTCGTCTTTTTTAAAAGAAGCAAAGCTATTAGCTAAAAGCATTAGCTAAGTCTTAGCTAAACGCTATAACAGCTTTTCTTATATAAAGTGTTGCGGACATATAATAAGAAGACCTTTAGCGCTATCTTCTTTAGTATAATAAATACAAGGCCGCTAATTAAGCTAAGCGAGCTAAGATAATATAAGACAATGTTTAAAAGAACTTAATTATCATTGCTTATTATATTTATATCCGTTAGCAAGCTTTTTTATAAGATATCTTAAGTTATTATTTGCTATATACTGATTTTTAAGCACGATAAGAGTAGCAAGACCGTAGCTCGAGCTATATTTACGATATATTTTAATTAAAAAGCAGACCGAACGATGCGAGCGAGCTTAGACTTAATATGAATTTTAAGAAAGACGATTACTTTCGTATCTTAAACTTCGTTAGCTTTTAAAAAGATTATATCACCGTATATAACTTTAATGCGACTCGTTTACTAGATCTGCAAAACCCGACTTTTTTACTTTTTAATATAATTAAGAATACAATCGATCAATTTATTACGTTAATTAATCGAATGCAAATCTACCGCGTTTATTTAATTAAATACTATTTACGTAAAAACAAAGATACAAGAGTCTTTTCTTACAAATTTTATTATAAGCGCTTTATGCAGCCGATAATTGATTACAATCGGAAAATAAATCTTCGAAAGTATTAGTTTACCGTTTAACGCAATCATCTTTTACAAAACCTTTTTTCATTTGTTTTTGTATTAAACTGGTTAACTAACACGGATATACAGCTTGTATTTAGCTTTAAAGGTCTTTTAAAGTACGCTTCTAAGTATTGTTTTAAGCATAAAAAAGAATCCGACTTTTATAAAGATATTATTAATATAATATTAAAACATATTAATGCTAAGGCTTTAGCCTTTTCGCTAGTCTTTAAGATACTTAATAAGCTGCTAAAAGAAAAGGATTATAACGCTTAAGAGGTTTATTACTTGCTCTTTAAAATCAATTTAATTAAATCTATTCGGAACTTTATTAATTTGAATTGCCGACTAAATAAAAACAAGAAGTACTAAGTAGAATTAAATAAGTATAAATTAAAACCTAAACTTTTTAACTTTTAGCGGTACCGATAACGCTTCGAGCGAATCGAAAAAGTTACTTTTTTAGACTTTTTTAAGGTCTACGATATATACACTCATAAAAAAAGGAATTTCTTACGAAAAAGCAAGCTTTAAATTATTAATTACTTTCTTTAATACTTAAATATTAAAGTCTCTAATAATTATAAGCATAACGCACGCACTTATTTAATACTGCACTATTTTTACCGAAAAGAAAACGACTTACTTATTAATATTACCGGAAAAGAGCATCCGATATTCGCTTTAGCTTATAACGCTTGCAAGCGCTTTTATCGAGATCTTTATAGCAATTCTTTATATATGCTCGATTATTACGATCTTTTTTTTATAACTAACGAAAAAGATAAAGCTGATTTAAACGATGAATACGATATAAAAAGCTTTAAGCTTCGAGATCGTAATAATATTAACGCAAAAGAAAAATAAAAGTTGCGCAACTTTCGGAACTTTCGTATTATGCTTATAAACGAAAACGATATATCGAACCGACTTAAAGATCTTGCTTATAATTAAGATTTACATGTTAGCAAATACAATATTCTATCTATTTATATTCGAGATTAGAAAGCTGTTGCAAAAGTATTTAATATACGAGTTAGCGCTACTCGAAATTATAACTTTAAAAAGCTTTTCGATAAACAAAAAAGGTTTTACTATTCTATAATAGACTATTATACTATAGTATTATTAAACCAAACCTTTTTATAGCTATTAATTCATCTCGACGGCAAAGCTGGCACGGGCAAAACTTACTTTATTTTAATTACTTGCGTCCGGCTCTAAGATATAACGGATAAAGCTAGCAAGCTTAATCTAATCATCCGAGCAGCGCTTACAAGTGTTGCTGCTTTTAGTATCGCAAGAGCTATATTACATTCATTATTAGCGCTACTAGTCAAACACTATTTTATAAACAATTCTTTTGCTACCTTCTAGACTTTTTAAGCGAAATTTAAAGACTGCAAGTATTTAATTATTAATAAGAAATCAATAATTGATTTAAAAGACTTCGCTTGAAATTTGAATTCAACGGCGCTATATTTAGATTTTCTTTAAATCTTAAGAATTATTTAAAAGTCTAAGTATTTACCTTTATAATGATTTTTATTAATTACCGCTAGTTAAAAAGAAGTCTTTATTTATAACTTATAACCTTTCGCTAAAACAAAAGATCGATTAGTCTTTTTATCGATTATTTAATAAAACTATTCGATTTAAGGTTATTATGCGTTAAAAAAGCGAGTCTTTAAAAGCTATTAATTTCCGTAAAGCACTTTTAAAACTCCGAGAAAATAACCTTTCGATAAACAGCTAAGAACTTTTTATATTTCGAGCTAAAATGAATATCCGGCCGGTTGATAAAGATTCTTTTAAAAATGCTTTTCGTATTTACTTTACGAACGCGGAAGTTAAAGAATACAACTACGAGCAGCTAAAAAAGCTAGACGCGCTTATCTTAAGACTTAAGTCAAAGAATACAAGCAGCGCGAAAGCTTATAACGCTGATTAAAAAGAAGCTAAGAGCTTGAAGCAAAGCATTAATATATGTATTAAAGCTAAAGTGATATTAAATTAAAATCTTTAAATAAAAATAAAAATAATTAATAAGTTTATAAAAATAGTTAAAGATATCTTTTAAAAGGCAAAGGCTAAACTACGTAAAGAACTGCTATAAAGCATTATAATAGAGATCGAAGATTATACTAGTCTTACTTTCGAAAATACTAAATAACTCTTAGTATTTATCGTAAATCGAAACTTTTATTACGATAATAAGCTTTGCAATCGTCGGCAGCTACCTTTTCGCGTAGCTTACGCAATCACGATATACAAAAGTCAAGGAATTTCTTTAATCAAAGTAATGATTAGCTAAGTTAAAACTGAATTTGCTTATAAACTATATTATATTTTAGCTTTTAAAGTAAAGACTTTAGCGGAAGTTATGTTTAAGAATGTGTTTGATTTTTATCGGTTTAAAAAGAAGTCTATTAGTATTAATATTAATCGAGACACAGATCATGTGTATCGGGGTCAGCTTATACAGCGGTTATAAAACGTATAAATATATATATATTATATAAGCTATAAGAATTACAAAAGTTACAAAAGTTACAAAAGTTACAAAAGTTACAAAAGTTACAAAAGTTACAAAAGTTACAAAAGTTACCAGAGTTATAAAAGTTATAAAAACTAATAAAAAGCCTTTGTACCTCGCTTAATTCAAACAAAAGCTTATTTGCACGTGCACTTAGCCTTAGTATAATAATTTCCTTACATTTAAACACTTTGCTTTTACGATATACCGAAATCAAACAACATATAGCAATAAATCATTTATCGCCTTTCTTATTGCTATTATAAATACGAAGCAAAAGACACAAAGTACTATTAACTATACCGAAAAAAAAAAGATTAAAAAAAAAGAGCTTAATAAAAGAAAGATTAAAGAAAAAGAGATTAAAGAAAAAGAAATTAAAGAAAAGGAGATTGAAGAAAGAGAGATTAAAGAAAAAGAGATTAAAGAAGAAAGCGATATTAAAAAAAAAGGAAACATTAAGGAAAAAGAAAAAGAGGCTATTATACCACCACTAAAAATTCTTTTATTAAACGACTTCTACTACGCAACCTTACTACGCGCCCTTATAACACTATTATCTAGCTTACTACGCTAGCGATATAAGTTACTCGATCTCTTCGATAATAACGACGAGATAACCCGCATTATAAATAAAATTAACCTCGAAGGATTTATCGATACTTAAAGCAGCTAATAAACTAATAATAATACTTAAAGCAATAATAAAATATAAGATAATACTTAAAGCAAAGAACAAAGCGAAATAAGCAATAATAAAACACAAGATGATGTTTAAAGCAAATAACAAAGCGAAGTAAGCAAAGAAAGAAGCTAAAATATTATACTTACGGATCTTTCTAAGTTTATATATACGACGTATAAAAACAAGAAAATATACGACGATCTCGAAGTACACCGCGCATTTAAGCAGATCGAGCAATTTAATAGAATCAAAGCTAAAGCAAAAGCATTAAAATTAGCGCTAGATTTGCTTTTTTTTCTATTCTTTTCGACTTTTAAATTAAGCATAAATACGATTTATCAATCTTTACTGCGTTTTGCGCCTTTCGCATTTGCTTAGCTACTTAAAAGATTTATGAAAATCGAATGCATTAAGTGTAATAGCTTCCGCTTATTATTATACTTCTTTATTTTAAATATTAGTTTGCGATTTACTACTTGCTTAAATTGCTATTATCAACGACGCTACAAGCTAGCTAAAGAATACTCTATTCGAAATATAATTCGAAAAAGTTTGATTAACAACTTAGCAAATATAATGATATCGGAATATATAACTAAATTAACGGACGAACCTTGCTAAAGCTGTTTAAGTGTATTCTTATGAAAAAAGCTCGATAACTTATATACTTGTTATAATTGTCGTAACAAGCGCACTTTTTAGCGCTTATAAATATTAAATAAGCGTATAAAAAGGGTCATGCAGAGTTTAAAAGCTTATAAACAGATCGAGCTTAAGTCTTATCGAATGATAGTTATAAAAGAGTATAAGCTTAACGAATTATAAAATGTACAAAAATAGTTTATTATCAAAAAAAGTTGTATAGCTATTAGTAATTAATTAAAAGTAAATAATATATTTATATTATACAATTAATTGCGCCGAATCAACTATAACCTTTATAACTTTTATAACTTTTATAACTTAATAATTTTATATGATTATGCATACTAAGCCGATGGATTTAATAAAAGCGAAAATTTACTTGTGTTATGAAAGTTATAAAAGTTACAAAAGTTATAAAAGTTATAAAAGTTATAAAAGTTATAAGAGCTATAGGAGTTATAAGCTATTATATAAAATATTATATAAATATACTACTATACCGACGAATACGGCAAGTGTAAGAATTTGGTTAAGCACGGACCTTTTTAAAAAGTGAATTCGTCTATTACTTTTCAATATTTATTATAACTTAAATATTCTTTTTAACCTTAACTTCAACCTCAACTTTAATATTAATATCAATATCAATATCAATCTTAACTTTAACCTTAACTTTAGCTACAATTACAATTATATTAGCAATATAATTTCATTCCGCTAGCGCAACTTTCGAGACGGACTTTATACAAAGCGAATAAGTCGGCCGGATCCGGCTTATAAGCGGCAAGTACAACTACTTCGCAAGCAGCAATGACTGCTTTTACACCCTTTCCTCCTTTTTTAATAAGCTTTACTTATTGCTTTGCTTATTGCTTTAATTGAGCTCGCGGTATAAGTGATAAGTGATACACTTTAGTTATTTACGCTAATATTATATATAGATTTAATTAAGACGACGATGATAAGAATAAGCTAATGATTTTTCGTTCTCTTTCCTTCTCTTTCTTTTATACCGTCTCCGCCGTCCCCGCTGCTGCTTTGCCTCTTCTTTTCTTTCTCCTTCTCTTTGCTATAGACTTAATAGTAAAAGAAGTTAAAAGAAAAGTAAAAGAAGATAAAGTAATAAAAGATAAAGTGATAAAAGATTTTAAGCTCGTAATATAAGTTATCTTAAGATCAAGTGATACATTCGAGCTACTTACGCTAATAATATATATATATAGATTCGAAAACGACGACGATATAATTAAGCTAATAATCTCTCGCTTTCTTTTTCTTTTTCTTTTCGTCCTTCTCGCGCTATTGATTCTTATTAGCGTCCCGGCTTTTAACTTCGCCTCGGCTTTTAATAGCCTTTTATATTCTTCGCCGCCGCCGTGCCTCCCTTTGCTACGCCACTTGCTACCCTTCGCTTTATAAGCTTTAAACCGATCTTACTTTTATAATAAAGCATAAGCGTAAATATATTTTATATCTTTTATTAATGCTTATTAATCAAATCAATAAATGTTTACGTCCTCGCCGGCCGTTAATAAAAGGACTTCTTTTATTAAGGCTTAGCTTAAATAAGCTTAATCGATTGCCGAGTTTGCGCGGCTTTTTTAAGCTTAAATTACTTAAAAAAAGAATAAAGACTTATATACGCTTTCCGCTATAAGCATATAATAATCGTATAAGCAATCGGACTTGTCAAAGCTCTTTCTTTTTCGCCGTGCTATCATCGGCTACGTCGGCTGTATTATAAAGACCGAATTGTAATAATTACTTTCTTTTATCTTTTAATAACTTTAAGCTAATACAAATATATAAGAGTGAGCTAATAAACCCGCTTTGCGATGCGTGCGCCGCTGCTCGCTAAGAGTGCTAAGCATACTCTTCGGCCGCTAAAGTATAAATATTTAATTCGAAAGATACGTATGCTCGATATCAATAGTCTCTTCGAAAGTGTACTGCGTTTAAGAAGAGCTTACGTAAGAAACGTAGATTTAAACCTTTTTCTTTTGCTCGAGACCTTCTTCCCTTTCCTTTTCTCCCTCTTTTAAGTACACCTTTTATAGCTAAGTTAAAGATTCGAGTTTAAACCTTTTTTAATGCATATTCTTAAACTTAATAACTCTTATAACTTTTGTGACTTGTATAATCTTATAGCTTTTATAACTTCTATAATTTTTATAACTTTTATAACTTCTATAACTTTTGTAACTTCTGTAACTTTTATAACCTTTGTAACTTTTGTAACTTTTATAACTTTTGTAACTTTTATAACTTTTGTAACTTTTATAACCTTTGTAACCTTTATAACTTTTGTAACTTTTATAACTTCTATAACTTCTGTAACTTCTATAACTTTTGTAACTTTTATAACTTTTAATATTTTCGTAATATAAGTAAATATATAATTATAAGTAATAAAGGGGGTCCGGGGTCTCTCCGGTATAAAAATGAAAAGATAAGTAATAAAAAAGGGTTTAAGAGGGTCTCCCCCTTATAATAAAATATAAACTCGATAATAACTTTTGTAATTTTTGTAACTTCTGTAACTTCTGTAACTTCTGTAACCTTTAATATTTTCGTAATATAAGTAAATATATAATTATGAGTAATAAAGGGGGTCCGGGGTCTCCCCGGTATAAAAATGAAAAGATGAGTAATAAAAGGGGGTTTAAAGGAGTCTCCCCCTTATAATAAATTATAAACTCGATAGTTTTTAATATAATAATACTTTTATATATATTTACTTTTATTTTACGATCTATTTAATAAGTTTGATATTTAGCAAAAGATAAAGTCCGATATAATATTATCAACGGGCTAATTATTAATTTTATAAAAATCTAATTTAATAATATACTAATGAGTAATTAGCCCGTTGGTGACATTACAGAGAACTTGGTCCTCTGCCCTGGTATATTCAAGACCTTTTAATACGCAAAGCTAAACTTCGAAATACTCGATCGAGTTTATTGCATTAACAAATTATTAATAATTGTAATAACGAATTAATCTTTCTCTTTCAAGTCTTAAATTGCAGTTTGCTATTTAATTTGCTAGTTGCGAGCTAAACTAGCCTTGGTCCGTGCAACTTCTACTATCAAGTTAAGTTGATCCTGTTTAAGATCAACTAAGATCAACTCAACTGCTTAGTTGCACGGACCTGCAACTGTAAGCCAAACACACCTTAAGTACGCCAAACGGCTAGCGTTCCATCTCTTTCCTGAATTACTACGGTATATGAGAGGCGGCTGCGGGAGCGGCCGCATCACATGACCTCGGATGGCAAAGCACAACCCGACCCACAACCCAACCTAACCAACCGGGCAACCAGAACCGTAACAATATTACATTCAAGAATCGATTTTAAGCCTGCTCATGAGTATTGATACTTGAGCATATCATTCAAATCATAAAGATCCTTAGCAATCCACGTCTTCTTGAACTTGCAGCGAAGATAAACAGCTCTTGAATTACCATCTGGTCCTGATGTATAATAAACCACGCGTATAGCTTAGCACTGTATACATTCGCTTTTGCTACAGGATGATACGTGTAGCTGAGAGTGCAATTGAACCTGGAGGGTTGATACAATTGACTATGATCACTCTGTCTGACTCTTATGTATACAATCCCCACAGACCCAGTGCAAGCTCCATGCCATATGCCTCCCTACTTCACAAATTCGGTCGGTGCTGAATAAGGTGTCAACTTGTACATGAGCATCATGGCTTGTCAACTTACGCGTTAAAATCGGAGCCGGAAGGTTTCTTTCGAATTTAGATCCTATGTAGCCCACCACGTCAACTAATGTGATTCTTCTGTGACCGGATCACCCCACGCAAGACTAACCTCCGGGAGCTGTTGGCGCATGGTACGGATCCGGGTGCTTCCATGCTTCCAGTAATCCCTCTGCTTCTTGGAACAAAGCCTGTAGGCTGTTAGTAAGATTTCCCTCCTTACTCGTTCTCCTCATTTGGCGAGACTTTCCCGCTGTTGTCTGGGGTCCTTGATGTTTTTATTCGCCTCGAACAATGACCTGATATACAGCGCCTGACCCCTCCAGAGATACCGGTGGACTGCCCAGTCCAGTGACAGCTTTAAGGAACGTCGGTACAGTGACCTGTGGCAGACTCTGGTCAGTATGCGGAGCTTCAATCGCATAGCATGTAGAGGGGAGCGGCGTACGAGACTGCTTGCTTCGTAGACATCTTCTCGCGGAGGGATGGTAGGTTGTAGAAAACGCTTTCGGTGGCGGGCGGCCGGGCCTTCTCCAGCTACAGCTCTATGTCACCTCCGGCGGCTGATCGCAAGCCAGCTGGGTGTGGTTTTTTGGTAATCCTTTGCGTTGGATGTAATCGTAGATGTCCGTAGATGTAGAATGCGGATGTTGTGCCTTGCTGACTGCTCAGAGGTAGGAGGTAGCGTTGTTTATTAATAAGTAAGGCTGGGCTTGGCTGACTGGGAATGGGTGCTCGCTCTCGGCTGTGGGACAAAAGTTGCCGTTACTTACCATCCTTCCAAACATCCTTCGTCCTTCGTCCTTCGCTTTTCTTACTCTTCCCTCCTCTCCACACCACAACACAACACAACACAACTGTTCTCTGTCCGCCTGGCCCTGCGCCGATTACCCACGATGCTTTCAATCCGTGTCGCTTCGCGCTTCCTCAGGGCCAGACCCAGCCCTCCATTGCGACACCCTTTTCCTGCCATCGCCCAGCAGTTCCGATATTATGCAGACAAGGTCGTCCAAGTCCCGCAGATGGCGGAATCGATCAGTGAAGGAACCCTCAAGCAGTGGTCGAAACAGATTGGAGACTATGTGGAACAGGTCAGCAGTTCCAAATCCAAGGCGTGCTTTGGAACGAGAAGCTCCAAAGGAGCCATCTTGGTGGACAGCGGCGCTAACCTGCTGCGCAGGATGAGGAGATTGCCACCATTGAGACAGATAAGGTAGGCCTGCTGTTGCTTCCCTTCTTTTGCAGGCACTCACTCTACGTCTAGATCGATGTCGCCGTTAATGCGCCGGAAGCCGGAACAATCAAGGAGTTTCTTGCCAATGAGGATGACACAGTGACTGTCGGTCAGGATCTCGTGAGAATGGAGCTTGGAGAAGCACCCGAGGGTGGATCGAAAGAGAAGGCCTCCAGTGAACCAAAGGAGCCAGCATCCAAAGAACAGCCAACAAGCTCTGACCCGGATCCATCGAAGAAGGACGAGTCGAAGTCCGCGAGCTCTTCCCCTCCCTCTACAGAAAAGAAGCCAGCACCCAAGAAAGAGACGCCTCCTCCGCAACAACCAGTGCCAAAGACCGATTCCCAATCCGACTCTGCTCCTACACTTGGCAACCGGGAAGAGAGACGCGTAAGTTTGAGCCTTATTGGCACCCTTCGGTCTTGTACCTGACGGTCTTCTATAGGTTAAGATGAACAGGATGCGCCTTCGTATCGCCGAACGCCTAAAGCAATCTCAGAATACCGCTG
This sequence comes from Drepanopeziza brunnea f. sp. 'multigermtubi', assembly GCF_022702325.1. Taxonomy (NCBI): domain Eukaryota; kingdom Fungi; phylum Ascomycota; class Leotiomycetes; order Helotiales; family Drepanopezizaceae; genus Drepanopeziza; species Drepanopeziza brunnea. The sequence goes on from NW_027094068.1 coordinate 1,167,991, forward strand.
CGTCCCTGACGACTTTCAACGAGGTCGACATGTCATCTCTGATGGAGTTCCGAAGACTGTACAAGGATGATGTTCTGAAGAAGACCGGGGTGAAGCTTGGATTCATGAGTGCTTTTTCGCGTGCCTCTGTTCTTGCAATGCGCGACATTCCGGCTGTCAACGCCTCTATCGAGGGTCCAAACGGTGGTGATACTATCGTGTACCGGGACTATGTCGACATCAGCGTTGCTGTTGCAACGGAAAAGGGGTTGGTCACTCCGGTCGTTCGTAACACCGAGACAATGGACTTGGTCGGTATTGAGAAGTCGATCGCTGAGTTAGGCAAGAAGGTAAGCAAAATTTATCCACCGTCACTGTGGGGTGTACGCTGATTAATGTATTACTCAGGCTCGTGACAGCAAGCTTACTATTGAGGACATGGCTGGAGGGACTTTCACAATCAGCAACGGTGGAGTATTTGGTTCGTTGATGGGAACTCCTATCATCAACCTTCCTCAGACAGCTGTTCTGGGCCTTCATGCTATTAAAGACAAGCCTGTTGTTGTCAACGGTCAAATCGTGATCCGTCCTATGATGTACCTGGCGTTGACGTACGACCATCGTCTCTTGGATGGTAGGGAAGCTGTGCAATTCTTGGTGAAGATCAAAGAATACATCGAGGACCCTCGACGGATGCTTTTGTAAGCTATTGATATTTTGGGCTCCGGATCCTGCTGCGCTTTTAGCCTCAGCTTGCATGCTGCGTTGTACAATAGAATAATACCTTGCATTCTGGGCATTTTGGTGTATCCAGAAATATCTGATCATTATGCGTTGTTAAAGCAAACTTCATCGCAGGTTTTCTTTTAGCTTTAAAGTGTATAGATATAATAGAACTTTTTATTATCATGTACGGTGATTGCAAATGTTTCGATAGAAGGTGTATAGCGATAACATGGCTAAGGTATATGATAGCTATAGGATATCTTCTACGGCTATTATGACTAGTATAATATTACTTCGAAAGCAGGTAAGGTGGTCAATTTATCGGACCTCTGGCCTTTTTCTCAAACAGACTATTGATGGATATTTTAAAATCTATACTAAATTCTATTCGGGAACAGCTTAGCTAATAAACTATCTTACTAAGAAAACCCGTCTGATATCTTAAAGGCAGGTAGGGGATCATTTGAGCGGTCCTGACCCTGTTTTATAAAAGACGGTTATTAGACCGTTTAAAATCGATACTAGTTATAAATCAAAAATATTTCATCTTTTTGATCGTCCCCGAGCTTGGGACCGTCTTATAGCCGTCTTATGGCCATTCTCGTTTATATTTTTAAAATAGGCTTATTAATAAGCTCGTTTTGAAAAATTAAAATAATTCGATAATTTTTTTTTTAAAAAGATATAATTATAAATAAAAATTATCTTTTAAATACAATCGTTTTGATAATAATTTAATAAATTCGATGCCAAGATATTTTTCGGTATCGCTGCTACGGCTTATATATCAACGCTTTAAATTTTTTATAATCGGGATTCGGAATCGATCGATTTAGCAAAATTTCAGCCGCGTTAATGCCGCGTTAATGCGCCTCTTGAAGCTATAGAAAATACCAGGGCAAAGGACCAAGTTCTTTTAGTGTCACCAACAGGCCAATTACTCGATTTATAAATATCTTTATTGTTACCAACGGTGACCCAAGATAAATTCCAATAGTTATGGTGATGATTAGTCATCCAATCACGTGAAAATTTTTATACGGATCAGTGTAAACACCCTACTTGATGGGGCACCTGCCAGGGCCACTAGGACCACACTAGACAGACCCATCTTTTATAAGAAAGCATATATCTTTAATTAAAACAATCAACGAGCTTTCTACTTATCTTTTTTGCACTTCTTTGTAAAGACTATAAAGTCTAGCTTTAAAGTCAGGCTTTTATATAACACATCTTTTTAAGTGCTTTTATATTAGTGACTTACGCAAAGATTTAAACTTTTGGTCTTTATCTTTATATAACTTATTATAATCGCTTAATTCGCAATCAAGTTGACTTTCGTTTATCATTCAGTTCCTTTTTATACTCGATAATTACAACTTTAAATTATCAAAACTTTATTTTCGATAGGTTCGGACATTAAAACGCCGTAATAGCCGAAGTGTAATATTTCAGCTCTTCGGCAAAAACTCTTTTTTATTATTAATAAGAAAGAATTTTCACTTATTAATAAAAATACTCTTTTATACTTTAGCTCTCGTCTTGAATTAAAGCAATTAATATAAGCCGAAGTAATTAGCGATGTTAATTAATTGATTCTTAAGTTTTTTATAACTTTAATCTTGATTATTAGTTTACTTTTGTAAAAGATCTACTCTTTTTAATTTCAGATCGAAACTACTTTGCAAAAATCGCTTATTTAACTCGTGAACTCGGTTTATAAATTAAAATTAAATAATTTAAAAACTTATTATCAACTCGATTATTCTTAATATATATACATATTTAATCTTTAAAATACCGAAAACCTTTTTAAGATTCTTAACACCGAAGTTAACGTCAAATCACTTTCTTTTTCGTTAAAATCTTTTGATTTCGTTAAATCTTTTACTTATATTTTTTTAAGCTTCGGACTATCTTTATCTTCCTTTGACTTTTAACCGAAACCTTTATTAAAAACACTTACTTCGGAAATGCTTTTTAAACTTAACTTTTTTTTTTTTTGCTTGTCTATTAAGCTCGATGCTAGTTATAATCGACTTTGCTATCTTGCACGTTTTTATAATTGCTCGTATATTATTATTAAGTACTCTAAGAGCTCTTTGCTTTGATAATATTAATATTATCGACTTTATCGAAAAGTACGAAAAGACTTACGATAATTTTAGTATTTTTATTAACGATCGGTTCGTTAAGCTTTTTCGTTATTATAAGAATGATCTTCGTAAAGAAATTATTAAGAGCTTGCTCGAATAAAAAGCTAAAAAAAAACTAAGCTGCTTTCGTTAAGGCTTTAAAAGCTGAGTTTCGTAAAAACGATATTTAATAGATCAAAGACTCGATAGCTTTTTTACGAGAATTTATTATGCAAAAACGAGATATTAATAACTTAAAAAACTATTATCGCATTTTCTTTTAAGTTTCCGAAAGACTTACTTTAATACACTTTTTAAATAAGACCGAATAAAGCCGTTTATTCTTTTTCGGATTGCTCGTCGGAATTCGAAATAAAACGATTAAGCATTGCAAAGTCGACGAACTTAATTTAAACTTTTATACTTTTTCGATAATTTCGCTGCATTCGCTTTTAAAACCGATTAAAGTGCTAAGATTATCGAAGCTATAAATCGAAAGAAATATTTTTTAATTAATTTTATTAAAGATATTTAAACTTTAATTAAAAAGCATATCGAGCTAGCTAGCGTTTCCGAGTTTATTAAAAAAGCTTTAATAGTAGTGCCGTTTACTCGTAAACTACGGTTTACGAATAATAAAAAGGAAATTAATAAAGTAAGTTTAATATTTAAGAAGTTTTTTAATTTACAAATTAATACGATTTATAATAGTGTCGGTATCTCCATATCGACCTTAGCTAGCTAGTAGTAGTAGTTAGAGAAAGCTCACCCGTGAACTATGGTTCACGGGTCATTTGGCATGCCTCGCTTAGCATGTTAACAGTCAAGGGACCTTTAACTTGACAAGTAAACTTATTAGTTAGCTAGTGCACGTGATTCCTTTTAATCATATAAAAGGAATCAGCTCCCTCGAGCCTTAAGGAACAGACAGAATTCAGATACCTTATCAACCGAGTGTTTTGCAATTGCAAGTACTTTAACGAACGTTACGACCTTACGAATATATTCTCAATCGCTAGGCTGCTCCATGGGGCCCCATAGGGCCCCACGGAGTTTTGAGTCCTCTCTACGGGGGAACCCATGGGGGGTACAAAATTCTGCCCTTCCTTATAAGGAAACCCTATAGGGCGTAGGGTTACTCTATAAGGTTTATATATATAAAAATATGCATATGCATAATTACTAATCAAGTTTACTAATCACATTTATTAATTACATTTACTAATTATATTTATTAATTACATTTACTAATCACATTTACTAATCACATTTACTAATCATATTTACTAATCACATTTACTAATCACATTTACTAATCAAAGACTCAAAGTATTAGTCAAATTTACTAGTTACAAAGGCTTAAAGGTTAGTAAAGACCCGTTCTTTAGCTTAAGTCTATTAGTTATAAAGAATTGATAAAAACCCGTCCTTTTGCAGTTACGTAGAATACGTTCAACTCGGTCTCCGCTTTTAGCTTAAGTTCTTGCTTATAAGCATGGTTCATGTCGGTATATCCATATCGACCTTAGCTAGCTAGTAGTAGTAGTTGAGGAAAAGCTTACCCGTGAACCATGGTTCACGGGTCACTTGGCATGCCTCGCTTAACATGTCAGCAATCAAAGGACCCTTAACTTAACAAGTAAACCTATTAGTTAGCTAGTGCACGTGATTCCTTCTAATCATATAGAAGGAATCAGCTCCCTTAAGCCTTAAGGAGCAGACAGAATTCAAATACTTTATCAACCGAGTGTTTTGCAATTGCAAGTACTTTAACGAACGTTACGACCTTAGGAATATATTCTTAATCGCTTAAAAACAATCCAACACTAATCAGTAGTTGATTTACTACTAAGTGATCAATCATAGAAAAGCTAAGAATACTTTATAACGAAGATATCTTTTAATACGATACCTCCTTCCTTTTACAACGGAAAAGCGATTCCGTACCAAGTCGCTTGCTTATACCACCGATTTTTCCTTATTCTTACGGAAGAGTGATTCCGAACCAAGTCACTTTTATACAACCTTTAACGCTATAAGAGCCGCGCCTGCTATATATAGCAACCTAACCAATTTAAATCGACCTACATACAAACAAACAACAACTATAGCCGATCGAGCAATTGGACTTCCGAATAAAGAGTCCAACCGATAAAAAGCAGTAAGGTATTATACCCTTCGAATCTTATCACTACTTACGGAACCTTTAGCTATTTAGCTAAAAGAAACTTTATACTCAAGACTTTTAAGCTTTTCGGAAAAACTAAACGACGAGATGTCGAGCATCTTATTTGACTTAAACGAGTTATTATACGCAAAGCTTGATAATAAGATTACGGCTCGAGCAATAATAAAAGACTTTTTAAATGCGAAGTATAAAAGGCTAAAGGATTACGACTTGTAAAGCTTATTCCGGTACGCTTTTTTACGCTAAGATTAAACGAGCTTTACGATAACGAAAGACAATACAAGACGAAGCTTTAAGTTTATTATTTTTATTAACCTTAAAGAACACTTGCTATTTAAAAGCGTATAATGCTTTTTAAAGCAAAAAGGTTACGCTAATAGAATAGTCAAGCTTTTAAACGACGAGCAGCAGCACTAATAGACTTTTAAAGAAATAAAAGAGCAATAAGCAATACTTTTAAGCTTCGAATTAAAGTAGACCGCCGAAAACTTTACGGACGACGAAGATATTACGCTTCAACTATCTTTATTACTCTTATAAAGTCTAAAAAAAAAGGAAAAAGAAATATTAAAAAAGAAAAAGGAAAAAAAAGAGATTCAAAAGTTGCGCGAAAAGTTTTTAAAAGAGAAAAGAGATATAGAACGGAATATAAAAGCTATAGCAAAGCAAATAGCGGAATTACGGATTTAAGCTATACAATCTAACGAAAAGCTACGACGAAGCGCTTTAGCGTACTCGACGTCTTTAATTTATTAACTTTATTAATCGCTACGCAATACGCCAACTATATAGGAAGAGCTAAAATCACTTCAGCGGCCTTTAAATCCCTTTCTTAAAGGCTACAGCCGGGTTTCCGAAAAGCTAAGACCGAATAGCAATAACAACGGCCTTGAAAACATAACTAAGCTTAATAATACGCGAAGCAATAGCAGCTATACGCTAAAAGAAGACCCGTTAAAACTTAAGAGCATTCCGAGCAATATTAGCTCTTACTAAGGATAGCGTGCAGATTTCCGTGCTTAATCTTAGCAATTCGAAAAAAGGATCCAGCACTTTCGAACGTACCGATAAGCTTTTTAAATCTTTTAATAAGCTACGTATCGATAAAAAGGATACTAAAAGTACGAGAATCGCTAAGAGCGCGCTTAAAAGTACGGATATTATTAAGCTAAAGCCTTAGCCGATGACTCGAATAGCTTTAGCAATCTTAACGATAACCGACGAAGAAAGAACAAAGGAAATTAACAAAAAGATCGAGGCTACGAGTACGGAAAAAGTAGAAATAAGCTTTTTAAACTATTAAAAAGATTCGGAAACGGACTTTTAAAAGACTTCGGATTCGGAAATAAGCTTCTTAAAGACTTTAGAAAAAGACGGACCATCGGCAATTATATCGATAACCTTTTACCGATCAGACTATTAGCTAAGCATAGCACACTTGCGTATAGCATTTTAAACGCACTTGACGACGATAAAAACGACTTCTTTAAGCTAAGAGTAGCAGACCTTTACTTAAAAGCAAAAAAATTAGCTTTGTTTGCGAAAAGCTTTTTTAAAAAACTAAAGTATTTAAGACTCGACGATGACTTTAAAATCTAATTAAGTATTTTTGTTAACCAAGCAAGCCGATACGAATTAACTTCCGACGACTATTTAGCGGCGTTCTTTATTATGCTTACGAAAAAAGCTATTACCTTTTATTATAATCACGTTATTAAAGCTAAGCTTCCGATATTCAAAGCTAATGCTATTGCGATAAAAGACCACTTCGAAACTAACTACCGGCGGCAAGCAAAATACGACCGCTAAAAAGAAATTTCGCTAGATTTAATTAAAAAAAAGAATTTAAAGACCTCGCTTAACGAGTGCTTTAAAAAGCTCGTTAAAGAGCTTAAAAGCATTTAAAGCTCTTTACGACTAAGTTTAAAGGATAATCGGAGCTTTGCCGATAAGCTGTATTTAACTTATAAAAACGTGCTAAAGACTATTATTATGCGAATGAACTTTGCTTTTACTTTTACCGCTGTAATTGCCGATATCCGCCGAGCAATTGCGTTTGCAACTAAGACCTTTCGATCTTTCGCCAAAGCGAATAAAGCTTACGCGAGCTTTAGCGAGCCACACGACCACACTTGCTTTTAGCACAACACCTTAAAAGCTGACTCCGATTTAGACGAAGAATACGAATGCTTTATTCAAAACCGTTAATACTTCGGAAATAAAAAAGCTGCCAAGGTTATTAAAAGTGAAAAAAGGTATTTTATTTATAAGAAGCCAAGTTGCTAAAGCATTAACCACACTCTCGACGAAAAGAAAGCATCCGTCGCTAAGTTCTAAAGCTTTAAAAACGCAAAAAAAATAACGAAAAGCAAATTCTTTTAATACGTAATATCGATTAAAAGCTTATTACTTATATTTACGAAAGAATTCGATTAGTTTATCGCAAGCTTACTAAACGAGCCGCTCGAATCGAGCAGCTACGCTAACATATCGAAAGGTTTTATAATTACTTACAGCACTTTTAACGCTAACGAAATATATAAACAACTAAAGATTTAAACGGCTTTCTACGCTTTTATTAACTAAGTAAAGACTTAAAAGATGCTCGAGCAAGATCTATATATACTCGCGAGCAAAGCAAAGACTTACATAGCCTTTAAGTACTTTAAAAACGTATTTATAAGCCTTATGATTGATAGCGGAGCAGCTAATTTCTTTACCGCTAGCTTGCTTTAGCTACGAGCACTTTAAAAGAAGTACTTCGAAGTCTAATTAAATATATCTCGAGCAAAAGAGAAGTCCGTTAAATACGGTATCGGCTCTATTACTTTTATTAAAGCAGTTACCTTAAAAATACTTTTAAGTTAAGTAGAGTTTTACGTCGTAAAAAGCGACGTACCCTTTTTATTTTTATTAGCTGATATAAACAAGCACAAAGTAATCTTAAATAACTTGCGAAACGTGCTAATCTAAAAGAAAAAAGAAATACTAATAATAAAGATATTTAAGCACGTATAAATACTATTAAATAAAAAGCACGCTGCTACTTATTACAGCATCGAAAGCGAAACCGTTTACTACTACTTTACGAAAGACTAATTAAAGACTATTTACAAGCGTTTTAGCCACCTTTTAGCAAATCGATTTGCTGCTGTTCTTAAAAAAGCCGAGCACGAATTCAAACGGGATTTGCTTTATAATATTTAAAAATTTTGCTATTACTATTAAGTATTCGAACGCTTTTCGAAAAGGTTTAGTATTAGACTTAAAAATGATATTGACTTTAAAGATACGGTATACGTAAACGTATTGCACGTCGTTTGCGATTCTATCAACTTTTAAGCCGCTACTTTTTTTAAAAGCATATTCGCATAGCATTTACTTAAAAGATTTAATCGATATTAAGTCAACAATTACGTCGAACCTTTTATAAACGTCGTATACGATTTCGAAATCAATTTCAATTTAATAACGTTCCGAAGCTACTTTAAAAGTATTAGCAGCACTTTAAAGCAGATGCTTATAAAAGCTTATTATAACGTCGAGCTAGTAAAACGCTATTACGTCTTTATGCGACGCGCTTTTAAGATCGTCACAAAAGAGCTTCTTAAGGCCTTAAAAGAAGATCGGCTTTAAATAATTATTAAAGCTATTAACGATACGGCGAAACTTAATAGCTTAGTCTTTACGCTTCTCGTTTTTAATACTTTATCGAAGCTAACGGAGCAAGATCGACTTACCGCGTTTACTTAAAAGCGTGCTGCTATTATCAATAAAGTTATAAAAGAAGTACGAAAATGCTACGCAGCGAAACAAGTTAAAAACGCGCTTAAGAAGAAGAATAAGCTAGTTACGAAGCATACCTTAAACCTTTTTATTAGCTCGCAAGTACTCGTATAGCGGGAAAACCAAAGGTAAAAAGGCCTTTTTCAGCTGCTTAGCAAGCAAAAGCATACGTACATAATAGTATATCCGAGACCTACGGAATTCAAGTTAATCTTAATAAAACTTTATTACTTTAGAGTTGAAAAGCTGCTAAAAGAGTTGCAAGTACTTAAGATAAAAGCGAAAAAAGAAAAAGATAAAAGCGAAAGCGAAAAAGAGCTAGAACCGCGAAATTCGCTTAAACCTTAATATTCGCTTAATCCAAGAAGCTCGCTAAGATTAATAAACAGCCCTCTTAACTCTCAACTTATTAATTCTTAAAAATCAATAATACTAATAGTCTAAATACCTTATTAAAAGTACGATTTTAATATCTCGACCGTGCTCGACGAAAAAGAAAGCGATTCTTACGTTTTATTTATTAAAGATTCTTAAGTGTTTATTATCGATAAAAAACGCCGAGACTATAAGCTCTTAACTAAGCTACGAGCCGAAAGAATTATTAAGAGCTTTAAGGCACCGTTTTAAAAGTCTAAAGCAAAAGAATTAGCAAGATTAATAGCTTAAAGCATTCTTTAAGTAATCTCGAGCATTAATTTACGTGCTAAAAGCGCTAAGATCTTCGGATCTAAGTTTATTAACGAGATTAAAAGCAAAAGAATACTTACGCTATACGAGAAGTCTTGTATAATAATCTAAGCCTTTTAAAATAAAAGCAAAACGAAAGTACTTATCGAGTCGCTTATAATACAGCGAACGAGCTAAAGACTTTATTATGCTTTAGCTTTTTCGCTAATAAAAGACTACGAGTGTTAAGTTTATAGTAAAGATATCATTTAAGCTTACACTTAATCAAGCACGAAGCTTATACGAATAATCGTTATGCGATTACTTAAAAAGATCACTTATCGATTTCTTCTTAGCACTTTGTTCTTTATAACTAGCTTTTTATATAAGATCTCCGAAGCAAGAACGCATTAATATAAGCGTTTTTTAAAGCATTTCACGAACAACTTCGAAATAAAGCAATCGAGCTTTGATTTTTACTTTTTCGTATTAATTAATAAAAATCAGCTAAGAATAGCTGCTTTACAAACGGACGATGTTCTTATAATTGTCAATCGAGCTATAAAAGCAAAAGAAAAAAAAAGTTAATTAAATCTAGATTAAAAAGCAAAGAAATAAAGACTTTTATATACGCCGAGCCGATGATTTTTAATAAATGCAAGCTATCTTTAAATAAAAACAGGTTCGGACTATTAATTAAGCAAAAAAAGCAAAATAAAAAGCTTGCCGTAATTAAGCTCGATTCAGCTACACGAGCTAAAAAGTACTTAAAGCAACGTACTCGAAAAGCGTATTTAATTATTATTTGCTACTTAAAAGCATCTTATGCTTTATCGATAGCTGCTTAGCATTAAGAACCGAAAAACGAAGATTACAAAGCCTTTAATAAAGTGATCTAGTAGCTGATCGATCACCCAACTCGAAAGATCTATTACGTGCTTTTAAATTTAAAAACGGCGAAGCTCTTTGTATTCGTAGATAAAGCGTTTATTAATAACGCTAACTTTAGCTTTTAAATCGATTTCGTAGTTATCTTTAGTAATAAAACTTACGTAAGTAAAAACGAGTTTATTTTAACGAGTAACATCTTTTATTAAATGTTATAAAAGTATAAGAAAGTGATAAAAATAGTATTAGCCTTCGAGCTATACGCTATATCTTTAAGTATCGATATAGCTATTGCTATATCGACTACTTTTGCTTAAATCACAGCTTAGCTAAAGATCTTTAATTTCCTCGTAGTTATATGCACTGACTTATACTCGCTTTACGAATATATAATAAAGCTAAGAACTACGAAAGAAAAGCGCCTTATAATCGATATTATAGCTATTCGAAAGTCATACGAGAAGCGAGAGCTTTCTAAAGTACGCTAAATCGGTAGAAAATCCAACCCTGCTGACGCTATGACCAAAATCGGAGCTAATACTTTTTTGCAAGAGCTAGTTTTGACCAATACCTTAAAGGTACAAGTGGACGGATAGGTAAAAAGGCCGCTATAAGAAAAGGATAAGATTGTTTTTCCTTTATTTAATTACCTTCCTTCTTTTTTCGGTCGATATAATAGTTAGCAAAGCACTGCTTGCTAAAGAGAGAGTTGCCGGTGTCGGTATATCTATATCGACCTTAGCTAGCTAGTAGTAGTAGTTAAGGAAAAGCTTACTCGTGAACCATGGTTCACGGGTCACTTAGCATGCTTCGCTTAGCATGTCAGCAGTCAAGGGACCTTTAACTTGACAAGTAAATTTATTAGTTAGCTAGTGCACGTGATTCCTTTTAATCATATAGAAGGAATCAGCTCTCTTAAGCCTTAAGGAGCAGACAGAATTCAGATACTTTATCAACCGAGTGTTTTGCAATTGCAAGTACTTTAACGAACGTTACGACCTTACGAATATATTCCTAATCGCTTGGAAACAATCCAATAGTTCAGATGAATCTCGTTTAACTCAAATAGCTCTTTTAGCTTTTAGCACTTATTGCTTTACTTAAACTCATTTTCATCCGAGAACTTAAAGGTAAAGCGTTTGTATGCTAAAGTGCTATCGATAGTAAAAAGGTATAGCATTAATAGCTTTTTTAAGATGCTTTTAGCTTCGGCATAATCGCTATCGAAAAGCTTAAGAATAAGATCACTCAAGATCAATCGAACTTTAATATCTTTATAAGTGAATTGCTTTTTAATTTGATTAAGGAAAGAGATAAAGTAATCGAAGAGACAAAGGACTTAAGCGCTTTCTTTTTAAATAAAAAATCAATTAGTAATCATAATATATAAATGTTATTATTAACTTTGTTAGCACCGTAATGCTTGATACCGAACTCGTCGATAAAACCTTTGCGACCTTTTTATTCGTAATCGAAGCCGATTAATCTTAAAAACAAAGCGGTATCTTTTCCGTTATAGCAAGTAAATATTGAATTAACAACGTTACTATTAGCATAAACGACTACGAAATCCTTATAGCGACCAAGTATCTCGTTGATTAGCTTATTGCTATCGGTGCTAAAAAAGTTGACTTCGATTATAGCGTTATAAGGAAAAAGAATCGATATTGTTAAATAAAGAAAATAATTAGCTTAAAGCAAAGAATCAAAAAGAAAATAATTACTTAAGTTAAATGTAGTTGTAATTAAGTGTTAAAGTTGGTTGAGAAATTAAGTATTAAGGTTAAGAAGTTGAGTATTAAAGTTAAGAAGTTGAAGTTGAGTATTGAAGTTGAGGTTAAGAAGTTGGGTGTGTTAAGAAGTTAGGTATTAAAGTTGAAGTTAAGAAGTTGAATAGAAAGTAGTTGTAATAATGATAAAAAAAAGAAAAAGAAAAGGAGAAAGAGCGAATACTTATATAAAAATAAAAGTATAGCTTAATCGTAATCAAGGCATTGCTTCGATTTATTAAAAGTGAATTATAATATTTAAAACAATAAATCGACGCAGAACAAAGAAAATAACGCGTTTTAAAACAATGAATCGACGCGGAACAAAGAAAATAACGCGTCGCTTAATGATAATCGATGCAATGCCTCGATTCAACAAAAGTGAATTATAATATTTAAAACAATAAATCGACGCGGAACAAAGAAAATAACGCGTCGCTTAATGATAATTTAAATCGATGCAATGCTTCGATTCAACAAAGGTGAATTACAATATTTGAAACACGAACTCGACGCGGAATAAAGAAAGAACGCTTCGCTTAGTAAATCTAATTAATAAATCTGATTAGTAAATCTGATTAATAAATGCTGCACGGAAAGAAACCTTGCATGCTGCACGTCCTTTTGCTACACGTGCTTAGCTCGGCTATAGCTCGGCTATAGCTCGGCTATAGCACGTGCTTTATCGTACGTAATTTGATTAGTAAATCTGATTAATAAATCTGATTAATAAATCTGATTAATAAATCTAATTAGTAAATGCTGCACAAAAAGAATTAACGTACTTAAGGCTGCTATACGTAACTTACGTAAGGCTGCTATACGTAACTTACGTAAGGCTGCTACACCTAACGTACTTAAAGCTGCCACACGTAACCTACGTAAGGCTGCTATACGTAATCTACGTAAGGCTGCTACACTTAACGTACTTAAGGTTGCTACACGTAAACTACGTAAAGCTGTTATACGTAACTTACGTAAGGCTGCCACACCTAACCTACTTAAGGCTGCCATACGTAACCTACGTAAGGCTGCTATACGTAACCTACGTAAGGCTGCTACACTTAACGTACTTAAGGCTGCCACACGTAAACTACGTAAGGCTATTACACCTAACGTACTTAAGGCTGCTACACGTAACTTACGTAAAGCTGCTATACGTAACTTACGTAAGGCTGCTACACTTAAGTACTGCCACACGTAAACTACGTAAGGCTGCTATACGTAACTTACGTAAGGCTGCCACACTTAACGTACTTAAGGCTGCTACACGTAACTTACGTAAGGCTGCTATACGTAGCGTACGTAAAGCTGCTACACGTAACTTACTCGTAAACCATAGTTCACGGGCTATATAGCTTTACGAATAACTTAATTTTATTAAAAAACTTAATAATTATAAAAAGAATCAGCTCTTTTAAAGTTTAATAAAAGTAATACTTATGATTAAAAGAATTACGTGCATTAGCTAACTAAAAGGTTTTATAATTAAGTTAAAAGTCTTTTAATTAATATAATATTTTAAGCGAAGCATGCTAACTGACCCGTAAACTATAGTTCACGAGTGAACTCTTCTTTTAACTATTACTATCGGTATTCTTAGCTAGCTAGCTAAGGTCGATATAGATATATTAATAATAATAAAAAAACTAAAGATATCGATAAAAAAGAATTCAATTAATCATTGTAATCAATTATAAATAAATAAATACAAAAACTTAATAATATAAAAAAAGCAATTTAATAAATAAAATTAAGGTCGCTAATTATAAAACCTAGCAAAAGCGATACTCTTTGCAATTAAACGCTTGATTCTAAAAAAAGCTTCTTTCTTTTTATCTTATACTAATCCCGCTTTATCATCTTTTTTTTCTTTTATTCGTTTGCGCTTTAAAATTGATAATAGATTTATAATTCGTTCGCTTATAAAAGTATTAGATTTAAAGTCGTTAAACTTATATATAATAATTAACTTACTTTGACTTTAAATAACGATTAAAAGAGTTTTAAGTTTCGAAATACTAAGTTTCGAGGTTTAAGCGGCATTTAAAGTTTTATAAGATAGCGAAGCCGAGTCCGGTATTCTATCAGCTTCCTTTTTACTTATTATCTTTTTATTACTTTACTTAAAACTTAATATTTCTTCTGCGTTAAAATAATTTTATTAAAAAATATTATTCGAATCGTTTTGATCGTATAAATTTGCTATCGCTAATATTTAAGTTAAAATTTATATTTAAATAAAAGCGTATATTATATAATATCGTATTTCGTTGTATTTTATTTTTATAGTTTATATAGCGTTTAAAGCTAATCGATTCGTTCGTACCGTTCGAATCTGAATTTTTTAAATCGTTTTCGTTTTTTATATTATTAAAAACGTTTTAATTTATATTATTTTAAGTTTGCTTATCGAAAAGTAAATCTATAGCTACTTTCGATTGATTTATTTTACTTGGTTTTTTTTATAAAGAATATAATCGATTTGCTACGACTTTGCTTTAAAAAGCGGAAGAATGCGCTTTATATAATCTTATATGATAGTTAGTAAATCGATTAGTAAATCGATTAGTAAATCGATTAGTAAATCGATTAGTAAATCGATAAAAGATAAAAATATCGTAAGTAAATTAACTTACTTTTTAAATGCTTTTCGTAATTTAAAGACTTTCCGTACTGTAGCTGTCGCATTTTAAACGAAACATCTTTATTAATATCTTAAAACTTATTTAAGTTCTTTTTTATTTAACATAATTAATAAATATTTATAAAATCAATATTATTTAAACTTACGTGATTCTCGCACTTTAGCTTTTAATATTATCAACTTGGCTTTTTATTACTTAAAACTTATTATTCGAAAGTCTTGATCGATCGCAAGATTATTGTAAGCAAAAATATATTTAAAACAAAATAAGCTTTAAAATTAACGATTTTGCTATTTTTAAAACTTTTATACTTTTTATTCGAATTTCTTTTTAAGCTAATCCTTATCTAAATCATTATAATTTATTAAAATCGATTCGAATAAGTGCCGAGCTTTATTTAAGCGAGTATTATATATCTTAAAATATAAAGCAGTTATTTCTTTTGCGATTATTAATAGCGATAAATTACCGCGACGATAATCGCAAATATCTTTTATAATATTAAATACCTTTTTTACGCAAATATTAATTAAAAAGATGCATAAAAAATCTCTAGCTATTCGAGCTAGATTAAAGTACCGAAGCTTAAGGTTTCGCTAAGAAGTTAAAATCTTTCGTCCGTCGACCGCTAAACTTAATTAATAAAAATTAATAAAATTAAAGTTTTAAATGAAAATTTCAAACTTACGAGTTAAAAGATAATTATACACTTCCGACGACTCGTGATTTATATCTTCGAAAGAAGCTTATAAAAAAGAACTTAGTATTAATCTATTGCGAAGTAATAAAGCGGCTATTAATTAACGATCGATTGCTTTAATATTATTAATACGTTGAGCTATAAATATTAAAGACTTATAATATTCGTTAAAAAGCCTTTCGAATCTCGCTCGATATATTATAAACTAATCTTTACTTTCGTAAAGCTAACAAAAATTTAAATCGAAAGTCCTTAGCTTAATAGCAAGATATAAGATTATCGCGAAAGCAAAAATATCCTTTAACGGCCTTTGCGTTTTCTTATAATACTTATTTAATTTTTCGATAGTATTAATAACGCTTTCTTTTAATTGCAAGATCTATTCAAAATCATTACGATCTTTTTCCGAAATCTTTATATATTTAAACTTTAATCGTGCTTATACTTTATTTAAACGTTCGAATATTTTATCGAATATTAAAAATCCGTATTAAATAATAAGACTAAGCTCTTTACTTAAGTGTATAATTAAAAAGTAAAACGGTCGAAAGATATCGATTAGCTATAAGATTTGCTTTTATTAAGTATTAAATAATTTAAAAATACTTATCTTATCGATCTTTATACAATATTTTTAAATAACATTTTTAAGAGTTATAAATCGATTAAGCATATAAAATGTAGAATCTCATCTTATAATAATATTTAAAACAAGCTTTAAGCTTTTCGTTAAAAGATGCTTTAAATCGTCGATAAAAGCTTTTATCGTTTTATTAAATCGCGATTTTCGAAGTTGGTTAGCCGTAACACACTTAATAAACTTTCGAACTTAAGTACTATGGAAAGGAAGAGCTCTGACATATACTTAACGTCAAATCAAAAGATATATATAAATATAGCTATAATAGAATCGTAAATGAATAAAAGGGAAGAAAGAGGACGATCGAAAGACATTTAAATGTATGCTATAAGTACGTATATTATATTATGTAATAATATAATGCTAGTTTAAAGAAAAACTAATTACTCGTTTATATAAGAGCTTGCACGTAATTTAATTACGTGCTTAGCAAAGCTAAAGCATGCAGCGCACTTACGTAATAAAAGTGCTTAGCATTAATATTATATATATAAATAAAACAAATATAAAGCCGCAACTTTATTATATACGTCTCTCTTTCGAATCAAACTCGCTTTCGAGTCACCTTTTATTAAAGTAATAAAGTTATATTTGTAAAACAAGCATATAATCGAATCGCACGATCGCAATATAATCTTAAAGTATTATTTAATAATGCATCGCCGGATCGGTATTAATATAAAGCGTATATAATATAATAAAAAAGATAAAAATAGCAACGAAAATGCAAAATAATCTTTCGAGTCTAACTCTTTTTTATATCTTTTATAATACTTTTATTTAATTATAAAAATAATATTAATTCGAGCGTTAATATTATCGTTAAAATAAGCGTGCGCCGATTTAAGCGATCAAATAGTAACGCATTGCCGAATCAATAATAGCGCAAAGCTTAAAGCGATAACGTAATAAAGAAAATAAAAGCAAGAGTATATACTCGAAGTCTTGCTATAAATAATCAACTTTCTTTTTATATTAACTTTATACTTTTTTATCTTTCTTTTAGCATTTATTATCTATTAACCTTTTTTAATTATTATGTTTTCGATTTGTTTTCGATGCGTAAGCTACGCAAGCAAAACTATCGATAATACCGCGAACCGATATATTTTCTTTTTCGATACTTTTATTAAATGCAAGCGTTATCGTGCTATTAAATCAACTTGCATTTTCGTAAGTTATTTTACTCTCCGTTTTATATTCGTTTTAACTTCGATTCGATAGTTTTTCGTAAAAGTCGTCGATGCTAGCATAGCTTTAATAAATGCGATAACGGCTATAAATAATAAAACTAAAACGGTTAACGACGTTTTTCGTAAAAGCATAATTGCAAATAACCTTTTTATAAAAACTCGTCGCGCTTTTGTTTTTCGAATCGATAATGCTTTTTTTTTTTTTTAAGCTCGTATCGCCGCTATTGCTTTTATTACCGCTAATGCTAAAGGTCCTTTAGCTAGCTTAAGTCTTATCTCGGCGTTGCGCTTACTTGCCGCCGCTGCTACCGCCGATCTAGCTTCGCTAAACTTGCTGCGTTAAATCTTAATTGCAATAGATCGAAATAATACTTTATTAAGTAACTTCTTTAGCCGCGTAAATATATATTGCGAACCTTTTGTAATTCTTTTCCGATTTAATTACGATAGATTATCGAAAAGTCTTCGTCTCGCTGATCTTTATTATCGCTATCGCTATCACCTTTTATACGTCTTGCTCTTCTTGCGCTTCTTGCTTCTCTTGCGCCTCTTACGAAAAAGCTCCGCCGAAATGCTCGCTAAGCTTTTATTCGCGGTAATATCGGTAGTTCTTTTTCGCGAGGTTTTAGCCGTAATAATACTCGTAGTTCTTCGAAAAGTTCGAATCGTAATAATATCGATAAGTCTTCGAAAGGTAAAAGCAGTGCTTAAGGTGCTGCGGAAAGCTCTTGTATTATTCTACTTAACTTTAAGTTATAAAGTCGGAAGAGTTTTTATCGCGTATCGGCAGCTTATTAAGTAATTAATGCAATAGATTTTTCGTATGCTTTTCTTAATCAGCTTCCGAGTAAAGTCCGCTTTATATATATGATATGCTCGTATATAATAAATCGAAAGCATATAAGTATAATAATATAAAGCTCTTTAATATAAAAAAAGAAATAAAAAGAATATAAAAAGAAAGAAAACAAAGAAAACTAAACTCAAATAAAAAAAAAATAAAAAATCAAATCTAAACTCGTCTTTTCTTTACGTATAATTATGCTTTTATAACTTAATCATTTTTTATTGCCTTTTTATTATTACTTATAAAGACTTTTGCGTATTAGCTCCGTTGCTTTTCCGTAAAGCTAAGTAATCGAATAATAAATCTATTTAAGCGCTTAATTTAAAGGCCGGATTCGGCCATTTCATTTAATAAAAGCTATTTTAAAAATCTTTTTATTTAAAGCTTAAAGCGAAGTAATAACGCTTCGAAAGTATATCGCACGTAAAACTTTTTTAATCGATTGCCGGCAAATGTTTTATTTAGCAAAGCTTCGTCTTTTTTTAGCTTTTTCAATTTATGTTGGATTGCTTTTAAGCGATTGGGAATATATTCGTAACTTCGTAAGGTCGTTAAAGTACTTGCAATTGCAAAACACTCGGTTGATAAGGTATCTAAATTCTGTCTGCTCTTTAAAGCTTAAGGGAGCTGATTCTTTCTATATGATTAGAAAGAATCACGTGTACTAGCTAGCTAATAGGTTTACTAGTCAAGTTGGAGGTCCTTTGACTGCTGATATGCTAAGCGAGGCATGCTAAGTAGCCCGTGAACTATAGTTCACGGGTGAGTTCCTTAACTACTATTACTACTACTACTACTAGCTAAGGTCGATATAAAGATACCGATACCGGCAACTCTCTCTTTAATAAGCAGTGCCTTGCCAACTATTATATCGATCGAAAAAGGAAAGAAGCTAATCAAGCAAAGGTAATTAAACAAACAAAAGAAACACAATCTCCTTTCTCTCTTTTCTATAGCAGCCTTTCCACTTATCTATCCACTTGCACCTTTAAGGTATTGGTTAGAACTAGCTCTTGCAAAGAAGTGTTAGCTTCGATTTTAGTTATAGCGTTAGCAAGGTTAGATTTACTTCCGATCTAACGTACTTTAAAAAGCTCTCGCTTCTCGTATGACTCTCGAATAGTCATAATATCGATCATAAAGCGCTTCTCTTTAGTAGTTCTTAGCTTTATTATACACTCGTAAAGCGAGTAAGAGTTAATGCATACAATTACGAAGAAATTAAGGATTTTTAACTAAGTTATGATTTAAGCAAAGGTGGTCGATATAGCAATAGCTATATCGATACTTAAAGACATAGCGTATAGCTTAAAAGCTAATACCGCTTTTATCACCTTCTTGCACTTTTATAACACTTAATAAAAGATGTTACCCGTTAAAGTGAACTCGTTTTTACTTACGTAAGCCTTATTGCTAAAGATAGCTACGAAACCGATCTGGAAGCTAAAGTCAGCGTTATTAGCAAACGCTTTGTTTACGAATACAAAGAGCTTCGCCGTTTTTAAGTCTAAAAGCACGTAATAGATCTTTTAAGTTAAGTGATCGATCAGCTATTAGATCACTTTATTAAGGGCCTTGTAGTCTTCGTCCTTCGGTTCTTAGTATTAAGCAGCTATCGATAAAGCGCAAGATGCTTTTAAGTAGCAAATAATAGCTAAATACGCCTTTCGGGCACGTTGCTTTAAGTACTCTTTAGCTCGTGTAACTAAATCGAGCTTGATTATTACAAGCTTTTCACTTTGCTTTTTTTGCTTAACTGATAGTCCGAACCCGTTTTTATTTAAAGATAGCTTGCATCTATTGAAAATCATCGGTTCGGCGTGTGTAAAGATCTTTATTTCTTTGCTCTTTAGCTTAGATTTGACTAGCTCCTTCTCTTCCTTTGCCTTCATAGCTAGATTAATAACTATAAGAATATCATCCGTTTATAAAGCAGCTATTCTTAGCTAATCTTTGTTAATTGATATAAAAAGGCAAAAATCAAAGCTCGATTGCTTTATCTCGAGGTTGTCCGTAAAATTCTTTAAAAAACGCTTATACTAATGCGTTCTTGCTTCGAAGATCTTATATAAAAGGCTAGTCATAAGGAATAAAGTGCTGAAAGGAAATCGATAAGTGATCTCTTTAAGTAATCGCACGACGATTATTCGGATAAGCTTCGTGCTTGATTAAGTATAAGCTTAAGTGATATCTTTATTATAGACTTAATACTCGTAGTCTTTTATTAAAGAAAGAGCTAAAGCATAATAAAATCTCTAGCTCGCTCGTTGCACCGTAAGTAACTCGGTAAATACCTTCGTTTTGCTTTTGTTTTAAAAGGCTTGGACTATTATACGAGACTTCTCGTATAGCGTAAGTATTCCTTTGCTCTTGATCTTATTAACAAACTTAAATCCGAAGATCTTAACGCTTTTAGCACGTAGATCGATGCTCGAGATCACTTAAAAGATGCTTTGAGCTATTAATCTTGTTAATTCTTTTGCTCTAGACTCTTAAAACGGTGCTTCGAGGCTTTTGATAATTCCTTCGGCTCGTAACTTAGCTAAAAGCTTATAGTCCCGGCGTTTTTTATCGGTAATAAACACCTCGAAGTCTTTAATAAATAAAACGTAAAAATCGCTCTCTTTTTCGTCGAGCACGATCGAAATGCTAAAATCGTATTTCTAATAAAGTATTTAAATCATTAGTATTATTAGTCTTTAAGAATTGATAAGTTAAAAGTTAAAAGGGCTGTTTGCTGATTTTAGCGAGCTTCTTAGATTAAGCGACCTTAATAGATTAAGCGAATGTTAAGGTTTAAGCGAATTTCGTATTTCTAGCTCTTTTTCGCTTTCGCTTTGATCTTCTTTTACTTTTTCTTTTACTTCTACTTTAAGTACTTGCAATTCCTTTAGCAGCTTTTCAACTTCAAAGTAGTAAAGTTTTACTAAGGTTGACTTGAATTTCGTAGGCCTCGGACATGCTATTATGCACGTGTGCCTTTGCTTGCTAAGCAGCTGAAAAAGGCCTTTTTACTTTTGATTTTCCCGCTATACGAGTACTCGTGAATTAATAAAGAGGTTTAAGGTATGCTTCGTAATTGATCTATTCCTCTTTTTAAGCGCGTCTTTAACCTGCCTCGCGGCGTAGCATTTTTGTATTTCCTTTATAACCTTGTTAATAACAGCAGCACGCTCTTAAGTAAACGCGGCAAGTCGATCTTGTTCCGTTAGCCTTAATAAGGTCTTAAAAACGAAAAGTATAAGAACTAAGCTATTAAGTCTAACTGTATCGTTAATAGCTTTAATAGCTATTTAAAGCCGGTCTTTTCTTAAGGCCTTTAAAAGCTCTTTTATAACGATCTTAAAAGCGCGTCGCACAAGGACGTAATAGCGTTTTACTAGCTCGACGCTATGATAGGCCTTTACAAGCATTTGCTTCGAAGTGCTTTTAATACTTTTAAAGTACTTTCGGAACGTCGCTAAATTGAAGTTGGTTTCGAGATCGTGCATTACGTTTATAAAAAGCTCGATATAAATATTAACTTAATATCGATTGAATCCTTTAAATAAGTGCTATGCGGACATGCTTTTAAAGAAGGTAGCGGCTTGAAAATTGATAAAGTCGCAAACGACGTGTAATACGTTTTTGCCGTTAAAGTGCATTACATCGACGTATACCGTGTTATTAAAGTCAGTATCATCTTTGAGTCTAATACTAAACCTTTTCGAGAAACGTTCGAATACTTAATAATAGTAGTAAAACTTTTAGATATTATAAAGCAAATCCCGTTTGAATTCGTACTTAGCCTTTTTAAGAATAGTAGCAAATCGACTTGCTAAAAGGTGGCTAAAACGCTTATAAATAGTCCTTAATTGCTCTTCCGTAAAGTAGCAATAAACGGTTTCGCTTTCGGTGCTATAATAAGTAGCAGCGTGCTCTTTACTTAATAGCATTTACACGTGCTTAAATATCTTTACTATTAGTATTTCTTTTTTCTTTTAGACTAGCACGTTCTGCAAGTTATTTAAGATCACTTTATGCTTATTTATATCAGCTAATAAGAATAAAAAGAGTACGTCGCTCTTTATAACGTAGAATTCCATTTGACTTAAAAGAGTACTTAAAGTAACTGCTTTAATAAAAGTAGTAAAGCCGATCCCGTACTTAACGGACTTCTCTTTTGCTCGAGATATATTTAATTAAACCTCGAAGTACTTCTTTTAAAGTGCTCGTAGCTAAAGCAAGCTAGCGATAAAGAAATTAGCTACTCCGCTGTTAATCATAAAGCTTATAAATACGTTTTCAAAGTACTTAAAAGCTATATAAGTCTTTGCTTTGCTCGCGAGCATACGCGGATCTTGCTCGAGCATCTTTTAAGTCTTTATTTAGCTAATAAAAGCGTAGAATACCGTTTGAATTTCCAGTTATTTATATACTTCGTTAGCGTTAAAAGTGCCGTAAGTAGTCATAAAACCTTCCGATATATTAACGTAGCTGCCCGATTCGAGCGGCTCGTTTAATAAGCTTGCGATAAACTAATCGAATTCTTTCGTAGATACAAGTAGCAAGCTTTTAATCGATATTACGTATTAAAAGAATTTGCTTCTCGTTACTTTCTTTGCGTCTTTAAAGGCTTAGAACTTAGCGACGGATGCTTTTCTTTCGTCGAAGGTATAGTTAATGCTTTAGCAACTTAGCTTTTTGCAAATAAAACACTTTTTCTTACTTTTAATAACTTTAGCAGCTTTCTTACTTTCAAAGTATTAGCGGTCTTAAATAAAGCATTCGTATTCTTCGTTTAAATCGAAGTCAGCTTTTAAAGTGTTGTAAAAGCAAGTGTGATCGTATAGCTCGCTAAAGCTCGCGTAAGCTTTAGCTTTAGCGAAAAGTCGAAAGATCTTAATAGCAAACGCAATTGCTCGACGAATATTAGCAACTGCCGCGGTAAAAGTAAAAGTAAAGTTCATTCGTGCAATCGTAGTCTTTAGCACGTTTTTATAAGCTGAATATAGCTTGTTAACAAGACTTCGATCATCTTTTAAACTTGGTCGTAAAAAGCTTTAAATTCTCTTAAGCTCTTTAGCGAGCTTCTTAAAGCACTCGTTAAGCGAGGTCCTTAGATTCTCTTTCTTGATTAAATCTAGCGAAATTTCTTTTTAGCGATCGTATTTTGCTTGCCGCCGGTAGTTAATCTCGAAGTAGTCTTTTATAGCAATAGCGTTCGCTTTAAACGTAAAAAGCTTAGCTTTGATCACATAATTATAATAAAAGGTTATAGCTTCTTTTGTAAGCATAATCGAAAATGCTGCTAAGTAGTCGTTTAAAGTTAAGCCGTATCGACTTGCTTAATTAGCAAAAATACTTAATTAAGTCTTAAAGTCATCGTCGAATCTCGAATACTTTAGCTTTTTAAGAAAGCTTTTTGCAAATAAAGCTAACTCTTTTACCTTTAAGTAAGGGTCCGTTGCTCTTAGCTTAAGGAAATCGTCTTTATCATCGTTAAAGGCGCTTAAAGTGCCGTACGCAAGCGTGCCGTGCTTAGCTAATAATCGGATCGATAAAAGGTTATCGATATAATTGCCGGTGGTCCGTCCTTTTTTAAAGTCCTTAAGAGGCTGTTTTCCGGATCCGAGGTCTTTTAAAGGTCCGTTTCTAAATCCTTTTAATAGTCTAAAAGGCTCGTTCTTACTTTTTTCGTATCCGTGTCTTCGATCTCTTTGCTAATCTCTTCCGTTCTTTCTTCGTCGGTTATCGTTAAGATCGTTAAAGCCATTTGAGTCACTTGCTAATGCTTTAGCTTAATGATATCCGTATCTTTAAGCTTGCTTTTAGCGATTCTCATACCTTTAATCTCTCTTTTGCTAATACGTAGTCTTTTAAAAGATATAAGTAGCTTGCTAGTACGTTCGAAAGTGCTAGATCTTCTTTTCGAGTTGTTAAGATTAAGCACGGAAATCTGCACGCTATCCTTAATAAGAGCTGATTTTGTCCGTAATGCTCTTAAGTTTTAGCGGGTCCTCTTTTAGCGTATAGCTCCCGTAGCTTCGAGTATTATCTAGTCCGCTAATAATCCTAAGACCTTTGTTATTATTGCTATTAAGCTTAAGCTTTTTAGAAAACTAAGTATAGCTTTTAAGAAAAAGGTTTAAGAGCCGTTAAAGTGATTTTAGCTCTTGTATAATTAGCGTATTGCGTAGCGATTAATAAATTAAAGGCGTCGAGTACGCTAAAGTGCTTCGTCGTAGCTTTTCGTTAGATTGTATAGCGTAGATCCGTAATTCCGCTATTTGCTTTGCTATAGCTTTTATATTCCGTTTTATATCTCTTTTCTCTTTTAAAAACTCTTCGCGTAACCTTTGAATCTCTTTTCTTTTTTCCTTTTTGCTTAAAGTCTCTTTTGCTTTTCTTTTTAAATTGCGTAAAGGTAAAAGTGAAGGTAATTAAAGTGTAATATCTTCGTCGTTTGTAAAGTTTTCGACGGTCTACTTTAAATCGAGATTTAAAAGTATTGCTTATTGCTCTTTTATCTCTTCGAAAGTTTATTAATGCTGCTGCTCGTCGTTTAAGAGCTTGACCATCTTATTAGCGTAACCTTTTTGCTTTAAAAGGCACTATACGCTTTTAAACAACAAGTGTTTTTTAAGGCTAATAAAGGTAGCATACTTAAGGCTTCGTCTTATATTATCCTTCGTCATCGTAAAACTCGTCTAATCTTAGCGTAAGAAAGCGTATCGGAATAAGCTTTATAAGTCGTAATCCTTTAGCCTTTTACACTTCGCATCTAAGAAGTCCTTTACTATTGCTCGAGCCGTAATCTTACTATCGGGCCTTGCGTATAAAAGCTCGTTTAAGTCAAATGAAATGCTCGACATCTTATCGTCTGGTCTTTCCGAGAGGCTTAAGAGCCTTAAGTATAATATTTCTTTTAGCTGAATAGCTAAGGGTTCCGTAAGTAGTGATAAGACTCGAAAAGTATAATACTTTATTACTCTTTATCGATTAGACTCTTTACTTAAAGGTTTAGTTGCTCGATCGGCTATAGTTGTTGTCTGCTCGTACGTAGATCGATCTTATTAATTAGGTTTGCTATATGGAGCAAGCGCGGCTTTACAGCTTTGAAGGTTGTATAAAAGTGACTTGGTTCGGAATCACTCTTCCGTAAGAATAAGGAAAAATCGGTAGTATAAGAAGCGATTTAGTACGGAATCGCTTTTTCGTTATAAAAGAAAAAAGGTATCATATTAAAAGTATCCTCGCTATAAAATATTCTTAACTTCTTTATAATTGATCATTTAATAATAAATCAACCACTAATCAGTATTAGATTGCTTTTAAGCGATTAAGAATATATTCGTAACTTCGTAAGGTCGTCAAAGTACTTGCAATTGCAAAACACTCGGTTGATAAGGTATTTGAATTCTGTTTGCTCCTTAAGGCTCAAAAGAGCTGATTCCTTTTATATGATTAAAAGGAATCACGTGTACTAGCTAGCTAATAAGTTTACTAGTCAAGTTGGGGGTCCTTTGACTGCTGACATGCTAAGCGAGGCATGCTAAATGGCCCGTAAACTATGATTCACGAGTAAGTTCCCCAACTACTACTACTACTACTACTACTAGCTAAGGTCGATATAGAGATACCGACAATTTATAATATCCTTTTATATTTACCGACGAAATTTAATAAAAGCTAAGCTATCGAAAATCTAGCTTTTTAACGTTAAATATATCTATTTTACGTATCGAGTCGTGCTTAAAGATTAAGTCATTTACTTTTAAAAGTTTAATTCGAAAGTTTTTTTTATTATTAAAAGCATCTCTTCCTTTTTAATGATAACGGGTTTTTTTAAGTATAGCTTTCGTAGCGTTTTCGTTTCGCATCCGAAACTAGCGTGCTTTCAATTCGATAAGCTTAGCACGATTAATTATTAGCTTTTAAAATAACGTAGCTTAAGATTAAATTCGAGTTTTAATCGAAAGCATTGCTTTTTTGCCGTATATTATATAAAAAGAAGTGAATCCGGTAAGAGTATGCATCGAAATACGGTCGGCGAATAAAACGGCTAGCAATTGCGCAATCTAATCGATGCTTTTAAGCTTATTTAATGCGTCTTTAATTAATCCGTAGCCGCGTTTTATTATTCTATTCGCTTAAGAATAATATGCTAAGATTACGACTCGATTGATTCTTTAATTATTAAATAAGTCGATTACTTTTTTTTTAAACTTCGAACTTTTATCGATTATTAATTAAAAGAAAATCTTATAGCAGCAGATAATGTCTTTTTAAATAAACTTAATTATCGAAAGCGAATCTCGAGTCCGAATCGCTTTCGCTTCGATTTATTTACTTATATTATTTTCAATAACAATTAAATAGCTTTTGCTATTGCGTGCAAATAAATAAGTAATATCGATAGCTTAACGTTTTATTAAGCTATTAGATCGGGTAAAATATAATAGTTCTTCGAGCTTATTAATTGCTTGATGCTAGCATTTTTTATAAGTTTTAACGAATCGTTTAACGTCCGTATAGTATTTATTTTAAAAGTAGCGTTAAGAAATACGATAATAAGTTGATTCACGGCTTTTATAACTATTTTTATTATAATAAGCCGTAATAATATCCGTTTTAATCGAAGGTTTATCGATTATTAATCGAAAAAGAAAGCTTTTCGTCGAGAGTCTTTAAAGCTTTTTATCGTTTACTTTATATTTAATAGCTTTCTTTTTAAATTTATGGCATTTTATTTTATTTAAATCTTTAAGTCTTCGTAAAGTTATTAAAAAAATAGCTATTCGAATTAATTTCGAAAAGTATTCGATTAAGTTTAAAAAGCTTTCGTAATCGTAATTGTCGTTAAATTCGATTAAGTTTGCATTTTTTGTTTCTTTTAATTATTAGAATATGTTTTTAAAAATAAACTAGCGAATATTTATTAAAAGGTCCGTTAAAAGTTTTTCGAAACTATTTCGAGCTTTAATAAGTTTTAAGTCGGCTAGCAAGCTATTATCGAACTTATTCTTATTTTCGTCGCTTAAATTACCGAAGTACTATAACCGTTTTGATAATATATTAGCAGCGGTATAATTTTTATCGAAAATATATCGGACTTTAAAATCGAAAAAATTAATTTAAGCTAGCTAGCGTATAATTAAAACCGAGAATATATCGATAGCTTTTCGTCGAAATTAAATAACGAGCACTTTAGCGTTAGTTTCGAAAATAAAATGCATTTTAATAATTTATAACTTAAGTTTCTTAAAGACTTTAAGTACTTCGCGGCACTTTCGTTTAATAGCGTCGTAATTTCGTTTTGCTTTCGTTTAAGCTTTAGACTCGTATCGAGCCGATTGCATTTTATTAAAAATAGTTTCGCGTTAATCGATATATCTTTTTTATCTTTTTAAATTAACGTCCGTTTTTATTATTATTTTTTTGTTTTAATTTTCGTAATCGATCTTAATTAAAACCGGAGCCGTCGTTAAAGCGTCTTATAATATTCGCATAGCTTTCGAATACGTTTCGGTTTATTGCTAATTTATATTTTTTTTTATAAAATTATAAAAAAGGTTAGCAATATGCGCGAATCCTTTAACTTAAATACGAAAGTAAAAGCAAAAGCTTAAAAATCTTTTAACTTTAATAACGTTTTTAAAGGTTTTTAATTATTAATTTTAATAACTTTATCCGTAACGGGTTTTCGATTTTTCGAATTGTATACGAATCTTATTATATTTATTTTATCTCGGCAGAACTATAATTTTTCTTCGATTATAATACTAGCGCGCTTAATCCGTTTTAAAGTTTTATCGATATTTTAAATATATTCGAATACGAATCGACGTATACTCGAAAGTGCTTTTTCGTCGGAATAATCTGTTTATAATCTTTTTACTTTAATATCGTCGATAAATAATATAAAGACTTTAAGTTGCAAAAGCTTTAAGATAAGATTGATTATTTAAACGAATTAAGCTATCGAGTTTATAATACTTTACGAAAAGGTAATATATCGAAAGAGAATTAGCGGTGTAAAGAAAGCGGTAAGGTCTTTATTCGATTGATAAAGTGTTTGCTAATTATAGCCCGAATAAAGGTCGATTAAGTTAGCTATCTAATAATTAAAAAACTCTTTAGCAAACTTATTAATAGTTAGAGGTAGATTGGCGTTCTTTCGTATAATTGTATTAAGTAAAGTTATTAAGTTAATAAGTCTGTATTAGCCCGGCTGCTTTTTAGCTATTAAAAACTATTGATTCCGGTACGGTCTTTCGCAATACTTTAAAACTCTTTTATCAAGCTTGTTTTAAAACATTTTAATAATAATAAGCTATAAAGCTTTCGGATACGAATAATTAAGAACTTGCTAAGCCGTATATAAGATGGTTTTAAGCTTAATCGGTAATAAAACGTCGTCGTAAAACTTATTGCACTTTTGCTAAACGAATGCGATTAATTTTTTTTTGCTTAGCATTATCTTTTTAAACAAATCTTTTTTTTTAAGCCGTAAAGTATTATCGATATTTAAGTTCGCTATGCGTTCGAGTGTAATTCGAAAGCCTTTCGATATATCGGCAATGCGCGGAAAAAAGTATTGCTTATATTCTTTTATTTATTTTTATAGCGTATTTTTAGCTTTCGATAGCTCGTATTAATTAACTTTGTTATTTAATATTGCTTTTACGCCGTTTGCTTCGTTAATTAGCTTAATCTTTTTATTTTTAATTTTATATATATCGAATATTTTAATTGAGTCCGAAAAGATCTTTTTTCGAATCTAATAAAATATCGAATTCTAATAGTCGATATAATCGTAACAGCGGGTTATAAGGTTATTAATGCTAACGGTATTTATTTAGCAAATTGTTAAAGGATTGCATTCCGTAAAAGTAAAAACATCGTGTAAACACCTTGCCTGATGGGGTACCTGCTATGGCCATTAGGGCCATACTAGACGGACCCATTTTCTATAAGAGGGCACACATCTTTTAGCTAGAATAATTAACGAGCTTTCTACTTATCCTTTTTAGTACTTCTTTTATAAGACTATAAGGTCCAGCTTTAAAGCTAGGCTTTTATACGGCATATCTTTTTAAGTGCTTTTACATTAGTGACTTACGCAAGGATTTAAACCTTTGGTCTTTATTTTTATATAGCTTATTATAATCGCTTAATTCGCAGTTAAGTTGACTTTCGTTTATTATTTAGCCCTTTTTATACTCGATAATTACAACTTTAAAATAATTAAAACTTTATTCTCGATAAGTTCGGACATCGAAACGCCGAAATAGTTGAAGTGCAATATTTCGGCTCTTCGATAAAAACTCTTTTTTATTATTAATAAAAAAGAATTTTCATTTATTAATAAAAATATCTTTTTATATTTTAGCTTTTATCTTGAATTAAAGCATTTGATATAGTCCGGAGTTATTAGCAAAGCTAATCAATTGATTTTTAAGTTTTTTATAGTTTTGATCTTGATTATTAGTTTACTTTTATAAAAGATTTATTTTTTTTAATCTCGGATTAAAAATACTTTGCGAAAATCGCTTATTTTGCTCGTGAATTCGGTTTACGAATTAAAATCAAATAATTTAAAAACCTTTTATCAACCCGATTATTTTTAGCATATATATATATTTAATCTTTAAAATACCGAAAACCTTTTTAAGATTTTTAATATCGAAGTCGACGCAAAGTAGGCTGCTCCATGGGGTGGGGGCCCTATGGGGTTTTCCTCCCCATTCCCTTTATAAGGTCTTGGCCGATGAAGGACTTTTTTTTTTAAACCCTATAAGGAGGATTTTTTTAAATCAAATTCTTCACGAGGGATAAGGAAACCTTATAAGTTTAAAGTAAGACAGCTAAAAATAATATATATAAAGCCGCTAAAAATAAAACAAATTTACGAATATTTACTAATTTTACTTAATCATTATATTTATTTATTATATTTATTAATTACATATATTATACTTTACAATTACATTGCATTACATTATAATAAACTAAAATTACTAAACAAAACTTTTAATCATGATTTCCCGCAATTTCTTAATCAACGCTATATTTTTGTTTTAAATCGTTACTCGTTTAACGTGAATAGCATATAAGTTCGTTACTAAAAGTAATTAGTAAATCGATTAGTAAATCGATTAGTAAATCGATTAATAAATAAATATATAAGTATTTACTTTTAAACTCTCTTACGAAGAATACCTTTAAAGCTTCTTATAAACATTCTAAAGCACCGCTTTAAAATTTAAAGTCTTATTTAAAATCGTAAGTGATCTCTCGAATAAGACGCTAGAAAAGAGTCTTTTTAATAAAAAGTTCGGTGCCTTTTTAATATCGTCGGATCTCTTTTAACGCAATAGCTATATAAATCAATAATTGTACTTAAGAATCAATTTATTAATTAATTGAACTTACTTTTTAGCTTGTAACGACGGCGCTTTCGTTAGCTTAAACCTTTTTTTTTCGCAACAACTGCAAACTTCTTAAGATACTTGCTTTTTTTAGATTTTTAACGAGAAGAAGTTTTAGCTGCCGAAAGTAATTTGCTAACTGATGAAACGAAGCGAGCAGCTTTAGCCGTCGAAAGTGATTTTTTAATTCTTTTATATTAAAAAAAAAGAATATCATTTTCACTTGAGTTTTCTTTATCATCGCTTTGCTTTTTTTTATTTATATCATTATAAAGCATCGTTTTCGTCGCGGTTTTTATAGCTATAATTGAGCCCGGGATAATAAGAGACCTTTTAAAAGCTTTTTGCGCGAAAGCTTTTTTAATGCGATTGCTAGTAAAAGCAGAAGAAAGTTTAACAGCTGCAAAAGAATTGTTTCTAGCATTTAAGTCGTAAAACGGATCTTCGTTTTAAAGCTAAGCTGATGCACTCGCTTAGCTCGTCGATTATTATATTGCTTTTAAAACAGTTTTAAAATAATTAACGAACAAAAAAAAAAGGTTTAAAAAAATTAAACTTATTAAAAACTGTTAGTACTTATGCTAATATTATTAAGAACGATGCTTTTATTCATTTCGGATTAAATAGCTAAAGTAAATTTAACTGCGTTTGCTAAAGAAAAATTTAATTAATAAATATTTATTAATTATAAGTCAAAAACATTACCGGATCGAAGTCTAAAAGATAATAAGTACTAGTTTGTATTTGCGCGAGAGTTTATTAATGTTTAAAAAGCGTTACTTAAAATAATAGAAATTAGCAATTATTAATTAATAAAGTAATTAATACTTATTAGCTTAACTTTAAGAAATTCGGCGAGAAAAGGACGAAGATAAATCGGTTCTTTGTTATAGACTTGCAATACCGCGCGAGGTTTTAAGAATTTTTATAAATGCTTATCAGCTATTTGCAATTGATTTATTAATCAATTTATTAATCAAATATTAACCGGATAGCTATCGAGTTATAATAACGCGGCGCTTAGCAAAAATAAGGTCAAGAATTTCTGTAAATGCTTATTAGCTATTTGCAATTGATTTACTAATTAATTTATTAATTAAATACTAATCGGATAGCTATCGAGTTGTAATAACGCAGCGCTTAGCAAAAGTAAAGTCTAGCGCATCCGTAGCTAATTAAGCTTTGCTAGACTAAAGATAAAGATTTGCGTTAAGCAAAGTAATTAAAAAAGTATTAATAGTACTTTAATTAATTAAATATAAACTTACTTTATTCACTTTGCAAATTTAAGTTTTCTTTTTTTACGCTTTCGCCGCGTATTATATTTACTTCACTTTCTTGTGCTTCGTCTTTATCTGCTTAACTTTTAGCCGCTTGACCTTTAGCCGCTTAACTTTTAGCCGCTTAACCTTTAGCCGCTTGACCTTTAATCGCTTGATTCTTAATTGCTTTATTAATTAACTTATCTTGGCTTGCGTTATCTCTTTTAGCCGTAGTGCTTAGTATATCAGTAGAAGAAGGTCGGTCCGAAAGCAAAGGTTCGTTTAATAGAAAAGCTATTTAAAAGTATTAATAAAAGGACTTGATCGCGATAATCTAGTTTACGATTAATAAGTTGATAATTTTAAATAAAAAAGAAACGATCTTATAAAGCAATAAATAGCGTTGTATTTAAAAGCGTAGCAAATAAGAAAGCGATAGTTGTAATTGATTATTAAGTAATAGTAGAAAAGAATTAAACTTTACTTTGTAAAGTAAAAATTGCGCGAGGCGGCCGCTTTATCTTAGCTGCGGCCGCTTTATCTTAACTGCGGCTGCTTTATCACTTCGTGAATTCATTAGCGGCCGCGCTAAGATGTTTTAAAAATAAAATATACGAGTTTACTTTTAATCTTAACACTTTTATTTTATTACTTTTGATTTTACTTTAAATAATTACTCTTAACGTTTAGCTTCTTTATAATACTATTTAATATAGCCGCTTATTAGCTTGATTCGATAGAAAGTATTATTGCAAATACAGATCAGCTTGATTTGATAAAAGAGATTGAAAAATCTATAATAAAAATCATTTTCTTATTTACTAATTTATTTATTAATTAAAAACGTTTTTTTTAAAATGCGGCCGATACAACGGCAATCGTGGCGGCAAGCAATCCGATGCTAAGAAACCTTGGCAAGCGCAAAGTAAGTATCTTTTTTACGTAGTATTCTAACCTTTATTAATTTATTAATTTTTCTTAAAGAAAAAGGCTAAAAAGAAGCTAATTATCAACTAATCTTTATACGATAAAAGCTAATGCTCGTATAGCAAAGCTGAAACAAGATCTTTAAGCAGATGAGCTTCGAAAAGCTAAAGGACGAGATTAAGCGGCCGCTAATTAGCTTTTTGTAATTTAAAAACAAACTTTAAAATATTCTTAAGCATCAAAAGCTAAAAGGAAAACTCGATAAGCCGAAATGCGAAAGAATCTTATAAATAAACGGTACTTTTTCTTTTCTTTAATTTATTAAGCAATTTATTAATCGATTTTAAAAAGAATCGAAGCATCTACGCGAATAATCTTATTATGCAAGCCGCTTCTTTTACAATTAGATTTAATAATAGAAAATACTTAAATAGCGATTAGGTTGATAAAGCATTTAATTTAAACGAAAAGGTTTATAAAGAATTTAATTTACGAAAAGACGAAGAAAAAAATAATGATATACTTCGCGATAAATACGTTTCGATTACCGATAAAAAGATAAAGAAAGTCACTCAGCAATTAGTACGTTAGCACGCATAAGTAAGTATTTATTTTATTTAAATATTTATATTTTGTTAATAATATAAAGTTACGTTATATAATAACCGTTTAGCAATTTCGTCGTTATTAATAAAGTGTAGCGCGATCTTTAATAAAGAAGTGCCGAGCTGTTAATTTAAAAAGTAAAAAAGCTTTCCTTAAATTAATAGCTTAAGACTTAGCAAGCACGGTTTCAAAACGAACTAAATAAGAATTTATTTTATTATGCTTTTAATCAACTGAACTAATATTATAACTTTTAGTTTTTATTCAATCAAGCCTCTTTACGTCTACTTTTCTTTTAATAAAAAGAAGTATTAGCGAGCTAAAATTAAAGCAAATACCGATAAGATTAAATACGAATTGCTAAGTCTAGCCGCTTAATAGAATATAAAAGGATTCGAAAAGAATGCTGAATTTAAAAAAGCTAATTGCGATCTTATTTTATTTCAACGCGTTATGCAATTGATTTAGAAAAAAGACGAGCTAGCTCCGGAGTTGTTTTATAGCGTTAAGGATAACGATACGGAATTGAGATCATTCTTAAACTCAATGCTTAAGTTTATATAAAATAGAATTCACGATTAATTACAAATTTTGTATTTTATAAAAATACTTTTATTTATTTTATTTATTAATTATATTTATGAATAATACTTATTAATAATATTTACTTATTATATTTACTAATCATATTTATTAATCATATTTACTAATTATATTTACTAATCATATTTACTAATTATATTTACTAATTATATTTACTAATTATATTTACTAATTATATTTATTAATTATATTTATTAATCGTCGGTTTTTTGTGTAACGATACGCTAAGTCTCTTAGACGCACTTTACATGCGCTAAACTACTTTTTTTATTTTTTCTTTCGTATTTTTCGTATTCTTTTATTCTTTGCTTTTGACTTATAAACTATAGTTTACGAATCCTTAACGCTTTTACTTTCGTATATATAAACCTTAGCTACTTTCGACCTTTACATTCGGTAATTGTTGATTTTAAATTATTATTTTAAAATTCTTTTAAGCTTTTATATAAACTTTCGCGCTTTCGT
Organism: Drepanopeziza brunnea f. sp. 'multigermtubi'; assembly: GCF_022702325.1. Lineage (NCBI taxonomy): Eukaryota > Fungi > Ascomycota > Leotiomycetes > Helotiales > Drepanopezizaceae > Drepanopeziza > Drepanopeziza brunnea. The sequence goes on from NW_027094068.1 coordinate 1,202,432, forward strand.
GAGTTCTTTTAAGTAATCGCTTAAAGTCGTTACATCTTGAAGTTTTAAATCAAAAGAATTGACCGACTTGCTATATTTAAAATCGATATAAATATATTAATAAATTATTTTAATATTTAGATTTATAAATTATATTTAAAGTTAATTATATATATATTTTATTTAATATAATAACGATTTTAAAAATATTTATATAAACTTATCTATTAATTTATAATAATGAAATTCAAAAAGCTTTCGCAAGCTATCGAATTTATTACTTTCTTTTCTTGCGATACCTTTCTTTTGTATATAAAAAGTCTTTTGCTTGTTAACAATACTAATTCTATAATATCCGTCGTTATATTCGTTTTTACTAATCTATTTAACAAATAGCTTAATTTTATAATCGTTATTTAAAAACCGCTTAACTCGATATTCGTTTATTCTAACTAATCAGCTACGATTACGCCTTTTTTCGTCTAGCATTTCTATTGTACACCGAGCGTTTCGACCGTTCGTTCGTCTAATAAAAAGGGAATAATAAGTTTCATTATCTACTTCGATAAAGATCGAGTTTAATTAGTTTGCAATCCTTAATAAATTAATAACTTGATTAATATATAGATAATAAAACGGCACTTACAAATAAATCGGCAAGCGTCCGTTAAAATATGAATTTCTTTTATCTATTCTTTAGTTATAATAGATATTCGAGCTTGTAGATATAATTATAAGCTAATACGATTATAAAGTGTTCTATCGTTTTATATAATAAATTTTTAATTAAATGCTTTTATTTTTAATATTTATCAAATTATATTAATTTTATTTACCGCATAACAGCAGCCGAAAAGAAAGCTGCAAAGATTATATTTAAATTAAGATTTCTATAAGCACCTTATCCTTGTATACTAATTAAACCTTAATAAATTTAAGTAAGTACTTGTTATAACGACTTTAAACGATTATTTAAAGAATTTATAAAAAAGCGAAAGGATCATATAAAGCTTAAGAAGATTATAAAATCATTATTTGAATTTGAAATTAATAATTATCGAAAGTAAAAGTTAAAAAAAACTAAGTGTTAGATTCTTTTTAAGCGATTAAAGAATATATTCGTAACTTCGTAACGGTCGTTAAAGTACTTGCAATTGCAAAACACTCGGTTGTAAAAGTATCTGAATTTTAATTGCTCTTTAAAATTTAAAAGAGCTGATTCTTTTTATATAATTAAAAGGAATTACGCGTACTAGCTAACTAATAAGTTTATTAGTTAAGTTAAAAGTCCTTTAACTAGTATGATATGCTAAGCGAAGCATATTAAGTGGCCCGTAAACTCTTTTAAATATTACTAGCTAGCTAAGGTCGATATAAATATACCGACATTAAAGTCTATATATAAAAAGGTTGTTCGTAATAGTCAACCTAAGTAAAAAGAGCTTAAAAGTGTTAAAAGATATAATTATAATTAAGCTTTAATAAAAAGGAAATAAAAAGAAATGAAAAGATAAAAAAAAAAACCGTTAATTAAAACTTAACGCTCGTAAGAATGCTACTTAAAAAGAATTAAGCGTAAGCAAAACCTTTTTTAAAAATAAACTAACTTAATAAAATATATTTAAATTATAAAATAATATTATATAATATTTAAGTATATAAGACGTTGATATATAAGTTCAAATCAACAGTTTAATAGCAAATTCGTTAAAATCTAAACATGTCTTTTTAAGCTATTAATTCGTTTTTATTTTAAATTACTTTAATTACTTACGAAAATACCGATCTATTTCAAAGTTAAGAGTTCGAAAGCTTTATAACTAGTTTCTTTAGCTTAATACTATTAGCAATTATTAGATGTTCTAATTAATATTATATTTAAAACGTTAAAAAGATTAAGACTTTTAATACTTAATAGTCATAAACTTTATAGTATTCTTAATAACAAAAAGCTAATCAAAATCCTTTGCAAATCGATTAGAATAAAAAGAAAACTTTTTTTATATAAACTAAATTCGTTCAAGCAGTTAAGAAATCAATAAGAGAGCTTATAATATGCTATAAAAAGTGCGACCGAGCTTTAAAGCATCTGAAGCTAAAAGCTTTTAAAACGAAAGCATTAGCCGATTATTAAAAAACGGATGTTTGCAAACGCGTCGTAAATAAGCTAAAACAAAAGCTTCGACAAACTCAATTAAAATCTAAATCTTTTTAACGCAATTTAATACGTTTGTTTTTATTTATAAATTCGGTTAATAAATCTAATAAATCTGATTAGTAAATCTAATTAGTAAATCTGATTAATAAATCTAATTAATAAATCTAATTAGTAAATCTAATTAATAAATCTGATTAGTAAATCGGATTAATAAATCTAATTAATAAATAATAAAACTAATATCTAATAGACATATTTATTACGAAGAACGCTTTCGCATTAAGACTTAAAATCAGCATTTCGAAAAAGTGTTTTAAATGTTATATTATTTACGCGAAGCTTGTTTCGAATAGTTAATAACTCGGATTAGAAATCTTTTTGCGAATTACAAAACCTATATCTTAAGCTCTTTAGTGCTTCAATTATTAAGCGAGACTTCGACGATAAGATTTTAAAAATTGATCGCTATTTATTAAATAATTTACTAGTTAATTAAAAACTTAGCATTTTATTAGATTATTAATTTAGCATTAAGCGTTATTCTTTTATATGTATAATCGGAATTGCAATTACAAAAGATTAGCATATGATTTAGCTTATACTTAGATTTATATACGTTAAGTTCAATTATATAAAAAAAGAATTAGCAAGAATTATTTACGAACGCTTTATTAAATTAAGCTTAATAAAAAAGATAATCGCGATTATAACGGATAACGTATTTTTAAATAACATAATAATAAAAGAATTGCTTAAATGCGTCGAAAATGCGTTTAAGAAAAAGCTTTTTATAAGCTAAGAGATTTTATACGTTCCGTATATAGCTTACGTTTTGCAATTATCTTTTAAAGCGTTGCTCGGACCGCGATTATCGCTAACGAACGAAAGCTTAAAAAAGCATTAAAAAAAAGATTCTGATATAAACGAGCTAGAAAGAGCAAAAAGACGCGATAAACGAAGGATTGCATATACACTTGCGATTATAAGTTTTTTTTTTTTTTTTAAAATATTTATTAATTATATTTATTAATCATTAATCAACGTACTTAAATTCGAAAGTTTGTTAAGTGTATTACGGCTAGCTAACTTCGAAAATCGCGATTTAATAAAACGATAAAAGCTTTTATTAACGATTCAAAGCATCTTTTAACGAAAAGCTTAAAGCTTGTTTTAAATATTATTATAAGATAGGATTCTATATTTTATATGCTTAATCGATTTATAACTTTTAAAGATGTTATTGTAGAAGCACCCAAAAAGATGTGCTGTATAGAAGCCTGGCTCTGAGGCTGGACCTCATAGTCTTATAAAAGAGATGTCAGAAAAGGTAGGTGGAAAGCTCGTTGATTGTTCTAGCTAAAAGATGTGTGCCCTTTTATAAAAGATAGGTCCGTCTAATATAGCCCTAGTGGCCATAGCAGGTACCCTATCAAGCAAAGTGTTTACATCCGTCTCCTTATAGAATAAGTAAGCGCCCTCGCCTACTATTAAGCAAAAAAGAAAAAAAGAAGTATAAAAGAAAGAAAAAATCTAGTGTATAAAAAAAAAAAAAGAGTATCTTGTCTCTAAACTCTAAACATCTAAACTACTAAACTACGCTTCAGCAGCTTCTTTATAGTCTCTTTCCGTGCTTACGTCCTTAACTCTTTCGTTCTTTTTAAGCTAGAAAGGTCTTCTTCTTTTAGCAAAGCTAGCATTGGACGATAACGTGCTAGCAGCAGCATTCTTAAAAATAAAAGAGCGCGTATCGTTCTTACGCTTGTTAGTCGCATCGTTAATAAGTGTGAACTTAGCCGACGAAAGGTCAGCGAGGCCAGAATAAGGTCCGGAGCCACTAATTAAGTCGTCGTCGTCTTCGAGCAAGTCACTTAAAGCTTCTATAGCCTCATCGAAAGCGCGGTCTAAAGATTCCGGCTAAGAAGATGATGCTTTAGATTCGTCGATTTAGCCCGTAAACCGTAGTTCACGAATAGAATTCGCACTTTCTAAAGTGATCTTTACACTTAAATCAAAGTCGTCAAAAGACAACTCAATCGGTCGCAAGCTTTTTTTAAAATCCTTCAACTTATCGGCGTCCACAAAGTCGTTAGCTCGGCGGCTCTTGCCTTTAGAAAAAGACTTGGCTCCGTAAGTCTTAGCTTCAGCGTTTAAGACAACAGCAAATCCTTTTCTAAATGCCGAAAACAACTTCTTCTCATGCTTAATAAAGTGTTCTTAAAACTAAGTCCGAGACATAACAAAGATAGCGGTTAATTCTTTTACTACTCGAAGCTCGTTCTAATCTATTCTTTCGATCAAGGCTTTTGACACGAAACTAACGTAGTCTAGCTAGATTATAACAGCGAAAGGCTAGCTTGATTCATTAATAACTCCCTACCGAAAGGTTAGCAACATGCGTCTTAAGACGATAATGCAAGCGTGCTTTGCAAAGCTAACTCCATTCTTTAGAATGCTATCGTTCATTAAAGCGGTATAATTATTAAAGAAGATAGCCTATCCGCAAAAAGAATTCTAGAAAGCGTCTATATCTAAGAAAACACTTTGTTTCGTAATAACGGACATAAAAGTAGCGAGATCTATGATTATAGCAAAAGGTTAGCGTAGCGCAATATTCTTAAAGGTATTCAAGGTCTTCGACTTAAGTCTAAAAGCTTCTCATCTAGCGGTCTTTCTAAAGGTAATGTCGTAAGTGTAGCTCTTAAGCCAAATACCTAAGCTTCCGATCTGATTCTTTACGCCGTAAAGCATTAAGTGGTAGTCTAAAACTCTGTCTTCTACTCGTGAACTACGGTTCACGGGTCGTTTAGTATTAGCGTCGTGTTTGATCGCAATCACTCGAGCACTATTATTGCATCTAAAGAGCTAAAAGGGTTTAAGGTAAGCAATAAGCTTATAGTTTCCGTCTCAGCGATTAAGTAAAGCGGCAAGATATAACCTATAATAGCTTCGAAAGACTTGCTAAGTCAAAGAGTGCACCATATTAAAAAGTGCACCAGTCGGAGCTCCTTTTAAGTCACTAGTCCGAAAGTGGTAAAAGTACATCTAGATCTTCTTGTTCATAATAGTGAAAAAAGTTTAATTGCCGTGCTTGTTGTTCAAGAAAGAAGCTCTTAACATAAACCAAACTTTCGTATAGCTACCCGCATCTAAGGTGTTAAAGAGGCTATTCTTTTAAGCGGTGCCTATCAAGCTAGTGCTCTAGTTCAGCTTATTAAAGGACATCGGCTTAGCTTTAAACTTAAAAGAGCTTAAGCTAAACATTTTCTTAGCTAGAGTATTGCCTTTAGTCTTAATAGCGAACATCGATTAATTGCTCGAGTAAAGCATAAAATTGTTAAAAGCGTTAGTTTAAAAGGCCTCGATAAATCGACACAAGTTAGAACGGATCACCGTTGTTATAAAGCCTTTCGTAGCTAGCCCAAAGTATTTAGCGTATTCGAAAGTGTGAACTTCGCAAAAGACTCTTTCTAACAAGTCAATAGCGGACGGTAAGACTTTGCGACTAAAGCGAAGCTTCGTCTAGACGTCCAAGTCAAAAAGTTCTTTAAATTTATCTTTAAATTCTAATACGTTCTTTACTTCTTAAAAGACCTTTATGCAATCGCAATCGTCGTCATTAAGGCCTAAATTAAAGATCTCGGACAGCAAGAAGTAGTTCATTACCTTGCTTCCTTTCCCACTTACCTTTACTTAACTACGACGGTCGAAGAGTCGTAAGATCGCGTTATTAGAAAATTCGTCTTCTAAAAGCTTGCGGATCTAGCTAATAGCCTTCTTGGTTGATTCTGCGGCAACTTAAAAAGCATTGTCGATGTTCTCGTCTAAGTTCAAGCGATCGAAAGCTAATTGATAAAAGTCTTAGCAAAAGTTAATAAAAGCTACGTCCATACCTATAAAGTCTTTAATCTCGACGAGTCTTAAGCAGCGGTTCGACACAGCCTTGGCCAGTTCGTACTCGAGGCTGTCTTTTTCTTTAACGAGTAGTGCTAATAACAGCTGGTTCTCGAAAGGGTCGCGTTGCACTTTAAGTCTAAGAGCTATAAAAGAGCTCGCGTCGATAGACTTGCGTAAAATAGACATAATCGAAGCAACTAGTTTAACGTTCGAGGCTCTATTAGCAAAAGATGACGTCGATCCTTAAGACAAAGCTAATAACAACGAAAAGCGCGCAATAAGTGATCTAAGCAAAAGGGTACTAAAAGCAAAGGGTTGACTTAGTCTTGCTTCGGTTGCTAAGTCATCTTTTACTCGTGAACTATAGTTCACGGATAAAGTTCCGGATTCGAGTTCCTTTTGCAAAACGAAACTCTAAGTCTGATTCTCGTCGGCAAACTCTATACGTTCTTTAAGCTCGTCGTATTCGCCTTTTATATTATCGAGAGCTAAAATCAATAAGCCACACGATAAGACTTTTAATCTTAGCTTCTTTAAAAGTCCTTCGTCAAAAATAGCGATCTCATCTTTCCACTCGGTGTTATTCTTGTCTTCTACGGTCTAGCAAATAAGGTTGATTACCGTAGCATTAAGCTTAATGAACTTGCGTCTTTAAGCTATATTAGCTATAGTCTTTTAAAAAGCGACGTAAGCAACAATATAATAGTTGATGACCTGGATAGCGTAAGCGTTAAAGGTGCAGTTCTTTAAAATGACGCCCAATTAGCGAGCGCTGCGGACTAAAGTGCATACAGCTTTAAAGTAGTCGTTATATAGCAATTAGCTTCGAACGCCGTCGAAAGCTCTCTTGATTCGTCTATGTCCCTCGGCGTTCTTATTGCGTAAAGAATAGATAACGGTAACTCTAATAGTAAACTAATCGTAAGCCGAAAAGAGATCTTCGGCGTCTATATTCTTTTTTACGCATTCGGCCCGCAAAAACTAATCGTACTGCAAGATCAGGTCGTCTTCTTTACCCAATCTGTTATTAAAGTCGGAGGTTATTACTTTAAGCATAGCTAGTTGACTAAAGTTGCTCATTTAACGGTAAGTCTAAAGGAACTCATCGAAGGTCTTAATGACTCGTCTTTCGAACTTCAGTTCGAAACTCGATTATCGGGCTAAAACAGCTTGCTCCTCGCTTATTAATAAGCTAAAAAGTACATCTCGGACAAAAGCCTTTCTTTTAGCGGCGGCTGACTTAAGAAGCATATCTGACTCGTGAACTACGGTTCACGAGCTAAACATAAAATAGCGGAATAAAGCTAATAATAATAATGATCGATTGAATAATAATTAAAGTCGTTAATGTTAGTATAGTATTATATAGTTATGAAAAAAAAGTAATAGTAATGTTATTATAATTATTATTATATAAAAAGAGAAAATGTTAAGAAGAAAAAGGGAAGAGCTTTCTTATATAAGTATATTTATAAAAAGGACCCACTCTTTCTAACAGTAGTTCACCTTCGAATACACGTGGTTAAGCACGCTTAAAACAAGAGAACAGTCTTAAATAAGAAATAAGAAATAGCCGTGTAAGCTTAAACAAATGAAAAACAATCAAACAATAAGAACAATTTGTATAAGACAAGTGAATAGCTAATAAAGTGAAAAGAACAAAGAAAGAACAGAAAATATAATAAAAGGCAAGTCTAAAGGTAAGAGAACAAACGTAAAAAATACCTTTCTTTACCAATAATAAAAAGAGTGATTATTAAGGGCACGTCCTTTCATAAAATAAGTATAGAACAAAAAGAGGATAAGAAAGTAAGAAAAAACAAAGTAAAGGAAACAAATTAAAAAACAATTTTGTAAGCTAGTTTTTGTTCTTTCGAAAGTGTTAAAGGAATGATTTAGAAGTTGGTAGACTTAAGTCCAAGGGTCACTTTTAAGTTAAGTGGTTCACTTTTGCCGTCGTCGGAAGGCTTGTATTCGCTAAGGTCCGAGTCGTTTAAAAAGCCCGAATTTTCCTCTTCTTCTTCTTCGTCGTCCTTATCAAAAGGAAAGAAGGTTTGGTTGCGGCGATAGAATCGCTTAAAGCGGTTAGCTGCAAAGGTGCTTTTAAGCTCAGTCTTATCGGTTTCCTAAAGCTTATAATATCTTTTATCGTAAGCTTTAAAGACGACATAAGGTCCTAGCCATCTGTAATCTAGCTTAGTGTCCGCGGATATGTCGATGCTGCGTTTAATATCGTAAAGCAATACTAAGTCTTTTTCTTTAATAAGTTCCGACTTCAAGACCTTGACTCGTTCTTAAGTAGCCTTAGCGGCAAGTCGATAGCGTTTCTTCTTTAAGATGATCTCGTCGATATCTTTATCTCGAAGTTCCAATTGTTTAAACTTTATAGCAAGCAAGTCAGCGCGAGATCGAACTTCTTACTAAAGTAATAATCTTTAAACTAGCTATCGTAATTCTAAAGGTAGCTCAGCTTTTCGTCCGTAGTTCAAGAAAAAGAAAGTGATTCTAGTAAGTGCGTATATCGATGTCCGGACCGCAAAGAGCATCCTATTGAATTTGCGAACCTAATCTTTAAATCTTCCGTTTATAACTTTCGATAAGCTATCCAAGATGTCTTTATAGCCTTTTTCAATCATTCTATTAGCTTTTAAATTGTAGCTTGAGATTTAGACCCTTTTGATCCCGTACTTAATAGCGAAAGCTTTAACAACTGCCTTGTTCTTAAGTCTTTTATCGATAATCAGTCTCTCGAATAATCTATAGCGGCAAACGATATTTTTCTAAAAGAACTTAGCAATAGATTCAGCGTTAGCCGATCGAAGTAGCCGCTTTTCCAGCTATCCAAATAGATCTTCTTTAGCTAATACGAAGCAAGTCATTCCTTTGTCGGTGGTAAGAACTCGTAACACGTCTAAACTGACTTTTAACCATATCTAAGTAAGCTAAGTCGAGTACAAAAGGTTTTTTATTCGTTTAGTTTTGCGCTTCTAACAAGGCTCACAGCTTTAAACGAAAGCCTTGCAATCTTCGTAGCATCTATTCTAAAAGAAGAGTTTTAACGTATAATAGTAAGTTGACTCAGCTCTTTTATATCCGGATTCTCGATAAGCGTCGGAAATAGCAATATAGCGTTTTTAAGTTCCGTCGACAACTAGCTTGATCGAATAAGAATTGTTTGCTCGCTTATAAAAGTAACTATCTTTAACCAAGTAGTTAAGTGCTTTATTCTTGAATTTCTAAAAGTCGTAAGTTTTGATCGAAAGAAAGCGTTTAAAAGTAGTAAGGAATTGAGCAATAAGCTCGGAATCGAGCGAGTAGTCGTGCTTTAAAACTCTCTTTTTAGCTTGTAAACTATAGTTCACGAGTCGTTTAACCGAGAATACTAAAATAATGCTCAGCTCGTTAGTAACTTAATCGTTAATATCTTCTTCCTCTCTTTCCTTGATATCTAAAAGATGCTCCTTTCTTCTCTTAAAAAGACCGTCCGCCGCCGTGTTTTTAATCTTAAAGATATGCTTGACTTCAAAGTCTATTAATCTTATTTACGCAATCCAATTCGTAACGAAAGCTTTAAGCAAATCGCTTGCTAATCCGTTAAGTTGATCAACTAGTACTTTAGCGTCGGTTTCTAAGATAAAGTAAACCTCGTATAATTCGCTTTTTATCTTTTTCATAGCTTTTAAAGCACCGCGGCATTCTCGCTTAATCGCGTCGTACTTGCTTTCCGCAAAGTTCTAAAGACCACTTTCGAACTTAGCAAGATATCGCTTTTTATCGGAATCCTTTTGCTATAATACTACTCTTTATCCTTTAAGACTAGCGTCTACCGTTAAGTAAATTTTCCTTTCGTTTTTGCTATAATCGATCTTAATAAAAGCGAAAGCAAAAAGCAAAGCTTCCTTAAGCAGCCTTATCGCTTCTTGCTAAAGCTCTAACCACTCGAATTCGACCCCTTTTCTTATCGTTGCGTAGATTAAGGCAGCAATCGTAAAAAAGTTTTTAATCTAGATTCTATAATAAACTACGATGCTAATAAAGGCTCGGGCTTCCGATACGTCCTCGCACTTAATCTATTCTAATATCTTTTTAATTTTAACGGTTTAAAGGTAGCGTCTTTCGCTATCTATAACGAATCTAACGATGTTAAAGCTAAGCATACAATATTAAGATTTCGTTCCGACGGTCGTCCTAGCTCTTTCAAACCTTACGAGCACTTTATCGATATTTTAAATATGCTTTAAAACAAATCGTCGAATTCCGAGCAAAACTTCTTCGTAATTGTAAAAAGATCGCGATCTTTTAACTCTTACGTTATCTATATAAAGCAAGCAAACGTTAAGAATGCAATCTATAAAGATCTTATAGATGACTTTAACGAATTAAGCGATCGAATTAATAGCTTTTATAAATATCCGGGTCATTCGAAGCAGTCCGATAAGCGTTTAAATAGCTGTTATATCCTTAAACTCAACGTCGAAAAGAAATTGATCGTATTTAAAAAAGAAATTTAAAAGTATAGCTATCGTAAGACCGGCAAATTCGTTCGAAAACTAGTTTACGTTCGAAGCAACATTAACGTCCTTGACCGTTATACGGTTTATCTTAATTACAGCAGTGATCAGCTTATATTTTCCTTTCTCTTTCTTCGCTATAATAAACTATTTGTTCCGGTAAAAGCCTTAGCATAATTCGAAGACCTTTTGCTTCAATCGTTCTTTTAATATAAAGATGACCATCTCTTGCAAAGCCTTCGGTACCGTAAACGTTTTCTTTTATTAAGCTTCGTAAAGCACCGTCTTGATCTTTTAAAGCGGCATGACTTCTTTCCGGACCTAGCTAAAATAAATAAAATCTTAAGCTATCGCTTCTTCTCGATTCAAAAAGCATTAATAAAGCAGCTCTCTTTCTTCCGGGGTGACTTGAAAGCTAATCGTAAGTGCTTCGAATCGTTCTTTCGTCAATCTTAATCCAACTTTTAAGTCTAAAAACCTACTAATAAAGTATTCCGAAAAAGGTCTTTTAAGCTTAAAAAGTCTCGCTTTCTCATCTTGCTCGAACTAATCGTCGATCCTTCCAAGTATTTCTTTATCCGACACTTTTAAATCCACCGGTCTGACCTTCTTCGCCTTCCTTTTGTACATCGTATTAACCTTTACCATATTCCTTCTTAAAAAGTCCTTATCGTTATCGATAATAAACATAAAATTTTCTAATTTATCGAGTTTAATTGCAAATATTTTTAGTGTTTTTGATTTTAATAAGCTTTGCTTAATATTAAGTTGAATTGTTTTTTTATAATTTTATTATTTTTATGCCGATCTACTCGTAAACTATAATTCACAAGCAGAATTTCTTTTTAAGCTTCCTTTTAGCTTAGCATCCATCTTAGCTTGCATGCTAACGACTAGTTTCTTAAGTCTTTAACCAAATCCGACTTGTCTTTTGCAACAATAATCTAGCCTTAAGTAAATCGATCGTAGTTCCAAAAAGAAGCTTTCATCGTACTATTATCGAAGTAAGAAAAAAAGAGTTAAGATTCCAAAAAGAAAAGCATGCTCAAAATGACTTTATAACTGCTATTATTAATAATAAAGAAATCGGCGTAATTAATAATTCCGCCGATAATAACTTCAACGTCGTTTATCTACTTATCGAAGTTATAAAGATCTCCGGACACGGTAGTATAAACTAAAGTTCGATCCGTTATAATAAGTAGTTTAGCTATCTTAGCCACCTCTTTGTTTATTACGTTAACTTTAAATCCACTATCGAAAAAAGATTTGCTTTTAATTATACCGTCGATATTAATAAAAACTTTTAAAGTCTTCATCGCCACCTCGAAGCAGTTGCGAGCGATAAGTTATTTGCGGATTTACGTCGCTAAAAGGTCTAGCTTGCTTTCTTTATTCCGACCTAGACGTCCAACAATTAAAGCGTTCACAAGAATAAGCTTACTTTAAAAGACCTCTACGTTTTCTTTAGTATCGAAGACCACTAGAATATAATAGCTTAATAGCTTGTCGAAGCGAAAGCTAAGTCCGAACAAATCTTCAATTTAAACTTCGATTTTCGATTTCATAATCGCTGCTATTGCTTTTTCTTAAGCTTTAATAGTAACGTAAAAGTCAATGAACTTCTCTCGTTTATAAGTCTTCTTCTTCCTTCCTCCTGGTACTCGCTGAATGATCTCAACCTTTCTTTCCACATCCTTTATAACTTCGTCGGCTTTAGTTGGTTTAAAAAGTCTAAAAAACTCTTTTTCAATTAAACTATCGAACAGCCCATCCTTCGAGTCTATCTTTACAACAGTACCCGATTCTTAAAAAGCACGGGCTCTAAAGGTGCCGTAGTTCTTCTCCTTTTATTATCGGACATTCTTCTTGATCTTAATAAGCTTAGATCTTTCCGAAAGCTAAAAAAGCTTCTTAGCTTTATCTTTTGCGGCGGCGTTAATCTCGACCGAAGCAACCTCTATACTAGATAAGTAGTTAAGCGTGTTGATCCATCTTATAGCATTGATATTTTTAATGTCGACTAGTCTTTTAAGAATAATAATAAGCTCTTTTAGCTAATTAATTAGTTGCTGAACATTTTAATCGGGCTGATACTAAGCTAGCTGTTAGATTAGTTGTTAATAAGAAAGTAAATGTTTATAAGTCTTAGGTCCGCTAATAAGCCGATTCTTTAAGATATTATCGTATTCCGTCTTACGAACGTTTAATACGATAGATCTGAACCAAGTCTTTCTTTACTTCTTTTAGATAATAAGAGCACCGATCCTCTTAAGTCTTAAGCAAAGGCGTCCGTAATCATTGATATAAATACATCTTTTATTAACTATGTTTTTAAAAGCTTTATACTTATCTCGGTATTGATAAGGAGCTTGAATTGTGTCTTCGGAGTTCTCGCAAAAGCCATAATCTTGCATTTGGCTTTCGTATCTTCTACCTCTTCTTCTTCTTCGTCCTTGTAATCCGTAGCCGATAGCAGCAATTTAAACTCCTCTTTTAAAGCTGACCTTATTTCGAGCATCTTAAGCGGTATATTTAATAAAAGCTTCGTCGCGGTCTTTAAATCGAACTTAAAATTAAGATTAAATAAAGCGTCGAGAAGTTGAGTTAGCGACTTGATCTTCGAAGTAATCAATTCGATTATAGATCGCACTAATTTGCAAGTTAAAAAACTTCTTAATCATAGAACTTACTTTATCAATTTCTTCTTTTTCACTCGTGAACCGTAATTCACAGGTAAACAGCACTACTATTAAAGCTTTCTTAACAGATTCAAAAACGCTAGCTAGCTCCGTATGTTCTTTGACTAAGGTCCGAATATCTTTAGTAAAGTTGGCTAAAAAAGACTTTTCCCGATTTATAGCTTCGATAGTCCTAGCGCTTTAATCGGTCTTAAAAGCGAATACGGCGAAGTTATCGAAAGCGGTATAAAAGTCTAGATCGAGTTCGTCGACTTTACAATGCTTAATCGTTTTGTTTCGGATTCCGACAAGCAATCCGAAAAAGAACAAGCGGCCTTGTTCGGTCTTGCTTAAGAAGTGCATTAAAGTAAGCCTTTCGGAGACTCGAAAGAAAGTGCGATAGTAGTTTTTCAAGTCATTAACATCCCGTTCTTGCATAGCAAATTCTCGCAAGAAAGCGACCGAGTCCTTGATCTGCTAAGTATCGTTTTTACGAAACTCGGCTCTTAAAGCCTTGACGAAAGCAGCTTAATCTTTCTTAGCTTTCTATTCGAGCAAGCTTTTAATAACTTCTTTGCGAAAGTTATCGTAGTAACAAAAGAGTTTAATAAACCGATCATCTTTAAAGATATTAAAATCATTATAAGTTTCTTTATACTTCTCGATGAAGTCGGTGATGTTAGCACTATTAAAGCAAAGAGCTCTTAAGGCGCCTAGCAATAGCATACGAATAGTTATAAAAGCGTAAAGGATAGCAAGGTCGACTATAACTAGCGCAAGGCTTAGTAAAAGAGCAAAAGGAGCAAGAGAAAAAGAAGTGGTATAGATCTTAAGACCGGTGTTCATTTTAAAAAGCATTTCCGAAGCAAATGTTTCCGATAAAAGTAGCGGTAAAGGTTCAAGTTAAAAGTCGAAGTAAAATAAGGATGGTCCGAAGCTTATAAGAATACAATTAAAAGATTCAATAAATTTAAAAGATTTTAACGAAAAGAAAAGTGATTCTACGCCGACTTCGATATTAAAAATCTCAAAAAGGTTTTCGGTATTTTAAAGATCAAACATATGTGTGTGTTAAGAATGATCGGGTTAATAAAAGGTTTTTAAATTATTTGATTTTAACTCGTGAACCGGGTTCACGAGTAAAATAAGCGATTTTCGTAAAGTATTCTCGATCCGAGATTAAAAAGAATAGACCTCTTGCAAAAGTAAACTAATAGATAAGATCAGAATTATAAAAAACCTAAAAATCAATTGATTAGCCTCGCTAACAACTCCGGACCATATCAATTGCTTTAATTCAAAATGAGAGCTAAAGTATAAAAGGATATTTTCACTAATAAGTGAAAATTCTTTCTTATTAACAATAAAAAAGAGTTTTTATCGAAGAGCCGAAATATTGCACTTCGGCCATTTCGGCGTTTCGGTGTTCGAACCTATCGGAAATAAAGTTTTGATTGTTTTGAAGTCGTAGTTGTAAAGTAAAGTGCTAAATGAACGAAGATCAACTTAATTGCGAATCAAGCGATTGTAATAAGCTGTATAAGGACAAAGACTAAAAGTTTAAATCCTTGCGTAAGTCACTAATATAAAAGCACCCAAAAAGATATGCTATATAAAAGCCTAGCTCTGAGGCTAGACCTTATAATCTTACAAAAGAGATGTCAAAAAAGATAAGTGAAAAGCTCGTTGATTGTTCTAGCTAAGAGATGTGTGCTCTCTTATAAAAGATGGGTCCGTCTAGTGTGGCCTTAGTGGCCATGGCAGGTACCCCATCAGGCAGGGTGTTTACATTATTTAAAAACATTATATAAAGATCGATAAAATAAGTATTTTTAAATTATTTAATACTTAATAAAAGCAAATCTTATAGCTAATCGATATCCTTCGACCGTTTCACCTTTTAACTATGCACTTAAGTGAAGAGCTTAATCTTACTATTTAATACGGATTTTTAATATTCGATAAAATATTCGAACGTTTAAATAAAGCATAAGCACGATTAAAGTTTAAATATATAAAAATTTCGAAAGAAGATCGCAATGATTTTAAATAGATCTTGCAATTAAAAGAAAGCGTTATTAATACTATCGAGAAATTAAATAAGTATTATAAGAAAACGCAAAGGCCGTTAAAAGATATTTTTGCTTTCGCGATAATCTTATATCTTGCTATTAAGCTAAAGACTTTTCGACTTAAATTTTTCTTAGCTTTACGAAAGTAAAGATTAATTTGTAATATATCGAGCGAAATTCGAAAGGCTTTTTAACGAATATTATAAGTCTTTAATATCTACAGCTTAACGTATTAATAACATCAAAGCAATCGATCGTCAACCGATAGCCGCTTTATTACTCTGCGGCAAATTAATACTAAGTTCTTTTTTATAAGTTTCTTTCGAAGATATAGATTACGAGTCGTCGGAAGTGCATGATTATCTTTTAACTCGTAAGTTTAAAATTTTAATTTAAAACTTTAATTTTATTAATTTTTATTAATTAAGTTTAGCGATCGACGGACGAAAGATTTTAACTTCTTAGCGAAACCTTAAGCCTCGGTACTTTGATCTAGCTCGAATAGCTAGAGATTTTCTATGCATCTCTTTAACTAGTATTTGCGTAAAAAAAGTATTTAATATTGCAAAAGATATTTGCGATTATCGTCGCGATAATTTATCGCTATCAACAATCGTAAAAAAAATAATTGCTTTATATTTCAAGATATATAATACTCGTTTAAATAAAGCTCGGCACTTATTCGAATCGATTTTAATAAATTACAATAATTTAAATGAAGATCAACTTGAAAAAGAATTCGAATAAGAAGTATAAAAGTTTTAAAAATAGCAAAATCGTTAATTTTAAAGCTTATTTTATTTTAAATATATCTTTGCTTGCGATAATCTTGCGATCGATTAAAACTTTCGAACAATAAGTTTTAAGCAACGAAAAGCTAAGTTAATAATATTAAAAGCTAAAGTGCGAGAATCACGTAAGTTTAAATAATATTGATTTTATAAATATTTATTAACTATATTAAATAAAAGAGAACTTAGATAAGTTTTAAGATATTGATAAAGATGTTTCGTTTAAAATGCGACAGCTATAGTACGGAAAGTCTTTAAATTACGAAAGGCATTTAAAAAGTAAGTTAATTTACTTGCGATATTTTTACTTTTTATCGATTTACTAATCGATTTACTAATCGATTTACTAACTATCATATAAGATTATACAAAGCGCATTCTTCCGCTTCTTAAAGCAAAGTCGTAGCAAATCGATTATATTCTTTACAAAGAAAACCAAGCAAAGTAAATCAATCGAAAGTAGCTACGGATTTACTTTTCGATAAGCAAACTCAAGATGATACAAATTAAAACGTTCTTAATAATATAAAAAACGAAAACGATTCAGAAAATTCAGATTCGAACGGTACGAACGAATCGACTAGCTTTAAACGCTATATAAACTTGTTGTGCGGAACAGGCATGGTTCTACCCAAGCTATATATGATATGTCATGTGACCTCGCCTAATAGCGCTTTTAGCACACTAAAGCTTTTAAGTACATGTACATAGATCTTGACGAGCTTCTTAAATAGAATATTGTTGTACGGAATAAGCATGGTTCTACCCAAGCTATATATGATATGTTATATGACTTCGCTTAGTAGCGCTTTTAGCATACTAGAGCTCTCAGGTACATGTATATAAATCTTGACGAGCTTCTTAAATAGAATATACTAAGCTTTATTCAATCTATAAAATCTCTTCTTAATCTTAGTGCTAATAAGCATTATAGTTAAAAGTTATATTCGCACTTACGAGCTATTCAGTTAGTCTTTAACAACCTCCGAATTAATCGAGAGCGGATTCTGTAAGTCACTTTTACGCTACTTTGCTATAACTTTTATTTTTATAATCTGTCTTTTTTCAATTATATTTATTTTTTATAACTAACACTCATTACTTTTAAGAACTTTAATTAATTTTCAAAGCTTTAGTCACAAAGTCAACTGCTATAATAATAGACGATAAAGTAAAAGAAGTTTTCTTAATCAATAAAACGAACTTTATAAGTCGTAGCGACTTCTTAAGATAGATTACGAACTACAAATACCTTATTAAGCGCTTTAATATAGAACAATACGTATCTTTTCGTATTAGCGTAAAGGAACCTGCTCTTTTTATCGAGTAGATTAGATTAAAAACGAAGTTTGCTATAAAGATAGTAATAGAGCTTAATAACGAATAGTTTTAAGAGTAAGACCGTTAACGAAAAGCTTAAAAAGAATTGCACTTAAGAGCTTTTGTAAACGATCTTAATAGACTTTTAAAGTTAAAAGACGCTAAGTTCGAAGACGTTCGAAAAGCGTATAACGATAATATAAAAGAATACAACTTCGCTATAAACAACTAGAAAGTCTTAAGTAATAAAAGCAATCAAATTATAAATTGGATTAAAAAGATAGTTAAAAGCTTTATTCTCGAAGAAGCGATCTTGGCGGCTTTAAAAAAAGACAACACTTTTATCTAATTCTTAATAAAGAAGCTTTAAGAAATATGCCGTTTATCCGACTCGAGCTTTAAGCTATCGATAGCACGAGATTATAATAAATCTTTGTAAGCAGTTAAGCAAAAAAGCGTCTTTTTAACGGTATAGATTAAAGAACACCGAGCTATTTATAAGTTAGCGAAGATAAATAACCTTTACGAAACGACGAGTATACTCGCGATAAAAGCATTTTTAAAAGCTATTAGCGAAAAATAGTTATTAATTTAAGCGTCGTTAGAGCTCGTAAAGGTTATTCGAAACGACGAGCTATTATTGCTTTAAAAGCGCACTCTTTACGATTATTTTAACTAATACGAAAGCTAAGTCGAAAAGAAGACGAATAATCCGAACTCTAACTTTTTTAATGTATTCGCTACTTTCGGAGATCAAACGACTCGTAGCACTTTCGGAGGTGATAAGGTTAACGACATTGCTTTTAAGCAGTCCGGTAAACGCTCTGATAGTTTTAAAGGACTTGCTAAAGGTTTTAAGTGCTCGTGCTTTAAAAAGAGAAACTACTATTAAGACGCAATCAAGTATAAGATCTTTCGCTATTGCTTTAATAGTCTTGACGAAAGTAGATTCGCAAAGCCGAATCGAAATGATATCGTCGTTATAAAGAAAAGGTTTTAAAAGCTTAAGTTTAAAGCGCTCCGAAAAGAGATCACGAAAAAAGGTTAAGCACAAATTCAAGTCGATAAGATCGTTTTAAAAAGCAAAGAGAAGCAATCGAACGATAGCGATAAATCAAAATACTTTAGAAAAGTGTTAACAGCTATTATCGATCTTAAGCTTTTTAATACGCTCGATAATCTTGTTCTTAACGGTTTTTATAGCACGGCTAACAATAAGCACTAGCTATCTAATAGCACTTTTTTCGACAATTGCGGCGTTACTCACTTTATTAACGATAAGAATTTATTAATGCTAAAGTTAATTTAGCGCTTTCGCTCAACCGACTTTATCGAAGCTAAAACGAGTAGTCTTTTAGTCGTCGGGCGAAGTATTAAAGTCTTTAAAAGAGCTTTGAACGGACTAAATAGAATTAAGACAAAAGATTTAAAGTTAAAAAACGTCGCTATCGTTAAGAAGTTTAATATTAATATCATCTTAAAAGCTCTTTTAAGCAAAGCTAGCGTATAGTACTCGAGATATAACGCAACTTTTCGCTACGAAGAGGTTAAGGAAAGCGTCGTATTAAAAAAGTTAAAAAAGAAGTTTAACTTTACGTTCTTTAAATACAAGCTATTCAACTATTCTTTGCTTTAATTGATTCGTAGCTCTTTTTACTTAATAATATTCTTTACAGCTTAAAAGCGCTTGCAAATACGTTATAAATTCTAAAAAAGCAATGTCTTTCGAGCTTTAAAAGAAGATTTATCGATACTTTAGCATTTACGGACAAGTCATTTAAGCAAAAAAAACTTCGAAGCGCTAGCTTACAACGCTAGAAAGGTGAGACTTAAAAGAATTACTAAAGTTAAATGTAAAGCATGTGTTATTACGCACGCTTAATAAGTTATATCTCGCCGTACGTTAAACAACAAAGCAACTAAGCTATTCTATAAAATCGCTTAAGATTTATTCGACTTTTTTAACGGTTTCGAAAAAAGCAAATAGTTGTTAATAATTAAAAATAAATATAATAAGAAGCTATTCGGCTTTATATTAAAAGACAAGTTACAATTGACGGTTATAAAAGTACTAAAAGAATTTAAAGCATAAACGAAACGCAAATACGGTCTTTTAATAGCTGTTATACGTTATAATAACGATTCTTCGGTAATCGCAATCAACGTAATCGGCTTTATTAAATATTAAAGATAAGCGAAAGAGGTTAAGATCGAGTTAAAGCTCTTACTATCTTTTAATTACGAATTTAATAAAAGAGCTGAAAGGGCTAAAAGAAAAGTGATAGAACGGTCTATTAAAATAAAAGTAAAAGCAAGGCTTTTAAAGAAGCTCTAGCTTAAAACTATACTAGCCGCTATCTACTTTTATAACATAACATCGAAAGCGAAAAGCTTTATGAAGAGTCCGAATGAAGTGCTATAGCTTTAATTTAAGTAATATTTTAAATAGTACGATCCGGCGATCTTTATACGGATCGATATCGATTTAAAACTAGATTGTAACGGTTTAGTTGCGTATAGCGCTCGTGCGTATTTAATAATTAAAGACCGAGAAGCTTTTCGCAATAAAAAAGCTTTTAAAGTTAAACCGAAAGGATATATAAGCTACTTAGTTAAATATATAGCTTTTAACATATACAAAGTCTATGTTCTTATGCTTTATAAAGTGATTATTATACGCAACGTAACGTTTGATAAGACTTAATTTTATCTTAAAGACGAAGAAAAATTAGTCGGTTAATCGATTAGCGAAATCAAGAGCATCGTTATTAAACTAAAAGATATTAAAGACTCTAATCAAATAAAAGACGCTTTATTTAATATAAAGAACGTTGTAAAGGATCGCTTAAAAAAGACGAATGCAGCTGATATAAAAAGTAAGCAGCCGTTAGACTTTATAAAGGTTGACTTAAAAGAATTTAATTAAAGCTTAAAAGATGCGACTTTATTTAATCCGAGCGATGCACAAACGTTAAGAGCTTTAACTTTAATTAAAGACCTTATAGATACGTCTATACTAAAAGCAATTGCTTTACGAGACGATTTAATAAACTTTAACGATTCGAACTACACCGCTAACCGTTTCGCTAGCTCTTTAACTAAAAGC
Source organism: Drepanopeziza brunnea f. sp. 'multigermtubi' (assembly GCF_022702325.1). Classification (NCBI taxonomy): domain Eukaryota; kingdom Fungi; phylum Ascomycota; class Leotiomycetes; order Helotiales; family Drepanopezizaceae; genus Drepanopeziza; species Drepanopeziza brunnea. The sequence continues at coordinate 1,222,944 of NW_027094068.1, forward strand.
AAAGGCGAAGGTGCTTTAAAACTGCTAGAAGCAAAGAAGAGCATCGTAAACGAGCAAAAACCTAGCCTTAATAAAAGAGCGCGCAAATCATACCTTTAAGTTGTTATTTAAAGCCGGAGCCCGGAGGACTAAGCTATAAGCCGACTAACGAAAGCTTTTACGTCAATAGCCGACGGAGATTTAAATCGAACAATTAAAAAAGAGCTTTTAGACCTTTTTAAAGCGAGCACTAATAATAAAAAATTAAATTATAAACACTTTAAATAAAATTCCGACTTTAATAAAAAGCACTTATTTATTAATAGCCGCATTAAAAAACGCGCGAAGATATACGCAAGTGTTAATAAGCTTCTCTTAAATAACTCTCTCGCCGATTCGAACCGCTATTTACGCGTTTTAAATTTTGTATCGACTTTTTAAGCTAATAGCGATCTCGTACGCAAAGATAGTAAAGATTACGAGATATTACACGCTGTTATAATAGCTGCTACTTCGTTTAAGCTATTATTAAAATAGCTTAACTCGCAAGAACGAAAACATTTAAAACTTTTTACTTATTAAAAAAAGCTATAACGATACTTATACGGCAAGGAATTCAAAGACGAAGCTCTTATAAAGCTAAATAATCTGAAAAAGAGGAACTGTTAAAGAGTGATTCTCGAGAGCGAAGCTAAGTTAAAACTTATACCTTTTAAATAAGTATTTATATATAAGACTAGCTCGTTCGAAGAAATCGTAAGGTTTAAATCGAAGATTATGATTAAAAGCGACTTTTAAAACGAATTTACTATCTATTCAACTTACGCTGCTACGCTAGCAGTTAAATCGTTTAAAATAATAATAACTATAGCAGCCGAATTTGATTTAAAAGTAAAACAATTCGACGTCGTTAATGCTTTTATCAACGCTATAAGACACACGGATAGCGTCTTAATTACGTATTATCTTTCTAACGGTTTTAAGCAAAAAAGTATGCTCGTAAAAGTCGATAAAGCTTTATATAAACTTAAAGACTCGCTAGCTTTATAGTATTTCGACTTTACAAGCACACTCGACAAATTAGAACTTACTTTATTCGATAAAGAATCGTGTATTTTTACGAATCTAAACAAGACGGTCTTTATAGCGTTTTACGTAAACGATATTCAAGTCATATATTATCATTTTAATCTTTTTAAAGCGCAAAAGATTATTAACGGTCTTAATAAAGCGTACGAGATCGAAGCGATAAAAGATATTAAATAGTTTCTTAATATAAAAGTCGCTCGAGACCGTTAGCGAGGAACGCTAACGCTTATGCACGACGCTTATATTGAAAAAATAGCTAAGAAATTCGAACTCACGGACGGACGCTGCTTAGCAACTTTATTACCGTTTTATAACTTAATTAAAAATAAAAGAATAGCTTCGCGAAAGCAAGTAAAAGAGTATTAAGAGAAAGTTAGATCCGTGTTATATACAGCGATTATGCTACGCTTAGATATAGCTTTTACAGCCTTTTAACTCTTTCACTTTAGCATTAATCTAAGCGTAAAGCATTTTCGAATTGTAAACTAGTGTTTGCGATATTTATTTAACTCGCGCTTCAAAAGTATTTAATACAGCTAGTTCAGCAAATCAAAGCTAGTAATAGCCTTTAACGCTTCTTACGCCGATAACGAAGAGATAAAGCGATCTTCTTAAGAATATATTATATTTTTATTCGAAAGTGCGATCTTTTAAAAATCTTTAAAGCAAAATACAATCATTATATTATCTATTAAAGCGGAGCTTCTTAACATAGCTTTTATAATGAAAAAGATTATAGCGCTTTAACGGTTTTTTAAAGAGCTGCACTTTCGTTTTGCAGCGCTTTAAATAGTCTATTATAATAATTAACAAACAATAAAGCTTATAGCTAATAAGAAAGAGCGTATCTTTACTAAGCTTCGCTACGTCGATATTCATAATATATAGTTGCGCTAAGAGCACTTTAAAAAGAGCTTTTAAGTTTAATATTTCTTTATTAAAGAGATGCACGCTAACGGTCTTATTAAGAACTTGACTCGATAGAAGTTTAAGAGCTTTATTAAGCTCTTGAATTTATAAGACGCTCGCGCGTCAGTCGAGAATCTTTAATAGCACGTATATACTATTCACTTATTACATTTTTTTTTTTTTTTTTTTCATTTATACGTAATTTAAAAGAAAACATCTATTTAGCAATCATAGCCGTTATTTTATCTTATCTTACACGCCTTTACCTTTCGTTTTCTTATAACAAAAGATCGATTAGAGCTCTTAGCAATCTCTTTACTTTAGCTCGGCGCTCCGCAAGAGTTATAGCAACGGCGAGCGCTGCCGTAAGAGCAGCAAGCGCAACGATTAGCGCAAAAGGAGCGACGATAATAAGTGCAACGAAAGCGACGGGAGCAATAAAAGCGGCAAGCGCAAGAGCTGCTATAACAGCAAATTAAAGCTTTTGCATAAAGTCCGAAAAGAAGTTCTGATTAAAAAGAGCTGCTTAAATTAAATTATTTCGAAAGTTAAAGAGCTTGACTTACGAAAAGGTAATATGCTCGAAGCGCTTTGCGTTACCGGACTACGGTTTGCTACTATAAGACTATTCAATTTAATAAAGGCTATATTTAAATTAAAGGTTTTAAAAACAAAAACAAAACTTATAAGGCTATCGAAATTACTTTTAAAACTTCTACTTCTATTCGCTAGACCGCCCGGACTACTAGCAGCACTTCTTAAAAGGGCAGCATCTAAAGCGAGCTATTGTCGCATAGCATTTCGAAGACTCCGGCGAACTTTTTATATAGCATTATTATTTTTAGCGCTTACGAAGTTATCGAAAGCGATGTTAGCAGCGGCAAAAGCAGCGATGCAGTTGCTATAGCTACTTTTAGCATACTAGAGATAACGTATAACGCTCGTATCGCAATTATAATAGTCTTTATTAAACTCCGATATGATCTTACTATTAATGCACTTGATACACTTTAAGACTTTGACGGTCGTTAGCATAAGCAAGCGCTTAATAAAAAGGTCTAAAGGAAAGGGCGAAGCTTCGAAAGTAAGAGTGCGTAGTATGGCCGCCGCAGCCGCTGCAATTGCAATAGCAGTAATAGCTAAAGTAAAAAGAAGATTCTTTTAATAGTTAGTATAGATATATTAATTTATTAAGAGCACTTACTTTTAAACGGCCTTAGCCGCGCTTAACGATTCTATTAGACTGAGTTACTTGCTTAAAAAGCATTGTGTAAATAAATAGAAGTTAAGTGTTTGTTATAATAAAAAAGAACGCGCTTTTACTTATATAGCAACGCAATAAAGACGGCGCTAAAGACCTCCGCTACGTAATAAGACCGACTTAAGAAGAAATTGCATTTTTAACTGACACTCAATCAACAATAATAACCGCTATTTGTTTGTTTAAACTATGATAACAATCTCTTTTATTTACATCGAGTTTAAAAAGCTTAATCACTTAATTTTTTTTTTTCTTTTTTGTTTGCTTGCAGCTCAATAGCTACGCTGCTGACTTAAGGGGTGTATTATGCGGAACAAGCATAGTTCTACTTAAGCTATATGTGATATGTCATATGACCTCGCTTAGTAGCGCCCTTAGCATACTAGAGCTCTTAAGTACATGTACATAGATCTTGACGAGCTTCTTAGATAGAATATATTAAGCTTTATTTAATCTACAGAATCTCTTCTTGATCTTAATGCTAGTAAGCATTACAAATATACCAAGCTTTATTTAATCTATAGAATCTTTTCTTGATTTTAATGCTAGTAAATATTATAATTAAAAGCTATATTCGTACTTACGAATTATTCAGTTAGTTTTTAATAACTTTCGAATTAATTAAAAGCGGATTCTGCAAATCACTTTAACGCTACTTTGCTATAACTTTCATTTTTGCAATCTGTCCTTTTTCAATTATATTTATTCTTTACAATTAATACTTATTATCCTTAAGAACTCTAATTAATTTTCAAAAGCTTTAATTATAAAATCAATTGCTATAATAATAGACGACAAAGTAAAAGAGGTTCTTTTAATCAATAAAACGAACTTTATAAGTCGTAGCGACTTTTTAAAATAAATTACGAATTACAAATACTTTATTAAGCGCTTTAATATAAAACAATACGCATCTTTTCGTATTAGCGTAAAAGAACTTGCTCTTTTTATCGAGCAAATCAGATTAAAAACGAAGTCTATTATAAAGATGATAACGGAGCTTAACAACGAATAGTTTTAAAAATAAGACCGCTAACGAAAAGCTTAAGAAGAACTGCACTTAAGAGCTTTTATAAACGATCTTAATAGACTTTTAAAGCTAAAAGACGTTAAGTTTAAAGACGTTCGAAAAGCGTATAACAATAATATAAAAGAATATAATTTCGCTATAAACAATTAAAAGGTCTTAAGTAACAAAAGCAATCAAATCATAAACTAGATTAAAGAGACGGTTAAGAGCTTTATTCTCGAGGAAGCGATCTTAACGGCTTTAAAAAAAGATAACACTTTTATTTAATTCTTAATAAAAAAGCTTTAAAAAATATGTTATTTATCCGACTCGAGCTTTAAGTTATCGATAGCACGAAACTATAATAAATCTTTGCAAGCAGCTAAGCAAAAGAGCGTCTCTTTAGCGGTATAGATTAAAGAACATTAAGTTATTTATAAGTTAGCGAAGATAAACAACTTTTACGAGACGACGAGTATATTCGCGATAAAAGCATTTTTAAAAGCTATTAACGAAAAATAATTATTAATTTAAGCGTCGCTAGAACTCGCAAAGGTCATTCGAAACAACGAGTTATCATTGCTTTAAAAGCGTACCTTTTACGACTACTTTAATTAGTACGAAAGCTAAATCGAAAAGAAAACTAGCAATCCGAACTTTAATTTCTTTAGCGTATTCGCTATTTTCGGAAATCAAACTATTCGTAATACTTTCGAAAGTAATAAGGCTAACGATATTACTTTTAAGCAGTCCGGTAAACGCTCCGATAGCTTTAAAGGACTTGCTAAAAGTTTTAAGTGCTCGTGCTTTAAAAAAAAAAACTATTATTAAAACGCAATCAAGTATAAGATCTTTCGTTATTGCTTTAATAATTTTAACGAAAGTAAATTCGTAAAGCCGAACCGAGATGATATCGTCGCTATAAAAAAGAAGCTTTAAAAGCTTAAGTTTAAAGCGCTTTAAAAAAAGATTACGAAAGAAAGTTAAGCATAGATTTAAGTCGATAAGATCGTTTTAAAAAGCAAAGAAAAGCAATCGAATAATAGCGATAAGTTAAAATACTTTAAAAAAGTATTAACAGCTATTATCGATCTTAAGCTCTTTAGCATGCTCGATAATCTTATCTTTAACGGTCTTTATAGCACGGCTAACAATAAGCACTAGCTATTTAATAGCATTCTTTTTAATAATTGCGACGCTATTCACTTTATTAACGATAAGAATCTTTTAAAGCTAAGATCAATTCAACGCTTTCGCTTAATCGACTTTATCGAAGCTAGAACGAGTAGTCTTTTAATCGTCGAGCGAAGTATTAAAATCTTTAAAAAAGCTTTGAACGGATTAAATAAAGCTAAGACGAAGGATTTGAAGTTAAAAAACGTCGCTATTATTAAAAAGTTTAATATCAATATCATTTCGAAAGCTCTTTTAAACAAAGCTAGCGTATAATACTCGAGATATAACGCAACTCTCCGCTATAAAAAAGTTAAAAAGAGCGTCGTGTTAAGAAAGTTAAAAAAGAAGTTTAACTTTACGTTTTTTAAATATAAGCTATTTAATTATTCTTTGCTTTAATTAATTCGTAGCTTCTTTTGCTTAATAATGTTTTTCATAATTTAAAAGCGTTTGCAAACACGTTATAAATTTTAAAAGAGCAATGTCTTTCGAGCTTTAAAAGAAGATTCATCGGTACTTTAACATTTATAAACAAGTCATTTAAGTAAAAAAGCTTTCGAAGCGCTAGCTTATAATGCTAAAAGAATAAGACTTAAAAGAATTATTAAAGTTAAATATAAAGCATATGCTATTACGCACGCTTAATAAGTTATATTTCGCCGCACGTTAAATAATAAAGCAGTTAAGCTATTCTATAAGATCGCTTAAGATCTATTCGACTTTCTTAACGGTTTTGACGAGAGCAAATAATTATTAATAATTAAAAATAAATATAATAAAAAGCTATTCGGCTTTATATTAAAAAACAAGTTGCAATTAACGGTTATAAAAGTGCTAAAGGAATTTAAAGCATAAACGAAACGCAAATACGATCTTTTAATAGCTATTATACGTTATAATAACGATTCTTCGATAATCGCAATCAACGTTATCGGCTTTATCGAATACTAAAGATAAGCGAAAAAGGTCGAGATCGAGTTAAAGCTTTTATTATCTTTTAATTACGAACTTAATAAAAGAGCTAAGAAAGCTAAAAGAAAAGTAATAAAACGGTCTATTAAAATAAAAGTAAAAGCAAAGCTTTTAAAAAAGTTTTAGCTTGAGATTATATTAGCCGTTATCTACCTTTATAATATAACACCGAAAGCGAAAAGCTTTATAAAGAGTCCGAATAAAGTGCTACAACTTTAGTTTAAGCAATATTTTAAATGATACGATCCGGCGATTTTTATACGGATCGACATCGACTTAAGACTAGATTATAACGATTTAATTACGTATAACGCTTATGCGTACTTAATAATCAAAGACCGAAAAGCTCTTCGTAATAAAAAAGCTTTTAAAATTAAACCGAAAAGACATATAAACTACTTAATTAAATATATAGCTTTTAATATATATAAAGTCTATGTTCTTATGCTTTATAAAGTAATTATTATACGCAACGTAACGTTCGATAAGACTTAATTTTATTTTAAAAACAAGAAAAAATCGGTCGGCCAATCGATTAGCGAGATCAAAAGCATTATTATTAAACTAAAAAATATTAAAAACTTTAATCAAACAAAAGACGCTTTGTTTAATATAAAGAACGTTAAAGAAGATCGTTTAAAAGAGACGAATGCAATTGATATAAAAGGTAAGCAGCCGTCAAACCTTATAAAAGTTGACTTAAAAGGATTTAATTAAAGCTTAAAAGATGCGACTTTATTTAATCCGAGCGATGTATAAACGTTAAAAGCTTTAACTTTAATTAAAAACTTTATAAATACGTTTATATAAAAAGCAATTGCTTTACGAAACGATTTAATAGACTTTAACGATTCGAATTACACCGTTAACCGTTTCGCTAACTCTTTAGCTAAAAGCAAAAGCGAAAGTGCTTTAAGATTGCTAGAAGCAAAAAGGAGTACCGTAAACGAGCAAAAACTTAGCCTTAATAAAAGAGCGCGCAAATTATACTTTTAAGTTATTATTTAAAGCCGAGGCTCGGAAAGTTAAGCTATAAGCCGATTAACAAAAGCTTTTATATTAATAATTAGCGGAGATTTAAACCGAACAATTAAAGAAGAGCTTTTAAACCTTTTTAAAGCGAGCATTAATAATAAGAAATTAAATTATAAACACTTTAAATAAAATTCCGACTTTAATAAAAAGCACTCATTTATTAATAGCTGCATTAAAAAACGCGCGAAGATATACGCAAGTGTTAATAAACTTCTTTTAAACAACTCTCGCGCCGATTCGAACTGCTATTCGCGCGTCTTAGATTTTGTATCGACTTTCTAAGCTAATAGCGATCTCGTGCGCGAAGATAATAAAGATTACGAAATATTATACGTTATTATAACAGCTGCTACCTCGTTTAAGCTGTTATTAAAACAGCTTAATCTGCAAGAACGAAAACATTTAAAACCTTTTACTTATTAAAAAGAGCTATAACGACACTTATACGGCAAAGAGTTTAAAAACGAAGCTCTTATAAAGCTGAATAATCTAAAGAAAAGGAATTGCTAAAGAATGATTCTCGAGAGCGAAGCTAAGTTAAAACTTATACTTTTTAAATAAGTATTTATATATAAGACTAGCTCGTTCGAAGAGATCGTAAAGTTTAGATCGAAGATTATAGTTAAAAGCGACTTTTAAAACGAATCTATTATCTATTCAATTTACGCTATTACGTTAGCAGCTAGATCGTTTAAGATAATGATAGTTATAATAGCCGAATTTAATTTAAAAGTAAAATAATTCGACGTCGTTAACGCTTTTATTAACGCTATAAGACACACGGATAGCGTTTTAATTACGTATTATCTTTTTAACGGTTTTAAATAAAAAAGTATGCTCGTAAAAGTCGATAAAGCTTTATATAGACTTAAAGACTCGCTAGCTTTATAGTATTTCGACTTTATAAGCACACTCGATAAATTAAAGCTTACGCTACTCGATAAGGAATCGTATATTTTTACGAATTTAAATAAAATAGTCTTTATAACGTTTTACGTAAACGATATTTAAGTTATATATTATTATTTTAATCTTTTTAAAGCGCAAGAGATCATTAACGGTCTTAATAAAGCGTACGAGATCGAAGCGATAAAAGATATTAAATAGTTTTTTAATATAAAAGTCGCTCGAGATTATTAGCGAAAAACGCTAACGCTTATGCACGACGCTTATATTAAAAAAATAACTAAAAAATTCGAACTTACGGACGGACGCTGCTTAGCAACTTTATTACCGTTTTATAACTTAATTAAAAATAAAAAGATAGCTTCGCAAAAGCAAGTGAAAGAGTATTAAAAGAAAGTTAAATCCGTATTATATACAGCGATTATGCTACGCTTAAATATAGCTTTTGCAGCTTTTTAACTTTCTTATTTTAACATTAATTTAAGCGCGAAGCACTTTCGAGTTATAAACTAATGTTTGCGATATATATTTAGCTCGCGCTTTAAAAGTATTTAATACAACTAGTTTAGCAAGTCGGAGCTAGTAATAGCTTTTAACGCTTTTTACGCCGATGACGAAAAGATAAAGCGATCTTTTTAAAAGTATATTATGTTTTTATTCGAAGGTGCAATTCTTTAGAAAGCTTTAAAGCAAGATATAGTTATTATATTATCTATTAAAGCGGAGCTTCTTAACATAGCTTTTATAATAAAGAAGATTATAGCGTTCTAACGATTTTTTAAAAAGCTGTACTTTCGATTTGCGGCGCTTTAAATAGTCTATTATAATAATCAATAAATAATCAAGCTTATAGCTAGTAAGAAAGAGCGTATTTCTATTAAGCTTCGCTACGTCGATATTTATAATATATAGCTGCGCTAAGAGCACTTTAAAAAGAGCTTTCAAGTTTAATATCTCTTTATTAAAAAGATGCACGCTAATAGTCTTATTAAGAATCTAATTCGATAAAAGTTTAAGAGCTTTATTAAGCTTTTAAATTTATAAGACGCTCGCGCGTTAATCGAGAAGCTTTAATAGCACGTATATATTATTCACTTATTATATTTTATTTTTTTTTTCATTTGCACGTGATTTAAAAGAAAACATTTATTTAGCAATCTTAACCGTTATTTTATCTTATCTTATACGCTTTTACTTTTCGCTTTTTATAATAAAAAATCTATTAAAGCTCTTAGCAATCTCTTCATTTTAGCTCGGCGCTTTGTAAGAGTTATAATAACGGCGGGCGCCGCTGCGAAAGCGGCAAGCGCAACGATTAGCGTAAAAGGAGCGACGACAATAAATGCGACGGGAGCGACGAGAGCTGCGAGAGCGACGAGAGCAGCGAAAGCGACGAAAGCAATAAGAACGGCAAGCGCAAAAGCTGTTACAATAGTAGATTAAAGCCTTTGCATAAAGTCCGAAAAGAAGTTTTAGTTAAAAAGAACTGCTTAAATTAAATTATTTCGAAAGTTAAAAAGCTTGACTTACGAAAAAGTGATATGCTCGAAGCGCTTCGAGTCACCGGATTACGGTTCGCTGCTACAAGACTATTCAATTTAATAAAGGCTATATTCAAATTAAAAGTCTTAAAAGCAAAAGCAAAACCTGCAAGGCCACCGGGACTACTTTTAAAACCTTTACTTTTATTCGTTAGACCGCTCGGACTATTAGCAGCACCTCTTAAAAGAGCAGCATCTAAAGCGAGCTGTTATCGCATAACATCTCGGAGACTTCAGCGAACTTTTTATATAGCATTATTATCTTTAGCGCTTACGAAGTTATCGAAAGCGGTATTAATAATAGCAAAAGCAGCGGTGCAGTTGTTATAATTACCTTTAGCATACCGAAGATAACGAATAACGCTCGTATCGCAATTGTAGCAGTCTTTATTAGACTTCGATGTGATCTTATTATTAATGCATTTGATGCACTTTAAAGCTTTGACGGTCGTTAATATAAGCAAGCGCTTAATAAGAAAGTTTAAAAAAAAAAGCGAAGCTTCGAAAGTGAAAGTGCGTAATATAACCGCCGCAGCCGCCGCAATTGCAATAGCAGCAATAGCTAAAGCAAAGAAAGGATTCTTTTAATAGTTAGCATAAATATATTAATCTATTAAGAGCACTTACTTTTAAACGGCTTCGGCCGCGCTTAACGATTCTATTAGATTAAGTTATTTGCTTAAAAAGCATTATGTAAATAGATAAAGGTTAAGTGTTTGTTATAATAAAAAAGAACGCGCTCTTACTTATATAACAACGCGATAAAGACGGCGCTAAAGACTTTCGCTACGTAATAAGACCGACTTAAGAAGGAATTGCATTCTTGATTAACACTTAATTAATAATAATAACTGCTATTTATTTGTTTAAATTGCGATAATAATCTCTTTTATTTATATCGAGTTTAAAAAGCTTAGTTACTTATTTTTTTTTTTTTGTTTGCTTGCAGCTTAATAGCTACGCTGCTAACTTGAAAGGTGTGTTGTGCGGAACAAGCATAGTTCTACTTAAGCTATATATAACATGTTATGTAACCTCGCTTAATAGCGCCTTTAGCACATTAGAGCTCTTAAGTACATGTACATAGATCTTGACGAGCTTCTTAGATAAAATATATTAAGCTTTATTCAATCTACAGAATCTCTTCCTGATCTTAGTGCTAGTGAGCACTACAAAACTATAAAAATAAAGTGCAACGAGGTACGATATTATATAATATACGCTTTTATTTAAATATAAATTCTAACTTAAATATTAGCGATAGCAAATTTATGCGATCAAAACGATTCGAATAATATTTCTCGACAAAATTATTTTAACGCAAAAGAAATATCAAGCTTTAAGCAAAGTAATAAAAAGATAATAAGTAGAAAGGAAGCTGATAGAATACCGGACTCGGCTTCGCTATCTTATAAAACCTTAAATGCCGCTTAAACTCCGAAACTTAGTATTTCGAAACTTAAAACTCTTTTAATCGTTATTCAAAGTCAAAGTAAATCAATTATTATATATAAGTTTAACGACCTTAAATCTAATACTTTTATAAGCGAACGAATTACAAATCTATTATCAACTTTAAAGCGCAAACGAATAAAAGAAAAAGAAAATGATGAAGCGGGATTAGTATAAGATAAAAAGAAAAAAGCTTTTTCTAGAATCAAGCGTTTAATTGCAAAGAGTATCGCTCTTGCTAAGTTTTATAATCAGCGACTTTGATTTTATTTGCTAAATTGCTTTTTTTGTATCATTAAGTTTTTGTATTTACTTGTTTACAATTGATTATAATAATTAATTAAATTCTTTTTTATCGATATCTTTAGTTTTTTTATTATTATTAATATATCTATATCGACCTTAGCTAACTAGCTAAGAACACCGGTAGTAGTAGTTAAAAGAAGAGTTCACCCGTGAACCATAGTTCACGAGTCAGTTAGCATGCTTCGCTTAAAATGTTATATTAATCAAAGGACCTTTAACTTGATTATAAAACCTTTTAGTTAGCTAATGCACGTAATTCCTTTAATCATAAGTATTACTTTTACTAAACTTTAAAAGAGCTGATTCTTTTTATAACTATTAAGTTTTTTAGTAAAGTTAAGTTATTCGTAAAGCTATATAGCCCGTGAACTATAGTTTACGAGTAAGTTACGTGTAACAGCTTTAAGTACGTTAAGTGTAGCAGCCTTACGTAAGTTACGTATGGCAGCCTTACGTAAGTTACGTGTGGCAGCCTTAAGTACGTTAGGTGTGGCAGCCTTACGTAGTTTACGTGTGGCAGCCTTAAGTACGTTAAGTGTGGCAGCCTTACGTAATTTACGTGTGGCAGCCTTAGGTACGTTAGGTGTGGCAGCCTTACGTAGGTTACGTATAGCAGCCTTACGTAGTTTACGTATAGCAGCCTTAGGTACGGTAAGTGTAGCAGCCTTACGTAAGTTACGTATAGCAGCTTTACGTAGGTTACGTATAGCAGCCTTAAGTAGGTTAGGTATGGCAGCCTTACGTAGGTTACGTATAGCAGCCTTACGTAGTTTACGTGTGGCAGCCTTAAGTACGTTAAGTGTGGCAGCCTTACGTAGTTTACGTGTAGCAACCTTAAGTACGTTAGGTGTGGCAGCCTTACGTAGGTTACGTATAGCAGCCTTACGTAGTTTACGTGTGGCAGCCTTAGGTACGTTAAGTGTAGCAGCCTTACGTAGGTTACGTATAGCAGCCTTACGTAAGGTACGTATAGCAGCCTTACGTAGGTTACGTGTAGCAGCCTTACGTAAGTTACGTATGACAGCCTTAAGTACGTGAATTCTTTCTATGCAGCATTTACTAATCAGATTTACTAATCAGATTTACTAATCAAATTTACTAATCAGATTACGTACGGTAAAGCACGTGCTATAACCGAGCTAAGCACGTATAGCAAAAGGACGTGCAGCATACAAGGTTTCTTTTCGTACAACATTTATTAATCAGATTTACTAATCAGATTTACTAATCAGATTTATTAATCAGATTTACTAATCAGATTTACTAATTAGATTTACTAATCAGATTTACTAATTAGATTTACTAATCAGATTTACTAAGCGAAGCGTTCTTTCTTTGTTCCGCGTCGAGTTCGTGTTTCAAATATTGTAATTCACTTTTATTGAATCGAAGTATTGCATCGATTATCATTAAGCGACGCGTTATTTTCTTTGTTCCGCGTCGATTCATTGTTTTAAATATTATAATTCACCTTTATTGAATCGAGGCATTGCATCGATTATCATTAAGCGACGCGTTATTTTCTTTGTTCCGCGTCGATTTATTGTTTCAAAACGCGTTATTTTCTTTGTTCCGCGTCGATTTATTGTTTTAAATATTATAATTCACTTTTAATGAATCGAAGCAATGCTTCGATTACGATTAAGCTACACTTTTATTTTTATATAAGTACTCGCTTCCTTTCCTTTTCCTTTTCTTTTTTTTATTATCACCTCAACACTCAACTTCTCAACCTCAACTTCAACACTTAACTTCTCAACCTTAACTTCAACACTTAACTTCAACTTCTCAACCTTAACACTCAACTTCAACTTCTTAACTAACCTTAATACTCAACTACAACTATATTCAACTTAAGTAATTATTTTCTTTTTGATTCTTTGCTTTTTGATTCCTTGCTTTAAGCTAATTATTTTCTTTATTTAATAATGTCGATTCCTTTTTTTTATAACGCTATGGTCGAGGTCAACCTTTTTAGCACTAATAGCAACAAATCAATCAACGAGATACTTAATCGCTACAAGGATTTCGTAGTCGTTTATACTGATAGTAGCGTTATTAATTCAATGTTTACTTGCTATAACGAAGAGGATACCGCTTTGTTTTTAAGACTAATCGGCCTCGATTACGAATAAAAGGGTCGCAAAGGTTTTGTCGACGAGTTCGGCATCAAGCATTACGGTGCTAACAAAGTTAATAATAATATTTATATTTTATAATCACTAATTGATTTTTTATTTAAAAGGAGAGCGCTCAAGTCTTTTATTTCTTCGATTACTTTGTCTCTTTCTTTAACGCAATTAGAAAGCAATTCACTTATAAAGATGTTAAAGTTCGATTGATCTTAAGTGATCTTACTCTTAAGCTTTTCGATAGCGATCATGCTAAAGCTAAAAGCATCTTAAAAGAGCTATTGATATTATACCCTTTTACTATCGATAGCACTTTAGTATACAAACGCTTTACTTTTAAGTTCTCGGATGAAAATGAGTTTAAGTAGAGCAATAAGTGCTAAAAGCTAAGAGAGCTACTTAAGTTAAACGAGATTTATCTAAACTATGCTTACAAGCAAGAGCTTAAGCTAAAAGCGGAGACCGAATTGAACGTATTTTACGTAACTGCAGAAAGACGGGTCTTTATCAACTCTTTATAACTAGTAGACTTAAGCTAAAGAACAAATCTTTACTAACCCTTAGGCTTTTGTAACTAGTAAATTTGACTAATACTCTGAGTCTTTGATTAGTAAATGTAATTAGTAAATGTGATTAGTAAATGTGATTAGTAAACCTGATTAGTAATTATGCATATGCATATTTTTATGTATATAAACCCTATAGAGTAACCTTACGCCTTATAAGGTTTCCTTATAAGGAGGGGCAGAATTTTGTACCCCCCGTGGGTTCCCCCGTAAGGAGGACTCAAAACTCCGTGGGGCCCCATGGGGCCCCATGGAGCAGCCTAACGCAAAGTCACTTCTTTTTTCGTTAAAATCTTTTGAATTTGTTAAATCCTTTAATCGTATTCTTATAAGCTTCGGACTATCTTTATTCTACTTCGACTTTTAATTAGAACTCTTACTTTTATCGGAAACACTTACTTTAGAAATGCTTTTTAAAATTAATACCGGTCTTAAGATTTATACTACTCCTTTTCCTTTTGCTTTTCCATTAAGCCTTGCGCTAGTTATAATCGACTTTGCTATTTTTTACGCTTTTATAATTACTCGTATGCTATTGCTAAGTGCTTTAAGAGCTCTTTGCTTTAGTAGTGCTAATATTACCGATTTTATTAAAAAGTACGAAGAGATTTATAATGACTTTAGTATTTTTAAAAACGATCGGTTCGTTAAGCTTTTTCGTTATTGCGATAACTCTCGCAAAAAAGTTATTAAAAGTTTGCTCGAATGAAAAGCTAAGAAAGATTAAGCTGCTTTCGTTAAAGCTTTAAGAGCCGAGTTTCGTAAAAACGATACTTAGCAAATTAAAAACTCGGTCGCTTTTTTACGAGAATTTGTTATGCAAGAACGGAATATTAATAACTTAAAAAACTATTATCGCATTTTCTTTCGAATCTTCGAAAGGCTTATTTTAATGCACTTTTTAAGCAAAACCGAACAAGGCCGCTTGTTTTTTCTCGAATTGCTTGCTAGAATTCGAAATAAAACGATTAAGCATTATAAGATCGACGAACTCGACTTAGACTCTTATGCCGCTTTCGACGACTTCGTTGCATTCGCTTTTAAAACCGATTAAAGTATTAAGATTATCGAAGCTATAAACGAGAAAAGTCTTTTTTAATTAATTTTATTAAAGATATTCGGACTTTAATTAAAAAACATATTAAGCTAGCGAGCGTACTTAAGTCTGTTAAAAAAGCTTTAGTAATAATGCCGTTTACTTATAAACTACGGTTTACAAGTGAAAAAAAGGAAATTGATAAAGTAAGTTTTATAATTAAAAAGTTTTTTAACTTGTAAATTAATACGATTTATAATCGAATTAATTATTTCGAAGATTAAGTCGCTAACTTAACTTCTTAACGCTTTATTTAGTCTTAGCTTTAAGTTCGATTTAAAGATTACGATAAAGTTTTTATTAAGTATACCGCTTAAAATGCTCGAAGTAAAGTTAGCTTTAAAAATAGAGTTTATATTGCTATTATCGGCTACGGATTATAAAAACGAAAAAGAAAAAAAAGTAAAGGATACGAAAATCAGATGCAAGACTATAGCTTTTGCGAGAACTTTAAAAACACAACTCAAGCTTTTTATTAATATTAAGATAAATATAAGGCTTTTAAAAACATAATTAATAAAAGATATATTTATATTAGTGATTACGGACGCTTTTACTTAAAACTTAAAAAGATCGATGCTTTTATTATTTAAAAGAAGCAAAAAAAGACTTAATTCAGATTTATCGTATTAAACGTTTATAAGACGAAATACAATAATATTTTAAAAAATCGATTTATTAGCGGACCTAAGATTTATAAACACTTGCTTTCTTATTAACAATTAATCTAATAACTAACTTAGTATTAGCTCGATTTAAATGCATAATAACTAATTAATCAGCTAAAAGAGCTTACTATTATCTTTAAAAGATTAGTCGATATTAAAAATATTAATGTTATAAAGTGGATTAACACATTTAGCTACTTATCTAGCATAAAAGTCGCTTCGATCGAAATTAACGCCGCCGTAAAAGATAAAGCCAAAAAGCCTTTCCCGCTTTCGGAAAGATTTAAGCTTATTAAGATTAAAAAAAATATCCGATAATAAAAAGAGAAAAATTACGGCACTCTTAAGGCTCGTGCTTCTTAAGAATCGGATATTATTATAAAAATAGACTTAAAAGATAAATTATTCGATAGTATAATTAAAAAAGAGTCTTTTAAATCTTTTAAATTAGCTAAAGCCGACGAGGTTATAAAAGATATAAAAAGAAAAGTTGAGATCATTTAGCGAATGTTAAAAAGAAGGAAGAAAAGGATTTATAAACGAAAGAAGTTTATTAACTTTTACGTTATTATTAAAGCTTAAAAAAAGCAATGGCGGCGATTATAAAATCGAGAATCGAAGTTTAAATTAAAGATTTATTCGAATTTAGCTTTCGCTTCGACAAGCTATTAAGCTATTATATTTTAATAATTCCCGATGCTAAAGAGAACGTGGAAGTCTTTTAAAGAAAGCTTATTTTTGTGAACGCTTTAATTATTAAACGTTTAAATCGAAATAAAGAAAGTAAGCTAGATCTTTTAGCGACGCAAATTCGCAAATAACTTATCTTTTGCAATTGCTTTAAAGTAGCGATAAAGAATTTAAAGGTTTTTATTAATATCGACGGTATAATTAAAAGCAAATCCTTTTTCGATAATAAATTTAAGATTAACGTAATAAATAAAGAGGTAGCTAAAATAGCTAAATTATTTATTATAACGGATCGAGCTTTAATTTATATAATCGTATTTAAAGATCTTTATAACTTTAATAAGTAAATAAACGACGTCGAAGTTATTATCAGCGGAATTATTAATTACGCTGATTTCTTTATTATTAATAATAGTAGTTACGAAGTTATCTTAAGCATACTTTTCTTTTTGAAATCTTAATTCTTTTTTTTTTACTTCGATAATAGCACGATAAAAGCCTTTTTTTGAAACTACGATCGATCTACTTAAAAATAAATTATTATTATAAAAGATAAGTCGGATTTAATCGAAGATTCAGGAAACTAATAGCTAGCATGCAAGTTAAGATAAATACTAAGTTAAAAGGAAGCTTAAAAGGAAATTCCGCTCGTAAATTATAGTTTACAAATGGATCGGTATAAAAATAATAAAATTATAAAAAAACAATTTAATCCGATATTAAGCAATGCTTATTAAAATCAAAAATATTAAAAATATTTGCAATCAAACTCGATAAATCGGAAAATTTTATATTTATTATCGATAATAATAAAGACTTTTTAAAAAGGAATATGATAAAAGTTAATACGATATACAAAAGGAAAGCGGAAAAGGTTAAACCGATAGATTTAAAAGTGTCGAATAAAAAGATACTTAAAAAGATCGACGATTAGTTTAAGCAAGATAAAAAAGCGAGACCTTTTAAGCTTAAAAGACCCTTTTCGGAATATTTTATTAATAAGTTTTTAAATTTAAAAATTAGATTAAGATTAACGAAAAAACGATTCGAAGCACTTACGATTAACTTTTAAGTTACTTCGAAAAAGAAAAAGCTGCTTTATTAATGCCTTTTAAATCGAAAGGAAGCGATAGCTTAAGATTTTATTTATTTTAGCTAAATTCGAAAAGAAGTTATACTACTTTAAAAGATTAAGACGATGCTTTACGAAGCTTAATAAAAGAAAACGTTTACGATATCGAAAGCTTTATAAAAAATAGTTATTATTATGCTAAAAGAGCGATTAAAGCAAAAGGTTTTTAAACTATGCTAAAGCTTTTACCGGAATAAATAGTTTATTATAATAAAGAAAAAGAAAGGAAAATATAAGCTAATTATTGCCGTTATTAAGATGAATCGTATTACGATTAAAAACGCTAATATTGCTTTTAATATAAACTAGTTCTCGAACGAATTTGCCGGTCTTACGATAATTATACTTTTAGATTTCTTTTTTAAATATAATTAATTCCTTTTCGACGTTAAGTCTAAAGATATAATAGCTATTTAAACGCTTATTAAATTGCTTCGGATAATTCGAATACTTATAAGAGCTATTAATTCGATCGCTTAATTCGTTAAAATCATTTATAAAATCTTTATAAATTGCATTTTTAACGTTTATTTGCTTTATATAAATAACGTAAGAGTTAAGAGATCGCGATCCTTTTATAATTACGAAAAAGTTTTGCTTAAAATTCGACGATTCGTTTTAAAACATATTTAAAACATCGATAAAGTACTCGTAAAGTTTAAAAAAGCTAAAACGACCGTCGAAACGAAGTTTTAATACTGCATGCTTAGCTTTAATATCGTTAAATTCGTTACGAATAGCGAAAGACGTTATCTTTAAACCGTTAAAATTAAAAAGAATTAAGTGCGAAGATATATCGAAAGCTCGAGCTTTTATTAAGATCGTAATTTATTATAAAATTTAAATTAAAAACTTTTTTACGATTGCTGCTTTAATCTACGCGATTATAAAAAATAAAGTCGAATTCGAATGGTTAAAGCTTTAATAAAAAGCGATAAGGCTGCTTAAATAAGCTTTGCTTTTTGCTTTCGCTTTTATTAAAATCGATTATAATAAAGAAAGAAAGAAAATTTACTTGACGGTAGACGCTAATCTTAAAAGATAAAAAGCAGTATTGCAGCAAAAAGATTTCGATAAAAAGCGATATCTTATTAAGTTCGAAAGTGGTTTTTGAAACTTTGCAAAAAGCAAATACGACGCGATTAAGCGAGAATGCCGCGGTGCTTTAAAAGCTATAAAAAAGATAAAAAGCGAATTATACGAAGTTTACTTTATTTTAGAAACCGACGCTAAAGTATTAATTAATTAATTTAACAGATTAGCGAACGATTTGCTTAAAGCTTTCGTTACGAACTAGATTGCGTAAATAAGATTAATAAATTTTAAAATCAAGCATATCTTTAAGATTAAAAACACGGCGGCGAACGGTCTTTTTAAAAAAGGAAGAAAGCATTTTTTAAATATTAAAAAAAGAAAGGAAAAAGATATTAACGATTAAGTTACTAACGAGCTAAGCATTGTTTTAGTATTCTCGATTAAACGATTCGTGAATTATAATTTACGAGTTAAAAAGAAAGTTTTAAAGCACGATTATTCGCTTGAGTTTAAGCTTATTGCTTAATTCTTTACTACTTTTAAACGCTTTTTTTCGATTAAGATTTACGATTTTTAAAAGTTTAAAAATAAAGCATTTAATTACTTAGTTAAAAACGATTACTTTTATAAGCGAGCAAATAATTCCTATTCGATTAAGCTAGTTATCGACGGAACTTAAAGACGCTATACGATTATTTCCGACGTTTATCGAGAATCCGGATATAAAAGAGCTGAATCAACTTATTATCGCACGTTAAAACTCTTTTTTTAAAATAAATGCTACGAAAATTGCAAGGCTTTCGTTTAAAGTTATAAGCTTTATTAGAAACGCAAAGCTAAACGAATAGAAAACCTTTTATACTCGACTTAGCTTACTTAGATATAGTCAAAAGTTAGCTTAAATGTATTACGAGTATTTATTATCGATAAAAAGATGACTTGCTTTATATTAGCTAAGAAAGATTTATTTGAATAGCTAGAAAAGCGATTATTTCGATTAGCTAACGCCGAATTTATTGCTAAATTCTTTTAAAAAGATATCGTTTGCCGTTATAAATTATTCGAAAGATTGATTATCGATAAAAGATTCGAAAATAAAGCAGTTGCTAAAGCTTTCGCTATTAAGTACGAGATTAAAAAAGTCTAAATCTCGAGCTATAATTCAAAAGTTAATAAAATAATTAAAAGAAGATATAAAGACATTTTAAATAGCTTATCGAAAGTTATAAATAAAAGATTTAAGGATTAGGTTTGCAAATTTAATAAAATGCTTTTTGCGGTCCGGATATCGATACACGCACTTATTAAAGTTACCTTTTTCTTTTTAAATTACGAACGAAAAGCTAAGCTACCTTTAAAATCACGATAGCTAATTTAAAAGTTATTATTATAATAAAAGGTTCGATCTCGCGCTAACTTGCTTGCTATAAAGTTTAAATAATTAAAACTTTAAAACGAGAATATCGACGAAATCATTTTAAAAAAAAAAGCGCTATCGATTTGCCGTTAAAGCTACTTAAGAACGAATTAAAATCTTAAAGTCGGAATCTATTAAAGAAAAAGACTTAATATTACTTTACGACGTTAAACGCAGCATCGATATATCCGCGGATATTAAGCTAAATTATAAATAGCTAAGACTTTATATCGTCTTTAAAGCTTACGATAAAGGATATTATAAGCTTTAGGAAACCGATAAGATTGAGCTTAAAAGCACTTTTATAGCCAACCGCTTTAAACGATTTTACTGCCGCGATTAAACCTTCTTTTCTTTTAATAAAAACGACGAAAAAAAAAAAAAGATTCGAGTTCTTCGGATAACTTAGACTTTAGCGAATACAAGCTCTCCGACGACAGCAAAAGTGAATTATTTAATTTAAAAGTGATCTTTAGACTTAAGTTTATTAACTTCTAAATCATTCTTTTAATACTTTCGAAAGAATAAAAACTAACTTATAAAACTGTTTCTTAGTTTATTTTTTACTTCATTTTTCTTACTTTCTTATCCTTTCTTTATTTTATATTTATTTTATGAAGAAACGTGCTTTTAAGAATCACTTTTTTTATTTTGATAAGAAAGGGTATTTCTTACGTTTGTTTTCTTACTTTTGGACCTGCTTTTTATTATATTTTCTATTCTTTCTTTATTCCTTTCGCTTTACTAGCTATTTACTTGTTTTATATAAATTGTTTTTATTGTTTAATTGTTTTTCACTTATTTTAAGCTTATACGGCTATTTTTTATTTCTTAATCGGGATTGTTTCTTTGTTTTAAGCGTGCTTAATTACGTGTATTTGAAGGTAAATTGCTATTAGAAAGAGTAAGTCTTCTTTATAAATATATTTATATAAAAAAGCTTTTTTTTCTTTTTTTTCAATATTTTCTTTTTTTATATAATAACAATTATAATAATACTATTACTACCTTCTCTTTACAATTATATAATATTATATTAATATTAACGATCTTTAATTATTATTTAGTTAATCACTATTATTATCAGTTTTATTCCGTTATCTTATGTTTGGCTTATGAATCGTAGTTTACGAGTTAGATATGCTTCTTAAGTTAATCGTCGCTAAAGGAAAAGCTTTTGTCCGGGATGCATCTATTAGCTTATTAATAAGCGAAAAGCAAGCTGCTTTAACTTAATAATCGAGTTTCGAACTAAAGTTTAAAAAACGAGTTATTAAGATTTTCGATAAGTTCTTTTAAACTTACCGCTAAATAAGCAACTTTAATCAATTAGCTATGCTTAAGATAGCAACTTTCGATCTTAATAATAGATTAAGTAAAAAAGACGACTTGATTTTATAATACGATTAATTCTTGCGAGCCGAATGCGCAAGAAAGAATATAAACGCTAAAAAAATTTTTTTAACTTACGACCAGTTTATTACTAGAGTCACCGCTATTTATTCTTCACGCAATAAAAACGCCGAAAGATATAAACGAATTAAAAAAGCTTTCGACGGCGTTAAAAGTTAATTGCTATACGACGACTATCTTAAGGCTATATGCATTTTAATTCGCAGCGCTCGCTAATTAAGCGTTATTTTAAAGATTTGCACCTTTAACGCTTACGCTATTTAAGTTATTAATTATTATATTATTGCTTACGTCGCTTTCTAAAAGATTATAGCTAATATAGCCCGAGGACGCAAGTTTATTAAGCTTAATGCTACGGTAATCAACTTTATTTGCTAGACCGTAAAGAACAAGGCCAATATTAAGTAAAGGGATAAGATTGCTATTCCGGACGAAGGACTCTTAAAGAAGCTAAGATTAGAGGTTTTATTATATAGCTTATTAGTTTTAGCTTTCGATAATATTAAAAGCGAATACGATAAGCTTAAAGAACGTATAGAGTTTGCCGACGAAAATTAAACTTAAAATTTCGTTTTGCAAAAGGAATTCGAATCCGAATTTTTATTCGTAAACTATAGTTTACGAGTGCTAAATAACTTAATAATTAAAGCGGGATCAAATTAACCTTTTACTTTTAAAACCTTTTTGCTTAGATCATCTATTGCGCGCTCTTCGCTATCATTAGCTTTATCTTAAAAATCGATATTATCTTTTACTAATAAGTCTTCGAACGCTAAACTAATTGCTTCGATTATGTTTACTTTACGCAAGTTTATCGACGTAAGCTCTTTTTTAGCTTTTGCACTTAAAATGCAACGCGACCTTCTCGAGAACTAGCTGCTATTAGCATTACTCGTTAAAGAAAGAAATAGCTTCGAGTACGAATTAGCTAAGACCGTATCGAACCGCTGCTTAAGATTCGTCGAGATTAAAGACTTTATAAGTATAAACGTAGCTTTTATTAACTTTTGTTAAGACTTTTATTAATTAGCTTTCGACCGCTTAAACTTAAACGAGAATATCGATAATGCTCTTTAAGTTGCCGCAAAATCGATTAAAAAGGTTATTAGCTAGATTCGCAATCTTTTAAAAAACGAATTTTTTAATAACGCGATCTTACGACTCTTCGACCGTCGTAGCTAAATAAAAGTAAATAAAGAAAAGAGTAAAGTAATAAATTACTTTTTGCTATCCGAGATCTTTAATTTAAGCTTTAACGACGACGATTGCGATTGCATAAGAATCTCTTAAAAAGTAAAAAACGTATTAAAATTTAAAAATAAGTTTAAAAAACTTTTTAACTTAAACGTTTAAACGAAGCTTCGCTTTAACCGCAAAATCTTATCGTCCGCTATCGAATTATTAAATAAGGTCTTTTGCGAAGTTTATACTTTTGAATACGCTAAATACTTTAAGCTAGCTACGAAAAGCTTTATAATAATAATAATCCGTTCCAACTTATATCGATTTATCGAGGCTTATTAAACTAACGCCTTTAATAACTTTATGCTTTATTCGAGCAATTAATCGATGTTCGCTATTAAGATTAAAAGCAATATTCTAGTTAAAAAAATATTTAGCTTAAGCTCTTTTAAGTTTAAAGTTAAGCCGATATCTTTTAATAAGCTAAATTAAAGCACTAGCTTAATGGGCACCGCTTAAAAAAATAGCCCTTTTAATACTATGGATGCGAGTAGCTATACGAAAGTTTGGCTTATATTAAGAGCTTCTTTTTTGAACGATAAGCACGGCAATTAAACCTTTTTTATTATTATAAATAAAGAGATCTAAATGTATTTGCACTACTTTCGGACCAATGATTTAAAAGAAGCCCCGATTAATATATTTTTTAATATAATGCATTCTTTAACTTAACAAGTCCTTTAAAGCTATTATAAGTTATACTTTGCCGCTTTACTTAATCGCTGAAACGGAAATTATAAGCTTATTGCTTATCCGGAACCCTTTTAGCTCTTTAAATGCAATAATAGTGCCCGAGTGATTGCGATTAAGCACGACGCTAATATTAAACGACTCGTAAACCGTGGTTTACGAATAAAAAATAAAGTTTTAGACTATTATTTAATGCTTTACGGCGTAAAGAGTTAAATCGAAAGCTTAGCTATTTAACTTAAAAGCTATATTTACGATATAACCTTTAGAAAAACTATTAAATAAAAAGCTTTTAAACTTAAGTCGAAAACTTTAAATGCTTTTAAGAATATTACGCTACGCTAACCTTTTGCTATAATTAATGATTTCGCTATTTTTATATCTGTTATTACGAAACAAAGTGTTTTCTTAAATATAAACGCTTTTTAAAATTCCTTTTACGAATAAGCAATCTT
This sequence comes from Drepanopeziza brunnea f. sp. 'multigermtubi', assembly GCF_022702325.1. Taxonomy (NCBI): domain Eukaryota; kingdom Fungi; phylum Ascomycota; class Leotiomycetes; order Helotiales; family Drepanopezizaceae; genus Drepanopeziza; species Drepanopeziza brunnea. The sequence continues at coordinate 1,247,115 of NW_027094068.1, forward strand.
TTTTAATAATTATACCGCTTTGCTAAACGATAATACTTTAAAAAATAAAGTCAGCTTTGTAAAGCATGCTTATACGATCGTTTTAAAACGCATGCCGCTAACCTTTTAATAAAGAGTTATTAATGAATCAAGCTAACTTTTCGCCGCTATAATTTAGCTAAACTACGTTAGTTACGTATCGGAAGCCTTGATCAAAAGAATAAACTAAAACGAACCTCGAGTAATAAAAGAATTGACCGCTATTTTTGCTATATCTCGGACCTAATTTTAAAAATACTTTATTAAGTATAAAAAAAAGTTGTTTTCGGCATTTAAAAAAGGATTTGCTATTATTTTAAATGCTAAAGCCAAGACTTATAAAGCCAAGTCCTTTTCTAAAGGCAAGAGCCGTTAAGCTAACGACTTTATAAACGCCGATAAGTTAAAAGATTTTAAAAAGAGCATACGACCGATTAAATTGTCTTTTAATAACTTCGATTTAAATATAAAAATCAATTTAAAAAGTGCGAAATCCATTCGTGAACCACGGTTTACGAGCTAAATCGACGACCTTAAAGCATTATCTTCTTAACTGGAATCTTTAAATCGCGCATTCGATAAAGCTATAAAAGCTTTAGATAACTTGCTTAAAAACGAAGACGACTTAATTAATAGCTTTAAACTTTATTTTAGCTTCGCTAACCTTTCGTCGGCCAAGTTCACACTTATCAACGATGCTATTAGCAACAAGCGCAAAAACGATACGCGCTCTTTTACTTTTAAAAATGCTGCTGCTAGCACGTTATCGTTTAATACTAGCTTTGCTAAAAGAAAAAGACCTTCTTAGCTTAAAGAGAACGAAAAAGTTAAAAACGTAAGCACGGAAAGAGATTATAAAGAAGCTGCCGAAGCGTAGTTTAGATATTTAAAGTTTAAAGATAAGATACCTCTTCTTTTTTTTATATATTAGATTTTTCTTTTTTTTACACCCTTTTTTTTTTCTTTTTGCTTGATAATAAGCGGAAGCGCTTACTTATTTTATAAAGGGACGGATGTAAACACTTTGCTTGATAGGGTACTTATTATAGCTATTAAGGCTATACTAGACGGACCTATCTTTTATAAGAAGGCATACATCTCTTAGCTAGAACAATCAACGAGCTTTCCATTTATCCTTTTTGGCACTTCTTTTATAAGACTATAAGGTCCAGCCTCAGAGCTAGGCTTCTATACGGCACATCTTTTTGGGTGCTTCTACAATCGATAAACTGCTTTTAAATAATAAAGTCGTCTTTTTTTCGATGCTATAACGTTTCGCTTTCGAAACTAAGCGAAAAGCAAAAAGCTTTTAATATATCGACTTCGGCGCTTTTAACGAGGCCGGTTATTAGTTTTCCGAATCGCTGCCGTTATTACTCGAAGACTTATCGTAATAAATAAAGCTTATACTTTATTCTTTTAAGCGATCGACGGCTTCGTCGTATTAATTCGTTTTATCGCTTACTTTAACTTAAATAACTTAGCTCGTAAACGAATTAATAATTATAATAATAATAAAGCTACTTTTATAATTTAAAAAGTATCGGAGACCGATTTTCGCTTTACGTATAAAAAAGTAATCGAATATAAATCGAAACTTTAACGAATTTATAACGTAAAACCGAGTACGAATCGTAGCACTTTCGATATTAATAAATATATTATTAGCGTATCCGATAAAGCGCGATAATAAACCGATGATTATTCGAAAGCTTATTTTTTAATTATAAATTATAAAAACTTCGAATTTAATCGCGGCGTTATAAATAATAACGCTGACCTTCGCATTTATATCGAGTATAGCTTTCGTATTAATGATTAAAGATTATTCGAGTATATTAACGATAACTTTAAAAATTAGCGAATAATAATAAAAGTATTTAAAGAATAATTAATTAAACGTCGAAGCAAAGCCGATTTCCGTTAAAAAAGGTTCCGTATTACTTTCGATTGCGATCCGCAAAGTACGCCGATCTTTACGAGTAAATTAATCGAGAAAGAGATATTAAAACTAAAAAACACCGTAAAATATAATCGTAAAAAAAGTAAAAATAAAGCCGATAATAAGAATAAAGCAGAACCGTTTTTAAATCGAAAGAGCTTTAAGTACTAAAAGCGTAATGCGTCAGCGGTGCTTAATCTAATTGTTACGAATATTCTTTTGCAATTAAAGCTTAATTATTTAAAAGAATTCGAATAAGCGTTTAAGCTAAGACCGTTAAGCAGCGGCATCTCGATATAAGATCCGTTTTAATCGAATAAAAACTTATATAAAGTTTGCTTTACTAGCGATTCGGCCGTAGATCGAAGTAGCAAAAGAAAAAAGAAAAAGTAAATTCTTACGATAAAGCGATTTATTAATAAAGCGATTTATAACTTTACAAAATAGATTATTATTAAATAAAAAGATATTATCTTTTCTTTAAATAAATCGCTAAAGCTTCGAAGCAAGTTCGTCTTTTACCGTATTATCCGTCGTCTTCGGTATAAGCTTATTACTTATGATCAAGCAATCTTCTAAAGCTTTCGCAACGCTAACCGTAGCTTAAAAGCAATTAATAACGCTTTCGCTAATAAAAGTTTGCTAAATTATTTTATCGATTATACTTTCGAAAAAAAATCGTTTAAAAGTAAAAAAAGCAACGAAAAACGCAATAATCTTATTAAAAATTAAGTTCTTAAGCAAATCGCGCTTTTTTAAGAGCTTAATACGAATCGCTTCGTAATTTATTCTTAAAGAAAAGATCATTTTGCTAAGTCTTTCGTATAATTTAGCAATCTTAAAAAGCTTGGCTTTAAGCTTAAATATAGCTTTAAAAGCTTTTAGCAGCGTAACGAGTAAATTCCGTAAGTTTTCCGGTCGTAAAGCGTTTCGGTTTAAAATCGCGGTATAAGCGAGCTCGAGTTTATTTATTTCTATTAGCTTAACGAAAATAACTTTAAGCTAATTATAAGTAAATTAAACCTTTGCTTTTGCTAAAAGAGCGTCTTTTAACGAGTATAACGTAATTCGAAAAGCCGCATTACGCGCTCGAGTTTTTATCGATGCAATAATAACTTTTATATTAAATACGTAAGCATATAAATTCGCCGGTATAATGCATCGCTAGCGAATTATATCCGAAGTATTAAAGTCGTTAATACGAAAAGCCTTCGCATTGCCGCCGTTAGTTATTCGAATAAGCGCTTTAACGCGTTCTCGTGCAGCTTTTTTAATAGATTTTCGTTATGCTTTTAAAGCTTTATAACGTCGCTTTAAATTAAGATTATTTATTATTTTACGAACTCTTTTTAGAACTTACTTGTATTTAAAAGTATCGTTTCGAAATTAAAACGAGATCGATAATATTTCTTTTTAATATAATCTTATATATATTAAGTTTGCTTCGTTAAAGTAAAAGGCTAGTCCGTATTAAAGCATAAACAAGTAATATTAATTTTAATATTTGTAAGGCTTTTATTAATAGCTTAGTAGATTAAAAGTCTGCTAGCATTAATAGAAAATGCACGTAAAATCGTTTAACGACCGTTTCTTTTTTAATATTGCGTAGCTTCGATTCGAATAAGTATCGGCTATATTAATCTTATAGATTCGGTGCAAAGCGATCTTTTAAGTCTTTTTGTATTAAGCTGCTTTTAATAAGTTTATATAAGCTTTTTTTAATACGAAAGCGAAGCTATCGATAAGTTTTAAATAAATATTAACTTTCGTTAACTGTTTTATAAAAGCTTCGATTTTTAAGTTAAGATCGACGAACGGAGTAATCGAACTCGTAGCGGTAATGCTAGCGCGGTGAAAAAGAAAGGCATAAGTATTATCGGAGTAAGTGTTATAAAAAAATAAAACGTATAAATTTCGCTTGCTCTTAAGAATAACAAACGGTACTTAAAAACGAGAGTTTTCGTTTTAATAAAGATTATAACGAGAAAAAGCTTTAAAGATTTTAGCGTAGCTATATTCTTTGATCCGTTTCGTAATAATCTATTCTTGCTTAATTAAATCGCTTATTATAATATATATTATATTATAAATTTATAAGTGATTTTCTTTAAGTTTAATATTTTTTTAAATTCGATTTTGCATCGATAATAATAAGCAATCGAAGAACTTCTACTTTAGCTGCTTATCGGTAATATCTTTATTAGCTAAGCAAGCAAGGCTCGTAAAGTTGAATTATCGAGTGAACTATAAAAGCTCCGCTTTGAAAGCTCTTTTTTTTATTATCCACTTATTGCTTAAATCGTTTAAGAAACTAATATTATTTTTTTATTTAATTAAATCGAAAGCTTTATACTTTTTCCGGACCACCGATTTAAAGTCGTTTTAAGTTACTTTCGGATTCGAAAAGCCGTCGAAGCTTTCGATATTGCAACGTATATTATAACCGAAAGGGTTAGAAATATTATATTTAATAAAGCATTGCTTTTTCTTCGAATCGCTAACGATACCGTAGTTTTTAAACGCTCGTTCGAGCTAGCGAATATAATCCGTAATATTAGCTTTATCGAAAGTAAGCATTTTAAAAGCTTTAAGTCCGGAGAAAGGTTTACGGATACTTACGTAATTCGAAGCATTTATGAAAAGTAAAAAAGCTTAAATCCTTTTTACTTCGTCCTCGGTTAGCTTGCGAGTAGCATCTTCGCTAAGTTTAAAATCTTTTTAAATCGAGGAAGTTATAGCTTTTTTTGATTTCCGAAAGCTTTAACGTAAGCCCGTTAAATTAAGTTGATAAATATCGATTAAAGTATAAATGTATCTCGAAACGGATGCGAAAAGAGAACGAGAATAAAATAAATATAAATGAATAATAAAAATAAAATAAATACAATTTATAATAAATATTAAATATATAAAGAAATGTTATAAAGATATAAAATCTCGATGCGTCGAAAGTGATTTATTAAAGAGTCGAGTGTCGATCGCTTCGAGCTAGATAATCGAAACTAAATCGATATAATAGATAATATTAATAATACGTTTAACTTTTAAACGTAAGATCCGAATAAACGGAAAAGTAATTACCGAGATTAAATGTATCGAAATAAAAACGAGATAAAATAATAATCGAGCTTTCGTGCAAGTATATAACTTGCTTTTAATATAATACGATATCGAAACGGTTTCGAATTGCATAACACTTATTTCCGCTTATCGTATCTTTTATTTACTAAAGCGAAAGATATTCGAAAGCAATTCAAAGTCTTTATACGTAATCTTTGTTGCGAAGTAAGTATTAAATTTTCAACTTTTTAAGCTTAGCATAATATTTCCGGTACTTAACTATTGCTTACCTTTTTAAAAAAGAAAAAGTAATAAACTCGTATTAAAAGCGATATTAAATCGAAAAAGTAAAATATATTAAACGAATAGTACTTCGAGCGTATCGCTATGCAAAACAATTTAAATAAATAATACTTTATAAATACCGAATTGAACTCTAGCTAGCTCGATCTTTGAATTAAAATAACGACTTTTTAAATAATACTTATCGAGTATATCGAATAGTATGCTCGACGGATACAAATCGAAAAAAGATCGCTTTTAAAACAATAGCTTCGAAGCTTATATGCAAAAGCATTTGACTATTAGCTTAGCGTATATCGAATACTCTTCGAAAAAGCACCGCAAAAGCATATAATTAATAGCTTAACGTATAACGTAAACTCTAAATATATAGCTTTTCGCAAAAAAAGCAAGTCTAAAAAGAGTATAAAAACTAACTTTCGATTCGATTCTTTACGTAAGTCATTAAATATATATAAAAAAGAAAAGCTCCGATATATACTTAACGTCAAATCAAAAGATATATATGAATATAGCTATAATAAAATCGTAAGTAAATAAAAAAGAAAAAGGAAGACGATCGAAAGACATTCGAATGTATGCTATAAGTACGTATATTGTATTATATAATAATATAATACTAATTCAAAAAGGAACCAACTACTCGTTTATATAAAAGCTTGCACGTGACTTAACCACGTGCTTAGCAAGGCCAAAGCATACAGCGCAATTACGTGACAAAGGTACTTAACATCAGTATTATATACATGGACAAAACAAATACAGAGCCGCAACTCTACCACAATACGTTGATTAATAATTAGTAAATATAATTAATAAATATTTTTTTTTTAAAAAAAAAAACTTATAATCGCAAGTGTATATACAATCCTTTGTTTATCGCGTCTTCTTGCTCCTTTTAGCTCGTTTATATTAAAATCTTTTTTTTAATGCTTTTTTAAGCTTTCGTTCGTTAGCGATAATCGCGGTCCGAGCAACGCTTTAAAAAATAATTGCAAGACGTAAGTTATATACGGAACGTATAAAATCTTTTAACTTATAAAAAGCTTTTTTTCAAACGTATCTTCGACGCATTTAAGTAACTCTTTTATTATTATATTATTCGAAGATGCGTTATCCGTTGTAATCGCGATTATCTTTTTTATTAAACTTAATTTAATAAAGCGTTCGTAAATAATTCTTGCTAATTTTTCTTTTATATAATTGAATTTAACGTATATAAATCCAAGCATAAGCTGAATCATATGCTAATCTTTTATAATTGCAATTCCGATTATATATATAAAAGAATAGCGCTTAATGCTAGACTAATAGTCTAGTGAAATGCTAAGTTTTTAATTAGCTAATAAATTGTCTAATAAATAGCGATTAATTTCTAGAATCCTATCGTCGAAGTTTCGCTTAATAGTTAAAGCATTAAAGAGCTTAAAATATAAGTTTTATAATTCGCAAAGAGATTTCTAATCCGAGTTATTCATAATTCGAAACGAGCTTCGCGTAAATAATATAACATTTAAAACACTTTTTCGAAATGCTGATTTTAAGTTTTAATGCGAAAGCGTTCCTCGTAATAAATATGTTTATTTGATATTAGTTTTATTATTTATTAATTAGATTTACTAATCTGATTTATTAATTAGATTTATTAATCAGATTTATTAATTAGATTTATTAATCAGATTTACTAATCAGATTTATTAATCAGATTTATTAATCAGATTTACTAATTAGATTTACTAATTAAATTTACTAGATTTATTAACCGAATTTATAAATAAAAACAAACGTATTAAATTGCGTTAAAGAGATTTAAATCTTAATTAAGTTTATTAAAACTTTGGTTTTAGCTTACTTACGACGCGTTTGCAAACGTTCGTTTTTTAATAATCGGTTAATGCTTTCGTTTTAAAAGCTTTTAGCTTTAAATACTTTAAAGCTCGGTCGCACTTTTTATAGCATACTACAAGCTCTTTTATTAATTTCTTAGCTGCTTAAACAAATCTAATTTATACAAAAAAAGTTTTCTTTTTATTCTAATCGATTCGCAAAGGATTTTAATTAGCCTCTTGTTATTAAGAATACTATAAAGTCTATAATTATTAAGTATTAAAAGTCTTAATCTCTTTAACGTTTTAAATATAATATTAATTAAAACATCTAATAGTTGCTAAAAGTATTAGGCCAAAAAAACTAATTGTAAAGCTTTCGAACTCTTGACTTTGAAATAGATCGGTATCTTCGTAAGTAATTAAAGTAATTTAAAATGAAAACGAATTAATAGCTTAAAAAAACATATTTAAATTCTAGCGAATTTGCTATTAAACTATTGATTTGAACTTATATATTAACGTCTTATATACTTAAATATTATATAACATCAATTTATAATTTAAATATATTTTATTGAGTTAATTTATTTTTAAAAAGGGTTTTGCTTACGCTTAATTCTTTTTAAGCAGCATTCTTGCGAGCGTTAAGTTTTAACTAGCGGTTTTTTTTTTATCTTTTCATTTCTTTTTATTTCTTTTTTATTAAAGCTTAATTATAATTATATCTTTTAACGCTTTTAAGCTCTTTTTACTTAAGTTGACTATTACGAACAACCTTTTTATATATAAACCTTAATATCGATATATTTATATCGACCTTAGCTAGCTAATACTATTTGAAGAAGTTCACGGGCCACTTAATATGCCTCGCTTAGCATATTACATTAATCAAAGGACTTTTAACTTAACTAGTAAACTTATTAGTTAGCTAGTACGCGTGATTCCTTTTAATCATATAAAAAGAATCAGCTCTTTTAAATCTTAAAGAGCAATTAGAATTCAAATACTTTTATAACCGAGTGTTTTGCAATTGCAAGTACTTTGACGACCGTTACGAAGTTACGAATATATTCTTTAATCGCTTAAAAAGAATCTAATACTTAGTTTTTTTCAACTTTTACTTTCGATAATTATTAATTTCAAATTCAAATAATAATTTTATAATCTTCTTAAGCTTTATATAATCCTTTCGCTTTTTTATAAATTCTTTAAATAATCGCTTAAGGTCGTTATAACAAGTACTTACTTAAATTTATTAAGGTTTAATTAATATATAAAGATAAAGTGCTTATAGAAATCTTAATTTAAATATAATCTTTACAGCTTTCTTTTCGGCTGCTACTATGCGGTAAATAAAATTAATATAATTTGATAAATATTAAAAATAAAAGCATTTAATTAAAAATTTATTATATAAAACGATAAAACACTTTATAATCGTATTAGCTTATAATTATATCTATAAGCTCGAATATCTATTATAATTGAAGAATAAATAAAAGAAATTCATATTTTAACGGACGCTTGCCGATTTATTTATAAGTGCTGTTTTATTATCTATATATTAATCAAGTTATTAATTTATTAAAGATTATAAACCAATCAAACTCGATCTTTACCGAAATAAATAATAAAACTTATTATTCTTTTTCTATTAAACGAACGAACGATCGAAACGCTCGGTATATAATAGAAATGCTAAACGAAAAAAAGCGTAATCGTAGCTAATTAGTTAAAATAAACGAATATCGAGTTAAGCGATTTTTAAATAACGGCTATAAAATTAAGCTATCTATTAAATGGATTAGTAAAAACGAACATAACGACGGATATTATAGAATTAGTATTATTAGCGAGCAAAAGACTTTTTATATATAAAAAAAAAGTATCATAAAAAAAGAAAGTAATAAATTCGATAGCTTGCGAAAGCTTTTTAAATTTTATTATTATAAATTAATAAACAAGTTTATATAAATAGTTTTAAAATCGTTATTATATCAAATAAAATATATATATAATTAATTATAAATATAATTCATAAATATAAATATTAAAATAATTTATTAATATATTTATATCGATTTTAAATACAATAAGTCGATTAATTCTTTTAATTTAAAACTTTAAGATATGACGACTTTAAGCGATTACTTAAAAGAACTTACGAAAGCGCAAAGGTTTATATAAAAGCTTAAAAGAATCTTAAAGTAATAACTTAAAATCAACAATTACCGAGTATAAAGGTCGAAAGTAGCTAAGGTCTATATATACGAAAGTAAAAGCGCTAAGGACTCGTGAACTATAGTTCATAGGTCAAAAGCGAAGAATAAAAGAATACGAAGAATACGAAAGAAAAAAAGAAAAAAATAGCTTAGCGTATATAAGGTGCGTTTAAAAGACTTAGCGTATCGTTATATAAGAAACCGACGATTAGTAAATGTGATTAGTAAATGTAATTAATAAATATAATTAGTAAATATGATTAGTAAATATAATTAATGAATATAATTAATAAATATAATTAATAAATGTAATTAGTAAATATAATTAATAAATATAATTAGATTTAAGCTAGCTAATAATAATTAAAAGACTTTACTCGTAAACCGTAGTTTATAAGTCATTTAGCATGCTTAGCTTATTATATTATAGCTTAAAAGACCTTTAACTTAAATAGAAAACTTAATAATTAGCTAGTGCACTTGATTTCTATTAATTATATAAAAAAAGTCAACTCTTTTAAACTTTAAAAAGCAGATAAAGTGTTTTGCAATTGCATATACTTTACGACTTTTTGAAGTTACGAATATATTTTTCGATCGCGAAAAGCATTTTAATAGTAATTAGTAAATGTGATTAATAAATATGATTAGTATATATAATAAGTAAATATAATTAATAAGTATTATTAATAAATATAATTAATAAATAAAATAAATAAAAGTATTTTTGTAAAATATAAAATTTGTAATTAATCGTGAATTCTATTTTATATAAACTTAAGCATTAAGTTTAAGAATAATCTTAATTCCGTATCGCTATCTTTAACGCCGTAAAACAACTTCGAAGCTGGCTCGTTCTTTTTTCAAATCAATTGCATAACGCGTTAAAATAAAATAAGATCGCAATTAGCTTTTTTAAATTCAGTATTCTTTTCGAATCTTTTTATATTCTATTAAGCGGCTAAACTCGGCAATTCGTATTTAATCTTATCGGTATTTGCTTTAATTTTAACTCGCTAATACTTCTTTTTATTAAAAGAAAAGTAAACGTAAAGAAGCTTGATTAAATAAAAACTAAAAGTTATAATATTAATTTAATTAATTGAAAGCATAATAAAATGAATTTTTATTTAATTCGTTTTAAAACCGTGCTTGCTAAGTTTTAAGCTATTAATTTAAAGAAAGCTTTTTTACTTTTTAAATTAATAGCTCGGCATTTTATTAATAAAGACCGCGCTATACTTTGCTAGTAGCGACGAAATTGCTAAACGGTTATTATATAGCGTGATTTTATATTATTAATAAAATATAAATATTTAAATGAAATAAAAGCTTACTTATGCGTGCTAACGTGTTAATTGCCGAATGACCTTTTTTATCTTTTTATCGGTAATCGAAACGTATTTATCGCGAAGTATATTATTATTTTCTTTTTCGTCTTTTCGCAAATTAAATTCTTTATAAACTTTTTCGTTTAAATTAAATGCTTTATCAACTTAATCGCTATTTAAGTATTTTCTATTATTAAATCTAATTGCAAAAGAAACGGCTTGCATAATAAGATTATCTGCGTAGATATTTCGATTCTTTTTAAAATCGATTAATAAATTGCTTAATAAATTAAAGAAAAGAAAAAGTATCGTTTATTTATAAGATTCTTTCGCATTTCAGCTTATCGAGTTTTCTTTTCAGCTTTTAATGTTTAAAAATATTTTAAAGTTTGTTTTTAAATTGCAAAAAGCTAATTAACGGCCGCTTAATCTTGTCTTTTAGCTTTTCGAAGCTTATCTGCTTAAAGATCTTGTTTTAGCTTTATTATACGAGCATTAACTTTTATCGTATAAAGATTAGTTGATAATTAGCTTTTTTTTAGCTTTCTTTTTTAAGAAAAATTAATAAATTAATAAAAGTTAAAATATTACGTAAAAAAAATACTTACTTTGCGTTTGCTAAAGTTTCTTAATACCGGATTGCTTGCTGTTACGATTGCCGTCGTATCGGCCGCATTCTAAGAAAAACGTTTTTAATTAGTAAATAGATTAATAAATAAGAAAATGATTTTTATTATAAATTTTTTAATTCTTTTTATTAAATTAAGCTGATTTGTATTTGCAATAATACTTTTTATCGAATCAAGCTAATAAGCGGCTATATTAAATAGTATTATAAGGAAGCTAAACGTTAAGAGTAATTATTTAAAATAAAATTAAAGATAATAAAATAAAAGTGTTAAAGTTAAAAGTGAACTCGTACATTTTATTTCTAAAACATCTTAACGCGGCCGCTAATGAATTCACAAAGTAATAAAGCAGCCGCAGCTAAAATAAAGCGGCCGCCTCGCGCAATTTTTATTTTATAAAGTAAAGTCTGATTTCTTTTTACTATTACTTAATAATCAATTACAATTATCGCTTTTTTATTTGCTACGCTTTTAAATACAACGCTATTTATTGCTTTATAAAGTCGTCTTTTTTTTATTTAAAATTATTAACTTATTAATCGTAAATTAAATTATCGCGATCAAGTCTTTTTATTAATACTTTTAAATAGCCTTTTTATTAAACGAACCTTTGCTTTCGAACCGACTTCTTTCTACTAATATATTAAGTATTACGGCTAAAAGAGATAACGCAAGCTAAAATAAGTTAATTAATAAAGCAATTAAGAATCAAGCGATTAAAAGTCAAGCGGCTAAAAGTCAAGCGGCTAAAAGTTAAGCGGCTAAAGGTCAAGCGGCTAAAGGTTAAGCAAATAAAAACGAAGCATAAGAAAGTAAAACAAATATAATACGCGGCGAAAGCGTAAAAAAAGAAAACTTAAATTTATAAAGTAAATAAAGTAAGTTTATATTTAATTAATCGAAGTATTATTAATACTTTTTCAATTACTTTGCTTAGCGCAAATCTTTATTTTTAATCTAGCAAAGCTTAATTAATTACGAATGCGCTAAACCTTACTTTTGTTAAGCGCCGCGCTATTATAACTCGATAACTATCCGATTAATCTTTAATTAGTAAATTGATTAGTAAATTAATTGCAAATAATTAACAAGTATTTATAAAAATTCTTGATTTTACTTTTGCTAAGCGCCGCGCTATTATAACTCGATAGCTATCCGGTTAGTATTTGATTAGTAAATTAATTAATAAATCAATTGCAAATAACTAATAAGCATTTATAGAAATTCTTAAAACTTCGCGCGGTATTATAAGTCTATAATAAAAAACCGATTTATCTTCGTCCTTTTTTCGCTAAATTTCTTAAGGTCAAGCTAGTAAGTATTAATTACTTTATTAATTAATAATTGTTAATTTCTATTATTTTAAATAACGCTTTTCAAATACTAATAAACTCTCGCGCAAATATAAACTAGCATTTATTATCTTTTAAACCTCGATCCGATAATGTTTTTGATTTATAATTAATAAATATTTATTAATTAAATTTTTCTTTAACAAACGCAATTAGATTTACTTCGGCTATTCAATCCGAAATAAATAAAGGTATCGTTTTTAATAATATTAGCATAAGTATTAACAGCTTTTAATAAGTTTAATTTTTTAAAACTTTTTTTTTTCGTTCGCTAATTATTTTAAAACTGCTTTAAAAGCAATATAATAATCGACGAGCTAAGCGAGTGCATCAGCTTAGCTTCAAAACGAAGATTTGTTTTACGATTTAAGTATTAAAAACAATTTTTCTGCAATTGCTAAACTTTCTTTTGCTTTTATTAGCAATCGCATTAAAAAAGCTTTCGCGCAAAAAGCTTTTAAAAAGTCTTTTATTATCTCGAGCTTAATTATAGCTATAAAAACCGCGACGAAGACGATGCTTTATAATAATACAAATGAAAAAGAGCAAAGCGATGATAAAGAAAACTTAAATGAAAATAATATTCTTTTCTCTTAATACAAAAGAGCTAAAAAATCACTTTCGACGGCTAAAGTTGCTCGCTCCGTTTTATTAATTAGCAAATCACTTTCGGCAATTAAAACTTTTTTTCGTCAAAAATCTAAAAAAAGCAAGTATCTTAAAAAGTCTGCAATTGTTGCGAAAAAAAGAAGTCTAAGCTAACGAAAGCGCCGTCGCTATAAGCTAAAAAGTAAGTTTAATTAATTAATAAATTGATTCTTAAGTACAATTACTGATTTATATAGCTATTGCGTTAAAAGAGATCCGACGATACTAAAAAAGCATCGAGCTTTTTATTAAAAAGACTCTTTTTTAGCGTCTTATTCGAAAGATCACTTACGATTTTAAACAAGACTTTAAATTTCAAAGCGATGCTTTAGAATGTTTATAAGAAGCTTTAAAAGCATTTTTCGTAAAAGAATTTAAAAGTAAGTACTTATATATTTATTTACTAATCGATTTATTAATCGATTTACTAATCGATTTACTAATCGATTTACTAATCACTTTTAATAACGAACTTATATGCTATTCACGCTAAACGAATAACGATTTAAAACAAAGATATAACGTTAGTTAAGAAATTACGAGAAATCATAACTAAAAGTTTTGTTTAGTAATTTTAGTTTATTATAATGTAATGCAATATAATTGTAAAGTATAACATATATAATTAATAAATATAATAAATAAATATAATAATTAAATAAAATTAATAAATATTCGTAAATTTGTTTTATTTTTAGCGGCCTTATATATATTATTTTTAACTGTCTTACTTTAAACTCATAAGGTTTTCTTATCCTTCGTAAGGAATTTGACTTAAAAAAATCCTTTTTATAAGGTTCAAAAAAAAAAGTCCTTTATCGGCCAAGACCTTATGGGAGGAATGGGGAGGAAAACCCCATAGGGCCCCCACCCCATGGAGCAGCCTATCAATCGCTTAGAAGCAATCTAACATTAATCAGTAGTTGATTTACTATTAAGTGATCAATTACAAAGAAGCTAAGACTTTATAGCGAAGATACCTTTTATTACGATACCTTTCTTTTATAACGGAAAAGCGATTCCGTATTAAGTCGCTTGCTTATATTACCGATTTTTTCCTTATTCTTACAAAAGAGTGATTCCGAACCAAGTCACTTTTATACAACTTTCAAAGCTGTAAAGCCGCGCTTATTACACATAGCAAACCTAATTAATAAGATCGATTTACGTACGAACAAACAATAATTATAACCGATCGAACAACTAAACTTTTAAATAGAAAGTCTAGCCGACAAAAAGCAAAGTATTATACTTTTCGAGTCTTATCACCACTTACGGAACCCTTAACTATTTAGCTAAAAGAACTACTATACTTAAAGCTCTTAAAGCTATCGGAAAAGCTAGATAACGAAATATCGAGCATTTTATTTAACTTGAATAAACTATTATACGCAAGGCTAAATAATAAGATCACGGCTCGAGCGATAATAAAAGACTTCTTAAATGCGAAGTATAAAAGTCTAAAGGATTACGACTTGTAAAGCTTATTCCGGCACGCTTTCTTACGTTAAAATTAAACGAGCTTCAAGATAACGAAAGACAATACAAGACGAAGCCTTAAGTTTATTACTTTTATTGACTTTAAAAAACACTTGCTATCTAAAGGAGTGTAATGCTTTTCGAAGCAAGAGGATTACGCTAATAAAATAGTTAAGCTTTTAAACGATAAGCAGCAATACTAGTAAACCTTTAAAGAAATAAAAAAGCAATAAGCAACACCCTTAAGCTTCGAATCAAAGTGGACCGCCGAAAACTTTACGGACGACGAAGATATTACGCTTTAATTATCTCTACCACCTTTACGAAGTTTAAAAGAGAAAGAAAAAAAAGTATCAAGCAAAGAAAAAGAAGAAAAAAAGATTCAAAAGTTGCGCGAAGAGTTTTTAAAAAAGAAAAGAGATATAAAACGAAATATAAAAGTTATAGCAAAGCAAATAACGGAATTATAGACTTACGCTATACAATCTAACGAAAGACTACGACGAAATACTTTAGCGTACTCGTTTTTAATTTATTAATCGCTACGCAATACGCTAATCATATAACAAAAGCTAAAATCACTTTAACGGCTTTTAAACCCCTTTCTTAAGAGCTATACTTAGTTTTTTAAAAAGCTTAAGCCGAGTAGCAATAATAATAATAGTCTTAAGATCATCATCGAGCTAAACAACACTCGAAGCTACGAAAGTTATACGCTAAAAGAAGACCCGCTAAAACTTAAAAGCATTCTAAGCAAATTCAGCTTTTATTAAAGATAACGAGCAGATTTCCGTACTTAATTTTAATAATTCGAAAAAAAGATCTAGCATCTTCAGACGTACTAGCAAGCTCTTTATATCTTTTAAAAAGCTACGTATTAATAAAAGAGATACTAAAAGTATAAGAATCGTTAAAAGCAAGCTTAAAGATACGGATATTATTAAGCTAAAGCTTTAGCCGGTGATCCGGATGACTTTAATGATCTTAACGATAACCGACGAAAAAAAAACGAAAAAGATTAGCAAAGAGATCGAAAGCATAGATACGAAAAAAGTAAAAACGGCCTCTTTAAACTACCGAAAGGATTCGGAAACGGACCTTTAAAAGACCCCGGATCCGGAAATAAGCTTTTTAAAGACTTTAAAAAAAGACGACTTACTATAAGCAACTATATCAATAACCTTTTATCGATTAGACTATTAATTAAGCAAAGCACACTTACGTATAACACTTTAAGCGCTCTTAACGATAATAAAGACGATTTCTTTAAGCTAAAAGCAACGGACCTTTACTTAAAAGTATGGTGACAGAGGGCGTATACCTAGGTAGGTGGAGCAGATCAAGGTCTAAGAGATGGCGATAGAAGTGTCTGGTCTATTCAAGGGAGCACGGGAGCAACTGTAGATATGTACATGTGTGGTACGTGGCTTTTAAGGAGCTTGGCAGGCACGTGCAAGGGAGCACGTGCTAAGCTACGTAAGGAGCACGTGAGGCAAGGACTATACTATGTAACATACCTCTTAGTTGCGAAGCGACTGCTCAACTGACAAAAGGCTCGCTTAAAGAAAGAAGAAGGGAAAAAACAGACGAGAAAAAACTTAAGGAAAATCTAGCTAAAACATGAACGGAGCTTAAAAGCTCTTAAACAGCATAAGGCAGATAAAATAAGAGCACGCTAGCGCTAGTAAGCTGCAACGAGCCTCTTCTAAAGTGGCAACAGCTAATAGTCCTTAAGGCAAGGTGCAAGGTGGGTCCGCTTGCCGTCGCAAAGACTCGCTAATTTAAACCTCTACCCCTTAAGAGCGACTCAAATAAAAGAACTTGTAGTTGAGGCAAGCGTCTTAAATTCCTTACACTACACTTCCCTTTCGCAAGCTTTAAACACGGTTTCTAAGCTTTAATAAGCTTCTAGCAGCGCAAGGCTACGGCTCAATCTATTCTTCCGGCGTGCGCGAGCGGCTCTAATATCCTTTATAGACCTGCTCTTAGGTGGCCTTTCTTAAGCAGCTACACTTTTAAGGTATTTGGACTTGCCCTCGCTAGTAGAAGCTCTATTCTCTTTTTATAAGAGCTTTAAGCTCGCCTTCAGCTTTTCGTAGCTAAGCATAAAGAATTGCTCTTTAATAGCTTGAAGCTTCGGCTCCGACACTATGAGATTCTTAAGGTTTTGACTAGTAGAAGCAAGCTTTAAAAGGTCGTAAGAAGAAGGCTGCTAAGAGTGAGTACGCATGCAAAGGCAAACCTTTCTTTTCGAAAGCTCGCCGAGTGTAGCGAACACACTCTCACGAGCTCTTCTTTGCTATAGATGCTTTTCAAACATCTTTACGTAGTCTCTTAAGCTCTTCAACTTAAAAGCTTCTCTTATATTAATAGCGTCGACTATAAGTCTTAAGTAGCGATTGCTTTAAGCAAGGTTTAACTTTTAAGCAATTACTTTTAAGAAATCTTTTATAGCAAAAGAACCGACAATATCTTGCAATTCGGGCTTTAAAGCGATAGCTTTAGAGTGCACGAGCTCTTAATTTCGAATCTATTGCTAAGGTTCAATAGTCCTCGCAGCTCTTTCGTTAAGAATTCGGCGGTACTCGTCTTGCATATGCTTTTTCGTCGACTCGTCGTCTTTTGCGTACTAGTCTTGTAAAGACTTTATTAGCGTTTAGAATGAAAACTCTTTTTTTTTAATCAAACGAGTCTTATAAGGCTGCAGCAGCTCTTTTAAGACCGTCTGATTCACTTATTTTAATATGTATTGGTATTTAGAGTTCAAAGCGCTTTAGCGCGCTTTTTTCTTAGAGTACTTTCTCGACCGGTATGCAAACTTCTCTTTGACGTCTTGGAAACTCGCACCTCTTAGCATTAAGCGGTCCTTACGAGTAGCTAAAAGCGCTTCTTTTTATTCTTTTATAAGATTATCTTTCCGCTCGTTCTCTTTAACGATCAAGTCGTTAATCGTAAGTGGTGCCGGCGGTTCTAAAGAAGGGATATGAGGTTGGGTTTCTTTCGAATAAGGGTCTGTAAGCTTCTAAACGCTTTTCATCATCGCAACGGCTTTGTAGTCGATAAACTAATCGACTTATAACGCTCGGTCCGTAAGGTGTTAGGCGCTGTAAAGTGATATGTCGTAAAATAGCTCGAAGTAGAGTGTAAAATGAAGTAAAAAATGAGGTTTGAAAAGCTCTTATTGAACGCTCCGAGCGTTAGAAGGGAGAACAACTTCTATCGACCGAAAAGAAAGAAGACGATAATCTTGCAACCACCGAAGCAATCTGTATTGTATTATCGATAATTAAAAAGGAGCTCGTAAAGGCGTATGGCTCTTAACTATAATGATAGAGGGCGTATACCTAGGTAGGTGGAGCAGATCAAGGTCTAAGAGATAACGATAGAAGTGTCTGGTCTATTCAAAAGAGCACGAGAGCAACTATAGATATGTATATGTGTGGTACGTGGCCTTTAAGGAGCTTGGCAGGCACGTGCAAGGGAGCACGTGCTAAGCCACGTAAGGAGCACGTGAGGCAAGGACCATACTGTGCAACAAAAAGCAAAGGAATTAGCTTTATTTGCAAAAAGCTTTCTTAAAGAACTAAAGTATTCGAAACTCGACGATGACTTCAAAACTTAATTAAGTATTTTCGCTAATTAAGCAAATCGATACGACTTAATATCCGACGACTATTTAGCAACGTTTTTAATTATATTTACGAAAGAAGCTATAACCTTTTATTACAATCATATGATCAAGGCTAAGCTTCTTACGTTTAAAGCGAACGTTATTGCAATAAAAGACTATTTCGAGACTGATCATCGGCGGCAAGCAAAATACGATCGCTAAAAAGAAATTTCGCTAGATTTAATCAAAAAAAAGAATTTAAAGACCTCGCTTAGCGAGCTTAGCGAGTGCTTTAAAAAGCTCGCTAAAAAGCTTAAAAGCATTTAAAGCTCACTACGACTAAGTTTAAGAAACGATAAAAGTCTTGCCGACAAGCTGTATTCGGCTTACAAAAACGTGCTAAAAACTACTATTACACGAATAAACCTTGCGTTTACTTCTACCGCCGCAGTTGCCGACATCCGCCGAGCAATTGCATTTGCAACTAAGACCTTTCGACCCGCTAAAGCGAGTAAAGCTTACGCGAGCTCTAGCGAGCTATACGATCATACTTGCTTTCAGCACGCCTTAAAAGCTGACTCCGATTTAAATAAAGAATACGAATGCTTTATTCAAGACCGTTAATACTTTAAAAGTAAGAAAGCTGTTAAAGCTATTAAGAGTAAGAAAAAGTGTTTTGTTTGTAAAAAGTTAAGTTGTTAAAGCATTAATCACACCTCCGACGAAAAGAAAGCATCCGTCGCTAAGTTCCAAAGCTTTAAAGACGCAAAAAAAGTGACGAAAAGCAAATTCTTTTAATACGTAGCATTAATTAAAAGCTTGCTACTTGTATTTACGAAAGAATTCGATTAGTTTATCGCAAGCTTATTAAACGAGCCGCTCGAATCGAGCAGCTACGCTAATATATCGGAAGGTTTTATAATTATCTACAGCACTTTTAACGCTAACGAAGTATACAAACAACTAAAGATTCAAACGGCATTCTACGCCCTTACTAGCCAAATCGAAACCCAAAACGTGCCCGCGAGCAAAGCAAAGACTTATATAGCTTCTAAATACTTTAAAAACGTATTCATAAGCCTTATAATTAACAGCGAAGCAGCTAATTTCTCTACCGCTAGCTTGCTTTAGCTACGAGCATTTTAAAAGAAGTACTTCGAAGTCTAATTAAATACATCCCGAGTAAAAAAAAAGTCCGTCAAATACGAGATTAGCTTTGCTACTTTTATTAAAGCAATTACTTTAAAAACGCTTTTAAGCTAAGTAAAGTTTTACGTCGTAAAAAGTAATATGCCTTTTTTATTTTTATTAGCTAACATAGATAAGCATAAAGTGATCTTAAATAACTCGCGGAACGTGCTAGTTTAAAAAAAAAAGAAATACTAATAATAAAGATGTTTAAGCACGTATAAATGCTATTAAGTAAAAAGCACGTTGCTGCTTATTATAATACCGAAAGCGAGACCGTCTACTACTACTTTACGGAAGAGCAATTAAAGACTATCTACAAGCGTTTTGGCCACCTTTTAGCAAGTCGATTTGCTGCTGTTCTTAAAAAAGCCGAGTACGAATTCAAACGGGATTTGCTTTATAATATCTAAAAGTTTTACTATTACTACTAAGTATTCGGACGCTCTTTAAAGAAGTTTAGTATTAAACTCAAGGATAATACTAACTTTAATAATACGGTATACGTCGATATGATGCACTTTAACGGCAAAAACGTATTGCACGTCGTTTGCGATTTTATTAACTTTTAAGCCGCTATTTTCTTTAAAAGCATATCCGCATAGCACTTACTTAAAAGATTCAATCGATATTAAGTTAATATTTACGTCGGACCTTTTATAAACGTCGTGTACGATTTCGGAACCAACTTTAATTCGGTAGCGTTCTAAAGCTACCTTAAAAGTATTAGCAGCATTTTAAAGCAGATGCTTATAAAAGCTTATTATAGCGTCGAGCTAATAAAACGCTATTACGTCTTTATGCGACGCGCTTTTAAAATCGTTATAAAAGAGCTTTTAAAAGCTTTAAAAGAAGATCGGCTTCAAATAGCTATTAAAGCTATTAACGATATAGCTAGACTTAATAGCTTGATTCTTATACTTTTCGTTTTTAAGACCTTACTAAAGCTAACGGAACAAGATCGACTTGCTGCGTTTATTTAAAAGCGTGCTATTACTATCAACAAAGCTATAAAGGAACTACGAAAATGCTACGCCGCTAAGCAGGTTAAGGACGCGCTTAAAAAGAAGAATAAGCTAATTACGGAGTATACTTTAGACCTTTTTATTAATTCACGAGTACTCGTATAGCAAGAAAACTAAAAGTAAAAAGACCTTTTTTAACTGCTTAGCAAGCAAAGGTACACGTGCATAATAGTATATTCGAAGCTTACGGAATTCAAGTCAACTTTAATAAAACCTTATTACTTTAAAGTTGAAAAGCTGCTAAAGGAGATGCAAGTACTTAAGGTAAAGGTGGAAGAAAATCAAAGCGAAAGCGAAAAAGAGCTGGAACCGCGAAATTAGCTTAAACTTTAACATTCGCTTAATCTATCGAAGTCGCTTAATTTAAAAAGCTCGTCAAGAATAGCAAACAGCTTTCTTAACTTTTAATTTATTAATTTTTAAAAATTAATAATACTAATAGTCTAGATACTTTATTAAAAGTACGATTTTAATATCTCGACCGTGCTCGACGAAAAAGAAAGCGATTCTTACGTTTTATTTATTAAAGACTCCGAAGTATTTATTACCAATAAAGAACGCCGGGATTATAAGCTTTTAATTAAGTTACGAGCCGAAAGGATCATTAAAAGCTTTAAAGCATTATTTCAAGAGTTAAAAGCAAAAGAATTAGCTAGATTAATAACTTAAAGCATCTTTTAAATAATTTCGAGCATCGACTTACGTGCTAAAAGCGCTAAGATCTTCGGATTTAAATTTATTAACGAGATTAAAAGCAAAAGAACACTTACGCTATACGAAAAGTCTTGTATAATAGTCTAAGCTTTTTAAAATAAAAGCAAAACGAAAGTATTTATCGAGTCATTTACGATGCAGCGAGCGAGTTAAAAACTTTATTATGCTTTAGCTTTTTCGCTAATAAAAGACTACGGATATTAAGTTTATAATAAAGATATTACGCAAGCTTATACTTAATCAAGCACGAAGCTTATTTAAATAATCGTCGTACGACTACTTAAAGAAATCACTTATCGATTTTTTTTCGGCATTTTGTTTTTTATAACTAGCCTTTTATACGGCATCTTCGAAGCAAAGACGCATTAGTATAAGCGTTTTTCCGAGCACTTTATAAACAACTTCGATATAAAGCAACCGAGCTTTAACTTTTGTCTTTTTATATCAATTAATAAAAACTAGCTAAAAATAGCTGCTTTATAAACGAACGATGTTCTTATAATTGTTAATCGAGTTATAAAAGTAAAAAAAAAAAAGAGTTGGTTAAATTTAAGCTAAAGAGCAAAGAAATAAAGACTTTTACATACGCCGAACCGATGATTTTTTATAGATGCAAGTTATTTCTAAATAAAAACGGGTTCGGACTATTAATCGAGCAAAAAAGATAAAGTAAAAAGCTTGTTATAATCAAGCCCGATTCAGCTATACGAGCTAAAAAGTACTTAAAGCAACGTGCTTGAAAAGTATATTTAGCTATTATTTGCTACTTAAAAGCATCTTATGCTTTATTAATAGCTGCTTAGCATTAAAAACCGAAAGACGAAGACTATAAAGCCTTGAATAAAATGATCTAATAGCTAATCGATCACTTAATACGAGAGATCTATTACGTGCTTTTAAACTTAAAGATTACGAAGCTTTTTATATTCGTAAATAAAGCGTTTATTAATAACGCTGACTTCAACTTTTAAATCGGTTTCGTAGCTATCTTTAGCAATAAAGCTTACGTAAATAAAAACGAATTCACTTTAACGAGTGATATTTTTTATTAAGTGTTATAAAAGTGCAAAAGGATGATAAAAGCAGTATTAGCTTTTAAGCTATACGCTATATCTTTAAATATCGATATAGCTATTGCTATATCGATTACTTTTATTTAAATCATAGTTCAGCTAAAGATCCTTAACTTCTTCGTAATCGTGTATATTAACTCTTACTCGCTTTACGAGTGCATAATAAAGCTAAGGACTATTAAAGAAAAGCGCTTAATAATCGATATCATAGCTATTCGAGAGTCATACGAAAAGCGAGAGCTCTTTAAGGTACGCTAAATCGAAGGAAAATCTAACTTTGCTAACGCTATAATTAAAATCGAAGCTAATACTTCTTTGCAAGAGCTAGTTTTAACCAATACCTTAAAGGTGCAGGTAGACGGATAGGTGGAAAGGCCGCTGTAAAAGAAAGGAGAGTGAGGTTTAGTAAAGTGAAATTGTTTGTTCTTTGTTTAATCACCTTCTTTTCTTTTTCGGTCGATATAGTAGTTAGCAAAGCACTGCTTGCTAAAGAAAGAATTGCCGGTATCGGTATTTCTATATCGACCTTAGCTAGCTAGTAATAGTAGTTAAAGAAAGCTCACCCGTAAACTATGATTCACGGGTCACTTAGCATGCCTCGCTTAGCATATTAGCAATCAAGGGATCTTTAACTTGACAAGTAAACCTATTAGTTAGCTAGTGCACGTGATTCCTTTTAATCATATAAAAGGAATCAGCTCCCTCGAGCCTTAAGGAGCAGACAGAATTCAAATACCTTATCAACCGAGTGTTTTGCAATTGCAAGTACTTTGACGAACGTTACGACCTTACGAATATATTCCCAATCGCTTGGAAGCAATCCAACAAATAGAATTAATCACTTCGAAGATGAAATCGCTAACTTACTTTTTCGACCTTTTGTTCAACTTTAATCTTAAGTTCGATTCGAAGACCGCGACGAATCTTTTATTAAATATACCGCTTAAGATGCTAAAAGTAAAGTCAGCTTCGAAAGTAAAATTTATATTGCAGCTATCGTGGTAGAGTTGGGGCTTTGTATTTGTTTTGTCCATATATATAATACTAATGCTAAGCACCTTTATCACGTAAGTGCGCTGCATGCTTTAGCCCTGCTAAGTACGTGGTTAAGTCACGTGCAAGCTTTTATATAAACGAATAGTTAGTTCTTTTTTAAACTAGCATCATATCACTATATAATATAATACATATATTTATAAAACATATTCGAATATCTTTCGATCGCTCTCCTTTTCTCTTTTTATTTACTTACGATTTTACTATAGCTATATTTATATATATCTTTTGATTTAACGTTAAGTATATATCGGAGCTCTTTTCTTTTATATATATTTAATGACTTACGCAAGAAATCGAACTAAAAGTTGGTTTTTATACCCTTTTTAGACTTGCTTCCTTTACGAAAAGCTATATATTCGAAGTTTTCGTTATACGCTAGACTATTAACTATATGCTTTTGCGATATTCTTTCGAAAAGTATTCGATATACGCTAAGCTAATAATCAAGTGCTTTTGCATATAAACTTTAAGGCTATTACTTTAAAAGCGATCTTTTTTCGATTTGTATCCGTCGAGCATACTATTCGATATACTCGATAAGTACTATTTTAAAAAACGTTATTTTAATTCGAAGATCAAGCCGGCTAAAGTTTAATTCGGTATTTATAAAATTTTATTCACTTAAGCTACTTTACATAGCGATACGTTTAAAATACTATTCGTTTAGCATACTTTATTTCTTCGATTTAATATCGCTTTTAATACGAGTTTATTATTCTTTCTTTTTGTAAAAAAGTAAGCAATAGCTAAGTATCGGAAATACTACGCTAAGCTTAAAAGATTAAGATTTAATATTTACTTCGCAACGGAAATTACAAATAAAGACTTCGAATTGCTTTCGAATATCCTTCGCTTTAATAAATAAAAGATACGACGAGCGGAAATAAGCGTTATGCAATTCGAAACCGTTTCGATGTCGCATTATACTAAAAGCAAGCTATATGCTTGCACTATAACGACACGCCAGGTCTCTTGGACGCACCTCACATGCGCCAAGCTACTTCCCTCTTTTTTTCTTTCGTATTCTTTTATTCCTCGCTTTTGACCTATGAACTATAGTTCACGAGTCTTTAGCGCTTTTACTTTCGTGCATATAAATCTTAGCTACCTTCGACCTTTATACTCGGTAGTTGTTGATTTTAAGTCATTACTTTGAGATTCTCTTAAGCTCTTATATAAACTTTTGCGCTTTCGTAAGTTCTTTTAAGTAATCGCTTAAAGTCGTTATATTATTAATAATTACTTTATTTCGCCGGAAACGGCTTTAATAATATTCTTCTTCTTTAGAATTCTTTAATAGTTGGACGTCGAAACACTTAAACGACTTTAACGGTTACGAGAAGGCTTATTTTAAGTATAACTTAAAGGATAGCATTTATATAATATAGCAACTTTCGCTTCGCGAGCAAAATCTTTCGCACACCTCTCAAAGCTGCTTTAGCAGCTCCTTCCTCTTTTTCTATAGCTTAACTAGTAGTTCTTTTTATTTAAAAAGAAGCTACTAATAAGCAAAACGATAAAGATAATCCTTCGGCTTTTATCAACCTTGAAGAAGCCTTAGCTTAACATTAAGCTCTTTTTTAGTCTTAACGAGAAGCCGTTAAACTTAAAAAGCTTTTCGCAAATACGAAAATCCGCAACGAAGAGCTCGATAAAAGCGCTAGCGAGCAAAAAACCTTTGCTAATAAAGCTAAAAAAAAAAGCTCGTCGAGCTCGAAAGGAATTATATTAGCTTTAAGCGGTCTTGCTAATTACGGAACGCCCGTTAAAGCCTCTTTAAATGTCTTTCGAAAATAATTTTAAAAGCAAAGAGTTATATAAGCTCTCGGTCTTTTAAACCACTCTTTTTACTTATAAAACCGCTAACTTTCGCCGCTTTTTCGCCGACGACGATAAACTACTTTCTTTTTATAAGTTAATTAACCTTCGCATTTTAGCTCAGTTCAATACTTTTAAAGCTTCTTTTTCAGCTTTTTAAAGTTGCGCTTGTATCGAGCGGATCTTTAATTTTAAATAAAAGCTTTTAAACGGTGTAAGCTACCGAGCACGCTATTAGCAAGCTCGCGTTTTCGACAACTTAAAAGCTTTCGAAAAATATTTTTTTATAAAGCGCTAACGTAAAAACTACGTTTTTAACTAAACCGAAAAGACAGCTCACTTATTCTTAGCTTTTTTGATTATAAATCGTAGCAACCTCGTAATCGCTTCGAAACTCGTTTAAATCGCTTTCGAGTTTTTAAACGACTTCGTTAAAAAGGCTAAAGCGTTAATTAAGTTTAAAAAACTTTATATAAAGCTTAACTAGCAATTCTAAGACTTTTATTTTGTTTTTTTAAAGCTTGCCGTTATCGCCGAAATTAAAGACGAGAACCGATTACGTAAAGCTTTGCGTTTTAAGATTATTAAAACGCTACGCGATTAGCTTTATTTAGAATTTGCTAAGATTATAACTTTTAAAGACTTTTAAACCGCCGTTTAGCAATTAGCTATTAGCTAATACGCGTTTGCAAGGCTTTACGATGCTTTATAAGCTAAGTATAATACTTAATTTGCAAAGAGCTTTTATAATAAAGCTCGTAACGAATCTCGCTCGGCTTAAAAGCAGCGGTTAAGTAAAATACTTATTACGAGAACCGCTAAAGTAGCTTAACCTTCGTTTCTTTCTTTACTTTTTAGCGCTAAACTTTTAATAGCTTTAGCGCTAATGCAGATCGATTTAATAAATTCTTTTTTCTCGAAAACGCTTTTAAGTTAGCGATTAAAACTTTTAAATCGTCTCGTAAAAATTCGAATACGCCGAAGCTCTTTCGTTATTACTTAATCAACGAAATAAAATATAGCGCTAGACTTAAATACGGCTTTTATTCGAATGACTCGGACGATAAGCTTTATTCCCACGCTCTTAAAGACTATTAAGAGCTCCCTTTTGCTAACTTCGACGCTTTTAATAATAAAAGAAACGTCGAAGCTTAAGTAAAGCCTTTTTCTTAAGCTAGCTTCGAGATATGCGATACCTCGACTTTACGAAGCTCTTTAATAATAAAATGATGTGCAAAAGCAGACCTGCAATGCACATTGCAGTAACCAGTCTTATAACCCTATACTCCCGCACGACACACCTCTTAGAGCTGGCCGGTTGACGCTTACCGACTGCTTTGTAAACTACGTTGCGGTTAATAGCATCTCTATCACTTATCGAAAATAGATTTTTGGTCAGCGATTTTATTTGCTTAAATGCAGCATCGCAGCTTGACTACTTATTAAGTCATTATATCTTATCGATAAGAAGAGTGGATGCCCCGCAGCTAACGATAGCGGGGTGGCACCGGGTTTTCGGCTAAGAAAACTTTGTTCTGCGCTCAGCATAGCTTAATGATAGCTAGCGATCGATCGACTAATTGAGCTATCGAAGCGAATGTGGCTCTTAATTGATGTGCAAAAGCAGACCTGCAATGCACATTGCAGTAACTAGTCTTATAACCCTATACTCTCGCACGACACACCCCTTAGAGCTGGCCGGTTGACGCTTACCGACTGCTTTGTAAACTACGTAGCGGTTATAAGCTTTCTGTCACTTATCGAATAGATTTTTGGTCGGCGATACTCGTATCGCCGCTTGACTAATAAGTCACCACTTCTTTATCGATAAGGAAGTAGATACCCCGCAGCTAACGATAGCGAGGTAGCATCGGGTTTTTAGCTAAGAAAACTTTATTCTGCGCTCAGCATAGCTTAATAACAGCTAGCGATCGATCGACCAATTGAGCTATCGGAGCGAATGTGGCTCTTAACTGATGTGCAAAAGCAGACCTGCAATGCACATTGCAGTAACCAGTCTTATAACCCTATACTCCCGCACGACATAAAGCTATAATTATACTCGTCACTTCTATTAAAAATAGCTTTTCGTATAAAGTATTTGCTTTGCTCGACTTAAGAGCTAATAAGTACGCGTTAATTAACTTAACGCTATTTAAATCACTTTCTTTTTTTTTAAACTTTTAATTTAACCTTTCTTAGCTTTATTCTTTATTAAATTATATAATAAAGCTCGTAAAGCTATTATTTTATATTTTGCACTTCTTAATCTTACGATTAATAAGCGCGTTTAATCTTTTACTTTCTTTTTTATTATTAACTTTAGAAATCATAGCGTGATCTTCGAACGAGCATAATTAGCTAAGTATTAAATTCTTTTTAATTGCGCTCGCCGCAAGCTTTATTAATTTCGTTTTAACTTTTCGACCGCTACTTACGCTAAACTTATTAAGATTATATATTTTAATTAGCGTAAAATAAACGCTCGTTATTAACACGACGCTAACAAGCGTAATCGAGCTTTAAATCGCTTTTAAAGAGCTTACGACGCTAATTCATTTATAAACTATGATTTACGAGTGAATTAAATAGCAACGATAATCGCAAAATCACTTTTTTCTTTTTAAAATCGTCTTTCTTTCGCTTCTTTTTTTAAGATCGTTAAACCTTTTTCTTTTATTTACTTTCTCGTAAAGCCGTTACTCTTTCGCTTTACGAAAAACACTTTTTTTAAAGGCTACGCTAAATCAATATCTTAAATAAACCGTAAGCTTATATTAATCGATATCGCTTTTGTAAAACCTTTTTTACTCGCTAAACGCTTTCGCTAAACATTTAAGCATAAAATTAATAGAAACCTCAAAATCAACGGCGTTTCCGAATACGCTTTCTATATAATTGCTCGCTAAAAAAACGTAAAATTATTTTTTACGTCTTTTTACGAGCTCGATTACTTGATCTCCGAGCGTTAAACGATTACTTTTACTTAAGCTGACTATTAAGCAGCGCTAATACGCTTTACTAACGGCTTTATCTTTGCTATTAACTTTGTAGCGGAATTATTAAAGCTTATTAACGACCCTTTTATTTTTTTCGAATACTCCGATTATATATACGTGTTTTTTAAAGTCGCTAGCAACGTGCTAGCATTATATAAGCTTTACGATTATAAAATCGAGCTTTTCGAAAGAGAAAAAAAAGCGCTTCGATACTTATTATTATATAAAATATCGATCCTCGAGCTAAAGCTTATTAAAGCTTATTTTATCGATAATCTTAATAAAGGTTTTATCGAATTTTTAATAGCGTTATTTGCAGCTTTAATCTTTTTTGCTAAGAAGCAAAACGGTTCTTTCCGCTTTTATATTAACTTCCGCGCGCTAAACAACTTTACTCGTAAAGATCGATACTTTTTCTTTTTAATCGATAAGACTCTTGCACGTTTTTTAAAAGCTAAAATCTTTACGAAACTCGATATTCGGCAAGCTTTTTATAAAATACGAATAAACCTAGCTTTAAAAAAGCTTATAACATTTAAAATACGCTACGATGCTTACAAATGCAAGGTTCTTTTATTCGAATTAATTAATAAACCCGCTATTTATTAACGCTATATAAATAACCTTCTTTTCGACTTCTTAAATATCTTTTGCACGGTATACTTAAACGACATTTTAATTTACTTTTTCGACCTTTTAAAGCACGCTTATTACGTCCGCTAAGTTTTTTAACAACTCGACGACGCTAGCTTTTAAGCTGATATTAAAAAGTGCGAATTTAGTATTATTAAAATAAAATACTTAAGCTTTATTATTTCTATCGAAAGCTTAAAAATAAATCCGAATAAAACCTCGATAATAAAGCATTAAGCGCTTTTTACAACCGTTAAAAGCGTTTAAAGCTTTTTTAGATTTTATAACTTTTATCGTCGATTCATTCGAGATTACGGCGTAATAGCAAAGCTTTTAATACATTTAATTAAAGCTAACGTTCCTTTTTTATTTAATTCTTAATGCTAAAGAAGCTTCGACCTCTTAAAGCTCGCTTTAATTATTACGCTAATTTTATAGCATTACAACTAAAACCTTTTTTATATGCTAAAAATTAACCTTTTCGACGGCGTAATCGCTTTAATCTTTTTTTAAAAGCATAATTCCGATTAGCTATCAATCGCTTACTATTTTAAAATTATAGCTTCCGCTAAGCTTAATTACGTCGTTTACGATAAAAAGATGCTAGCTATTATACGCTTTTTTAATAACTTTTGCGCCGAACTCGCCGGCTTCTTTTATTAAGTTTAAGTAATCACCGATTATAAGGCCTTAAAGTACTTTATAACCTTTAAAACTTTTAACGCTCGTTAAGCACGCTAAGAAAAGCTTTTTTCCGATTACCAGGGCAAAGGATCAAGTTCTTTGTAATTGTCACCAACGGGCTAATTACTCGATTATAAAAATCTTTATATATTCAAGTAAATTATAAAATAAATAATAATAGAATCTAAATAAATATAAAGGTAGTTAATATAAGAAATAATTTATTTAATAATTTATTATAAAGAAGAAACCTTTTAAAAAAAATTACCGGGAAGACCTTATACCCTTTTTTAAATTACTTATATTTGATAATTTAATATAAGGGGGAGACCCTTTTAAACCCCCCTTTTTATTAAGGAAATTTTATACCCTTTTGCGAATTACTTATATTTAATAATTTATTATAAGAGGGAGACCCTTTTAAACCTTTATTTTACTAAGGAAATCTTACACCCTTTTGCGAATTGCTTATATTTAATAATTTATTATAAGTTAGGGGGAGACCCTTTTAAACGCCCTTTTTTAGTAAAGAAATCCTAGAGCTTTTTGCGAATCACTTATATTTAAGGCAACGACGTGCTTTACGTATAGCAGCCTTACGTAGGTTACGTATAACAGCCTTACGTAGGTTACGTGTGGCAGCCTTACGTAGGTTACGTGTGGCAGCCTTACGTAGGTTACGGGTGGCAGCTTAGCTGCCTTACGTATTACGTAAGGCAGCGACGTGCGTTACGTGTAGCAGCGACGTGCGTTACGTATGGCAGAATTAATAGCGGTGGCTGAATTAGGCTTAGCTGTTGTACATGAATTAAACGGGCCGACTCGTTTCGAAAAAAGTTCAATAGATTAATATAGAATAAAAGTCTTAGCACGCTCAGAAATCTTGCCAGATCCGTATAGAATAGTCTTACGTGACTGGATGACTAACCACCACTACAACTATTGGAATTTATCTTGGGTCACCGTAGGTGACAATAATTTTATTATTACGTATAAACTAAATAAAGATAACCTTTTAGCTAACGCGCTAATACGTCGCATCGAAAAGCTCTTTTCTTAAAACAGCCTTAAGCGCATTTAGCGCTTGCAAACGCTACTTTACGCCGATAACGTTAACTTACGACTTTGAATTAAAGAGCTACGCTAATTTACGCTTTCGAAGACCGCTATTATTATCGAAAAGATCGTAAAGCTTTTATCGATATTCCGAGTTATTAACTAAATCTTAAAAGCTAATCGAACCGCTTTTAGTTCTATAGCACTTCCAATTCAAGCTTTTAAAGCTAAATCCTTACTTATAAACTACGGTTCACGAGCTAAACTTATTATAAAAAGCGACTTGCTGCTTTATAACGGCCGCTTATTAATTCTTAACGTTTAAAACTTGCGCTCGTTACTCGTTCGAAAAGTCTACGTGTTGGATTGCTTTTAAGCGATTAGGAATATATATTCGTAAGGTCGTAACGTTCGTCAAAGTACTTGCAATTGCAAAACACTCGGTTGATAAGGTATCTGAATTCTGTCTGCTCCTTAAGGCTTAAGGGAGCTGATTCCTTTTATATGATTAAAAGGAATCACGTGTATTAGCTAGCTAATAAGTTTACTTGTCAAGTTAAGGGTCCCTTGACTGCTGACATGCTAAGCGAAGCATACCAAGTGGCCCGTAAACCTTGGTTTACGAGTGAGCTCTTTAACTACTATTACTATTAGCTAAAGTCGATATGAATATACCGACACCGGCAACTCTTTTTTTAGCAAGCAATGCTTTATCAACTATTATATCGATTGAAAAAAGAAAAAAGGTAATCAAATAAAAGTAATTAAACAAAAGAAAAATAATCTTTTCCTTCTTTTTCTTATAACGGCCTTTCTACTTATCTATTTATTTGCACTTTTAAAGTATTAATTAAAACTAGCTTTTGCAAAAAGGTATTAGCTTCGATTTTAATCATAGCGTTAATAAGGTTAAATTTTCTTTCGATCTAGCGTACTTTAAAGAGATCCCGCCTTTCGTATGACTCTCGAATAGTTATAATATCGATTATAAAGCGCTTCTTCTTAATAGTTTTCAGCTTTATTATGCACTCGTAAAGCGAGTAAAAGTTAATGCACATTATTACGAAGAAATTAAAGATTCTTAATTAAGCTGTGATTTAAGCAAAAGTAGTTGATATAACAATAGTTATATCGATACTTAAAGACATAGCGTATAGCTTAAAAGCTAGTATTGCTTTTATCACTTTCTTGCACTTTTATAACACTTAATAAAAGATATTATTCGTTAAAGTGAACTCGTTTTCATTTACGTAAGCCTTATTGTTAAAGATAGCTACGAAACCGATTTAAAAATTAAAGTTAACGTTATTAACAAACGCTCCGTCTACGAATACGAAAAGCTTCGCCGTTTTTAAGTTTAAAAGCACGTAATAAATCTTTTAAGTTAAGTGATCGATTAGCTATTAAATTACTTTATTAAAAGCTTTATAATCTTCGTCCTTTAATTTTTAATGCTAAGCAGCTATCGATAAAGCATAAGATGCTTTTAAGTAGCAAATAATAGCTAAATACGCTTTTCGAGCACGTTGCTTTAAATACTTTTTAACTCGTATAATTAAATCGAGCTTGATCACGGCAAGCCTTTTACTTTATCCTTTTTGCCCGATTAACAGTCCGAACTCGTCTTTATCTAAAGATAGCTTATATCTATTAAAAATCATCGGTTCGGCGTGTATAAAAGTCTTTATTTCCTTGCTTTTCAATTTAAATTTAACCAACTCTCTTTCTTCTTTTACTTTTATAGCTCGATTGACAATTATAAAAATATCGTCCGTTTATAAAGCAGCTATTCTTAACTAATCTTTATTAATTGATATAAAAAAGCAAAAATCAAAGCTCGATTGCTTTATTTCGAAATTATTTATAAAATGCTTTGAAAAACGCTTATACTAATGCGTTTTTACTTCGAAGATCTCGTATAAAAAGCTAATTATAAAGAATAAAGTCTTAAGAAAGAATTAATAAGTGATCTCTTTAAGTGATCGCACGACGATTATTCAAATAAGCTTCGTGCTTAATTAAGTATAAGCTTGCGTAATATCTTTATTATAGACTTAACACTTGTAGTTTTTTATTAGCGAAAGAGCTAAAGCATAACAAAGTCTTTAACCCGCTCGCTGCATCGTAAGTAATTTAATAAGTACTTTCGTTTTGCTTTTATTTTAAAAAGCTTAGACTATTATACGAGACTTTTCGTATAGCGTAAGTGTTTTTTTGCTTTTGATCTCGTTAATAAACTTAAATCCGAAGATCTTAGCGCTTTTAATACGTAAATCAATGCTCGAGATCACTTAAAAAATGCTTTAAGCTATTAATCTTACTAATTCTTTTGCTTTAGACTTTTAAAACGGTGCTTT
Source organism: Drepanopeziza brunnea f. sp. 'multigermtubi' (assembly GCF_022702325.1). Lineage (NCBI taxonomy): Eukaryota > Fungi > Ascomycota > Leotiomycetes > Helotiales > Drepanopezizaceae > Drepanopeziza > Drepanopeziza brunnea. The sequence continues at coordinate 1,280,144 of NW_027094068.1, forward strand.
AAAGCTTTTGATAATTCTTTCGGCTCGTAGCTTAATTAAGAGCTTATAATCCCGGCGTTCTTTATCGGTAATAAATACTTCGAAGTCTTTAGTAAATAAAACGTAAAAATCGCTTTTTTTTTCGTCGAGCACGGTCGAGATATTAAAATCGTACTTTTAATAAAGTATCTAGACTATTAATATTATTGATTTTTAAGAATTGATAAGTTGAAAGTTAAAAGCTGATCTTAACGAGCTTTTTAGATTAAGCGAATGTTAAAGTTTAAGCGAATTTCGCGGTTTTAGCTTTTTTTCGCTTTCGCTTTTATTCTTTTCTTTTTCCGCTTTTATCTTAAGTACTTGCAATTCTTTTAGCAGCTTTTTAACTTTAAAGTAATAAGGTTTTATTAAGGTTGACTTGAATTCCGTAAGTCTCGGATATGCTATTATGCACGTATGCCTTTGCTTACTAAGCAGTTAAAAGAAGCCTTTTTACTTTTAGTTTTCTCGTTATACGAATACTCGTGAATTAATCGAGAAGTTTAAAGTATGCTCCGTAATTAACTTATTCTTCTTTTTAAGCGCGTCTTTAATTTGCTTCGCCGCGTAGCATTTTCGTACTTCCTTTATAGCTTTATTGATAGCAGCAGCACGCTTTTAAGTAGACGCGGCAAGTCGATCTTGCTTCGTTAGCTTCGATAAAGTGCTAAAGACGAAAAGCGTAAAGACTAAGCTATTAAGTCCCGCCGTATCGTTAATAGCTTTAATAGCTATTTAAAGCCGGTCTTCTTTTAAAGCCTTTAAAAGCTTTTTTATAACGATTTTAAAAGCGCGTCGCATAAAGACGTAATAGCGTTTTATTAGCTCGACGCTATAATAAGCCTTTATAAGTATCTGCTTCGGAGTACTCTTAATACTTTTAAAGTATCTTCGGAACGTCGTTAAATTGAAGTTGGTTCCGAGATCGTATATTACGTTTGTAAAAAGCTCGACGTAAGTATTAACTTAATATCGATTGAATCTTTTAAGTAAGTGCTATGCGGACATGCTTTTAAAGAAGGTAGCGGCCTGAAAGTTAATAAAATCGCAAACGACGTGCAATACGTTCTTGCTATTAAAATGCATTACGTTTACGTATATTATATTATTAAAATCAGTATTATCTTTAAGTCTATTATTAAACCTTTTTAAAAAGCGTCCGAATACTTAGCAATAATAGCAAAACTTTTAGATGTTGTAAAGCAAATCCCGCTTGAATTCGTGCTCGGCTTTCTTAAAAACAGTAGCAAATCGACTTGTTAAAAAGTAGCTAAAACGCTTATAAATAGTTTTTAATTGCTTTTCCGTAAAGTAGCAATAGACGGTCTCGCTTTCGGTATTACCAGGGCAAAGGACCAAGTTCTTTGTAATGTCACCAACGGGCTAATTACTCGATTATAAAAATCTTTATATATTTAAGTAAATTATAAAATAAATAACAATGAAAATTAAATAAATATAAAGGTAATAACGTAAGAAATAATTTATTTAATGATTTATTATAAAAAAAAACCTTTTCAAAACCTCTTTTTTACCGGAAAGACCTTAGACCCTTTTACAAATTACTTGTATTTAATAATTCAATATAAAGGGGAGACCCCCTTAAACCCCCCTTTTTACTAAGGAAATATTATACCCTTTTGAGAATTACTTATATGTAATAATTTATTATAAGGGGGAGACCCCCTTAAACTCCCCTTTTTACTAAGGAAATCCTATACCCTTTTGCGAATTACTTATATTTAAGGCAACGACGTGCTTTGCGTGTGGCAGCTTTACGTAGGTTACGTGTAGCAGCTTAGCTGCTTTACGTATTACGTAAGGCAGCGACGTGCGTTACGTGTAGCAGCGGCGTGCGTTACGTGTGGCAGCTTTACGTAGGTTACGTGTAGCAGCTTTACGTAAGTTACGTGTGGCAGCCTTAGTACCTTACGTAGGTTACGTGTAGCAGCCTTACGTAGGTTAAGTGTGGCAGCCTTACGTAAGTTACGTGTGGCAGCCTTACGTAGATTACGTGTGGCAGCCTTACGTAGGTTACGTTTAGCAGCTTAGCTGCTTTACGTATTACGTAAGGCAGCGACGTGCGTTACGTATAGCAGCCTTACGTAGGTTACGTATGGCAGCCTTACGTAGGTTACTTGTGGCAGCCTTACGTAGGTTACGTGTGGCAGCTTTACGTAAGTTACGTGTAGTAGCGACGTGCGTTACGTATAGCTGCTGGCAGAATTAATAGCGGTGGCTGAATTAGGCTTAGCTGTTGTACATGAATTAAACGGGCCGACTCGTTCCGAAAAAAGTTTAATGGATTGATATAGAATAAAAGTCTTAGCACGCTTAGAAATCCTGCCAGACCGGTATAGAATAGTCTCACGTGATTGGATGACTAACCACCATTACAACTACTGGAATTTATCTTGGGTCACCGTAGGTGACAATAATAAGTAGCAGCGTGCTTTTTACTTAATAATATTTATACGTGCTTAAACATTTTTACTATTAATATTTCTTTTTTTCTTTAGATTAGCACGTTTCGTAAGTTATTTAAGATCACTTTATGCTTGTTTATATTAGCTAATGAAAATAAGAAAAGTACGTCGCTTTTTATAACGTAGAACTCTACTTAATTTAAAAGTGTTTTTAAAGTAATTGCTTTAATAAAAATAGCAAAGCCAATGCTGTATTTAACGGACTTCTCTTTTGCTCGAAATATATTTAATTAAACTTCGAAGTACTTCTTTTAAAGTGCTCGTAGCTAAAGCAAGCTAGCGGTAAAGAAATTAGCTGCTCCGCTATTAATTATAAAGCTTATAAATACGTTTTTAAAGTACTTAAAAGCTATATAAGTTTCTGCTTTGCTCGCGAGCATACGCGGATCTTGCTTGAACATCTTTTAAGTTTTTATTTAGTTAATAAAAGCGTAAAATGCCGTTTGAATCTTTAGTTGCTTGTATACTTCGTTAGCGTTAAAAATGCTATAAGTAATTATAAAACCTTCTGATATATTAGCGTAACTGCTCGATTCGAGCGGCTCGTTTAATAAGTTTGCGATAAACTAATCGAATTCTTTCGTAGATACGAATAGCAAGCTTTCGATCGACGCTATATATTAAAAGAATTTGCTTTTCGTTATTTTTTTTGCGTTTTTAAAGCTTTAGAACTTAGCTACGAAAGCTTTGCGTTCGTCGAAAATGTAATTAATGCTTTAGCAACTTAGCTTTTTATAAATAAAACACTTTTTCTTACTTTCAATAGCTTTAGCAGCTTTTTTACTTCCGAAGTATTAGCGGTCTTAAATAAAGCATTCGTATTCTTCGTTTAAATCGAAGTCAGCTTTTAAAGTGTGTTAAGAGCAAGTATAATCGTATAGCTCGCTAAAGCTCGCGTAAGCTTTACTCGCTTTGACGAAAGGTCGAAAGGTCTTAATTGCAAACGCAATAGCTTTACGAATATCGGTAATTGCGGCGGTAAAAGTAAACGCAAAGTTTATTCGTGCAATAATAGTTTTTAATACGTTTTTATAAGCTGAATACAGCTTGTCGGCAAAACTCTTATCGTCTCTTAAACCCGTTCGTAATAAGCTTTGAATGCCTTTAAGTTCTTTAACAAGCTTTTTAAAGCATTCGTTAAGCGAAGTCTTTAGATTTTTTTTTTAATTAAATTTAACGAAATTTTTTTTTAGCGGTCGTATTTTGCTTGCCGCCGGTAATTAGTCTCGAAGTAATCTTTTACCGCAATAGCATTAGCTTTAAATATTAAAAGCTTAGCTTTAATTACATGATTATAATAGAAAGTTATAGCTTTTTTTATAAGCATAATCGAGAATGCTATTAAGTAATCGTTTAAAGTTAAGCTGTATCGATTTGCTTAATTAGCGAAAATACTTAATTAAGTCTTAAAGTTATCGTCGAGTTTCGAATACTTTAGCTTTTTAAAAAAGCTTCGTGCGAACAAAGCTAATTCTTTCGCTCTTAAGTAAAAGTTTATTGCTTTTAGCTTAAAAAAATCGTTTTTATTATCGTTAAAAGCGCTTAAAGTGCCGTACGCAAGCGTGCCGTGCTTAGCTAATAGTCGGATCGGTAAAAAGTTATCGATATAATTGTCGGTTATAAGTCTTACTTTTTTAAAGTCTTTAAAAAGCTTATTTCCGGATCTAAGGTCTTTTAGAAGTCCGTTTCCGAATCCTTTTAATAGTCTAAAAAGGCCATTCTTACCTTTTCCGTATCCGTATCCTCGATTTTCTTATTAAGCTCTGTTATGCGGAACAGGCATGGTTCTACCCAAGCTACATATGACATGTCATATGACTTTACTTAATAGCGCTTTTAGCACACTAGAGCTTTTAAGTATATGTATATAGATCTTAACGAGCTTTTTAAATAGAATATACTAAGCTTTATTTAATCTATAGAATCTTTTCTTGATCTTAATGCTAATAAGCATTATAGTTAAGAGCTATATTCGCACTTACGAGCTATTTAATTAGTTTTTAACAACCTCCGAATTAATCGAGAGCGGATTTTGCAAGTCACTTTAACGCTACTTTACTATAACTTTCATTTTTGCAATCTATCTTTTTTCAACTATATTTATTCTTTATAACTAACACTTATTACTTTTAAGAACTTTAACTAATTTTCAAAAGCTTTAATTATAAAATCAACTGCTATAATAATAAACGATAAAGTAAAAGAAGTTCTTTTAATTAATAAAACGAACTTTATAAGTCGTAGCGACTTTTTAAGATAGATTACAAATTACAAATACTTTATTAAGCGCTTTAACATAAAACAATACGCATCTCTTTGTATTAGCGTAAAAGAACTTGCTCTTTTTATCGAGCAGATCAAATTAAAAACGAAATCTGCTATAAAGATAATAACGGAGCTTAATAACGAATAGTTTTAAAAGTAAGACTGCTAACGAAAGGCTTAAGAAGAACTGCACTTAAGAGCTCTTGCAAACGATCTTAATAGACTTTTAAAGCTAAAAGACGCTGAGTTCAAAGACGTTCGAAAAGCGTATAACGACAATATAAAAGAATATAACTTCGTTATAAACAATTAAAAGGTCTTAAGTAATAAGAGCAATCAAATCATAAACTAGATTAAAAAGACGGTTAAAAGCTTTATTCTCGAAGAAGCGATCTTAACGGCTTTAAAAAAAGATAATACTTTTATTTAATTCTTAATAAAAAAGCTTTAAGAAATATGCTATCTATCCGACTCGAGCTTTAAGCTATCGATAGTATAAGATTATAACAAATCCTTATAAGCAGCTAAGCAAAAGAGCGTCTTTTTAGCGGTATAAATTAAAGAACACTAAGCTATTTACAAGTTAGCGAAAATAAACAACTTTTACGAGACGACGAGTATACTCGCGATAAAAGCATTCTTAAAAGCTATTAGCGAAAAATAGTCATTAACTTAAGCGTCGTTAAAGCTCGTAAAAATTATTCGAAACGACGAGTTGTTATTGCTTTAAAAGCGCACTTTTTACGACTACTTTAACTAGTACGAAAGTTAAGTCGAAAAGAAGACTAGCAATCCGAACTTTAACTTCTTTAGCGTATTCGTTACTTTCGGAGATCAAACTACTCGTAGCACTTTCGAAAGTGATAAAGCTAACGATATTGCTTTTAAGCAGTTTAGTAAACGCTTCGATAGCTTTAAAAGACTTGCTAAAAGTTTTAAGTGCTCGTGCTTTAAAAAGAGAAACTATTATTAAAACGCAATCAAGTGCAAGATCTTTCGCTATTGCTTTAACAGTCTTAACGAAAATAGATTCGTAAAGCCGAACCGAGATGATATCGTCGTTATAAAGAAAAGGCTTTAAAAGCTTAAGTTCAAAGCGCTTCGAAAAGAGATTACGAAAGAAGGTTAAGCATAAATTTAAGTCGATAAAATCGTTTTAAAAAGCAAAGAAAAGCAATCGAATGATAGCGATAAATTAAAATACTTTAAAAAAGTGTTAATAACTATTATCGATCTTAAGCTCTTTAGCACGCTCGATAATCTTGTCTTTAACGGTCTTTATAACACGGCTAATAATAAGCATTAGCTATTTAATAGCATTCTTTTCGATAATTGCGGCGCTATTCACTTTATTAACGATAAGAATCTCTTAAAATTAAAGTTAATTCAACGCTTTCGCTTAACCGACTTTATCGAAGCTAAAACGAGTAGTCTTTTAATCGTCGAGCGAAGTATTAAAATCTTTAAAAGAGCTTTAAACGGATTAAATAAAGCTAAAACAAAAGATTTGAAATTAGAAAACGTCGTTATCGTTAAAAGGTTTAATATCAATATTATCTCGGAAGCTCTTTTAAGCAAAGCTAGCGTATAGTACTCGAGATATAACGCAACTTTCCGTTACGAAAAGATCAAAAAGAGCGTCGTGTTAAGAAAGTTAAAAAAGAAGTTTAATCTTACGTTCTTTAAATATAAGCTATTTAATTATTCTTTGCTTTAATTGATTCGTAACTCTTTTTGCTTAATAATATTCTTTACAACTTAAAAGCGCTTGCAAATACGCTATAAATTTTAAAAGAGCAATATTTTTCGAGCTTTAAAAGAAGATTCATCGGTACTTTAACATTTACGGACAAGTCATTTAAGTAAAAAAGCTTTTGAAGCGCTAGCTTATAATGTTAAAAAGGTAAGACTTAAAAGAATCATTAAGGTTAAATGTAAAGCATATGCTATTACGCACGCTTAATAAATTATATTTCGCTATACGTCAAATAACAAAGCAGCTAAGCTATTTTACAAGATCGCTTGAAATCTATTCGACTTTCTTAACGGTTTTAACGAAAGCAAATAATTGTTAATAATTAAAGATGAATATAATAAAAAGCTATTCGGCTTTATATTAAAGGACAAATTGCAATTGACGGTTATAAAAGTGCTAAAGGAATTTGAAGCATAAACAAGACGCAAATACGGTCTTTTAATAACTATTATGCGCTATAACAACGATTCTTTAATAATCGCAATTAACGTTATCGGCTTTATCGAATACTAAAGATAAGCGAAAGAGATCGAGATCGAGTTAAAGCTTTTATTATCTTTTAATTACGAACTTAATAAAAAAGCTAAGAAAGGTAAAAGAAAAGTAATAAAACAGTTTATTAAAATAAAAGTAAGAGCAAGGCTTTTAAAGAAGCTCTAGCTTAAAACTATATTAGCCGTTATCTACTTTTATAATATAATACCGAAAGCGAAAAGCTTTATAAAGAGTTCGAATGAAGTGCTACAGCTTTAATTTAAGTAATATTTTAAGTAGTACAATTCGGCGATCTTTATACGGATCGATACCGACTTAAAACTAGATTATAGCGGTTTGGTTGCGTATAGCGCTCGTGCGTACTTAATAATCAAAAACCGAAAAGCTTTTCGCAATAAAAAAGCTTTTAAAGTCAAACCGAAAAGACATATAAGCTATTTAATTAAATATATAACTTTTAATATATATAAAGTTTATGTTCTTGTGCTTTATAAAGTGATTGTTATACGTAACGTAACGTTCGATAAGACTTAATTCTATCTTAAAAACGAGAAAAAATCGGTCGGCCAACTAATTAACGAGATTAAAAGCATCGTTATTAAATTAAAAGATATTAAAGACTTTAATCAAACAAAAGACGCTTTGTTTAATATAAAGAACGTTAAAGAAGATCGCTTAAAAGAGACGAATGCAGCTGATGTAAAAAGTGAGCAGCCGTTAGACTTTATAAAAGTTGACTTAAAAGGATTTAATTAAAGCTTAAAAGATGCGACTTTATTTAATTCGAGCGATGCACAAACGTCAAGAGCTTTAATTTTAATTAAAGACTTTATAAATACGTCTATATTAAAAGCAATTGCTTTACGAAACGATTTAATAAACCTTGACGATTCGAATTATACCGCTGACCGTTTCGCTAGCTTTTTAATTAAAAGCAAAGGCGAAGGTGCTTTAAAACTGTTAAAAGCAAAAAGGAGCACCGTAAACGAGCAAAAACTTAGCTTTAATAAAGAAGCGCGCAAATTATACTTTTAAGTTGTTATTTAAAGCCGGGGCTTAAAAGGCTAAGCTATAAGCCGACTAACGGAAGCTTTTACGTTAACAACTAGCGGAGATTTAAATCGAATAATTAAAAAAAAGCTTTTAAACTTCTTTAAAGCGAGCATTAATAATAAGAAATTAAATTATAAATACTTTAAACAAAATTCCGATTTTAATAAAGAGTACTCATTTATTAATAGCCGTATTAAAAAACGCGCAAGGATATACGCAAGTGTTAATAAACTTTTTTTAAACAACTCTTGCGCTAATTCGAACCGCTATTCGCGCGTTTTAGATTTTATATCGACTTTTTAAGCTAATAGCGATCTCGTGTGCGAAGATAACAAAGATTACGAGATATTACACGCTATTATAGCAGCTGCTACTTCGTTTAAGTTATTATTAAAACAATTTAATTCGTAAAAACGAAAACATTTAAAACCTTTTACTTATTAAAAAGAGCTATAACGACACTTATATAGCAAAGAGTTTAAAGACGGAGCTTTTATAAAGCTGAATAATTTAAAGAAAAGGAACTGTTAAAAAGTGATTCTCGAAAGCGAAGCTAAGTTAAAACTTATACTTTTTAAGTAAGTGTTTATATATAAAATTAGCTCGTCCGAAAAGATCGTGAAGTTTAAATCGAAGATTATAATTAAAAGCGATTTTTAAGACGAATCTATTATCTATTTAATTTACGCTATTACGCTAGCAGCTAGATCGTTTAAGATAATAATAATTATAATAACCGAATTTAATTTAAAAGTAAAATAATTCGACGTCGTTAACGCTTTTATTAACGCTATAAGATATACGAATAGCGTTTTAATTACGTATTATTTCTTTAACGGTTTTAAGCAAAAAGGTATGTTCGTAAAAGTCGATAAAGCTTTATATAAACTTAAAGACTTGTTAGCTTTATAGTATTTCGACTTCACAAGCACACTCGATAAATTAAAGCTTACGCTACTCGATAAAGAATCGTGTATTTTTACGAATTTAAATAAGACGGTTTTCATAGCGTTTTACGTAGACGATATTCAAGTTATATATTATCACTTTAATCTTTTTAAAGCGCAAGAGATCATTAACGGTCTTAATAAAGCGTACGAGATCGAAGCGATAAAAGATATTAAATAGTTTCTTAATATAAAAGTCGCTCGAAACCGTTAGCGAAAAACGCTAACGCTTATATACGACGCTTATATTAAAAAAATAGTTAAGAAATTCGAACTTACGAACGGACGCTGCTTAGCAACTTTATTACCGTTTTATAATTTAATTAAAAATAAAAAGATAGCTTCGCGGAAGTAAGTGAAAGAGTATTAAAAGAAAGTTAGATCTATATTATATATAGCGATCATGCTACGCTTAAATATAGCTTTTACAGCTTTTTAACTCTTTCATTTTAGCATTAATTTAAGCGCAAAGCACTTTTAAATTATAAACTAATGTTTGCGATATTTATTTAGCTCGCGCTTTAAAGGTATTCAATACAGCTAGTTTAGCAAGTCGGAGCTAGTAATAGCTTTTGACGCTTTTTACGCCGATGACGAAAAGATAAAGCGATCTTTTTAAAAGTATATTATGTTTTTATTCGAAAGTACAATCTTTTAAAAAGCTTTAAAGCAAGATATAATTACTATATCATTTATTAAAGCGGAGCTTTTTAGCATAGCCTTTATAATAAAAGAGATTATAGCGCTTTAACGATTTTTCAAAGAGCTGCACTTTCGATTTGCGGCGCTTTAAGTAGTCTATTATAATAATCAATAAACAATCAAGCTTATAGCTAATAAAAAAGAGCGTATCTTTATTAAGCTTCGTTACGTCGATATTCATAATATATAGCTGCGCTAAAAGCACTTTAAAAAAAGCTTTTAAGTTCAATATCTTTTTATTAAAAAGATGCACGTTAATAGTCTTATTAAGAATCTAATTCGATAAAAGTTTAAAAGCTTTATCAAGCTCTTAAATTTATAAGACGCTCGCGCGTTAGTCGAAAAGCTTTAATAGCACGCATGTGCTATTCACTTATTACATTTTATTTTTTTCATTTGCACGTGATTTAAAAAAAAACATTTATTTAATAATCTTAACTATTATTTTATTTTATCTTATACGCTTTTACCTTTCGCTTCTTATAACAAAAGATCTATTAAAGCTTTTAATAATCTTTTTACTTTAGCTTAGCGCTCCGTAAAAGTTATAACAACGGCGAGCGCCGCCGCGAGAGCGGCAAGCGCAACGACTAGCGCAAAAAAAGCGACGATAATAAGTGCGACGAAAGCGACGAAAGCTGCGAGAGCGACGAGAGCAGCGAGAGCGACGAGAGCAACAAGAGCAGCAAGCGCAAGAGCTGCTATAGCAGCAAATTAAAGCTTTTGCATAAAGTTCGAAAAGAAATTTTAATTAAAAAGAGCTGCTTAAATTAAATTATTTCGAAAGTTAAAGAGCTTAACTTACGAAAGAATAATATGCTCGAAGCGCTTCGAGTCATCGGATTACGATTCGCTGCTATAAGACTATTCAATCTAATAAAAGCTATATTTAAATTAAAGGTCTTAAAAGCAAAAGCAAAACTTGCAAAGCTATCGAAACTATTTTTAAAACTTTTACTTTTATTCGCTAAACCGCCCGGATTATTAGCAGCACTTCTTGAAAAAATAGCATTTAAAGCGAACTGTTATCGCATAGCATTTCGAAGACTTCGGCGAACTCTTTGTATGACACTATTGTCTTTAGCGCTTACGAAGTTATCGAAAGCGGTGTTAGCAGTAATAAAAGCAGCGGTATAGTTGCTATAACTACTTTTAACACACCGGAGATAACGAATAACGCTCGTATCGCAATTGTAATAGTCTTTATTAAACTTCGATATGATCTTATTATTAATGTACTTAATGCACTTTAAAGCTTTAACGGTCGTTAGCATAAGCAAGCGCTTAATAAAAAAGTTTAAAAGAAAAAGCGAAGCTTTAAAAGTAAGAGTGCGTAGTATAGCCGTCGCAGCCGCCGCAGCTGCAATAATAGCAATAGCTAAAGTAAAGAAAGGATTCTTTTAATAGTTAATATAAATATATTAATCTATTAAGAGCACTTACTTTTAAACGGCTTCGGCCGCGCTTAACGATTCTATTAGATTAAGTTATTTGTTTAAAAAGTATTATATAAATAAATAAAGGTTGAGTGTTTGTTATAATAGAAAGGAACGCGCTTTTATTTATATAGCAACGCGATAAAGATAGCGCTAAAGACTTCCGCTACGTAATAAGACCGATTTAAAAAGGAATTGCATTCTTAATTGACACTTAATTAATAATGATAACCGTTATTTATTTGTTTAAATTGCGATAATAATCTTTTTTATTTACATCGAGTTTAAAGAGCTTAGTCATTTATTTTTTTTCTTTTTTATTTGCTTGCAGCTTAACAGCTACGCTATTGACTTAAAAGGTGTGTTATGCGGAATAAGTATAGTTTTACTTAAGCTATATATAACATGTTATGTAACCTCGCTTAGTAGCGCTCTTAGCACATTAAAGCTCTCAAGTACATATACATAGATCTTAACGAGCTTCTTAGATAGAACATACCAAGCTTCATTCAATCTATAGAATCTCCTTTTGATCTTAGTGCTAGTAAGCACTACAATCTCTTTCGTTCTTTTTTCGTCGGTCATCTTTAAAATCGCTAAAGCTATTTAAGTTATTTGCTAAAGCTTTAGCTTAATAATATCCGTATCTTTAAGCTTACTTTTAGCGATTTTTATACTTTTAATATCTCTTTTGCTAATTCGTAGCTTTTTAAAAGATATAAAAAGCTTATCGGTACGTTCGAAAGTGCTAGATCTTTTCTTCGAATTGTTAAAGTTAAGCACGGAAATCTGCACGCTGTTTTTAATAAGAGCTGATTTTGCTCGGAATGCTTTTAAATTTTAACGGGTCTTTTTTTAGCGTATAGCTTTCGTAGCTTCGTTCGTTGTTTAATTTGATGATGATCTTAAGACCGTTTTTATTGCTATTCGGTCTTAGCTTTTCGAAAACCCGGCTATAGCCCTTAAGAAAAGGATTTAAAAACCGTTAAAATGATTTTAGCTCTTTTTATATAGTTAGCATATTACGTAGCGATTAATAAAGTTGATGAATTAAAGACGTCGAGTACGCTAACGCGCTTCGTCGTAGCTCTTCGTTAGATTATATAGCGTAGGTCCGTAATTCCGTTATTTACTTTATTATAGCTTTTATACTTCGTTCTATATCTCTCCTTTCTTTTAAAAACTCTTTCCGTAACTTTTAAACTTCTTTCCTTTTTTCTTTTTTGCTCGAGGTCTTCTTTTCCTTCTTTTTTAAGCTTTTCGAAAGTAAAAGTAAAAGCGGTTAAAGTATAATATCTTCGTCGTCCGTAAAGTTTTCGGCGGTCTACTTTAATTCGAGACTTAAAAGTATTGCTTATTGCTCTTTTACTTCTTTAAAAGTCTATTAATGCTGCTGCTCGTCGTTCAAAAGCTTAACCATTCTATTAGCGTAACCTTTTTGCTTTAAAGAGCATTATACGCTTTTAAATAACAAGTGTTTCTTAAAGTCGATAAAAGTAGCAAACTTAAAGCCTCGTCTTATATTGTCTTCCGTTATCGTAAAGCTCGTTTAATCTTAACGTAAAAAAGCGTGCCGAAATAAGCTTTATAAGTCGTAATCCTTTAGCTTTCGACACTTTGCATTTAAAAAGTCTTTTACTATTGCTCGAGCCGTAATCTCACTATTAAGCTTTGCGTATAATAGCTCGTTTAAATCAAATAAGATGCTCGATATCTCGTCGTCTAGCCTTTCCGAAAGGCTTAAGAGTCTTAAATATAGTATTTCTTTTAGTTGAATAGCTAAAGGTTCCGTAAGTAGTAATAAGACTCGAAAGGTATAATACTTTACTGCTTTTTATCAGCTAGACTTTTTACTTAAAAGTCTAGTTGCTCGATCGGTTATAATTATTGTTTATTCGTACGTAAATCGATCTTGTTAATTAAGTTTGCTATGTATAGCAAGCGCGGCTTTATAGCTTTAAAAGTTGTATAAAAGTGATTTGATTCGGAATCACTTTTCCGTAAAAATAAAGAAAAATCGGTAATATAAGAAGCGACTTAATACGGAATCGCTTTTCCGTTGTAAAAGAAAAGAGGTATCGTAATGAAAGGTATCTTCGCTATAGAATCTTAGCTTCTTTACAATTGATCACTTAGTAGTAAATCAATTACTAATTAGTATTAGATTGCTTTTAAGCGATTAAAAATATATATTCGTAAGGTCGTAACGTTCGTTAAAGTACTTGCAATTGCAAAACACTCGGTTAATAAGGTATTTGAATTCTATCTGCTCTTTAAGGCTTAAAGGAGCTGATTCTTTCTATATAATTAAAAGGAATCACGTGCACTAGCTAGCTAATAGGTTTACTTGTTAAGTTAAGGGTCCCTTGACTGCTAACATGCTAAGCGAAGCATGCCAAGTGGCCCGTGAACCTTGGTTCACGGGTGAGCTCCGTAACTACTACTACTACTAGCTAAGGTCGATATGGATATACCGACACTACGATCAAGTATTTATAGCATACTTTAGCTTTCGCAAAACTTATAAGCTTTTTGCAGCATAATACTATTAATACGGTATAGCTAGATTCGTTAATTAATATTGCCGCAACTGCTACGCTTGCAAACGAGCTTTAATGCCTCGCGATAAAAAACTTAATTTGCTTTAATTTTTTTCGATCTTTTCGCGCTTTTAAGAGCACGTTATTATAGATTTTTATAGCTTTAATAAAAACAAATACGGCTACGATAACGTCTTTATAATAATCGACCGCTTTTTTAAGCAAGCAATCTCGATCTTTTATTATAAATTTATCGACGCTAAAGGCTTTGCTAAGCTTTATATCTATTACATTTATAAGTATTTTAAAGCTCTTTTGATATTGACTTTTAATAAAAGACCTTAATATTAATCCGAGTTTTAAAAAAAAATTTAATAAAATCTTTAATATTAAATTAACTTTTAGCATCGCCGTACACTTTAAAATTAACGATTAAATCGAAATCTATAATTAATACTTGCAAAAGCGCTTCCGTTTTTTCGTAAGCTATTATTAAAACGATTAAAGCGAATTCTTTTTTATTATAAACTTCGCTTAATTAACGCTCTTTTACGACTCTTTCGGCGGTCTTTTTTCTTTCGAAGTAATTTATAATTACGCTTTTCGAATCATTTAAAATTAAAGCTTAAAACGACTTAACAACTAAACCTTTTCTCGCAAGCTTAATTAAAACGAAGCTCGCGCTTACGCTAACCGCTACTTCGAAGCTTAAAACCTCGCTAAAAAGCATCTTTAGCGCGCTTAAGACCGTATAGCTAAACAAGCTAATAAATCAAAGCGCTCGATTGACTTCGACGTTAATAATAAGGTTTGGTTAAATATGCGCTCGTTCTTTACTTTTCGACTGTTAAAAAAGCTCGATAACTTTACGAACGGATCGTTTAAAGTTATCGATAACGTTTATAACAGCTTTAAATTTGAGCTCTTCGAATTAATAAAAGTTCATATAATTTTCTATTTCGAACGGCTACGAAAAGCTTTTAATAACTTTATCTTCAAGCAAATTATTCTTAAACTTGATTCGATTAATATTACTAGCGAACTTAAGTACGAAATAAAAAATATCTTAGCCGTACGCTAAACTAAAAAGCATTTTGAATACCGCGCTTTTTAACTCGGCCGCGATATTAACTTTACTTAATACTTCGCTTTCGACTTTATATACGCTCTTTTTAAAGTACGTAATTTCTATTTAAAATATAAGAAGCTCTTTAGCTTTCCCGCAAAGCTTTTCGAATAGATCAAGATTTATTTAAACGGTATTAATAACTACAATTACTTAAGCAATAATAAAGCAATAAATAAACGCTTGAAGACGAGCTTTTCTCGAACGAGAAAGTAATATAACGATACGCTAAGTCTTTTAGACGCATTTTACATGCGCTAAGCTATTTCTTTTTTTTTTTTTTCGTATTCTTTTATTCTCCGCTTTTAACTTATAAATTATAGTTCACGAGTCCTTAGCGCTTTTATTTTCGTGCATATAAACCTTAGCTACTTTCGACTTTTACACTTGGTAATTATTGATTTTAAGTCATTACTTTAAGATTCTCTTAAGCTTTTATATAAACCCTCGCGCTCCCGTGAGTTCTTTCAAGTAATCGCTTAAGGTCGTTACATGCACGAAAGCTCGGCTATTACTCGATTTCATTTTTATTTTAATATATTTAATCTCGGCAATTACTTTTCCGCTTATTACGGATCTTATATTATAAAATTAAACGTATCGCTAATATCATTTATTATATCGATTTAATTTCGATTATCTAGCTCAAAGCAATCGATACTCGATTTTTTAATAAATCACTTTTAACGCATCGAAATCTTATATTTTTATAACATTTCTTTATATATTTAATATTTATTATAAATTATATTATTTTATTTTTATTATTTATTTATACTTATATCATTTATATCATTCTCGTTCCTTTTTTATATCCGTTTTAAAGCACTTTCATATCTTAATCGATATCTATTAATTCAATTTAACGAGCTTACGTTAAAGCTTTCGAAAATTAAAAAAAGCTATAACTTTTTCGATTTAAAAAGATTTCGGATTTAACGAAAATGCTATTCGCAAGCTAACCGAAAACGAAGTGAAAAGGATTTAAGCCTTTTTATCTTTCGTAAATGCTTCGAATTATATAAGTATTCGTAAACTTTTTTTTAAATTTAAAGCTTTTAAAATGCTTGCTTTCGATAAAGCTAATATTACGGATTATATTCGCTAGCTTAATCGAGCGTTTAAAAATTATAATATCGTTAGCGATTCGAAAAAAAAGCAATGCTTTATTAAATATAATATTTTTAATCCTTTCGATTATAATATACGTTATAATATCGAAAGCCTTAAAAGCTTTTTAAATTCGAAAATAATTTAAAACGAATTTAAATCGATAATTAAAAAAAAAATATAAAGCATTCGATTTAATTAAATAAAAAGATAATATTAAATTTTTAAACGACTTAAGCAATAAGTAAATAGCAAAAGAAAAAGCTTTTAAAGCGTAGCTTTTATAATTTATTCGATAATTTAATCTTACGAGCTTTGCTTGCTTAATTAATAAAAATATTATCGATAAGCAATTAAAGTGAAAGTTCTTTAAGTGCTTATCGCTATCGATATAAAATCAGATTTGAAAGAACGTCAAACTTAAAGAAGATTACAATCTTATAATATAATATATATTATAATAAGCGACTTAATTAAGTAAAAGCAAATCATTATAAAACGGATTAAAAAATACGGCTACGCTAAAATCTTCGAAGCTTTTTTTCGTTATAATCTTTATTAAAACGAAAACTTTCGTTTTTAAATACCGTTTATTATTCTCGAAAGCAAGCGAAACTTATACGTTTTACTTTTTTATAGCACTTACTTCGATAATATTTTTTTTTTTATCGCGTAAGTACTACCGCTACGAATTCGATTACTTTATTCGTCGATCTTAACTTAAAGATCGAAGCTTTTATAAAACAGCTAGCGAAAGTTAATATTTACTTAAGACTTATCGATAGCTTCGCATCCGTACCGAAAAAAGCTTATATAAACTTATTAAAAGCAGCTTAATACGAAAAAGCTTAAAAAATCGTTTTATATCGAGTTTACGAGATTAATGCAGCCGATACTTATTCGAGTCGAAGCTACGCTATATTAAAGAAAAAACGATCGTTAAACGACTTTATATACATTTTTTATTAATATTAATAAATTGCTAATCTACTTAGCTATTAATAAAAGCTTTATAAATATTAAAATTAATGCTATTTATTTATGCTTTAATACGACCTAGCTTTTCATTTTAACGAAGCGAACTTAATATATATCGAATTATATCGAAAAGAAATACTATCGATCTCGTTTCAATTTTAAAACGATACTTTTAAATACAAGCAGGTTTTAAAAAAAGTTCGTAAAACGATAAATAATCTCAATTTAAAGCGACGTTAAAAAGCTTTAAAAGCATAGCGAAAATCTATTAAAAAAGCTATACAAGAACGCGCTAAAGCGCTTATTCGAGCAATTAATAGCGGCAATATAAAAGCTTTTCGTATTAACGACTTTAATACTTCGAATATAATTCGTTAGCGATGCATTATATTAACGAATTTATATGCTTACGTTTATAATACAAAAGCTATTATTATACCGATAAAAACTCGAGCGCGCAACGCAGCTTTTCGAGTTACGCTATACTCGCTAAAAGACGTTTTTTCGATAAAAGCAAAAGTTTAATTTATTTATAATTAGCTTAAGATTACTTTCGCTAAGCTAATAAAAATAAATAAACTCGAGCCCGTTTATACCGCGATTTTAAACCGAAACGCTTTACGACCGAAAGACTTACGCAATTTGCTCGTTACGCTATTAAAAGCTTTTAAAACTGCATTTAAGCTAAAAGCCAAGCTTTTTAAAACTATTAAATTATACGAAGGTCTTAGCAAAATAATCTTTTTTTTTAAAATAAACTACGAAGCGATTCGTATTAAGCTTTTAAAAAAGCGCGATTTGCTTAAAAACTTAACTTTTAATAAAACTATTGCGTTCTTCGCTATTTTTTTTATTTTTAAACGATTTTCTTTCGAAAGTATAATCGATAAAATAATTCAGTAAACCTTTATTAACGAAAGCGTTATTAATTGCTTTTAAATTATAATTAGCGTTACGAAAGCTTCGAAAGATTGCTTAATCATAAGTAGCAAGCTTATATCGAAAGCGACGGATAATATAATAAAAAACGAACTTGCTTCGAAGCCTTAATAATTTATTTAAAAAAAAAGTAATATCTTTTTATTTAATAGCGATTTATTTTGCAAAATTACGAGTCGCTTTATCGATAAAGCGCTTTATTATAAGAATTTACCTTTTCTTTTTTCTTTTGCTGCTTCTACTTATAGCCGAATCATTAGTAAAGTAAATTTTATATAAGTCTTCGCTCGATTAAAACGAATCTTATATCGAAATGCTATTGCTTAACGGTTTTAGCTTAAACGCTTATTCGAATTCTTTTAAATATTTAAGCTTTAATTGTAAAAAAGCATCCGTAGCAGCTAAATTAAATACCGCCGACGTATTACGCTTTTAACACTTAAAGCTTTTTCGATTTAAAAACGGTTTTGCTTTATTTTTATTATCGGCTTTATTCCGGCTCTTTTTATAATCGTATTTTACGATATTTTTTAATTTTAATATTTTTTTCTTAATTAGTTTATTCGTAAAGATCGACGTACTTTACGGACTACGATCGAAAGTAATACGAAATCTTTTTTAACGGAAATCGGCTTTGCATTAACGTTTAGCTAGCTATTCTTTAAATACTTTTATTATTATTCGTTAATTTTTAAAGTTATCGTTAATATATTCGAATAATTTTTAATTATTAATACGCGAGCTATACTCGATATAAGTACAAAAGTTAATATTATTACTTATAATACCGCGATTAAATTTAAAGTTCTTATAGCTTACGATTAAAAAATAAGCTTTCAAATAATTATCGGTTTTTTATCGCGCTTTATCGAATACGCTAATAATTTATTTATTAATATCGAAAATGCTACGATTCGTATTCGATTTTATATTATAAATTCGCTAAAGTTTCGACTTATACTTAATTACTTTTTTATACGCAAAGCAAAAATAAATCTTCGATACTTTTCGGATTATAAAAGTAGCTTTATTATTATTATAATAACTAATTCGTTTACGAGCTAAACTATTTAAATTAAAATAAGCGATAAAACGAATTAATACAACGAAGCCGTCGATCGCTTAAAAAAGCAAAGTATAAGCCTTATTTACTACGATAAATCTTCGAGTAATAGCGATAGCGATTCGAAAAACTAATAATCGACCTCGTTAAAAGCGCCGAAATTAATATATTAAAAGCTTTTTGCCTTTCGCTTAATTTCAAAAGCGAAACGTTATAATATCGAGAAAAAAACGATTTTATTACTTAAAAACAGTTTATCGATATTTTTACTTTTACGAAATGCAATCTTTTAATAACTTATTAAATAAATGCCGTTAGTATTGATAATTTTATAATCCGCTGCTACGATTATATCGATTATTAGAATTCGATACTTTATCGAATTCGAAAAAAGATCTTTTTAAATTCGATTAAAGTATTCGATATATATAAAAATAAAAATAAAAAAATCAAGCTAATAAACGAAGCAAACGAAATAAAAGCAGTATTAAATAGCAAGGTTGATTAATATAAGTTATTAAAAGCAAAAGATACTTTATAAAAGCAAGTAAAAGAATATAAATAATACTTTTTTCCGCGCATTGCCGATATATCGAAAAGCTTTCGAATCATACTCGAACGCATAGCGAACTTAAATATCAATAATATTTTATAGCATAAAAAAAAAGATTTATTTAAAAAAATAATATTAAGTAAAAAAAAATCAATCGCATTCGCTTAGCAAAAGTGCGATAAGTTTTACGACGACGTTTTACTTTCGATTAAGCTTAAAATCATTTTATATACGGCTTAGCAAGCTTTTAATTATTCGTATTCGAAAGTTTTATAACTTATTATTATTAAAATGCTTTAAAACAAGCTTAATAAAAGAGTTTTAAAATATTACGAAAAACCGTACCGAAATTAATAATTTTTAATAATTAAAAAGCAGCCGAGCTAATATAAACTTATTAATTCAATAATTCTACTTAATACAATTATATAAAAAGACGCTAATCTATCTTTAATTATAAATAAGTCTATCGAAAAGTTTTTTAATTGCTAAATAGCTAGCTTAATCGAATTTTATTCGAGCTATAATTAATAAACACTTTATTAATTAAATAAAAACCTTACCGCTTTCTTTATACCGCTAAGTCTTTTTCGATGCATTACCCTTTCGCAAAGTATTATAAATTCGATAGCTTAATTCGTCCGAATAATTAATTTTATTTTAAAACTTTTATAACTTAAGGTCTTTATATTATTTATCGACGATATTAAAATAAAAAAAACTATAAACGAATTATTCCGACGAAAAAGTACTTTCGAGTATACGTCGATTCGTGCTCGAATATTTTTAAAATATCGATAAAACTTTAAAACGGATTAAACGCATTAATATTACGATCGAAAAAAAATCATAGTTTTGCCGAAATAAAATAAATATAATAAAATTCGTATATAATTCGAAAGATCGCGAACTCGCTACGAACAAAGTTATTAAAATTAATAATTAAAAAACCTTTGAAAACGTTATTAAAGTTAAAGGATTTTTAAGCTTTTGCTTTTACTTTCGCATTTAAATTAAAAGATTCGTATATATTGCTAACCTTTTTTATAATCTTATAAAAAAAAATATAAATTAATAATAAATCAAAGCGCATTCGAAAGCTATACGAATATTATAAAACGCTTTAACGACGACTTCGATTTTAATCAAAATCGATTACGAAAATTAAAATAAAAAAATAATAATAAAAACGAACGCTAGCTTAAAAAAATAAAGAAAATATATCGGCTAACGCGAGACTACTTTTAATAAAATGCAATCGGCTCGATATAAATCCGAAGCTTAAACGAAAGTAAAACGGAACTACAACGCTATTAAACGAGAATACTGCGAAATACTTAAAGTTTTTAAAAAGCTTAAGCTATAAATTATTAAAATGCATTTTATCTTCGAAACTAACGCTAAAGTGCTTATTATTTAACTTCGACGAAAAACCATCGATATACTCTCGGCTTTAATTACGCGCTAACTAGCTTAAATTAATATATTTTCAATAAAGATTATATCGCTGCCGATGCATTATTAAAACAACTATAGCACTTTAATAATTTAAGCGATAAGAATAAAAATAAATTCGATAATAGCTTGCTAATCGATTTAAAACTTATTAAAGCTCGAAACGATTTCGAAAAACCTTCGACGGATCTTTTAATAAATATTCGTTAATTTATTTTTAAAAATATATTTTAACGTTCGAAAGAAACGGAAAATGTAAACTTAAACGAATTTAACGACGATTATAATTACAAAAGCTTTTTAAACTTAATCGAATACTTTTTAAAATTAATTCGAATAAGTACTTTCTTAACGATCTTGCGAAGACTTAAAGACTTAAATAAAATAAAATGCTATAAGTTTAAAAAAAAGCTATTAAGTATAAAGTAAACGATAAGAAACTCTAAAGATTCTCGACGAAAAGCTTTCCTTTTCGATTAATAATCGATAAACTTTCGATTAAAACGAATATTATTACGGCTTATTACGATAAAAGTAATTATAAAAGCCGTAAATCAATTTATTACCGTATTTCTTAGCGCTACTTTTAATATAAATGCTATACGGATATTAAACGATTCGTTAAAACTTATAAAGAATATTAATATTAAACAGCTAATAAGCTCGAAGAATTATTGTATTTTATTCGATTTAATAGCTTAATAAAACGCTAAGCTATCGATATTATTTATTTATTTATACGCAATAGCAAAAGCTATTTAATTATTATTAAAAATAATATAAATAAATAAATCGAAGCGAAAGCGATTCGAACTCGAAACTCGTTCTCGATAGCTAAGTTTATTTAAAAAAAATATTATGTGCCGTTATAAGATTTTCTTTTAGCTAATAATCGACGAAGATTTGAAATTTAAAAAAAAAGTAATCGACTTGCTTAATAATTAAAGAATCAATCGAATCGTAATTTTAACGTATTATTTTTAAATAAATAAAATAATAAAACGCAATTACGGATTAATTAAAAACGCGTTAAATAAGCTTAAAAGTACGGATTAAATTGCGCAATTGCTAGCCGTTTTATTCGCCGATCGCATTTCGATATATACTCTTATCGGATTCATCTTTTTTTATATAATATATAATAAAAAAGTAATACTTTCGATTAAAACTCGAATTTAATTTTAAGCTACGTTATTTTAAAAGCTAATAATCAATCGTATTAAGCTTATCGAATTGAAAGCACGTTAGTTTCGAATGCGAAACAAAAACGCTACGAAAGTTATACTTAAGAAAACCCGCTGCCGTTAAAAAGAAAAAGATGCTTTTAATAATAAAAAAAACTTTCGAATTAAGCCTTTAAAAGTAAGTGACTTAATTCTTAAGCACGATTCGATTTGTAAAATAAATATATTTAACGTTAAAAAGCTAGATTTTCGATAGCTTAGCTTTTATTAAATTTCGTCGGTAAATATAAAAAGATATTATAAATTAAAAAAGCTAAAAAAAACGAGGTTTTGCTAAATAAAACATTTGCTAGCAATCGATTAAAAAAGTTTTACGTACGATACACTCTTAAAGCGTTATTACTTCGCTTTAAGCTTTAAATAAAAAGATTTTTAAAATAGCTTTTATTAAATAAAGTAGCCGAGTCCGGCTTTTAAATCAAGCGCTTAAATAGATTTATTATTCGATTGCTTAGCTTTACGGAAAAGCAACGAAGCTAATACGTAAGAGTCTTTATAAGCAATAATAAAAAAGCAATAAAAAGTAATTAAATTATAAAAGCATAATTATACGTAAAAGAAAGACGAGTTTAAATTTGATTTTTAATTTTTTTTTTTTAAGTTTGGTTTTTTTTATTTTCTTTCTTTTTATACTTTTTTTATTTTTTTTTATATTAACAAGCTTTATATTATTATACTTATATGCTTTCGATTTATTATATACGAGCATATTATATATATAAAGCGGACCTTATTCGAAAGCTAATTAAAAAAAACATACGAAAAATCTATTATATTAATTACTTAGCAAGCTGCCGATACGCGATAAAAACCTTTTCGACCTTATAACTTAAAGTTAAATAAAATAATGCGAAAGTTCTTTATAGCATTTTAATTATTACTTTTACCTTTCGAAAACCCACTAATATTATTACGGCTCGAACCTTTCGAAAAACTACGAGTATTGCTACGGTTAAAACCTCTCGAAGAACCACCGGTATTGCCGCGATTAAAAGCTTAACGAGCATTTCGGCGAAGCCTTTTCGCAAAAAAAGTAAGAAAAGCAAAAGAAGCAAAAAAAGCAAAAAGTAATAATAATAGCGAAAATAAAAATAAGCGAAACAAAGACTTATCGAAAACCTATTATAATTAAATCCAAAAAGAATTGCAAAAGACTTTTAATATATATTTATGCATTTAAAAAAGTTACTTAATAAAATATTATTTTAATTTATAGCGGCTAAAATCTAACGCAGCAAATCTAGCGAAGCTAAATCGGCGATAGCAGCGGCAGCAAGTAAGCGTAACGCCGAAACAAAACTTAAGCTAGCTAAAAGACTTTAAGCATTAGCGGCGATAAAAAAAGCAATAGCGATACAAGCTCGAAAGAAAAAGAAAGCATTATTAACTCGAGAAGCAAAAGCGCGGCGGGTTTTAATAAAAAAGTTATTTGCAATTGTGCTTAAACGAAAAACCTTATCGGCCGACTTAATTTTATTATTTATAACCGTTATTATACTTATTAAAGCTATGCTAGCATCGACGATTTTTGCAAAGAGCTATCGAATCGAAGTTAAAACGAATATAAAACGAAAAGTAAAATAACTTACGAAAATACAAGTTAACTTAATATCATAGCAGCGCTCGCATTTAATAGAAGTATCAAAAAAAAAGATGCACCGGTTCGTAGCATTATCGATAGTTTTGCTTGCGTAGCTTACGCATTAAAAACAAATTAAAAATATAATAATTAATAATAAAGTTGATAAATAATAATGCTAAAGAAAAGATAAAAGAATATAAAATTGATATAAAAAAAGGTTAATTATTTATAGCAAGACCTCGAGTATATATTGCCGCTTTTGTTTTCTTTATTATATTACCGCTTTAAGCTTTGCGCTATTATCGATTCGATAATGCGTTATTACTTAACCGCTTAAGCCGGCGCACGCTTATTTTAACGATAATACTAACGCTCGGATTGATATTATTCTTATAATTAAATAAAAGTATTATAAGAAATATAAAAGAAAGTTAAACTCGAAAGATTATCTTGCATTTTCGTTGCTATTCTTATCTTTTTTATTATATTATATACGCTCTCGTATTAATATCGATCCGGCGATGCATTATTAAGTAATACTTTAAAACCGTATTGCGACTATGCAATTCGGCTATATGCTCGTCTTAAAAACCTAACCCTACTACCTTAATAAAAAGTGACTCGAAAGCGAGTTTGATTCGAAAAGAAAACGTATATAATAAAATTAAAGCTCTATATTTATTTTGTTTATATATATAATACTAATGCTAAGCACCTTTATCACGTAAATGCGCTGCATGCTTTAGCCTTGCTAAGCACGTAATTAAGTCACGTGCAAGCTCTTATATAAACGAATAATTAATTCCTCTTTAAACTAGCATCATATCACTATACAATATAATATACGTACTTACAAAACATATTCGAATGTCTTTCGATCGCTTTCCTTTTCCTTTCTTATTTACTTACGATTCTACTATAGCTATATTTACATATATCTTTTGATTTAACGTTAAGTATATATCGGAGCTCTTCCCTTCCACATTATTAGCTACGGACTATAAAGACGAAGAAAAGGAAAAAGTAAAAGATACGGTAATTAAATGCAAGACTGTAGCTTTTGTAAGAATTCCGAAGACACGATTCAAGCTTTTTATTAATATCGGAACGAGTGTAAGGCTTTTAAAGATATAATTGATAAAAGATATATTTATATTAATAATTACGAACGCTTTTGCTTAAGACTCAAAAGGATCGGTGCTTTTATTATTTAGAAGAAAGAGAGAAAGACTTGGTTTAAATCTATCGTATTAAACGTTCGTAAAACGGAATACGATAATATCTTAAAGAATCGATTTACTAGCGGACCGAAAACTTATAAATATTTAATCTCTTATTAATAATTAATCTAATAGCTAGCTTAGTATTAGTTAGATCAAAATGCTTAGCGACTAGCTAACTAGCCCAGTTAGCTTATTATTATCTTTAAAAGACTAGTCGATATTAAAAATATTAATATCGTAAAATAGATTAATATACTTAATTACCTCCTTAATATAAAAGTTGCTTCGGTCGAAATCAACGATACCGCAAAATAAAAAGCTAAAAAGCCTTTTTCGCTTTCGAAAAGATTTAAGCTTATTAAGATTAAAAAGAATATCTAATAATAAAAAGAAAAGAATTATAGCACTCTTAAGGCTCGTGCTTCTTAAGAATCGAGTACTATAATTAAGATAGACTTAAACGATAAGTTATTCGATAATATAATTAAAGAAAAGTCTTTTAAATTAGTTAAAACCGACGAAGTTATAAAAGATATAAAAAAAAATTAAGATCATTTAGCAAGTATCAAGAAAAAAGAAAAAGAGGACTTATAAACGAGAAAAGATTATTAACCTTTACGTTATTATTAAAGCTTAAGAAAAAGTAATAACGGCGATTATGAAATCGAGAATCGAAATTTAAATTAAAGACTTGTTTAGACTTAGCTTTCGTTTCGATAAGCTATTAAGCTATTATATTCTAATAATTTTCGATGCTAAAGAAAACGTAAAAGTCTTTTAAAGTAAGCTTATTCTAGTAAACGCTTTAATTATTAAACGTTTAAGTCGGAATTAAAAAGGCAAGCTAGACTTTTTGACGACGCAAATCCGCAAACAATTTATCGCTTGCAACTGCTTTAAAGTAGCGATAAAGACTTTAAAAGTTTTCATTAATATCGACGGCATAATTAAAAGCAGATTTTTCTTTAATAACAAATCTAAAATCAATACCAGGCAGAGGACCAAGTTCTTTGTAGTGTCACCAACGGGCTAATTATTAATTTATATATTATTAAAATTGGATTTTTATATAATTAATAATTAGCCTGTTAATAATATTACTTTCAACTTGGTCATCCGCTTAGTATTAAACTTATTAAATAAATCGTAATATAAGACTAAATATATATAAAAGTATTATTGTAATAGAAATCAAGGAATTTATAATTTATTATAAGAAAGAGACCCTTTTAAACTCTTTTTTATTATTTATATATTTATTTTTAAACCGAGGAGACCCCGGACCCTTTTTATTACTTACCAGGGCAAAGGACCAAGTTCTTTGTAATTGTCACCAACGGGCTAATTACTCGATTATAAAAATCTTTATATATTTAAGTAAATTATAAAATAAATAATAATAGAATATAAATTAATATAAAGGTAGTTAATATAAGAAATAATTTATTTAATAATTTATTATAAAGAAGAAACCTTCTAAAAAAAAATTACCGGGAAGACCTTATACCCTTTTTTAAATTACTTATATTTGATAATTTAATATAAAGGGGAGACCCTCTTAAACCCCCCTTTTTATTAAGGAAATCTTATACCTTTTTGCGAATTACTTATATTTAATAATTTATTATAAAAGGGAGACCCCCTTAAACCCCTCTTTTTACTAAGGAAATATTATACCCTTTTGCGAATTACTTATATTTAATAATTTATTATAAAAGGGAGACCCCTTTAAACCCTCATTTTACTAAGGAAATCTTATACCCTTTTGCGAATTGCTTATATTTAATAATTTATTATAAGTTAGGAAGAGACCCTTTTGAACCCCTTTTTTTAGTAAAGAAATCCTAGAGCTTTTTGCGAATCGCTTATATTTAAGGCAACGACGTGCTTTACGTATAGCAGCCTTACGTAGGTTACGTGTGGCAGCCTTACGTAGGTTACGGGTGGCAGCCTTACGTAGGTTACGGGTGGCAGCCTAGCTGCCTTACGTATTACGTAAGGCAGCGACGTGCGTTAAGTACGTATAGCAGCCTTACGTAGGTTACGTATAGCAGCGACGTGCGTTTTGTAAGGCAGCGACGTGCGTTACGTGTAGCAGCCTTACGTGCGTTACGTATAGCAGAATTAATAGCGGTGGCTGAATTAAGCTTAGCTGTTGTACTTGAATTAAACGGGCCGACTCGTTCCGAAAAAAGTCCAATGGATTAACATAGAATAAAAGTCTTGGCACGCTCAGAAATCTTGCCAGATCCGTATAGAATAGTCTTACGTGACTGGATGACTAACCACCACCACAACTACTGGAATTTATCTTGGGTCACCGTAAGTGACAATAATTATATACTTAATTATATTACGAAAAAATCAGAAGTTACAAAAGTTACAGAAGTTACAGAAGTTACAAAAGTTACAAAAGTTATAAAAGTTATAAAAGTTATAAAAGTTATAAAAGTTATAAAAGTTATAAAAGTTATAAAAGTTATAAAAGTTATAAAAGTTATAAAAGTTATAAAAGTTACAAAAGTTATAAAAGTTACAAAAGTTATAAAAGTTATAAAAGTTATAAAAGTTACAAAAGTTACAAAAGTTATAAAGGTTATAAAGGTTATAAAAGTTATAAAGGTTATAAAAGTTATAAAGGTTATAAAAGTTATAAAGGTTATAAAAGTTATAAAGTTTATAAGAGTTATTAAGTTTAAAAATATGTATTAAAAAGAGTTTAAATTCGAATCTTTAACTTATTTATTAAAAGTACACTTAAAAAAAAGGAAAAAGAAAAAGAAAAAGGTCTCGAGCAAAAGAAAGAGGTTTACGTTTCTTACGTAAGCTCTTCTTAAACGTAATACATTTCTTAAGACTTTATCGATAGCGAGCATACGCATCTTTAGAATTAAATATTTATGCTTTACCGGCTAAAGAGTATGCTTAACACTTTTAACGAGCAACGGCGCACGCATCGCAAAGCGAGTCTACTAGCTTACTTTTATATATTTGTATTAGCTTAAAGTTGCTGTAAACACCCTGCCTGATGGGGTACCTGCCATGGCCACTAGGGCCACACTAGACGGACCCATCTTCTATAAGAGGGCACACATCTCTTAGCTAGAATAATCAACGAGCTTTCCACCCATCCTTTTTGGCACTTCTTTTGTGAGACCATAAGGTCCAGCCTCAGAGCCAGGCTTCTATACGGCACATCTTTTTGGGTGCTTCTACAATAAACTTTTAATAAAACTTAAAACTTAAGTGCGCTAAGCTGTAGAATCGAAACCTTAATAATATTAATAACTTTAATAACTTTAGTAACTTAGCTAAAATGACTTACTTATGCTATTACTTGTGCTACTTTAAGCAAGCTTACGTATAAAACCGTATGTATCTTCGTTAAAACTTGAATCTTGAACGCGTCAAGCCGTAGAATCGAAACTTTAATAATAATAATAACTTTAATAACTTTAATAACTTTAATAACTTTAATAACTTTAATAACTTTAATAACTTTAATAACTTTAATAACTTTAATAACTTTAATAACTTTAATAACTTTAATAACTTTAATAACTTTAATAACTTTAATAACTTTAATAACTTTAATAACTTTAATAACTTTAATAACTTTAATAACTTTAATAACTTTAATAACTTTAATAACTTTAATAACTTTAATAACTTTAATAACTTTAATAACTTTAATAACTTTAATAACTTTAATAACTTTAATAACTTTAATAACTTTAATAAATTTAATAACTTTAATAACTTTACTAACTTAATTAAAAGGACTTACTCATGCTATTTAGCGCTAGCTTACGCATAGAACTATTATGTATATCTTCGTTAAAACTATTTATGCTATTACTTCGAGCAGGCTTACGCGTATGCCGTAATAAAGAAAGCGAAAGCGAGCTAAGTTGAATTGCAAGATCGCGTAAGAAGGATAGTTTATTTAAAGTACGCCGTAATAAATAAAAAAAACTACGAAAGTATTTGCGAAAGGTACGTTGCGTAAAGTGAAAGTGACTAAGCTTTAGTAGTGAATATCGTAGAAAGCGTGGTTTTCTAAGAGAAGCTCGTAAAAGAAAAGCTGCTTAAAGCGCGCCGAAGTCGGTCGCGAGGCTTTTTTATTAGTAGATCGTAATCGTTATTAGACGGACGTCGGAAGTAAAAGATGTTTTGCTTTGTATGCAGATTTAAAAGCTTTGTTTTTAGCTTTATAATCATTGTAAAAAGCGAATATTTTACTTTGACTATAGTTTTGAAATGATGTAACAAGCTAAAGGGTGTTCTTAAGTATACATCGCGTTTAAGTATAGATACGAAAGTCTATATTATAAATTAGTAGAAGTTGTAACAATACTTAAGCAGATGATAAAAGACGAAAAAGTTAAGTACGTACTTAATACGTGCAGATACTATAAGGTACTGCGCGTGTTGCTAAGCTACTTATCCCGATTAGGTTTAGCTATTGTATATAAATTAAACGGGCCGATCTGTTCCGAAAAAAGTTTAATAGATTAATATAAAATAAAAGTCTTAGCACGCTTATAAATCTTGCTAGATCCGTATAAAATAATCTCACGTGACTAGATAACTAACTACTACTACAACTACTAGATTACTTATCACTATTACAATTACTAGATAACTAATCACTATCACAACTACTAGATGACTAATTACTATCACAACTATTAGATTACTCATTATTACTACAACTACTATAATTTATCTTAAGTCACCGTTGGTAACAATAATAAATAAAAAAGTTGCTAAGATAATTAAACTGCTTATCATAACGAATGGAGCTTTAATTTATATTATTATATTCGAAGATTTTTATAACTAATTTAAACAAAGAAAAAAAAGGAAAAAAAAGGAAAAAAAAGAAGGGAAAAAAAGGAAAGTTTTTTTTCTTTTTAATTAAGATTAAAACTAATGCTAAAAAGATTCTAGCTTATTTTTTTGAAAACATTATATTAAATTATTAACGTTTTTCGCCGTTTTTTACGCTGACGCTTGAAGCGGGACAGACTTTTTTCGCGGCGGGATATACTTTTTTCGCCCACTTTAAGGAAGGGCCCCAAAAGTTGCGACGTCAAAGCCCATTATTAATAATAAATATCGCCCGTCATTTTTATTCAAAAAAAACCCCCCTCCTTTCGAAAAAGACAAAAAACTCAAGGCCTACTAACCGCTCTCCCATCTCAACACGAATACAAAACCAAATAGCCGTCCGTCCGCCGCTCGTTCTCAAAGTCGAAGTCAAAAAAAAAAAAAAAAAAAAAAAAAAAAAAAAAAGGAGGGCGGAGCGGCGCGTCGACTTCAATCCTCTCGATTCTCGATAGACTACCGGTAGCACCTACCTATCTACCCGGCGGCAATGCCAGGCCCGCCCCTTAGCGGAACGCCTAATTCCAAACTGGCGCGTAAGCTATCTACCGTACTACTAAGTAATAGAAAGAGCGCTACGCTAGAATACCGGGTAGCCGTCCGCCGGCCCTTTTGGCGTTTCATCCTCGTTCCTGCTAGTCTCAAAGGAAACTGAAAGAAGAAGAAATACAGTATCATAAGTGTACGGCAATCTTCAGCCTTACATAATTAATTCATTGCGAATATGGATTATGTAGAAAATAGGTTTAAATCTCTTAAGAGCTGCGATTGATTTACGGTTAGCGGCCGTTAAGAACCAGCGTCGCGGATATCCAAGTGCATGTATATTTAAGCTGGCTTGTAATATCATCCTTAATATTCGATCGTTAGATGTTTAACGTAAATGAAGAAGCAATTAAAAAGGCAAAGGAAAGGATACTTTCAGCATATACGCTGAATATATTTCAAAAAGGAGATGAATGAAAAAATGTTGCTGCTTCACTTTCAAAAGAGTTGAGTCGATTATACTGCGTATTCGTCATCCAAGAGATACAAACATCTTGGCAAATTGGAAAAGGGACGGCCAAGGCGGATAGTTATCAGTTTCTCGTGAGATTGATTCCGTAGTAATCATCTTATCCATTGCCATGGACTGTAATGTACAACCGAACGCGAAAAAGCAGCCGTGACCCAGACCCAAGCGATACCCCATTATCATGAAAAACCAACCCCAGAGAAATACCAACCCAGAGCAACCAAGACCTACAACTCTTGGCTGGCAGTCTTTCCTCCCTTGACCGTCTTCTTGGGCAACAGGTCTGAGCAAACAATTAGCGCGTGAATCGTTAACCTGCGGATGAGCCGAAACTTACTCTGGTGGATGTTGGGCAGGACACCACCTTGTGCGATCGTAACGTGTCCCAGAAGCTTGTTCAACTCCTCATCGTTGCGGATGGCGAGCTGGAGATGACGGGGGATGATACGGGTCTTCTTGTTATCACGGGCGGCGTTACCAGCCAGTTCGAGGATTTCAGCCGCGAGGTATTCGAGAACGGCGGCGAGGTAGACGGGGGCACCTAGCCGAAGACGCGTCAGCAAGCGGAAGGGCTCAGGCTCAGCACAGAAGAGACGTACCAGCACCAACACGTTGAGCGTAGTTGCCCTTGCGGAGAAGACGGTGGACACGACCAACGGGGAATGCGAGACCGGCCTTGGAAGATCGGCTGTAGCCTGGTTAGCAATGCGATCCGAAAGAAGCTGCAGATGGGAATCCGGAGATGGCCGACGTGCGAGGAGGGTTGTAGGCAGTGAAAGACGCGTCAAACGCGACCGAGGAGCCAGGTCGCGAGCTGGAGCGGAAGAGTAACTCACGATTGCGCGTTCTTGGAGCCGCTGGCCTTTCCTCCGGACTTGCCTCCAGTCATTTTGAAAGAGTTTGTTGGGGGGGGGGGTTTGGGGTTTTGGATTGGTTTGGGTGGATTGTAGATGTGGGATGGACGTGGAGATTGGTATGGATGGTGGGAGAGGAGTGATTGATGATGGTGATGGGGTTGATGGTGGATTGAGAGATGAGAAAGGGACGAAGGAAGAGGAAGAGATGGCGACGGGCGATGGAGAAGTTAAGTACTACGGCGCGCTAAGATTCCGTGATTTGGGAGCAAAGCTGGGAGAAGTGCAGACTCGACCTCTGATTGGCCGCATTCCGTCGCGTCGCAGCAGCCTAAACCGCACTCGGCCGCGCCCCGTCGAGCTCGGGCCACTTGATCTCTTGATTGCCGCAGCACTAGCGGGTTAGCTCCAAAAACTACATAACCGCGCCTTCGTCCTCGGTTGGAAACGAATTCCCTTCTTCCTTCTCTCCCCATCTACATTCCAACATCCACATCTCCATCGTCCACGCCCACGTCCATCCCACGTCCACGACCACATCTCCGACTTCATCCATAATCTCCCATCTTCACCACCACCACCTCAACTCCAACTCAAACCCCTCTCTCCATTCCCCCTCCCAAAATCCAAAATGCCCCCCAAGGCCGCAGAGAAGAAGCCCGCCTCCAAGGCCCCCGCCTCCAAGGCTCCAGCTGAGAAGAAAGAGGCTGGCAAGAAGACCGCAGCAACCGGCGAGAAGAAGAAGCGTACCAAAACGCGCAAGGAGACCTACTCTTCCTACATCTACAAGGGTATGTCGTGTTCCCGCTTCCAGAGTCGCGTTCTCGACGCGTGTTTTGCGCGTCGATCACTTCAGGGTGATGATGAAGCGGAGTGCCAACTCCCTCCATCAAGAACGAGACGTGCTGTCCATTCCAAGTATCTGCTGACATCAGGCATTCAGTCCTCAAGCAAGTCCACCCCGATACTGGTATCTCCAACCGCGCTATGTCCATCCTCAACTCCTTTGTTAATGGTAAGCTCGATTTGACTCCGCTCTGCATGGATACCGGGCCCTAACAATACCGCCAGACATCTTCGAGCGGGTTGCGACCGAGGCTTCCAAGCTTGCCGCATACAACAAGAAGTCGACCATCTCTTCCCGCGAGATCCAAACATCGTAAGTACATTGCCTTGACTCTACACACCTTAATCTGACCCATCTCTAGCGTCCGCCTGATCCTCCCCGGTGAACTCGCCAAGCACGCCGTCTCTGAAGGCACCAAGGCTGTCACAAAGTACTCTTCATCCACGAAGCAATAAGGGTCTGGTTTTGGGGTTTCACAGGATTTCGGATTTCGGATCACCTTGGGCTTGAGATCATCTGGGTGGATGAAGTCTGGGCTTTTCGGCATCTCCGGGTTCATCTTTCTAATGCGTTATGGATGGTCTGCTTTTTTATGGGGCACAACAAGCCTTCACGGTCTGCTTTTCGGGGTCAGTGGCTGTACAATAAGTCTTCGGGGTATGGTTTTTGCGAAGACGGCAATTGAATCATGAACATCAAAAACATTCCGTATCACCCATCATCTTTTACCTACGTGAGCTAACAGATACTTCCCTGCAATTTTGTTACCGACGTAAGCTAATAGATGTTTTTCTTATCATACAGCCCGACGGCGAGACTCGCCCCTGATTCTTTATATAAGCTTGCTTTGCTGCCCACCTGACACGTTGCACAAACTCTCGGGATTGTTTTTATGTTTTTAAACTTCAAGTCACGGACGTCTATTAAGACTGCACTTTGTAGACAAATTTCAGGTTTGGCAAGTTTGGCAATTGTCTATCGTTTCTTTACGTTCTTTCCTATATATCACGTGACCCGTTGGTGTTCTGCATGCTTCTCAAGACGGTCTCGGAATCTATTATCATTTCTACAAATCGATTGGAACCCAGGGAATTGTCGCTTACACGGAGGACTCGGTGCAACGGCCACGCCCAGCAGTCCCCTCCCACGTTCGGTATCCATCACAGAAGAAGAACAGCTCCACAGCTTGGGACACCGGATCAGCCCAAACCAGCCTTGCCCGTCTTGACAACATGGGAGACCGGCTGCAAGATACCCTTGTTGTTTTCGGAACCAAGAGCCGTGCCCTTGGTCCAGCCCATCTTCTCGAGCATCGCACGACCTCTGTTCTCAGCACCGAGCTCGGGAGCAGATCCACCCACGATGTCGCCATTGCGGTACTGGACAGCAGCATTGTTGTGGAAGCCGCCTCCGCTACGCTTTCCGAAGCCACCACCTTCACCACCTGCCCTCTTGCCGCTGACATCCATGCGCGGAAGATAACGGCGCGATAGTTTAGCATACATGGCGTCAATCGCGCCACTGTCGGTATTGAAGTTCCGAGTTCTAGTCGTCTTGTACAGAATTGGGAAGCGTTTGTTGCCGCCGCCAGCCGATTTGGACTTGAGACTGAAGAAGTTTGCGAGCTCGTGGACGATCTTGCGGTCTGCCTTGTCCATAGGAGGCAATGCGATTCTGGAAATGTTAGCAAAGAACCCTCATCGAGCAGAGGAGAACGTACGTCGTGTCGACTCCCCGCAGGAAACCCTTGATTTGCTCCTTGACATCTTCGATGCTCATCCCTTCTTTGTACTTTTGCTTCAGGTCCACCTTGCCGTCCTTGCTTCCCAGAAGACCCTGAGCCCGCAGCTGCTCCCGCTCTTGCTTTTTCTCTTTTTTCTTGAGCCGATCATTCGACCATGCTTTCTGCATCCCAGCCTCGAACTCAGAGTCCGAATTTTCCATGACGAGCTTACCCTTGCGAGCTTTGGATCTCTTCTGTAGGCTGGGTCGATCGTAATCCATGACATCAAAGCCATCGTATGCATCAGCCAGCAGCGTCGCAGAAGGGAATTCACCTCGAGCTCGCGATGGTCCACGCAGAGGTTTCATCTGCCGAGCCGCAATAGCAGCACGGTAGGCCGACTTTGCAAAGGAAGTATCATTGACTTCGGATGCATCTTCCTCATAAGCATCCAGCAGCAGAATTTCGTCAGAGCCCATGCCAAGTTCCTCCTGCTTGGACAGCAATCGCGCAATCTTCTCGTCGCTCATCTGGTCAATCTTCATCTGGATCAAGTCTTGGTCGTCATCGTCATCACGGTCGATAGCAGGATCCATCTCATCCGAATCACTGGTGTCCTCTTCCTCACTGCCCTCAAACTGTGCCACGAGTTTCTCCTTTACTTCGAATTTCTCCACGTGCATCATCGCGGTAACACTCGTTAACGTCGTCATAGGAACCCATCTTGCATCATCTGTTGACTGATGCTCCCAAACAACTAGATATTGCGTTCCGGAAACACGTTCTCTCTTAGACAGTATGTCCTGTACCTCGCCCATGACCCCATCGGACGTACTCAGGTCATCCAGATCCTCAATATCTGACCGGTTCCAACCACCCTGAGATGGCTTGCTTGACTCTCCAATAACTTCTCCAGAAGAGGCTTCGGTGTCTTGCCAGACCTCCCCGTCCTCGCCGCCCAAAGCACGCTGGCTGAAAGATGGAAATACAACATCCTCCCCATCCATGTTCGCAATGTAATCAGCCATGATCTCGTCTTCCTCTGATTTCTTAAACGCATTTTTGTTGCGGTGACCCCGGTGTGTCTTCTTTACAGGATTTGGGGGTAAAATAGCTTCAAAATCGGCCCTTGGACTCTCGACTGATGGATGAAGTACGGAAGAGTATGGTGTTTGGTCGTGTTGCAGTTCTTCTTTAAGAAACTCTATCCGGTCCTCAACCACTTTAATCTTGGCGTCGAAGGAATCCGTAGGCGGCACGGAAGCTTGGGGAAGTTTTGAAGGCAGAGGAGCCCGAGATAGTGCTCTTCCTTGCTGATCCCTGCCACAGAAGAGAATAACCTCCTCGCTGGAGTCAGACGGCGTGGGTGACGCAGACCGTACTCTTGGAAAAGCCATGCCGGTATGTACGGGGCCACTGCCAGCGGTATCGATAACGAAAATTGAAGTTTCCGCCTCATTTGGTGTCTTGATAGAAGAAGATTCGGCTGCTTCTTCTTCTTCTTCTTCTTCTTCTTCTTCTTCTTCTACAATGATTTCAAACTGCTCGACTTTGGCCTCCACCTCCTCTTCATCGACTTCATCCTCCTCCTCGACTTCGTCCTCCTCTTCCTCCTCCTGTTGAGCTTCGGCTGCCTCCTCTTCTTCACTGTGGACCTGAATGGAAGCGAGATTCAAGTGTGCCAGGGCAGCTTCGTTGACATCTAGCTTCGTCGGCTCAAACTTGCCCGCACTGACAAAGCTGATCTGGTTGTCTCTCAATCGTTGATCTGTATTCCAGAAGGCGGCACCATTGCGGTCGGTATTGCGAGCTTCTTCCTGTAAGGTGAAGGCTGTATGTAGGTTATCAGTAGAAGGTCAGGTCATACCAGGCTGTGATGGGGGGGGCACTTCCTTACCATTAGCTGTGCCCTCGAACGGCACAAAGGAGGTGTTACCGTTGCCGTTACCATAGCCATTACCGCTTCTTCGACCTCCACCTCCGCGAGAAGCAGCTTGGAAGTTGCCGTTGCCCCTCTTCGACCTGGAGAAGCTGTTCTTGGGTTTCGGCATGTTTGCTTGACACCGGGGCTGATGTGGTTGTGCGGCCTAGAATGCCATAAGATACTTGCTCTGCGTGCGAGTGGCGGAGAGATGTGGCGAGCCAGAGAAATGGAAATGGGAATGGGAATGGGAATGGAAAGGAAGTGGGATCGTGTGGAAGCAATGATGACGGCGTTTGTGGTTTATTTGCCGGCTTCTTATCGATAAGAAGTGGTGGGTGGATGCAGTACGGTAGGTATATTGAAGGATTGTCCAGTATCCACGTCATTTATTCTGGTATTAAATATAAATTTAAACGAACAGGAATGAGTACAATCAAAATGCAGATGACAGTAAATAAATATATATGGATATGCATGGAGATGTACAAATATAAGTAAACTATTGAATAATTCGAAATAAACATAATCAAATATAAAAATGTGATGAAAAATATTTAAATATAAATATGAACAGCTCTCAGCAGCATATAGAATATATAAACACAACATGTAAATGAGTACAATTAAATATGAGTAAATAATAAATTTATTCCGATAACTAATGAGTGATAGTCTAGCAGTCTGATAGTCTGTCCCCGTCCCGTGACCGGATCATCATGCATCTTTCTTACCTGGGGTAGCTAGCTAGCTGACTACCCGACTATCATCTCTGTAGGAACCTCCCCATCTATTTCGACCTTTCAACCCGTCTATTGAGTTCCCTACCCACCTAAACCTACTCAGATACCCTTTCTATTCATCTGATGTCCCCTCCCTTGTCACCTCGTTGAGCTACTTACTGCTCCAACATCTGCGACCACCCCACGGCGAGGCTGCCCCACGTCCCCCGCCATTCTCATCTTCCTCAACCCCTAACAACAACAACAACAACAACAACAATAACTATCACAACAACATCAACAACAACCCTCTCCTCGATCGATGCCTCCAGCTGGCTTTTTCCAATATCCTACGGATTAAATCAACATGGCCGCTATGGACTTCAGCAAATACAAGCGGATTGTGCAGCAGTACTTCTGGGACCCCGAGCCGACGATTGATGCTGCCTCACGGTCGCCGGTATGGTGTCTTGGGAAGGAATACAAAGTCACCCCCCCGAAACCTCAGGTCGAAGGCGCAACTGCCTGCACTCCCTCCTCACTCCCGGATCTGAAGTCTGCTTCTGCAGAGTCGAGTCGTTCAGCGCAGCCTGCCACACCGCCAGACAGTACGGCAAGTAGCCTTGGCTCCGGAGTTCACGAGGACGAAGACGTCGGAGGGTGGCCGACGCCCTTCCTAGACGATTTCGAATCCAAGATATGGCTCACCTACCGCTCCCAGTTTCCCGCGATTCCAAAATCTCAAGATCCCAAGGCCTTGTCTTCTATGTCGTTGTCGGTGCGCTTGAGGAGCCAACTGGTAGACCAAGCAGGGTTCACGTCTGATACCGGATGGGGTTGCATGATCAGATCGGGGCAGAGTCTCCTTGCGAATGCGCTTGTCATGCTGCGTATGGGCAGAGGTCAGTGATTTTCTCTACATGCTGGTAGGATTAGTACTGATAGTACGGTTCAGACTGGCGTCGAGGCTCCTCGGCGAGTCAAGAAGAACGGAGCATCATATCTTTGTTCGCAGACACCCCCACGGCCCCATATTCTATCCATAACTTCGTTGAGCATGGAGCTGCTGCTTGCGGGAAGCACCCTGGAGAGTGGTTTGGACCTTCGGCCACAGCTCGTTGCATTCAGTGAGAACCTACGGCGTACTGCTCAGGCGTGTAATTAACTCCCGATAGGGCTTTGGCGAATGGTCACCAGTCACCCGAGCTGCGAGTCTACGTCACTGGTGATGGGCTGGAGGTCTATGAAGACTCGTTCATGAAGATCGCCAAACCCGATGGTCAAGCCTTCATACCCACTTTGATATTAGTCGGTACGAGGCTAGGTTTGGACAAAATCACCCCCGTGTATTGGGAAGCGCTCAAGTCATCCCTACAAATTCCGCAGTCTCTTGGAATCGCTGGGTAGGTGGTTCTCCTACAGTGACGGCGCAACAACACTAACATCACTAGCGGTCAACCTTCCTCCTCACACTACTTCATAGGCGTACAAGGACATCATTTCTTCTACTTGGATCCTCACCAAACTCGCCCAGCGCTCCCATTGCCAGATAACATTGAGGATTATTCTCAAGAAGACATCGACTCATGTCACACGAGGAGGTTACGTCGGATCCATATTAAAGAAATGGATCCCAGTATGCTGATAGCCTTCCTGATACGCGATGAGGATGACTGGAGGCGGTGGCGACAATCTGTCCAAGAAGTCCAGGGTAAGGCTGTCATCCACGTGGTAGACAAGGAGCCATCTCTTCAGGGACCTGGCACTGAGCGAGAGGGGGCCATTGATGAGGTCGAGACTTTTGACGACGAAGATGACGAGGATTCCATATTGAATGCTTAGCTCAGTGGGGACTGGAATGGTGCAGAGGCGTTTGAAATTGGCAAACGGGTATTGGGACAGGCGATATGTGGGCGTGAACCCTAGGCAGGTATGGAAGCGAGGCATATAATTTGGTGTTGTTCTTGAAATGGATGGTTTTCAAGGTATTGTCATGACCGGTTGACTGCGGAAGTTACCTTCAGCGATATTATGGGCAAGTTATATACGGCAGGTTGGTGTTGTTCCGTTGGCCGGGTTTATTGATCCTTTATTAATCGTTGTTTTTGCTAGATCTGTGCCTTTATGTTTTCAGTTTTCTACATTTCTAGTCTTCGTCTTCTTCATTTCCGCAACCAGCCCACAGCTACTGCTGTGTTGTATAACCGGACGTTTTTTACCAAGTGTAAGATATATACGTAACAAGTACTGCATAACCAAGGGCATACATACTTCGAAGTCTCGAATCTGTTTCCGATTGTATTGACTCCCCTCGAACCTTTGCCGGATCTTTCTGTGCAAGCGAC
This sequence comes from Drepanopeziza brunnea f. sp. 'multigermtubi', assembly GCF_022702325.1. Classification (NCBI taxonomy): domain Eukaryota; kingdom Fungi; phylum Ascomycota; class Leotiomycetes; order Helotiales; family Drepanopezizaceae; genus Drepanopeziza; species Drepanopeziza brunnea. The sequence goes on from NW_027094068.1 coordinate 1,319,432, forward strand.
AATCTGTGATGTAAGGACAGTAAACCCTCGGTCTGTTTGGTCTCTCTCGGGTCAGTCAATCTGCTTCTTGCAGGCAACTATCCCTCCTTTCTACTCCAAGCAGCCGAAAGATTTCCACACCCGCTACCGTCGCGTGCCTGCCTGTGGAGGAGGAGGACCTGAATAACTACCTACCTACCTATATTCCAACCTCTCCATCACCGTACATCTATAACAAGTTACTAATAAATAAATAAAAAATAGAAACTACCAGACGCGGAATCCTGGAACTTCTTTACCTATCCAGTCGCTAGGTATACATACATGCGTAATAAGCGACGAAAAAAAAAACCCCTCTCCCTGGTCTATTAACTCATCTCAGCTTTAATATAAATAAATGATATTATTATAATTCGTAGCGACATGGTATGATATGATAATGATATGATATAGCAGTACCCTTTGAATACTGATATATACTTTTTAAAACCTCAAGTGTGTATATACGTATGTATGAAAAAAAAAAATACCATTATCCCCTTTCTACTTTCTTGCTTCTGCTTGCTTCTGCTTCCACAACACGCGCGCGCGCGCGCTTTCTGTAGTCTGTGTGAGCTGGAGTGTTATTAAATATATATATATATATATATCACCCTCTCCGGCAAAAAAAGAAGACCAGAATCAGGTACGCGCGGGTGGACGGCAAAGGGAATGAAGGGGATGATGTCTGTCTGTCAAGTTTTCAAAGAGGTCGTTCGCTGTCGTGGGTCGAAGGTTGTGCGTGGGTCGTGTCTGTCTACATACATACCTATACTGACTGGCTGGCTGGCTGGCTGGCTGGCTAGCTGGCTGGCTCGTGTGTATTATGTATATGTATATATATGTATGTATCCATGGATCCGTTCGGTCTCCTTGGAGAAAGGAAAAGGACATGTACAGGGAGGGGTATAGCGGTCGGTATAAACAGAGTCGACCGAGAGCGTCAAGCTCGGAGCTGTGCTTGATACCTGCCTATCTCTGTATGGCATGGGAATAATAGCGACGATAACAACACCGCAGAGGTGTAGATAGAGTCTGGCAATGTCCGATCCAAGTCTCGTTGACAAGATTGTTCGGTGCGTTCGACCCCGTTCTTGTATCGTTGGGTTTTGCCGGTAGGGAGGGGGACTTGGATTGCGGTATAACCAACACCAACCTCGTTCGTTCATGGAGGTCTTATATACTCATAATGAGAGTGAGTGAGTGAGTGAGTGAGTGAGTGGAATACCGGTAGTAATCAAGATGGATAGCCCGATGAGGTATACCAATAAGTGCTTCAGCTTATGCAAACGCTACAGACCGGCATCGGCTAGAGACGTCTTAGAGACTCATGCTTGGCCGGGCTTTTCGAGACCCCGATTGTTCAGACACGGGAGTGGAGATATACTTGCGAGGTGGTGAGGTTATCCTCGGGACTTATGGAGGAGCGGAAGACAGAACTGAGGAGAACAGTCTAGAAAACAGAACTATACAAACCTCACAAGAACTGTAGGGGTAGGCTTTGGTCAAGAACGCTTATACATTCGCTTGTGGATATCAGTAAACACTACTTTGAGGGTATCATCGCAATCTCAGGCCATCAGCGCTAGTCCAACTACTATTGTACGATGCAGGACTGCTCAGTAGGGTGTTTGTAGTTGATTCCGAACTCTTCCCTCCCTCTGGCAGTCTGGTTCTGGATCTGCTTGCTCCGGACCTCTTTTTTGAAGAACCTTTCGAGGTAGCATTCCATCTTCAGATCGAGATTGTCTACTGGACGGTTAGAAGCCACGAGTATCTGGGTGCACATTGATTAGACTCACCGATCGTCGCGCTCAGAAGAGTATCGCTGCGGCAGATAGGGCAAAGTGCCCGCGAGTATTCCACTCTTTGCAAGACGATCGTACAACGGATACAAAGCTATACATGAGATGGTCAGCCATGTTACTGAAAAGGTTATGGGGCTGTACACTGGACATACGATATGCCTACAATCCAGCCGAACCGCACGGTAGTGGATATCGCTACAGACGGGACAGGTGTAATCATCAACCTGCGGAACGATGCCAATGAGATCTTGGGTAACTTGTTGACAGACTGCCGTTGCAATAGTACCAGACATGATGGTATGAGCCAGGAAGAGGTTCGGAAACATTTTTGCGGCACCCAGGCTGGTTTTTTTATCGAATTCTGGGCAGTCGTCAGAGGATTCGTCTCCCGAAAACACCCATCTTCCAGGGGGCTTACTCTTCAAAATTTTCCTGATGGCATTCTGGTTGTATTCTTGGAAGTTGAGGTTTAAGAGGAGATTCATATTGATCTTGACGAATCGTGCAAGCGACAGACGACTTTCCCCCACTGCATGGCACGGAAAAGTCAGCAAATACCTGTTCAAAATTTTCGGGGCAGGAGACAAGACATGCTCCCATTTGTATAAGGAGAATCAAATATAGGAAATAAGAGAGCTCCCTTCCTCCACTACCTACGTTTGAATTTAGCCTCAATTCCTCTTTTCCCTAATTCCGTTTGAAACCTGGGTACCAAGTTAGCTTTTGATTGTCCCTCGGATGGAGGCACGAGAACATACCATTGCAACTGTTCTTTAGCCTTGGCGTAATCTCGAACACCAGAGTCCGTCTCGTTCGTGGAGAAGAAAATGTTTGCTCGCAAATATAGCTCGAAGAGTTCTCGCCATCTGTACAGATCGCTATGCTGGAACAATGGGAATCTCGTGGGCCTAGCTAGGTCAGATAGACAATCGAGACATCCCAAATGTACCGGAATCCGCCAGGGCGTTCAAGCAGCACTTACATTGCCACCCGTGTAAGAGATCTTGACAAAGCCTGGATGTCATCGAGAAGGATTGTCTGCTCTTTGGCCTGGAGCTTGTCGAGAGAGACTATATCGTTCTGGAGTAGCTCGAAAAACTTGGAATCGAAATTTAAAGGAATCTCTACACGCTGGGTGTTTTCCAGTACTTCGGCTGCTCTGTAGGAAGTCAGTGATTTTTTTCATTATGACTCCGATATGCCCAGCAGGACCGGGTGACATCGAGATCAGGGGTCCATGGTCTTGCAGCCGGACACCGAGGAACTCGAATAATGTAATTCTTTGATAAAATATACTTGCTCTTCAGAAGAAGGGGTACTGGGGGGAGGAGTCTCGGCTTGCCCATCTAATGAGTTGCCCAGGCGCTCCTGTGCTGCCACTCTCAGATAGTTCCTGGTAGCCGGTGTCAAGAGTGCGTTGACAGCTTCCCCATCGGTGAAATCCACGAAAAAGGTCAACTTCGGCACCAAAGTTTCCTGGTCCTTGAAGTTGTATTGGAAGGCAACGCCGCTGCGATGGCGACCCTCCTCGTCGAGGTTTGGCTGGCGTAGCTGTGTCAAGGTGGCGGCATCAAGACCCAGCGCTTCGAGTTCTGCTTGGATCTGATCACGAAGGCGACGTAGTTAGTACGGAAAGATATACAGACAGGGCTTTCTATATGTGACCGACCCAAACCATGCGGGCACCATTGGAGTGGTATACATCTATATACATACCTGCTTCAGAACTTTTTTCAACCCTTTGTAAGGAATTGCACTATTGACCCCTGGATAACGAGGAAGTCAGTTAGCAAATTGAGAAAGGCGCCCTCGTTCTCGTTCTCGTTCTCGTTCTCGTCCTCGATCGACACTCACAGGTTTGAGGCCATCCCTCGTTCGCCATGGCATCGGCGAATTTGTGGCCGAACTTCATTCTTTCTGGTGGTGGGTCGGCTGACGGCCGGCGGCTGGCTACACTCCACGCTATCTATTATTATGATGGATGAATGGATGATAGATCAAACCTGCCGTAATCAGCAATCAGAATTTGCATTTGCATCAGATTTGGCTTCGACTCACTCAGTGTGTTGAATAATGCTTATCTATCGATGAAATGCGCAGTCATCCCAAAGTAAACAAATCGCTAGTTGTAAGCGGGTGCTGGTGAGATGACGGACGGACTTTCGCTGTTGTTGCTGGAACGAGACGAAGTGAAGAGTTTGTTGGGCTGGCCTGGCTTCGCTCGGGCTGGGCCGGTTGACGGTCATGTGGTTGAAAGGGAAGGCACGGCACATGGTGTACCGTGTGTGTAGATAGGTCTATGTTATATATGTGTTATATATATAAACATTATATAAACATATATGGAATCAAGATCCAAACTTCAAAGAATGCAAGATGTCCAGGATAGAGGGTGGGTATGGGTCTCTCCACTGGTTTCTCTGCTTACATGTATGTAGGTTGTAGGTATGAGATGTGTATGTGTATTGATTGCTTTGCTTGTCACTTGTTTACATTTCCACTTGTTTACCGAGACCGACGCCGCGTGCCGAGACCTGAGTCATGATGTAGTTCAAAATGGATACGACTTACTTACTGTGCGGTACTATCTGCTGACGGAAATGAAAGTTTATCCCCGTACTTGTATGTTTTGAAGTTGAAATGAATTGATCGCCCGCTTGTCTAAACCTTATCGCCCTGGGCGTGCTGACGTCATCGCCCCGCGTCGATAAAGATAACCCGGCTGTCCGACGTCCGAGGTCCGATATCCGACGTCCGACGTCCGTCTCCACCTTTTGATCAGCACCTCTACCTCCACCTCCACCTCCACCTCCACCTCTCCGTACGGGAATTGCAGCTCAGCTCTCGTTTGATTATAAATCTCGATGTTCCGTAGGTAAATCAACCAAAAGTAACTAAGAACACAATATATGATACGAAAATATATTACCGACCCAATCCACCCCACCCCCTCTCTACCCACCTCGACCAACCTCGTGTTGACGTCGTCGCCAACTTTACTTCGACTACTACCATCTTCCCGCTCCATCCATACTCCCCCCGCACACAACACAACCTGAAGATGACAACAGCAGCTTCGAGCAACCAACGTCCGAGAGGGCCTTTGACCTTGATGCGCCTCCCGGACGAGATCCTCCAGCACATCCTCACGTTTTGCCCCCCGTCCGACCTTCTTCTGAACATCCAAAGTGTGACCAAAAGGTTTCACAGATTGGCTGCCGAGCCTCTGCTCTGGAGACACCATTGCCGAGCAGAGTTCAAGTACTGGGAGCCCAAACACCAAATCCAGCAGAAATTCCAAGCGAACGTGGGAGATGTGGACTGGAAACGTCTCTACGCCCACCGGAGAAAGGTTGATATCACGACAACCGCCCTTCTCGACCGTATCCTCGACCGCCAGACGGACAGAATATCCAACTTCCAGTGCATCTCGGAATACGGATACGATGCAAAAGATGTTCTGTTACGGCACTGTCGGACTGATGAATCGGCTGAAGATGTTCTCGCCAGACGGTATGACTGCGAGCCATCACACTACACCCAACCCAACCCAACCCAACCTGTCGGCTCACTGACGGCGTCCAGATACTATGCTACTTCGGTTCTCGATCATCTACATCGAGCAAAAGCTTTGGCTGAGTGGAACCGAATCGCTAATGGCGAAGATGTTCCCCTTGAACGAGCCTTGGGAAGCTTCGATTTATTCGTTTTGCACGACCACCAAGGTGACTTATTGGAGGTACGAGTCGACCAGTTGAAAGACGTGATCCGAACTTGACTGATCCTCCGTGTCAGATAGCAGAGATCTTGGACCGTCTTGCGTCTCAGTTCCGCTCCGAGTGCCCTGGAGCAGACGAGCTTTCGGTGAGAGACAAAGCCATTGCAGCTGTGAGATTTCTACGAACTCACAACCTCACTGGCCTCTCCTCGGAACGGGCATACAGGGACCTGCAGAACAACTACATCGGCGTTGCTCTCCTGGACCAACAGCACCCCTCTTTACCACTGATCTCTGTTGCAATCTTCTGTGCCCTGGCCCGGAGACTGGGCCTCGACGCCCGGTGCTGCGGTATGCCGAGCCATGCGCATGCCATGGTCCTGGCTCCTGGTGGCGAAACGCTGGATGGTCGGCCCTTGGCACCAGGTACAAGACCTGCAGAGCCCATGTATCTGGATCCCTATCGATCAGACCGGGAGGTCACGCTTGCAAGTCTCCATACGATGCTCAACGAGTGGGGAGTTCAGCAGATGCAGTTCGCAGGGCTCCTCTCAGACTCGAGCACGGCAAACGTGGTGCTGCGCACATCTCGGAATATCCTAGCCACCGTTCAGGAATATAGAGCACATACTACAAGCACAGTAAGTACCCGTCATCCGACTATCCGGCTTCACGCCAACTCGTTCGCCGACCTGGACAACGCATACTACTCCGCCCTTTGGGCACAGTACATCTTCGGAAACCCATCTCGGAGGCTAGCGGCTGCGGCCCAAAGCCAATTCATACCCCTCATCGTAGATAGGTTCGAACGGCTATATCCCATGGATGCTTGCCTCATCGAACGCTATGTTCTCCCCCTGCACGACAACCTGCCCAACGTCGAGCAATGGCAGCTTCACGAGGCCCTCCGCGTCGTCCGTACCGCGGACCAGACACCAAAGCAGGTGCGCCGCCGCAACGCCGTAGCCTCCATCGACGGCGTCCGATACAAAATCGGGCAGGTGTTCCGCCATAGACGTTACGCCTACACAGCCGTCATCACCGGCTGGGACATTGAGTGTGAGACGAACACGGACTGGTTAGCGCATAACAATCTCGATGAGCTATCGAGGGGAAGGAACCAGAGCTTTTACCACGCTTTGTAAGCATCTCTTTTTCCCCTAACTATGGGGTGGTAGCTGAGAATTAGGACAACTAGTGTGGAAGACGCGAGTATCCGCTATGTTGCAGAGGAGAACATTGAGGTCATTGAGCCGGAGGCGCCGGTTCTGTTGATGAGTCTGGCGGGCAGGTTCTTCAAACGGTGGGATCAGAAGAAGCGGGTTTTTATCTCTAATATCAGGGATGAGTATCCTGATGATTGAGTAGTAGTAGTAGTAGTATTGTTTAACGTCTATAGCGGGTCAACCCTGATGATTGAGAAGATGCGAGTGAAACGATAACATACAAGAAGAAGAAAAAGCAAAGGTACTGTTTCCTTCCTCTCCGATATTATTGTAATGCTGCGAATTCTTTGTTTGGAGAAGGGGAAGAGGGTGGATCCACCTTACATGGTTGGTTTCTCCCTGGTTAGGGACTCCCGAACGTTCTTTCCTATTTTGATTCATCGAATTTGGAGATTTCTCTTGTTTCTGAACAAGTGACGCTGCGCTGCTACGCTAGCAAATTCTTATTCTTGAGTAGGTAAACAAGTGAACGCTGCACTAGCAGCTTTGTGGATGTGGCCAATATGAATCTGATCTTGCAAGATAGGTAAGGTGTGTGCGATGAGCGATGAGCGCCTAAAAGAAGCCTTTCGCAAGAGTTAAGCCATAAAAAATGTGATTCACAGCCACGTAGAAAAAAAAAGGGTTGGTTACTTTGTGATCAATCAGTCTCGTTTGCTTGACTAGCTAACTGCCCGGTTTGCAGTGTGTCCACGTCAAGACGGGCGAGACCGAGCTGCCTACAGGGCAATTCATTCATTGGCTCCTGCTGATTGCAGATAGATAGATAGATACGTTAGTCCTAGAAGTACAAAATGGTCCATCCAGAGACAAGAAGATCGGGGCGGAGAGGGTATCGTATCTATCGGCTGCGAACATCTACATATTCCAGACCTCGACCTCGTCCTCACGTCCTCAATTCTTGCCGTTGCCCTTGCCCTTGTCCCGTAAATCCTTGATGATGGAAGGCAAGACTCCCGCATCAGCGAGAGCTTTCATGGCCTTGTACATGACGGGAGTGAAATCCTTCTTCCGACGCAGGGCAATCGCATCCTCCTGTACGACAACCATGGCCTCCTCCTGATACGCCGCGAGGGAGCGGCTCTGCTTCTCAGCTAGACCTTGGTAGATGCCGAACAGCGTACGCGGCTCGCTTTTGGCGGCCTCGATATCTGCAAGCTCGGAGTTGGAAGGTGCGGAGGCGGTGACGAACTCTTGGGTCAGTCCACAGGTGGTGCTGAGTTCCGAGAGAGGTGCTGCGAGGGGCGAGTTGATGATCACCTTCCAGTCGGGGATGGCATCGGCCAAGGCGGTTTCTACGGCTTGGAGGAGATGGGTGTTGCTGGCTAGGTCTTCGACCGCGGAGCGCATAGGGCTTTTGCAGAGGGCCATTAGGCAGAAGACGACACCATCATCGGCATACTTTAAGGTTCGCTCTTGGACGCTGTCTCGGGCAACGCTGAACCAGTTGTCACCAGCGGATCCTGGCCGAAATCAGTTTTGCTTCTGCGTCAGTTGGTCAGGTAGTTTGGCTCACCAAGGCTGACAGGCTCTCTTTGCAGACCGTCCAACCTCCAGACCTCCCCTTGAACCGGGACATAAGCGACGTAGTGGAAGCCTGGCTCGTCCTCGTCTTTCTGTTTCTTCTTTGGAGGAGCCTTCTTCCTAGCAGTTGCCTTTTTCTTTGGGGGATTGTCCTTGGTCTTTACCCATTTGTCATACTCATTCTTCAGAGCAAGGTCGGCATTGAGCACATCCATCTTACTATAGGGTCTCAGCGCATATCCATACTGTGTATCAATAACTGATTATGGATCAGGTGGCCTACCGAGCAAAGGAGTTGTGAATGTTTCGAATGAACTCATCATTCCCGATTCTCTTTCCCCGGTACGGTGGCTTCAAGTCTTGTGTAGACTCCTTGAATGCCCCGAGTTTATCACCGAGGTCTAGACCAGGAATGTTCATGACGATGTTGAGAAGAGCAATGGTGGCACAAGCGTTATTCGTTGTCTAGGCGGCAATTAGCTACTATCAATGTAGTGGAGGGGTTGGCACTGACTTGATTCGCGAACCAGACGCGCTGGGGGCACTTCTCTACATCCTCTTGCTCTTCAGCGTCATCATCATGGTACCTAAAAAGGAAGACCAGCCCGTAAACTGGCTTCCTGTCATGATATCAGTGTTGCTCGCAGTCGAGTGGAAAGATGCCTTACGGGAGATACACCAGAAACTCATCATCCAACGAAAAGATCTCCTGAATCTTGATATCGTTTATGCCCAACTGCCGTAAAACGTAGTTAAAGTGAGCCTAGTAAGATGTCAGGTTCTATTCAGAATCAGTAAACAGAACTGGAAAAACACACCGGGTCAGACTCTAGCTCCACCCAACCCTTCCAAGCTCGACGTTCGTCGTCGGTCAGCGGCTTCAAGGCCTCCTCAACAGTATCAATAGCAACCGTTAGTTCTTTTCTCTTTCGGAGGTTTCTCCTGCCTACTAGAGGATCATCGTCCGAAGCGAGGCTTCCATCAGCCATAGCCTCGGAGGAGTTGATCATAGGAGTATCCAGGTCGACTGTACCCGTAGACGCAGGTGGCTGGGCCTCCATTTGCGAAGCGCTTGACTTTACATGGACTGGAGAGCTGGACGAAATATTGAAGTCAGTCTCAATATGGGAACTGAGATCTGATTGAGTAGCGTTTGTAGGAGGTGTGTCCGAGACTTTATTGACTTGAGTGTCGAGCATAGTCTTGGGCGAAGACATGGTATTTGTAGATCCGGGGTTCTGGGACATGTTGCCGTTATTATAGCCGCTTTCGGCACCATTGCCTCTGACTTTAAAAGACGCATTGACAGCTGTGTTTTGAGAAGTACTACCATTGAATTGGGCTGAGGGGGTGGAGCAGACAGAGATATTTGGAGTGTTATTACCATTGGCTTCAACTGCAGATAGTGTGATGCCAATGGTAGTCTCGGGGATGCTTAAAGACCCTGGCGAGGCTGATAGACGTCCGGAAGACTGCGTTTTGTTCAAGTCTGAGGTGTGAAGCTCGACCGAACTAGCTTTTGTGAAGGTTGCCATTTCAGACTCCATAGAAGCCTTGCTAGCCCCCCTGATATCCAGTTTTGAATTGATTATCTGTAGACTCTCGAATCCTTTTTAATCACCTTTAGAGAGGATGTGTTCAGACTATCAAAAGTAAGCAAACATTATTCAAAATCAATCGGAGAGCTCACGTCGAGACTGACCTGTGTAAGCAGCTGCCAAAAAAAAAGTAGCTGCTTTGCTCAGACTAGTATCAAAGATTCAGAGCCGAGCAGCAGCAAACCGAGCAGAGAATGAGCGGAATGCGCAGTTGCAGTGAGTGCGTGGAAAGAGTAGAAACAGCAGAGTCTATCTTTGTGTCGACGATGGAACAAGAAGTAATCGATCGCAAGCAAGTAATAGGAGAATGTTATCACCGCAACTTGTGAGACGACGCGTCCTTCTACTCCTGCACGTGTCTCTTCTTGCACCTCATCTCATGTTGCCGACGAGCAGGAGGGGGGTGAGGCTGAGGAAGAGGAAGAAGAAGAAGAAGAAGAGGAAGAGGACGAGGCTGAGGAAAAAGACGAGGCTGACTGAAAGTAAATAAAGCGTTACGCAGAAACTCCACTCGGTTTTGATATCGATATCGAGGTGGGGGGAGCTAATGATAAAGCCAGCCACAGTTACAGCCACAGCTACAGCCAAAGCTACAGCCACAGCTACAGCCACACCCACGCACAGCCACTCCATTCCCTAGCCACACACTCGCAGCCACTCAAACCCGGCTTCATGTTAATGCGGGCCGAGCGACCCACCCTTTGCTGAGTGATGTTTGTTTGTTTGTCGCGTCTTCCTTCATGTTTTCTATCCTCTCCAACAACAAGAACAAGCTGAAAATCCGCCCACCACCACCCAACAACCACGACCCACCCAATATCCCAATCCAGCAGCCCCTCTTATTGCTTTCGGCCTCCATCTCGAAATCCCAAGCAAGGCGCCCTATCCGAGGACTCGACAGCCTATTCCTGACGCCTCCATCCCCATCCCCATCCCCATCGCCATCTACATCCCGAGCGTCCGCAAGGACCTCAAAGAGCATGCCATGAACGGAACACCTCGTTTGCGCTCGGCGTACCCGCCGACTCCTAGATCTGCTCAGCGAACCCCAGATCCTCAAGATGTCTCGAGAGTCAGAACCACTCTCCCGACCCTCCCTGATGCGACCCCCACAGCTCCAGCTGCTGCGCTCAGCAATCCGGTAATTCCAGTCAACCTGATCGATGCTCCGAGCCAGCGCATGTATACCGTGGCCCTATATGGACTCCTGTTTGTTTGGCGCCTTTATGACTGGTGGACTCTCGTGGAGGAGGACACCCACTCGTTCCCGCTTTTCTTGAAGTGGTGTATCATCGATGCAGTCTACTTTTTTGGGATACCATACCTGCGGATACCTTGGCTCGAATGGTCAGAGTCGGTGTCAATGGCAGCATCAGTTGGACACATTGGCTTGAACGCCATGTTCATGTTCAGGATACCTGCAAGTCATTCGCTGTACTCATTAATGGAATCTTGTTAACGCCAAAGCAGCTCCCTCTTGAACCGATTTTAGTAGCCGTTGCGAAAACCATCTTCGACAGAGAGATGTCGATTTCCGAGAATAGCGTACGGCCAAATAGTATTCTACACAACTCGTCTCTCATCATGGGCAAGCAAATCATCAATATTCTTCCTGAAGGGTAAGTCTTCCTGGGACCTTAACATGATCTTTCCTAACATCAAAATCAGGACCGTCACTATGAATCCAGACCAGCTGCCTTTCTGTCTCGACAGTAGTAAGCCGGTGGCTCAGATCCCGCTTTACTTTAATCAAACCACACCAAAAAGTGTTAAGCTGCTACGGATTGACTTGGAGACAAATATTAACGAGACGATTGTTCTGTCAAGTAAGGAGGTCAGGAGCGTCCGGAAAGTCCAGGACGACTCGCTTCTGACTCTCAACTATCCTGCCAAGAAGCCGGGCTTATATAGGCTTTTGGAAGTCTTCGACAATACGAAGCTGGAGGTCCAACGTCGAATGTCTGATACTCTTGTCGTTATTTGCCCAAAAGCTATTGTCAAATCGACAGGTGCTGATCGATGCCTGGGTGATCTATCTGACCTGACCATGGTGATAGAGGGAACCCCGCCTTTGAAGATAGTTTACAGCCGAACCGCGAACAGCGAACAGAGTGTTCATCACTTTTCAAGCATTCAGCCAGAGAATTTCGCTTCTCCTCTTCTCGGCTCTACAAGTGTAGGAACCTTGGTTCCTGCAGGTTCTGAAGACGCATCTCGGGCTCGATCACAACGCATTACCGTGCCATTGAACGAATCGATGATGCCGAGTGGCCAATGGCTATACTCTGTTGACGAGATTCATGATGCCTTAGGCAACGTCGCCAATTTCTCTTCGGGATCGGATGACGTCGAGCATGTCTACCCCAAGGGTGCGCATCTGGAGCAGGCTTTTACGGTGCACGACCGACCTGTCTCTAGACTGACCAGTTGCGATTCCCGGAATCCTATGATGGTGGCGAATGGAAGGACTACCCAGCTTCCTGTAGAATACTCAATGCCCGGCAAATCCCAAGACGATACGTCCCATACCGTTACCTGGAAGTTTTCGCCCTTGAACACTCTGACTCAAAGTGGAGATCACGGCTCAGAGGTTTTTTTTGAGGAGTACTTTGCCCCAACCGCTTACAGTCAGCCGACCATTCGCCAACCTGGCCTCTACACCTTGACGGGGGTGAAGAGCAAGTTCTGCGAAGGCAAAGTCAAAGAACCGGCATCTTGCTTGCTTCTTAACCCTCCCGAGCCAGAGTTGACCCTTTCAGCCGAGAACATCAATGATAAATGTGCAGGGAACTCGATCGGTCTTCTGGTTGATCTTGATCTGATAGGCACACCTCCATTTGTCGTGAGATATGACATAGAAACGAAGACCGGTACTCACTCTGAAAGCATTTGGGTAGAGGGGCTACGACACCAGCTCGAGTTGAAGCCCAGGGACGCTGGTCACTTCAAATATCACTTCACTTCTATAGATGACGCGATATACAAGGGTCAGCAACTTAGTGGAAGTGGTCTCGTATTGGAACAAGATGTCAAGCCCCCGGCTTCCGCCTTCTTGAGGCGACCTTTGGGCCCTATTGATGCATGTATCGAAGAACCAGTAGAGATGAACGTCGAATTATCTGGTGAGCCGCCATTTACCTTGGAATACGAATTGGTTCATGATGGGAAACGAAAACGAACCAAGGAGACCAACATCGAGACGGATATCTTCAACATCAGGACAGACTCATTGTCCAAAGGCGGAGAGTATTCTCTTGCTCTTACAAGCGTACAGGACAGAACCGGATGTAAAATATTCCTCAACAGCGAGGTCAAGTTTACCGTCAGACGCCAAAGACCGAAGGCATCGTTCGGACAGTTAGAAGGCAAACATACAACAGTCGAAGTAGAAGGCAAAAAGGTGGAACTTCCTCTCCGACTGACTGGTCGTGGGCCTTGGACCATCAAGTATCAGAACCTTGACGATGCATCCGGAAAGATACTCGAGAAGACCGCCAAAACCGCCAATGATTTGATCCAGGTCAACGAACGTGGCATTTATGAGATTCTGGAGGTGGCGGATGACCAGTGCCCTGGAACTGTCGACCCCGCTGCATCTACCTTCAAGGTCGATTGGTTCTCTAGGCCCCAAATTAGGCTGGCGGATACTGCCGCTCTCATTCTTGACGGTACGAAGTATCTCAAACGCGAGGTGTGTGAGGGTGATATCGACGCGGTTGACTTCAATCTCATCGGTAAGTTCTCAATATCAACGTTGCCGGTGGCGCTAATCTGTTGCTAGGAACATCCCCATACAATGTCAAATATGAAGTCCGGCATAGACCAGAGCATGGTTCCGGCTCGATCGCCAACAAGGAGTTTGAAGCTGCTCTTGGAGCTGCTACTATCTCCATGGACACAGCTAAGCCCGGAACTTACGAGTACAGATTTACGGAGCTATCTGATGCATTATACGATCACGACGGACACAAGCATACACCTCTGATTCTCGAGCAAACGGTCAACCGGAAGCCTTCGGCCCATTTTATCAAGCCAGGACAATCGTACAATTACTGCAAAGAAGAATTAGCAGGAGACGAGGTCATCCCTATTAGGTTAGAAGGCGTTCCACCATTCAGCCTCGAGGTAGACATCAAACACCAGAGTAATTCTCGACCTGAGACTGTGAAGATTCCAAACATCGATTCCAATCACTATGACTTCCGAATACCACATCGTGTACTGTCTCTCGGAATCCATCAAGTCAGCGTACGTAAGGTTCGAGACTCTCACGGATGCCAACAGAAGACAGAATATGGAGCACCCCATGTTCAAGTCCAAGTGTACGATGTCCCGACAATCTACCCACTAGATTCGCGCGTAGACTACTGCGTGGGGGAGAGAATTGCATATACCTTGTCTGGTACTGCGCCATTCGAGATATTCTACACGTTTGAAGGCGTACCAAGAAAAGCCAAGTCCCAGTCAACAACCTTCAAACGTATTGCCGAGAAGCCTGGCAACTTCATCATCACGGGCATTTCAGACAAAGCTAGCGAGTGTAAGGCGCGGACTGAGATCTTAAAGATTGTACACGAGATGCCGAGTGTCAAGATCAGCCAAGGAAGACAGGTTGAAGTCGACATCCATGAGGGTGGGGATACGGAGATTCTCTTTGAATTCTGGGGCACCCCACCTTTCGAGTTCACTTACACCAGAAGTACGAATGCTCGCCGAGGGCAGAAGTCCAAGATTCTGGAGACTAGACACGAGGTGTCCGACGAGAATAAGAAGACGATCAGGGCCTCACAGGAGGGCACGTACGAAGTGGTGGCGATCAAGGATAGGTTCTGTTCCTTCTCTACGCAACGAGCCGATATGGGAAGCAAGCAGAAGCTTCTCCAATTCTAGAAGGTTGATGGCTTCTTGTTGGATCATGGTATCAAATTCATTGTCATAGCGCGGCGTTGGGCGTGTTCTTTTGCAGATCTCTTCTTTCTTTTGATCGGCCCATAATTCAACAGATATGAAGCGAATATGAAAAGCATCCGTGTTTATGGTCCTCGCTTTGTAGACATATGTATGATACATACATAGGTATATATATCCAGGTTTCATCCCAGCTCTTTCACGCACTGCGCTTCTCTTCCATCCCAGACCTCGATCTCTTGGCCTCAATGAAATTCTTGTCCTTCTTGTTGGAGTCCTAGTCTCTGTCGGCCTGATCCTTCTCTTCCACGGCGTCCATCCAGGAGATATTTCTTCTACTCCATGTAGATGCGCTCTCCCTTTACATCTCTCTCGATCGATCGATATTCCTTCCTGCAGTGCACGCTCCAACTCTTTCAAATACTCCCCCTCGAAATCGATACCTCTCGCCCTTTAACCCCCCTTCATCAACCCCCCATCGATCTCCCCAACTTCCGCCCTCAGCCCCCTCAGCGCCCTCATCCCATCGAGCGCACACATCTCTTTTTTTCTGCTCCCAGATGGTGAACGTCTGCGGCGGCTCTTGCCATGCTACGACGTACCAGCAGCGTGTGGACGGACGTGTCCGTCCATCTATCTGCACTACTCACCCACCCACTTCAAACTTGCAGACCTTTCCTGATCCCCCTCTCTTTCCCCTCGCCTTATCCTCGCTGGCGTCTGCGCCTCCACCTCGCCTGGCTTCGAGGGCTTTTTTTTTTTTTTTTTCTTTCTTTCTTTTCGGCGCCGTGGTGGATGATGTGGCTGTCTGATGGACGTGGGGAGGGCACGTCGGGCGCTGGACAGCAGCACCAGATCCGAGCGCCGGCGTCTTGTGCTTGCTGCCTAGACGGTGGGTTGTAGTCCACATTTGCGGATTGCGGATTGCGGATTGCGTGAACCTTCTGGGTCGGGGAGCCATGGGCAGCAGGCAAGGGCAAGCAAGAGAATGGGGGAGGGTTCTCGAGGAGGGAGGGAGTCCCAGGGCCTGCTGTCTGCTGTGTGTGGATATTGGCGGCGGCGGTGGCGGACTCGAATGTCGACGAAGTAGGCTGTCAGGGGGCGCGATCCGATGAGATTGATTACTTCGTGTTCTATTCGCAGGAGGTGAGAATGTAGTTAATGTGTTTGATAGATATACATCTGTGATTACGATATGGGGTATTTCTGAGAAGGCTGCTGCTAGGTTTCAAGGACTCTACTAGACTTCGTTCCATGCAGAGACGTGGGTCCGAGAGAAGGCATGTATGATATGTATATAGGTAGGTACTCGCCTGGTTATCACGTAAGAAGAAGGGTTCCTCTCTATAGACCACCTGGACGTAAATTCAGTTCTATTCTCAGCTCACTATGCTAAATTCATTGCTGGATGCACGCATGCCCTGAATTCCAGCTGTTCCAAGATTGGCATCCTCATCGCTCAACAGCTGGCATGCAATCGAACCTTGACCCCGTTCCCGCTGCAATTCGTGAGCGTCAGGTTATGCCTGACGATAGGATCTACTTCCAACGACTCCATCCGGTCGAAACGCTGTATCAGACGCACGGTAACATAGGACGCCTCGGTAAGAGCGAATTGCTGACCTATGCACATGCGTGGTCCTCCATTGAACTGTCATTCTAGTCAGACGTCGGCGAAACCAAAAAAAAAAAAAAAAAAAAAAAAAAAACCGTGAGGCTGTGTAGTTGGGTTGACCTACCGGGAGGAACTCCCAACCGGGTTTCCTACCCTCGAACCTCTCGGGTCGGAATTCCTCCGCGTCCTCACCCCAGATGTCTTTTCTGTGATGCATGGCATGCACGGAGTAGTCGACGGAGGAGCCTTTGGGGATGAATATCTTGGACTTCCCGTCCTTCCCGCCTCCCCGGGGGATGGTCGTATCGCGGTTGGCGAAGCGGCTGTTGATCGGGACCACGGGGTAGAGACGGAGAGTCTCACTGTTGCAGTGCTGCAGATACTGACAGCCCTTCACCCGAGAGAAAGTGATATCCTTCGGCTCGTCAAAAGTTCCGAATTCTTCAATGATCACGCGTCGCAGCTTCGCAAATCGAGTTGGGTTGCGAGCCAGGTTGAAGAATAGCCATCCGAGGAGCGATGCGGTCGTGTCTCTTCCAGCAAGCAGGATGTTCAGGAGCTGCGAGCGGAGTTCAATCGGATCCCGGGTCTGTCGTACCAGTTGTTCTAGAAAAACATACTGCTTCAGCTGTCAGCACGTAGATTTTTCGAAGCGAGTGAGCATAACGAGGACTCCGTCCGCTCTTTGCCTCTCCAACCGCAATGCTATCGAGGTGTGATGAACTAACTGACCTTCCCCGTCCCAGGTTCCTTCTCCCCGAGATCTTTCGACAGCGCCAGGCGAACAAAGTGATCAATAAAGTCATGGCAAGTCTTGCAAGCCTGCTTGAAGCCCTTGGGATTGCAAAGGTAATACTTATCTCCAAACCGACCTCGCGTCGCTAATGCCGCTTGACCTCTGTCAAAAGCCTCTGCAAAGTCGGCCGAGAGAGGGCCACCAGACTGGCTGTTCTCGCCCTTGTGGTTTGGGAGGAGACGCACTTGGGAGTCAACAGACTCGCCAAAGAGGAACTCCGTCGCAGAATCCAAGGTGAGGCGGAAGAACAAGCCTTGAAGATCGACCTCGTCGGTCCACTTGTTAGGACCTAGCTGGGTGTCCAAGGCTCTCATCATATTCTGAAGATGCCTCTCCGTCATTTCCAAGTCCGAGATTTGCTCCCTCGCGAACTGAGGCCTCATCATGGCGCGAGAATGCTCCCCTGGGTCTCAGTTAGCACCAAGGCATGGTACCTTCTTCCAGCGTAGAGACCAGAACGAACGTACATCCAGCCCCATCCTGCGTAAAGATTCCATTCCCCAACAGCGGCCAGAAGTTCCCCCTCCTCGTCGGCCCCAGATCAAAATCAGTGAACTGCGTAGCGAGGATAGCCTGGATGTTCTTCTCATCGGCGGTAAAGATGTTGCGCGTGCCCAGCAACGAGTACCTACATGTTTTCAGCTTTGAAATTCAAAGCGGTCGACAGACCATGCCCAGTCACAGTGCGATTTTCGAGATTTGACAATGAGGGCGAGAAGTGATTCGGAGTTTACCTATAAGTGATAGCCCCGACATCCGCCATGCGCTTCATCGAATCGTCAGGGAATCGTTTGGCTTTGTCGGCTGCCAGAGCACGCATGATGTTGTCGATGCCTCCGGGATATCGGTTCTTCTGGAAGGGCGGCTCCTCGCATTTTAGTTCTCGAGCCTTGATGGCCTGACGACGAGTCTTGAGGAAGCTGGAGATGAATTTGTACAAGATGTAGGATACTGCTACCCAGAGGGCTGTGAGGCGGATTGGGGGTTGCATCTCAGGTGGTGGGCGGGTGGCGAACTTTTGGATCTTGACAGCATGTATCGATCCGCGAGAGATCTGGAGTCTAATTAGGTCTAGGATAGATGTAACTTCCACAGCAGAGCGGTACGGGGTAGAAATGGGAATGGGATTGATTGCAGTTTGAAGGGATATGTATCGAGGATTAAGGATTGAGGATTGAGGATCAATGACAGAGTATGTATCGTATGAGACATGAGGGTTGAACCATGATCGTCAAGTCAAGTTCTTCTAGAGCATCCGGAGCCAACGCCCTTGGCCACCTAATGCAGGCTCTACTCCGTAAAGTATGTGGTTTGTACACACGAAAGTGTCGCGAGCGTCTTGAGACATTGTATGCTGATTGACGGAGTTAGATACCACACGCACGACGACGACACTCATGCTGCATTTTCAGGTCTTCTTCGTCGGAGGTGCCTACACTAAGTACACGAAGCAAATGCAGATTCCAGGACTCCATCCGCCATCGCTACCGTGCTGCGCCGGCCTGAAAAAAAATCCGAAAGAAAGCAGATCTGTGACCTACCACGGCAAACCACCGATGAACGAAGTCGCAAGTGCACCAACGCTTGTCTCTACATCGCTCCCATGTCCCAAGTCCCAAGTCCCCATGCCCAAACCCTCTTGGACCAACCCCGATGACCAGGGCCGTCTCCTCCATGCATCCGCCCAACCCATTCAAGAGACATTAGTACAATCGTCGAAAAAATTCATTTACAGTATGACATGACATTCGTAGAAACATCGGGTATTGTCGCCGTGACACTTATGCATGCTCGTAAGGTCGTAACTATCGCACCAGGTCGCCGTCCAGTTGCATCCCGAGGCCTGTGTGCTGTGCAGCGTCAGGACCATGGTCTCGCATGTTGGGACTTTGGATTGAGTTGTCAAAGGTGAGACGTCTCTTAGCAACCGTGAGGGGGGTCTTGATCGTCCTCGGAGTCTTTGGCCACACCTTCTGGGCTGGGCTTGGGGTGATGTTGACAAAGTCAGCAAAGTCGAAGCTTTGGGTAGGCGTGTTGGGATGCAAATTTGCTAGAAATCCGACTCCAGTACCTCCTGGAGTGGACATCATGGACGAAGGAAGGCCAGGAGTCTTGGGAGGTGGTGTAGACGGTGGCTGCATACGGGATCGGGTTGGATTTGCGGGCGACGGAGAGGTTGCAAGATATAACAACAAATCTACACCTTCAGACTTTCCATTCTTTCCTTGGTTGCGGCGACCCAGGCTGCCTCGAGCGCGGACTGGAGAGGGGGTGCGAGGTGGGGAAGAGCGGATGTCGAAGGAATGCTCTGGCAATGTGTTTTCGTCGTCGTCCGATGCCGCAGCGAAGTTGGAGTGGATATCGGGGAGATGGGAGCTTCCTGCGTAGAAAGACAGACTCGGGCCAGAGGAGGTGGTGAAGTGTGGTTGCTTTTTGGGCTTGATGGGTGAGGATTGTGTGAGCTGATGGGAAGCACGGCCAGCACGAACTGTCCGGCCAACTGTTGGAGAGGAACGGAATCTCTTGCGAGAACTTGCGCTGGAACTTGGCAGTTCAAATGCGAAGCTGCTGTGCTCGAGAGCGTTGTAGGTTCGCTTTCGGTATCCGCTCCCACTTCTACTTCTTGGTTCAAGCTGATCGGAAAATATGGCTGGGGCTTTCAAGGGAGAGGTCATGATGTTTCTCGAAGTCGCATTCGAATTCGAACAGCGGAACTCGACTGAAGAGTCGCTCGACGACGAATCAGACAGAACTCCACTCGATGTCGGTCTTCTTCTTCTCTTCAGCTCCTCTTCAACCCTGGGCTCAATGGTGTCAAGCGGCAGGTCCTCCCATCCGCGAGCGGCTTTGAATTGTGCGAGCGCAAGTTGGGTCTTGAGTTTCCGGCCAATCTGCGACACGTTGTCAGCCTCGTCCTACGGCTTGAGAAATGGTGCGAGCGAGGACAGAGGATAGAGGAAAGATTTCTCGATATATGTATACCTTGCCAACTTCCGCCCGCTTCAACACAGCATCAGCCACCACCTCGGGTTGTCTCTTTTTCCTCGGAGACGACATTTTCTCGGTTCAGATTCGGATTTGAATTCGCATGCGCCGTCAGGATTTCGCAACTTGTACGGCCGTGAGGTGAGTGGAAAGGCCGTATAGCTGAGGGAGATCGCAAATCAGCGTCTTCGTAGGCACCAAGTCGAGATGTAGGTGTTGTTGTCACCGTCCAAAGGGGGTGGAGTGGAAATTGGTTCCTCGGTTGGGTCAAGGATCGATCGGTCGGTAGTTTCTGGAGTGAATGAATAAGTGAGGTTCGAATGTCTTGCTTAGCAGATGTAACTTCGGAATATTGTATGTAATAAGACGAAGAGTGTTCCGAAAGTGCGAATGGGTAAAGAGGTGGAGTGGTGAATATGTCGAGATGGAGAAACCAGATGGACTTTGCGACGGGGAGGACAGACAGGACAGGACGGGAACTGAGATGATGGTATTATTGACATTTCATCTCCCAGCCAATGAATGGGACATGGCGGCGAATCCACTTTTATTACATTTCTGTAAGTGCATATACCAAGAATATCCCGTATAGGTAAGTTTTGTTTAAGTTATAAATAAGCTATATATTACATACTATATATCATATATCGTATATCATATGTTATATACCTCTAAAGTGATCACAGTTCCCATCTCCCCGGCGCCCTGATCCCTCCCCGTCAGTGTCAGTGTCAGTGTCAGTGTCATTCTCAGTCTCAGTCTCAGTGATCCTCTAGCCGCGCAGCTCTCCTCGGCGCTTCAATTCCCCCTTTCCTTCGCCTGGGGACTCGCTCACTCGCTCACTCGCTCTGCAGACTCAGTATCGGAGAAGAAGAAAAGGAGAAAAGAAAACAGAGAAAGTAAGAAAGAGCTACGCAGTAAGTAACTCTACTCTACTACCTACCCAATCCAGGAGGCTTCCCGCAGAAAACAAGCAAACGAGCAAACAAAACAAACAAACAAAACAAACAAGCAAAACAAACAAGCAAAACAAACAAACAGATCAGACAACCACTCCACTGCACTGCACTCCACTCCACCCCACTCCACTCCAACACAATCGCGTTGGATACCCGATACCGGTACTCTACCCAGGTACGGAGTACGGAATAAACAAACCATCTTTTCTTCTTCCCGCTGCCTGTGTCCCCATTTCCATCACCCATCACCTATCGATCCGAGGCGCTCGTTCTACGGAAAGCTCTAACATCCCCAGAGCCCAGATGCGTGCATAAATGATAATGGCACCCTCGTTCCTCCGAGATCTACGACGGCGCTCCAAAGCAAGCTTCAAGGCAGACCGATCAACCGATGGATCCTCAAGCAACGACACCAATGGCTCGACGCCCTCAACCTCGACTTTAAACTCGGCTGGGGGCCATGAGAGCAAAACCCCCCCGCTCACCAATTCGACCTCGGCCCCGAATTTGGCGGCCCTCTCTGCGACAATTGCGCCTCTCGTCAGACGACCGACCCTCCCTACATCCTCTTCAAACAGGTTCAGCAGATCAGGAAGCGTTTCGGGAATGACTGGGCTGGGATCGCCACCACCAAACTCTTCTCTGCCTACCTCGCCCTACGCCCCAAGAATCACCAGTATTGCAGACCAGACTTGGGTACGTGACAAGACCGTGGCTTGCGAAGGCGTGAAGGCTGATGAAAGAAAACAAAACAAAATAGGTCTCTCAGAAGATTTTGTCGGTTTATGGAGTGATTGCAGATCCGGCACTTCAAGCCTTGGAGGGTTCGGTTACGGTGAGGAGGATCGATGATGGGTTCCCGGCAACG
Organism: Drepanopeziza brunnea f. sp. 'multigermtubi'; assembly: GCF_022702325.1. Lineage (NCBI taxonomy): Eukaryota > Fungi > Ascomycota > Leotiomycetes > Helotiales > Drepanopezizaceae > Drepanopeziza > Drepanopeziza brunnea. The sequence continues at coordinate 1,341,455 of NW_027094068.1, forward strand.
GACTGGCCTGTTTGCGAATCCCACTTCAAATCGCTCGTATACCTGTTGCCTGGACCGAACAAGCTGAGATTCGACTTCACATCACCGAAACTGGCTAATAACAACACTGGAAATCCGATCCACTCGTCATATTTGACTGTACATATGATTCCCCCACTCGCATCTCCGCCCTTACAGCTGGTAGTTCTCATGGCCAAGGATTCGCCAGGAACCTACGACGCATGCCCTCAGCGTGTCGAGAGAGAAGGCAACGGTCTGGAGACGGCTATCAAAAAGTTTCGAATGGCCGCTTATCTCTGGCAAGCTTTCACGGTAAGCCATGAGGATTGCACCGAATGGCCGCCTGAAAGACTAACCGCGTCCAGGCCGAGCAAATGTATCGCAACAAATTTGGGAGACGTTGCTGGAGGGTAGAAGAAGAGTGGACAAATGGGACAGCTAGTTCTCGGGACAAAGCTAGTGGAGTAATGCGATCAGAAGCCAAGGTTCATGTTGTGCGATGTTCGAAGACGGTCGCGGAGCTCCGCGACCTAGATCTTGCACAACAAAACCCCAAGGCCAAACACAGCGCGGAGCTCTTCAGTATTGCTCTCGATGCTGTCAAGGAGTATTTCAATCCGCTGCCAGGTCAAAAGCAATACGTCTCGGTACTCCTGCTTGACGCGCACTGGGACAAAGAGCAAAGCATGATTACGAGCCATGCCGCTCTTGGAGGAGGTTCGGGAGAAATTCAGTTGGCGATCTGTGGATCTCACGCTCTTCACAGCTACCCCAGCAACTTCGAAGAAGTTGTTGCGGCTTTCTCGGACTGCACACCGACAGACACGAACTATGTTGCAAATGATTGCAATGAATCTGGCAGCAGCTGGGAAGCAGCCAACATAGGAATCGGCGCACATTTGCATGAAATAGGGCATTTGTTTGGCTGTCCCCACCAACACTCGGGAGTCATGCTACGCGATTATGTCAAGTTGAACAGATCATTCATTACACGAGAGTGCTATTCGACAAGGACGAAATCCAAGGGTGGACTGGTTTTGCAGAACGACGAATGCACCTGGCACCGCCTCGACCTCCTGAGATTCAAGGCTCATCCATCCTTCGCGTTGCCTGGAGACCCTCCTCGACACAACGACGATTCTGTGCAAGCATGGCCCGTTGATAACGGAATTGTCTCCATCACCGCTCCCTCTGGAATTGCCTACATCGAGATATATACCGACGGCGACGAGATGTGCAAATATTGGCAAGAATTTGGCGATGGTCCGAATAACATCATTCAAAAACAAAAGGAATTGACCGAGCCGGAACTGCGGGCTCGGTTACCAGATGATCGAAGAAAGGCCAAGCTGAAATTGATCATCAAGTCAGTTGCGGGCGGAAGCCACGAGATTGAAGATTTCACGATCCTGGCATCCAAAGCTTCCAGAGTCAAGTTGCCAAGCGGGCATTTCGCCTTCCGGAGCAGCAAGCTAGGCCTGTCACAATTGGATGGGTCCACTCCTGAACAAGTTATCTTACATAGCGCCATAGAGCAGACAAAGCTCCTGACGCAGATTAAATTTTACCACGGCAGCTCGCTGGACGGTGTCGAATTTTGCTACGAGGATGCCTCTTCCCAGCTGTTTGGTAAACGGGGAGGGACACCAGGTGGTAGCGAGTTTAACCTGGGTAGGAACCCCAATGAAGCGCTGCCTTTTTATATGGCTCGACTGACGGATTCCAGATATTCGAAAGGGCGAATACATTACTGGATTTTATGTCAGAAGCGGCTTCTGGATCGACGGTCTTGCTGTAATCACTAGTTTGGGTAGGAAATCCGCTGTCTATGGAGATGCGAACGGTGGTGATGGGTAAGAAGCACTCCAACTCTTGGAAAATACTGCTAATCGCCAATTAGTCACACTTTGATACCCCCAAGAGGCTACAATCTGGTCGGAATCTACGGCTCTTCCGGCGCATGGGTCGATGGTTTCGGAATTCTAATAACTCGATGATGCATTCTTTTTGGCAATGGGCTCTCCCCATTGGATTCGTAGGGCTAGCTAACACCTGACCCTGAATGATGCCCGGCAGGCTGTATGTAACGGCGGCCAGGTTGGGGCAACAACACACGACCCATGGATGGTATTGTATAATGTTAGGGCAGGGGAAGCAACTCATGGGAAGGCCACTCCGGGGCAGGATATGCCGCGAAACCATTCACCGCGACTCATGGATAGGCGCTTCAATGAAAGGCGAAAGTAGAGGTACACACAGGCAGGCATACATGAATTCTCTGTGCTATACAGGGAATTAGAAGATAGATACGCTCCAAGTTCAAGAATTAATGTGTATTCCAACACGCTTCTCATGCCGCACTAGACAGATGGTTTATTTGTTTGTTTACTTACAATCCGACTACAGCCTGACAAACGAGGTTTGTGGCGCAGGTGGCTGTGGTCTATGACGTTCGCCAAAGTACAGTCAGTACGTACAGCTCACTCACTCAGTACAGCCTCTTTCACTGGAGCCAAAACCTTGGTTTTGCTTTGTGACCCTTCTGGCACTTGTTTACTTTGCCCACAAACTCTACTTTTACAATACAACCTACCTACCCACCCAACCACCCACCTACCTTTCGGCGCAGAATTTATTGAATTACGAATACCCCCATCCCATGATGTCGAAACGAGTTGGTACCGGTGTTGCGATGGGAAGCGCGGTGAAGGAGGATCCGCCTGGTATTACCCATAAATCTCGACAGGCTTGCTCAATACCACGGGGACTAATATGGGATAGTTGTTGACAAGCAGAAGAGGCTTTTGACCGAGGAGAATACCCACTTCAGCTTAATCCGCGCCATGCATCTAGCTGATCTGATCACCGAACTGAACGGTAGATTGATGCGGAATTCCCTCGTCGCGACAGAAGAGCTGACAGGACTTTGTAGGCTTCTGCGGGGTTATGTCTATCTTCTCTGCCATGCGCTACTGCCTGGGCGCTTCCACGGACTACGGAAACCTCTGGGCAGCTCTGGCTTTCATGCCCTTCGGCCTGTTCTTCGATTTCATGGATGGCAAGGTTGCGCGGTGGAGAAAGAAGAGCAGTTTGATGGGACAAGAGCTTGACTCCTTGGCAGATCTGGTACATATCTCTCCCTCTATCCCTCGCGCATGAGAAGAAGCTAACAGCCAAATCCAGATCTCCTTCGGTGTCGCCCCCGCCGTGTCAGCCTTTGCCATTGGCCTCCGCACACCTGTCGACCACCTCCTCCTCACCTGCTTCGTCCTCTGCGGTCTCACCCGCCTCGCCCGCTTCAACATCACCGTCGGCAACGTCCCCAAGGATGCCACCGGAAAGAGCAAATACTTCGAAGGCACCCCGATTCCCACTTCGCTCTCCATTGCCGCTCTGATGTCCTACTGGGTGAGCAAAGGCTGGATTCTGGAGAACTTACCAATGGGGACCTGGGCTACCGGTACCATGTTCGAGTTTCACCCTGTGGTGGGACTTTTCATCCTGAGTGGGATTGGCATGACCAGCAAGACGATTCACATTCCGAAGCCTTAGGTGGGATTTTAGTATTTGGGTTTGGGAGCGGTTTGCCGAGGTGTTGGAGCCTAGACTCTCGGTGCAAAATAGGCATGGTGGATGAGCAAAGGGAGGGGGTGTGATGGTGTGAAGTTACGGTGCGTTGCTATGATACCTCTCGGTCAGAGCCTTTAGAAGGTGACTTCAATACACTTGCAGACACGAGAAACCGAGCCAAAATGGTCCCTACTGATACTGTCTGAAGCCTCCTTGTCGTACAAGTATCCAGGCTAGCTCGTGACATAGGAGGGCTGAGATTGTTCATGCAAGAGTCATGCATTGATATCGAAGCAAAAGAGCCAAAAGGTACAAGCCAGGAAAGAACACCCATACCAGAGCGAGATGCAAGACATGAGACCTTCACCTACCTACGCGGAGGAACTCCAGAGCTAAGGAGGCTCGCTAACGTAACTAGAACAGTCAAGATAACAGCGTGGACTGAAACATAGTGTAGAAAGAATCCCTGACATTTTGTTGCCCCAATACCACCTTGGCAAGTACACCTCCAAAGAACCTTCAACGCCGAGATATCCACGGAAGCCAGACCATAGCAATTCTTCCACCTAACCACGACCTCTCGAGAATCCACGGCTGGCACCACCTCGCCCTCTTGGAGTGAAGCCGCCACCGCCTCCCCTCGAGAATCCACCGCTTCCTCCACGGCCACCACGTCCGCCAGCACTGAATCCACCTCTGCCTCGAGGTGCACCTCTCGCACCGCCACGTCCACCTCGCATGGGTCCGCCTCTACCTCCCCGGGCGCCTCCGGCTCGCTTAGGCTTCGCTGCTCCTGGGGGCGGTTTGGGCTTGGGGAGAAACTTCTCCAGGGGGAGAAGCTTGTCACCACCAATGTAGAATTTGTCTCCGGATTTGAATGAAGCAGCCTGGATTCCCTCACTGCACTTGATCGTGAAGTAGACGTTATTGATGGGGCCAAGAATCTGTTCCGTCTGTCAGTTAGTGCTCCTCAGGTGCATCGACAATGGCGACGAATGTTCTCCCCAGTAGAGCCTCTTGCCGTGTCAAAGCGCACTGAAGAAATCTTGGGTTGGAACTTGCCTCGTCGACCTTTCCTATACTCGTTCTAAAGAATAAGACGTTAGAAAGTGATCCGAATGATTTGTCTGGGTCGTGGCAAGCGCGCAGCAAGCACCATTAGTCTGTCTTGTAGCATGTGCTCCCTCCAAAGGGTGCACTGGGACACGAAACGTGCACTTGGCGCCTGCCCGACTAACTCACTTGTTTTGAAGGTATATGGGCGCATTGAAGTATGGAATCTTGGTATTTATGGATTCGCACACAATCTCTCCTGTAGCTGGCGCGTTAGCCATCACCCGCTTCAACTTGGGGCAGAAGTAAGAGAATAAATACCCTCGCAGGCGTGCATGAAGCTTCCCATCTCAAGAACTGCATCTGGAGGTCCACTGGAAAATCCGCCTCGACCTGGTAGAAGAATCAGTCCCAGCTCTGTAGTCGCCTCGATAATCCCAATTGCTCACCTCCTCGACCTCCAAAACTGCCGCCACCTCTACCACCACCGAATGAGTTTGAGCCTGTGCCGCGACCGCGGGGAGCTCCTCGGAATGACATGATCGTAGATTTTGGTGGGTATCCGGAGGGGTGGAATTGGAGAAAATGTGCGTTCGTGAAGCTCAAATCTTTAGAAAAGTTTCCAGGCGGGAGCTAACGAGCTTCGGGCTTAGCGTTGGTTATCCATTCAACTCGGTGGGCAACTCTCGATTCGACTCACCGCGCTTCTTTTCTCCAAGTCTCCAATTCAGCTGGGATAACCGCAACAAAAAAAAATTGAGAGTTCGACTCCATTCATGGAGCAAGCACAGAAGGCCGTTGAGGCTGTCGCCGAAGGCGTCAAGAAAGTAGCCGTTGGCGAAAAGAAGCAGAAGGCCAAAAAAGAAAAAGGAGGGGATAGCGGGGCAGATGCTGGTAAGACACCCTCCTTCGAAATGCTATACCAACAGGAAAGAATAACATTTGCGCAATAGGTCCTCTTGAATTGGATCCACGTAGGTACCCTGCTTACCTAGGACATGACGTTCACGAATAACTATCACCATTTCGTCGAGGTCTCACACTCACTGACCACGAAATCTGTTACAGAACCTCAATTCCTCGAAGATCGCCTTGCGCTGTTCACCAGATTGAAGACGAAATTCGATGCCGAAATCGCTGCGAAACCCCGAGAGCCAATCACGATCACACTCGCAGATGGAACCGTCAAGTCGGGCACCTCGTGGGAGACTACCCCTGCCCAAATCGCAGAAGGCATCTCGAAAAGCTTGCTTAAGCGCACAGTGGTAGCGCGACTCAATGGAAATAACGAGCAGCTGTGGGATCTAGGAAGACCTTTGGAGGCAAGCTGCAAGCTGGAGCTACTCAGCTTTGAAGATCCGGAAGGCAAGAAGGTTTTTTGGCACTCGAGCGCGCATATCCTTGGTGAAGCTTCCGAGAGGAGATTTGGCTGCAGTCTTTGCATTGGACCCCCAATTGATGATGGCTTCTACTACGAGATGTCCCTGCCTGATGGAGCCCCTGTTCAACAAACAGACTGGAAGCCTCTGGAAACACTGGTAGGACAAATTGTTAAGGAGAAGCAACCCTTTGAGAGATTGGTCCTTTCCAAGGAAGACTTGCTAGAGATGTTCTCGTACAACAAGTACAAGCAACACATCATCAAGGACAAGATCAAGGACGGAGAATTCACCACGGTCTACCGAAATGGGCCGCTGATCGATTTATGCCGAGGTCCCCACGTGCCCAACACTGGCCGCATCGAGTCATTTGCTATCATGAAGAACTCGGCGTCATATTTCCTGGGAAACAAGGATAATGACTCCCTTCAACGTATCTACGGTGTCTCGTTTCCCGACAAGAAGCAGATGGCCGAACACAAGAAGTTCTTGGAAGAGGCTGCTAAGCGAGATCACCGAAAGATTGGCAAGGATCAAGAGCTATTCTTCTTCCACGAGCTTTCCCCTGGGTCAGCAATGTGGCTACCGCATGGCACCCGAATTTACAATACACTCCAATCTTTCATCAGAGAAGAGTACTGGGCCCGTGGCTACAACGAGGTCATCTCTCCTAACATGTACAATTCGGAACTGTGGAAGACTTCAGGTCACTGGGACTATTACAAGGATGATATGTTTACCTTTGGTAGTGATAAAGAGACATTTGCTCTGAAGCCAATGAACTGCCCTGGCCACTGCCTGATGTTTGATCATCGCGAGAGAAGCCACCGAGAGCTCCCATGGAGAGTTGCCGATTTTGGTGTACTCCATCGTAATGAGGCATCGGGTGCTTTGTCTGGATTGACGAGAGTACGCAGATTTCAGCAGGATGATGCTCACATTTTCTGCCGTGAGGATCAGATCAAGGATGAGATCAAGGAGCTGTTTGATTTCCTGCAAAAAGTTTACGGCCTATTCGGTTTCACATTCAAGCTCAAACTCTCCACGAGACCCGAGAAATACTTGGGCAAGCTCGAGACATGGGATATGGCCGAGGGGAAGCTCCGCTCTGCATTGGATGAGTTCGTCCCGGGCAACTGGGAACTAAACGAGGGAGACGGGGCTTTTTACGGACCAAAAATCGATATCACCATCTCGGATTGCTTGCGACGAGACTGGCAATGTGCCACCATTCAATTGGACTTCCAGCTGCCGCAAAATTTTGGCCTGGAATACATGACTTCCGAGATGGTCACCAAGTCCAAAGACGAGCCGGAGGTGAAGCCAGACGAGCCCAAGAAGGCAGCAGCTGTCTCGGGACCTGATGGACAGAAGGGGAGAGTCTACAAGCCTCTCACGCCTGGCTGTGCTAGACCTGTCATGATCCACCGAGCCATTTGTGGCAGTATCGAGCGTTTCACCGCCATCCTGACGGAGCATTTCGGTGGGAAATGGCCCTTCTGGTTGAGCCCCCGACAAATCCTGGTCATCCCAGTCGGTGTTGGTTACTTCGACTACGCCAAGGAGGTGCAGTCGATTTTCAAGGCAGAGGATATGTTTGTCGACGTGGACCTCAGCGGCAACACCCTGCAGAAGAAGATCCGCACGGGTCAATTGGCCCAGTACAATTTCGTTTTCGGTAACTACGTTCATACCCTTGTTTGGAGATGTGTTTACCCGCTAACCGCGTACAGTTGTTGGTGACCAGGAGATGAACGGAAGAGAGGTCAATGTCCGCAATCGGGATGACACTTCAAGTCAAGATCGAGGCAAGCCTGTTTCCTTGGAGGAGGCAATCGCCAAACTTAAGGCACTGCGTGATGAGAGAAGATCGGATAACCCTTTCCCAGGTGAGGCTAAGGCTTCCGCGGTCAAGGCATGAAGCGTTTCCCTATGAGGGCTATTCGCATTGGCGTGGGCCCGCGGGGAGGCTGCACTGTCAGCAAGGCGCGATGACTATTTGGAAGATGTAGAACTCGAAAATTTGAGAGGGGCGCAAAGGGATGGGGGGTTGGTGGGAAGAGATGCGCAGAATCTAAAGAATTCAGCGATCACCACTTACAATGAAGAAGCGCTCACCTGACGTGCTGAACCTCGCGACTGTAAAAGTGATTTAAAGTATGAGGTTGGAGCCGGGAAAGTCAGTATCGTATAGGGCTGGGGGTACGACAATATTGTACAAGTATACCGTAGCGGTAGGCAGTGGGGAATGGGGATGGGTGTCTTCTCCGGTTGGCTGTGATTCTTGCGGTAGCAGTAACAAGCAGCAGCAGCAACTACGTCACCGACTCACCAGTGTCACCCATATTCCCGATTCCCGAAGGCAAGCAGACTGCAGACTGCAGACGGTGCCCTAAGCCCTTTGTTCTGCAACACCGATCGACACCATCGCCTCTAAACATCCTCTTTTACCTTTATCCTTATTTTCACTTTCGCTATTCTTACATCACTAGGTACCGGTACCGGTATCCTGACGATCCTCCGCATCCTGACGATCCTCCGCTTCCTCCTCACCATCTACGTCATCTCTCGCTCGGTAAACAAACCTTGCTTCACCGCCCCCGCCCTCTCCCCCACGTTGCGGAGACGGAGAAACAAGACAACATTTGAAAGGTCTCCCCAACGACCACCACATCACGGGGCCCAAGGTGAGTTTGTCTCCCTCTTTGCTACGGTATCATTCCCTCGCATCTACAACCTCGGCGGCATATCTCGCTATCACCATCACCATCACCATCGCCGTCGCCATCTCCATCCCCATCCCCATCCCCTTATCATTACCCTTACAGACATACCTACCGCCCGACCTACCTACGGCACCTGTGCTGAATACAACTCTAGTTCGGTACTACTCTGTGGCACTGATCACCACCGACGTCAGACAGAACAATTGGGCTCTCTGCCCCTAATCCCCGTCCTCCCTCCTCCCTCCACCCCTCCTCCACAATGACAACTCTCAACATCCCTCCGCCCTCGAGAGCACAGGTCGACAAAGGCTACGGCGCAAACAGCTCCCCATCCAATCTAGGGGCTCACACAGTCGCGACCGACTTTGGTTCTGCACCTGGCGTCCCCTCTGCTTCGACATTGTTGTCGCCGTCTGCTGCCCAGCCACATTACTGCGGCAAGTTTAATGAGGAGTGGGATGCAAGCCAGCGAGGCAGCTCTCTCCTGGAAGGCGGCAACAGCAACAATAAAAACACCATGCAGCGCTCCGATTCGGTCATGTCGCAAGGCGATACGTTAATCCCTTCGCGCGGGGGAACCCTGAAGAAGAAGGCTTCCATCCGCAAAAGTGGCTCTGTGAAGAGGAGTCCTAGTCGCAGAAGCCCCCAAGCTGGTAGCGTGCGCAGCTTAGCACATCAGGCTTCGGGTGAAGTCGACGAGACAAATAGTGCTTTTTACTCTCCGGTTCCCACTACTGGCAACCCTACGGAGATCCTGGCAAACAGATTCCAAGGTTGGCCATGCTCTAGACTATCTGTCTTGCAAAAGAACTGACTTCTTTCTCTTCCGCAGCTTGGCGCAAAGTCCTCAAGGATCTGATCACCTATTTCCGAGAGGTACAAACAAGCTATGACCACAGAACAAAGGCTCTCCTGAAGCTCTCTAATATAATCAATAATACTTCGGTACAACCAATGTTCATGCCGTCTGGCGGGATCGACGATGCCATGCAGGTTCTCCGAGACTACAACAAGACAGCCATAGCTGAGGCCAACAAATCCAAGGAAATCGAGAATGATGTTATCCTGGCTCTCACGGGCCTGAGAAGTGACTTGAACCAAAAAATCAAGGAGATCAAGGGTCTCTCGAGTGACTTCAAGAACTCAGTGGACAAGGAAATGGTGATTACTCGCAAAGTCGTCAACGAGCTTGCGGAAGGTCTGGGCCAGTCTGATATTGATCCTGCGCAAATGACAGGCAAGAAGGATCCATATTTGTTGAGGCTTGCGGCCGACCGTCAAGTTGAGAAGCAGATTGATGAGGAGAATTACTTGCACCAGGTAATCACAAACTCCTATCTCTACGCCATCATTGGGAAGCCGCTAATATGGGTAGGCTTATCTGAACCTGGAAGCATCCGGCAGAGAGCTGGAAGCCATTGTTGTGGGCGAAATTCAGAAGTCGTACAACGCCTTGGCTGGCATCCTCAAGCGAGAGGGAGATGCGGCCCACAGAACAGCAGATGAGCTGCGAAATGGTCCTATCGCCATGCCCAAGGATCACGAGTGGAATACCTTCGTCCAGAACAGTGACCATTTTGTTGACCCGAGCATCCCTATTCGACAAGCCCAGGATATCCAGTATCCCGGCCGAGATCATGAACTAGCTCAGGAAGTTCGTGCCGGATTGTTGGAACGAAAGTCCAAGTATTTGAAGAGCTACACGGCGGGCTGGTAAGTTGATTTCTTTAAACCCGTCAGCAAAGTAGCCGCCTACTAACAATCTGCTTAGGTATGTCCTTACGCCGACTCATCTCCACGAGTACAAGTCTGCAGACAAGGCACAAGGCCCAATCATGTCTTTGTACCTTCCCGAGCAGAAGCTTGGCTCCCACTCGAACGAGAGCTCTTCTTCAAACAAATTCATGCTCAAGGGCCGTCAGACTGGTACAATGCATCGTGGCCACTCCTGGGTCTTCAGAGCAGAGAGCTATGATACGATGAATGCATGGGTAAGTCTTGTTCTTTAGGTCCTCCTTAATTTTGCGTTTTCAAGATCTCACAGACAGGGTCCTCTCTTGGAACTCTTGTTTAAAGTCATGTGTATCTATATCCCTCAGAGCGACGGCTGCTGTGTTGATGATCCAACGATGCTATGCCGTTGCTGTTATCAAGTTACTCCGCTGCCATAAAATTGCGATCTCGCCCTCGCCCGTTGCGATACTGATTTATTCTAGTACGAAGATATTCGAATTCTTACCGAGAAATCTCCCCAAGAACGTAGCGCTTTCGTTCGTCAGCACGCCCGAAGTGTCAGCGGAACATCGCAGCGAGCTGGGTCCATCAGCAGTGACGGAATCATGGACGATGAGGATGAAGAGCCATTTTCTGCTCAGGCTTCGGCGATTGTTAGCGCACCAAAGCAGGATGAGCTGCCGAGACGTCCCGCGCCAGGTGGGCGTTTCCCATCCGACATTTCGTTATCCAGAGGCTTACAGGCTCCTCTTTCCCCCTCTAGCGGAAGTTCCGGTTTCGAAGATCAACATGTAGTTGCTGCTGCAAGAACCCTTCCAGGGAGCAACGTTCAACAGTACGGTCAGGAGGGCGCGGCTTCGCCTACGCATGCGGCATACGTCGACCAACAGGCCCAGGAGGACGGCATTAACCCTTACACGTCTCAGCGTATGGGCCTGGACCATGGTGGTCGTGATATGGGAGGAGTTACTGCTGCTGGACTTGGTGGCGCTGGAATGGGATCATACCAACACCATCAAAACGAGCAAGTCGCTAAGCTGCGCTCGGACGAGGAAGAGCAGGCCGCACGCGAAGCCGCTGTCATTGCTGCACCCGATGCTCAAGAGCAGGAACAGCGAGCTGTACGCGAAGCTGCCGTAATTGCCGCCCCCGATAGTTATGAGCAGGAATCCGCAGCACTAGCCGCCCGCGAAGCTACTCTTTACGCTGCTCCGGACACCCACCTGGGATCAGCTCCAGCCGTCAATGGAAGCGCGACTTTTGCTGACCATGCGTACCCGGAAGCTACCACAACCAAGAGTGGTCAGACCAGTCCGATCGAAGCTGCCGTTAGACCTTTGTCTGATGACCCGCTTCCGAGGCCATCACTTGCCGTGGAGCAAAATCGTGAGAGTGTCATGAGTGTGAGCCAGCTGCATGTTCCCGGGAAATATCCCAAGGAAAATGAGACACCTTTGAGCTTGGTTTGAGCAGTAACTTGTGGTGCATCGGGAAATTTACGTGTATAGCTTTTGTAAGGATGAGAACTGGGTCTTCCCTGGGAGTGGGGGCCGAGGTTGGACGGGTTGGAGGACAGCGTGGGGAGTTTTCGGTACTTGCTCTCTTGCTTGCTCTTGAAGTAGGATAGCTATAGTTACTCACTATACCTGGCACAACAATGGAGCTTTGTTTTTGTGAAACGGAGCTTCTCATGTGGCCTCCTGCTTCCTGTTTCCTGTTTTCCTGGCGACATCGACGCATCCCCTTCATAGTAGCCCATCGATTGGACCTGAAGCCGGCGCTGACGAATCAGTCTAGTGGAATAAATCGCAGATGTCCAGTCTCGTTCCGTGAAACCAAATGCCAAAAGGCAAACAAACCTCTCTGGACCGGGGATATAAGTACGATCATCATCAAACCATATCTGAGCAGTCAACGGCATATGGAAATACATGGGTGGAAATACGCATGTGGAATTCATCGCCTCAACTGACATTCAGGCGCGCTACCTCAACCCCTTACGATGCAAAAAAGCACTTGCGACCTATCCTGGCTGGCATTCTGATCCAAATGTAGACGAGCCCTCACAAACGCCGTCGCTTCCGTGAAATGTAAATGCAGCACCAGCAAAGCAGACCTGGCACGGGAACCGTCAAACAACCGATTTTAAAAACCCAAAGCCTAGATCCACCCACAAGAGCCCAAGCCAGGGTGGGTGAGATCTGACCCGGGACCTGATTAGAACTAAAAACTCATTCCTGCGGTTTGTGGTCCAGCTTTAGTGACGAGTCTGACCCCCTTAACCTCGTTCTCCGTCTCGGTGGCGCCTTTGGCGGCATTTTCTTGCTCACATGTACTTGCAGCGCATCGGGAATTGGGGGCGGTGCATGGCGCCTACTGTGGACCGGGGGCGGGGGATGTCGTCTGGTGGGCGTTGTCTTTTCGCTTGGCTTCACCGATTCTATTCTTTCGTCCTGACCATCTTGCCCGTTTTTCAGGTCTTCGCTGTGTGGCCCGTCTTCGAGATCCAGTTTCCGGCTCGGTGTTTGCACGCCAGGCTTCTCCATCACAGCTGCCACGTCTACTACGCTGATTGTACTCCCTGACAAGGTCGAAGAGAGGGAGATTCCGAGGAGTTTGCGTGCGACTTCGGATTGGCTTACAGTGTCGTCTTGCCGTAGCCACGAGACTTTAGCTACCCGGTCAACGAGGCGGACTGTTGTCTCGTCTGCGGGTTCCCAGTGCGCGTTCGAAGAGTGGCCTAATATCTCCAGTACTTTCAGAATTTCGTCATGCTTGTAGTGTGGTGGTTGGTTGAGCTGCGTATGAGCCAGTAGAGGGTGCATAACCCGCAGGTAGGTATGCCGTAGAGAGACCAACTCGTTAGGGAGGTCGAGCAGGTTACGGATTATAACGTCGAGTAGGACGCGCAGGTCATTGGTATAGAAATACTCGTAGGTTGCTTTGGTGGTGAAGAGGAGGTAGAGGAGCTTGAGGATGAGGAGCTGCAGGGAGGTCTCGGTTTCACGGTTGAGGAGCAGTATGATGTTTTCGCCGAAGGTCATGTATGAGAGCCCGTGCTTAGATAGGATCTTGATTACGCGGTTTGTCGGAGGCGGAGAGGAGCCGGTGGAGGGGGTTTGGGTTGAGGCTACCATCCATTGCTCATTGAGCACCAGCTGAAAATAGGACATAAGCACTCACACAACCATCCCGCAAGTGGGATTTGCTTACCAGTACTCGAATGACCGGATAGTGGTACGGATCATCCACATCATCTGACAATTCCTCGATAATCTGTAACAGCATCGTGACAAAGTCGTCGTCGACCAGCGCCAGTTCTTGTGGGTTGAGAGGCTGGCATCTGGACATCTCATACAGCAGCTCAAGCAGCAATCGATGTAGCCTCGAATCATCCCTCTTTCCCAGCTTGATCAACTCGAGCAGCCGCGCAAAGCACCCCTCGGTATTCATCATCTCAAACGTGTCTTGGCCCTGCCTCCCATCAAAGAGCAAGATACTCGTAATAACATGCAGCGTCTCCGGCCGGTCCTCTTGCAGCAGGCTGTACACGATCTGAATGCGCACGTACTCCTTGTTGGCCTGGAAGAGCTGGCTCTGCAAGAGCTTCTGTAGACAGCGCGTGAAGCCATAGTCGGAATTGAGATACTCGTCCTTGAATTTGGCAGTAAAGTGGAGGAAGGATCGCAGTGCGTTGTCAATCAACTGATGGGATTCGCATTTCGCGGATACAATGTCTTCGATCTCTGAGCGGCGGGGGAGGTTCTGTTAGCCAGGTCCAGAAGAAAGAGGGGTGGGGGTCAGGATCGCAGGCGCAACGGTTACAGTACCATCCCAGAACTGCTGTTCGTTCTCCAGAGAATACTCGAACTCCTCCATGTTCCCGGACCAGACCTGTGTTTTCTTGTCTTGCGCTGCTACCGGAGAAGCATAACGAGGTTCAGCGCTTTTGGTTTTGGTTCTGGTTTTGGTTTGGGTTTGGGTTTGGGGGGGGGGGGGGGGGGGGAGATAGATGCGCAGCGTTGTTCAAGACGAGCCGTGCCAGTCCCTCGTTGTCCGTTTCACACTCACTCACTTGCTACTAGTACCAACTTACTTGCAGTACCTACAAGGCTCGATCAGCTGACTGAGCGAGGCTGACATCCGTATCTTCATGTATCACTAGGCGTGACTAATTTTGATAATCTAACTTTTTTCTACTATTTCGTATTATAAGCACTGGAATGAGTGCAGGATCCAACTGGAAGAGTGTACCGGTAGACTGACTACCTTCGGGCAAGGTTCGGACAGCTAGAGACCGGAGTGGATGGCGACAATTCTCAACTTGAAGACGCCCTCGGCGGTGGCAATAGTATGTATACTCACCTCATTGTTATAAATCATGTGTTACAGTCAATCGCAGAGCCAATTCTATGATTTGACAACTTTGCCGGTCTCGATAAGTTGGTAAGTGGGCTCTTTCACCAACTGCATGCCCATCACAGCTGCCAACATGGCCATCAGCGTACTGATAGGACCTCCTTGCCGCGTTGTGATAGAAGGCCAGTATACTTTGGAATCCCTCTCCAACAACGATTTTGTGCTTCTTCCAAATACAGGTAGGTAGTGGCGATCGTCCCTGAGGATTGACAACCCGGTACTGTCAGCTATAGCAGTTTTCATCTTCGTAATCCGTGGGCATCGGGGCCGAGGACCCTCATGAAAGTGATGCTTATCAGCACGCAGCACGACGCTGGGCCCCAACAAGTACCGGTAGACGCGTCTGAATGGGTTCGGTGCGCAAAAGTAACCAGTCTCCATCGCGTCTATTGCTACTACCGGTACCGGTACTTGTTGGCGAAAATAACATTTTAACCTTCTTGACTGGTCGGAGAGGGAAAAGTATGTTGATAATAATGAGACTGAAATACCGTAGAAGGAAGCCCGAGCAGAGTCGTCGACGAAGGGGAGATGTACTACCAAAGTACGTACCAGTAGTACATGGGATGGGTTAATCAGGAGATAAGGAGGTAGGTACCTGCCGTTTCTGGATCTTGATTGCCGGGCTAGAACGATTGTTTGAGCAACTAAGCGAGCTCTACGCGATCAGCCGACCCAATATAGTAGTAGGTAGTTAACATGGCAAGCAACGTACTAGTACAAGTAGAACAGCCCAATGCCTTCTCCGTACGTTGAAGGTTTCTGGGTGGGTCCAAAAGAGCGGCTGGAAGCCACTGTGGGCCACATTCCATCAGAATTTCGGGATTGCCGAAGCGAAGTGTTCGGAGATGAGCTTCTTTATCTGCTCTGCAATGCAGATGCACCGTTTGCAGATGGCCCCTGTTTTTTGGGGGGGGGGGGGGGGGGGGGGGGGGGGGTTTGAAATATATACATATATATGTATATAAGGTATATATATATATATATATATATATATATGGACTGCGAGAGCGCATGAAAGAGTCTGAGAACATCGGCTGATACTGATTTAAGTGGCTATGGCCAAAATCTCGGGAATCGGTGCAAGGTCTACCAACCTCGCCTGTCTGGAAGTCAAACTCGCCAATGCCAGTCGAAGAGGAATTTTCAAAACATCGGCATGAGTGAAGAGGTGACCTCCGCGGAGCGAGATGCCTCGGAGCGATTTTGTGCTCCCTCAGTCTCCTTAGCATAGCATAGCATAGCATAGCCTGGAAGAAGTTTTCTGCCCCGTGCAAAAGTAACAGTGGCGCATAACGCACACACGGACTCGCTACTTTCTTCCGCAGTCATTTGCTAAAGCCCCTAGATGATGCCTCATCGTGCGTCTATATACTTGGTGTAGTTATTTCTGACAATATGGGAGGATCTGTGCATCCATCCAGCAGTAGCCAGGATGATCACGATCGCAGGGTGTGTTTTTCGCCCGGGGTCGCTCTTCACTCACATGCCAGACACCTATCGGATCGCCTCTGGTGTTGCACAACACTTTGCATTGCGCCTGATGTTTCTACAGCTCCAGGTTCCCCACTGAATGAGTGTGTAAAAATGGCACATTGTCGAGAGAAAGCAAGATATTACTGGGTAGTTGAAATTGGACGGGCGTCGAACAAAATGCTGGCCTGGCTTTGACTTGCCGGCGCTGCTGCAGAAGCCAGGAGCGCATGCATGCTGTCAGTTATTGTTTAACGGCATAGCTTCGGGTTCGGGTCAATTCGTGTCTCTTGAGGTTGAGTTTGCTGAACCGTGCTGCTGAGCAATCTTCCCTCTCAGCCTAATCGTGATTGAGGCATATTTACGAATGATGATGATCCAAATGTTAAATGTACCGTGAGCATTTGACAAAGATTTTGTTGCCTTGAAGGAGCTGGGGAGGTCGTTAAGGCCCTGGGCGGTAGGCCGTTGCAGATACGGGGGACAGACCCCAAGTAGCCTCATTGTCAGATGTCAGGGAGCATGCCTTCAGGAAATAGACACTTAGGCCCGCGTCCATAGACCGGGTAAATCCCGATAGCTTCAAGAAGCAAGCGGGCCTCGATACGGGTGGCTGGACGGTCGTACGGTGGTCGGATCATGGTTGAGATATACCCGCATTGAGATGATACCACGCAGAGCGTTGGATGCAGTCCGACTGACAAGCTCCGCGCCAACAGCCTAAACGGTGTACCTGATAGGTGGCCGAAGTTCCGAAGCGTATCGAGGCCCTGATCTTTGAGATTGAGCCGCCAGGGCATGGCGATGGGTTTGTTGGCCTTCAAGGTACGGTTGAACTATGGGCTAGGGCTTGCGAGATTGCACAATTCCCAGGGCACTTTCCCGAGCAAGGGAAGTACGGTAGAAAATTCGAACAGCTGGCGAACGTCCCATAGCATCTACCAATCCTAGATATGTTCCTGTCAACGCGGGCATTGATAGTGAACTCGGCGCGTAGATGAGTCTAGCCTACAAGAGCTCCCCTTGTGTGTGGCCGTCAACCTGGACAGTGAGTATATATCCTGTTAAAGGTGATGGTTTCCCTTTTCCCCCAGGCCGCCGTCGGACCTTCAGTTGTTGTATTAATCAGCGCAATTCGGAAGCGGCCTGAGTATCCCGATGCAGAGATTTGGTTGAAAACCTGCAAGAGACAGTCCCGAAGAACACAGGAAGGAACTCGGGCCACCATGAATTGCAAATCGGTAATTAGCCGATACATGCGCAGAGCCTCCTTGCTGAAGGAAGAATCTCGAGATGAATTCATCAATACACAATCAGGACAAACTGCGATAAACGAGGGCGGCCTGTTATGGCCACACCATATTATCTATGTGATAGGATCACGGTATTTGTGGAAGCGGCAATCCAGGTAGAGCACCTTTTGGCTTCCTTTTCGACTAGACAAAAGCCTGTGAGACAAGGATGGGAAGAAATGGTACTCGCCATGTAATAATTATGCAGGCCAACTTTCTGACGGCTGACTTTTGGATTCCGAGGTGCAACAAGCAGCATATAAAGTGTAGTGATGTAACATCGTCCCTCGCGGAAGCTAGCCGCTGCATGCAAGTGGCTAGATTTGACAACACGCAGACATCGGGATTGATGGCGGGTGTGCGATTAGACGGTACAGAGAAACATGAAGGAGAGAGCGAGCCATAAATTCAACAAGTGTTGACAAATGAGAGAGTGCGGGTCGGAACCCTCAATCCTTTTGAAGTTCCATGCATGCTGCAACGCATGTACCGACCGTGATGGATCTGCTGTCAGATTCTTGACTTTTCTGGCTGACACGCGTATGTATGCATGCGGCGAGGAAAGAGAGTGACTCCTGTGGCGGGAAGTGCTCCGAGGACACTACCGTCGGTACCGAGGGCCTGTCTGGCTCCGTCTGTATGGTGTCAAGGTCAACTCTGAACCCGCGAATTAGTGCCCAGCAGGAGCAGGTCAGATTCTTCAGCGGCGAAGAGCTGCAGCAAAGCCGGGCGGAGGAAGCGGTATGTGTGTATGTATGTGTGTATGTATGTATGTATGTAGAAGCACGCGAGTCAAGTCGTAAGAGGGAGGATTGGACGTTTCAGTCCCTCGCACGAAGCTGGACTCGTGCCCGCCGTGGATGGATGGGAACCGGAGGGGCCTCTCGTTTCCGTCTTCCAAGATGTACCGAGTGCTCTCATCGCTAGAGTTAGGAGGAGGAGGAGAGAGTTCGTCTTTTCGAGGAATGGGGGATAAAATTTGAGGTTGGCGGAGGTTTGGAAATTGGAGGTTGAAGGTTGAAGGTTGAAGGTTGAATTGGGTTTGGTGATGAGGTTGAGAATGAGATTGAGATTGAGGGCCCAAGTACTACGTAAGGTAGGTAGAGGGAAAGAGAGACCGGCCCACTTTTTTTCTTCTTCTTCCTCACTGTCCCTACGCAGCCGACCGACGCGAACTACGTGCTCGTTGCGCCTTTTCCAACTTCCAACGACCAACGACCAACGACCAACGACCATCGACCTGCTCTCGTCGTCCCAGCGCAAAGGACATCTAATCTGATCACTCTCTCTTCAATTGACTTCCGCCTTTTCTCCTCTGCGTCAGATTCCGCCGCCGCCTCCGCCTCCGCCTCAGTGCGACCGACACACAAATACACACACACACACACACACACATACACACACAAGCACACGCACACGCACAAACTGTCTGTAAGTTACGCACATCAAACACAAAACGCGGGTCGGGTTGCCAGCCTTCTATCCTATCCCATCCCATCCCATCCCATCCCATCAAGCAGGGCGGGGAATTCGCATTGGTCAGGGTCGGGATCAGGGCCAGGATCAGTTTCAAAGATCAGGATCAGGATCAGGATCAAGACCAGGACGCTCTCTCTCCTGCGCGTCAGCCTGCGCGTCAGCCAGCCAGCGAGCCTGCCTGCCTGCCTGCCTGTCTGCCTGCCTGCCTGCCTGCTTTGCCCAGCCTTGCCTTGATCTCCTCCTCCGCATGTTAGATCCGTCCAACGAACGAACCAATAATAATAATAAAAACCAAAAAAAAAACCCCCCCAAAAAAAGATTATTAAAAAAAAAAAAAAAAAAAAAAAAAATCCCCTACAAGCAAATGAGCGAGTAGCATTTCCGTTGCTTTGCTAACATCTCTCTCTCTCTCTCTTGCAGATCAGTTCTGGTTGTACGCGCGCGTAGCCAGCCAGCGTCCCTCCTCAAGCTCTCCGATATACGCTCTCTAGGTCTGCACTGCACTGCACGTAGCTCAAGACGCAAAAGCTGCCTCAAATCGACATACCTACACCTGCCTACCTGCCTACCTGCCTACCAACCTACCTACCCCATCCACTCGGAAGATACATCGCAACCATGTCGGGTGCAGGTTAGTTGTCCCCTCCAATCCAAATCCCAATGCCAATCTCCAATCCCTTGCCCCTACTCCTCCTCCTCCTCCTCTTCCTCCCTCCCTCGTTTCATCCATCTATCCATCCATTCACTCAGCCTGGGTCCGGAGTCGAGACGACTCCTGCTTCTGTGCACAGTCTCCCTTTTACTCTGCTCCGCTCTGCTCTTGTCTACTCTCCTCTCATCTACTTCTTCATTCTTAAGCTGCTGTTCGGCATGAAAAATTCCCAATTGCTGACATCTCGCCGCACTTAAAGTAGACGACTCGTATCGCCCCGGAGTAAGTTGTCACGGATCAATATCTTTCTTTACCCCCTCCCGTCGATTGGAGCAAGTTGCGCCCGAGATTGCTGCAGCAAGACCTCTTGGTGCTTCTGCCAGATAGTATTGTTGAAATCTGCGCTCGAGATCGACTCTAGCCTCGTTGTTGACGCGAATTCACTTCTAACACCTTGTGGGCGGGCTCCACACTTCACCTTCCACTCCCCCACTACTCTCCCGAACATCCCGGCAACTCCTATCCCCCTCTCCCATCTGTCACCTTCTCCATTAATTCTTCAAGACCGCAATAGTGACTTACGTCCAACAGCGCGAAAGATCCCCAAGAAGACGCTCCCGCTCTCCCCGATCTACCAGACGTCGCTCCTACAGTCCTCGATCTCGCAGCCGAAGCCGTGAAGATCGACACCGAGGTGACAGAAGATCTCGCAGTCCTATCAGTGGCGGGATGTCTGCCGGTGGAGGAGCACCGCATCGATCCTTTGAGGAAAGAGCCCAAGCTAGAGAGCAGATGCTAGCCAGCCTCAAGGACAATTCGCAACAAGATCGCCGGTCAGTAACGATCTGGGAAAATAAAGAATGGATTTACGCTCACAGTTGGATTCAGGGTCTACGTCGGTAACCTCAGTTATGATGTCAAATGGCACCACCTGAAAGATTTCATGAGAACTGGTTAGTGGTTATTATTTCACGGACACAACTGAGTTGGAGCTGATTCGAAGTGCTTCTCTAGCTGGGGAGGTCTTATTCGCAGATGTGTTGTTGCTTCCGAATGGAATGTCGAAGGTGGGCGCCTATACATAGCTGGCATTTTGAGTTTTTCTTTTCTGGTTTTTGAAGGAATGTTGGATTGACGGATTGGGACGATGTTCCGCGGGACATGTAGGGATGCGGGTAAGTCTCCCAAAGAACTACTATGTGAAGAAAAAAAACCCTTTGCATCAAAGACTAATTTCAATACAGCATTGTAGAATATGCTACGAGGGAGCAAGCTCAGCAGGCCGTCAACACTCTCAGCAACCAGAACCTCATGGGACGACTTGTCTACGTTCGAGAAGTAAGTCTTTATACCACGTGGTCCCCGGATGGAGATGGACTAATCGTTCCATGTCAGGATCGTGAGGCCGAACCTCGATTCACTGGTCCGCCTTCAGGAGGTCGCGGCGGATATGAAGGTGCCATTGGCGCTGGCCGGGGTGGATTCGGTGGTGGATTTGGAGGCGGCATGGCTGGTGGTGGCGCTGGTGGCGGCGGTCGTCAAATCTACGTCTCTAACGTTTGTTACATCCTTCCCTTAGTGTTAGCTCTTGGGGAGCATTACATTGACTTGCTCATCTAGCTCCCTTACACCGTGGGATGGCAGGATCTGAAGGATCTGTTCCGTCAAGCTGGTAAGTCTGACCTTGTTGCTAACAAGAAGATAGTGGGAATAACACTCTAAATAGCTCGTAACGGCGCTGTCGTCCGTGCGGATGTTCACTTGGGACCAGATGGCCGCCCCAAGGGGTCCGGTATTGTTGCTTTCGAACATCCTGATGATGCTCGCAATGCTATCCAGCAATTTAATGGTTATGATTGGCAAGGTCGCCCCCTCGAGGTTCGCGAGGATCGTTTCGCTGGCTCTGGTCCTGGCTTTGGCGGTCGAGGCGGATTTGCGGGCGGGCGTGGAGGTTTTGGAGGAGGATTTGGCGGCCGTGGAGGTCCTGGATTCGGTGGCCGTGGAGGCTTTGGGGGTGGCTTCGGAGCTGGTGGTCGAGGTGGCTTCGGAGGAGGCTACGCAGGTGGTATCCCAGGCGGTGGATTCGACGCCGGTGCCCCTGCTGCAGCTCCTAACCCCTTTACCGATTACGCTACTGCTGGTTCCGAGAGGAGCGAGATCATCTATGTTCGAAACGTAAGTACCAAATGACTTGAAGCTTGAAAATATGCGCTAATGCATCGCAGCTTCCCTGGTCTACGAGCAACGAAGATCTTGTGGAACTCTTCACCACCATCGGAAAGGTTGAACAAGCCGAGATCCAGTACGAACCAAATGGCCGATCCCGAGGAACTGGTGTTGTGCGATTCGACAGCGCCGAGGGTGCCGACACAGCTATCGAGAAGTTTTCTGGCTACCAGTACGGTGGACGCCCGCTGGGACTGAGCTTCGTTAAGTATCAAACTCCTGGTGGCGTTGATGCCATGGAGACCGAAACCTTGACTCAGGATCAAATCATGTGAAGGGGTCATTCGTTGTCAACGACTCCTCACGATTTTGACACGCCAAAGAATCGCTTGTTACACCAACCTTTCCTTTTGCGGTCCCATCTCCTTTCCTTGCATGTAATCAAATTCGCACAAAAATTGTTACGGACACCATATCAGTCCCAGGCTGAGAGGCGCGGGTCTCATCTTCCTTTGCTTCGTTCGGGGTACTCTCTGTCGCTTTGGAATCTGAGGTCACATGGTCGTATGGAGAGAGAGAATGTGCCATTGCCGTTGATTCCTTGAAAAAAAAACTGCCCAAATCAAATCAGATGCGTTGAGCATGATGATGCGTCTAGCGCACTCAATACAATGATCTTGAACCTTTTATTCTCCAGGCAGGATGAGCTGTGAAAATCTGAATCCTTGAGGCCCTGAGCAATACGGAAAGCATGGGTACACTTTCAATGCCTCCCTTAGGATGACTCTCTTGATTCACAGGTGTTTAATAACTCTTACTCTATTTACTCCCACTCTGATAGACGGCTAACAATAACAGGACTCGGGGTAACGTATCAAACAACGCATGATTCGAGTCCAGTGATTCACATACAATACCCTTCACAGCCCTGCCATTCACTCTATGGCACTCCATTGAAGAGGCACGCATAACTCATTTAAGCCATGAGCGAACGTCCTTGCCACTTCGCAACTGTACAACAAACACATCTTACTCACTCTACTCGAAGGTTCTTCTAGACAAATCATCTGGGGATCTAGAACACTCATACTATCTTATCAAATCCGAACTCGACCGCAACAAGAGTCAACTCTCAGCCTCACATATACACACTGAGCCGTGAGGGCGATGTGCCTAGTCGTCCCCTTTACACTCCCTTGCTGCCCGAGGGTATACGTCGAAGTTTCTAAACTCCCCAGCTGCCCAAACTCCTGGCCGGAAGAAAAATGCCCTCCAGAGCTGTGCATCATACAATTCTCAGGATATGGCGTCGAGCAGAAGGAATCCGGGACCTGCTGGCGATGCTTGGCCAAACATACTGGGGCATCTGGACGCGAAAGAGAGTTTATGAGGCCAAAGATCGACAGAGCGACCCAGGTGCTTGGGCCGTATGCATATGAACTCGGAGCCCTTGGGAGGAAGAGGAAGACGGAGAGGGATGGGGAGTGCTGGTTCTGCGGTGCGAAACGAGGCTGCCGGAGTTGTGGATCGAAGGAAATATTGGAGGGGGAGGGGCATGAAAAACCCCATTTCACTGGATTCAAGAGATTCTGGGAGGTTGAAAATACCGAAGGGAAGGAGGTCGCGCGCAAGCGGGCTAAGACTGAAAGAACGGATTCCCAGCAGAATATGAAGCCCCCGGCCAGAACGTCTCGAAGTACTAAAGAGAAGGAGGTCGCGCGCAAGCGGGCTAAGACTGAAAGAACGGATTCCCAGCAGAATATGAAGCCCCCGGCCAGAACGTTTCGAAGTACTGAAGAGAAGGAGGTCGCGCGCAAGCGGGCTAAGACTGTAAGAACGGGTTCGCAGCAGAATATGAAGCCCCCGGCCAGAAATTTCGACTTTCCGGATCCGAGTGGTGCTTCGCAGTGGCAACAGCAGCAGCAGCAGCAGCAACAGCCCTACCCTCAGCTTTGCAACTCAGATCCACAGCCAAGCAGCCAAGTTCCTCGGACGTTCAACGAAGAGGTGGGAGTTCACAGTCAGGACCTCGGGGCCTATCCAGTAGGGGAGGTCTCGTATCACGGCTTGTCACCAACTGCTGGATCCGCATTTGACGGCAGAAACGAGACACAACAAGCGGGAAGATGGCAAACGATCCATATCCAGCAGAACAACATAGCCGGACCTTCACACATTCCGCCTAACCAACAAAGACAACAGCAACAACAACAGCTGACCCGGCTCGACAGAGATAGGGAACGGGCCGACTTCAAGCCTGAAAACCAACTCTCTCGTCTCTCCTCACGCCCAGGTGGCCCAAATTCGCGACCACAGCCTCATCAGGGATACGGAAGCTCGAGCTCTGATCAGGAGCCGCAGCAGAGGGGCCAGTTGGTGGGTAGTAGAGCGCGAGAATTGCAGCCTCGGCAATACTATTCAAATGAGCATGTCGCCAGTGCTGGCTTCCCATACCAAAACACGAGCCTGTATCCTCCAGATCCACCACCGCTTCAACAGTATGGTTCGTCACTTCTCCCGTTCCACATTGACAACAACAGCTCTCCAAACTCCGATCCTCAAAAGTACCATTCGGGTGGCTATGCGGAGTTCTCAGGCATCAAACCTGCGCTCCGAGAATACCAGGCACCGCAGAGGTCTACAGCTGGACCTTCCAGGTTCAACACTGCTCAGCACCAAGTAGGCAGCGATGGCTCTCATGGCTTCATACCTCCACAACGTGACTTTCATGGCTATGCACAGTCGACCCATCTCATCGACCCGGCTCTTCAAGCCACGGATAATCCTCAACACCAACAAACTTATGCAGAACATTCCAGTAACAACAAAGACGGCAATACTGATCGAAATCAGCCCGGTCGTGACGACCTCCATAATGCTCCTGAGGCCCAGTACCCTTCAAATGACGGATACGTTCCATATTTTAACCAGGACCTACAAGTTCAACCTGGGAATATGCCCCAGGCCAACTTTGCGGATATGGACAACGTCACACTGGCGCCGATGTACGGCTGTGCTCTTCCATCTCAGAGCCAACAATATTCTACAGGTCAGAGTTCCAGCCGGCAATCTGTTACTGAGAAAGGGAAAGGTGCTGGGCAGCAAACCCAGGCCCAACAATTGTAAGAGTCGAGTAGGCGGAGGAAGAAGTGTACAACTTGTGAGATGTGGCGAGGCTTTTATCTGAATACTGGTTCGTTGGGTTTGATTCCAGAATGGGTGGCTTTATACATATGCAGGTCGGGATTGCTATTTGTATGCTAGCCGAAGACGGACAGACAGAGTCTTCCACCATTTCTTAGATGTATTATATGCCGTCCTTAGTAGCATACATAGCATAGCGTTGGAGTAATGGAATAGCAAGATCTTTGCCATCCCTTCTACCCTCAAAACAACACATGCCCTGTCTCACCACGTAGCGCCTCCATGCGCAAATCTGGGTGGGTATAACCTCTGTCGCCTTCCATGCCAAATGTGCTTTTTATAAAAATGAACCTCGCAACCACGACATCTAGTCCTTCTTGGCCTCAGCGCCCGCCACGCCCGCCGCGCCCTGCTGCTTCCTCTTCTTTGCCTTTAGCTTCTCCTTCGCCTTACTCCTATCCCTCTTCTTCAGCCCCGACATACCCAGCTTGCACACCTCCGCATATTTGGCAAAGAAAGCCTCTAAAGCATCGGCCTCAACAACCGTAGAAAGCTTGACCTTCTTGGCGCGATTTTTCTTGGATTTGCCGTTCGTCGCCCGGATAATGATGGGTAGCGGTTTGGACGGGCTCTGGTCGGGGAAGGGCCTCTCGGTTTCGGTCTTGGTGGCTGGTGAGTCGTCGTCGTCGGCTTCTTCGCCATACGACACTGCGATCGTCAGAACATGCTGTAGATGTGCGCTGGTCTATTGGTTACAGACTGCGTTTTTGAACCAGGAAGATGCTTCCATGGTCTTTCTTTCTGCGCTCGTCGAAGAGCTCGGAGAGGCGCAGGAAGAACTATTTGCGCGGTGTCAGTGACTATTCCATTCATTATACGCTCCCTGTTCAAGCAGCTCATTACATACATCGCCATTGCTCAGGTGCCCCCTCGACATCTCTGCGGCTCAGGTGGTGAGAAATGAGGTTGATTGATGCTGGATATCTAATATCTCAGTATCTCTGTACAGGATGGTGGTGGCATGTTGATGGGGTGGGGTGAGAACCCGGGAAATCCTCGGTAGCCTGACCTCTCCATCCCGCGTAAATTATTTTCGAATCCGGGGATTTCTGAGCGCACCATCATGATCGTACATCTATGCAATGGCGCCGAAACAGAACCAGTTGAAGTTACCCAAATCTCTCATTGATCAGCTGGGTGGTGAAGGTGCGTGGAAGAAGGAAATTTTTCCGAACTTGATAATTGATGCAGATTACAGATGCTCTTTCTGGTGGGCGCAAACAGAGATCAAGAGCTGGGTCGAGAAAAGAGCTGCGTAAAGCTGCACGGGTAGAAAAGAAGAGCGCAAGAAGTGGGCCTCCCCCCGAGAAACGAGCCAAAACATTCCATCAAGCAGATCGTACTGCGCAGCCCAAGCCGCCGGCCCAAAAGGCAGAGTCGGCGAACCCTCCTCGACAGGATCTAGTTGAGATACCGAAGCCCAAGCCGATTCTAAAGCGTGCAAAGAAGGTCGACCAGGAGCTCGAGGAAACTAAGAAAATTCGATCGTTATCACCACCTGCGAAAGTATCGAGAGCTGTGCAGGACAAGCTGGCGGAAGAAGATGCTGAGATTGCTGCGTTGGAGAAAAAGTTGGGTCTGGTAGGGAAGAAGGGCCTACCGCAGTCGTTCAAGGACGATGGACTCGATGAGCTGCTCGATGGACTAGGTGCTGAGGAGAGCGAGGATCAAGGTGTCCAGCAGAAGAGGAAAAGGAAGGCGGAGGGAGACGAATGGCTAAATCGAAAACGGAGGGAGGCGCAGAATGCTGCGAAGGGGAGAGCTCCAGCAATACAGGACGAAGAAGCTGATGACGGCGAAGAAAACGGGAGCGAATCCGACGAAGAGGTTCTAGAGGAGGGAGACGAGGCTGATGACGACGATGGGGCTTCTGACATGTCTTTGGATGTACCAGAATTTCCAGATGATGATTCACAGGAAGATGAAAGTAAAATGGGGGACGAAGACGTGCTCGATGCGAATAGTGACTTCGGTGGGTTTGATTCCGACGATGACTTGGACGGAGATGCGCCTTTAAAGCCTGCTAAAAGAGTTCGTGAGAACCCGTATGTGGCACCTGTACGTGGTGGCAGTGCTTCATCTGAGAAGTACATCCCGCCGTCTTTACGCAAAGCAGCATCCTCGGATTCCGAGGATCTAGTTCGTCTGCGGCGCCGAACCCAAGGATTGATCAACAGGCTCACAGAAGCGAATTTGCTATCGATTCTTGCAGATATCGAGAAACTCTATCGCGAGAGCCCACGGCAACATGTTACGTCCACATTGGTGGATATATTACTGACATCTGTTTGTGAGCCTACGAGCTTACCCGATACACTTATCATCCTTCCGGCGGGCTTCATTTCTGCTATTTACAAAATCATCGGAACCGATGTTGGAGCTCAGGTCATCCAGAGAATTGTGGAACTATTTGACGAGCATTATGCACACGCTACGGCTGCTGGAAACCATGGCTCAGCAGCTGCAACGACCGACAGCAGTAAGGAGACGTCGAATTTGATTATGCTTCTTTCGGAGATGTACAATTTTCAGGTCGTAGGAAGTCATCTCATGTTCGATTACGTCAGATTGTTCTTAGAAAAGCTCTCCGAGGTAAATGCTGAGTTGTTATTGAAAATAATCAGAGCGTCCGGACCCCAGCTCCGACAGGACGATCCATCGTCACTCAAAGCTATTGTCGCCATGCTCCGGCCTGCTATTGAGAGCGCTGGTGGAGAGTCCAACCTATCTGTCCGAACGAAATTCATGATCGAGACGATCAACGATCTTAAGAACAATAAGATGAAGGCTGGGGGAGCAGCATCGGCAATCACATCTGAACATACCGTTCGAATGAAGAAGATCCTGGGTTCTCTCAATACAAGAACTATCAAGGGCAGCGAGCCTCTACGAATTGGTCTCAAGGACATCAGAGAATCCGATAAGAAGGGAAAGTGGTGGCTTGTAGGTGCCAGCTGGGCCGGCCATGGAGATGAAGATGCCAATGAGCCAGCACGCTCCGAACCTATCCAAAAGACTGCTACACCTATCGAAGATTCTGGGACAGCAGACCTACAGCAACTTGCGCGGGAGCTTGGAATGAACACTGACATTCGACGAGCTATTTTCATTACCATCATGTCCGCAACTGACTTTCATGATGCCTACCAACGGCTGATGAAGCTGAAGCTTAAAAAGGTGCAAGAGTTCGAGATCCCTAAGGTTCTGATCCGATGTGCACAAAGCGAGAAGAGCTACAATCCGTACTACACCTTGATTGCGAAGAAAGTATGTGGTGACCGAAGACTTAAGACCTCTTTCCAATATTGCCTGTGGGACCTATTCAAGAAGATGGGCGAGTCAGAGGAAGATGAGGACCCCGAAGATCATGTTGAGGCACTGGATACCCGGCAAATCGTCAACCTCGCGAAGATGTTTGCCACGCTGCTGGTCGATGGAGGGTTGGCTCTTAGCGCTCTCAAGAATCTCAACTTCAGCTACCTACAAGTGAGGACGAAGACTTTCATGGAGATTTTCTTCATCACAGTTATCTTGCAGTCTCAAGAAAAGTCCCAGCCCAAGAGGGACGAGCAGGCTGTGGTGAAAATATTCAGCCATGCGAAAGGTATACCACAGCTGATCAGAGGCTTGCAGTACTTCTTGAAGAAGGTCGTGGGCAAGACGGATATCGCGGGTGGGAAGGAGGAGAAGGCGACGGTAAAGTGGGCTTGTAAAGTAGTTGGAGATACCCTTGCGGCTTTAGCTGTAGATGCATGAATGGGAGGGTTTTGTTGGTACACTTATTTCGAGACTTGGCCAAATGGTGCTATATTGTTGGTTTTGAAGGAGAGGAATGAGCCAGGTATAGATGAACACCGTTTAGTCGTTTGATGAATAACTTTAAACATTTTAAATAAACCTTTTCTCCGGTCTTCTACAAGGCTATAGCCACAGACAAAGAAAAGAGACAACTCAGAATGGGGGTCCGGAACCATGTAAATTGGTCTTGTTTGTAGAGTCGTAGGAGTAGCGCGGGTTAAAAAACGGAGACGGAGTAGCCGAGAGGCGGAGCCGCCTCTTGCTGGTGTCCCATCAAAAACATCTTGTCCATCCAGTGGTTCCTAACGTTAATCACCACAACCAACTTCACAAACCATGCTTCGAAGTTTAGTATTGCCACGGGCGGCTGCCAGATCTGCCTTCAAGCAAAGCTCGTCGTCGTAGGGCGCCCATCAATTGCGTTGCGAGTTGCAACCCCGGATCAGCGAGCTAACAATCTCTTCAGCCTTCCTTCCATTGTCGCTCCTACATCGATTGCGAGATGGTCGCGACGAGCATATGCGACGGAAGCTGGTCAGTTGCTCTTGGGCTCAGCTTTGATAGGGATGGAGCTGACGGCGCGCAGAGGAGCAGGATTTGGTTATCATCGGAGGTGGTGTTGCTGGATATGTCGCAGCTATCAAAGCCGGGCAGGAAGGAATGAAGGTAGGATCTACACACGGCAACAGAGCCTCATGATGATACATGTTTGACGGATCAAACAGGTTACATGTATTGAGAAACGCGGCACGTTGGGCGGAACCTGCCTGAATGTTGGCTGCATCCCCTCGAAAGCTCTCCTTAACAACTCGCATCTCTACCACCAGATTCTCCACGACACGAAAGCCCGCGGTATCGAAGTCGGCGATGTTAAACTCAACCTGGCACAGATGATGAAGTCGAAGGATACCGCTGTGGCCGGTCTGACGAAGGGTGTGGAGTTCCTGTTCAAGAAGAACAATGTTACATATGTCAAGGGCACCGCAGCTTTCTCTGGCGAACACGAAGTCAAGGTCAACTTGTCGGAGGGCGGAGAGCAAACCATTCTCGGCAAGAACATCCTTATTGCCACTGGCAGTGAAGCGACGCCCTTCCCCGGACTTGAGATTGACGAGAAGAGAATCATCACCAGCACTGGTGCTATCGCACTGGAGAAGGTGCCCGAGAAGATGGTTGTCATTGGTGGAGGTATCATTGGTCTTGAGATGGCCTCAGTCTGGTCGCGGCTAGGCTCTAAGGTCACGGTTGTGGAGTTTCTGGGACAGATTGGTGGTCCTGGAATGGATGCTGAGATTGCAAAGTCCGCGCAAAAGATCTTGAAGAAGCAGGGTATTGACTTCAAGGTTAACACAAAAGTCATGGGCGGCGATGCCAGCGGCCAACAAGTCAAGCTCAGCGTCGAGGCTGCCAAGGGTGGCAAGGAAGAGACTGTAAGTTTGATAAGGCTGCTCATGTTACTAGCCCTCACGTACTAATTGTTTTCAGCTCGATGCAGATGTCGTCCTCGTTGCTATTGGACGTCGACCGTACACTGCCGGTCTCGGATTAGAGAACATTGGTGTTGAGACTGACGACAAGGGAAGACTGGTTATTGACTCGGAATACCGAACCAAAATCCCTCATATCCGTGTCATTGGCGACTGCACATTTGGCCCAATGCTTGCTCACAAGGCAGAAGAGGAGGCCGTTGCCGTGGTGGAGTACATCAAGAAGGGATACGGGCACGTCAACTACGGTGTCATCCCATCTGTTATGTACACCCACCCCGAGGTCGCGTGGGTTGGTCAGAACGAGCAGGAGCTCAAGGCTGCCGGCACCAAGTACAAGACCGGATCGTTCCCTTTCTCTGCCAACTCGAGAGCCAAGACCAACCTTGACACCGATGGTCTGGTCAAGATCCTTGCCGATGCCGAGACCGACCGAGTCTTGGGTATCCATATCATCGGACCTAACGCTGGAGAGATGATTGCGGAGGGAACGTTGGCCATTGAATACGGTGCGTCGAGTGAGGATATTGCACGCACGTGTCACGCGCATCCTACTCTTGCGGAGGCGTTCAAGGAGGCTGCTATGGCGACATACGGCAAGGCTATTCATTACTGAGCATACCCAAGTGTACGATAGGTAGATAAACTGCGAAAAGCTTTCGAAACGGATCAATAGTGCTTTTTTGAGGGGCCTGTGTATGTACAGTTTGAGCGAAACGCCGGTACCCTAATGAACAAGCTGAAAACCGACACTGAGTAAAATCAAAAATCAAAACCACTGCTATAGTAGTCCGTAAAGCATAGCGCGTGACGTCTGAAATACCTGCCCTGCAGAGATGATGTTTAAGTAATCATGAGAGAGAAGGCGTTCCACCTCCTCATGCTCGTTTGTTTGTTTGTTGCTCGCCAAATATCGCTTATTCCGAAGTTGAGGGTGGTCATCCTTGGGTCCACAGATGATTGAAATGGATATAATGTGTAATCCAATTGTTTACTACATACCGGTATGACGTCGCTGGGTAATGAACTGGGGCTCCAATTCAAATTCACGCCTAAGCCTTAGCGAGCCACTTAGAGGCCCCGACTGAGATGAGTCCGCGTTCCCCACATGGCCCGAGATCTGACTTCATGTTAAAGTCAATCTCCATCGTCCGAACTCTTGACGGCCGTTTTTCTCTTTACCGATTGATCAAAACATCCAGTCAAATCCAAAAAGCCGCGGCCACTTCACCGATTGGTCTGGTTAATCCTTCGCCATGTCTTCTAAGTCCACCCCCCGCCGGACAGAAGTTTTATTGTCTCGAAGATATATCGAGGGCTTAATAGCGGATGGGAGGTCAATCATTGTCGTCAACCAGGCGGTGCTGAAGGTCGATCCGTGGCTCAAATATCATCCTGGAGGCGACAAGGCTATCCAACACATGATCGGCAGAGACGCAACAGATGAAGTAACTGCGTATGTGTACCTCCATTGCTGCATCGAGGCTCTCTGGTACTGACCGACTCCTGCAGGCTGCATTCCCCGGAAGCACAGAAACAAATGGAGCGGTATAAAATTGGACGGATTGAAGGTCGTTGGGTGAACTTTGTCCCTCCGATACAAGGTGGAAGATTTCGGTCATACTGTGCGGGGACCTCAGACGCAGAGGACGAAGAGGACAATGTCGAGGACCAGACCACCAGCTCTGAAAATTCGAGGGCTCCTTCTCCCATATTCGATGCCGTAGATCTGACCGTTCGCCGACGCATACGATCTAAGGACGATCGTCTGTTATCTTCTGCATCATCTGTATCTTCTGTCGCAGAACTAGAAGACGGAATGTCTTACCTGGACGCCCAAACTAAAGAGCAGATCGAATTGGATCTCTCTAAGTATCCGTCTCTGGACCTCAATACCCAGGACGAGGTCATCACGAAATACCGTCTGCTAGACCAGAGATTACGAGAGGAGCATCTCTACGACTGCAACTACTCTGCCTATGCGATTGAAGCCTGCCGTTACACCTTCCTCTTCTGTGGGATGCTCCTATTTCTGCGCCTGGGATGGTACGCTACCAGTGGTCTGTTCCTAGGTTGTCTCTGGCATCAGCTGGTATTTACAGTGCATGATGCAGGACACATGGGTATTACCCACAACTTCCACGTCGACACGACAATTGGTATTATCATTGCTGATTTCATTGGCGGGCTGTCTGTTGGCTGGTGGAAACGGAACCACAATGTCCATCACATTGTGACCAACTCTCCCGAACATGATCCGGACATCGAGCATATGCCGTTCTTTGCTGTTTCTCATCGGCTGTTTAACTCGCTCACGTCGTCCTTCTATGAGCGTGTAATGACCTACGATGCATTTGCACAATTTCTGTTGCCATATCAGGCGTATCTTTATTATCCAATTCTTACATTTGGACGGTTCAATCTCTATGTGCTGTCCTGGGAATACCTCATTCGAGGCTTGGGACCCAAGAAGGGACCTGCGTGGTGGCATCGATGGCTAGAGATTACTGGACAAGTCTTCTTTTGGTACTGGTTCGGTTATGTTATCATGTACAAAACCATCCCAACTGCCTCCGGCCGTTGGACTTTCCTCTTGGTCAGCCATATGATCACCATGCCCTTGCACGCTCAAATCACCTTGTCCCATTTTGCCATGAGCACTGCGGAGCTGGGGCCGCACGAGTCGTTCCCTCAGAAAATGCTGCGTACCACCATGGATATCGACTGTCCCCAGTGGTTGGATTTCTTCCACGGAGGTCTGCAATTTCAAGCCATCCATCATCTCTTCCCTCGGATGCCCAGGCACAACCTTCGTCGAGCCCAAAAGCTTGTCCAAGAATTTTGTATCGATGTTGGCATTCCCTACGCCCTGTATGGATTCGTGGACGGGAACAAAAGGGTCATTGGGAAGCTTGGGGAGGTGGGAAGGCAGGCGGCAATCCTTGCAAAGTGTCAGCGAGTCGTTGCTGAGAAGGGAGATATTCTGCATGGACATTGAGCTTCTTGAAATCAAAAAAAAAAAAAAAAAAAATCAAGGCACTTGGTGGTACCCATATTCGACTGCATCTCCGTAGAGAAAGCCTATACTTGCAGTTTCAGAGATGAGAGAGCCGTCGCTTGAAAGAGGCGGTCTCGTATATGACTACCGATTACATTAGCTCAAAAGTCCTCGTAGAAATTTGTATGAATATAATAAGGCTATTTTTATCAATCTTGTGCAATGCAGTATTCGGAATGCTCTCGACCAAACAAACAGCCATCTAAATGGCAAGGTTTCCACGATATTGTTATTGCGAAAACCATAGTATTTGACAACGATTCTCTCTATACGATTTGACAAAACCACAATAGTTGCGCTGGACCAAACGGGCCCTAAGGCTTCCCGGTGGGATTTGATACGAGTAGGGGACGACGCTGTGAAGGACGTGCTCTTTTTTTTTTTTTTTTTTTTTTCTTAGGGACTGGGATAGCTGACTGATGGGATTTCAGACGAAAAGTGATTGTAATCGTATGCATTGTTTAACATTGGAGAATCCGTCTGATGAGACCGAGTAAGTTCTGGTTGCAATTGCGCAGATGTCCTGACGTGAGACGTGAGATGATGTTCGTAGCTGACGACCCGGCCATCCATATGTGTACAAAATCCCGTGTGATACAATACAAAATCCGTGATCGGATCGAATCCTCCGAAATGCAGATAAGCCCGCAACGTAGAGACCAGAAGAGGTACGGTAGCCAAACTGTTCTTGACGACCTTTAAACATGCCGACTACTCCTGGCAGGCGAAGGAAAACAAAACATGCTGTCGCTTAAATCAATAAATCAAAACAAAACAGGGCCTCACCCCGACGACACACGTGACTTGGCATGCGGGCGAGGGTTTGTGCCAAGGAGAGTCCAAGCTGGAGCTCGGAGCTTGACAACGACAACGACAACGACAACGACAACGAAGACAACGACTTCACAGCTTCTTTACTTTTCTCCACCACCTTATCTTTTGGAAGCCAGCCAGTTGTCCTGTCTCGTCGCATATTCTCCACTCCCACTCGGGAAATCCGGGTTCCGGCACCGGTAAATAAAGGCCGCAAAACGACTCCTGCCTGCTGTGCTGTGCTGTGCAGCTAGCTTGCTCTCACTCACTCACGTGCTGCTCCTTCCTGCCTTGCTTCTCCCAAGCTGAGCGAACTCCATTCTCCTCCAGCATTCGAACTTGCTGGACATCTTTCTTCAAGCATAACATGTTCTCAGCACCCAGCTAATACTCAAGATGGAGCAGAGCGTCCAGCGTGCGCTGAACGATAAACTCTACGACAAACGTAAAGTCGGAGCTCTAGAGTAGGCAAATCCATACCCATTGAATTGCTCGAATTTAACCCTTTATCAGGCTTGAACGTGCCATACGGGACCTCACGGCTGCGAAGGATTTCGATAGAATCAAGACGATCATCCAGCAGCTTTGCAACGAGTTCGCTTACGCTGTCCATGCACCTCACGCCCGAAATGGAGGTCTCATCGGACTCGCAGCTGCTGCTATTGCATTAGGGCCGGTATGTCCCAAAAATCTCGTTATGCGTAATATGCGGCTGACGATCTTGTAAAGGACTTGGCCCGGTACTTGGATGAAATCGTTCCTCCCGTGCTGGCCTGCTTTACCGACCAAGATGCTCGAGTCCGTTATTATGCGTGCGAGAGCATGTACAACATCGCAAAGGTCGCAAAGGGCGAAGTGCTACCCTATTTTAATGACATTTTCGATGCGTTGTGCAAAGTACGTTGGCCCCCGGTTCCTCACAGATGCAGGAAGCCAGCCGTACTGATGCAAAAATAGTTAGGAGCAGACTCAGAACTATCCGTCAAGAACGGAGCCGAGCTGCTGGACCGTCTGATCAAAGACATTGTTTCGGAATCGGCAGCAACATATGTATCAATACTTCAGACTGCAGAAGACCCGACGCTAGAGAACGACAAAGAAACAACAGATGAATCCGTAGATTTACCTACAGCCTTCTCGCTGGTTAAATTCCTTCCTCTGCTCAAAGAGAGAATCTACGTGATCAACCCATTCACTAGAACATTCCTGGTGGGCTGGATCACATTACTCGACTCTATTCCGGACTTGGAACTCGTGGCCTACCTTCCAGAGTTCCTCAGCGGACTGTTGAAGTTCCTCAGTGATCCAAATCGAGATGTTCACGTTGCTACGCAGGGGGCCCTGGAAAGATTCCTGGGCGAGATTAAGCGGATCTCACGGATCAAGAAGGGCATCGCAGAAAGTCGAAAAACTCGCAGTGATGTAAAGCGGAAACGTTCAGTCTCAATGGATAGTGAGGTCTCGACAGGCGTTGGAGCCGATGCCGATGAAGGCTCCGAAAGTGGCGATGACAAAGATGCTAGTGACGACGATGACTGGATCCCAGGACAAGATGTGCAGGTAAATCACAAGGAGATTCTTGAGGTTCTCACGGCCAACCTTGATTCGCCCCTGGGTATGTTTTGTTCCATTTGTCTACGATACCGCAACTAATCGTCTGTAGAGGAGGACAGTCTACTGGAGTCTCTACGGTGGATTGTCGATTTCCTTGACATCTGTCCCGAAGAGGTGCTTCCATTCGCGCCCAAAATTCTTGCCCATTTGCTACCCGCTATGGCCAGTGGCGTCGAAACTATCCGACTCGCGGCAGGAAGAGTCAATACTTCGTTGATGAACTATGTGGTGTCACTGGGCGATGAGGGCGCGCCTCCAGAAGCAGCCTCTGGGCCATCGAGACTACCCACATCAATAGTGAGGGATAGTGCTGGACCCGAGAGACGAGATTCTTCCACGAATACTCGTGGATCCATCTCCAACTCTCGCGAGCTGGACAGGTCATCGGAGGTTCAGACACCACCTCCGATGTATAAAACCCCGTCGCCTTCCTCACCAGTGCAACCTCAGGTCGACCTTGATTATGCGGCGGCTGTCAATTCTCTGACCCTCCTCTTCCTCAATGATCATGAAGCTACAAGAGTTGCCGCTCTATCGTGGCTGCTCATGCTACACAGGAAGGCACCTAGGAAAGTCCTCGCCTTCAATGATGGCACATTCCCCGCCCTCCTCAAGACGCTTTCGGATCCAGCAGAGGCAGTGGTCACTCGAGATCTGCAGCTGCTTTCTCAGATATCGAGGAATAGCGGTGATGACTATTTTGCCTCCTTCATGGAGAATCTATTACAATTATTTTCGACTGATCGGAAACTTCTTGAGACTCGTGGAAACTTGATAATTCGCCAGCTCTGTGTCAGTCTCAGCGCTGAGAGGATCTATCGTACCCTTGCCGACTGCATCGAGAAAGAAGAGGATGTCGAATTCGCCAGCATTATGGTCCAGAACTTGAACAACAACCTCATTACGGCGCCAGAGCTGGCCGAACTTCGAAAACGGCTTCGCAATGTGGAGACAAAGGATGGACAAACCTTTTTTGTGGCGCTGTTTAGGTCCTGGTGTTACAATGCTGTCGCTACTTTCTCCTTATGCCTGCTTGCTCAGGCATACGAGCAAGCATATAACCTGCTCCAGATTTTGTGAGTCTTCATTCCACGATAGGGTGGGGATTCGCTGACGTGACTTAGTGCGGAGCTCGAAATGACAGTCAATATGCTCATTCAAATTGATAAACTTGTGCAGTTGCTCGAATCCCCAGTGTTTACTTGTGGGTTTGGTGGTACGTACTCACTATGTCCGCTAACAGATTCTAGATCTTCGGCTGCAACTATTAGAGCCAGAGAAACACCCTCACCTCTACAAGTGCCTATACGGCCTTCTCATGCTGCTACCCCAATCCTCCGCCTTTGCAGCATTAAAGAACAGACTCAACAGCGTTAGCGCAATAGGCTATCTGCACATTGCCCCCCGAGCGTACGTATCTCAATCTCGTAATAACAGTGTCGTCGAGGCCATCTCTACATTTCAATTTCATCAACGTCAAAAGAGTGGTGAAACTCATGCTTCTTCGTTTAGCACGCCTACAAACACTGGGCCGTCAAGCTTCGATAGATCCAGTCGACTGAAAGGCAGGGATGAGGGTGGCATTCGATGGAACGAGCTTTTAGATAAGTTCAAAAGCGTCCAGGAGCGAGCCAGGAGGGTGGCAAAGAGATCGGGTGGAGATTTCGATGATGGGCTCGGCATGATGTCGGAGCCTCGAGCGGGAGACGGTTCAGATGCAAGAGCATTCAAGGATTTGACTCGACTTCATGGACCACCGCAAATTGTCAAGGATGCAGCAACAAATCCAGCCGGGGCTCAGCCAACGGCGAATAAATCGAAGTCAAGCCTGGGGAAGTTTGGGCGGTTGGGAGGAGCGGTATCAGGTACTCGACCCAAAAGATAATCATGGAGGCAGAACAGTTTTTTGCTGCAGGCTTCACACGAAATTTTAAATGTAGGGAGCTTCATCATGGTCTCGTTTTCTGGGGACTCTCCCGTTCCACCAGACTTTCAAACATGCTATCCCGCTGCAAAGTAAGATCTCGTAATTCCACCCTAAGACCTTCCAGCTCCAACCTAGCCAAGTCTGTGTCTTGTGGTAGACCATGATAGCTCTTCACTTGCGCCTCTAGATTCTTCACAGTCTCCATCAGAGACTTGAACTTGTCTTCCTCCATCTTCACATCTTGAATAGTAATCTTCGTGCTAGTACCCGCTGATAACGAAGCCACTCGGTCCTTCAGTTCGGGAAGCTTGGAGGATAAAGCTTTAGCCCTCCTCTGGTAATCAATCGTCTGCTTCGTAAGATCCGCTGACGGCTGGTACGCATCCCCTTGCAAGTCCCCGATCAGTACATTGATACTCTCAAGCTCACTGATCAGATGCGCTTCCAGAATTGATATCCGCTCGCTAGCCTGGTCCAAATCGTAGGATGCAACCTGCAGATCAAGCATAGCCCTTCCCAGTCTCTCGGTCGTAGGAACCGGCTGGTTGAGAGCCACACTTAACGTCGACAGTGCTTCCAGACTGGTTTGACCTTCGCGCGTCAGGCATTCTTCGAGGGAGGCTAGGAGTTCGGTATGGGGATCGGCTTCTTCCTTCGCTTGGAGGTCTTGAAGAGCTTTGGCATCGATACGGGCGAGGAGGTCGCGCTCTTCGTCTGCGGTGTCGTTGAGGGTTGCGAGGGCGAGGAGGGCCTTGAGTGTGTCGTTGTTACGCTCGAATGACGGCGGGCTTTTGCCGTTGAATTTGATCGAGAGCCAATTGTCGATGTAGTTCCAATCTTTCGCTGCGGCTAGCTGTTGCCGAGCTGCTGTGGGGGAGAAGATGGCGCCGGGTGAGAGATGGGCCATTGTTGATCGGGGGCGGTGGTAGCAACGCCTGGACGTTGAACGGGGGACGATGGCATGAATAGCTCAGGGCTCCTATCATTAGAAGCGCCTATAAATAGAAAAAAAACTCTTGGCGCGACAAAGGTCGGCCTGGAATGTACTCAGTCACCGAAACAGGACACCTTTTTCTCTGATCCGAGATCTGCCAGCTATCGACGACTTTCCGTACTTTCCATACTTTCCATACTTTCCATACTTTCCATACTTTCCATACTGTCTCTATTGCAATCGAATACTTCGCAACAACCATGATCGTCCACTTTTCAACTTTGGCGCTCGCCACTCTCTTGTCTTCTTCCTCAGTCATCGCAATCTCTCCCTCTGAGATTCCCCCTGATACCCCGATCTCCTCTCTCCTCACGTCTGCAAACACCCACCTGGCAAAAGGCGAGACCAACGACGCTCTCACTTACTACGATGTTGCGATCTCCCGCGACCCTCAGAACTACCTCACTTATTTCAAGCGGGGTGCAACGTACCTCTCCCTGGGCCGAACCGTGCAGGCAACCTCTGACTTCGACAAAGTCCTGTCGATCAAGCCTGGGTTTGAGGGAGCTTTGATACAACGTGCGAAAATACGAGCCAAGAACGGTGAGTGGGAGGCTGCGAAGAAGGATTACCAGTCTCACGGCAAATCCGGAGAAGACCTGGCCGAGTTAGAGGAAGCAAAGGGCGCAGCTGCGCTCGCGAGTGCTGCCGAGGAGGTGGGAAATTGGGAGGAATGCATCAGCCAGTCTGGAGTGGCCATCATGGTCGCAAGCAAGATGCTGTCCTTACGAAAAACGAGAGCACACTGTCGATTCGAGCGCGGGGAGGTGATGGAGGGGATGAGCGACTTGAAGCACGTTCTCCAGATGCAGCCGGGACAGACGGAACCGCATATTCAGATAGCGGCCATCACGTACTATGCGCTTGCCGACTTGGAGCATGGGATGGACCAGTTGAGGAAGTGCTTGCATTCGGATCCGGACTCGAAGAAGTGCAAGAAGCTGTACAGACGGCAAAAGACGCTGGAAAAGCAGTTGGCGCAAGTGAACAAACACTTCGAGAAGAAGCAATACGCGAGCTCTCTGAAATTGCTGTTACCGGCAGGCGAGGACTTGGGACTGGTGCAAGATATCAAGGACGATGTGAAGGAATTACGGGAAGCTGGTACAATTCCAGAGCACGCGCCCAACGACCTGGAAATTGGAGTGGTGGATAAGGTTTGCGAGGCTTACCATGAGGTATGTCGTTTCTGTTCTCTCATACTAGATCTGGCAGCTAAAAACAACAGTTGAAAAACACCAAGAAATCCATCACATGGTGCGACGAAGCGATCAAACTGAATGAGAACTCCCTTTACGGTCTCCTCAACAAAGCCCGCCGATCCATGGAAGCCGAGAACTTCGACGCCGCCATTGCATCCCTAAAACAGGCCAAAGAACACCACCCCGGCGCTCAGCAAATCAACCAGCTACTGCACAACGCGCAGCTCGAGCTCAAGAAGAGCAAGACGAAAGACTACTACAAGGTCCTCGGCGTTCCCAAAGATGCAGATGAGTTACAGATCAAGTCGGCGTACAGGAAGATGATTAAACTGCACCACCCCGACAAGGCCCACAAGCAGGGTATCACCAAGGAGGACGCGGAGAAGAAGATGGCTGCGGTTAACGAGGCCTATGAAGTTCTCAGTGACCCCGAGCTGAAGCACAGATACGATCAAGGCGATGACCCTAATGATCACGAACAGCAACGACAGCATCCTTTCCACGGACAACAGTTCCGCGGCAATCCCTTTGGTGGACACAGTGGTGGCGGTGGGCAGCAGTTCAAGTTCGATTTTGGCGGCGGAGGATTCCCTGGTGGCTTCCAGTTTGGTGGCTAAGTCTAAGTGGAGAAGGGTGGGTGGCATTTGATTTGGGCGTTGGAGTTGGCTGCTTGGAGGAGTTGGATCAGTTGACGGCGAGCAACAAAGCTTGGAATGCATCGCTATGTGGCATGTACAGTGAATGAACAGAGATGACCAATTGGACTGATATCACAAATTCGACCGTGAGTTGGGAACTGATCAAGAAATAACTTGAGCCTACGTGACTTGGCTTCTCGGTGGTGGCTTGTGTTTCTACTGCTTGGCTTGGAATACCAGCTAGAGAATCCTCATTTCTCCCATTTCAACATCTGAAAAATTTGTAGAGAAGCACTAATGTACATTGAAGTCATTAGTAGCCTGATGAGTTTAGATGTCTTTCAGAAGGGACGGCAAAGCCTTCTCAATGCCTGTCCACACAATCCATGCCAACTCAAGTACACACTTTGGCTTTTGGACCAAATAACTCCATCCTTAACGCCACCGCCAACCAGCCATGCCATGCAAGTTCATCAGAGACGTAAATTCCACCCACACAGCCTCCCCTCTTAAGCAGGAGCCTCATATGCCCGTCTAATCACTCTCGAGAACTGCTCCATCTTGACGTTCTCCCGCACAACCGTTCCCTTGGCCTCGTTCTCCTTGTTCAGCGGAACCTTGACCACACTACCGTCAATCCGCCACCCACAGGTTGTGTTGACAAACTTCTCGAATTGCTCGCCCTGCATTCCCAACCACGACTCCAAAACGGGTCTCTCAACTTCGCGGACAGATTGTGAGACGTTGAGTGCAATTCTGATGCGGATAAGCTCCTCAAAGCCGGCGACATCGGCGATCAAGTCAGCGTAGAGGTCGTCGCCGTTGAGGGTGCTCCAGAAGAGCGCGTAAGAGGCTTGGCCGAGTAGGTTGTTCAGCACGTTGAGCTTTTGCACTGCCTCGGAAAGGGGGGCATCGCCGGCGGCAGGGAGGGCGGAGGACGTGGAGATGGGGGTCAGGATGTGAGGTGGTAAGAGGTGGAGGGCAAGAGAGAAATCGGGGGAGGGGAAGACGGTGAGGGACTTGACGAGGATATTGGTGATGGTCTCATCTTTGTTGAGGTGAGGATTGAATTGATATCTGTGCACAGGCAGATTGAATTAGCTTACTGCGCGCTTTGGGTGTTGGGTTGTGAGAGAGGGAGGGTGTCGGTTCAGATAGAGCTAATAATAAACTTCAAGGACCAGAGGGATTCAATCTCCATGTCATCAGGTAATAGGAAACGTTTAAAGATGGATCATCATGTAGACACTGCGTAGACAGTACGTGAAAAGAGCTGATTGTGTAAAAGAGAGGATGCTCACAGCTTCAGTAGCGCCAGGTTCGCGAAACAGTCCACGAACTTGCCCTCACATTGCTGCACGACGTATTCTTGAAAGATAGCTGTCGTCTCCGGGTTGTATCGGTCAAGGCCATTGAGGATCGCGTCGATGTGCTCTGGCCTGTCCGGCGCATAGTCGAAAGGGACACCCATATTTGTAGCTTCAGTGGGGGATGAGAGCGTTATGGTGGTCGAGGTCGAAATATGTGCCAGTTGGAAAGAATTTAGAGGCGCCTTAGACTCTGTGGCTCTTGGTGGGGCTAAAATAACCGAATACGTATCACGTGATATACCACCGCTTGTCTTGATCGGCCCTCCGGTAACGTCGACGTGCGAAGGGCTTCGGTTCACTTTCCTTTATTTGGGGCCATGTGGCAGCAATACAAGCAAGAAGTATCACTTTGCCCTTCCAGATCTTCAGTCTCCACATCCCTCCCTGCCACTTCCAAAAAGCAATCTGCACTGTGAGATGGACTAGAATCT
The DNA here is from genome assembly GCF_022702325.1 of Drepanopeziza brunnea f. sp. 'multigermtubi'. Taxonomy (NCBI): domain Eukaryota; kingdom Fungi; phylum Ascomycota; class Leotiomycetes; order Helotiales; family Drepanopezizaceae; genus Drepanopeziza; species Drepanopeziza brunnea. The sequence continues at coordinate 1,383,934 of NW_027094068.1, forward strand.
TTCTACAATTCATGAACCCCACTATCATCTATTTACCTCTACTCGGGAAACCATGTCCCCTCCAAGCCTTGCGATCTCTGCCAGAATAGCATTCTTGTCAATCACAACTTCCTCTCCCTCATCCGCAACAGGCTTGGTAGCGTATGCAGCGTTAACCCTGAAAGCTCGTGCTGCCAAATTCTGAGGATTCCACAATCCTCCAATAGCACCGCTCGAAGGACTATGGAAAAATACAATACTGCCCGTATACAGGTTCTTCAACTCCTCGAGATACAGCTGAATTGGTTGGTATCCAATCACTCCGACATCGATATCCGCTTGAACCTCAAGATTCTTGAATTTGGAATTGCTGACCTCTTTCGGCTTCTGCTTGCCAGCGAAGTTGGGTGAGATATGGATCACGAAATCGTAGTCTCTTGTTGTGGAAGCAAACAAGGATTTTGGCTCGAGGTAAATGCCTTTGTCTTTGACCAACTTGCAAGCAGAACGAGCTAGTGCTGTCATCCGAGCTGCGACCATCTTCGAAGGCCCTTTGTCTGTAAAGCCAGTCCCGGTCTGATCATGATTGGAAGCTGCGAAGATTACTGCACGGTTCATGCTGGGATCGATCTTCCTCCAGGCTTCTAATCTAGTGTTTATCGAATCGACCTCCTGGCTGGTCATGGTCCCACTAAAGTCTACAATAACCGGAGAGAGACGCCAGTCCCATCTCGAGATGAAGAGAAGGGTCCTCAAAAATCCAGTCATTACTGATGACGGTGCTTGCCATGGGAAAGGCTGTAAAAATGTCCTCACAACCAGAAGCTCGACCAGCTCTTCGCTGATGTGCCCCAGAAGCATGTGACTCTCGAACCACATCTTCGTTAGTCGTATCGCCGGTGATAGAAGTGGGAAACGAGTGCAGTTTTTCGAGATGGACTGTGTATGCACCGGGAGGTGGATGAAGTTCTTTTTATATACCGACAGTGCAGAGACAGCTGCCTCTCGAGCCCGGTGATCACTCGACTTGTCCTTGATCTGACGTTCAAGAAGGATCTGCTCTCGGTCGTTATGAATTCGGAGACGGAACACAACGCCGGAGCTGTAGATGACGTCTAAGAACGCGCAATTCTGAAGAGGCTCGTCTTCATTCTCCAGACCAACTCGACTTGAAATGCTATCATCCGACTCCTCGAGCAAACTACCAATCTTGAGCAGGAGAGCTATTTTCGTTCGTTGGATCGCAATGATGTCATCCGGCCACCTTCCAGATCCCTCAAACTGTATCATCACATCGGCTGGAGCTTTCATGGGCCGCCCAGCGCCAAACCCAGGTGGGTTAATAGAGGAATACCGAAGTTGGGGGCTGACAGCCGAAAGTTGTCTGAGCTGTAACGGTAGCCCTTCGAGATCTCGGATCTGCTTCTCAAACATGCGATAGGCCTCTCTGAGACCGTCAAATTGGCTTAGTTTCGTTCCCGGCCCAGGCAATATCTTGTTGAAGCCCTCTCCAAAGAACATGAGACTCGCAGCTGACGCATCGCCGAGGTGACGCTTGACAAGAAATGTCACGATCTCTCGTAATATACTGTGGGAGGAGCCAGGTGACCATATCAAACTTTCGAGGATACTGCCATCCTTGAATCGTCGCAGCTCTGCTTTCTCTCCCCAGAACTTTTGAAATTTGGCAGCCTTCTTTTTCTCCTCTGCTGCTGGGCCATGGTCTACTAGGCGGTCGATATTGGCTGGGTCAAAGACCAGTGAAACCAACAATGACTGATCCTTCTCGGCTGGGCAGCTCGAATTGATTGACCAAGAGGGCAGACATTGCTCCTGAATGTCGATCAGACTGACACGGTCCATTAGGCCTTCTCGCAGAACTTCGAAAAGTTTATTGCTAACTGTTCTGTAGCCCGAGATGTGATCGGGAGAAGTATGATCGGATGACTGAGGAGAGAAAGATATTCGGATTGTGGAGTCGTATCTCTGAAGATTCTGTGAAGTTTTGACAATAAAGGTTGATTCGAACTGGTCGAAAGTAGAGTCGTTCAGCATAGCCAAAGATGTCTTGGCCTCATGGCGCAGGACCTGGTATGACCAAGGAGTCATTTTGTAGAGCGTATTCAGCCCCCGTACTCCGTCGAACAGAATCGGATTGTTAGACTTTGAAAAGACCACATCTTTCCCTTCGAAAAGGACTGGCCGGGTAGTCAAATCGGTAGAGGCAAAGAATTGCAGAACAGCCTTGAACATCTGATAACTGCTGTAGCCTGGAGATAGTACACTGTGGCCTTTAGGGCCACCTCCCTTAAGAAGCAGAGCAGTAGTTATAGCCCACTCAAAATGGCCAAAGCCTCCCTTCCAGATGTCGCTACCGAAGTCTCGCTGTCGTAGCCAAATTCTGCCAAGGATACATGACTCTTTAAAACCAGCCGCAAGCTTGACCGAGGAGTGAAGAACCTTGAGATAGGGTTCGAAGCTGCAATCAGCTAGGAGTGATGCGTTGTAAAATGGCGTTGGCAGCAAGGTGCTGGGTCCGTTCTCAAGGGCGTCCTTCTGTCGAACAGCATTTTTGCTTGGCTGCAACTTAGACTTGCTAAAGAAAGCTGGAGGGGCCCCGGGTATGATGCGAATTTGATAGTTGAAGCTGATTTTCGATTCGTCCCCTGGGCTCTGTCAGTAACCAAGAAAATTGGGAGAAGAGCTGTAAAATATACTCGATATAGGCTTCACGGTTAGGATTGGCTGAAGACTGTTGCCGTTAAGATACTGAAATGATAAAGATAACTCGTCCTGTACAGCATTAAGGAGTCCAGCTGCAATGCAAGCCAAGTAATATGCTCTCTTATAGAAATATCGGTAATTCAGAAAGTCCTTCTCTTGAAATATTGAAGCAGGCATAATAACTACCATATCGACTGACAAGACCTCTTCTGATTTCACCATTGTCCTCGAAGCATAGCTTCCGACAACATTGATGTTTGAAGGTTGCTCGTATGCGAGTTTATATGCTGCGTTGTGATCTGGCTTAGGGTCTGGAAAGGGAACTGTGATCTTATGCGACTTATGCAAAGCTTTCGTAGCCTCTGGAACCTGATATAATAGTCAGATTGTAATTGTCTACGAAGACTTAAGATAACGTACAGAGACAGCAGCACGAGCTTCGATTCCCTCAATCAGGCCTTTCAGTTTGCGGAGGAGTTCGTCCACCCCGCAGAGCCGCTTTTCATAATTTGGCCGTACCTCAGCCAGTAGCTCGTCCACCTGCAGCTTGAACAGACTCGACTTGTACATTCCCCCAGCAAATATCGCAGAGTCGTCATCCTCTCTCGTGTGCTTCATCTTCGGAGTTCCTGGTGTCTGGACGGAATGTGCTTGAGGGTTTGGTTCAGAGTCATGGGGCGTTTCCTCCCCGGAGTGGCTGGCACCAGAGCCGTTCGAATCCCCGGAAGGCGAGCTGGGCTGCCCATTTTCTAGCTTGCGCCGTTTCGTCGAAAGTGGTGTCATTGTTGGTATCTGGATTTAGCAGTGGTGTGCATCTTCGTATCGAGAATTACAGTAAATTTTTGATCTCCCGACCCGATAACAGTAGCGTAGCTCTCCTATCTACACGTGCTCCGGGCCCCAACTATCAAGATCGCAGGTGGAACTATCAACCGGTAACGGATCGAATAGTCTCTACTTCGTACTTCTGTTTTGCAGACAAAACAAGCTTCTTTCTTCTTAAAATTTTGTGCGTAGTATTTACCAAAGGGATCACCATCCTTCCTTCATTCATAATGTCAATCATCGACCTTGGTGAATCAGTCCCGGCGCTCACGCCTCATGTAAGTCGATTTCCGCATATTGTCTATTATCTCTCGACATATTGCCTAATTCAGTTATAATGCTTCTTAGGCCACGAGTGTTTCCCTTCCAAAATGGGCGGACAACGTTGAATATGAGCAAGGAAAGGAGAGAGTTCTGAATAGAATGATAACTGGTTACCCACGGTATGACTTGAACACCCCTAAAATCTGAATTCGCCACACTGACTTGCCCCCGTGATCAAGTTTTTTCGTCCACAAACTCATTGTTGCGTTCGCTGAAGACATTGTCAAGCAAAATGGCAGGCCTGATCAGCAGGCAATGTTGTTCCCGTCCACAAGAACTGCACAAAGATGCGTAGCCTTTATGCACTCGCGAGATCCAGCAATTACTGCAGACCAGATCCATTTGGTTGATTTGGTTCTGGACTTGAGTCGAACGAATTCTGAGATCTTGAAGAAACTTTCCCCATCCATATCTGCTGTCATCTTCCCCAAAGATTTGTTTTCTTTAGCCAAGCAATACTGGCAGCATTCAGGTGAAGGAGTCTCGAGTAGACGTGCCGAGTTCTGCCATGGCCTCTACCAAGAAGGGATATTGGTCGAACAAACAGCTCTTCAACCAATTGCCAATGGTTTCGTGAAGGGTCCGAGAAGATACCAGAAAGGTTCCATAGACAAGACGCCACCCAAAGCATACCAGAATGGAAGTGCGGCTCCCGGATCCAATGGAGCAATCGGTTCCGCCGAAAGCCGGGAGAGTTCACAATTCCTAGAGGAGCGTTTTGGACGCAATCTCGATGTCTCGTTCGTGGAAAATGCCAAGTCAGCAATCCGACGCCGTATTGCGGGCTCACTGATGGGGGAGATAGACTTGGCCACAGTGCCGGCTCTCGATACTGGTTCAAGTACACGTGGAGTGGCCAGTCTTTCGGAGAGTGACGTTTACCTCTACCCTACTGGAATGAATTCTATATTCTCCTCACATCGAATGTTGATGCAGGCGAGGGGTCCCATGAAGAGCATCTCATATGGCTTCCCTTATGTTGACACGCTAAAGATCTTGCAGAAATTTGGCCCCGGCTGCATCTTCTACGGAAATGGAGAGCCGGAAGATCTGGACGACCTAGAATCTCGATTAAACTCAGGAGAGAGGTACCTCGCACTGTTTTGCGAGTTTCCAGGGAATCCCATGCTGAAGTGTCCTGACCTTCAGCGGATACGGAAGCTAGCAGACGTATACGATTTTGCTGTCATTGTCGATGAGACGATTGGCAACTTCATCAACGTCCATGTTCTCCCATATGCCGATGTAGTGGTTAGCAGTCTGACCAAGATATTCTCTGGAGAGTGCAATGTTATGGGAGGCAGCTTGATCCTCAATCCCGGCAGTCGGTACTACCAGGCAATGAAGGAAGCTATAGAAGCTGAGTACGAGGACAACTGCTGGGCAGAAGATCTAATCTTCATGGAGCGGAACAGCCGCCACTTTGTTTCAAGAATCGAGAGGATCAACGAAAATGCCGGGCTGATTTGCGAGATCCTGCGAGCACACCCATTAATCCAGAATCTGTACTACCCGAAATACAACCGTTCGCGGCCATTCTACGATGCGTGTCGTACACCGAATGGCGGTTATGGAGGTCTTCTCTCTTTCACCTTCAAAACGACGGAGCAGGCAATAGCGTTTTACGACCGGATAGAAACAGCGAAAGGTCCAAGTCTGGGAACGAACTTTACACTGACATCGCCTTATGTTATTCTGGCGCATTACCTGGAGCTCGACTGGGCTGCACAATTTGGCGTTCCAGCTGATTTGATCCGTCTCAGTGTCGGTCTGGAGGATGCGGAGGATCTGAAGTCGAGGTTTGCAGTTGCTCTGAAGGCGGCCGAGATGGCTACCGGCTGCTCGTGAAGGTATCGATGAGCCTGGGAGGAATTGTATGCATTGTACAGCGTAATGAGACATGGCGCAGGGTAGCGGAAAAGGGCCGATCCGAACTTGAAATGCAATGGACTTGAACATATGAAAGCAGAGGGAAATAGGAAAAAAAGGGGAGCATATGGTATGCCTGATGGGACATTGCAATTGTGGCCTGAGATGAATCCAGGGAATGGGCTGCAATAAGAGCCAAGTCCGAACTACAATAGTGTTTGATCTGGGGAATTGTTTGGGTATAAGGGCAAAACGAAAGTCCAACGAGAGTTGACGTACGTTTCTTTTCGTTGGAGCATATTTGTTTTGATGAGGCGAAGATACGTGCCATTATTCCGTCTCTTCTTTGCAGAAAGTCAAGGTGGTGGGTTTCGCGTCAAAAGCTTAAATTTAGCGCGGTCAGTCGCGTTGGTCGCCGCTACCTGACTGTACCTTCACGAATAGAGAGTCCTTGCGAGGCAACGACAACATCTTCTTATTGCTACGGACATCCTCGACACCGAACGCCAATATGGCACCTCAGAAGCGCGTCAGATACGATGAAGACGAGGAGGCAACCACAGTGGAAAGCGCCAGTTCCGCATTACGAACCGGCAGTGTAAGTGTTCGCAATAGGCATTCACTGACTGTCTGTTCATCCTTACTGATCCATTTCAGCTAAACAAGAGAGCGCGGCTATCATCTGCCCACAGTGCATCGGAGTCCCGACAGCAAAGTGCTTCGCCATCTTCAGAGAGCGAGTCGGACGAGGAACTTCCCGATGCCATCGAGGACAATGGACAAGAGGCGCCACCAACTACACAATACGAGTCTATACGCGACGCAGACTGGAGACATCTTGCAAACCCCGACCTGGACGATGCGATTGCAGAGAAGAGGATCTTGGCAAAAAATCGACGGGTGGGCGAGAACCGGGCCAGCGAAAACGCTATCATTGAAGAGATCACCTGCTACAATTTTATGTGTCACACGAGACTGAACTGCAAGTTGGGACCACTCATTAATTTTGTTGTTGGTATGAACGGTAGTGGGAAAAGCGCCGTCCTTACTGCCATCACACTCTGTTTAGGCGGTAAAGCAGCTGCCACAAATCGTGGTGCCAGCCTCAAGAGCCTCATCAAAGAGGGCACGGAATCCGCCAAATTAGAAATCAGACTGAAGAATGAAGGCAATGACGCCTACCAGCCAGATATCTACGGAAAATCAATCATCATCGAGCGCCATTTTTCAAAGACTGGGAGCAGTGGGTTCAAGCTCAAGAATCATGCAGGGCGAATCATATCCTCCAAGAAGGGCGACGTTGATGATCTCGTCGAGTACTACCAGCTACAGGTAGACAATCCAATGAATGTTCTGACACAAGACGCTGCCAAGTCCTTCATCACCGCTTCGACACCAGCTCAGAAGTACAAGTTTTTTGTTGAAGGTGTGCAACTCGAGGCCTTGAATAATGACTATAAGATTGTACTGGACACTTGTGAGCAAATTGATACAAGACTTCAGGATTCGATAGACGACATCAAGCTCCTCAAGAAGAAGTTAGACGATGCGCAGGCTAAGCACAAGGCCGTCAATGAGCGTAATGAAATGAAATCGGAGCTGAGACGACTTGGGGGAAAACATGCGTGGTCACAAGTACGTGATCAGGAAGTCAAACTTGCTGAAATCGACCAGAAACTTGCAGACCATCAACAACAAATCAATGACGCCGAGGCTAGGGTAACTGAGAAGGACGAGAACTTCCAAAAGGCAGAAGATCTTTTGACCCGTCATAAAGACGCTTGTACACAATTGCAAGACGAACTACCTGCCCTGAAGGAGGAGGAGGAGAAGGCCCGAAGTGTCCATGAAACGGCGACGAAGGATGTAGCTGCGATTCACACTCAGCACAAGATTATCAGCGACGATTTGAAGTCGGCACTTAAAAGCGTCAAAGCTGTCCAGGATGCGATCAAGGCGGAAGAGAAGCGTTTGGAAGATGCTAATGGTGGTGTACACGCTCAGAAGGTTCAAGATCTTGCCGAAGCCAAGGAGACTCTCGAAAATGCCAAAGCAGAATTTCTCCGGAGCGAAGAAGCGCGCCCGCAATTGGAGGAAAACTTACGCAGTGCAAGTGCCACAGCCAGGAATCTGGAAACTCCTTTGCAACAGAGGACCGAGGAGTTCAATAATGCAAAAACCAAGTTAACCCATTTGGATTCGAACCAAGGGGATCAGCTGGCAGGCTTCGAAAGAGCCATGGCCGGAGTGTTGCAGATCATCCAAAATGATCGCGGGTTCCGAGAGAAGCCCGTAGGTCCTGTGGGACTGCACATCAAACTTTTGCAGCCTAAATGGTCCAATGCCATAGAATCAAAAATGGGCGCTGCTTTATCCGGGTTCGTCGTGACAAGTAAGCCTGATCAGTTGAGATTGTCAGACATACTTGTAAGTGAATTAGCCCCACGCAGTAGGTTCCTTGGTGCCAAATGATCACTAACCTATTCCTCACAGAGGAAGAACAAGATGGGATGGTGCCCAGTATCAATAGTGAATGGCCCTCCTCTAGACCTCTCAGGCAATGAGCCAGATCCCCAGGTACGCTGCCTCATGTCCCATAATTCCTCCTGATCAAGACATCGCCGGTTATTAGAACCGGCACCCTTTGTGTGTTGTTATTAACATTTTCAAAATTCTAGTATGATACGATCTACCGGGTAATGAGTATTGACAACGAGCTTGTCAAGCGGCAACTGATCATCGGATATGCGATCGAACAGACCATATTGATTGAAAGTCGGTCTCAAGCCATAAGCGTCATGTATGATGGCCCAAGACCGAGAAACGTGAGGCAGTGCTTTGCCATGCATGATAGTAAACGTGGTTTCGGTCATCAGCTCTCATTTGGTCCACGGAATTCAAGAGAGCTTGCCCCAATCCACCCTCCAAAGGGTCGGCCGAAAATGAGAACCGATCGTGCAAGCCAGATAAACAACCAGAGGGAGATCGTGGACCACCTCGAGCGTCAGAAGAAAACACTCGCTGATGAATACGAAAGAGCCAGACAAGAGGCTGGCCGATGCAAGGCCGCAATTCAGCAACACATAAAAGAAAATAAGACGCTTAAGATCGCCTGTCAAAAGGCAGAAGCAAAGGTTGAGGACATCGAGGGCGACCTTCAGAACCTGGGCGGGGATGATGGACAACTCGATTCCCTCAAGCAAGAATTGGAGAGCGCGGAGAAACAAAAGGCAATTTGTGAGGATGCTTACGGTGGCGCAAGTCTCGAAAAGCAGCATCAGAATAGTCTCTCGACTGAAAAAAAACGAGCCTTAGATGCTTCCAGGGCCCGAGTGGTGGAATTGGAAGCGCAGATATTAAAAGCCCGGGACAAAGTGAACAGGACCGAAAAGGTTCGAAACCATTGTCTCTCTGCAAAGAACCTCGCGGTGGAGAGCCTTGAAGATCTAGAATACAAAAAGATACAGATTGAAGATGAGCGTACCGCGCAGGCCAAGTCTATTGCCGAAGACTTCGTGGTGCAAGCCGAGAAATATGGCCCGCGGGTGCAACTCGGTCCAGGCGACACTACGAAGGCTCTCGAGAAACGTTGCGAGAGCCTCCATTCACAGTTGTCGGCTTACGAGAGAGCGCAAGGCGGTACTGATCAGGAGATCCACGAAGCAGCCATTGAAGCATTGAACATCTTCCGCAATGCAAAAAGACAGAGAAAGGGCCTTGAAGAGCTCTTGTCACTCCTCAAGCAGTCGTTCGTTGACAGAATGGAACAGTTCAGGAAATTTCAGAGACATATCTCCGCCAGATCCCGAATCAGCTTCAGCTATCTCCTCAGCGAGCGAGCTTTCCGTGGAAAACTTACTATTGACCACAAGGCCAAACTCCTCGACGTCCACGTAGAGCCGGACGAGACATCGAGAAGTGGCAAAGGTCGTCAGACCAAGACCCTTTCTGGCGGCGAAAAATCCTTCTCGTCCATTTGTCTGCTTCTCTCTCTTTGGGAGGCAATGGGTGCTCCGCTACGATGCCTGGACGAATTCGATGTTTTCATGGATGATGTTAACCGAGATGTTAGCACCAAGATGATCGTATGTACACTGCCCTCTTGACCCACAAGAGGTACTAACTTCAATCAGATCAGCGCTGCTCGCAAAGCAGTTGGACGACAATTCATCCTGATTACCCCCAAGGCATTGGGTGCTGGTATCGGGAAGGCTGACGACGTGCGAATTACCAAGTTATTGGATCCTCGACTCAACCAAAAGCAGATTGATGAGATGATTCAGCGTCAGCGCGATGGAGAAGCTGGGGATTGAGGTCCGTGTGTGAATGATGTAGACAGTAGTGGGCGTCTGGAGGCGTTCTGATTTTGGCTTACGCGCTCTGGGAACGGTGGGATGCTCTCGGTAGAGTCACTTCTTACGAACATCCTCTGTACACTCTTCAAGATGTAATACTACAGTCATGAAGCCTAACTTGTAAGGCAACATCTCCGTCTCGCCTTATACCCTGACACCCTTACTTCTCAACACGTTCAAGCCTGCGCGGGCCGTGAATCCCACCCACTGCCCTACACTGCCCAGCGCACCCCCTAATGCCTGTGAGTCTTTGAACCTCCTCTCCAGAAACTCTCTCGTCTCAGCATACTCCGCCGACTTGTCCCTCGTCATGAACAATTCCGTCGCGGCGTATATCGTTGACAGGGAGGCCCGCTTGGTGTACCAGCTCGAATCGACGGATGGGTCGCCGGCCAGGAACCAGATCTCGTCAGAGAGGGACGAGAGCTCGTGGAGGGCAGTCGGCAGGTTGGAGGGCTGGGCCATCAGAGCCAGGGCCTGCGTGGTACTCACTCCGCACGTCAATAAATGAGTAAATGAGAGATTTCCTTTTCCCCCTCCCCCGGGGCTTGAACGCAATCCCACGTGTGAAGAAAGAAGCAGGAGTCAAATCAGACAGGGCCGCGAGAATGGCGGCACGTAGGGGGAGTAGAATGGGTAGGATGGGTAGGAGGAGTAGAAGAAGAAGGGGAAGAAGAAGGAAGAAAAACGTTACCTCCTGCCAGCGATGCACCACCTCCCGGTTCGCCATCAAGCGCTCCCACGTCAACTCCTTGACTTTCCTGCCCACACCCGCACCCGCACCCGCACCCGCACCCGCACCGCCCTCGCCCTCGCCCTCGCCTCGTGCTAGAACGGCCTTCGCGCCCGCCCTCTCCTTGAGCCCTACCCTCTGGCGAAACAGGTAGTAATGCACGAGGCTGAAGGCGCCGTGGGGAAACAGGTTCGTCGAGGCCTCGATGTAGCCGGCGTCCGTGGCGCCGCGGGCGAGCGTCGTGAGCGTGAAGCCCGAGGAGGGGACGTGTGGGAGGGCGGCGGCGAGGATGGCGCTCTCGGCGTCCGCGAAGGGGCCTGGTGGGGGGGGGTGGTCGTAGGAGTGGTAGGGGGAGGAGGGTCGAGGGCTGGGTTTGGGTTTGAGGGGGAGGCGGGTGAGAGGCCGTAGGCGTGGGAGTAGGGTTTTGGTTGCCATTCCTCTCCTTTTTTCTTTTCTTTTTTTTTCGGTTTTTTTGGGGGGGGGGGGATTCTGGTTTTTGTTCGGACCGTGGAGGTATGTTTGTGAAGGGGGGAGAACGAATAGCTGCTGGACGAGGTGGTGATTTTATGCCGAGGCGAGGCTTTGGCGAGGCTGTGTGGTTTTCGGCATGGGCTTTTGAGCTTTCAGAGATCCCCCCCCTCTTGCTTTTAACGATATATTTGAAGCATTCAGAAAGCTCAAGCAAAGCCAGTTGTCACTCCTGCATGTTGGAAGATACAATTGCTCGACACCTTCCATGGGTTGCTCTTTGGCTTGGGATCGTTTCTGGCCACGCCAGGCTCGAATTTCGCGTAAGATACGCATATCACGACACTTATTTCATTATTGACATTGCACAGTGTAGCTTTCTTTCTATCTGCTCTCATCTAAGCTCCTCCCACTGCACCCCCACCCACTCCTCCACATATCCAACCCCGGTGCTCACCAGCTTCTGCTGACAATCCCTCTCGCAAACCCCAACAATAATCGTCCCCCACTCCATTCCGTCAATACTCATCTCCTCGCTCTCAAGTTCCATGATGGCATGCGGCGTAAGCTGCACCTCGAACACCCTCCCCGCGCTACAGTTGCCACATCTCGGCATGCGATTGCCATTACTCGACGCCGTCGTCACTTTCCCGTTCTCCTTGCCGCCATTGAGTAGCTTCCCAACAGCATCTTGTTTCGAGTACAGCAATGGCTGACCCTTGAATTCGTAACGAATGACTTGCTCGGGGTTCTGCGCGAGCCTATCCGCAAATGTTTGGAAGGTCTTATCGATCGTGCTTTCGTAGACATCCTTATCTTCCTTCTGGTTGCCAGATCCTCCGCCATCGTCGATCTCCATCGTCTGCGTAGGGATCGGTAAGTCCTCTGGTTTATCTAGGGTCTCGTAATCAGCGTCTGCGAGGTAGTAGAGCGGGTATGCGGCTGGGAGCTCGGATTCCGGAGGCCATGGTTCGGGTGGCGAAGGGGGTCCGTACTGAGGTGTATCGTTATTGAGTTTGAGTGCGGAAGCGAAGGTCTTGGGGAGGTCGGTCGCTGGTGACGAGGGTGCTTGAGGGGGTTTGGCGGCGAGTTCGGATGTTGGTGCTCCTACTGCTGTAAACGGGTTCGCAGTACTGCTCATCGAAGAGGATGTAGAGAAAGGATTGCCCGCATGTGCAGAGCCAGCAGTCGAAAATGGATTCGCCGAGCCCGATCCCGTACTCGAGAATGGATTGGCACCAAATAAGGTCTGTCCCAGGTCAATCGCAGGTTTCGCTGGCGCTTCTGCCTCCGGGGCAGGCTTCGTCTCCTTCTTGACCTCGGCGATCCTCACACCCCTCAATGCCCTGACGCTGCCCTCCTGGCGCCGGCACGTCTTCCTCCGACACGTCAACACATATAGTCGTCTCTCGTGGCCCGGGAAGTGTTCGGGGAGATCGCCATTTAGTTGTAACAGAAGAACCATGAGGTCGTTGCAGACTTTGCACTTCGCGAGCGTTGCTGAAGGCGGGGTAGCGGGGTCGAGCCAGGACTTTGTTAGAATCAGTAACAGTGACAGTGACAGTGACAGTGACAGTGATAGCGCTCGAACTCAACTCCTCGCTTCAATCTAGTGATGGGAGAGGGAGAGGTTGTAAGAGGGAATGCGACATATTATGGTTCGGATGCGAACATACTGGTCTTCCTCCAAGGTAACTGATCGTATCGTCCGAGGCTTCTTTCGAGGCGTAGCCAAGCAGCACGTTCGTCTCGGTGTAATCAGAATTATCCTCGCCCCCAGAGGAATCGCTGTCATAGGGTGCCATATTTGCGTGTGAGTCGAGCAGAGCAGAGCAGCGGTGTCGTTGTCTAATAACGTGGATAGAGTCTTGATCTTCGGGTAAGCAGGAAGAGGTAGTTAGGTAGTTGTAGCTTGTCGGTCGAGCTTTTTTTTTTTTTTTTTACGCGACCAAGGCTGGGAGAGGATTTTGGCTAGCCAATTAAATCACAACAATCTACCCGTCAATTGCCTTTCATCACCATTCCACAAATCAGTCTAACATCTAAATGAGAAGAGGCAAAGGGAAATTCCGGGAATCATTATTGACATACACACACACACACACATATATATATATATATACACATACAGACCATACATAGACCATCAAGTCCTGCTCCAAGACACGCCTGCGCTATTTTCCGAAGGAGACAGAGAGGTACGAAGGAAAATCTGCACTATCGATGTAGTTGCAGCCCAGTTTCGTGATATCATAAAATCAGCTCGGCGCCTTGTAGATGGCCCATCGCTCATCGCCCGCAAGTAACACCTAGTCTTAAAATGCACAGCGAATCTTGGCATACAAGTCGGTATCGAGAAAATTATAGTTCAAGTCCAGCTCACAGAAGGGGTGTCCAGAAAGCAGGGTATCGGCAGTTGGACGCTCAGAAGGATCGCTATTTTATCAGTCAGGACAAATTGCAGAAAGGTATGGCAAGATATCAGGATTACTCACATAGTAAAGCAGTCGGCCATGAAGGCTATGGCGACGGGACTGATGTTCATCGACACGTCGTCAGGAACAGGCGGTGCCTCGTTCAAGCTACCAAGCTTGTAGATAGCCCCCACGGTTTCCTCTTTGCTCCAAGGTCTTCGTCCTGCGAACATTTCGAGAACAACGCACCCAAGCGACCAAATATCAACCTTGGCCGAGTATCCTTGGCCCTGGGAGCGGACAACTTCGGGGGCCATCCAGAAAACAGATCCTTGCATATTGTTCGATGCGTCATTACCATAGATGTTGTCGGTTTTCTTCGAGATGCCAAAGTCGGAAATCTTACAAGTCCCATCGAGATCGAGCAAGATGTTGTCGGCCTTCAAATCTCGATGTAGGATACCTTCTCGATGAAGATATGCAAGACCAGAGAGGGTCTGCCGGGTGAGGGAGCTGACCACGGTCTCCTCAAACTTGCCATGCTTGCGTAGGCAGCTTCCAACACTACCACCGGAGATGTATTCCAAGAAAATGCTGATCGACATTTCCTTCCGCTCACAGCCAAGGTATTGGACGATGTTGACGTGGTCGAGATGCTGCATTGTGTCAATCTCCTGGTCAAGAGCGGCGACCATTTCTCTTATTTTTTCCTTGTCGTTTCCCGCTTTCCCGGCAGCTGCTGCGCTTACTTCGACTTGTTTGACAGCGAGGAACTCTCCAGTCGTGGCGTTCATTCCCAAATAGACGCGACCATATGTACCTTTTCCAATCAGCTGACCCTTGAACCATCTGAAGGTCGCTTGTCGTTTTGGTATTGTGTCTTGAGGAATCCGAGGTAGAAGCATACTCCCGCGCTTTGGTTTGATCTGGACAATGTTGGCGCCAAACATTTTGGTACTCTTCCGCCGAAGGATTGTGCTAGATGAGCCGCCTTGAGCTATTGGTGCTGTGAAGCGCTTGTTTGCTTCATGTGCTCCCCGGGCAACTTCACGGATTGACTTCATGCGGCCCAGACCACCGGAGAGACGGATATTTCGCTGAGCGATGCTTGGCATGGAGCCGGGTCTCTCTCGTTCTAATGCCTTCAGAGTAGATTCATCAGAGCCGAGAGTATCGCCATCGCTGTAAATACTTGAGCGAACAGTGTTCGGTGACGGGCTTTCGGTCACATTCATGCCAGCCTGTGAGGCCGCAAGTTGTGTCGTATTCTCGTGCTCGGCCACTGGTGAGACCGGTGGCGAGGGACCAGCAGTCTCCTCTAACACAGGTTGGTCCAGATCGAGGTTGGGAAAGAAGGCATCGAGATGGTCGATAAGTGCTTCTGCGGGAGGTCTGCTGGCCCAAACGTCTTCTCGTGCAAACGAGTCACGCCGGATTAATTGTGCACTCATGTAGTCTGAAGATTCGGCGGACCAGCCACCCTCGGAGTTCGCAGAGCCGGGATTGCGTCGCTGAGGTCGCTTCCCTGAACTTCGCGGCGTCTCATCCTCAAAGTCGGACGTTCTAGAGTTGCTTGCAGCGCTGTTGCCATCCTGAGGCGATGTAAAGGTGACCGATAGACCTTTCTTTGACCTCGAGGTCCTGACTCTCAAGTTAGGTCTCTTCGCAATACCATCCGTTTCGCTGTCCTTGTCTCCCCCTGCTGCAGGCCTTCGCATGCTTGACTTCTTCGCTGGCTTTCGATTTGCAAGCGGCACTGCGAACAGGCCATCATCGGAATCATCATCGGAGTCGGTCTGGGGGTTCTGCTGAGGCAAATCCTTGAAATCAACGCTAGACTCTGTGAAGTCCAGATTCGGCCCATACGACCTTCTAGTTCCTGGCGTTCCCATTCCGGGCATTCCATGAGCACTACTTGGACTCAGGTTAGGAGATGGGAGTCGCTTCGTACCCTCCACCCGAAGTTTGTTGTCATCAGTGTTATCGGGTATCTTGACGGATAGAGACCGGTCGCGCGTAGCACGGACGCCACCCTCTTGACCATAGTCCGGGACCGTGAAAGATGTATCGCCTCTTCCCCAAGTTGTACTGCCGGGCGTCCCACTCAGAGATCGGGGGCTGCTGTTACGGGAGTTGAAATCGACTGAAGACATGGCACTTCGGCCCCGCTCAGTTTGATCATTCCCTCTCGGCGGTGTTCTCTTGCCCCCCATTAGGGAGTGAGCGATATTGGGACTAGGGTGACCGACTCCTCCAAGCCGGCTTCCCATGCCGACGAGCGCAGATGCTATGCCACTGCTAACTTGGGTTGGTGCAGGTACGTGTGTTCGTTTGTCGTATTCCGACATCTCTTCAAGCTGAGGAAGAAATTGCTGATCAGCACACGACATACGTCTGCCCTCGCTGTCGATGCTCGTGACCGACAAACGTGCTTGCTGCCCCGACCTCTTGCTGAGCGAATTCGCTTTGATCAAGGTTGCTGACTCGGCAGGTGGAGGGGGAGGCTTCCTTTGAGGCAGGAGGCTGTCCAGCTTCTTATCTTCGAAAGGGGAGTGTCGAGGCTGATCAAAATCAACATTGCGACCCACGATTCCGACCGAATTGTCAGCAGGGGGGGTTTCCCTGCTTGCCTTCTTTCTAGCTGTGTACTCATTTTGTCTTCGTTCCATCACGGCCTTGTATTCTTTCATAGCCATTTCCATGAAAGCTGCTCTATCGGCTTCAGATAGCTGACTTTCGCCACCTTCAACTTGAGAATTACGGAATTTCAGCAGACGATCGCGGAGAGGATCAGATTGGGCTTGGGTGGTTGTTTCTTTGACGGTGTTTTGTCGAGAGCTTGGAGGAGAAGAGCATGACCGCCTTCTCCCAGTGAGCGTTGCATAGGCTTCTTCATCCAAAGAAGCCGAAGGCAGCAATCCAGGCGAAAAGCCAAGTCTGCTGCCAAAGCTGGCTCTGAAGCTCGATGGCTGCGCCGCAGGAAGTGCCGTCGTCGAGTTGGCTGGTGCTCGAATGTATAATTTCAAACTCCCCGTCTGATCAGCCTTGGTTCTTCTATGCAATAGGAGCTTATGGTCGTCCAGCGCGTCATCATGTTCGACTCTGCCAAGCTCCGTCAGGAAAACCTGCACCAGGTCCATATCTGCTATACCCATCGTCGAACAAAGCACGCTACGAAGTTCGCCAGCAGAATCTACATCTGTGACATCACAGAGCCGGTAGTCTGTTCCATTCAAAGTCGCCAAAACAAAATTCCTCCCTGGCACATTCCGGGCGCCACGATGCCGAGTAGTGTGTGCAAATTTGTCATATTCAGAGGCCGAGAATGTTGAAGACGGCCGGTCGAGCGAGGTCTCGCTAGAGTTTTTTCCATTTCCTATGAAAGGACCTGGCCGGAAATTTAGACAGGGACTAGTTGGAGACTCAAGATATTGTTCTTCGGGAGACGGGCCAGCTCCATCCTCTTTTCTCTTCTTTCGGAAATGTTTGAGGAATCCCTTTGGTTCTTTTGCGGACGTTGGGGGCTCGGAGGTGCCGGATCTGTCTCCAGCATCAGAGGGCGGTGGTCGCGGACCATCAACACCGTGGCGACGACCGTCTTGATTGCGAACCAGATTTGACTCCCCTACAACCCCTCCCATCCCCCCACGGAGTATTTGGCTGGCGCCCGGAGGAACTCCAGAGCCATAGATCGCTGCATTGGAAGAAATCGAGTCGGTGCTGTTACTGGCACGATGCCCAAAGTTCCTAGTATCGGGCGACACCAAGAGGCCTCCCACGCCGGTCATTTGCATGTTCGTGAAAGCTCCACCAGGACTGATGCTTTGCGGGCTACCTTCCAGACGAAGGGCCGCGCCTCTAAGGGGGCCCTCGCCTGTCTCGCTGCTCGCACTGGGACTGTGACGCCGGCTACCGTCACCGTCGATGTGGCGGAAAGCGTTCCTATGACTTGTCCGGTTTAGGGCGTTGTATATATCCGGGTCTTGTGTGTTGATGACTGGCATCGTTATCCCCCGGGTGGAGAATCGCCTGTTGGAAAAACCTGGCCCTGGTGACTTGAACAGAGACTTTCTGGGGCTGTCGTCCCCATTCGCTGTGCTCGGGGTCGAAATGTGGGCCTCACGGCTGAGGTTGGGAGAGCCTTCTAACGTGCCCTCCGTGCCGGCACTTGGAGTGGTGCCATTTGAAGACTCTCGCCGAACATGAGATGACTTCGAATCCAGTGATCTCCCAGTGACAATGCGCTTGATCAGGTGACGCATCCTCTTGCCTTCTTCACGCTCCCGCGCCTGATCCCAGCCAGTGCCGCTGTTGGAACACTCCTTTGCAAGGCGAGGGTAGACTTGCTGATGCATCATACCAAAATTCCCTCTCCCGCCGTGGCCACTGCCCAATTCCAGAAAGACAGAACCAGAAATGTTCAGGGCGGCGAAAGTTTGTTGCCAGTCACTTGAAAATGAGTTCTGTACTAACCAAAGGAGAACTCGATCGAGAGGCCATTGCGAACCAGCGTCTACAGGAGATATAGGGGTGTTCGCGTTGCTAGAACCTGCTTGTTGGTGAGGGCCTCTGCTGGTCTGCCGTGCATTGAGAAGTGGGATGGTTCCGGAGGGGTTATATTCCGGCATGTGGATATTGTTAAAACGGTTCATCTGTGTCTGGGACGGGTACGTGCGATCTCGATCTTGATAAAAACTTCCGCCATCATCCATGGGTGTAGATAGACCCGTCTCGGCGGTATTTCTCGAGCTGGACCTATAGCTAGCATCTGAGACGGCAGAGAAATCAGGACTATCGCCCCTGTTGAAGCTCGATTCTTGTGTTCTCCCAAAGCCAGGTATTCCCACCCCAGGTCCAAAGGAATCCCCGTGGGGTATATAGGTTGCTGACATCTGAGGCTCGTTACTCGGGGGAGGAGGTATGGATAAAGGCGGAGGCTGATGGGAGACATAGTTCTGACCCGAATTATACGCTTGATGTTGACTTTGACTGTTCGCAGGAGGATTGGGGGGAGGGAGGGGAAAGCCTCTCGCATCGTAGGAACGATTCCAGCCTCCCTGCCAACTCGACACCGGGGGCGGTCCCGGTGGCGGAGGGATGACGACGCCCGGGTGGTGGTTCTGGGACGGGACACTGCGCAGAGGGGGTGGAGGTGGAGGAATCGACATCATATGCTGTTGGGCCGGCGGAGACATCAGAGGCGGCGGCGGAGGAACATATTGTCTCGAGACATCCTGTCTTTGCGCTGGATTGTACATCTGGACACCCGGTCCCGACCGCGGCGACGGTCGGTATGACTTCGCGGAAGAGAAGGATGCGCCCGACGGCGAGTTCACCGGATCTCCAGCAGCGGACCGGGCTCTCGGTCTCGTCGAATCGAGGGTTGGATATGGAGAGCCTCTCGAGCCGCCGTAGAGAGGCGCAAGGAGACCGGAGGAGCTGCTCAGCTGGGGGATGTCGTGGTGCAAGATATCGTCAGATAATACCGCAGTCAGTCGTGGAGAGGGTTGGTAGGCTTCTGAATTGGATCGGTCTGATCTGGTCATCGTGGCCAGTACCCGCGCATCTTCGAGTCGTGGTGGGCCCGCCCTATCAAAGCGAGATGGGGGATAGGTAATCTGATTGATACTTTCTGATGCGAATGGCTTGGCCCTTGCGTGTTCGTGGAGCTGGGTTGTGGGTGGGAGGCGGCGGCGAGTCGAAGAGGGTTCGTGCTTTTTTATGTTTTTTTTATGTTTTTCTTTTTGGTTTTGGTTTTGTTTTTGTTTTGTTTTTGGGTATTTTGGGGTTTTTAGGTTTGTTGTTGTTTTTTTCCGATTCTATTTTTTGTTCTGAACCTTCTTGTCCTTCTTCGACTGGATGTCGCTAGGCGTCGCGGAGTTTGGGTCGGGGGGGGGGTTGGTTTGGCAGGGCAGACGGGTGCGGGTCGGTGTAGTCGGGTCGGTTGGTTGGTCGGTCAGTCGGTCGGGTCGGTCGGTGGGTGGGTGGGTCGGGTCAAGCAACAATTCGCAGTGGCAATATGGAGTTTGGGGCGGTTGTTGTTGATTAAAGGAGTTTGGTGAAGTGCGAGCGAGTTCCCGTTGCTGGCGGGACTGGGGGGGTTTGAGGGTTTGGGGGTTGGGGGTTGGGGGTTGGGGGTTGGAGGCTGACTGGATTGGGGCTGGCGGGACGGGGTGGGGAGGGGAGGGCTACCTAGAATGGACTGGGCTGGACGGGACTGGATTGCACTGGGCTGGACTGGGCTGGGCTGGCCTGGACTGGGTTGGGCTGGCCTGTACTGGCCTGTACTGGCCTGGACTGGGCTGGGCTGGCCTGGACTGGGTTGGGCTGGCCTGTACTGACCTGCACTGGCCTGGACTGGCCTGCACTCGCCTGCACTGACCTGCACTGGCCTGCACCGGGATCCGTCGGCCAAGACGTCCAACTACCGTTACAGGGATCGACCAGCGAACGACCAGAGAACGGACCGTGTCATGTCGCTGCGCTTTTGTTTTGTATCTACTCCGTACTCCGTAGTCCCCAACTCTCCACTCCGTAGTCCACAGCTCCCCCACTCCGTAATCCACAACTCCCCGTATTCCCGTCGAGCCCGCAGCTTAATACCGGTACTTAACAGGCACCGAACGCATTGACTTCCCGGTCATCAGGTCTGATTAATAATAATGCGTTAATCTGCTTAGTCAGGCAAGTGAGTACGATATGCGGCCACTGACCGAGTTTCGCCTAGATCGATGTTGCTGTTGTCGTCGCCCTGGATAGACTACGTATATTGTCCTCTGGATGTATATGTATATATATATATATATATATATATATATATATATCCATATCCATATATCTGCATATACATATACACACACATATATCTACATCTACCTCTCTCTACCTTTATATTACCGTAACTCACGGCGACCCGATGGAGCATCATGCAAACCACCACGTGACTCTCACGCCTGGAGTCCAGAAAAGTGGCGTGACCCAAGTACCACGGTAACAGGCCTAAGTATTACCCCTCGAGGGTGCCTTCAAAGTTTAGTTTCCACTTTAAACCCCCTGTTTTCCCTACCCTCGAGGGCTAATACTTACGCCTGCGACGTAGTAGGTACTCGGGTAGATACGGTACTCAGGTACTTACTACCTACTACATTCGATCTCAAGAAATCCGTTTCTTTCCTTCTCCTTCTTCCTTCTCTCCGTTTCGTTCCTTCGCCTTCTTCCTTCTCCCCGTTTCTTTCCTTCTCAGTTTCTCATTTAAAATCACCTTTCTCTGCTTCAGACTCTCTCGCTCGCTGGAAACTCTTCAACTCTCCAACTTCACCATCTTCTCCATCTCTCCATCTCTCCATCTCTCCTACTCTCCTACTCTCCAACTCTCCCTCTCTCCCCAATTCATCCACCCGCAAAATGACTTCGACCCCGTTGGGCACCAAGTCCCCTCCCGACATCAGAACTTTGTCTCTCCAAAGTCCAATTGATGTCGCTGAGTACCTCTTCATCAGACTCCACCAGATGGGCGTGAGGAGTGTCCATGGACTCCCCGGAGACTACAACTTGGTCGCTCTGGATTACCTCCCCAAGACGGGCTTGAAATGGGTTGGCAATTGCAATGAACTCAATGCTGGTACGTCCTAAGAATCTACCCTGGCCCTGCTATCGAGATACCCTACTCCGCTGACCTTTCACGTCAGGCTACGCTGCTGATGGATATGCTCGAGTAAGTGCCAATCCCTTCCAATGAGAGATGTGGATACTGAAGTCGTTGGACAGATCAAGGGCATCTCAGCTATAGTGACCACCTTCGGGGTTGGTGAACTATCCGCAGTAAACGCTATTGCTGGAGCTTATTCGGAGCATGTACCGATCGTTCATATCGTTGGTTTGCCTTCCACCCTCTCTCAACGGGACGGGATGCTACTACACCATACGCTGGGCAACGGAAACTTCAATGTAAGCGTTCCCATGAAAGATTGGCCCAGGTTCTCCCGTGACCCCCAGCTATCAAACCCATATGTGGCTTAGCGAATTGTTGACTTATCGTGCAGGTTTTCTTCGACATGAACAAGGACATTTCTTGTGCAATGGCCAAACTCAACGACCCACAGGAGGCCGCTACTCTCATAGATCACACACTCCAACAATGCTGGTTGCAAAGTCGACCAGTTTACATTACGCTGCCCACAGATATCGTCCAAAAGAAGATCGAGGGAGAGCGACTCAAGACACCAATTGACCTCCACTATCCCACGAACGACACAGCAATGGAAGACTACGTTGTCGAAGTCGTACTGAAGTACCTCCTGACGGCCAAAAACCCAATCATCCTGGTTGACGCTTGCGCAGTCCGCCACAGAGTCCTCGAGGAAGTCCACGATCTGGTCGAGAAGACGGGCCTTCCTGTTTTCGTTACTCCAATGGGTAAAGGAGCCGTCAACGAGACTCATCCCAGTTACGGTGGCGTCTATGCTGGTGACGGAAGTCAACCTGCAGTCCAAGAACGGGTCGAAGCCTCGGACCTGATTCTAACAATTGGCGCCATCAAGAGTGATTTCAACACCGCAGGCTTCACATACAAGACCTCGCAACTCAACACGATTGACTTCCATAGCAATCTTATTCAGGTGCGGTATTCGCAATACCCTGGGGTGCATATGCGAGGCGTTCTCCGCAAGATCATCAATACAATCGACGTTGGCAAGCTCTCTGCTGTCGCCGGGCCAAACGTGATCAACAAGGTCGCTGAGAACACGGATAAGTCTGACACGATCACCCAAGCATGGTTCTGGCCACGACTCGGTCAGTTCCTAAAGGAAGACGATATCGTAGTGACGGAGACTGGAACCGCCAACTTTGGGATCTGGGAGACCAAGTTCCCCCAGGGCGTCAGTGCCATCAGTCAAGTCCTCTGGGGCAGCATTGGTTACTCTGTAGGTGCATGCCAAGGAAGCGCGCTTGCTGCCCGGGATGCCGGCGAGGACCGAAGAACGCTTCTCTTCGTAGGCGACGGATCGTTCCAACTGACTGTTCAAGAAGTCAGCACCATGATCCGTCTCGGCTTGAAGCCCATCATGTAAGACCCCCCCCCTCCCTTCATCCAGTCCTTTCCCCCGCCCCTCGTCGAAACACATACTAACGAACGTACTTGCCCAGCTTCGTAATCTGTAATGACGGCTACACAATCGAACGCTTCATCCACGGCTGGGACGCCGATTACAACGACATCCAGCCCTGGTCCTACAAAGATGTCGTGAAAGTCTTCGGTGCCCCCGAAGGCAAAGCCCGCACCTACCAGGTCAAGACCAAAGACGAAGTCGAGGCCTTGTTCACGGACGAGAAATTCAATTCAGCCGATGTGCTGCAATTCGTGGAGCTTTATATTCCGAAGGACGATGCCCCGAGGGGATTGAAGCTGACGGCTGAGGCGGCGGCGAAGAATAATGCTAGGCTGGCATAAGACGAGGGATGAACAAGTGAGAACCGGTGAGTGATAATGTGACCTGGAGTTTGGCGAATGGGCTAATAGTCAGTGCGCTGACTTTTACCTGCGGTAACAGTCAGGACAAGCAATTGTCCCAGGTCAAGCAAGTCTCCATTTCAAATAGTCAGAACACCGAAAATACTAGCATTCTATATTCGACAAAAAAAAAAAAAAAAAAAAAAAAAAAAAAAAAAAAACACATCACAACGTATTTTGACAACTATTATATGTAAGCAAAGTCGGCCTTCCTTCGAATAGAATCAATTGACTTTGCATTTAACTTTATATCCGAGCTTTTTTGTAAATCACTTCCAATTAGACTCGATTCGCGGAATTCGTTGTGATTCAACTATTTTAGTACCTAGTACTTGCGAGTTATTAGTCTCAATTTAAAGATTAAGCTTAAGAAAATTGATATGGCTATTCGCTTTTCTTTCTCGTTTAGCTTTTAACTATAAAACCATGTACGTAGTAAAACAATTCAAAATGGCTTTCGCGCGTTGAGCGAGCGTCTTTACCTATAATTGCAGTAGGTGCTTTACAAGCTCTCGTTTTAAGATTAAAATCCTTGCGGGCAAGCACGCGTAGGTACCGGTAGTACAGGTACCCGGTATGTATTTCTTGCCATGGCAAGCTGACGTGACCTCGTTCCCTCCTTCGCTCTGTTTAGCTTCCCTTCCCGCGCAGCTACCGCTACCGCTACCGGTACCGGTACCGTACCGTAGACCTTGCTCACCCCAAAGCTTACGACGGTACGGTAGGTTCCATCTTTCCTGATACCGGTCGGTAGCCGCGTTCCAAAAGGGTTTTTTTTTTTTTTTTTTTTTTTTTTTTTTCTTTTTCTTTCTTCGTCGCTTTCCGTCGCGCCGCCACCATCTTTTTTCCTCCCCCGTGCGAGTGCGCAGTTGGGAAAATTCGGATTGAAGGCCTTCTTGCGGACGCACTAGGTAGGTCTAGGTACCGGTAGTGGTACCGGTACTGGGTAGTCGCGGCTGGAAGAGCGGGGCTGGGTTGGATGATTGGTTGATTGGTTGATTAGTTGGTAGATAGAATGGGATGAGGATGAAGATGAGGATGAAGATGAGGATGAAGATGAATAAGGGGAAAGGAGGAAAAGAAGAAAAAGAAGAGAAAGAAGAAGAAAGAAGAAAAGGACTTATAGATTTGAAGTAGGTAATAAATTCCTGGGCGCGCTATGAAAAGAGTTGCTTGCTCTTTATCAAACTCTTAACGGTCCTGCCAGGCCTGGAGGAGGTCTTGGCATGGTTCTACGGTACTACCGTACGCCTGCCTTCTGGGATATGCGTAGGTGGTATATAGGTATAGGTAAGTAAATAAGTAAGTAAGGAAGTAAGTAAATAAGTAAGTAAATAAGTAAGTAAATAAGTAAGTAAATAAGTAAGTAAATAAGTAAGTAAATAAGTAAGTAAATAAGTAAGTAAATAAGTAAGTAAATAAGTACGTAAATAAGTAAGTAAGAAAGTAAGTAAGTAAGTACTCTAGACTAGGTGGGTGGGTGCTGGAAAGTCATATATATGGATTCTGAGAAGTAGCGCGTCACGAGCAGGCAGGCAAGTAAGCAAGTAAGTACCTACCGTACCTACCTTACCTTACCTTACCTTACCTATCGGTACCTAGGTACATCAAGCGCACGCGCTGAGAGACTGCCCGCCCCGCCCGGCCGCAATACAGATACCATAAGAGCACCCTCCGTGAATACGGTAGTGTGATATGCACACACACACAGAGAGAGAAAAAAAAACCCCCCCATATATATATATATATCAGAGATCTCCCTCCTTACTGCCTTCCGCCTTTGGGCGAGTCGAAGAAGAAGAAGAAGAAGAAGAAGAAGAAGAAGAAGAAGAAGAAGAAGAAGAAGAAGAAGAAGAAGACGAGATTGGCTCTCTCTGTCTGATGGAGAATGCCTTGCGCGCAGGCAGCCCTGTGCTAGATAGAGGTTGGGAGGACGGGATTGCGAGGAGGCCCTTTCTTCGCTTTGGTGATGTGCACCTCACCTACCTTGGATATGGGTTATGGATC
This sequence comes from Drepanopeziza brunnea f. sp. 'multigermtubi', assembly GCF_022702325.1. NCBI lineage: Eukaryota > Fungi > Ascomycota > Leotiomycetes > Helotiales > Drepanopezizaceae > Drepanopeziza > Drepanopeziza brunnea. The sequence continues at coordinate 1,409,143 of NW_027094068.1, forward strand.
GCGTGCTCCCTTGTGTGTACTTATGTGTGTATGTGTATGTGGGCGCTCTGCTTATACTTTACTTACTACTCAGTGACAAGTGAATGATCACCGTCTCCTACAGTTCCGCATGCTATGTTGCGTCGTCCGCCGGTGGAGACGAGGACGAGGACGATGACCATGGTCATAAAGCTTCGATTCATAATAGGATATCAAAACACCAAAATTCAAATCTCGTATCCGAGATCGACATTCATCATCTCCGCGTAATACTTACTTACTCGCTCGCTCGCTCGCTCGCTATGGTGCTATGGTATGGTATCGTAGTAGTACTAAAACATGCGCGACTGAAAAAGCCAAGAGGCACAAACAAAAACATTCCCGCTAAACGCTATCACAGAAAGATTTCAAAACAGATTTTCATCGGAAAAGTTCGCCCCTCGACCCCGATTCATGTATCGTCAGTCCAACCCGGTTGCTCTACTTCAGAAGAACGTCCAGCCAACGACTCGCCCGTTTCGGAAATGGTCGATGGAGCCAAGCAACATCTCACGTAGTCGTCATCAGTGGTAGGTCAGAGTCCAAGAAGAACGTTGAGCTCCACCAACAACCGCACAAACACAGCATGCAGCTCCAGGAAGAAATCTGGCATGCCCACCAGCTCCGCCAGTCCCTTCGCCCGCAGGCTCATCCCCGCGTATCTGCCATCTGCGCCGCGATTCCTACCACTCAAGAAAGACGACGTAGGCGTGCTGTAATTGCTGTGTCCCTCGCTACCGCTTATTTGAGGACTATCAGGGTCGCCAGTGGAAGCAGCCCCCTCGGCCAAGGACTGGATCCATGCAGCGATCTTGGGGAAGCGGTCGGAGAAGAACGAGAAGCTCTGCATAGCAACGCGCTCGCGGTGCGTGCTGAGCGCTATCAGGGCGTAGACTCTGCGCCGACCACGCGCATTTGGGTCTGGGATACGAAAGACGAAGGCGGTAGTGTAGCCAGCCATGGAATCGCCGAAGAAGATGGGGCCGCCGGACATCGAGGTCGAAGAGGACGGGCCAGGGGAGAATGGAGTGTTGATATAGGGAGATGTAGGCGATGAGGTGCGCGTGTTGGGGGATGGGGGGAGTGTCTCACAGGAGAGGGTGCGCAGACAGGATTGCCGGACGAGAGAGAAGGAGGTGGGCGCCAGTGGTTCGTGGGTGGAGGTGTAGTCTAGGTAGTGCTCGTGGGAGGTCACCAAGAAGGAGGAGTCGCTCGAGGACGTACCAACTCGGACGATTGTTCTGGAGCGCGTTCTGTGGTGGGAGGGCCTGCTTGAGATGGCATTGTCGGAGTCGGAGGACTGGGAAGAGGAGACGGAGGTTGGAGGTGAAGGTGAAGGTACGCTGACTCGCTCATATGGTTTGCGCGTTCGGAATATTGGGGCATTGGTGTCGATTGAATTCGTCGTAACTCCTTCATTTGTTGCCTTTGGCAGAGTGAGCCTGCAATTTTCGCAGGGCGCAGATTTCTTCTTGTCATTCTCATCGTATGTCTTGCTGAAGCTTGAGTTCCGTCTGGTCATACCCAATGCTACAGCTCGTGGACTCTCTGGCGGCGTCTCGATCGCAATCTGTGAAATTGGGGTTGCGCTTGGGGTTGGGGACGTTGGAAGCTCGTCACCGGCCCTCTCTGACAGAACTGAATTGTTCCTGTTGGCACCTTGGGTAATCGCTGCGAGGCCATCTGCAGGATTCAGAGATCTAGAGCTGCTGGGTCGGCGCGAGCTCTTGCCCTTGCCCTTGCTCCGGCTTTGGCTTTCGAAACACGATGTGCAACCTACGGGCAGCCCCTCGGTCACCATCAGCGGGGTTGGTCCATGAGTGTCGCAATAATGCGCAAGACACAACTACACGCGATACCTGGTCAGTAGTATGCTCTGGGAATAAAATAGGTAACCTGCTATCCGCAGAAGATGCGCGTCGGCTGGCGCAAACGCTGGGACGTGGGGGGAGGAGGATGCGGTGGGCATGCGACAAAAGATAAGGGAAGGGTAGATGGGTCTTACAATGGAGGCCATGATTGGGGTCCTGGGCCCTGAATTTTAGGTCCTGCTGCGTCTCGCGACGTTCTGGTTCAGTCGGAATGCCCGAAGTGCGTCAATAAAGTAGAGAGATGGGTGCCCGCGCCGTCTCGCGAGAGGTCGGGGGTTGGAATTGAAAACGGGGTCGTGAGGATGGGGATTGTTGGGAGCTATGGAGGTCCTGTTTGTTCGTGTTCGGATTCGGGCTCGGGCTCGGGCTCGGGCTCGGGCTCGGGCTCGGGCTCGGGCTCGGGCTCGGCTCAGAGTAGACTCGGGAAGTTGACTCGGGAAGTTGACTCGGGCAGAGGAAAGCGATACTTCGTAGTACTGTATGAAATCAATATCTCCGCTGAGAAAATTCGATCAAATCGAGATGGTCAATAGACATATATATATACAACAACCACTGTCATATCATTGTTATTATCATCGTCATCCGGAGTGAAAAAGAAGGTCGGGGAATCAACTTTCAAGGCAAATGAGCAACATCCGGGCTCACCGCTAGATCATACGTACAGAAATAATACGATATGCATACCTACCTGCCTACCCCTTTCACCCCGTTTTCATCACCAGCCCTCCCTGCCTTCAGAATTTATATCTTCATTTGAGATGAGGCTCCTCATTATCTGTCGAGCAGCTGCCTTCGCTTGCTTATCGCCGTGCAGAGTAGGTACCATAATCGGGACGTACACACGAGATGCCATGCCACGGTGTTGGTGTTGACTTCCCACGCCAAGGGAGGTCAGCATTTCGCTTAGTCGCGTAGAATGGATTTAGAGTTATACCAAGTCACTCTAAGGCTAAATATGAGTAAGAGGTACTGGTACTATGCATGTATAGTACTTGGTAGTATTGCTTTTATCCAGAGCGCACTGATAGCAACGGTGATTAGGTAGGAAGCTGAATATGGCCTTGCCGATCTATCCATATACGGAGTAGTTGTACTAGTGCCGAATAATCACTCAAGTAAGGTCAAACAGAACGGCGTAGAAGATACAAAGTGGACTGACTCATGCAAACGAAGTTTGACGCTACCCAATCGCAATGACATTGAGTATCATAATCAGACACGCAGTACGCGCTACAAAGGAGGCTGGTAGCCCCTGTTAAGGTTGTACAGTAAGCTAAGTAAGGTAAGCGAGGTGGAGTTGGGAAATCAACACCCGAAGAGATCGTATGCCACACTGTTCGCAGGGGCTTGGAAAGAAGAAGTACAGGCTGGCTTGCTGATACTGGTACTGGTACTGAGGTTACTGCACTCTGGAATCGAGTTGCATTACGGCAACCCAGGGTCAAGTTTCCGGGTGCTTTCATCTCTCCCCTGTATGGGATGGCCTCGGATGTTTACTGAGTAAGTATATAGCCGAGCTTGGGCTACGTCAAGTAAAGCAGAAAGAGCGATATCGGAGACGTACTACGGTACGAAGTTGATGCGTCTACTTTCATTCCTCTTTATTACGTATTGATTCGATCAGATCATCTTGGCAGCTTCATCAGCCTTTATCAGATCTTTTAAGGTTCAAGGTATACTCTAATGGTAGCTTGGCAGCTTTATCAGATCTTTCAAGATGTGTTCCAGGAGTGGGGGCTACCCTCCGCTGGTCAGGGAAAAAATTCCATCTAGTCCTTCTTATTGGGCATCCAAGATCCGACGGGTTACTCTTTACTTTAGAGTAGAATAGTACCTTTGAAGAACCTCTGAAAAAGGCTGCAAAAACCGGGACCCAAGAAACTATATGCAAAGGCTATTGATTCAATGTCCCAGAGAGGTGATACCCCGTTACTACTTACATACTGTACTGACTGTATTGTAGCATAGGGGATATATACTTCAGACTTCCCCCCCCCCGGATTAAAACGTCTGTCAAGCAAACTCGTCACTCACTTCGCTACGATGGATAAGCCTCTCGAACAGAACACCATGGAGGTCATTGCTCAAGCCAAGAGCAGGAGTACCGTATGTCCGGATGGACTGCAAGCAAAAGATGGCATCGACGAGAAAGCACCGTCTGTGCGTGTTGATCAGGAGTCCATATCAAAGACCAACATGGAGTTCGATGGTCAGGATGGAGTCAAAAAGATTGAAGCAATGACTGTGGTTTGGACCAAACCATGGCTGATTACCGCTTATGTATTGTGCGTTCCTCTGATCTCCTCTGGCTGAGATCTGCAGACTAACGAAGCTCGCCCAAAGTGTCTGGGTCATCTTCTTCGTGAACTCTCTGCAGCAACAGGCAAGCTTCGCATGGACCCCCTATGTCACCAGTTCCTTCGCACTTCATGGCCTTACAGCCATCACTGGTGTTGTTTCCAATCTTGTCGGCGGTGTTTCCAAGCTCCCCCTGGCAAAGTTCATAGATGTTGTCGGTCGCCCGCAGGGATTCTTACTGATGTTAATCTTCACAATTCTCGGTTAGTCGTGCCCCGAGGTATCATCGTAGGCTTAACTTCTGACGAGGCCCATTCACCACACAGCTCTGGTTCTCATGGTTGCTTGTAAAAATGTCCAAACATTCGCCGCTGCACAAGTGTTCTATTGGACAGGTATGAACGGAATCGGCTATGTGCTGGACGTCTTCATTGCCGATACAAGCAGTATGAAAAACAGGGCCCTTTTAATGGCCTTTACCACGACTCCCTACATTTCCAACACATTCGCTGGTCCAGAGCTAGGTCAACGGTTCTTAGATGATAGTACATGGCGATGGGGCTTTGGAGCCTTTGCCATCATAACCCCAATCATGTGCGTTCCTTTCTGGACCATCTTCGTTGTCATGATGCGCAGAGCGAAGAGACAGAATATCATAGTCAAGGAGAAAACTGGACGGACTTTTTTGGAATCTGCGTATTACTACCTCATTGAGTTCGACGGTAAGTCCTGTACCAGCTGCAAGTAGTTACGTTCTGACGATACCAGTTATCGGCCTACTCCTCATTGTCGCAGGCTTCTCCCTTGTCCTCCTACCGTTCAGTCTCGTCAGCTACCAAAGGGAAGGGTGGGAGTCACCAATGATTATTTGCATGTTGGTGTTCGGCTTCGTATCCCTAGGACTCTTTGCCGCTTGGGAGAAGTACCTGGCACCAAAGACCTTCTTCCCCTTCCACCTCCTTACCAACCGATCTGTCCTCGCAGCCTGCGTACTGGGAGGCAACCGATGGATAAGCTTTTAGTAAGCTTCACCTGTCCCATTCTACTTTACATATCACTAACACAACCTCGCTCGTACAAAAATTACTACTCCTCATACCTGCAGGTCGTCTTCCAGCTCTCTGTCTCGAAAGCCGGTTACAGTAGGTAATGGGGAAGCCCAAGCAGTTTCCATTGCGCCCAACACATGTCCTCCTTTTCATATTAATGCGGCTGTTGACTCTCGCGTTTCTGCTAGTAAACAACATCTTCAACATCGTCTCATGCGCCTGGGGCGTCATCATCGCAATGTGAGAAGGGCCTCTTCCCTCCACTCAATACCCTACAAACTTCTAATTCCCTTACCTCTGTAGTGCCATCCGCAAATTCGATCGCTTCAAGTGGGCAATGCTCATCGCCATACCAATCAACATCGTGATGACCGGTCTCCTCATCCACTTCCGAGCCGCTGGTTCGGAGATCGCCGCCCTCGTCGTGGTCGAAGTATTCAACGGCATCGCAGGCGGTACGCTAGTAATCTGCGAACAGCTTACCGTCATGTCTGCCGTACCGCATGAACACGTCGCCGTCGCCCTGGCTCTCCTTGACATGGTGACATCAGTCGGCGGCAGCATAGGAACGGCGATCTCGGGCGCTATCTGGACGAATGAATTACCCAGCAAATTGATGCAGTATCTGCCGGAGGAGACGAAGGGGAACGCAACGCTTATATACGCGAGTTTGGTCACACAGTTGGAGTATGAGTGGGGGAGTCCGACGAGAGAGGGAATAGTGAAGGCGTATGAGGGTACGCAGAAACTGATGGTGATCACTGGAGCAGCTACGCTGGTGCCGTGCTGCATCTGGGTGCTTTTTATCAAAAACTTCAGGTTGAGTGAGCACAAACAGAAAGGAGGGCTTGTGCTGTGAACGAGCTTGCTCGGTGAAGCGGTCAGGGTCTACAAATGTCGGTAGCCAGAGAAATCGCGATCGTGACCTCAAAAGGGTACTTGTCGATTTCCAATTTGTTTCAGAGGGCTTTTACCACTTGCGATATATTAATGAGTGTGCCTCTTTCTAATATACGGACTTTTACCGGGCTATCATACGTCAAAAGGGGGGGGGGGCGGGGGGTTTTTAAAAAAAATTGGTGATTTAAGCGAGCGTGAGTACACAAAATACAGCCAAGAACTTGTTCTTTAATTCGGCAAATGTCTACAAAATTTGGAAATTTTCCCTCTAGTTGGAATATAAATATGCTTGTAACCTGTAATGGCCGTTTCCTACCTACTTATCAGGGTTATATTTCCTCTTCGCAATCGGAAAACATCTAATGAACCTTATCAGAACAATTCAACAAGTACCTATCGACCCAAGCATGATGAATCTACCTATGCATCTCGCTAACCGCCTCGACTATCAAGGTTTCGTCGGTGCAGCCCACACTCATCAAGTGCTCCAAGAACCACAGGCTACTAACGCTCGACTCCTGGGAAATATTTGACAAGCTCACGAGCTGCAATTAAGCATCGATCTATTACGTGATTGTACCGCTGAAATGCGTGATTTCCATAAACAAAGGATCAATCTTCTCGCTTACAATATCATGAACTATTTGGAGTTGGATGATCAAGACTCAGTCGTTCGCGTACCTCTTTACTCTAGAATGAACCAACAGAGAATCAACCGTCTGCGTACTTTCGCTTCGCAACACAAGATTGATCAGGCTTGATTAATCGCGTGGATTCCAAACGAGAGTCTGTATAACCATCGACGTCTCCTCCTTCCAAATAGTGCGAATCCTCGGTATCAAAGAAAACCACTTTCTCACATCTCACTCCCTGTACCTCTCCATCCTCGCTCGCACTTCAACCTGAAATTCAGCCTCTCCGCTGCAGCAGAAAATATCCCTGGAAAATCCAGAGACTCTTTGCCCGTCCGAGTAATCTACATTGACTTAGCCGGATCTGCTGGCCCCCTTTACTCTGCCAGCTTCCAAGATTGAGGAAGCGAAAACTAAGTGAGGACCAGGAGAAAGAAAGTTTTTCTCTTTAATGATTCCCGAGATCGGCGAGTATAGCACACGTACCGGTAAATCTCGGTCGTTTGGGCTTACTCTATCCCCAAGAGCGACCCAGCTTTCGAACAGGCCGAAGTCAACAATATAAACAAAGACAGATAAAAAAGAAAACTTTATCCAATATAGATATTAATAATTACATATAGCATTTCATAGAGATGGAGCTGGGAACCAATATATAATCCAAATCATCCACTTGACTTCAGCCCCGCCATGTTCCCGATCTTTGACCAGCGAAGCTCGGTAGAAAATTCCCTCGGTTAAGTTTTCGAAAGACCACAAATGCATCAAAAGGCTGAGCGGCTGAAATCCTTAAAACAGCCTTCTTTCTGATTCCAGAAGAACATTAATTTCTCTGGATACATGGCCAAAATTCAAAAACAAGATCAGAATATTTCTACTCGCTCCCTCGGGTGGGCTCGAACCACCAACCTCTCGATTTCGGATATAGTCCTAACAGTCGAACGCGCTAGCCAATTGCGCCACGAGGGACTGTAACACAAGCGGTGCTTGCTCAGGTCATGTTCAGCGCCGCGGTTTAGGGAATAATATCCCCAGCAAAAAATTGGGCGATCTTTTGCCGACGAATTCCCGCTAAGTCGGCGATATTTTATTAAGTCCGATCTCCTCTGTGGACTGCTCGCTTTTGTTGGCAGCGCCTGCTTGTCAACTAAAAGTTCAGTTGAAATGACAAATCAATTTTTTTCCCCATTAAAGCAGAAGACATGAATTTGAAAGGGGCGACTGAAGATTGCGATTGCAAGAAAAAAAAAAACGAGCTTGACCTAGCCAAGCAAGACGTCTCCATAATCACTTGCGTTACAAGTAGAACAACATCACAGCCATGAGTACTTGCATTGCATCAATTGTTTTTAACTGTTTTTGTACACGCACAACGTGTTATACAAAATCATCATCATCACCCTTTCCCAATTCAATGCCCGTAGCCCCTTCTCCCATTCCCATTCAACCTCTTCCCATTAATCCTCAGGTCATAGACACTCATTTTCCTCGGCACCTCGTCCGTCAACGCGCGCCACATATCCATGATACCCGCCCGCCGAGCTGGTAACATGCTGTACTGCAAGCTATAGAGATTCTTACGGTGAATTGGTGGCACAAACTTGCCTGTTGCGAGGCAAAGGAGGACGCGGGGTGAGAGATAGTGTTTGCGGATGCGGTGGCCGAGCTGGAAGTATTGTTGGAACATCGCGCGGAAGGTTAGGGGGACAGACTATGACTGAATCAGCAGTGAGTATTATTAGGATGTAAGGGGAAAGACGAACTTTGAGGTATATGTGTGAGGTTGGTGGTGTTCTGAGGGCGGTATCAACCAATTGTTGCGTGTCTCGAAGTTCAAAGCTAATGCCAGCTGTTGTGTATTAGCAGCTGATTAGGGCAAGGTCAGGGATGCATACCTGGCAATCTCTGAGAATCTTTTATTCTCAACATGAGCGCGAAGAGTGGAAAATGGTTCAGGCACGCTAGAAGCGTATCGAGGGAGGCTTTCAGAGATATGATCGCCATGCGTGCGCATGCAAAAGTGAGGTAAAATACAATCACTGTTGGCAGCAGGAAGAAGAGAAGCGTGAACAGGATTGTTCCCAGAAGAAGTTGGTCCAGATCGTAGTCGCAGGAGTCGATACGTTTTCGGAGTACATTGTGTTTCTTTCCGCGAAATAGCTGAAAGAGGGAGAGAAGTATGGTGTATTGCCAGTTGTAGATCCGGGCCGAGGCGAGATAGAAAGAGTAGATGTGGAGGGTCAGCACCGATAGAAGATCTGAAAAGAGTGCAATTGGCATGCTTGCTCCTGCAAAGCTGGAGAATCCAATGAACCAGATAGCGTGGGGCAGTAAGGGGTTCAGTGCTTCAACGCAGCCTGTAGGGTCAGAAACAGTTTATAGGAAAAGGGGCTGCACATACTGCTCCAATGATCTATAACCCATAAGAAGAGGTCACCGAGAAATGCTGCCAACTCGTTGTTCAGCTTCAGACCCGCCGGATAGTCCTGGAGTCTTTAGTAAAGGGCGAGATTGAGTGAGAGGCAAACCTTACCATTAGCCACGCCAGCGTTGTTTGAAGCGCTTCAATGGAGTAGTCTTTGAGAATTCCACCTATGAGTTCCGCAATCCAGTCTTTGTTATCTATAAGGAAAGACCCCATGGCAATACCTATGATAACCTGGTAAGACAAGGAGGAGTTAGTCATTGTTGATTGAAGAGAAGGAAACAGATACAGACATCATTTGCAACGAGCCTACAGAAGTTAGTATCGCACTACACAGAGCTTGAATTTATCTGACCAAAGTGTATTATAGAACCTTATGTATTCTGGATGGCTATGTGTCACACTCTCCCAGTCATCCTTTCTCTTCTTCAATGTCAGATACTGCATAGGCCACTAAATAAGGGAAAGTTAGCAGCTGCCCCCTTTCCTGTTCTTATTTGCTGAAGGAGCAAAGTCTGTTGCAAAAAAAGAGGGTTGCGGCATTCTCAAGAGAAATTTTGAGAATATCTTGAGCTTGTTGCCCCAAAGTACTAGGTAAAGGCTTGTTGCCTGGTCTGGGGATTTAAGCGAGCTTTCGATTTCCCTCAGATTGACAGCAAATTTATAAGCACGACCAGCAGACAGGGGAGCAGAGAGATGGGCAACGACCCGGAAGACACTGGACTGATAACTTACGTAGCAAGCTTGCAACAACCGAATTTCAACTTGCTGAGCAGTGGCAGATACATCCTTCAGGGCAGCATAACCCGGCTTAGCCCTCCACTCCAGCATGACAAGAATTGCCTCCGCGGCCACCCGATGACATACAAGTCCAATGACAAAAGCTCGCCGTAGAATAGGGTAGAGGTAGAGGGTAATTATTTGCCAGATCGCCATCACTACAAAGTTTCTCATTGTTGTAGCTGACTCGACTACACGTTCTGACACGCTCAGACTCCGGCGAGTGCGTCTGCCAACAAGTGAAATGTTCTTCTGTAGTAACGAGTGAAGTTCGGACGAGCAGTTGATTTGGTTGACGATTCTTGGCAGAGCAAGCTCCTTTTGCGAGGCTGGATGCTTGGTGATAGTATGAAGCTTCAACTTATCGACTAAGTTCGTCATTTTTCTCCTATTCTTCAACTCTTCTTGCTCTTCTTGTGCATCCACTGTGCCGGGCTCAAGGATCAACTCGGCCTTGTCCCCCAATGCCAAAGAGATAGGGTTCAGCGATATGTACTGCATCCGGTGCGGCTGCGGCCGCTCAAACATGATGATCTGTATTGTGGATGCTCTGGCGCATGATATCCTGGGAGCTTTGGCGTTGGAGCCCGTGGCCGCATGCATCTGGAGAGTCTCAACCTCGGCGTCTGGAGTATTCGCGAGCCCCAGAACATGCATCGAAGATTGTCCGGAGAGCTCATAAATTCGTTCCATGGGATGCGCTGCATTTCGGAATAATGTGCCAGCCTTCAGAGCGTTTTCCACGTTCCGCGCCTGGATGAGGTCAGTCGATCCTCCTTGACAGCTTTCCCACGACTTACATCGACATCCTCTAGTATCGCTACAACAAAGACGTCCAGCCCAGAGTTCCTCCAGCCGACGATTACCCCTGGCGCATCAGACTTGGGTATATCCAGGGGCCAAAATATCCTCATGAGCCCGTCATGCTCGGGCATGACAGCTTCTTTGCCAGAAAGGTCGTCAGAATGATCCTCGACGACGCAGTTGTTCCCTCGCAGATATCCCCGCACTCCCAGACCGTGGGTGCTAGAATTGCATCAGCCAGCCATATCCATTGCGCCGAGAGTATGCGGGCACCCACGAGCTCGGTTTCCCTTAAGGCCAGTCTTTCCACCGGGATTATAAAGAGGAAGAAAAAGAGGGAGAGGATCGCGAACCCTTTCGCTGTGCGCGCCTGTTCAATGTCAGACTTTGAGATAGATTACTTGTCGAGCATACATGGCCTTACGACAACTCCGTGATCCCAAGCAAAAATCGCGAGCTCATAAAGTCGCGTAACCAGATCCCACCTTGCAGTGATATAGCCGGCTACGAAGATCGCAAGTGTGAGGACGGAGAAGGGGTGCATGAATCGCCGTTCGTTGCTTCAGCATCGCCGTTTTTTGTAGGTTCAATAGGTAGTTGTCTGGATGGAGCTGCCGATAGAAGGAACGATCGACTTGCGCGGAGTGTAAAGCTTTTGCATTCGTCGCTTGACTGGATTTCGAAAAGTAAGGAGAGTGTGATGGTGAGGGTGACAGCGAGCTGATGAGGCCCTCGGCATACGTCGTCTGAAAGTCTCACAGAGCACCAAGTGCTACAGAAGAGGCTGATTCTACAGTGACCAACCCAACACCATTAAACCCATACTTTGGCAAGGATTATAGAGATTAATGCAGATCACGTGGAGTAGAACCTACTCCGTGTATTTTCCAGTGCAGCACAAGGTATCTACGGAATAGGTATATTATTTACTATGAGCTGACCCCAGAGCTCCTCAAGATAGAAAATGGATGAATAATAACCTTCTTGAGAGCGTAAACGGAGAAGACGGGGTAAAGTAAGAACAAGCTCTAGATCTTTTGGACGTGTATCTTGTTTGTTGCAAGCTCATTCCAATGGCATGCAACAAGTACCTCGGAGAAGAGTCTCGCGGATATATGCTCCACACCAGACGCCGTCCCAATGCCGCTACCAATACTGTACATCATCAAATAGACCATATTCATGTTCTGTAGTTTCTTACAAACAATGAGTAGCCACTCCGAATCACATAGAGGCATTCCACTCACATTTGCGCCTCATGTGGAGAGCATCGTTCTCCTTGTGGTCCTCCCGAGCTTCTTCCAGCATCTTGTCAATACCACGTTCCTTCAGGGCCACCTATCCCAAGTTAGACTCTTCCATCATTGACTGGCTGGCTGAAAGTTGGGTGACTGACTGTCAAGCACTTTTTATAGTCCTTGAACAGAGGTTCACACTCGTCTGTTGTGGCTTGCCCCCTTAGATATTCTGGTCCGGTGAGTGAAGCTCTAGCTCATCCATCCATAGGGGAGAGTAACCAACTTTCGCTATACCATTTCAGGAAACAGGAATCGTAACGTCTATGATGATGTTAACCTATGAAGAAGAGGGAGGTGAGGAGGTCCTATTTACTCCTTCGCATCATTACATTCCGGAGCCAAAGAGGCAGACATTTTTTTCTTGGAATGATGTCTGGAGGTTGATGAGATGGGAAGCAGGGGAAGCCATAAATAAACGAGGCGGCCACCACTCGGTACACGAGGCTGAAGCCGCTAGCTAGCTCCCCCCATCGGTGTTTTCAAAGGCCGATCCGATGTTCAGATCTTTTTTTCTTCCAAGTAACTGTGCACTCTCTCGTCCCGCATTCCTTTGGCAACACTCTGAAATTCTGGACAATGGAGCAGACCCAGGAGTTCAAGTCCTTGCAGGACCAAGTCCAAGCTGCTCTGATCTCCACGACGCGAACTACGGGTCAGATATCCGCAGAAGATTTGGGGTTCCATCGGACCTTCAACCCAGAAGTCGGCACTGCTCTTGACGAACAAAGCGAACGCGTACTTGCTCTGGCCAGCGCGTTGCTCAAATCGGCAACTTCGATATCAGATCTACAGGCGCCGAGGTTGGAGGACGCGGATGATGTGGAGACAAATTGGCGCAATGTGGTGGACGTTGTTGATTCCTTGCTAGAGAAGTCCGACACCTGCCTCGACGAATATACTGGGGTGATCAAGCGCAAGGATTCCACCAATGCTGAGCCATCTACCCAGGTGAGGCAGCTTATAGCCCCAGTGCTATTTCCAAAAGCTCACCGTTTGCAGATACCATCAAGGTTTAAGAAACAAGGGCAAGGAAATGCTTACAGAAATCAAAATCTGCTCAAGCCCCAACTCGGCTTCAACGTCAAACCAGATAACAACGACGACTCGCCCTGGAAGCCTATCCTCTCCGCGAAGCCACATGCCATCACCCCCTTTGAAAAGAGTCTTAATACCTTCACAAACGAATTTGGACAGTTACAGTATGAATGTTCCTTTCTCCCTATCACCGGCGTCGCTGCCCTGGAGCCTGCCTGCTACGCCTGCGCGCTTGAGTTAGAACTAAATATTTTTATACGGGGGCCTGGTGAGGTGTTCAAAAGAGCAGAAACACGGCCATATTCGTCGAATCAGACAATACTGACGCTCTCGCAGGTATTGCCATCCTTACGAGCATGAGATCCTACACCTGACATATCCACAATCCATATACCAAAAAGCAGACCCCATTCCCTACCTACCCTTCGAGACAACCTCTGCGACTTTCGTTGATACCGAAGAGGGTGTGCGAGAGATGCTCGAGGAGCTCAAGGAAGCCTCTGAAATAGCAATTGATCTTGAGCACCATGACCAGAGATCATACGTGGGCCTGGTTTCTTTGATGCAAATTAGCACTCGGGAAAAGGATTGGATCGTGGATACACTGAAACCTTGGAGACAGAACTTACAAGTACTCAATGAAGTCTTTGCTGACCCAAAGATCATCAAAGTCTTCCATGGAGCTTTCATGGACATTGTATGGCTTCAACGGGATCTTGGTCTCTATGTAGTTGGACTGTTCGATACGCACCATGCGAGCAGAGCTTTGGGCTATTCTGGGGCGAGTCTGGCATTCCTACTCAAAAAATTCATTGATTTTGACGCCGACAAGCAATACCAAATGGCCGACTGGAGGATCCGGTGAGAGAACAAGAAAATACCCCACATGTTTGTGATGTTCGCTAACTCTGTAGACCACTGCCAGCTGAGATGTTCTTCTACGCCAGAGCTGATACGCACTTCCTTCTGTACATATTCGATATGGTCCGCAACGAGCTAATTGATAGGTCAAATTCAGAAGTACCAGACGAGAACAGACTAGAGATCACGCTTCAAAAATGCAAGGAAACTTCTCTTCTTCGCTTTGAGCGCCAAGTCTACAACACAGACAGTGGAAAGGGTCCTGGAGGATGGTTCTCGCAACTCAACAAGACGCCATCTCTACTCAGCAATGAGCAATTTGCCGTCTTCAGAGCGGTGCATGGGTGGCGGGACAAAATTGCTCGAATTGACGACGATAGTCCGACATTTGTGCTGCCTCAACACGCAGTCTTGACCCTGGCGAAGCTGATGCCGATGGACATGGTTGGTGTCCTGGGACTTATCAAATCAGGCTCACACAGCGTAAAGTCTCGTGCAGCTGAGCTACTCGATGTCATCAAGTCGGCCAAAGCCCAAGGGAAAAACGGTCCAAGCATGATAGACATTCTCCGATCCGACAAATCATCCTCCACCCAATCTGCAATCCCTGAATTCAAAGTTTCGGCTGCGATTGCAAAACAGGCCCCACAGACTTTGGTCGCAGTAATGGACGAAAGCGAACTTCGCAGTTCGAACTCGACCTTCTGGGGTGGTGCGTTTGGAAGCAGCATGTGGGATACCCCAGATTCGCCTCGCAAGAAGGCTGGCAAGAACGAAAATCTGCGTCTCGCTGTCCCTCTGCCACCATTGTCTTCCGAGATCTTTGGTACGCCCCAAGGCTTTGCCGAGCAAGCTGAAGTTGCGCAAGAGACGCCTCTTCCTGACAGCCCACCACCCCCTCCCCCTCAAGTTGAAGAAGCATTCGTCCTGAAGCGGGGTGCGAAGCGGAAGAGCGAGGCCATGTCAGATGTCGAGCAGGAAGGCGATGGCGAATTCGATATATCTCTAGATATCGAAGATGAAGACAGAAAATCTTTAAAGGCCCGACGCAGAGCCGAAAAGAAAGCACGCAAAGCAGCCAAGAAGAAGGCAGCAGAGGCAGCCGAGGCAGTCGAGGATAATGTAGAGGAATACGATGAAGAGCCCTTTGATTACAGTAAAGCCGATTCAGTGCTGCATGGTAAGAAGGGCGTGGACAAGGGCGGTAAGAAGAGTAAGCAGAAGCCGATGGATCCTTACGTAAAGAGTATGGATGCGCCGAAGGGGATGAGGAGGTTGCAGACTGAGAGGGCGGGCAAGAGCCATACATTCAAGAACTGAAAAAGTGGGAGCGGAGGGATATGCCATTATGAGATACGCGAGGTGATCTGTGATGAGACTAAATACTTTGAAAGCCAAGGTGGAATTATGATTGTTGTCGCCATGCTTTTTTGTATATCCAAATATTAGCGATTAGTCCTCGGCCCTCCCAAGGCCGACGCCCAATGCAGCGGAGGCTTGTTGATGAATTTGAATTCCAGATGCTGCTGCTACCAGCCATGGAGAAATCTAAGTTCGTCCAGAATCCGCTGCTGATCGAAGTGACACGTACACACGCACGCATAACTTTCTCTTGTGAGGGTGCCTTTTCCACCGTTGCGTATGAACACGATCTCGCATCTCGAACTGGGTGAGAACCACACGGTCAGCTGGGGCTTCGTCTGATGCAGTCTCGTACAGCGTGCACCTTCTTTCTCCAGCTCACTAGGGCGGGTGTAAGAGAGAAAAGCTTGATCTAGACTCGCTTAATCCCGAAGGTAAAAAAATAGGATCGAGGGGGTTCCAGATCACGGTGATGGACGAGTTTGGTTGCATTCAGTTCTGTTCTTCCTCTATTCTATCCAGCTATGCATTCTCCCAGTCTGGAGCCATCCAACTACTGCTATCAACCAATGCATATTATATCTGTGATGCCTTCCCCCATCGCCCCAAATGCAAGAGCGGAAGAGCGTTGTCCAACTCTCCCTTGACCGATTTCATATCTCATGTCTCGTCATCTCATAAAGCACCGAACTCCCCTCTATCAACTCAGGTCCATCTCCTCCCCCTCGCCACCAGCCGCCTTCTCCTGCTTCGGCTCCTGCATCCTAGCACTCGTCCCAACATCCCTCAACAACCAATTCATCAGCCCCCACACAGCCTCCATCGCCTCCACCCTGTCCACCCCCAAATAAAGATCCCACCACCTACTCCTCCACACCACCACCCGCTCCCACTCCTCCCTCTCCTCACCACCCAGCACATCCATCAACGCCTCCGGCACCCTCGCACGCACAACACAGACGTGGTGGTTCAACGCGCTGATCAGAAATATGTCATCGTACCCCGTCCCTTGCACCTTCCCAATAGCCTCATACCTCACATTGCGGTCCCACATTGCGGACGGCGGGTTCATCTTACGGTACGTTTGGTACATCGCCATCAAATTGCCATCCTTTCCCTTCTTCAAGCGTTTGCCTGCCGTAGGAGTCCGGTCCGCAATACCGCCTATTTGTCGCTTAACCTCATTCGCCATCTTCACTCCGGCATTCTCCTCCACACCTCTTGAGATCTCGACAGGCGATTTTTCGGGCACCCCAGAAGCGGCGAGGGTGAGGGCGTCTTCTTCTGCTTTATCGCCTTCTTTGCCGATAGGGCCGCCTGGGCCACCGCCCCAACGGGGAGTGCTGGTCCACCACTTACCCTCCCCGAACCGCTTTTCTGTCTTGCCGGATCGGGCGCGTTGTTGAGCTGTTATGAGGATGGCGACGATTTCACGAGTCAGATCGAGGGTTTCGTCCAGAGGAGTGGCGAAGGTGTGGGTTGCGCGTGCGGAGACGGCAGCTACTGGTCCTTCAACTATGCCACAGCGAGCAACGGAGCTCTCACCCGGTAGGCGGTAGATGAAGTGCGCGGAAGAAACCATAGTCGTGGGCGGTCGTGTTGCGTGTGGTGGTGCTCGCGGGGAGGGTGTGAGGAGGAGGCGCGGTTCTGTGCGGGATGGGGAGACATTGCAGCCGAAGTCCCAGGCGACGAGTCTGACGAAGGCTGTGATCAGATGTTGGCGGCAGTCTGGAGGGAGCTGAGCACCATTGCCTACTGCAACGTGGGTTCGCATGTGGATTGGGATGGTAGACTTGTCTTTTTCCTCGGCGTCTGTCGAAAATGGTTCGGCTTCGGGTGGGAGGGATGTGTCGGGCCAGTAGCCGGATAGAAATTCTAGGTGCTTGTAGAACTCATACGCATTTCCTAGGCGTGCATTCGTCTCCCCTTTTGGTGCTGGCATCCGTCTGATACTCCTGAAAGCTGCGGTGTTGTCTATAAGCAACTCCTTTCGACGTTCTCTATAAGTCTGGGCGCCTGGTGACCGACCGCCGTTGCTGAGGCACTTTTGCGTTGCCCAGTTGGCATCTGATAATTCGCATGCTGGTATTGCATTCCACTGCTCGAATGGTGGGAGGTAACTGGCATCCGGGGTGAGGTCTTGTGGTGAGGCATCTGGGATCACGTGGATCCCGACGGCCTCAAAGACGGAGGGCTTGATGTCGGCTGGCCTATGGATCTTCTGTAGGAGTTCGACGAGAGGTGTATCTGACTGTGTCTGAAAGACCTTCTCTTCCGATTGGGGTGTGAATTGGGGGAACTTGACTGGCGTGCGAGGTGGAATTACCCTTGGTGCATTTGGTGCCGGGCCTGTTTTTATGTGAGAACTGCTCTACATTGGACTTGAGAATTACCCCCTCGCCCCACCCCCCAAAAAGAGGAGAATTGCCAAGTACTTCTCGATATCCAAATAACTGTGCTTGAATATGGGGGAGGATGGTTTGGAAGCTGTCAAAACCACCACCGACCTGGCGGAAGGAACTCCGAACGAACACCAGAATTGGGGCACAGCCAATGCTGAAGATAGCTTGATCTGGCCTATGCTCATATAAAGATCCAGGAATGACATTGACCGTAGAGGCAAGACACGCACATTGATTGCCATAATTCGAGTCTTGCGATCTTGGCTGGCGTTGCGATACGAAGCAAGATAGAAAGAGAGATATGCAGCTCTCAGTAGATAGGAGGAGACCTGCTTACCTAGTCCTATGTTTCCCAGCACGGAGAACATGGTTGCGTCCTGGAACTGCTGCTGTTGTTGAATTTGTCGTGGTTGAATTTGTTGTTGCTGTTCTTGCTGTTGTTGTTGTTGTTGTTATCGTTGTTGTTGTTGTTGTTGTTGTTGTTGTTGTCGTTGTTGTTGTAACAAGGTAGTTGTTGTAGCTGTTAAAAGCGCGGGTACCGCGACGGGAGCTACAGATAATGTATATACCTAAGGTACATACATATACATGTATATATTGTTACACACACATGTATACATATGTAGGTAGCTAATTGCCGTCAACTCCTGCAATGTTCTCCTCTCCTCCCCGCGTCGTACGGAGGATAACGGTGTAAGGCGCAGGAAGGATTGATTTGGTCGGATCGGATCTGGTGAGACAGTACGGCGTTGAGTTGTCGTTGTACCGGTACTCCGTCTGTACCCTCTGGATGATCGATCGATCACCTCGGTCTCAGGTCTCGGGTGCATCTAGAGGGAAGACCACGACTCGGCTCATGCACCATCCCACCATCGGGAGTCTCAACACCTCCGTGCTGTCGGTAGCTATTTATAAACACAGATATTCCAAAAAGAAATTTGTCAACATGCACGTAGTATGATAAGATGTATTATACATCAAATTTACGTAAACATGAATTTCACCATGTGGAAATCCGGTTGGTATCGCATGATCTCGAAGCAGGATATCCCCCTTTGTTTATACATACCGGTATATCAATACCGGTACATGGCAGTTCGGTATATCAGTACACATATATCAATACATATATCAGTGACGTCAAGCGCTCAATTGTAGTTTCAGGTCAGAAAGTCTGATCCAAGTCTAAGTTCATCCGTTCTGCGTGTATGACTCGTGACCCGGAGACAGACTGACAGACAGACTGACTGACAGACAGACTGAATTGGTTTCTCTTTGCAATCCTCCTCCTTACCCATCAATCAAATAAACAAACAAAAAATCAATCAATCAATCAATCCATCAACCAATCAACCAATCCCCCAAAGATATCCGAGAATGCACAAGTATCCCAGTGCAGCATGCCAGCCAGGTCAGCTGATCTTGAACATATCGGGCTGGAAGCGCACGGACTTAAGACTTTCTTCCTTTCTCTCGACCCCTGAGAAGTGCTCGAGCTCGTCTCAACTCAACTCAACTCAGCTCAACAAGACCCCTATTCCCCGTCTCGCATCCCTTTCGTTGTCCCCCAACTTACCCTTCGTCCACTTCGCGGAAGACATCGTGGAGGTCAACGTCAATATGAACAAACATCATGGCTGGGCTGGCGGTTTGATCTGATGGCCTGGGAGCCTCTTGGGTCGCATACCTACCTCCACCATTCTCTTTCGTCTCCGGATTGTGCAGCTGCAGCAGCAGCAGCGGCAGCACATTCTCGACCTTCCGTACCGCGACTGGCCTTGCGTTTGTTCCATTTTCCGTCATGGCGACCAACCCCAACCTGCCGGCAGGATTTTTCATAACGACCATCGAAGGGAAGAGGTGTACAGCGGTGCCGCGGGCTCTCACGAGCTTGCCGGGTGGCGGGCCAAACAAGGCGGCGGCACAACCGCCGGCTACAAATGCAATGCCGGTATCAACGCCTCCTCCTTCAGCTCCGGTACCCGTTGTTGCGACTGGTGTAGCGCCGGCGCAACCCAGTAGAGCAGCTGCGACATATCCGGCAGCGGTGGCAGCGGCTCCAGCTATTCCTATACCGAGTGTTCCGGCGCTGGTAGTAGCAGCCGCCGTCACACCGAGCACGTTTACTACGATCTTGACTACGACACCGACTTCGAGCTCTCACCACAACCTTCCACCTTTTGTAGCGCTTATTGCCTCTTCATTGGGAAACAAGAAGCTTCCCCCGAGTACTCCAGTGGCCGTTGCCCACAGTGAAGTGACAGCATCACCAACCAGCCATACGGGAGATGGCTACAGGGTGGATTTCGCGGCCCCATCTCACCCAAATTCATCACCTAACGTCAAATCGACACCATCAGCCGGGCCCAGGGAGTCATCAGAAGCCTTGAGCATGTCTTCCGACTCAAACCGTTCCATCGGACCCATCATTGGAGGCGTAGTAGGGGCTCTGTGGATGATTGCTCTGATAACATTCTTGTTTTGGTTTCTCAGAAAGGGGAAGGAACGACGAGAGTCGCTTCTCACTCCTTTAAACATTTGCCGACGAAGTCCTTTCTACGACGAGGAGGGAGCGTCTCCAGTACCGACAGGACGAGTGAGTAAGTGGAGGACTGAAATAGGCTACCGAACCGACCGAGCACGGAACGTTAGTTCAGACCTCGTAGGAAACCTCTCGGCATTTGGTGCATCTCTGAGATCCAAGGTCTCAAGAGATAAAAGCGATGCTCCAAACGTCAACCTCAACAGAGGAAATTCCCAGTTCATAGATGGGCCCATCCCGCAGTGTAGTACGATCAATTCAGCCCTATCAGCTACCGCAGCACACGCCATAGTCAAAAAGAAAGTCACAGATGGGTGGGAGCGTTTGCGCAACGGCGGCCTCTTTTTCTGGCGCAAGAAAGTTGAGCCAGCGGACCCCTTTGCTATAGCACGCAGCGAGAAGCATGCTCGCGGCAGCAACAGCTCCCCCGACTTCAACCGATTCCCAGGCATAGACCACAGCGGGCTTCAACGACAAGCCGAACATCGACGAGTCTCCTTAACACATCAGAGCCCCACCCTACCTCAGCTAGGGCATCTAGGACCGAAGCCCAAAGCAAGCGAAGCACCGTTCGTCGGTCCCAGACCAACAGCTTCACGGCACTCTCCCACAGGCTCCGCGAAATTCAAGCTCTTCCCAGACCCCATGCCCAAGCCTACCAATCTGTATTCTGATCCCCCCCCTAAAACTCCTCTAAAAGCTGCCATCCCAAATTTAAACACGTACATGTCCGACGTAGTACGCTCGCGCGACCAATCCATCGACGCAGTAACCCCAAGCTCGAACCACGCAACAGCAACTACACCCATGTACCACTCGCCCTCCACCATCAGCTCTCCTCCAGCAAGCAGAGACAGCTACCGCGACACCGTGTCCAAGAACTTTTCTGAAAACGTGCGAAAAGGGAAAGGAGGCCCCGACCCTTTCGATCTCGAGCGGGCCGAGCTGTGGAAACCGAAGGAACTCACATCTTCAAACCTCTACTCTTCCCCTCTAGGTACTTCGAAAGGCCCCCATGCGCACAACAACAACGAGATCACCAACAACGGATCCGCGTATGCCCAGTACCGGCAGTGGAAGCCAAGCGCTGCGCTCTCTAAATACAGCTCCGGCATGTTCGGCTGGGGTGACCCCGGACCGGGCATGGCACCTCGGAAGTTGAGCGATACTAGCAGCCTGGGGGCGAACGCCGGTAGCCAAGGGGGCAGCCTCGACTATGGGAACGGGAGTGATTCATTATACGCCAGTCTGGAACAGCAGTTGAAAGGTGCTGGTGTGACGAGGGGTCTTTCAAGTGCGAGTAAGGCGAGTAGTAGGGGGGGCTGGGGAAGGTGAGGTGAAGGAAGGGCCCCGGGCTGGGACTCATGGACTAATTGACTGACTACCTTCGACATTTACCAGTGGGGTAGATACGCAGTAACAAGGGTGCACGTCGAGCCGAGGGTGGGAACGAGGCGCGCCTCCGATAGAAATTCGCGGTGAAGCATACATTTCTTCTTATGAAGTTGATGCTCCTTGGTCGCAGATGTCATGAGCGGTGGCGCCAGGGCCGACCTGGCGTCTTTGTATGTGCTCATTTCTTTTCGTGTATGATCGGCAGGAAAATACCATTGAAGCAAGGAAACTTTAGCCGAGCCGAGGTCGATTCGAGAACAGAGGAAGGTTGTAATTGATGGGCATAGCCGGTGCTGCTAGATAGTTGGCTTAGCATGGGTAGATACGACGAGCACTGATGATGTGTCATGAAGGAAGTTCCTGTATATATTTGCGTCTATACTGCATACAGCGCAGTCTTCAGTGTTCGCTATTGCGTTCCTTGTATTTACTACTCGTGATCATCGCATCACCTCCACCATCTACCCATCCACCAACCCATCCGACTCATCTGATCATGACCTTCACTCTTCATGCGCTCGTTTTTTGCCTGCCACGCACTCTTAGTCTCCAATTCTATCAAAAGCGGCAACGCGAAACGTCAAAGATGGCACAAGTACAGGTTCTGAGCTCGCAAAGGGTCCACGTGCGCAAGGACAAATCAATCTACAATGCAGCGCAAGGGTGATCTAACTCTTAATAAGAAGACTATGACCAGTCATCTCCTCGGGTTGCTTCAAGCCCATAGCCTCTAGAATAGTAGGCGCGACGTCGCCGAGCACGCCATCGTTCTTTTTTAAGCTCCAGCCCTTGGGGGCATTGGCCATGATGAAGGGGACTTTGTTGGTTGTGTGGGAGGTCTTGGGCTTGCCGTCTTCAAACTTCATTTCTTCGGCGTTACTAGAGATACCCGGTTAGCATCAAGGGGGCTATTATTGACGGCTTCTACATACCCGTGATCAGAAGTGATAAACAAGATATAGCCTTCTTCCTTGCAGGTCTCGTAGATGGCTCCAATAGCCTTGTCGGTAGCTGCGACACCGATGATGGCAGCTTCATAGTCACCGGTATGGCCAACCATATCGGGAGGAGCGAAGTTGTTCATGATGAACTCGAACTGGCCCTCCTTTATGCGCTTACTCATCTGCTTAGCGACACCGGCGGCACTCATCTCAGGAGCCTTGTCGTAAGTGGCAACGCTCTTATTAGATGGGACGAGATCTTGGGACTCGTCTCTGGTCTCGAGAGGGAACACTTTCTCGACACCGCCGTTGAAGAAGAAGGTAACGTGGGCATACTTCTCAGTTTCAGCAACGTGGACTTGCTTCACACCTTGGCTACCGAGGGTCTCGGCGAGGACGTTACCCATGTGTTGGGGCTTGAAGGCAATTTGGAATGGGTAGTCGAGTTTGTATTGGGTCATGGTGGTTAAAGTGATGTTCTTAGGGTAAGCGAAGTCCTCCAATGGCGAACGGTCGTAGTCTCCGAGCAGCTGGGTGATCTCTCGGACACGATCAGACCGGTAGTTGAAGAAAAAGACTTGGTCACCCTCTGTTCACTGTGTCAATAACGATTCCGGATTTCGGAATTTTGGACCGACCTCCAATACGAGCCTCCTTGCCGCCAAGAATAATTGGCTTCAAGAACTCGTCGTTCTCTCCTTTCTCGTATCTCCCCTTGATAGCCTCGACTGGGTCTGTGCTGGTCTCTCCGTCACCAACACAAAGAGCATTGAGGGCAACCTCAACTCTGTCCCAACGCTTATCACGGTCCATGGCGTAGTATCTACCGACAACAGTCGCAACTTCACCAATCCCAATCTCCTTGATCTTGTCCAAGAGCCCTTGCATGTATCCAGCACCAGACTTTGGGTCTGTGTCTCGTCCATCACCAAAGAAATGGATGTAGACATGAGGGATGCCGATCTCCTTGGCAAGCTTCAAAAGAGCGTAGAGATGGTCTTGTTTGGCGTGCTATTCCCAATCAGCCTCGAGCCTCTTACTTGCAGGAATATCGACATACAACACCACCGTCCGAGATCAAGCCAGCCAAGTGAAGACGCCCATTGCCCTCCTTCGCCGCATTGAAAGCCTTCATGATAACCTCATTCTTGTTCAACTCGTTTTTCTTGATCGTCTGGTCGATACGAACAACATCCTGCCACACGACCCTACCAGCGCCAATATTCAAGTGGCCGACCTCCGAGTTGCCCATCAAGCCCTCGGGGAGCCCAACAGCCAGCGAGGAAGCCTCCAGCTCAGTGAATCCGTCAGTGTTCTTCTGAAAGGCGTCCATGAAAGGAGTCTCGGCCGCGGCAATGGCATCTCCATCCTTGGGCGACGACTCGCTGGGGATTCCCCAGCCGTCAATAACGACTACGCCAGACCATTACTATTAGCCACGATATCTCCAGGTACATAAGGCAGTACAGCAGGGTAAGTATGTAGTCGGGCTTCTTCTTGAGCCTCTGCCGTAGCTCGAGCGGGGTCCTCTGAGCCTTTGGAGAGGAATTGATTGGGGATGGAGATGGAGAAACCATATTGGCACTGCAGGAGCCCGGATTGGCAAATGGTGGTAGCATTCACACGAAAGATAAGTTTGAGAGATAACGTTTGCAATAAAGGAACGGAACATACTCAGCACGGTCTTGTGGTCGACGTGGACCATAGCGAAAGTCGTTGGGTGGTGAGGATGATGCTGGGCTGTATCTCAAATTAGGTGGGCTAATCTATGTGAAGCCGTCCAGGGGTGGGTAGAATAAGGTGAGTGCTTACAATAGAATACGAAGCGGATCCAAGTCCTTCTTAAATACAAAGGGATGCTTCGAAGAGAATTCTTGTAGGATCGTAGAGTTGTAGAGTTGTGAAGAGGATGTTGGGAGTCGGGACGGCTACGGAGAGATCCTTAGTGGGGTAATTGAGTTTTGGTTGCCGGATTTTCAAAGCCCCTCGTTACGGAGAATCGCGATAAGCTCAAGGTCCATCACCATCACCATCACCATTCCATCATCCCGACATTCCACTGCTCCACCATTCATCCCTTCCATTGCCAGTCACCACGCCCAGAAACGCGGATTCACTGGCCAAGTGGCGCTGGTACTTCTTCCAAACTGCCTTTGTCTCGTAATCCTCGCCTGCAACGAGTAGACGAGGAGCCAAGATGTCGAGCAGCACCCCCCAAATAACCTCAGCGCCGCCCTCTCATCTCAACCTCCCCGAAGGTCTTACGCCAGACTCGATTGACACCCTCACCGTCCTCTCTTCAATCCTCTCCCGTGTCGATCTCACGTCCAAGAACCCCACCGCCTCAACCGCCGGCTCACCACCAGCTGCCACGCCCTCGCAGCCCCCTGCCGACTTGGACCATGGTCCACTCACTGTCAGAGACCTGCCAGCCGCGACGGACGGGCTGAAGCACAATCTGCAGAAGGCGAAAGTGTTGTTGAAGCAGCTGCCGGATCTGGAGAGGAGTATCAAGGAGCAGGAAGACGAGATGAGGGATCTGGAGGCGAAGGTTGGGGAGCAGAAGGCCGTGTTGGCGCAGTTAGTGGAGGTGGGAGCCAGTGTCAAAAGGGAGAGAGAACAAAGAAATCGAAATGGTCGAGCGGATGATATGGTGGAGACTTAAGACTGACTGCTTTAAATACGAAGATGGAAATGAATATTCAGAGCGACCTTGATGGCTGAGGTGCAAGGATGCCGCCTAGACCTGTCACTAATGTGTAAGCCCTCTAGCCCTTCTGGAGGGGATCCCATGCGAGGAAGGATGGGCCAAAGGCACATGAGATAAGTAGTTCTGGATTCGGTGTCAAGAATGAAGATGCCAACAAGAGGCCCAGCAGCGTTGGATAGACGCGACATTGTTGAAGGAGTGCAGGAAGGGTATATGCATTGTTAGACAACCACAATTTACGGAATAGTCCATTAGGAGGCATTGACAGTCCCAACTCCATCGCTATTGTTCACCTTGATCCACCAAAAGCCCATGAAAAAGCACTGTTTCCACCCGGTCCCTGACACTTGGTTAATCTAGTGTGGTGGAAGTCTGACTTTCTTCAGAATATCTGCAAGTCCAAAATTTGGACCCCCAGGAACAACCTTTGTCCAGACAGATTCCTCGAGGATCTCATCATCTGGCACAAGAGTCCAATTTGGACTATGCCCTGCCTTGAGCCAATTGAAGTCGTCAACTTGGTCCCATTGGTTAGGGACGATGTTCTCGCGAGTTGTGTTCTGATCAGTAATGAGTGATGGACTGTGGACAAAATCAGGCGGAATTAGTTAAAGTAACTCACATAGCATTCGGGAATTGGGGAGAACCGAACGTTGCTGCAATACTCAATGATGGGTCGGCTGGCACAATGAAGGTAGATGTCCACGTCGCGGCACTCATGCATACGGACCTGTCTCGCAGCCACAACAATGATGCTGTTCTTGACTCCAGTTATATGAACAGCACCTGCTACATGGCCAGCAATGATCAAAGACTGTTGGATATCCTGTAGTGCCAGACCAGCAAAGGGCGCGCCATTTGTCGTCGGTACAGACATATCGACGATGCATCTATTTAGCTTAGTGATAGAGCCCGAGGAGGTAGCACGGGATGCAGATGAAGGGAGAATTATGTGGAGACCGTTGTGGCCGGTGATGTTCACACTTGGAGCCTGAGAGAAACTTGGTTTTCTGACTCGGGCTCCTGGTCGATCCATCTCTTCGTTGTAGTTCTTTGGAAAGGATGGGAGGTCGCCGAGTGTATCCTTTGAACTAGTTTCACCAGGTAATGTATTGAAAAGTCCTGGTGTAGTAGCCATGGAGGATTCGTTGGATGACAGAAAACTTTGCCCCGATACGGGAGCTTTGAGACCTTGCTCTTTCGCCAACTCGGCTGCCTCACTGAGTGGATTCGCTGAGCTGTTCTTTTGCGTGGTCTTAAACTGGAATCTCTTCTTCGGTGCAGCCTTGGTGCGAGCCTCCTGCAATTTATCCTCTAAAGCTCTGATGACCTGGGATTTAGTTAGCGGCTGATTGCTCCATTCTGTATCGTAGCTAGTCACAAGAGGAGTTTAGGGGCCTTGGAGATGGGTACGGGCCGGACGGAACAGAGAGAACAGATAGATATACAGAAATTCTAGCTGACCTGTTGGTAAATTCGCTGATCATAGGCCGGTACAAATGGGATTGCATCTGTGACCTTGTTGGAAAGCTGAGTGAGGCCAAAATTAGCATGATCGATGGCATCTTGCTGCTCTCCGGCAATGAAGCTATAGCTGTCGATCTGTTCGATCTCCTCATGGAGTTCTGTGCTTTGCTGTTGGAAGTTTCGATAGAAACGTTGGCTGATCTCTGCTTGGGACATCTTAGCCGGCTGGATGGGAGTGAATTCAGACGAATCCATCATCTCGTCTTGGGCCATTGCTGTACACAGGTCCCATGTAATAATCCGTTGCACCTTGCAAGGCACGAAGCGTTGGTGTCAGTGTCAGTGTCGGGGGATCGGGAGTTTGGGTTCTGAGTTTCCGGAACGCGGGGAAGAGTGGAGTGGAAGAGTGGGAAAGTGGGAAAGTCGAAGAGTCAGTGGCTGCAGGTCTTGCTTGCACAGAGTTGCAGAGATAAAGCCGATCAATGACTGACTGAGCTCTCTTTTCTCGTTTCTCGTTTCTCGTTTCTCGTTTCTCGTCGGCAGCTTCTGTCGCGAAGGACCGGATTTGATGAAGCTTGAGGCCTTAAAAGAGGTGAGATGTGCAGTGGTATCGGAAACTGAATTTATTGTTATCGCTTAGACGCGGGCTGTTTTATTCGGCCCAGGCTGGTAGGTCGCGGCTTCCCGAATTAGTGCGGAATCAGGTGACCAAGGTGGGAGAAATGGGGGAAGGGACGGTTAGGTCAGCTGACAAAAGGTGTGCAGGCGATAGTATAGATATACCGGTACCTATAGGTTTATAAATATAGATTGCATAATGTAGAACAATGAGCGAACAACGCAACACAACCGACCATCAGTCTATACCAAATGTGTTTGCTCTGAGCTGTTTGTTTGACGCATTTCATAAATGACCATTAGCATATCAATCGATAGCCTTGCTTTAGGGCCCTCAATTCAAAGAAACTTTCATCCTGGCATGGCTTTGGCATGGCTTTGCAATGATATGCACCAAAGTATGTAGATGCCCTAGGTGATGGGGATAAGCAAAACCACATAGCTCCCTGAAGAGGCCGCCTCTCTGCTCCCTGGTATCTGGCAACAGTGAATTGCGCGAAGGAGCTCCTCGTGAGAAGATCGTAGGACCCTTGGCCTCAAGCCGCAAAACCCCCACGCCTTTCGAGGGGAAATGATACGATGAGATGTACAGACATGCTTGATCCCAAACATCATATTCTTGTGTAATGTACATTCCGGGCCCCATCGATCCAAACCAAGAAAACGTCTATGACTTTGCGGGCACCTCGATACCATACTTCTCCTTAATCCTCTCCCTCCGTCTCTCGTCGTATCCCGGTCCGTACACACCTAAAAGAGCAAGGTTAGTGGGCTGAATACTTTGGAAGGAGGCCATATACCTCTTCCCTCTCCGATTTCTGATATTGTCTGGTCAATTGGCCGTCTGCGATTCTTCCTCAAAAGTTCTTTCCGCTCGAACTCATCCATCTCTGAGTCCTTCCTGTATCCGGTCAACGCTCCGCCTGTGTAGTCGTAGGCACCCATAACCACCGCTGTCAGGGCACCAAATCCAAGGACTGCGGGTGTCGTTCCAACTGTGACAACAATCAGCTCTATTCCGCCCTCTGAAGCAGCCCTCATCCTACACGTACATCTCAATCCCAGCACAGATCCAGCCAGAAATCCTCCGAGAGCCGTGTTCAAACTATCGTCCTTCTCTCGCAGGTTGGCGGACGCAAATCGTGTAAACTCATAGGTGCCTCCCATAGCGGCTTCACACCAGTCAGCCCAGCCCAGTTGTCGATTTTGGTACCGTTAGAACATACCAAAAACAGCGATCGTGCCTCCCGTCCTCGTGAAGACTCCCCATGCGCTCACGTTCTTCTTCGTCAGGGAGTTCTGGATCGCAGAGACCAGTCCGCCAGCCGCGCCGGTGATCATTGTGCCATTGATAGCAGCCTTGATGGCATCATGTGGGTGGTATGCCTCATTTCCAGGAGCCATGTTGACTGGTGCGCCGCTGGCTAATTGGTCTGGTACTGCGGTCGTCGTCGTTGATATTGAAGTTGAGGTACTTGGAGAAGCTCGGCAACTAAGCCGGTGGGCGATCTAAGCTCATTTGGGGCGTATATTGATCCAAGTAATCGCAGTCTGTTGCCAAGCTTACCCACCCCAGCGGACTCTCTGTGTTGTTCAGCTCTGAAATAGTAGTATTTCGCAGCCTGCATACGTAAATGCATACGCACGCAGGCATGTACTGGTTTTAAATAAGTACTCTCATCTACCTGCATACTATCCCTCCGATTTCAAGCTTATCGTGAATCATAGGGCTCTCTTCCAGCCGCGGTTGACAGCTACCCTGCCTGTCATCCATCTCGGAAAGCCCATATCAACCACCGCATCTCCAACCCGCATCGTCAAAGCTACTGAACGAGCCCGACAAAAAAACACCTACTTCCGCAGAAATCCAACGAGTGAAACTGAGGCCAAGGATTCAACGCTCGTAACGACTGGCAACCGCTGATAAGCTGGGGTCGACGGAGGTGACGAGTGTACGCAGAGGCAGCGGAAGAAAGGGCCGGGAAAGAAAATACTGTCCACGAGCTGCAATTGCCATGGATTCCAGTATGATGTTTCTTGCGCCAGGTCTGTTACCTTGCCAAAATAAACCCTTGTGCTTTATCTGCCTAGCTTAGGTACTGATACCCATGGGAAATCCAGGGAAGACCGCCCCCAGATTGATCTTGGACCTTTTGAACTACGACCCCCGACGGAGAGAAAAGAGCGGTAGAAATGTACTGGCGGATGTAGAACCACGCTTCAAAAAGGGATTCCTGTCTCCCACCGCACTCCCCAACGATTGCCAACATTCTCTCGCGAGGAAAGATGCCCGAACGCGCGCCCCAGCAGCACACGAGCTGCCACACAATGAGGCCGAGTATGTCGTGGCTGCGTACTGTACGAAATGTCGGTACCACTTCACAATACGTGTAAATTTTTATGATCGGAAAGAGTTTCAGGTGCCTTGCAGGCAAACTGACAAGGGAAATCCTCTACACCATTTTCGATTGATACAATCGCCGACAATCGAGAAGGACAAAGTATCGAACAAGTACGAGCCGCGGAAAGAGACTTATACCTTTTTATGTTCGGGTCAGAAATGCCCAGCTCTGCTCGATATCGGAATATCTGGACCAAGACTTCCGAAGTCCCTACTTGGCCTGATCAATGACAAGAAGATTCTTGGTGCTCGTGGGCGAAGAGAATTGGATAAAGATCCCATCAGATACGAAGGCCAGCAGCCGTCGACACCGGCGAATGCCTACTGGTATCTTCGGTCATACCTTAGCGACGCGAAAGGGGCCACGGACCCGGCCCAACTGAAGAAAATCGCAAAGCGGAACAAGAAATATAAAGTCACATTTGACGATGAATGCGATGAGCTTTTCGAGCATCTCGGTTTCGTTTCCGTCAAAGAGCTGTCCCAAAATCCCGATGTGAGCTGGGCTCTTTGGCCTCTCTTTCTATCCAGTACAAAATGATAAATGCTGACATCTCTCGGTAGGAGGGCATGAATGGTTTCTGGCAGCTTCCTATCATCACGGATGATAATCGATATTTCATTGACGATGTCATCTTTGAACTCGACACAATCCTTGGGCAGCTACCGCAGGCTGATCAGATGGCAGTGGCCATGAATTTCATCGCTAGGCCTGTACCCGCGACGAAGGATATCGAACGAAGTCTCGGCTGTGCTGACTATCCAACCAAGTTCAGGGAGATTGATTTGTCAACGGAAGAACACCCTTGGTTTCGCAATCTCGGGGCGGTTGACAACTTCACTGATGAACTTATAATTTGGGCTTATGATCGGCAGTGCGAGTGCGATCCGCGTAATAAGCCATATTACCTTGATTGCCTCGAAGGTATCGCCCAAGGCCGGCAGAGCTCAGACTTGGAACTCAAATTTACCATGGCAGTTTCCGTTGGCGAGTATGGACTGGCGAAACTGGAAGATGCATACAAATATTTTGGGCTGACACCCGGTACAAAAGAGGGAGATGACCATGTTATGGGCCTCTACAAGTCTCGCATAGCTGCGGCGCCCAAACAGAAGAATGACGCTATGGCCGCGCTTCTCATCATTGCTAAACATAGAAACAGCGAAAAAATCGAAGCCCTTGCTACAGACAACACCATGACTTACGAGGAGGCTCTCGAGCTCCTTGGTGTCACTGATGACTCTCCTTCTGATTCCATTGAGGCAGCTTCTGTGGTATTGGTAAGTCCGCCCGCACAAGCGTCTTTGAAAGATTTGGCTCCTCGGTCATAAGCTATGTCTAACACATGCAGGCACTCGATATGGACAAAGCTAGAGTGGCTGAGGCCCTTCGAGCCATTGCCCAACGACGTGGCAATGACTTTGGTCTCCGGAAAGCCGCATCGGCGATGGGATCTGGCCTCGGTATCGACGAAGCGTACAACCGACTACAAATCGGACCTGCATCACGGAATGCGCCTGATGAAACTATCTTCACTTATTACCAGAGCTTGTCTGGTGGAGCCCCTTCCGGATCCAGGGATAGCTATTCTCAAGCTCTGGAAACCATCGCCTTGGACAGAGGGAGTAATTTTCTGCTGGCAAAGCTTAGCGATCCTAATGCAGAGGTACCGACGAGTGCTGCAGAGCCTGTCGGACTCGGAAACATTGGAAATACCTGCTACCTCAACAGCTTACTCCAGTATCTGTACACTATCAAGCCAATCAGAGACATGGTTGCTGACTTCCAAGACTACCGAATGGATATCACACCTGAGAGTCTGAAGGTCAAGCGCGTTGGAGGTCGTCTGGTTGATAAGGACGAGATTGTGAGGGCACAGCGTTGTACGTTATCCCACCTTATTATTCGAGACCACACTGACAACTTAGTCGTTGACGAACTCCGGAACCTCTTTGAAAGCCTCAAAACGGCACCCGGGCGTTTTGTCACGCCGAACAAGGAGCTGGCAGAATTGACGTTGGTGAGCCAGGAGAAGAAGGAAGAGTTCCTGTTGCAACGGCGGAAATCTATGAGCAGTCCTGCAGTCCCTCCAAATATAGCATCGGTTGTGGAGGGTCCCGTCTTTGGTCCGCAATTGCCCCCGCCAACCACAACGCAATTATCCTCAAAGACTGTGGACGAAGATCTTGAGATGATAGACTGGTCTGTTGACACTGTGGAGACCCGTGATGATAGCAGCGAGGTCACTCTCGTCGACCCGGAAACATGTGCCGCCAAACGCGAAAATGATGTCAATTATGAGAACAAGTCTGCTTTCCATGGTGTTGAAGGTTCCAAGCCGGATGTTGTTATGGTCAACGGCAGCGACGAACCCTCTTCCATTCCCGCGCCAGAAAAGCCGCCTCCAATCCCGCCTCGCAACAAGCCTGATCTTTCGATTTCGACGGACGGGCACAAGAACATTATTGATGGTGAGACGGCCGACCTTTTGAGCTTCGGCGCTCAGCAGGATGTGACCGAAGTTATGGGGAATGTTATTAATCGGCTACAATGCGCCATAAAGCCGACTGGCTTCGAAGAAGATATGGAGCAAATCGACATTATCAGAGACACGTTCTTCGGTACAAATACAAGGTACATTCAGAGGAGCGATGGGGAACCTCCAAGGGTTGAAGCCTGGCCCTACATCATTGCCTACCCCGGCAGACATGATGATATTCGGGACCTCTATGAGTCTATTGACGTCTTATATGACGAGCAGCTTGTTGACGTCGCGGGCTCGAAGACACCCTCGTATATCTCAATCAGCAAACTCCCCCCCATTCTTCAATTTCAGGTTCAGCGTTCCGATTTCGATGACATTCTCAAGACCTCTTGCAAGAACCATATCCACATGCCTTTCCCAGAGACGATGTACATGGACCGTTACGTTGACACTGCGGATCAAGACTCGGAAATCATGCGTCGCCGCCGCGAAACATGGAAATGGAAAGCCCAACTGCGAGACCTTGAAGCCAGACACGATGCACTCAAGAACACGAGAGGGGACATCAATATCCCAGATGCACTCCTTGCAACTAGAAACTTCATCACCAGCCTCCAGGAAGAGGACATCGATGGCATCGATATCTCACCAGAACTGTCCATGGCTCTTGAAGATCGCATCTCCGAAGTAGCTGCCGAGCTCGAGGATATCAGCAGACAAATGGACGATCTCAAAACCAAGCTGAAAAATCAGTTTACAGACCTGCGCGAGTATGAGTACAAGATTCACGCCGTGTTTATCCATCGCGGCGAGGCGCGTGGCGGCCACTACTGGGTCTACATCTACGACTCGGAGCACGATATCTGGCGTGAGTACAACGATGAGCATGTCACAGAAGTCAAGGACCGCCGGCGGATCTTCGAGAAGGCCGGTGGTGCCGATGGCACCCCGTATTACATGATCTATGTGCGGAATCACCAGCTGAAGAAAATGGTTGATGTGGTGTGTCGGGACGTACCCGTACCTGAGCTACCCGCCGAGAAGCCAGGTGCGGAGATGTACGTGCGCATGGACGTCGATGTGATGACGACGTATGAGGATGCTGAGGAGGAGGACAGCAATGTGAGGCATGTGGAGTATGCGAAGCCGAGGCCGATCCGGCCGAAGTTGAGTGATGTTCCGCAGAGTTTGGAGGGGTGGCAGAGGGATCTGCAGGACGATGCATCGCCTCCGTCTTACAAGGAGGGTTTTGACGCTAACGGAAAACCTTGGTGATGAGAAGGCGAGATATGCGGAGTTTTGTACACTTAGGGTGGCTGGTGGTCATGGAGGGAATATCGGGTTGGGAGGGAGGGCCTTGGGGGTAGGTGAGCGGAGGAAGATGCAATTATCACGATGACATGAACGATGGCAGAACACAGCGATGATATCCATTTTTTGATTTGTAATTTCGACTGGACAGCAAGTCAGAGGCTGGCTGGCTGGTTGGTTGGTTGGTTGGTTGGTTGGTTGGTTGGTTGATTGATTGGTTGGCCGGCAGCACTTACCTAGGTAGCATTATCTGCATTTGCATCTGCATTTACATCTGCAGCATCAATGGACATTTTGCATTTTGCATTTTGCATTCCGCATTCTGCATTCTGCATTCGGGACCCGAACCCGACCCCGACCTGGTCTGTAATCTCTGGCTGGTCTTGTCACGTAAGGAGAGGAGAAAAGGGGGGTGTGTGCTACGGTACCGGTAGATACTAGATACTAGATACTAGATACTAGATACTAGATACTAGATACTAGATACTAGATACTAGATACTAGATAAGGGTCCACCAGGCAGAGGCAGCTTCTCTGCTCTGCTCTGCTCTGCTCTGCTTAGCAGCTACCGGTACGGTAGGTAGACCGGTACTGTATGGAAAACCTCGAGCCAGGTTCGTCTGTCTGCACGTTGGGTTTTCCACCTTCTTCTCTCTCTCTCTCTCTCTTTTTTTTTTTTTTTTTTTTTTTTTTTTTTCAAAACTGGCCGAGTCAGGGCAGCGTGAGAGAGATTTACCTTGTTCTCATGTTCCCGTGTTCCCATTTCCAGCCAGCCCCAACCCCGCTTGCGAAGATCAATACGAAAGTTTGGTCAGGGAAAATCATGGTATCATTCAAATACCCACGGTACAGGCCTAAGTATTACCCCTCGAGGGTGCCTCAAAAGTTTAGTTTCCACTTTAAACCCCCTGGTTTCCCTACCCTCGAGGGGTAATACTTACGCCTGCGACGTAGTACATACATAGAGTGCATAGTTTCATCGTTCATGCGGCTTTCATAACCTCCCCGCCACCCTGCTGCCACAACCACAGCGCCTCGACCGCATAAACCTTACTCCCTTGATGCCCGCCCTCCAACCCCGCAGCCTCTTGCAGCGTCTCCAACACCTGTCCACCCTTGATGCACATCCAGAGCCCATGCGTTATTTCGCTCTCGGGACCTCCCCACTCCCCTCTGCCCAGCCTATACAGCAGTCTCCCCAAAGTCTGGAACGCCACGCATCTCTGCGCGGGAAACGCCGATCTCGCCAGTCGCGCCAGTTCGGGAACCGTGTAGCCGGCCGCTTCCGGCGCCTCGCCGTGGTGATGCAGACCTTTGGTGACCGGAATCGCACGAGCAGTTCGGGGCGGAAGTAAGCCGCCCCGGAAGTCGAAGCGGATGGCGTTCGCGTTGACGCCTTCTGCCAAGGGGTAGTAGGGTGATTCTTGGTCTGCAATCGAGTCCTTCGTGGGGAGTGGCGCCATCCAGGCTAGTTTCGAGGGATCGGCCGGGAGCGTCGGGAAGTATTTGGTGTGTAGGGTTTGCAGGAAGTCGGGGTCGGATGGGTCAAGGTCGGGGGCAGAGGGTGCGGACGGAAAGTGTATCGAGGGTACGAAGTCTTCAGGAAGAGGTTCACTGGGTGCTGCAGCGGCTTGTAATCCTATGGGCTGCGAAGGCTCGGATTCCTCGTCTTCGAAGCGGATGGATCTTGGGGGGTCAATTCGTTTCCCGGTCGGTTTGGGGGCCGGGGTGCCTTCTGTATCCGATTTCTTGTTCGTATCTCGTTGCTGCCGCTCGCTTTCCTTCTGCTTGGTCTCTTTCCTCTTTGCAGCGATCTCATCTGGGAGATCGATCCCGGTGTCGCCTCTTCCATCGTCCAAGTGTGGCCTCTTCAGTAGCATCTGGATTAGAGATGGGTCCAGACTCGACATAAGTTCCCTTCTCTCCTCAGCAATCTCATCTGGCGACATAGCTGCCAGCCTCTGCGTGTTTTCCTGATCGATCCTCCGTCTCTCCTCGTCCATATCAGAATTCTTCTGTTTCAATGAAGGTCCATTAGTTGACGGCGGGGGGCGCGTAGCAAAAGCATTCCCCGAGTCGCCAACTACAGGCTTCACCGATCCAGTCCTTTGCTGTTTGAAAGTGGATACTCGTGTGCGCTTCTTGTGCTCAGGAAAGCCCGATGGTGTGCTCTTCATCTTGGGCGCTGAGGGAGGGGCAGTTTCGCGTTCCCTGATGTCGGCCACGAAGGGAGATGATATGGACGGCATAGCGGTCGACGGGATCCTCGAGCTGGGCTGGGACAGGTCCTCATCGTCGGAGAAATCGATCTCGAATCGCTGGCCGCGCAGGTCCATGGTTGTGAAGTGGTTTTGGAGTTGTTGAAGATGATGATGCCCAACTCGTTTCCCCCACTGTGGGTGGGATGGATGCTAGGGGGAGAGCTAAATAAGGCAGGCTAGCTGGGCCATGGGGTGGGGTCGTGGTGCACAGACCAGCGGCGGGGCCCATACAGTACAGTAAAACGGGGACCCGAGATGAATTTGGCGCTAGTACCGTAAGGGGTCATTCGTAGGTACCGGTAGATACCGGTACCACGACATGTCAAGAGGTAAGTCAATACGGTAGGTAGGTAAGTAGAGATAACGACAATCACAACAACAATAACAATAACAACAACAACAAAAACAACAAAAACAACAACAACAACAACAACAACAACAACAACAACAACAACAACAACAACAACAACAACAACAACAACAACAACAACAACAAAAACAACAACAACTACAACACAACAACTACAGCAACAACAACAACAACAACAACAACAACAACAACAACAACATCAACATCAACATCAACATCAACAACAACAACATCAACAACAACATCAACATCAACAATAATCCAATAAATTTGGCTCTTCTCCGGGATATGTGTTTATTCCCGAAGTCCAGGTGTACCGGTATTGAATTGTAATTATCATCATGGCCACCATGCACGTTTCATCTCATCTCGTTTCGTTTCGTTTCGTTTCGTCTGGAGGCGTAGCGTACCGACGGATAGGTAGGTAGGTACGGTAGGTAGTAGGAGGTACCTTACCCACCATCCCAACCATCCCACGTTTTGCCACATTGGGTCGCTTGCAAAGGTTGGTATCAACAAGCTTCGATTACCTACGTTAAGGTCGAGATTGAATATCTCCGAAGCCGAAGAGCCGGGTGCTGTGATTGGTTGCTTCAGGCCTGCCCAGTGTCACCTGATCCCGATGCGGCAGGTCGGCTAAGTATCTACGGAGTACGGAGTAGGTAGTATGTGTGCGGTTATGGGATACGGATACAGTAGGTAGTTTTGGTTGGTTGGTTGGGTGGGTGGATGGGGTGGATGGGGTGGATGGGGAGACGGTGGATGGTGGGTGGCTGAGAGCCGAGCCGACAAGAGATCAATCGATGAATCGATCAATCGATCAATCGATCAATCAGTATGAATATCCATGTCCATGTAGGTCTATCCATAGCAAGCAACATCACCTTCACCATCACCATTACCATTACCATTCATTACCATTACCATCAACATCCAGAACAAGATTAACATCAATGTCAATGTCAATATCCATATCCATCTCCATCTCCATCCCCATCCCCATCGCCATCTCCATCTCCACCTCCACCTCCATGCCAATATCCCAACCCATTATCAAAATCCCCTAATGCTTCTTTCTGTCTGCGCCCGCCCTGCTGGTGCCCCGTCGGATTCCTTCAGTCGCTCAGTCCAGGCAGGCAGTTCCTCCTGAGTCCCCAAGGCCCCAAAGGTCCCAAAGGCCCCAAAGGCCCCAAAGGCCCCCAAGTCCATCCATTTTCCCATGATGCCCCAAACCAAATAAAAGTCCGTACGCTTGCTCGATCGCTCGCTCGCTCGCTCGCTCGCTCTGCACGTCCGCGTTCCTTTTCATCTCATCCCCTCCCCCCTCCCCACCATTACCAGCACCCGCAACCAACCCCTTCTCTCTCCTTCTCTTCCCCTTTTCCCCTTTCTCTCTCCCACAACTCCACCACTCCACCACTCCACCACGGCCACCCCTCTGCCACAACTGCAATCCCCCCCTTTTCATCGATATCCCGCCATCCGCCATCAATCACCACTATCTGGGACCCTTATTCGAACCCGACAATTCGACTTGTTCCGTGCATCGACTTAGACTGCACCCGCCTGCCCTGCAATCTGCACTAGATCCAAATTCCCATCTGTGCGCCGTCGTGTCATTTCCCTCCTGAAGCTATTCCGAGCGAGATAGCACGAAAACGTGACGAGCAGGCAAACGACGACGACGACGACGACCACCACCACCACCACCACCACTCATTCCGGCCTGCATCTTACCACGCGTCTCCCCACGAGACGACGACTCCCATCATCTCGGCTCGCCCGTAACCGATATTGGGTCGGCGCATGTACTGACGAGCTCGATGATGGCGACTACAGAACGCCGCCGTACCATGGATGAGACGGGGCGGGCAGGTGGAGCGGGAGGAGGTCTGTCACCTAATTCGGCCAGTGAACTCTCCAGCCCTCCTCGATCCAGTCCCGACGCAGGATCGCCGTCGCATCGCATCCAGGATGAGAAATCCAACAACCACGCCAGCCATAAGGTCAACAACGCCAGCATCGCCGTCAACCCGCCGCAAGTGCAACCGCAAGTGCCACCGCAACCGCAGTCGCAGTCGCAACCGCAGTCGCAACCGCAACCGCAAGCTGGCGTCCTGGAAAACCCGGCTGACCAGAAACCGCCGCGCAAGAAGCCCGGCCGGAAGCCGGGATCCACCAACAAGCCCAAAAATAATGACAGTTCAGCGACCAACACCGATACGCAGGCGCCCAAGGTGAGGAAGCCGCGAAAACCCAAAGACCCGAATGCGCCTCCGGTCCAGCGACGAAAGCGCAATGCAGCTTCCGATGGGGCGCAGCAGCATTTGGACATCGTCTTCGCGAG
The DNA here is from genome assembly GCF_022702325.1 of Drepanopeziza brunnea f. sp. 'multigermtubi'. Taxonomy (NCBI): domain Eukaryota; kingdom Fungi; phylum Ascomycota; class Leotiomycetes; order Helotiales; family Drepanopezizaceae; genus Drepanopeziza; species Drepanopeziza brunnea. Next base: position 1,447,730 of record NW_027094068.1, read on the forward strand.
CGAGGTGGGACGGCAATCGCCACACCCACTGCAGGAAGCCCCGCCCAATTTCCAGGTTCCCGTACTCGCATCCCAAAACGGTAAAAGTGAGGATATACCACGTCCGGCTCAGTCATTCTTCAACGCTCCGGCCCCACACCCCTCAGCACATCAACAACAACAACAACAACAACAACAACAACAACAGCCACAACAACAACAATCACAACCACCATCACAACAGCAACAGCAACAACCTCCACAGCCACAACAACCACCGCCTGCCCCGCATCCCGTGCAACATCATACCATGTTGCGCACCAGCAGCAGTGGTCAGAACTACGATCCGATTCGATCAAATTATGACCCGGTGAGAGAGACCGTCGTTAGTCACCATCCTTACAGCATCAATTCACAAGGCTCGCCCAATCACCCACACGCATTGAATCGCGCCAGCGCATCCCCATCGATTTCCAGCTTGGTCGACCCTCCTAACCAGTCTTTGACGTCGCCTTCCGTCGCCACTCAGTCATTTTTCAACCAACAACAACAACAACAACAGCAGCAGCAAGCTCGGCTCCACCAGCATGACTCAGCTTCGGGCCCGCCATCTCCAACGGTAAATCGACAGGCCCCTGCGGCGAACGTCGAACCAAAGATCAGCCCAAACGCACAAGGGCCCGCTTCCTTTGTGAGCAGAAAGTCTGATACAATGGCACCGCAACAGGGTCCGTCGACAGTTTCCAGAAAATCGGGTCCTTTGAGCACGACCAACTCATCGGCTGCCGCCTCCCCCAAACCCCAGAAGCCCAAGAAGACTCCAGCGGCATCAGCAATCGAAGAAGTCTACCCAGCACCTCCACCACTTCCAGGATCGGGCCTCATGGGTATCGGCGGCGGCGGTGCCGCAGATGGCACCGAGTTTCGCGCCCCTACAGTCATTCTGACCATTCCCATGAATGGGGAGGTCAACAAGTACATCAACTTCACGCGTCTGGCCGAGGAGCAATACGGATGGGACGCGCTTCACCCTCGATTGGCTGCTCAACGCGACAGGTTGGCACGTGTCGCCGCCGCTGGTGCTGCCCTCGAGCGCCAGGGGTCCAACAAGGACAGCGGTGATGAGATGTCTCTGGACTCTGAAGGTGAGGGCGACGTGAGCAACGTCGAGATGGGCGGTATGAGCGATGGACGGACTGGCACGGACGGAGGGAAGAAGGTCCCCAAGAAGAGAAAGATGAAGGAAGATGAATACGATAAGGATGATGGGTTCGTCGATGATACGGAGCTGCTTTGGGAAGAGCATGCTGCGGCTACTAATGATGGCTTCTTCGTCTACTCTGGCCCACTGGTTCCGGAGGGAGACAACCCTGCGTTGGAGATCAGGTATGTCACGTTCTTCTCTAGACGGACTTGTTCCGAACGGAACACGGTTAACATCTCCCAGCACGGCACCAAAGCGAGGACGCGGTCGCGGGAGCAGGGGTGGACGCGCCGCGGGAGGAGCTCGCGGCGCTGCTGCCAACAAACTGCTCGGCTCCATCCCCCTCGGCCACAACGGTCTCCCAATCCATGGTCCTGGATCTCGCGGTGGCTCTACGACACGGAAACCCCGGATCACCAAAGCAGATCGCGCACGCATGGAGCAGGAGAAGCTCGATAGAGAAAAGATGGGAGGAAGCATGGGCTCTATGCCTGCGAATTACGGAAACGTGCCTCACGTGGCGAGTGCGCCGAGCAACCTCGGGTCGACGCCTATGGTTTTCAATCAATAGATGATCATTGTTCTTGTTTGCGTTGTGCTTGTGGTAGGAGTTGGCACCGAGCCCTGGCTTGGTTTGCGGGTTTCATTTTCTCTGTATAGTTTGTCGGAGCTGTTTGAGGGAGGGGAGAGAGGGGGGGGGGGGGGAACGAGAAAACCCAAGGTCTATCTCGGATGGATGCCGGATGGATGTGTAAAATAGCCATATCTGCCTCGCTTTGCATTGCGAAGTTGAGGATAATTGCATGAGGAGAGAATGAAGAGTCTTGCATTATTTTCGCAGATCAAGGAGGTAATATGCTCCAGTGAGTGATAACTTCTGCGCATGATTCGTTGAATGCAATACATTGTTCATAAAAAGTTGAAGGCAACAACAAATATTTCGGCTCCGCTACCCCAGACTTGCTATGCTCAAAGCAGCAGGCAGCGTTCTTCCAGCATACGTCCAGCTCACGCGCCATCTTATGGTCTGTGCGTTCCGCCAAGGAGAGAGGCATCTTTTGTTCACGTCACGTCACAGGCACAAGCTAACCCTAGCATGCGATAAAAGCTAGTTAAAGCTTCAGAGCTCGATCAAAACCAAACATCGACAAATTGAACTTCACCCTGCATCCTCTCTCACTCGCAGCCCTCACTTCCTCCACAACCGGCTCGAAAATGGCGACGGCAACATCAGCAGCACCCCTCGAAAAATCAAACGAGCGACCGAGCGCCCTGCGCTCGATTATTGCTGGATCGACGGCGGGTGCGGTCGAGATTGCCGTCACGTATCCTGCTGAGTGTATGTCCCTTTGTTTTTGTCTTTTGTCTTGGCCGAGAGAGGGAAAGGGAAGGGGAAGGGGAAGGGGGTCTTGATTGGGGGATTCAATGTGTGTATGTGGTGCTAATTGCAGAGATAGTTGCGAAGACGAGGACGCAATTGAATCGCCGGTTAGGAGATGGGCAGAAGTTACCGTGGCCGCCGTTTGGGAAGGCGTGGTATGCGGGGTGTACGACGCTGATCATTGGGAACTCGTTGAAGGCGGGGATTCGTAGGTCTTTTTTTCTCTTTCCTCTACTGCGAGTGGACGAACGGGGTTGTGGATTGGGGTGGTGTTGGTCGTTTGGGAGAAGGAGTGCTAGGTGCTGAGTGCTGAGTGCTGAGTGCTGAGTGCTGAGTGCTGATTGGCATGGGCAGGGTTCGTGGCGTTCGACCAGTACAAATCAATGCTACAAGATGCAGATGGCAAGATCTCAGGCCCGAGGACGGTTATTGCTGGGTTCGGGGCGGGAGTTACAGAGTCGCTGTTGGCTGTTACGCCGTTTGAGAGTATCAAGACTACACTGTTCGTCTCCCAACTTCTACTTTGGGAATGCCACCCAGATCTGACACTATACAGAATCGATGACCGCAAATCCGCCAAACCCCGCCTGCGAGGCTTCCTCCACGCCGTGCCTATCATCGCAAGAGAGAGAGGACTCAGGGGCTTCTTTCAAGGCTTCGTGCCCACAACCGCCCGTCAGTCAGCCAACAGCGCCGTTCGCTTCAGCTCCTACGCCTTCCTGCGCCAGCTCGCGCAGTCGTACACGGCCCCCGGGGAGAAACTAAGTACCATGGCTACGTTTGGGATCGGTGGTGTGGCGGGACTGATCACGGTATATGCGACGCAGCCGCTGGACACGGTGAAGACACGGATGCAGAGTATAGAGGCGAGAAGCCTGTATCGGAACAGCTTTGCGTGTGCGGCGCTGATTGCGCGGAAGGAGGGGGTGTTCACCTTCTGGAGTGGTGCGCTGCCACGGCTGGCGAGGTTAATGTTGAGCGGGGGGATTGTGTTTACGATGTACGAGAAGAGTATTGATTTGATGGCCAGGCTGGATCCGGAAAAGAAGTACGTCTGACGTGGGCGAGGGACAACATGGGATTTTTGGGGATCTAGGTCTGAGGGTATATGCACTCACTTCTCGGATGAAGCACGGCGTTGGGCGTTTACAGATATAGAGAGGGCCTTGGACCAACATAGTCGTGATTGTATATTCATTAATGGTACAGATATGATGCGCTGCCCCTCCAGAACTCCAATGGTATAGATGTACAACATGTAGTTCGGATCATTCCTTAAGTTCGCATGTTAGAGGCCTCATAGCCTTCCCTTGAGACCTCCTCTCGCTCTGAACTCGGATACGGCCTTTTATGTCTCGCTAGGGCCAGCACCCTACTACTTCTTATCATTGAATCGCAAGAAGCCCTTCCATCTTTTCATCGTCCTCTCCATCCACCCACTCCTCGGCGCCTCCTCCAGCTCCTTGATCAAATTCGTGTAATGATTTGGATTGCTCTTCGGCTTCATCAAGGCCCCCGTAATCGGATACTATGATCCCGCGGAGCAGAAACAAGTTAGCCTCCTCCTGTCCTCTGTCCTCAGCCCTCTCGCATCTCCTTTCCTCTCGGCCGCTTCCGGTCTCGTCTCACACATACCTTCCGGCTATATCGATTCTCCAACAGCGAGTACAGTGCATTAGCCTGCTCCAGCTCCAGCTTCTCATCTAGAGCGCGGTTGGCTGGGAGGGGGGATGCTGCCGTTTCAGAGCTTGCCGCAGGAGCAGCAGCAGACGCGGGCAGGAAGCGCGAGTCGAGGCGCCTGCGCATGATATCCTGGAATTGGCATTCTGGACGGAGGGGGTCCTGGGGGAAGCGCGCAAGGGCGCGAAGGTGGTGCTTGTAGGAAATCTGTATATTTTTTTTTTCGAATGGTCAGATTATAATTTTCTTTTTTTTTCTTTTTGGATGGGATGATGGGCGAGGGTTTGGTTATTGACTTGCGGATTTAGACATTTGGTGAGTTGTGATTATTGTTGTTCGTTGAAACAGTGCGAGAGACTTGAGAGAGTCGACCTGGATCTGTCCCTGTCCATGGTTCAAGTCTTGACGTGCATCATAATGCCATTGGATGCGGCATGCGCTAAGCCCCAAGCCCCACCTTAACTGGTTTGGGAATCCGATCCGACAACTCCGCCCTTCAACTACCGATCCATCTGTCACAGTTGAACCTCCTGATAACTTTACACCATCACCCTCCAACCACCGACTACCAACCACCTCACATCACGCTCTTTGCCCTCACTTTCTCTTCCCTTGTACCTAAACCCAATCTCGGGTCGGCCGCCACTCCTTTCTCTTTGTCCTTCCCCAAAACTACTACCAGAACGATAATATGGCTTCGCAACGCTATGAAAGAGTACGTCTCATCGATCGCCACGCAGCCCGTACGATGTTTAGTAGCATCTCAGGATATCTCTCTAACAGTTACACACAGGTGTCTGCGAATGATGCCGAGTCGCCTCTAAGCCCGACCATACCTAGATCGCCGCCACCGTCCTTCAGATCCCGCGCTTCGTCCCCAAACTCTAGACACGCCACGGCTATGGAGGACCAGAATCTGGCTGATACTTTCGATGCGGACGGGTCCGACAGCGATGAGGAGAACGACGGCGATGATAGACAGCGATTAATGCGGGGGGCGTCCGTGGTGACTTTGACTGAGCAGATCGATGGGACAGACAGTGAGGTTCAAAGGCCAACGGTCATCGAGAGGAGACCGATGCCGTTCCCGGCTTTTGTTCCTCAAACCCCTACGAATGGAAGAGTATACGGCGGTGGATCTGGCTCCGATGGTGTATTCGCAAACCTGAGTGCTAAGCCCGAGAGGGGTGAGAAATTGGAAGAACACCCACCCGTACGTCCTACCTCGAGCGGTGAACATGTGACCTTCTACTGACGAAATACAGACATACGAGCAAGCAGCTGCAGATGCCGCGCCCCCTTACTGGGAAACAACCATTCTCGCACCCGGTATGGGTGGGCCCGACGAAGTCTATATCGACGGCCTCCCCGTCGGCTCTGTCTTCTCCTTCATCTGGAACGGCATGATCTCCATGTCGTTCCAGCTCGTTGGCTTTCTCCTCACCTACCTTCTACATACCACCCACGCCGCTAAGAATGGTTCTCGAGCTGGCTTAGGCATCACGCTCGTGCAATATGGCTTCTACATGAAAGGGTCCAACATCATCCCGCCGGTCCAGGACGGCCAAGACCCCCAATATCAACAACCCCCGGACCCTAACAGCCACGACTTTGACCCCAACGCCGTGAATGGAGGCCGCGTGGACTCGGGAACTGGAGGGCTGGGTGATTTGGGGATGAATGATATCATGGCGTACATCCTCATGATCGTCGGCTGGTTCATCCTTATTCGCGCCGTCTCCGACTTCCTGAGAGCAAGGAGGCACGAACAACTAGTCTTGCAAAGCCCGGAACGGGGGTTGAACGTGCCGATCATTGCTACGGGTGAGGAACCGGGCACGGTGGTCTGAGCTTTGCTCTGATTTGTAGATATGGGATGGAAAGGCGTTCAACTGGAAAGTTTGCAAGTTGGTCTATAGCAATCAGCGGGGCGTTCGAACTCGGGTGCTGAGTATACTAGACGCTGGGGATGATGCCGAGGTTGCTTGGTAGATCTTAGCACGTATATTCATCAATCGCATCTCTGAAGATTTCAGGTTTCATGACTCTGGCATCTTGCGTCCTCCAGGTGTCACTAGTGAATTTCTATCGGTATCGATATTGAGTATCCTCCCGGTGACGCCTGAAACAAGCCTTGGGATTAATTGTTTTGAATTTTATTATAGTACATGCAGGTTTCAGAATGTCTTGCTCAGATCGAATCAAGCATCGTAGTACTGTAAGGCTTTCTTTCTTTCTCCCTTCGCTTCCCATTCCCTTCGCTTGTCTCTCCCGGTCTCTCTCTGATTCTGGCCTGAGGTTTTCCATCGCAGGGAAGGGGGGGAAGACGCCGGGGAGGTGTTATTAGTGGTAGGTACCGGTAGTAGTACTGTAATACTGGGAGGTAGGCTGGCTGGCTGCCTGCGGTTTTCAAAGGGGAAGAGGGGGGAGGTGGGGTTAGAGATATGTTGAATTGACAGTCGAAAGTCGGGTTTTTGCTGTTTGAGAGGGTGGAAGGGTGGGTGGGCGGCGGAGCGTCTTCTTTTGGTTGTTCTTTGATTTTGACGTTTCTGTTTGGATTGTTTGGGGAGTTGGGGGTTTGGGTGGTTGGGTGGTTGGGAGTATGTGAGAGGAGAGGAGATGAGAGGAAAGGAGAAGAGGAATCGTATGCATTCACTGCGAAGTACTAAGTAACCTGCAGGATGTTTGTTTGTTTGTTTGTTGCGTGGCTGGTTGGACTTACCGGTACTTTCGTATAGGCAGTCGTAGACCTGGGCATGGTTACTCTGTATCTGTGGAAAAAAAAAAAAAACCACAATGATAATAGTAAATTAATAGATGAATAGATAAATAGATAAATAGATAAATAGATAAATAGATAAATAGATAAATAGATAAATAGATAAATAGATAAATAGATAAATAGATAAATAGATAAATAGATAAATAGATGAACAGATGAATGAATAAATAGATGAACAGATGAATGAATAAATAAATAAATAAATAAATAAATAAATAAATAAATAAATAAATAAATAAATAAATAAATAAATAAATAAATAAATAAATAAATAAATAAATAAATAAATAAATAAATAAATAAATAAATAAATAAATAAATAAATAAATAAATAAATAAATAAATAAATAAATAAATAAATAAATAAATAAATAAATAAATAAATAAATAAATAAATAAATAAATAAATAAATAAATAAATAAATAAATAAATAAATAAATAAATAAATAAATAAATAGATAGATAAATAGATAGATAAATAAATTTCCTGTCCTACATAGAGAATTACGAATAGATCTCTACTTGTGAGATGAGATGAGGCAGTATGGGCAGAGGGCCTAGAGTCTATACAACATCGGATTTGTGTGACCTTGGAAGTAAAACCCGTGCGTCCCTCTCCATACCTCCTTGGGTGGAAGTGGCGATTGGGAAGAGGAGACGACGGCGGCGTTGGGATCGATCGGCTCTGCCGAGTCGGATATTTTTGGAAGGGCTCCGCTCCGGTCTCCCGCTTACAGATGCTACGGGCTGCAAGGACTTTGCTCATGGTCGTCTTTTACAGAGAAGGATCGCGGAGGGGAGCTGGCAATCTTCTTTCGTGTGGTGCTTGTTTATCAATCGTATACCGGTCCGCTAGCCGACAGATAGATTAAGCGAAGGAATGAGAACTGAGCTATGAGCCGGAAGTTCTCGTGAAAGACCACAACGATGAGAGTTGCGTCTGGGGTCTAAGATACGACGTCTACGTATAAATCTTTCCAGCTAGCTGCTTCTCTTCAAGCGTGCTGTTTCTTCCTGGCAGCTCTGGAACCTCTTCCCGGTCATTGCTGGAGATGGCCAGTCATCTTCAAGAGGTTTCTCCATGTGGCCTCCCATCTCTTGACAATATTATACTTGTAATTTTGGATGAATTCTTCTTATATCAGAACAGAACTCGTCGAGTACTCGTCGATTTCATTTTTTTTTCTCCCATCTGGATTATTTCGCAGGGTGGAAGAAACGTCGAAAATAAGATAGCAACCAACGAGTCATCGACCAGGTTGGGCGCTGTAACTCACTTCGGTGCATCTGTAAGTGGGACGTATCTCACTCCATAAGTTTTCTTCTTGGTCACTTCCCCTTGCGCGTCTTTTTCAACAATCCAGATGTACTGACCACCTCCATTCGGGTCCTCGACAGGAATGAAAATTCTAAACCGAGTCAGTCCCAGCATCCCACACCCCGGGAAAGGTATTCTTACCGTCCAGGGCTCTTCAGTTGGTCAACTAATTCCTGATGAAGCTTCACCGCAGCAGCTCCGACATGGATTGCATCCCAGCCGTCCTGAGCATCCTCACCCTGGGTCCAGCCCTTTCTCCCATCTCCCACGACAAAGCTTACTCTGCCATCCTTCAGCATCTGTTTACCCCGATCACTCTTCGACACGTTTCTCTCTCCCAAGTCCCGCAATGCCTTGATGTGCTCGAGTCCTACAACTTTAGCAACTTCAGTACCCCTTCCTGCATCATTCTGTGGACTTGCAAGCTCTGCCAGCACAGCCGTCAGGTATCCAGAGCCAGAGCCGATATCCAAGACTCGGCAGCCAGGCCTTAGGAAAGGGAGCAGGGACTCGGTAGCACTGGCGTGCATATGAGGTGCAGAGATAGTGGCAGCATGACCTATACTCTGAGGTGAGTCCTCGTATGCACTCTCGGGGTCTGGGCAGTAGTGAGCACGGTCGACCTTGAGTAATACCTGATCAGCATGACCCGCCAAAGACGCCGGAGCTGCTACGAAATACCTAGGTAGATAGATCACATACATTCATCATGGCATCCCGAACTCTTGGGCTGGTGATCAATCCGTTTTTGAATAGATTGTCAATAAGCTCCATGTTCGTCCGTCCGGAGCAGCGCCAAGCCATATTGTGACTCGAGATACCGCTGAACGAGGGGATGATATTACGGACGGTATGTATCTCGAGTCCGAGGTTTTATTCCGAAGCCTGAGAAGCTCCGAATTTCGACGGATTTTGTGTGGTATTGCCCTTTAATACAAAAGGTCTTGGTTCAGAGAGAAGCTGCAAGCTGCAACTAATAGGTAAGGTACTTATCGTGAACCGAACAAAAGTGGCTCGTGTACCCGGCAAACGCCAAGTCCACTCAACACGTCCTTTGTCGCGTCGACGCGTCTCAGCGGCTGGGAAATCGACAAACCCTCTCAATCTCTATTCTAACAATGCCACATTCAATCTCGCCCGAAGAGCCTTTGCTATCCGACCGAAACATGTCAACAGAAGCTGCCCCCGAAAATGGAAATCCTCAAGCCAGAGAAGCATCTCCGGCAGCAAAGCCAACAGAGAAGGATGGCGATTCCCAGGAAAGCGATTCCGCACATGAGGATATGACAATGGCAGACGTGGTGGCCGACACGAAAGCAGTTCCCACAGAGGCTGTCAAGGCCGAAGTCGCATCCGAGGTCAAGCTTGAGGACCTTTTTGCAGATATGGATTCGGACGAGGAGTTTCCTAGCTTAACTGGTCAAGAAAGTAACATTAGGAGCTCTCCCCCGGGGGCGCCTGCATCCCCTTTGTATGTTCGCACTTGTTACGTGCGAGCTATGCTGACCTTTCAAGTCATATTGGCCCTGAATCGCGAGCTTCTGATCCAGAAGTAATGAAATCCTTCTACCAGCGTTTGTTCCCCTGGCGCTACCTCTTTCAATGGCTCAACCATTCTCCCACGCCCTCCAACGACTTCGGACATCGTGAATTCGCATTCACATTGCAGAACGACGCATACCTCAGATACCAAGCTTTTCCTACCTCAGATCTGTGAGCTTGGTCCCTCCTCATACGTTGCGCTCTGCTAATTACTGAAGCCTGCGCAAAGATGTCCTTCGCCTTATGCCTTCGAGATTTGAAATTGGTCCTGTGTATAGCACTAATCCCCGCGATCGAAAGACCCTTCGGAAATCGGCCGCTTTCAAGCCAATCTCCAAAGAATTGTGTTTCGATATCGATTTGACGGATTACGATGATATTCGAACCTGCTGTGACAAGGCGAATATTTGCAACAAGTGCTGGCAATTCATAACCATGGCTATCAAGGTCATTGATGTGGCATTGCGAGAGGATTTCGGGTTCAAGCACATCATGTGGGTTTACTCGGGAAGGAGAGGGGCTCACGCGTGGGTTTGCGATAAGAAAGCCAGAGCGATGGACGACCAGAAGAGAAGAGCTGTCGCAGGCTACCTGGAAGTTATCAAGGGTGGAGCACAAAGTGGAAAGCGGGTGAACGTGAAGAGACCACTTCATTCTCACGTAGCGTAAGTATTTCAGATTCCGTTTCTGCTCCAGTCACTAACACCCAACAGCCGAAGTCTTGATATCCTGAAGTCTCACTTTCAAACAGACATTCTCCAAGATCAAGATCCGTGGGAGACGGATGAGAAGTTTGATAGGCTCCTACAACTTCTCCCGGACAAGACACTAAATGAAGCATTAAGGAAGAAATGGAGCTCCGCACCGGGCCGTGCGTCGAAATCAAAGTGGGCTGATATAGATGCTCTTGCCAAAACAGGAGCTAGCAAAGCCCTCGATCCTAAGGCTCTACTCGATGCCAAGCAAGACATTGTCCTTGAATACACATATCCCCGTCTAGATATCGAAGTCAGCAAACATCTCAACCATTTGTTGAAGAGTCCCTTTGTTGTCCATCCTGGCACTGGAAGGGTGTGTGTTCCGATAAATACGAAACACTGTGCAGACTTTGACCCCTTGGGTGTCCCTACTGTTACGGAGCTCCTCCAAGAAATTGACGAATGGACAACACCCGATGGGGAAAACGGCGGGAAAACCTTTCAAGACTGGGAGAAGACGAGTCTGAAGCCCTATGTGGAGTACTTCAGAACTTTTGTTATAGCACTAATGAAAGACGAGAGAGATGTCAAGGTTAAACGGGAGCGTGATGAAGGAGCTGATGCAATGGAGTTTTGAGATGCACGCGAGGGACGGTTATCGTTGAGGTCTTATGTAATTCATATTTGCTTTTGTATTGATAAATCAGCGAAGTAGCTGCTGTCAATCTGGCGGGCTATGGTAAATATCACAACAAATCAGGTCTACCGTCGGCTTCCTTTGCTTTGTTGACTTGATCGCGATACCTTCCTCGCCAGTTCCGCCCGATTTTCTTGCAAGCTAATGAGTTTGCATCACGTGCCACACAACAGAGACGGATTTTAGTGAAGCCGCGACCGACCACCAAGGCCTTGAAGATTCCTCTACCTCACCTCGAGAGCTCAGCTGCCAATACTTCCTTTCCCACACACATACAGTCGAACAAACTCTCGCCCCCATAACAGCAAAAGAAAACCCGCCTCGACAAAACTTTAAATAAGGCGTCCACAGCGGCCACTCACCAATTCAATCTCTGCGCACAAGACGGCATTCTGCGAACTCTACACCTCATCACGTCGAAGCTACCTACATCGCGAATACCAACGTCTCCGATTACCTTCTGCCCCTCGACCCTCCCCTTGAGTCGAGGCTCAATCCCCTCGCACTCTATCCCTTGCGCAGGTGAATCGCACCTTACCGAATGCTATCTCGCAGCCTCATCTGCGATCAATAAATCCTCGAGCAATAAATCCACACCCGAAAACAAGCTCACGCACAAGATCCTCGCACCACCCCGCTCCCCGCCCGCGCCTCGAAACGAATCCCTTGACACAAAATGGCGGAAGATCTAGCACAGAAGCTGGACTCTACAAAACTTAGGTGAATAACAATGACATCGGACTGTGATGTTAGGTTGGTTGTGTTGACAATCTAGCAGCGACGATGCGTCGGAAGACTGGAAGAAGGGTCTTACCGTTCCCACCAAAGATACCAGAGAGCAGACTGCGGTATGAAAGGCCTCATTTACTTCTGTGAGCATCTCTAATTCTGCGTGCAGGATGTCACCGCTACTAAAGGTCTTGACTTTGAGGACTTCAACCTCGATCGAAAACTTCTCATGGGTATTTTCGAAGCCGGTTTCGAGAAGCCATCACCAATTCAAGAAGAGGCGATTCCTATTGCCCTCGCTGGCCGCGATATACTCGCTCGAGCTAAGAATGGCACTGGCAAGACAGCAGCCTTCATCATCCCAGCCCTCCAAAAAGTCAGCGCGAAGAACAACAAAGTCCAGGCCCTTATTCTAGTCCCTACTCGCGAGCTGGCAATGCAAACCTCCCAAGTCTGCAAGACCCTCGGCAAGCATCTTGGCATCAATGTCATGGTAACAACAGGTGGTACTATGTTGAGAGATGATATCGTGCGTTTACAAGAGCCTGTCCACGTGATTGTTGGTACTCCTGGAAGAATCCTCGATCTTGCTGGGAAGGGTGTTGCCGATCTCAGCGAATGTTTCACTTTCATCATGGACGAAGCCGATAAGCTCCTTTCTCCCGAATTCACACCAGTCATCGAACAACTACTCCAATTCCACCCCAAGGAGCGCCAAGTGATGCTCTTCAGTGCCACCTTCCCGATCACCGTCAAGACTTTCTCCGACAAGAACATGAAAGATCCATTTGAGATCAATCTAATGGACGAACTCACTCTGCGCGGTATCACCCAATACTACGCCTTCGTTGAAGAGAGCCAGAAAGTCCACTGCCTCAACACTCTCTTCTCAAAACTCCAAATCAACCAATCCATCATCTTCTGTAACTCCACCAACCGTGTCGAACTTCTTGCTAAGAAGATCACCGAGCTTGGCTACTCTTGTTTCTACAGTCATGCCCGCATGATGCAAACGAACCGTAACCGTGTTTTCCACGACTTTCGCAATGGCGTCTGCCGCAACCTGGTGTGCTCCGATCTTCTCACCCGTGGTATTGACATTCAAGCTGTGAATGTGGTTATCAACTTCGATTTTCCGAAAAACGCCGAGACTTATCTCCACCGTATCGGTAGATCGGGACGTTTTGGACATTTAGGTCTCGCCATCAATCTCATCAACTGGGATGACCGTTTCAACCTGTACAACATCGAGCGTGATCTTGGTACCGAAATCTTGCCCATTCCCCCAAGCATCGATAAGAATCTCTACGTTTATGATGCTCCAGAGAACATCCCGCGACCAGTTTCAAACTTCCAAACTGTTCAGAGCACTCGTCAACCGTCTAACCGCGAGTCTTCATCGCGTGACCAACCACCTCAGCAGCAAGCCGGAAGCCAACGCACTGGCGGGTCAGGTAACTACAACGCTGGACGAAACAACAGAACGAACCCCGGTCAAGAGCAAAGACAACAACCACCGAACCAACGCCAAGGTCAAGCCCAGGGCTTTTCTCGGGGCGGCGGCAATTTTGACCAGGCTGGTCGACGAGGCGGCGGTAACCAGGGCCAACGTCAGAATGGATACCAAGGGCAGCGAGGCGGCCGTGATCAATCCACGCCGATTCAATAGTCCTCGACGGCACATAAACGATATTGAGGAAGCGGTGTTGACTCTGTACATATTACCTTCTCGACACCAGATTTTCGACAGACTGGAAGGTCGAGTCCACATAGCTTTTCTTCTGCAGATCATTCTGGATATCAGCCAGTTTAGGTTTGCGTTGGGGAGGCTATGGACACTCGACCATCTTGTTGTACTATATGACTTTCTTATTCTTTACTTTTCTTACTTTTCTTTGCTGGATGCCTCTCGCCAACTGGGCCGGACAGGTTCAGCGACCTGGATCTGTTATGACTGGATGGCTGGCGTTTGCGGCGTACGGACGATATTTATCGCCTGGGCGATCTCTGGAGTATGGGCTATCTCCGCCAGAAGGGGCATGGATAGGCTGGCGTCGGCAGAAAGATCGGTCTGCTTTTGATCTTATCGCTCACGATTCGTGAGCCGTGGTAAAAAGATATGTTGCATGCATTTGGGCATCTTTGAGCATCGTGGCGATATGATACCTGGACAGGCTGCGGGATGTGGTGGTTGGGGGGAGGGGTGTTGGTGGGTGGGTGTTGTGGGTTTCGCAGAGCAATGATGGTCACTTCTCATACGCTAGAAATGGGAAGCTTGACATCCGGGATGAGGGGGAGCAAAAAAAAAACCAACAAAAAAAAACTTTTTTTTTGAGGAGGGCGCTGGGGAAAGTACCGGTTAGAAACGAGATTAGGCTCGTTAGCTGGGCTTTTCTTTGGCAAATACACTTCTTCTTCTCACTTGACCTGATCATGCGTGAAACTTGGGCCACTCAACTTTGGTTTTTCTTTGTGTTTTTTCTCATGCGTTTGAACAGTTTTTCGAATTTTGCATGGTAGAGTCCTCCCGGCCCGCGTCGTGGAGAAAGCGCATATCTTATCGATCGGCGAGAAGTACGTGCATTTCTTTCCTGTCCTGCAATCGGTCTGCCCGTACTGTGGGCTCTTGAAATCTGTTCCTTCATTCCTTCCTTCCTTCTCCATTCCTGGTTACATGGAAAACCAAGAGCGCCCACACCTTCAATACCAAATCCGGCTGCTACCTACATCAGATTCATCTGCCTACCATGTACAAACATAATATACTTCTGCATACATTAATGAAACCTACAAGACTCGTTACAGAGCGGGGAGCTAAACTACTTTCTGCAACGCCAGTTGAATGCAGCCCATTTTCGAGCGAGGCGAAGATGGCGTCCACTGGGTACTCGCTTTTCGCGTGGGGGAAATGTCACGCGCTGCTTCTCCTGCTTGCTTGCTGCAACCGGCGGGATATACAGAGTGATTCGTGAAACCCACGAGGATTGTCAGGATCGTTGAGCTGTGTATGTGCGTACGTACATACGTGAGGTGCGTGTGGGTTAAGTGAGAGAGAGAGCTCGGGTACAAGGCAAGGCAAGGCAAGGCAAGGACACCAGGTTTGATGGGGGAAATCGGCCTTTGATATCAAATTCAAATTCACACGGGTAAGATTGGTGTAGGTACTTGTCCTATCCCGGCAGCGGGCTTGGGAAGGGCTGTTTCTATCGGTGAGTTGACGTGGGAAAATGCTGGTGCTATACTATCATTGCGCGATGTGCGGTCTTGATGATGGAAGGAGGAGAGTAAACAAACAGACAAACAAGCGAGCGAGTCCTTGGAGTGGCTAGGACGAAATGAAATGAAATGAAATAAAAGCACCATTTACTCTGGACGCTATAGAGCTATTCATGTAACAACGAATCATTGCTAAGCAAAATGTCATGAATCTTCGCTGGTCTTACTCCAGCTGTCATCGTGGTCCAGTGATCTCTCCTGCTTGGTATCCTCGCCGTGGGTATGGATTTATATTGACTCCTATGTTTATCGGCAACAGTAGTGCTTTAGTCGACCGAGAGAGGACGCTGGCTTTCGGCTCTACTATGAACAATCACCACGCTTGATTATCAGCCAGCCAGCGTTCAGAGTTTTGATTGTGACTCCATAGCAAAATGCTCGTATATGCATTTCATGTTAGTCTCACCACGTATAACTTTTACAAAGAGAAAGACCCATCACCATTTCGCCCAGTATCTATCTCCCAGACAAACCTTTCCCAGACCAAGTAGCAAATCGGCGAGTACAGCCAGCTAAACCCCCAACGCCACCAGATTAACCGAATAGTATCTACAAAGCCTTGATACTCTGGAAGAAAGGGTTTGTCAAAAGCCTCTCATCTCCCTTCACCAAATCCCGCATCTTGCCAATCTTCTCCTCCTTGCTCAAGCCCTTACCCTCGCATTCCTGCTTCCACTTCATAAGCACATCTTTCAGCAGCGCACTGCCCTCTTCTACATCTTCCTTGCCGTACGTAATAGCCTGTCCCTCATGCTTGCTTGTGAAGTCCTCTAGCTCATCCGCCTTCCTCTTCGCCATGTTAACCACCTTCTCTGGGAAGCGCACAAGCTCAGCAACGTGGATACCGAAACTCTGATCGCAGACCCCCTCCTCCACCTTGTACAACAGTGTAACTTCTCTCTTTGCTTTGCCGTTGTCGTCAATATGCGCAACAACATGCAAATTATGTACTTGGGGATACTGCTCCACAAGTGCAGTTAGCTCATGGAAATGCGTAGCAAACATGGAGAAACATCCGATTTCCTTAACGATGTGCTCAGAGATTGCCCACGCCAGTCCGAAACCATCATATGTGCTGGTACCGCGCCCCAGTTCGTCGATGATGATGAGGGACTCGGAGGTCGCGGATTTGAGGATATTGGCTGTCTCGAGCATTTCGGCCATGAATGTCGAGACGCCTTTGAGTTGGGAGTCGCTGGCTCCAACGCGGGCTAGGATGCAATCGAATATTGTGAGCTCAGCCTCGTCGCAGGGAACGAAGCATCCGATTTGAGCCATTAGTGCTATCACACCTATCTGACGGATGTATGTAGATTTTCCGCCCACTGAAGGTCACGGGGGAGTCAGCAATTGCCCGATTGAGAGCATCTCAGGAATAGCATGCTAGAAGGATAAGACCTACTGTTTGGACCCGTAATTATCAAGAACTCGGACTCTCCTCTCTTCAGCGCAACATCGTTTGTGATGAACTGAATGTCATCTTGCATCTCCATACACGGGTGCCGAGCCCCTACCAAAACGGTATTCCCTTCCCCTCGTGGATGTATTTTTGGTCGAACATACGAGGTCGGCGCATGTACAGAGCAATGGGCAAAGCTGATGATCACGTCCATATGAGCCAAGACGTTCGCCAGGAGCTCCAGAACCGGGCAGTATGAAGCAGCCACACTGACCACCTCATTAACCAAACTGCTTTGAGTACGGTTGTAGTTTTCGGAAAGCTGATCAAACTCCCGTCGAATGCTCTGAAGTTTCTGTGTCGTGAAGTAGACTCCGTTCTTCTGTGTCGAGCATTCTTGGTAGTTCCTTTTGTTGCGGATACAGCCGGCTTCAGTTCTGGTCAGTCGCAAGCACCAGCCATGTTGTTTGTGGTTCTCCAGGAACAGTTTCTTGTCCATTTCCTGCCCAAGATCTTTGCTGGCAGCTCTGTGCTCCTGATCCATTTCAACCTTCATCTTGTCGAGCTTCTTTCTGATAATCCGAAGCCCATCGTCGAATTCTGGCTTGATAATGTATTCGTGATTTTCGGCAGCCTGTAGATCGACGGTTGTCTCTACCATCTCCTGTAACTTAGCTAGACTTTCCAAGTACTCCCTCAGCTTCGAAGTGTAAGTCTCCTCCAAAGGTCCCTGGTACTTCTCGTCCATGACGCCTTCCAGAGCACCGATGAAGCCTGGCAACGACAGAACAACTTGAGAAGCTCTAACGACATCCTCAAGAGTTGCGAGTTTCTTCTGGAATCGTTTCGTCAATCTGAAGAGATCTGGGATCGAGCGCATGTGCTCTTCTTGAATGGTTTGTCTCAGTTCTGTATCCTCAACAAATGCTTCCACAAGCTGTTGTCGCTTTTCAATTTCATCCCTGCTCATCAAGGGTTGCTTGAGCCACTGAGACAATAGACGTCTTCCAACAGGGGTTTTGCAGTGGTCAAGTAATCCAAATAGTGACATGGTCTTGGCGCCGTCTCTTGGTCCAGGCATCAAATTCAAAGCCTTCAAGGCCGAGGCGTCCAGCTTCATGAACTGAGAAAGATCGTGCTGGTAGAGTTGATATTGGCCAAAGTTTGAAGAGTCATGCATCACTCCCAGATACTTGATCAAGGAAGCCGCAGAACCCATGGCAAGCTTCAAGTCCGTTTGTGGTAGAGTTCCTGCAGCTTTCTCGTCCTTCAATAACCTAGCTAGATCCTGGTCGATATCCTTTGTACCAAAATCAGCTGCTGGTCGTTCCGAGATAGCTATTCCACAGCTGTCTATGATGGTTTTGAGTTTGGTCATCTCCACATCTTTCTCAGACTTGTCCACCTGAATTATGCATTCCTTCACACCCAGTTGAATAAGGAGAGACTCGAAATTCGAGTATAAGTCGTTGTCCAGAAATTCGGAAACGCCCAGTTCACGGACACTGGCATCTGCGAAGCACACCCCAACATTTCTAGCTTCCGAAGCTTTCGCCGAGACTTTGACTGCCAGTATAATAGGAGCTCCATCAATCTGCCCACCTAGCTCCTCCTCGATGTCCTGCAAATTTCCAGGTGACGCTTGTTTGGTGATCTTCCAGTTCATCCGGCCAGTCGTTCCCCATACTTCCACTCTCTTTCCAAGACGAAATAGAACCTCTCTTAGAAGATTTCTGTAGACCGTAATAGTCATCGTGACTGATGGAAGGCCGGTCGAGTCATTTTTGCCCAATTGTCGCAACACCGAGGTCGTTTTGTACACCTGAAGTCGGTCAACCTCAAGACGATATGTATGCGGAGTCTAACCCACTGTTCGGGCAACAAATGAAGCATCTTCACCATGGGCGGTATACCAATCTCCGCGGTCAAATATTCGAATAGTCTCGTCATCTTTAGCTGGCAGTGATTTGAAGAGCTTAATGAATCCGCCTTCATCGTCAACCTACGAAGGATAATCAGCAATGCATTGTGGTGATAAGTGGGAGAAACCTACCTTCAATTCCGGACGTGAAGACATGTTGGAAGTATGGAGCAATGTCTTTTCAAAAACACCGAAAGTTGTTGATCTCAAGTGAAATGCTAGGTTGAAACGCGGAGAGGTACACGAAAATCTGCATATGTCAAGGAGACGCGACGTGAAAGAGCTAGTCTCAATCAGGCCTTGCATGTACACCGCCCTGGCATTTTATTTGTATATTTGTAGTGACGTTTGCTCCCAATCAAGTGAGCAGCGCAATCCACCCAACAACATGGCCGAGCTTGAAGAACGACCCTCCAAGATCCGGAAGATAGAATCGCCAGATGGATCAAGTGAGCCTTTCCAAGGCAATTCTTCAAGCATGGACCTCCTGGACGAACTTCCCAATGGTCAGGCCGAGTCCGCAGTCAGCCAGGCTCCTCCTACAGAGGAGAACCCGCCCTTATCCAAAAGCCAACTGAAGAAGCTCAAGAAAGCCGCGCATTGGGAGGCTGGTAAGGAATACCGCAGAACGCTCCGGCGAGAAAAGCACAAAGAGAAACAAGCGCGCAAGGCCAAGGAACGAGAGGAAATCAAGGAAAAGGTTGCGAAAGGCGAGATGGAAAGACCTGTGATGGTGAGAAAGCCTGGTCCGAGAAGGCCTATTCAGGTTCCAATATCGTTTGTGTTGGACTGCGATTTCAACGACTTGATGATGGAGAAGGAGATCATTTCGCTGGGTGCCCAGCTTACGAGGTGCTACTCGGACAACAAATGTAATCCTTATAGGGCTCACTTGAGCGTCAGCTCGTGGGGAGGGACACTCCAGAAGAGGTTTGAGACGGTTCTGACCAATAATCATAAAAGTTGGAAAGGCATCCGGTTTTTTGAGGAGGGCTTCGAAACTGCTGCCGAGGAGTTGCATAGAGTCATGAGAGGACCCGGTGGAGGCAAGCTTGTTGGCGCGTTAGGTCCCAAATCTACAGAGGTTCAGAAGAACGATACATCTGCTCCTTTACCTAACTCAGGACCGGATGCGATCGATCCTGCTGCCCAATTAGCAGTAGAAGTGACGGAGTTATCCTCGCAATCCAATGGTGTTACCCAAACTCCTGAACAGCCCTTGGCCGAGGAGAATCTGGAAATAAAGCGGAAAGGATCTCAGGATACGGCCGACACAGGCATGGAAACTGCTTCCATATGCCCCAAATCAGAGCCATCTATCGTCTACCTTACCTCCGACTCCCCAAATACCCTGCGCGTTCTGTCTCCTTACACAACCTACATTATTGGTGGTATCGTCGACAAGAACCGCCATAAAGGTTTATGCTACAAGCGAGCCTGTGAGCGCGGCATCCCAACTGCAAGACTTCCGATCGGCGAGTTCATGACTATGCAAAGTCGGACTGTCCTTACGGTCAATCATGTTATGGAGATCATGCTGAAATGGCTGGAGACTGGTGACTGGGGCGAGGCGTTCTTGAAGGTCATCCCTAAGAGAAAAGAGGCCAAGTTAAGGGTGAAAAATGGAGGGGGAAGCACTGCAGAACAGGAGCAGCAAGGGGAAGAAAGCGACGACTACGAGCAAAGTGAGGTTGGAGGTAGTCTGGACGTCGTGAACGGGAAGAGTGATGACGAAAATTAAGCAGAGTCTAAAAGAACGTCTGAATGAGAAAAGAAATACAGAATCTCGCACTATCTACGGACATTTTGTCCACTTTCTATCACATCTGATATGTCTCTCCGCATGCTCAGGTTCGTCAATTTGGAGAGCAAAACGTGCTCGCCCATTTGTGACGGTTGAATTAAAGACTTCCATGTATATCACAACTCCCCCAAGTGCCACACTTATCCCTCGTCGCCAGGCTCCCGTCCAAAGAACCCACCCATACGCCCCCCTCTGTCCACAAAGATGACAGGTTACTACCGCTTATCACCCTTCCCAATATAAACCTCCGCCCTTTCTGCCTTCTCCTTTCTCGCAAGCGTCTCAGGCAACGTCCTCATTAACCCCTCCAGTCCTTTAACACCCTTCCCCCAGCCCCTCTCCACACCTTCCTGCCTCTCCAACTTCCCGACCCCCAAGTCCGCTTGCTTCTCCTCAGCCTGCACGCCCTCTTCCAGCGCATTTAGTACCCCCTCGTCAGCCTCTATCCCTTCCTTATATTCCTTGTTTATTGTTTGCGCAACCTGGGCTGGTACCTTCCGGCGCAAAGAGGCGATTTCTTCAATCAGATCTTCCTCCTGGCGCGCAAGGTCTTTGGCGCGCTCGAACAGTTTTGCGTTGAAGGGCTCGTGCTCCTCGATCTCTAGCGTTGGGTTCGTGGATGTATTGCTTAGCATGGACTTGAGAAGATCTTCGGAGGGGTCTAGGCCATTGATAGTGATATTTTCGGAGGCGGTTTGGAAGACGTTGTTGATGTACTGCTTTCGTCAGTCTCATCGCTGGAGCTTGGGGATATGTAAATATATTGTTGACGCTGGAGGATCGAGTTTGAAGGGAGAGGAAGGTGGCGCACTGCATGGACAAGCTCTTCAACGCGCTCGCGCAATTCGTCTTCCCCTGCGATGGGCGGCAGGTCCTTGTCTATCTTCTCGTTCGCGGCGCGTCGGATATTGGAGATGAGGAACTGGAGGTCATCGGGAGACTGCAGCTCGATTTTCCTTTGAAATTCGGCCATGTTCTCTAAGCCCAACTAGCTGTCCCGTCGGGATGTTTGATATTCGAGTTTAGCGTACGTACTTGTTGATTTGCGATAGAATCATGTTCTTTGAATCCGTCTCGGAATTGAAATTTCCCATGTTTAGCTCCGTACTTAGAAGAAGCGGCCGCTTCCTTGGCGCGTCGATACTTTCGGCACTCCTTATCTCA